>NC_050580.1:218630253-219977753 GCF_011100635.1 Trichosurus vulpecula
TGCCTGATTTCACATGTATAATTTATATCATATTGCTTGCCTTCTCAGTGGGTGAGAAAGGGGGTTGGAGGAAGAGAGAGAGAATTTGGAACTCAAAAGTTAAAAATAAAAGAATTCTAAAAATAAATCAATTAATTTTAAGAAGAAAAAAGTTGGAAACTAAATAACCTAATCTTAAATAATGAGTGGGTCAAAAAACAAATAAAGTCAGATCTAAACAACTGGAAAAACATTAATTGCTTATGGGTAGTCAAAATGCATACCTGATTTAGATATAAAGAGTGATATCATAAGCAGATTATGGGACCATGGAAAATTTTACCTGTTAGTTCTATGGATAAGGGAAGAATTTATGACCAATAAGAGATAGAGAGCATTATAGGATGTAAATTAGATAGTGTTGATTACATTAAATTAAAAAGTTTTTTTAAAAAAACAAAACCAATGCTGCCAAGATTAGAAGGAAAACAAGAAACTGGGGGAAAAAACTTTTTATGGGAAGTTTCTCTGCTAAAGACCTCCTTCCCCAAATACATAGAGAATTGAGTCAAATTTATAAAAAAAAATGAGTCATTCCTCAATTGATAAATTGTCAAAGGATATGAACAAGCAATTTTCAGAAGAAGAAATTAAAGATATCTATAGTCATATGAAAGAAATGTTATAAATCATTTTGATGAGTGAAATGTAAATTCAAACATCTCTGAGGCACCAAACCTATCAGATTGTTCAATATGACACAAAAATGAAATGACAAATGTTGGAGGGCATGTGGAAAAAATGGGAAATTAATGCACTCTTGGTGGAGTTGTGAACTGATCTGACCTTTCTGGGGAGCAATTTGAAACTATGCCCAAAGGACTATCAAATTGTGCATACCCTTTGACCCAGAAATACCTTTCTAGGTCTACATCCAAAAAAGATCCAAGAAAAAGTATGTATGCAAATATATAAAGCAGGTCTTTTTGTGGTGGCAAAGAATTGGAAATTGGGGGGATGCTCATGAATTGGGGAATGGCTGAACAAGTCATGGTATGTGATTGTGATGGAATACTATGGTGAAATGAAGAGGATGGTTTCAGAAAATCAGGGAAGACATATAAAAATTATGTGAAGTGAGCAGAACCAGGAGAACATGGTACACAACAACAACAATATTGTAAAATGTTCAACTGTGAATTACTTAGCTATTCTAAGCAACAAAATAATCTAAGACAATGGAAAGATTTATAATAAAAACTGTTCTACACCTCTAGAAGAAGAAATGTTGGGGTCAGAATGCAAATGAAAGCATACTTTTTTCCTTTTTTATCTTTTTTGTCTGTGTTTTCTTTCACAACATGACTGGTTTGTTTTTATGTTTTTTTTTTATTTTGTCTGTGATTATTTTTTGCAACATAGCTAATATGGAAATATGTTTTGCATGATTGTACATGTATAATCTATATCAATTTGTTTGCTTTCTCAAGGAGGGGGAAAGGGATGAAAGGATAAAAATAATTTGGAACTCAAAATTTAAAAAAACATTAATTTGTTTTCCATGTAGTTAAGAAAAAATATTTTAAAATAAACTATGCAAGTCTTAATGAGAAATGCAGTAATGTCTTAAATTGTCACATGAAGCAAAGTATAGAAAAGGAGTAAAAAAAATCTAACTATGTTTGCTGGTGTCATGGAAGACATCCTGACCAGAGTTAAAACAAACAAAAAAAGAATTCTCTGTTGATGGCAAGTCTTTTCACTGCTCCTCTTCACAGAAGTTATTTTTTTAATTGCATGCTACCCTGGAATACTAGAAAGCCTTTTCAATGAAAACCACAGAAATTCAAAGACTATCGGTCTAACTATATGTGCTGGAAAAACAATATAGATGAAAAACATACCATTCCCAGACTATAACATGTAGCTCAATAGCCTACCTGTCAGTTAAATCCAATCTATTATTACACATATCTCGGACAGACATCCTTGGAAGAAAAATAATAAACTGTGGTCCAAAGTTAAGTAGAAGGTGAAAAGTAGAGCTCAATAATATTTGAGAAATAATGTAGTGTTTTCAGTGATCATAAAATGTTACTATAATAGCCCATGCTAAATATTAGCATCTTCCTAATTATGCTATTGGGCTGCAAAATGTGAGGCTTTATGATTTTATAATTGTCAAAATTAGGAATAACTTAAGGAAAATGTAAATATGTATAGTAGACTTTAGACAGGGTATAGAATATAAATCAATGTGACTTGCATATCAAAAATGGTATAAAATACATAATCAAATACCTGTATGACTGCAAAAGGCAATTGCTTGCTCATGAAGGAAAATGACAGACAACAGATGGAAGGGCTAAGTGCCATGTTTTCATCACAGAGATACTAAAGTTCATCTGAAATGTAGGGTGATCTTCCTCTAAAGAGGATATGTGGAAATACATGCCCAAGAACTGTATTAGATGGGAAGACATGGTAAGATTGTGATCTTCACTGGAAAAGAAGCACACACACACTCATGAAATTAAACATCTATCTTAGTAAGTATCCCAATAGCTGAATCACTTCTAATTATGTATCAATGCTGCCAATAAACACAAATCTTTGTCTTTATTCCTTTCCATGCTTATTACAAGACTTTAGACTTTATATGAAAAGAGGGTCACAGAGGAGTTAAGAAAAACTACAGTAATAAATTGGAACTGCCCTAGAAATATACGAAGGAAAAATATGATAAGAGAATGATGTAAAAAAAAAAAAGATAACAAAGGTGCCCCTCTGGTCCCTGTAGAGATAATTATCTTTTCTCCTCTATAGAACAGCAGGTTCCATGGAGACCATTTCTATATGGAATGGCTCTTTCCTTTAGTGAAAATGGAGGAAAAAAATCCTCACATTCATGACTTAGAGATATTTTGAGGAAGGAATTTGATTTATACTATGTTCATGTTTCAATTTTGTCACATTCAATTACTGTTGATTATGACTCATGAAAGAAAATTAGAGGTTCCTCTGAAAGCTTTGAGATATTTCCCATCTATTTTTCCTGTGTTTGTTTTTCCTCTGCCCAGATTTTAGCATTAAGCCAACTCAGCAGGAAATACACTGTCACTATTTTATATATAGCATTTAACACAATGCTGGTGCTCAATTAACTATAATAAATATTCTCTTTGCTTCATAGGATACACATGGAGCACATAGCTTACCAACATATTACTACTAAGTTATATTGTTTTCCTCTCAGCAGTCTCAAACCATCTTCCTGATTCTTTTCTCCTACCCCCCTTTGATCTTAACCTCAGATACTTTCCTCCTGATTCTTCCCTTGACTTTTGACTAAAGTTGGTGCTTACTCTCAGGGCCCTTAAACATTCCACCTCTGTGAGTGTAGGATAGGGAGATATATGATTCTTCTGAGTGCCAGAAAATGCACAATGGTTGAAGTTTCAAACATCATACCTTGCTTCCCCAGGTTCAAGCTAAGTCATGATAAATACCTTTCTGGAGACCGTGTATAATAATGAATGTTCTACAACCTACCTGAGGAAATTATTAATATATTGCAAAGGAAACTAATACATAAAAGCCAGCAATTAACTTCCAAGAATCTTCAGACCTGATCAGTTTGGGGAATTCAGCAATCTATGCAGGATGGATGGCCTCTTAGCTTTTTTTAAGTGTACCATTACTGGAAGTGTGGTTCAGTGGAAAGAGTAATGAACCAGAAGACCTGGGTTCATATATGAGTCTCTTAAATATTATAGTTCTGAGACTTAGGCTAAGTGAGTTCTAATTTCCCATTATTCTAAATCAATAATTGTTTGGTCCTATGACCAAATCTCAGGATTCAACTTTCCTTGTGAGCATTAAAAGCATAGAGAACTGGTCCCCTCTCTCTACTGTATTTATAAGAATATGTTTCTGCCCTTTAAATCTTTCCTAAATGTTGACTTATCTTGAATTATGTTTGTACACTAAATTATGACACATCTAGATGCAATGTGAAAAACAACTGAAATGGCAGTATGGTTTACAACTCTCTCCTTCAGTAGAGAAAACTAGTCTCTTCTGAACTATATTAATTTAGCATTCAAGATGTAAAATTTATTTAAAGGGAAAAGTATACTGTTTGTTTTTTAAAGAAATTTAATAAAATGTCTAGTGCTAAAATACCCTGCACGATGAATTGAAGCTTTATTGGTGGCTTTGGAAAGGAGATAGGAAGTCTTGAAACATTAGCCAGAAATACTATATAGAAGAAAAAGTCATCTCTCTTCTTTTTACTATCATATTTTTTGGAATGACATTCTTAAGTATCTTTGCTCTCTCCTTTCCCATTTGAAGATAATTTTTATTTTCAATGTTGGGAACAAAATAGTTAATGTTCAAAGAATCTGTAATCTTGTAATTGTAGCCACTCCCTCCATCATAATATTTCAAAGTAGATTTTCATTAAATAGTGTGGCTAAAATCCATCACTTTCTGACTAAACTCTTATGAGTTTCTCCACACAATGAAGCTGGACTTTGGACAACAGATAAATAATTTATTGCAGGGACCAAAATCAAAATCTTTTCAGTTTGGAGGGATGAGCCAGAGTTTTTATTAAACTGTAATTATCTTTGAGAGTACAAGGTAACCAAAAAATCATGAAAGACATCAAAGTAAAACTGTAGGCCAAGGCAAAATATGAGTTGAATTTTATAGAATCAGAGTTGAAACAGAAATTGTCAGTCACCAAGTCTAGTAAGTATCTCAACAAGAATATCTTCTACAATAATGCATCTCAAAGTGTTATGTGGGGACCTGGTGGTCCCTGAGACCTTTTCAGGGTGTCCATGAGGTCAAAGTTATTTCATAAAAATACGAGATTTTAATTTTAATAATGTAAATTTCAATATATACGACCCTAAACAGCAACTTTTTGAAGTCTTTGATAATTTTTAAGCATGTGAAGGGATACTGAAAACTTTGAGAACTAATGCTCTATAACATGACCATCAAATTATCATCAAACTTCCCCTGAAGGCTTCTAGTGATCAGAGTCCACTAATTTATGAGCAGCCAATTCAACTTCTGTAGATCTCTAATTGTTAGGAATGACTTAATCATTTATTATTATTATTATTAATACTATTATTATTATTATTTTATCAGGATAGGGAGTACCACGTGAGGAACATTCTCTATCACTACAAAGCAACAATTTTACATTAGCATAAAATCTGGAAAAGCTTCCTGGGGCACTGAGTTTAAGTGACTTGCCAGGGGTCACTCCGCCAGTAGGTGTCAGAAGCAGAACTTAAATCCAAATCTTCCTTACTCTGGGGCCAACTCTTTATCCACAGTGACCTGCTTCCTCTTAGAATATTTTCCTCCCATTGAACCTAAAACTCTTGACAACTTGCTATCCACCGCTCTTAGTTCTGCTTCTGCAGCCAAACAGAAGAGCTCTATTTTCTCTCTATCCTCTGTTAATGCTAAACCATCTGCTCCAAGCCGTGTGTCCAGCTCTCTCTCTTGTTCATTCTTGCTCTAAATACAGCTAGCATGTTTTGTTCATTTTCAGCTTTCTCGAAAACAAGTTTTGGTAGGATGAATTGAAAATAGGACATAAAAGCACTGGCTGCTTTAAGAGGTAGAAAAAGAGAACAGAAAATGCATGATGGAGACAAATAGAGAAAAAAGGCAATTTCACAACTTTTTTGGAGTCTTCTCCTAGTTATAATGGCTTCATACATACATAAAGATGGTGTTTCACTAATCATGATCTTTGACACAGATCTCATTTTGGCACAAAGCAAGCTTTACTCACCATGATATTAAGTAGTTTGGTGTCAACAGAAGCTGTATATCAATTTCTCCTAATGACCCATGTATTTATCAAAGCATAACTAATGTTTTTCCACAGACTATTGTTATTTCAAAATGCTTTCTTCAGCATAAAATATCTAGAACACAAAATTCTGATTAAGAAACTTTGGCAAGTTCCAGATTTTATGAAGTTTAGAAAATGTATCTCCTGAAAAAGATTATTGTAGTTGAAGGTTACAGCCACAAGTTGACAGTCAGTCCTTGTGGGTTTGCATTGTGGTGAGGGTGTCTAATTGCATATTGATCTTTCCAACCACAGCCACAAATCCACGTATAACAATAACCATCAGTGGTATCTTCATCAATGAATGGCAAGAATATAGTCAAAGTACGTGTCCGTGCCCACGTTCAATAAAATATCATTAATGTGGCTCTAAATGATCATCCAGAATTTATTATGCCTGCCTAGACTATGAATAAAAGGTTTCCCAGGCAAATTCATATTATAAATGAGAGTAGTATTTAACCCTCTCAAGAAAACACATTTTTAGCAAAGTAACAAAGGCATATAGCTAGCACACTATATGTAGATGCTGCTAATTTTAATTGAGCCACATAGTCAATAAAGAAGTCCCCTTCCACCCCACCCCACACACACTTGGAAACATCTTTAGCAGTTAAAATAATATGACTTTCAAATATTCTACAACTCAGAATTTTTATGAATAAAGAATGGTCTTTCCCCTAATTATTATGATGATTATGATCTCTTCTTAACCCTCTGCAGTCTGGATTTGGCCTGTCATAAAACTGACCCTGCCCTTTCCAAAATTATCAATCATCTCTTAATTGCTAAATCTAATGGCCTTTTCCCAATCTTCATTTACGTGATCTTTCTACAGCCTTTGATATCATTTCCCCCACTGCCCACATATACTCTCTTTCACTAGTTTTTAATAATACTATCCTCTCTAGTTCTCTTCTTAACTGTCTGGACACTCCTTTGCGGGGTCTTTAGTTCACCTGTGCTAATCTTGGGTGTCCACCAAGGCTATGACCTGGGGAGGGGATTGCCTTCTCACTATACTATTTTTCCTAGATGACCTCATCATCTCCTCTGGATTCAATTATCATCTCTATGCAGATGATTCTCAGATTTATATACGCAGCCCTAACCTCTCTCCCAACTTCCAGTCTCATTTCCAATTCCCTATTGGACATTTCAAAAGAGATGTCACATAGACATCTTAAACTCAATTTGTCTAAAACTGAATTTGTTATCTTTTCCCCCAAATCTTCCCCTCTTTATAATTATCCTATCAACCATTACTGAGCTACCCAGCCTCCCTACCTAGGTGTTGTCCTCAACTTCTCACTCTCCATATATAATCAGTGGTCAAGTCCTGTCGATCCTACTGTTTGTGATATCTCTTATACATGATCCCTTCTTTCTTCTGATGTTGCTACCACCCTAATGCAGGCCCTCATCACTTCACATTTGTATTATTGCATTAGCCTGGTGATCCATCTTCCTGCTTTAATCTTCTTCCCCTTCCAGGCCATCCTTCATTCAGCTGTCAAAGTTATCTTCCTAAAGCACAGGTCTGACCATGACACTCTCCTATTCAGTCAACTCCAGTGGTTCCATGTTACTTACAGGATTAAATATAAAATCACATGTTTGACTTTTAAAGCCCTTCATAACATGACCCCTCCTTTCCAGTGGTCTTCCATCTTGCTCTCATCCACAGACTCATTGGTCCAGTGACATTGGCCTCCTCATTTTTCCTTGCATGAGACTTGTCTTCAATCACAGAGCTGGGTCATCTGACCAGTTACTACCAGAACTGAAGGTCAAAGCCAAGTCTTTTGATATAGAGGAAAGATCACTGGATGTGGAGTCAGACTACTGCTCCCAGATGAATCTTCCTTGTGCATTGATCTGATTATCTCAACGTTGGGCTCAGAAAATTTTAATAGCTCTTTATTGCCTACCAAATGAAGCTACAGTTTGCCATTAATCCATTTCTTTTCCAGTTTTATCTTACACTACTCCCTTCTACACAACAGAATTTGAGTTCAACTTCTGCCTCAGCTACCATTGTTAGGATGGCAAATTATCCTCTCTCAGGCTGTGTTTCATCTTCTGTGAAATGAAGTACTGAATTATATGATTTCTAAGATCTCTTACAACTCTAAACTCTCTCTTCCGTTGCTATGCTCCAGTTAATTGGACTATTCACTGTCCCTCATAAATATTGTCCCATCTTCATCAAGGTCATATATGGTTGTTCAGTCATGTCCAACTCTTCCTGGCCCCATTTGGGCTTTTCTTGATGAAGATACTAGAGTGGTTTGCCATTTCCTTCCCCAGCTCATTTTAAAAATGAGGAAAGTGAGGCCAACAGGGTTAAGTGACTGGCTCAGGATCACACAACCAGTAAGTGTCTGAGGCCAGATTTGAATTCGTGAAGATGAGTCTTTCTGATGCTAGACCTGGCACACTGTTCACTGTGCCACCCAGCTGCCCAACTGAACAACAACAAATAGGATTTGTTGCATGAAACTTTCTCTCACTCTTTCATCTTCTATCCCTTAGTTAGTGAGAATACTCACCTCACTTCACCCCTTTTTTCATATAGCACTTAGTCTGCTCTCTTACACACGAACACACACAATTATTTTACTTTATACTCATTATGTGTATATAGTCTATCCTAGATTGTATTCATGAAGAGAGGGATCATATCTTATTTAACTTTCTCTTAGTGCCCAATAGAGTGGTCTGCATATTTTGATACTGTGGTTTAGTCATTTTTCAGTCTTATCTGCCTCTTTGTGACTCTGGGGTTTTCTTGGCAAAGATCCTGGAATGGTTTGCCATTTCCTTCTCCAGCTCATCTTACAGTTGAGGAAACTCAGGAAAACAAGGTTAAGTGACTTGCCTAGGGTCACACATTTAATAAGTGTCTTAGACTGCAGTTGAACTCAGGTCTTCCCGACTCCAGGCCAGGTGCTCTATCTACCATGCCACCTAGCTGCCCTGGTCTGCTGTGGTAGGTTCCCAGTATTTGCTGAAAGTGAATTGACAAGTCCTCTCTCTGTTACTTATCAGCCATGTGACAGCAAGAAAGTGGCTATTAATCTGAGGTTTAGTTTCTTCAGTTGTAAAATGGGGATATTAACTGTCACATTACCTATCTTGGACTTTTGTGAAGGAAAACTTTGCAAGCTCTTAGTTCTCTATAGTGATGTAGTATTATTAATATGAATTAGTTATGTTTTAGAATATCTGTGTATACAAATATACATGAATATACAAAAATAAAATAGAGACTAATTCTTAAATTCAAAAGGAGAGTTTTTGAACAAATATTACTTTGAGGATGTTCAGAATCTGCATTTCTGGTTACAATAATTGTTTCACGATTAATCAATCAGATTAAAGTATAGCATAATTTCATAAAACTCGGAAGAATTTGAAAGCTGATAAAAACCTAGTGACTACAAATAAACAGAGGAAATATATCAAAATAAATTAGGCTGTTCCAGCTTTCCATTGGCTGATCATCTCACTTGCTCTTCCAGATTAAAACTGTACTAAGACTTTTAGGACATGGTGTGTATCAAATAATATATAAAAAAGCACTCCCCCCCCACAAGTTATTTCTTTTTAAAAATGTAAAATAGAAAACACATATTCTTTGTATTCCACAGCTCCTAGCACAGATCTTTCCACATAATAGCAAGGGATATCAACAAACATTTGCAGATTGACATGATAGAGTAGTATAAATTC
This sequence comes from Trichosurus vulpecula, assembly GCF_011100635.1. NCBI lineage: Eukaryota > Metazoa > Chordata > Mammalia > Diprotodontia > Phalangeridae > Trichosurus > Trichosurus vulpecula. The sequence continues at coordinate 218,639,858 of NC_050580.1, forward strand.
TGTTTTTCCTATTTATTCTGCATGTTGCTTGTTTGTACATATTTGTTTGTAAGTTTTCTCCCCCATTAAATTGTGAGCTCCATGAGAGTGGAGATTTTCTTTTGCCCTTCTTTTTATCCCTAGTAATTAGTATATTGTCAGGCACATAGTGCTTACAAATGCTTATCAACTGATTGACGTCAGAACTGAGGTTGTTGCTGTTTGTCTTTCATTCTCAAAGAGGACCCTGACATCATGAAGGTAATACCAAGACTTGTAAGTGAATTGGATTAAAGTGAGGGAGGACTGTGCAAAGTTACCAGCCTCACATTCTCCTCCAGAGTCATCTGGGTCCAGTGCTGAGATATAGACCCATCCTGACTGGAGATGGACCTGGATTCAATGGGAGACCTTGGCCTTTGTAAGCCAAGGTCTTTAACTGGTCTCAGTTTGACTCAAGTAATGCCCATTCAGTGACTAAAGCTAGGTAAGAAAGGAGAAAGAGCCTCTTTACCTACTTAAAAACAAACCTCAATCTGGGGCATAATACTACTTAAAAAAAGGCACCCCGGTGCAGGGAAAAGTGTCATCTTTTTGAAGTGAGAGGACACAAGTTTGAATCCTGGCATTGTTACTCACCCACCACCTATGCACAAACCACCTACCATCTGAGTCTCAATTTCCTCATTTTTAAAATGGGTAGGTTGACCTTTTTTTTTAGTTTTTCTTTTTTTTTAAATTTTTCTTTTTTTAATTTATTTAATATATTTAGTTTTCAGCATTGATTTTCACAAAAGTTTGAATTACAAATTTTTTCCCCATTTCTACCCTCCTCCCACTCCAAGATGGCGTATATTCTGGTTGCCCCGTTCCACAGTCAGCCCTCCCATCTGTCACCCCACTCCCCTCCCATCCCCCTTTCCCTTCTTATCTTGTAGGGCAAGATAAATTTCTATGCCCCATTGCCTGTGTATCTTATTTCCTAGTTGCACGAAAAAGTTTTTGTTGTTGTTGTTTTTGAATGTCTGTTTTTAAAACTTTGAGTTCCAAATTCTCTCCTCTCTTCCCTCCCCACCCACCCTCCCCAAGAAGGTAAGCAATTCAACATATGCCACATGTGTATCATTATGTAAAATCCTTCCACAATACTCATGTTGTGAAAGATTAACTATGTTTTGCTCCTTCCTAACCTATCCCCCTTTATTGAATTTTCTCCCTTGACCCTGTCCCTTTTCGAAAGTGTTTGGTTTTGATTACCTCCTCCCCCCATCTGCCCTCCCTTCTATCATCCCCCCTTTTTTAACTTCTTCCTCCTTCTTTCCTGTGGGGTAAGATACCCAATTGAGTGTGTATGGTATTCTTTCCTCAGGTCAAATCCGATGAGAGCAAGATTTACTCATTCCCCCTCACCTGCCCCCTCCTCCCTTCCTACCACTTTTTCTCGCCACTTTTATGTGAGATAATTTACCCATTCTATCTCTCCCTTTCTCAGTCTCTCAATATATTCCTCTCTTATCCCTTAAATTGATTTTATTTTTTTAGATATCAACCCTTCATATTCAACTCACCCTGTGCCCTTTGTGTGTGTGTGTGTGTGTGTATATATATATATATATATATATATATATATATATATATATACCTACATATATACATACATAGACACACACATATGCATATATATATATGTATACACACATATGTATATGCATATTCCTTTCAGCTACTGTGATATTGAGGTCTCATGAATCATACACATCATCTTTCTATGTAGGAATGTAAACAAAACAGTTCAACTTAAGTAAGTCCCTTATGATTTCTCCTTCTTGTTTACCTTTTCATGCTTCTCTTGATTCTTGTGTTTGAAAGTCAGGTTTTCTATTCAGCTCTGGTCATTTCACTGAGAAAGCTTGAAAGTCCTCTATTTTATTGAAAATCGATATTTTGCCTGGGAGCATGATACTGAGTTTTGCTGGGTAGGGGATTCTTCGTTTTAATCCTAGCTCCATTGACCTCCAGAATATAGTATTCCAAGCCCTTCAGTCCCTTAATGTGGAAGCTGCCAGATCCTGTGTTATCCTGATTGTTTTTCCACAATATTCAAATTGTTTCTTTCTGGCTGCTTGCAGTATTCTCTCCTTGACCTGGGAGCTCTGGAATTTGGCGACAATGTTTCTAGGAGTTTTCTTTCTGGGATCTATTTCAGGAGGCAATCTGTGGATTCTTTAAATTTCTATTTTACCCTCTGGCTCCAGAATATCGGGGCAATTCTCCTTGATAATTTCTTGAAAAATCATATCTAGGCTCTTTTTTTGATCATGACTTTCAGGTAGTCCAATAATTTTTAAATTATCTCTCCTGGATCTATTTTCTAGGTCAGCGGTTTTTCCAATGAGATATTTGACAGTGTCTTCCATTTTTTCATTCCTCTGGTTCTGTTTTATAATATCTTGATTTCTCATAAAGTCACCAGCTTCCACTTGCTCCAATCTAATTTTTAAGGTAGTATTTTCTTCAGTGGTCTTTTGGACCTCCTTTTCCATTTGGCTAATTCTGCCTTTCAAGGAATCCTTCTCCTCATTGGCTTTTTGGAGCTCTTTTGACGTTTGAGTTAGTCTATTTTTTAAAGTGTTGCTTTCTTCAATATGTTTTTCAGTATTTTTGGGGGACTCCTTTAGCAAGTCATTGACTTGTTTTTCATGGTTTTCTTGCATGATTCTCATTTCTTGTCCCAATTTTTCCTCTACTTCTCTAACTTGCTTTTCCATCTCCTTTTTGAGCTCTTCTATGCCCTGAGACCAGTTCATGTTTTTTTTGGAGGCTTTTGATGTAGCTCTTGGACTTTGTTGACTTCTTCAGGCTGTATGTTTTGGTCTTCTTTGTTACCAAAGAAAGCTTCCAAAGTCTGAGACTGAATCTGGGTGTGTTTTCTCTGCCTGGCCATGTTCCCAGCCAACTTACTTGACCCTTGAGTTTTTCATCGGGGTGTGACTGTTTGTAGAGCAAAGAGCACTTTGTTCCCAGCTTAAGGGGATGCCCTGTTGATTTCAGAGCTATTTCTATACAGCCAACTCTGCCACCCCATCACTCCTCCTTCCTCAAGAACCACCGATCTGGACCTGACGCAAATCTTAAGCAGGCTCTGCACTCCTGCTCTGATCCACCACTTAATTCCTCCCACCAGGTGGGCCTAGGGCAGGAAGTAACTCCAGCTGTAGTTCTGTAGCTGCACCTCCCCCGCTGCCACTGGGGTGGTGGCCGAACTGCCAACTCTGTTCCCTGTAGCTTTTTCCACAAACCTTCTCTGTTGTCTTTGGTGTTTGTGGGTTGAGAAGTCTTGTAACTGCCACAGCTCACTGATTCAGGGTTCTAGGGCCTGTCCTGCGCAGCTCCTGGTCTGGTTGGTCCTGCTGCCTCCCACACTGAGCTCCACTCCCCTCCACTCCATGCCGATAGACCTCATCCAGCAACCATCCAGGCTGTCCTGGGCTAGATCCCTGCTTCCCTCTGCTATTTTGTGGATTCTGCAGTTCTAGAATTTGTTCAGAGCCATTTTTTTATAAGTTTTTGGAGGGATGTGGTGGGGAGCTCACGCAAGTCCCTGCTTTCCAGCCACCATCTTGGCTCCACCCCTGGAAGTCCCGAATTACATGACCTTTAAAGTCTCTTCCAGATCTAAATCAAAGATTTTACTTGTTTATGAAAGTTCTTAGACTCACTGAAAGGAATTTTCCTCATCACAGCTGATCTTTATTAGGTGTGGTAACTTCACCATCAAGTAGATGTAGTTGTCACAAATGGTCAAAGCTCCACTTGCAAGCAATAGTGGTCACTTGTTTGGAGGTATACACTGCTTATGAATTTTTTTTTATAATGGACTTTTCTGCTAAAGGTATAAACCATTGTTCTATGGCTAGAGGCAGCTATGAGGTGCAGTTGATAGAGAGTGCAGGGCCTGAACTCAAGTAGTAAGGAATGATTTGTTGTCTGGAAGATATGAGTTCAAATTCGGCTTTAGGCACTCAGTGTCTATGTGATTCTGAGTAAATCATTTAATCTCTATTTCCCTCAATTATAAAATGGGATTATGCTAGCATTTACCTCCCAGGGTTGTAAAGTTCAAATGAAATGATATTTGTAAAGTGCTGGTAGGCACTTAACAATGTTTGTTTCCTTTCTCTGTCCTTATCAGACAGGAGTCTCAAGAGCATTCACATTCAAGGAAACACTCCTATTCCCAAGGCATGAAGTACTAGGGGATAAATGTAAGAACCTTAGTTATAGGCTCTGTTGTAAGATCCCAATTCACAATCAGGCAATTGCAAATTTGAGGCAAAGGCAGGACTCCAGGGGATTGACCAATGTTTTGCCATGGCAGACAAATAGCAACCTAGTAAATAATTTCTGTAATGCTCTAAACCTAAACCCTGAAATGGGTTAACTATACTACTTCCACAGGGGAGCAAAAAGATAGCAAGATAACAAGAATAAATGATTTTTTTAAAGTAACTGTCTTCAATTCTTATCACAGATGGGGAGATACTGCTTTTCAAAGGAAGTTAGATAGCTAAGTATAATATTACTATACCAAAGGGACCAAAGAGATACTATAGAAAAAAAATAGGTATCTTCTACGTAAATGATTGGTGACTTTATTGGCATCTCAGATGCTAAACATTTCCTCTCTTATTGATGTTAATGGAAATGGAAAGACCACAATATACTATATTATGTACCTCTGAGTGAAGAATATATCAGTGGCACAGGTAAGGACACTATGTTCTCTGCGGGAACTAAATCTCCCAAAAGGCTGTGAATAGATTGTACATGAATTCACCATGTAACATACCTATCATATGTGGACTCTAATGTTGTGCTTTTTGTTCCTTGATGTCTCTGGAGGGTCTGGATGTGGCCTGAAGGTCAGGGCAACAAAGTCATAAAAAGAAAGAAGAGGGGGGAGGGGAAGGAGCTGTGTCTAAGCCATGCTTGTGCTAGAGCTTCCTAATGGAAGTAGAGAGGAGAGTTTTTCCCACTCTAGCTCCCAATACGAAGCAATGGGGCTCTCTGTAATTCTCTATTTTTTTTTCCAAGCCAGGAGACTTTGACATCCCCATGGTGAGACATAGTACCTTCAAGACATTGAACTCTCAGCATTTGTTCAGTTAGCTAGTCTCCAATACTCTTTCCATTCCCTAGCCTGTAGTGCCTTATTGAGAAGCCAATGAAAGCAAAGGAAATAAAAAGAATCACCATCCCATTGAAATCAACTGTTAACTTACTTTTTTTTAACTGACCCCAAAATGAGCAAAGATGTCTTTGTCCTTCTTGTCTTGTGTTAAAGATATGGGGTAAGGAGAAGTAGACAGTCAACCTGGGTGACCTTAAGGCATGCAGTTAGTAGCCTTTAAAATTAAGTAGTGAATTCATATGCTGTTTGATTTAACTTCTTATTATTTACTTGCATTCCATTTAAGTAAATTTGCTTTTCTTTATCTCACTGTCATGTGTTTCATTCTGGCACAGTTAGGGAAACTTAGTGGAAATGGGGGCTTGTGAACTATAGATTGAAATAGATCGTTACAGCTGAATGCGATGGTTCTGGGAGCATCCAGAAGGAGGATCGCAAGTGTTACACATGCTATCACTTCTAAAGCCCTACAAAGGGCAGAGTTTTGTTGTCTAGTTTAAATTCTGAAGATTCTGAGCCTTCATGTTGTTTAATTGCAATTAGACTTCAACAATGTTGAATGTAATATTCTAATTGACAAATGTGGCCAGACCAACTTTTTTTTTTAAAGATTCTATTCTAAGTTTGGTAGTGGTGATATTAGGAAGAAGTGTTATGTCATCCCTGGAGGCAGAAAGCAGAGTCTAGAAATAACATGGAGAAGAGAGGCATCAGAAACTGCAAGTATGCATATAAAAATCTAGGTTAGAGTACTTTAAATGTCATAAAGTACCTGCTGCTGCTCAGCTATGGAGAGAAAATCTTCTGTCAGCAAATATAGGTCCTAACAAAACACCTTTAAAAACCAGTAACAAGTTTCTATGGTAAAACAAGTAAGAGTATCTATTCCTGCTTCTCCAAAATAGGTGGGAAAGTATGGCCACAAATCAATCTGTGTTTTTATAGTTAAAAATAAGAGATAAGTAAAGTTGGCCTTGATTTTACAACTACATATAAATGGAGGGGGGAGGATGCCAGGTGTTTTTTTTTTCTTTTCAACTAACAAGATTTTCGACTAAGAAAAAAGGACCTATCTAATGTACATTATAAAAACATTGGAAATAATGGTTTCCTGTTCTTCCTAAACCTTTAACTATTTTTTAGCTAACAGAAACCCATAAAATTCATCTGTACAAAAAGGATATAACTCTAAAACCATCACTTTATATGATAGCAGATATAAAATTACTTCTCCATTATAAATTATCTGTTGATCTAATGGTGTTTAAACAAAAATTAATTTATTTTCAGGCCTTCGAAACAAGATGTTTACCCCCTTCTTTGAAGGAAAATTTTTTTAAAAGGAAATGATCTTCATTTCCATGAGAAGTTAGTGGTGCCTTTTTTAATTATTTCAAGGATGAGAAAGTGAAAAAGTAAGGGAATGATTCTAAACCACATTATTATCCAAATGTAATAACTAACACTCACCTGTTCACATTGAAGAAAATCTTTTTGTGTGATACTAATTTAAACTACAGAAACTGAAAATACTTCTGAAAACTTTGTTGTCATGACAACAAAATCCCATAAGAAATGATACATATCATCATCTGAGGGAAACTTCATGACATGATTTCGCAGACTCTTCAACCACCCACTGAAACCCCATTTTCAGATTTGCCTTTCATTTGCTTATTTAAAAAAAATCCACTGAATGTAGATTGTCAACAAACATGCTAACGTGAACAGTTTTTATGTTACAAAGTCTCTAGCTTGGAAGCCACCTTGATGGTCATTCCTTATGATCAGCTCCTGACCAAGAATACATTCAGTGACAATCCTGACAAACCCTCTTCTGTACTTTTTTTTTTTTGAAGTTTAGCTTTTATTTCATAATCATAAACTTAACTCTGTTGTCTAGCCAGACTTGTGGAAGGAAAAAGGAAAATGAAATCCAAAGAGAATTGCAGCAAGTGAGAGCACAAGGATTACAGGGTATAAGAGCAGATGGGGTTTGGAGGTGCTCTCTCCAGCTACAGAGGAATGGTTTGATGGTTGAGACAAAAAACAAAACAAAAAATCTTATGAGAGCTGTCCACAGTCAGCGATAGTGATCTTCTTGCTGGTCTTGCCATCCCGAGAACCGAAACGCTCCATGGCTTCCACAATGTTCATGCCTTCTTTCACTTGGCCAAAGACCACATGCTTGCCATCCAACCAATCAGTCTTAGCAGTACAGATGAAAAATTGGGAGCCATTTGTGTTGGGTCCAGCATTTGCCATGGACAAGATGCCAGGACCAGTATGTTTCAGGATGAAGTTCTCATCAGCAAATTTCTCCCCATAGATGGACTTGCCACCAGTGCCATTATGGCATGTGAAGTCACCACCCCGGCACATGAACCCAGGAATGATTCTGTGGAAGCAGGATCCCTTGTAACCAAATCCCTTCTCTCCAGTGCTCAGAGCACGGAAGTTTTCTGCTGTCTTTGGAACCTTGTCTGCAAAGAGCTCGAAAGTAATCCGGCCCAGGGGCTCGTTATCGACCGCGATGTCGAAGTACACGCTGGGGTTGGCTGTGGCCACAGATGCCTAGGCTGGGCGCGACGGCAGAGGAATAGGTGGCAGGGATCGGTGTCTGGCGGAGGGAACCCGGACGAGGTCTCCCAGTAGCGGCGTCTGCAAAGCCCTCTTCCGTACTTTTAATGACTATATTTCTCAGTATTTCAGTAAGAGCAAGTTGTTGGATCTGTTAATCTTTATAAAAATTGAATACAAATTTCAACTTATTCATACAATCATAGATCTAGAAGATACTTTAGAGGACAACTTGTTCAATTTTCTCATTTCACATTTGAGAAAAACGAAGGATCTTGTCCAAGGACCCACAGGACATGATGTGGGATTTGAATCCAGGTTCTCTGACTCCAAAACCAATCTTCTGTCTATTGGACCACATTGCTTCTGTAGGAGGGAACCCAAGGAGCATGCGGTTGAGAAAGTTGTATCAAGGTCAGGTAAGCTGCATCAGGAAACCACTGGACATATCACAGTCCTTGCTCCAGCTCTAAAACGGCAAAATATCCCTATTGTTGGGTCATGAATGCCTGCTTCCCAGATCTTGCTCTCTATTTTCTCTAAGAAAAGATCTGCTAAATAGATGCAAGTATAGATAGTACTCTGCCCAGTCCTGGGCAATAGCTGATGATCTAAGTCAAGGTTTCCTGACAGTTTGGGTTTGAGTATTGAGGAGAGCAGGAGAGAAAGAAAAGCATACGAAGAAGGGAATTGGTTGAAAATGAACCATGTTTATTAGCAATATTCACAGGTCAGGGAGCTATAAGGATGTGGTATCCCTAGACTTGAGCTCAAGCAATGACTGGCTTACAGCCCCTGCCCTATCTTGTTTTTATTCAGTTGTTTCAGTTGCGTCCCACTCTTCATGACCCCATTTGGAGTTTCCTTGGCAAAGACACTGGAGTGGTTTGCCATGTTGTTTTCCTGCTCATTTTACAGATGAGGCAACTGAAGCAAGCAAGGTTAAGTGATGTACCCAGGGTCACACAGCCAGTAAATGTCTGAGGCTGATTTTGAACTCTTCCTGGGCATTGAATCTTCCTGACCCCAGACCCAGCACTCTGTCTACTGTGTCACCTAGCAGTCCTTGCTGTACCTTACTTTGCCTATATCAAGTAGAACCTGACTTTCTCTGGGGAAAATTTATAATGATGCAGAGGACTGAAGGTGGGGCATGGCAAGCCATGGGCCCTCCTAGCCTGCTCAAGGTGACTGGGTATTCTTGGCACAGGAAGTGTACATGGAGAGCTAATGATTCCTATACAAATCATTAGCTGTGTGACCAGGGGCAGGAAAATTAATCTCTGGGAGAAATTTCTTTTTCTGTAATATAGGCACAATAGTACTTCTAGTACATATCTGTCATTGTGAGATTACTTTGTAAACCTCTAGGTGCTAGATAAACATGAAGTGTTATCAATAGGGACCAAAAGGAGAGATGGGAGAAGAGACAGGAGGGTAAAAAAATAATGTTTCATCACTTTTGTTTTCTCATAAAAGGTAAATTGTAAGAACAACATCTGGAAATGAAGCTTTTTGTCATTTGAGTTAAAAAATGTAGGTCCTAAAATTTAAATTAAAACTCAATTAATTAAGAAATATTGCTGGTAGCTTTCAATAAGGGAAAGAAGAAAATAGAGTCTGGTGGAAAGGTTAATAAATGGTAGTTATTTAGTCCTTTAAAGTTCACAAGGTGCTTTATGTTCCTTGCTTCTTTTAAAAAAATATTATTTTATTTGACCTTCATAATTATTCTTATTTCACAGATGAAGAAACTGAGTCTCAGGAAAGGTCACTGATTTGTTCATGATCAGAGGCAAGATTTGAACTCAGATTTTCCTGCTTCCATTACAACACATTTTCCACTAAAACAACCTGCCTCACGTTTAACATGTGAATGAACCATGCTTTGGGCAGTATCCCCTTATAATAAAGTCAAATATTATTTCTAGTACTAGAAATATCTTCCCAGTAAGATAACATATGAATTAAATAAAGCCTCTTGACCACAAATCCTTATAAAAGCATTGGCTAACTGCACAGCATTATTGTTTAGTCATTCAGTCATGTCTTCATTACCCCTGGTAATGGATCATACTGCCCATTTTTTGTTTGTTTTGTTTTTGTTTTGTTAGACAAAGATGCTGGAGTGGTTTGCTATTTCCTTCTCCAGTGGATTAAAACAAACAGAAGTTAAGTGACTTACCCAGGGTCACACAGCTAATAAGTGTCTGATCTCGGATTTGAACTTAGGTCTTTGTGATTCCAGTCCTAGCACTCTATCCCCTGAACCACATAGCTGCCTCCATAGCTACATGATATGGTCAAAACAGAATGAAGCTGGGGCACTTGGGAACAATTTGGACTTTTTTTTCTCCTGAAATATTAAGATATTTGGATATAGACATTCAACTTACAAAGATGAATAAAGCTCCTTATTTTTTTTGTATCAGACTTACAATGTCATTATTATGTAAGGAAATCCCAGTGAAGAAAATTACTCTGTCAATTCATATCAGCCCTTGATCTACCACTCAAAAGAGATAGTTGCGAAGGATTCTGGGAAGATGGCAGAGTAGGTCAGAAAATTCCAAGCTCTCAAGATGTTCCTCCACAAAAGAGATAAAACAGCTCCTCAGGACAAACATAGAGTAGTAAAAATAAACAAGAGGAGTAGAACTAGCATCCTCCTAAGACAATCAGAGAAGATCTGAAGAAAAAATCCCCTGAAGAGGTTTTGTCCCTGTGAAGAGTAAACACCTCCAGGCTAGGGACCACTTTAAAAACAAGCAGTAAGCCCTAGGGTTAGCTGGGTTGGGAGGCTGCCTTGGCCCAGCCACAGGAACCTTTACCTCCTGGACAGTGAGGGGAGTTGGGCCTCTAAGCAGGAGAAGATCAAGGGAGCCTCTGCTGACAAGGAATGCCACATCCAGCTGTGCTGTAGAGATGCAGCCAGGGTGAGAAGGAACCAGCACATGCTTCATGAGTGCAAAAGCAGTGGGGCGGAGACAGTACTGACTGTGGGCACTTATAGGAGCCTGGAGGTCTTGATTTAGGTTAAATGTCAGAGAGGAGAACTGAAGAGGGATCTGAGGCCAGAGGCACCACCCCCAATACCTCAACAATAGAGGTGATTACAAAAATCTAGCTATTACAAGAAAGGAAGAAAGAAAGGAAGGAAGGAAGTAAGGAAGTAAGGAAGGAAGGAAGGAAGAAAGAAAGAAAGAAAGAAAGAAGAAAGGAAGGAAGGATGAAAGAAAGAAAGAAAGAAAGAAAGAAAGAAAGAAAGAAAGAAAGAAAGAAAGAAAGGAAGAAAGAAAGACACAGGTAAGGGGAAAGATTCCAACCATAGAGAATTACTATAGGATAGAGAAGACTGGGATTCATCTTCAGAGGATGATACTGAAGCAAAGAAACCTTTTTCTACCCCAAAGAGTAATTTCAAATGGTCACCTGCCCAAAAGGAATTCATAGAAGAACTTAAAAAAACCTTCAAAAGTCAAATGAGAGAGACTGAGGAAAAACTAAAAAAAAAAAAAAGAACAATCTAAGAAAAACAAGAGGATTGTGAAAAGAAAGTCAACCAATTAGAAAAGGAGATCCAGAATCTTAAGGAAGAAAACGACTCCATGAAAATCAAGATTAGGCAAGGGGAAACTGGTGAAGTTATGAGACCAAGAAATAATAAAACAAAATATAAAGAATCAAAACGTAGAAGGCAATGTGAAACATCTCATAAGAAAAACAACTGATCTGGAGAACATATCAAGAACATAAGAATAATCAGACTATCTGAAAGCTATGATCACAAAAAGAATCTTGATAAAATAATACAAGAAATAATTAAAGACAATTATCCTGAAGGATTTGAAGAAGAAGGAAAAATAGAAATAGAAAAAGAATCCATTGATCACCACCTGAAAGAGATCTTATGAGGAAAAGTCACAGGAATATCATAGTCAAGTTCTGAAACCCCCAACTCAAAGATAAAACATTATGAGCCACAAGGAAAAAAAAAACAATTTACATATGGTGTACCACAGGTCTTGGAACACTATTGAACAAAGAGTAAAAGAAGTGGTCTTCTGGCCAAAAATCTGATACCCTGCAAAGCTAAGCATAATCCTGAATGAAAAAATAGATATTTAATGAACTGTCAGACTTTCAGGAGTTTGTTAAAAAAAAAGCAAAAACTAAACTTAAAAGAAGATTTGACATACAAGAGCAAAGAAAAACATAAGTAACATACCAAAGACCAATTACAAGGGACTCAATAAGGACAGACTGTTTTCATTTATGTTGCTTGGTTGTCGTCCTTCATTCTCTAAGGGGACCAACATGACATCATTATGCTAGACTACTTACAGTGTGTCCAACTATGGCTGATCAGACCAATACAAGCTTGAAATGTTCTACCACAGGCCTCTGGTTCACTTCTTTTGTAGATATTCAAGCTTGTTGATTAGATTAGTTTTGATTGCAAAGCCTACACCAGCTTCATGGTGCTTCCCTTCACTACAGCCACTCCAGGAAAATGTGGATCTACCTCCAACTTCAGTAAGCTGGCCTTCATTTGCCAGACTTGTTTCACCCAGGGCTGCTATTTAGATGTGATACCTGCTGAGTTCTCTTGCATCCTTCTCATTTCTTTTCCTGATTTTTCCTCTACTTCTTTTACTTGATTTTCAAAATCCTTTTTGCGGTCTTCCATGGCCTGAGACCAATTCATATTTTTCTTGGAGGCTTTTGATGTAGTATCTTCGACTTTGTTGTCTTCTTTTGGCTATGTTTTGATCTTCTTTGTTACCAAAGTATGATTCTATAATCATATTCTTTACATTGTCTGCTCATTTTCCTAGCCAATTACTTTGCTTTTGAGCTCTTTGTCAAGATATAACCCTGCTTCCAGAGTGGAGAGTGCTCTGTCCCAAGCTTCAGGTTCTTCTGAGGTGATATATTCCAAGGAGAAGTGTTTGCTCCTCTACTGGCCTGTGCTCTGGTCTGTGAGTGACCTGAAGCATTCTTTTCTGCCTTAGAACTGCCAAGAGGACTACCTCCCCACAGCCATCACAGGCCACTCCTCACACCAGGACTACAAACCAGGACTGCAACCCAGATCCAAGCAGGGCAAAGCAAGAGAATCCTGCCTCATTGCCAGCAAGAGATCCTGCCACTCCCATTCTGATCAGCCACTTGATTCCCGCCCCGCTCCCCACCCTTTATGGATCTGGAGCTCCAGAAGCAGCTGCTGGTACTGCCACTGCCACCGCCACAGCCACCTCTGCTGCCCAGGGACTGGGGCCAGACCACACCCTTCTCTCACCCAGGTCCAACAGAGTTTTCCCACTGATCTGCTAAGTTGTCTTTGTTGTTTGTGGGTTGAGAAGTCTGGAAACCACCCCAGCTCGGTGGTTCAGTACCTTGAGGCTTGCTCCACCTGGTCTGCTCCTGCCTCATGTGTGCCCATGCTGGGCTGCATTCTGCTCCCAGCATAGTGTGAAAGACCCTCCCCAGTGACCATCCAGGCCATCTTGGGCTGAAGACTTGTTTTACTCTGTCATTTTGTGGTTTCTGTAGCTCTAGAATTTGCTTAGAGTCATTTTACAGGTGTTTGGAGGGATTTGGAGGAGAGCTCAAGCAAGTCCCTGCTTTTACTCTGCATCTTGGCTCCACGCCCTCGATGATTCTTAAATTCTCTCTCCTCAATCTATTTTTCAGATCATTTGTTTTTTCAAAATTTTTTCCTATGAGATATTTCATATTTTCTTCTTTTTTCCATTCTTTTGACTTTGTTTTATTGTTTCTTGATATCTCATGGAGTCATTAGTTTCCAGTTGCCCAATTCTAGTTTTCAAGGAATACTTTTCTTCAGTGAGACTTTTTGTGCCCCTCTTTCCATTTGGCCAATTTTGCTTTTTGAGCTATTTTTTTTAGTTTTTTTTTTTTGTGCTTCCCCTCTTTCACTCAAGCTGTTAATTATCTTTCCACAATTTCATTCTCATTTCTTTACCTAATTTTTCATTTACCACTCTTATTTGATTTTAAAAATCATTTTTGTTTAGCTCTTTCAGGAATTCTTGTTGAGTTTTGTCCAATTTATCTTTTCTCTTTGGGGCTTTGCTTTTAGCTGTTCAAGTTTGTGTCTTGATCTTCCCTGTCACCATTGTAGATTTTTATGGCCAGGTTCTTTTTGTTGTTATTGTTGTTTGCTCATTTTTCCAGCCTATTCCTTGACTTTGAATTTTATGTTAAAGTTGGACTCTGTTCCCAACATGTGGGGTGGAGGAATATTGTCCCAAGTTTTAGGCTTTCCTACACTGCTGTTTTCAGAGCCATTTTGGGGGGTTTGGAAGTTTTTGGTGCTTTGAAAGTGGTTATGATTTGGGGAGAGGCATGGTCACTGCTCTCCTGGTCTGTGCTCTGGTCCTTACCCAGTAAGGGTTCCTAATTGCTTGGGATTGCAAGAATTGCTCCTCAGGGTCTCTGCTCCTTTGGCATCACAAGCAATACTACTCCTCACATCTCCTGCTCCCTCTTGACTAAAAGTGCTGCTTTCTACCCTTGAACTATGACCTAGAAGAGAGTATGGACAATGTAGTTGCTAAACCAAGTCTAGTTCTGCATCCAGTGATAGCACAGAGGTCCGCCATAATCTCTTTCTGATCAGTTGCCAGGTCCTCTTACCTTCTTTGGCTTGAGAGCCCCAGAAACTGCTGTTGCTTTTGTCACCACCACCTAGTCCCACCACTAGTATTGTATCCACATGATTTCTGGCCTGGTCTCTACCTCCATGTCACAGATCTTTTCTTTTGACTTCCTAAGTTGTTTTGGGCTGTAAGAACATTTCACCATGAACTTTTGCTGGCTCCGCCACTCCAGAATTTGATTTGAGGTATTATTTTAAAGTTGCTTGAAGGGGAACATTGGGGGAATTCAGCTGAGTGTTTCTTCTCCCCTGCCATCTTGGCTCTACCTCCAGAGGTCCTGTATCTCAATATCTTTTAAGAAAAAACACTATCCTATATGGCAGGGGACTCTGGAAGAAATTTCTCTGAGCACATAGAACTTTCTTTAAACTGATTTTACTTCCCCCTATTTCCCTTTGCTTTATGAGACAATACTGTTCATAAATGTCAATCATCCTTCTTTCCAATATTTTACAAACCAGTTTTTAAGCCAGATTTGGCCATCATGTCTTCTAGTACTGATGTTGAGAATGTGCAGAAAAGATCACCACAAAAAAAGAATTGCTGCTTTTATATTAGCATCAGTTGTTTAGGATGAAGAGGAAAAAAAATTCTGTGAAGTATTTATTAGATCCTCCAAATTAAGTCGGCAAACATTTTGATATTTGGTTGTAATGTAAAGGTAATAAAGATTGGGATGGGGCAAAATATATGAAATATCAGAGTCAAAGGAAAAAATGAGAACAAGGAGTTATAAACTAGACAGAAGCTTTATATCATTTTGTGTATGTGTGTGTGTTGAAGTTTTTACTTAGGGATATTTACTTTAAAGATATAAACAAGAAAAAAAATACAGATATTTTCCTACATATCTCAGGAGAATATTCTATCCTCCAGCATCTTGGTCTCTGTGGGGAGTAGGCTCAACTTAGTTCAGTTTTTACATTACATTGGTTCTAAAGATGTCATTGCTGCTGGATTATCCCTGGTCTCAGATATCATGGGGCTGGGTCATCCTGAAGGTCATTCCTTGCTTCTTAAAGTATCAGTGCTGGGCTGGTTACAAAAACTGGCCTGGAATGCTGGTACACTTGAGTCTTCTCCTAAGAATTTGAAAATTAAAGTCTGTAGGATCCACTACTTTCATGTAAAATGGAGGGGGAAAGCTAACATGAAGAATAAGGACCAATATCTGTTTCTTGAGACCAAGGTCTCAAGGTCCCTCTGTGTCATGGTATTTCTTTGGATATGATGAGTGAAGGAGTCATGCCTCCAGAAATGGAGCAGCTATAAGGCAAGGCAAGCTAGCCCTCATGCCTTCTCATCATAAACACTTTTTTAGAAAATAATTGTGAGATCCTGGCCAGGGCAAAGAAATCCATGTACATGATCACACAAAATAAAATCTATTCTATTTTAAAAGAAAAGAATTGTTATTGATGTGTTATTTACTATTCATGATGGTAAACACTTAATAAATATAATTATTGTATACTATTTCTGAATCTTCTGTCTATGAAAAGTCAGAATATTGAATTGTCAGAACTGACTGGAATTGGTAAAAAGCAAGAAGAAAGCATAATATTGGGAAAATAAGATGTACAACTATAACAACTCAATGTTACACTATTTAAACAAGTGTTTGATAATCAAAATAGCTACACTTCAAAGCGCCTTAGAAGAGACACCTTTTTGATATCCAGTACTTTGCAGCCCTTATAACATGGGGTAGTGGAAAAAGTTGAATCTCAAACAAAATCACTACTTTGTCTTATAAGCTGTTTGATCCTGAATATGTCATTTTAGTTCTTTGTGTCATAATTTCCTGTGTTTTTGGTCTCAGTTTCCTAATCTGTTTAAATGGGGATGACAAAATTTGTATTACCTACCAAGAAATGTTTTATTGTAAGGAAACCTCTTTAAAATATTAAATAAACAAATATACGTTATTATTAATATAACTTCTCTAAATAGCTATCTTTGAGAGAAGGTTTGGATGTTAGAGTGGAAAGATGCCTGGAAAGAATTTCAGGAGATTTGTTGACTATCTACATGACCTTCAAATCATCATTTCACTGTTCTGAGTCTCAGTTTTCTCATCTCTATGTGATTAGATTCTCTATAGTAGTCTTCTAGTACCAACATTCTGAGGTCTGCCCTCCAGAAATAGGCCTTTGCTCACCAAGAGACAGCTATTTGGCACAGCGGATAAAGTATTGGTCCTGGAGCCAAGAAGACCTGAGGTCAAATCTGGCCTCAGACCCTTTCTAGTTGTAATACCCTGGACAAGTCACTTAACTTATGCCTGACTCAGTTTCCTCAACTGTAAAATAAGGATAGCAGCACTTACCTTTCCAGGGTTGTTGTGAGGAATAAATGAGGAAATATTCACAAAGTGCTTAGCACAGCTCCTGGCACATAGTAAATGTTTAAAAAATGCTGGTCTCTCAACTTTCATTCCATTTCTACTGAAATTTTTTATACTTTATTGTACTTCAGACTCCACATTAGGTCCTTAGCCAACCTGAGAATTTTATTGCAAAGTGTCTTAAAGAATAACTATCTCTAATACACCTTACAAATACATTAATGTATCTAAAAATTCTGTACTCCCAAACTTGTCAGTCAGCTAACTGACAGCCTGTGAAATGTAAGACACAGCTGCAGCAAGAGGCAAAAGCTTGTTGAGAAATTGAAGCCCTCTCCCCAAAGGCAATAAAGGCCTTATAAAAAAACACTCAGTGATAGATCAGCACCTGACATTTGGATTCGATGACAGCTGAAAACCCATTCCTCCCTTGATTAAGGGAGGCAGGGTTACTTGGATTGAAATAAAATTAATCAATTTCCTGTTCATATGGAAATAACTGTGAGTATTGCTCAATTATCTTTGTTAATTGGTTTAGAATGAAGGCATCTTTCATTCACATCAAAGCATGCTTATACCGAGGTGTTGTTCACTCATTCCGCATCCCTAGGGGCAGAAGAAGGCTACTTTCTTCTCAAGGCCATTTCTACCCCATACCTTTCATCTTAAAATTCTCCTTATCCACTGGCTTTTACCAGTATTAAAAAAGTATTGTTTTCCCCACCCTTAACCAAAAAACAAACAAACAAATAAAAACTTAACTTGACCCTGCCACTCCCTCAAGACATCATACAATATCTCATTTGTCTTTTGTAGACAAACTACTGGAATTCTCTTTTTTCATCGACTTGACCTTCTCAAACCACCCAACCCTTTCTTTAGGCCTGAAGAGAGAGACAGCAAGGCAGGCCAATTTCTGACATCTCCAGAGGGACTATAACAATCTTGATTCTACTTCTTTAAAGGATATTGGATCATAGAAGGAATCCTGAGATGGTGGTGTATCCAGCACTGAGAATGCTGAGAAGACAGAAATTTGCTCATAAACCTCATAGACATCAGAGGTGGGAAACTAGATGGCAGCAGAAAATTCAGAATATCCAATTTAAGCATAGTGTAGCAGCTGTCTTTCTTTCCTAATAAGACAGTGGGATCAATCCTGGTATCCCACTGGGGTAGTCAACTTTGAAAGTTGGTATATTAATTAAGCGCAAAAAAGTCAGCACAATTAACACAGGGAATTTCATTTAGACTCTGTTGAGTTTCTGAAAAGAATAGATTATGCATTGGTCATGGAAGGTTTCCCAAAAGCTCACAGCTTTGAACAAAGATAATTCTGTGATCAGTCTCCAATGAACTTCATGCCACTATCATGCCTCACCTTCTAACTGTGAGTGTACTCCAAGGCTCTAGCCTATTTGCTTTTATCTTCTCACAATATCTTTTTTGGGGATGATCTAAACAACACCCATGGGTTAAATTTTCTTCTCTTTGCAGATGACTCATTAGGTAGGTGTCTCTTACAGCTCTACGCATCCATAGAGCTTTCCCAACCTTGAGTTCCTCATCACCAACTGCATATTGAACATCTGTAACTAGATGTTATATACATATCTCAAACCCAATGTGTCTAGAACAGAACTCATTACTTTCCCTCCAAAAATACCTGTTTTCCAAATTTCTCTATTTTTGTTAAGGTTAAACCATCCTTCTGGTCACCTTGGTTCACAAAATTTTGGAATCATCCTTAATCTTTACTCTCACTCAGGCCTTATAATCAAATCTGGTACAAAGTCTTATTAGTTCTAAACCCAGGACAACACAGCTGTATTCCCATCTTTTTACTCACATGCCCACCATCCTAGTTCAGGCCTCCACCACCGTTTTTTTTAGAAAAATAAATATTTAATTGATGATATATTTTGTTTTCACATCAGTTTTATTTCTGATTCTATCCCTTCTCTCCTTCCCCATACAGTAAACTATCCCCTGTACAAAGAATCAGAAAGAAAGAAAAGTAGCTTGGTAAGATCAACCAACTCATTTGCTTTATATGAAAGTATGTGCAGTGTTCCCAGCTCTGTAAAGAAGAGAAAGAAGTGCATTTTC
Organism: Trichosurus vulpecula; assembly: GCF_011100635.1. NCBI lineage: Eukaryota > Metazoa > Chordata > Mammalia > Diprotodontia > Phalangeridae > Trichosurus > Trichosurus vulpecula. The sequence continues at coordinate 218,658,750 of NC_050580.1, forward strand.
TCAAGCCTTCTCTGAGGCCCAGCTTGGTCATTTTAATTAAATAGTATTCAATTTCATTTTGTTATTTTTTGTTCTTTTTATTTACGTTGTTCAGTCAATGTGTGAGAGTTTTGCTTAGTTTACTCTGTAGGTCTTCCAATGCTTCTCTGGATTCATTATAGCTATTATTTTTAAGATGCAGTAATATTTTCATGTACCAAAATTTGGTTAGTCATTTTCTAATGGATGGGCATCTATTTTGCTTTCCAATTCTTTACTTTCACAAAAAATGAATATTTAATGTATTTGTGACCTTAGTTTCAATCTTTGATTTCCTTGGGGCATATTCCCAGAAGCAGAATGTTTTGATTGGGTATGGATATTTTAATCACTTTTTAGAAGAATTCTCTTATCTCCAATCTCTTCCTATGTATTGGCTCTTCCCTTTCTACCTACAGACACATCAGAGTCATCCTCATCTATCTACTGTCCCATATCTCTCCTCTTACTTGAGAAAGCAATCTATATTCAATGCCTCCACATCCTCTCCTTCTACTCTATCATCAATTCTTTGAAATCTGATTTCTGATCTCATCATTCAACTGAAACTGTTCTTGTCAAAGTTGCCAGTTGTTTCTTAATTGCCACATATAATAATCTTTCTCAGTTTTCATGTTTGTGGATTTCTGTAGCATTTGCTATTGTCAGTCTCCCTCTTGAATAAGTTCTTGTTGAAGATGTGGGAAAATTTGAACACTAATGCATTGTTGGTGGAGTTGTGAATTGATTCAACCATTCTGGAGAGCCATTTGGAACAATGCCCAAAGGGCTATGAAACTGTGTATACCCCAGCAATACCACTACTAAGTCTGTATTCCAAAGATATCATAATAAGAGAAAAGGACCCACATGTACAAAAATATTTATAGCAACTCTTAATGTAGTGACAAAAATTGGAAATTGAAGGGATGTTCATCAATTGGAGAATGGCTGAACAAGTTGTGGTATATGAATGTAATGGGAACCTATTGTGCTATAAGAAATGATGAGCAGGTAGATTTGAGAAAAATCTGGAAAGATTTACATGAACTGATGCTGAGTGAATTGAGCAGAACCAGAATATTGTACAAAGTAACAGTAACATTGTACGATGATCAACTATGATAGACTTAGCTCTTTTCAGAAATACAATGATTCAAGACAGTTCCAAAAGACTCATGATGAAAATTGCTATCCACATCCAGAGATAGAACTATGGAGTCTGAATGTAGATCAAAGCATACTATTTTCTCTTCTTTTTTCCTTTTCTTTCTCATAGTTTTCCCCTTTTATTCTGATTCTTCTTCCACAACATGACTAAAGTGGAAATATGCTTAACATGATTGTACATGTATGACATACCAGATTGCTTTCTGTCTTGGGGAGTGGGGAGGGAAAGGAAGGAGGGAGAAAAATTTGGAACTCAAAACTTTACAAAAATGAATGTTGAAAACTATATTACATGTAATTGGAAAAAATTATTAAGTTAAAAAACTAAACTCTCCTCCTCTAGTTTTTGTAATATTTTTTCTTTCTATCTTATCTTTTTGACTGTTCTTTCTCAGTCTCTTTTGTTACATCATCAACCATATCATGGCTAATTACCATTGCAATCTATACCCTGGCCCACTTCTTTTTTCTCCCTCTCTTCTTTCACTTGTTGACCTCATGAGCTCCCAAGGGTTCAATTATCATCTTAATGCAGTTGGTTCCCAAATCTGTATATCTGGGCCAAGTATCTCTCCAACTCTCCCTTCCCATATCACTAATCGCGTATTAGACATTTTGAACTGGATGTCATGTAGGCATCTCAAGCTCAATATATTCAAAACAGAAGTGATTATTTCCCCCTAAATCCAGCCTCTTCCAGTTCCTCAGTTTCTGAACCTTTATGTCATACTTTACTGCTCAATCTTACTCACCTCACAAATCCAATCAGTTGATAATAATTGTGGCTCTTTCTCTATGTCTCCTTTTCTCCCTTCAGACAACCACCACTGTAGATCAGGCTCTAAGTACCCTCTTACCTGGATTATTACAATAATTTCCTATTTGTTTTCCTTGATTCAAGCCTCTCCCTAATCCAATCTATCCTTGACCAAAGTGCAAAGGTCTGACTGTATCACTCAACCTATCCAATAAATTCTAGCAGCTCCCTCCTACCTATTAAATCACATAGAAATCCTCCTATTTGCCATTTAAAGCTCCGGACAATGTGGCCCTCTCCTACCTCTCCAATGTTTTTACATGTTGCTCCCCTCAATGCTCTCTACAATCTAGCCATACTGTCATATTTGTTTTTCCTTACCTATAATGCTTCCTCTTTTGTGTGCATGCTTTTGTACTGGCTGTCCACATGCCTGGAATGCTCAAGTGACACATTCCGCATGAGGCCTTTCCTGGTCCCTTCTCACCAAAGTTATCTCATGTTTGATTTATTATTGTTAGCTAGCATTTATATAATTCTTTAAAATTTAAAAATACCTTACATATATTGTCTCATTTCATCCTCACAACAACCCTGGGAGCTAGGTGCTATCATTATCCCCATTTGACATAGAGAGGTTAAGTGACTTGCCCAGGGTCACACAGATAGCAAATGTTTAAGGCTGGATTTAAATTCAGGTCTTCCTTGACTCCAAGACTAATACTCTGTCCACTGTACTACCTAGCTCCCTCTGTATGTCACACACACACACACACACACACATACACACATACACACACACATATACACATGCGCATATATATTTTATATCTACACAGATATGTGTATATACCTATATATCTACATATTGTTTCTCCATTAGAATGTAGGATACTTGAGAGAATAGCTGTTTTGCTTTTGTCTTTTTATCCCCTGGACTTTTACATAGTGCTCAGCACATATTAATTGCTTAGTAAATGCTTGTTGATTGATTGACAATTTCAAATTGTTTTCCAGAATGATTAGACCAATTCTCAGTTCTATTGAGAGTATATTAGAGTTCCTCTTTCCATAGCTCCTACATCATTGATTATTTTCATTTCTTGTCATCTTTGTCAATTTACTAAGTATGAAATAAAACCTCATAGTTGTTTTGATTTGCATTTCTCTATTATTAGTCACTTGAAGCAATTTTTCGCATAGTTATTAATAGTCTGAAATTCTTTTCAGAACTGTTTGTTCGTATGCTTTGACCATTACCTATTGGTGAATATCTCATGCTATTATATATTAATGTAAATACTCTATGAATTTCAGATATTTGATCCTCATCAGACATATTTATTACCTTTTCCCTGAACTTATCTCCTTATTAACAAATTAATTCCTAGTTAACAAATTAACCTCTAATTATTTTCCCTACCTTCCATTGTGCCTCCCTAATCTATCCTCCATTCTAATGTGAAATAATTAGTAAAGCACAAGCTTAGTCATGTCATTCTCCTGCTCTAAAAGCTCTGATGATTCTCTTTTGCCTCTATGATAAAATACAAGCTCTTCTGCTTGGCATTTAAAGCCTTTCACAATTTGACTCCAGCTTGCCCTTGCAGGCTTATTACACACTAGTCCACTTCACACATTCTACTTCCTAGCCAAATTAACCTAATTTGTTGTTCCTTACATATAACAATATGCTTCAGGTCTTACTTTGGGTTTTTTCCTATTTTGAGTATACCACTACAACATTTGGCCTGTCCATCTGGTATTCCTCATCCTCATTACCTATTTCAGCTCCTCTGTGTCTTTTGCATTACCTTTTGTTTTGAAGGCATTCATTATTGGTAACATACTGAAACTTATTTGCTTACATCTTTCCATTGCCTTTTGGATCATTTGCAGTTTTGACTTTTATGAAATAGTATTTCATTATGCGTGGACATACAGCATCTCTTGGAGAATATTAGTGTAAATGTGTATGTTTTTAAAATAGGAAGCAGTTTGGAATTTTTTAATTCCCAAATGCAATCCAACCTATTCTATCCTGCTGGCCCAAGTCATCATCCATATGCACTCCAACATCAGTATATTAGTGAACTAACTCAACAGGCTATCCTTACAACAGAATGTCATAATCTGAGCATTAGGCATGCCTTATCTACTTTCTTATTTTTTTTTCTATGTGGACTGTTAGACTTATCTATTTGTTGCTAACCTCTTTTCATGAAATCTTCTAGTATTTTAGAGTTTGATGTAATCAGCAAACACCATCTACAGGCAGGGACATCTAAAGAATCTCTCATTTATAGAGAATTCCTCTTCTATTCTATAATCTGCATGTGACATCCTCTGTGACACTATGTTTTTCTGCTTTATACCTTATTTGATATTGGTATCAATCTCATAGCAGAAGAACATAAAAAAATGATGTATGTAGATGAATGTATCAAGAGATTGTGTGTGATCTATGCTCTTCTGGGGCAAGTTTATTTTTTTTTATTTTGGGGAAGGAAGAGGGGAAGTAACAACAACAACAAAAAAATGAACACAGTAGGATTTTGTATTTCATACAAATCTTAATCATGTGATTTTGAAGATAGTGTCCTTTTTATGTAACATAAGCAGAAAATCACCTGCTATTGTCATGAGGGATAGCTCAAAAGATACATAAGCTATTAATAAAGATTTTAAAGATATGGAAAATAAACATAGGTGACAATAGTTATTAGTGTCTACTGAATTGCCTATCCAGATCTTATCATCAGATTGTCTAGCCAGGTCATCTTGAAATCCACCCTACCTCCAGGTATGGTAACTTATACTCCACTATCCATTTCCTTCCTCCTGCTCTGAGGATAGTAACCAAATTTATACTATTATTGCTTCTGAAAATGGTGTGAATTGGCTACCTTATGAATCAACTCTCCATGCCTTTTTATTCCTCAGACCAAAGCTCTTTTCCGTGGCCAACACTCCTCTATGTGTGGTATATTTTCTTAGTTGGATATAAGCTCCTTGAGGACAGGGACTATTTTACATTCTCAGCTCTTCACACAGTATAGAAAATGTCTAATAAGTAATTTTTTACATGTAGACATAGCCTTTGAGTTGGCTTTGTCCACATGTGAAAGGCCCATGAATGTGATTTATTGGAGAAGAAAATGAAGGCCTTGTTTCATGGACTTTGAATTATTTGCATGTGATTTTCCCACCCATCATCTATGTGAGAGAACTTAAGAGACTTAGAGTTCAGAGGCTGAGATAGCCAAACCCTTAGGCTATTTGATTGTTTTTGAGCAAATGACTATTTACTGACATATCAAATATCCTTCAGAGATTAGAATCTGGAGCTACATAGAATACTTAACATGAAGTACGATTAAATCTTGGTTGGGGTGGGAGGGAGATGAAGCTCCTAGACCAGGAGGAGGAGTACAAAGGAAAGTTCAACTCTGAGAGCATTAATTAGCTGGAAGAAGGTTCTTACTTTAGGTTATAAAATGTCTCGTGCCTAGGACTGAAAATCTGTTAGAGAGATGAGAATTATAAGACCAAGGAGACAAGATAGGAGCACCTGAGGGGAGGCTTTTTACTGGTCCCATGTGGAGGATTATGTCTTTTCCGAAAGAACTGGAAAAATAGATTTTGACAGAGATGAGGAAGAAGTACATTCCAAGTATAGAGGACATACTTCCTGAATGTGACAGAATGATCAGTGTCATGATGCTCCAGGAGGATGTCACAGTTCTGACATACAGAGTTTTGTTTGCTCTGCATTAATGATGTTACTGGGAAATAAATTGGCTTGGGAAACAGACACAAGGCACCACCTTCTCCTCCTAGCCTTTCCCTACCCCAACAAAACAAAACAAAATAGAAACTTTGCCTTCTTCCCTACATTAAAGAACATTTTGAAGATAAGTTGATTTTGCCTATAAAAGTGATAGGAAGAAATATTGTTTCTTTTAGGTATAACAAAGTATTTCTTCAACTTGTTAAACTTTTGAAGGTTGTGTAAACACCTTCTCACAAGTTAGTGGCTATATACTACATGTCTGGAGCTCTCACATAACAATTCTCATACACTCTTAGAGATGCCCATTAAGATCTTAAATTTATACAGTTTATTTCTTTTTTATTTTTCAAAAGAAAGGAAAGGCATTTAAAAAATATTCTGTCCTTCCATGCACCTTTTCATCCTCAAAACTTTCATAGTCTAGATTTAATAAATTCATTGCCTGGAGGAGGATACAAATATTTTGAAAAATCTTAGGGAGATTTTTGCCCATTAAGTTCTTTTCTCCTTTTTAGTCCTGTTTCTTTTCCTGTCTTCACACAGTATGGAGGCCTATTTTTTTCAGAAGCCCTAACAACAGCCTGAAGCTCAGGCTCATTAAACAGAAATATTGGAGAAGGGTCCATAGAGCACATTGTAAGTTTATAAGGAAATGGATGCCAATGGAAGGGAGGGAACATGTTATAGCAAGAGCATTCTGATGGAGACAAGGTTTTCTCCAAATTCATTTCTCTATATTATGTCCCAGACTCATCATCCTCACCCTGAGCTTCCTGGTTCTGAACCTGAACTATCTACTCAGGTTACCTTAACACCACCCCCCCTCTCTCCCTCTCTGTCTCTCTGTATCTCTCTCTCTCCCCCTTGTCTCTCTTTCTCTCTCTTCTCCTCTTCCTCTCTCCCCCTTCTCCTTCATCTCTCTTACTCTCCCTCCTGCCCTACAGCTTGGTTCTCCAGGGATTCACACTGATTTCCCTGCTCACTGCCACCTCCCAACTCTGTCTCTATTAGAATCCCCACTTTCCATAAACACAATTATTGGATTTGATGCTGTTGTTCCAAAATTTTGTTATGTGATTTTAAGATATTTATTCCAATTGACTTATTATGCCTCATAGTATGATATGCTCTGCTGAAGAAACATAAACATATCTACTAATATACATCTCAGAGGAAATATACACATAATTTAATATATTCCTCAGAGGAAAGATATTATAAAAATACAAAATAACAACAGCTAAAACAATCTGTCCAAGGACAACTGTAAATAAATCATGTCCTTCAATAAACCTATGACATTTTTACACTGGGGGACTGATCATAAATTTAATATAAATTCAAAATAGAAGTTGCCAACAAAGACCCAATTTCACACACATTCAATAAAATGCACTTTTTTATTTTTGTATCAATGAAAAAATATCAACATTTAAATAAAGTGTGAAAAAAATCAAAGTTGATCCTCCCTGATGAATTACAATTTATTGTGCTAAAACCCAGAATCCTTTTGGGTTAGAAACCTCTATCTGCCAATTCTTTTTTAAAGTGACTCTTCTTTTTCCTTATGTACAAATGGTAGTTAAGATGATCATTGCAACAAACTTCCCAGCAGTGACCATGTGTGGGTCATACATTTTCCCACATTAATAAATTATAGTCACACTAAGTTAAAATGTCACACATTCCTTCAGCAACCTATAACAGGTCAACAATGCATACAAAAATTTTATAACACATCGAGATATCATTTTTAGTAGAAAAATAGTCTGCTTAGCCCTAATCAACATCCTCTCACAGACTTTTGAACAAAGCAGATGGAGGCTACTAGCACAGCAGTCATAAAAATATCTTACATGGGAGCTTCACATTCTTCCATTGGTCAGAATACAAGAAAGTTGCTTCTGTGGAAATAGCCTCTCAGAGGCAGGAACACATACAATAACATTCCCAAGTTTCCACTAAGTAGTAGCAATGACAAAACATTTCCAGAATTTGCAAAAGTCTCCAAGGTCACATTAATGCCACACTTAGGTATTGGCATTAAAATATACAAAAGGTATTAACCTGTAAAAATGAAAAAGCACAATATCAAGTCCTCAAAAATTGCAATTTTAGATTCACCGCAAAAGCCCAGTCCTTCACTGCAATAGCCAAGAATTAAGTATTTAGGCCATTAATGGATACTGAATAAACTACATTATATGTTAAAGGATAGAAATGGTTCCAAACTCTGGTATCTTTCAAATGTCAGTGGAATGGGATTTGCTTGTAGATTCTCACTTCTTTTCATGGAAGGCATGCTCTGCCTTACTCAAATATCTATGCAGGCATTTGAAGGTGGAAGCAGACTAGTTCAGAGATTCTAATGCTACCAATCCCATGGATCTCCCATCACTGTATACATTCTGTTAGTGAACCAAGATGCAGAAAGTATATATATATGAACATTACCTAATATTGCCAAATATGGAGTGAGCTCAGTAAAACCAACTTTACATCATTGTTCATTTGAGTTATAAAACATTTTACATTAAGTTCCCTTTTAAAGCTAAAAATTCAATGGATCTTCTACTTTATTGGATACTTCTACTTAATATTTGACCTCCTTTCTGCCTAGACCAATACAATTTTCTCTGGTAATGAACTCCAAATTATGCCTTTGTACATATAAAGATTTTGCCTAGGTAGTATCCCTACTTCTTGTTCACCAAATATCTGTATGATCATGAATGCTCCCATTTTATGAGCAATAGTTTGGTTGGTAAAGTTTCAAAAGTGGAAAATGTAATATGAGGCGTTGAGCAGATCTAATTTTAAAAAAAGAAAGAAAAAGAAAATTCCTGAACTTTTATGACATGAGAAATTTTAGATGAAGGGAAAAAACTCTAAGTGACAAAAAGATATGTAGTTTGTCATGGATTCAGCATAAAATAGGGATAAAAATTTGGCAATTATCCAACTTCTTTTTATAATTGAGCAATTATTTTCTTCAGTTGTTTTAGAAGCAATCAGTCTTGATTATTTAGGTCCCAGGTTGGGGCTTGAAGCCTAAATGATGCCTAGGTTTGGCCACCTACACATTAATTAAATACACTTAATTTAATTAAGTAAGTGGCAAATTTCTCCTTCACTTTATGTTGTGTAACTTCAGTCTGAAGTAGCAGAGGATACAGTTGAATTTAGGGTCGCAGATTTTAGACATCTCTACGTTAGGAGTTAGCCTAGGAGTTCTCTGACCTCATTCGTGACCTCACATATGATGGCAGAATATGGAAGTGACCTTCTAGACCTAGACAGGACTTTAAGGATAATCTGTCCCAACCCCCTCATTTTAAAGGTAAGGAAACTGTGTGCCAGAAAGGTTCATTGTATTGCCTAAGGCAGTAAATGACAGAGGCGAGATTCAAACTTAGGTACTATGGCTACCTCATTCTACTACTCTGTGGAATCAGAAGTGCAAGAGAAGAGAATATTTACTGGTCCTTTCCCTCTTTTTAAAGTAGCTTGATAATAATGGTTGAATTTTTGTGTTAAGTTATCTAGTGGATTATTATTATCACAAATTAATTTAAGTCAAAGATGTCAGATAGCTACATTGAAACCCTTAGTGATCCCACCCTACACACACACACACACACACACACACACACACACACACACCTTTTTAAAATCACAAAGGATGGAAAAGAAATGCAATGACTTCTAAAAATGAATGTGTTTTTAATTTGGAAAAATGTATTTGGATATCAAGATATTAACAAAAGGCCCATTTATTTTGGAAATAAATGTTATTTGCCATTCTAAACAGAGCTATTTCAGTCACGATGCAAGTTTTGTAGTTGTTTGGCAAATGAACTGGTATCACTGGCATTGATAATAAAAAAGGAGGGAATAATTCACTCAAAATTCAAGTGATACTTAATGGGTCAAAAGTTAAATCTTGAATAAATAAATGAATCTTTATGGTCTCTGGTCCAAAGGATTTCTCTTTGGCTTCCACTATCTACTGTGTGTGTGTGTGTGTGTGTGTGTGTGTGTGTGTGTGTCTTATCTTAAGCTAAACATTTACTTGGCATATTTTCTCTCCAGGCTCATCTTTGCCTCCATTCCGTTTCTGGTTTTTACTCTGAATCCTTAATGTTCTTAGGGTCCTACATGATCCTTAAAATGCCCTGCACTACAAACCAAAAGGATTGGAATGAGTATTGGCATTCAGGCATCAACACTAACTTCTCTTAATTCCTTGTTTTCTATGTTGGGTTTCCTAGCTATTTAACAAAAATACTTCAATAACAAACATGATATTGTGGGACGTAAGCTTAGTTCTTCACTAGGAGTTCCTTACATCAATAAAATCACATATGAGGACACATTTCCTTCTTCTTCTCTAAAGAATAAATCTTCTTGCATAAAAATTATTTCTCTTCCAAAATTTGGAGGTACTAAAGTGAATTTCTTCCATTAAATACAAAGTGTTCCTCATGATTTCAATTATTAACATTAAATTCTGACATCATTGCACTGGGGCAGGGAATCTGCAGCCTTAGGGCCACTTGTAGCCCTCTAGGTCCTCAAGTGCCACCCTTTAACTAAATCTAAACTTCACAGAACAAATCCCCTTAATAAAAGAATTTGTTCTGTAAAACTTGGACTCATTCAAAAGGCCACACCCAAGGACATAGGAGGTCACATGAGGCCTCTAGGCCACAGGTTATAAACCCCTGCCCTAGCAGATAAACACTAGCCTTGGAATCAGGAAAAGTAAGAATCTAATCCCCGACCTATGTGTAACCCTAGGGAAATCAATTATTCTCAAAGAGGCCCAGGAAACTAGTTAAGTAGAGGAAGATTGTAAGTTGCAGACAGCTGTTGGCCTGTATTTTTAAAAGGGAGCTCCCTACACAGATAAAATAAAAAGACAATGTTAAAAAAAGATCAGGTATCTATATTTTCCCCAGAATAGTGGAAAAAGAGAAGTGATTAATTTTCTGGTGTTGAGCATAAGAAAATAAGGGAATTTAACAGTGGATATCCAGCTCATGAGAGCAGGTAGGTGCTACTGTGGATAGAGTGCCAGGTCTGGCCTCAGGAAGACTCATCTTCCCGAGTTGAAATCAATCCTGCCTCAGACACTGACTAGCTATGTGACCCTGGGCAAGTCACCAAACCTTGTTTTATTGAGTTTCCTCATCTATAAAATGAGTCGAAAATGAAATGGCAAACCATGTTAGTATCTTTGCCAAGAAAACCCCAAATGGGGTCTTGAGTACCACAAGACTGAATAATAGCAACAAATGGACTCATGAAAGGGATATTTTGTCTCTGCTAATGGCTAAAATGTCGATTACTCTGTGTAAAAGAATTTGCTGATAGAAAATATTAATGATAATTAACACTGGCATTATAACAAATTAATTTGCTCAATCTACTTATCATATAGTATTGTGTTATTAAAAGATTCTTAGATTTTTAGCTTTTCTCATCTAAGTATTTCAAAACCCCAAACTGATTATTTTTCACAATTATTTAATATATATCTATGTATATACATATATGTGTGTATGTATGCACACAAATATACAAAGGCAAACCGATACACTAATTAAGCTTGAGGCTGTAATCAATATCTGAGATAGAATCACAATTGATGAATTCCAAATTTGAGTCCTAACCACATTAGCTAGCCCAGTGCTCTGTAGGTGCTTAATAGGCACTGATTGATTTGTTATTGTGTAAAATAAATTAGATTTTTGAAATCTTTGAGGAGATGGAAAAATGCAAGGCAAAGCTTTAGTAAAATTAACTTTGAGTACCTAAATTTGACAAAAAGAAAGTCTCTGTATGCTCACATACATACTAACCACATGCCTTTAGTAAAATTCTGTCCCTTCTCTTCATTGTGACATGCAGATAGGCTCTCTAAGGTTATGTCAAATGGAGCATAAGGTATGTCATTACTTAAAGCAATTCTAGTGTAGGCCAATGATGGGCAGGATATCTGTAATGTGGGCACCAGACTAGATAAGTTCAAAGAGGTTCATCACCAGAAAGTTTGCCACAGGGTAACAATTGCTTTGACTATGGCAACTCATGAAGATTATCTACTAAGGGACTGAAGAGTTCCAATCTTCATTTATAGATGCCAACCTATTATGGATGCTCAGAATTTTAGAATTATCAGTAATTCTTTGCCAAATTTCTAATTGCTCTGAAGGGAATCATAAAAGAATAGATTCCCTCTAACTCAAATTCAATAAGAAATGGGGGCACGGGAGTGTGAGAAGTGTTGGGAAATATCATATTTTTGACAGTATACTTTTGAGAAAAAAGTATTATGAAATTATAGCCTGTCAATTGTGAGGAAATTAATAGAACAAGAATTTATTATTTATTATATAACTCACCCCAAAAGGACATTTCTTAGAAGCAAAAAACTTCAAAGCAAGGGAGTATAAGAATGGGTTAAGATACAGTTGATAGAAGGATGACCATTTAGAACATAAAGGAGGGTTGGTAGAACATTTCATTTTGAGTGGCTGTTTTCAGAAGAAACAGGAATAGAAAGCCTGAACATGTGTTTCTTTTTGTGTGGGTGGTCCTACAGCATCATTATTAAGAATTGAAGCTGCTATGCATTTTAATGAGTTAATTTGGGGGAACATCTCACATAAGGGATATTTTTAAGAAGTAGGTTGAATAAGGGTGGATGAAGACAAGGTTAGAGATAAACTTATGCAATCAAGTTACACTGTTCTTTAACATTTGTTTTGGAAGTCCTGACACTGTTCAGGGCTGACTAAAACATAAGAAGACATTTCCTCATAAAGAGATGACTGAAAACTTTGAATAAAATATATAATTATCCTTTTAAAAATGCTCATCCAACAGAAGAATGCATGATCTATGTTCAATTTTTGTTTCATATAAATGCTCCCTTTCTTTGAAGGCCAATGTCAAGCCCTTAGTTTAGCTGATTTTTTACTCTTCCCTCCTCCAAATTATGTACAAACTAGTTTGAGTGTTATGATAGTTATCAAGACTCTTCCCTCCCTCTTCATCCATCTAACTCACTCTTCTACAATAACAGTTGATGTGGTTAGGTGTATACCAAAAACAGTGGCTATGTATACATGGACCTCTTTTGGTACTCTTGATGTACAGCAATTGGTGAGTTTGTGTAAAATTAGTCACAGAACATAGTCGTGCTGAAAATGAGTTCAAGGAGCTTTGTACAGCTACTATAAGTAATCAAGATGGCCTTAGTTTGATTCTGTGGCTTCATGTTGTATCACTCTTGGTTTACAGTCAATGATTTTGCTGGACAAAACTTTCCTCTTATGTGGAATTGCTCTGCATCGTTTCTTAGAAATGAGGTGTAAGCTTATATATATTGTCATAGGCATAAATTTTCTTGTTATCTATTTTACATACAGGCATTTAAACAGTATTGTCCTTGTACTGATAGCCAATTCAGTGACTACACTGTTTATGTATTTAAATCATAAGTGTAATTGTTTGTAGCAATGATGTGACAGTGGATAAGTATATAAATATTATTTGTTCAGAAATCAATTTAACAAGCATATTAGAACCCTCAAACTTAAACTTTACTCCCTTAAAATATGATGATCTTTGTTTTTATCCACTCTGGGGGTTTCTATCAAATTTGAAATGAAGTCTACATCATCCATCCACCTACCCATCTATCCATGCATGCGTCCATGCATCCATCCATCCATCCATCCATCCATCCATCCATCCATTCTGTTTTGAAGGATACTACATTAAATTAATCCGGTAAGAACTCTAACTATCCATTCTAGTCTATATAAGCTTTCACCAGTGTTTCTGTGTATTGTCTTTTTTTTTCTTTAAGCAAAAAAGGAGGGGCAAATTTGGTGACTATATGCTTGATAGTGTCTCTTTAAGACATTTGAGTTGCTCTATTACTTACAAAACAAAACACAATGTTAATTTTTCAGCAGAAATATTGCACATGATTCAAGTGAATTTCATTTAAAACAGCAAACATTAGGTGTGTTACTTAAGTTGCTATACCAATAACATTTCCCCTAGATTTTTCATCTTTTTCTGAGTGCTATCTTAAAGTTCTTCCTAATTATACATGCATACATATGAATTTAATTTTGTGAAACACATTTAGCTAAAAAAAAGTAATTTTCAGTGAAGAATTAATAGATTCATTTTCTTTTTTAATGAGATCACTACTTTGTAACTACTCCTGGAACCTAATTTGCATTTGTTCATTTGACAAAAATATAGCGACAAAATCAATGGTTTGAGGATGAGGCTTTTTTTTAGAAAGTAATTTTTATTGTAGGGATAAATGCATAGACAAATCTGTATATTTTTAAGATTTCAGAATCATTTTAGTATAGAAACACCTGAAGAAACTACCTGCTTAGTCCAGAGTAAGCACTCAAGAAAGACTGATATACAAACTCATTGTGAGTATATAAAGTAAAAATTTTTAGAAATATATACCTGTGGTACATCAGATCATCGTTCCCTAAACACACACACACAAAGATAGCAAACATATACCATTGAATAATTTCATTATATGGAGGAAGCAAAAACACATTCATTTGTTTCTCTTAAAGAACCACCATACCTTTCCCTCATCTTTAATATGCACAGTAGTTCCAAATACACAAATATTTTTTATGCCTCATGAAATTCTTCACTTGCCAAATTCTGTTCATCATCAGATTCTGACAAGAGATCTGAGTGAAAATGAATGAAAATTAAATTAATCACTTCCATTTACTTATACTAAGTATTAATCATTATTCATCCCCCCCAAATGAAAAAAATGTTTGGACAGCTTTCCTGTTCTGGGATCATGTACTTCACAAGTAAAATATTATAATTTTGTTTAATAGTTGTTTATTTGAGTTTATCCAGAGAGTAACTGTCTCTGGTCTTGGAATATATATGCAAAGCCCTTTGTTTTCTGACCTAAGTGAGAAAATTGTACTAATTGAGCTCCAAAACACAAAATATTTCACAAATACATTCTTCATATACCATGATACAAGGAGAAAGAGAGCATCATCTTCATTTTGATTTTTACCAATGGGGAACTTGAATCCAAAAAACATAAAATGACATCCAAAGTGACAGTTGTCAATTTGTGACAAAGTGTGAGTGGTCAATATTCCATTGTCTTTATCAACTTCCTTCCCAGAGGAGAAAAAAAAACAAAAACAAAACTGTTCCAAGTCACAAGAATGTGCAGAGAAACAAGCAAGATATTAAATCCAAAAATGATATTATCTTTTAAAATCAATATCCATGCATGATACAGATATTTAGACAAATGTTCTTATTCCCTATATGAAATTTTAGAAAAGAAAATCAGAGCAAGTGCATCAGAAATACAAGTCAAATGATTCCATTAGATTGAAGAAACCATCATTTCACAAAGATCAGCCAGTGTACTTTGCAAAAGCAGTGTCTGCCCTATGACTCAGGGCAGAAAAATTACTAAAGGAATTCATTCACTTTTTATTTTTAATTTTAAGAATCAAATGGCCCGGATTCCATAGGGGAGTAAACTACTCCTTTATTTTAAATAAAATATTTGGATTTAGGGCATCTTACATCTAGATCTCTAGGGAAGAATTAATTTATAAAATGATGCCCAAGTTGGTGAAGTTAATAACTCTCCTAAACTGTTTGTTAAAGAACAATTTAATCTCTTCCTGAAGACTCTGGGCAAGGGAAGGCACAAAACTCTGAAATTTCTAATTCTTCATGCCTTCATATCCACAAACATCATAGATAATATAAATAAATACATTTGAATGATGGGCTTTGATTATACTATACAATCTTCTCCTTAAAAATGGCTTTATAAGATGAAATTAATGTTTTGATGCATCATTTACACTTCTTGCATTTTTTGAAGATGTCCTGTATTTTTAAATTGCTCTATAATGTTCCTCCCCTCCCCCATCTTCTCATTACAATGCAGCTCTGGCTCAATTATTTATCCTCACTATATCCCCCATTAGACCACATTTCAGCAACATATCCTACTGTACACAGAGGAAACTTGCCTATTTATGATATTTAGTTCATATTTCCATTTTTTAAAATATCACTATTATATTTTATCTAGTCATTCATGTTATAGTAACTGATAATATACATTATTATAGAAAAATAGTGAAGATGTATAAGTTGCTTTGGAAAAGATTGAATTTTCAGTATACATATTTACTCATATTAGTGTGTTGGTCAGAAAGATATACATAAATAAACATGTATGTATATCTAAAATAACCACTTTTCTGTATGCACCAAGAGCATTTGTAGAATAAACCATGAAGTCATCTGGTCCCCCAAAAAAGGAGATTACCACTTATGTGCTGATAGAGGAAACACAGAAAATTTTTCTATCATTATTGCACTTATTAAAGTTCACCCTTAAATATGTTTGTGTTAAATCAATAGTCAGGAATTATCCTTCATGGAAACCTAGAGGAAAACTATATATACAATATTCAATGAACACATGCAGTCAGCACCATGACCAGGCCATGCAGACAAAGAAAGGAGATGATTGGTAAGAAACACCTAGGGGTTCACTGAAATGCAACTGATGCTATCTTTCTTGCTTGAGAACCCAGGATGCTCTAGTACCATGATGTTCCTTCTATTCAAGGACAGAAAGTATTGTCTGATGCTCTGCTTCATGACTATAAGCAAGTACCTAAATTTGGCAATAATTTTGAAAGTTGAATGTGTTTCATGGACTTTGATTTAAGCCTTTGAGCCAGTATACATGGCAAAAAATGAAACAGGAAGGAACACACTTCTGGGCTTAGATTATATTTTCTATTTGTTCCTACTATTAAAATTCCAACTATATCCTATACATCATTGAAATACACACACGCACACACACACACACTCACCCCAGACTCACAGATCATGAAAGAATTATAGATTCGCAAAATCTTAGTACATGAAGGAACCTTAGAGACCATCAACTACATTCCCTTTCCTTTGCCAATGACAAGGCAGAGGATGAGAGAAGTGATTAAGTCATAGGATTACAAACCAAACCACATAAGCAAATAAATGTCTATTTGGAAAAAAGATGATTTATTGTGTTATAATTAATGCATTCCGCTGTGCCTATAGCATAGGCAGATATTATAACTTATGATTTCACCTAAAGGCCCTCCTTTATATTAACGGAAGTTGTGTGCACAAAGAAATGGGAATATGACCTACACCCTCTAACTTTATGTATTTTATGAGATTCTTGGGATAGATAGGCACATACTGAACATATACAAGGAATGGGTTGGCCCACTGAGATGCATGCCAATTTTATTTGTAGATTACTTCATAGAAGACATGCATACGGGTAAACCAAGTTAGGTTCTGGCCTCTAGCCTATAAAGCTAGGAGGTAGAGGGAAAAAATGTATAAAATATTAATCTATAATCCCAAACATCTCATGTCATTATGATAGGGCACATGATTTTATTTTTTGATTAGTTTTAACAGTGCTGTTTTATAGTTCTCAAGTCATACTATGATTTTATTTGACTGAATATTTTGCCTGTAGATGTTAATAGATTTGGTTGGATTGGAGGAGAGGGAAGGTAGGGATTGATCATAGAACTTTGAGTATTGACATCTTTGGTTCCACTATCATGTTTTCTGTGCCATAATATGTGTGGAATATACATACATACAAATATATGTATATATTCTACACATATGTATATGTATTCCACACCCCACATGCATGTACATATATATGCATATGTATGCATATACACGTGTATATATAATATCACACATCAAAAGCACACACCATATACACATAAATATAGCATATTCTCCCCTTCATATATACATCTAACCCACATTTAGAAAACTCATGCATTCACCAAAAAGAAAACACACTCCTCAGAGCTATTTAAAATATACTGTTTACCTAATCAAAAAGAAATTAATGGATTCCTTTGAGTCCCTGGAGTCAATATGTATTTTGGTATGGATGTGAATTGTAAATATACATTTCATTTAGTGACTGGCTAAAGCAGCTCCTTGTGAACTTTGTTACAATAGGCACTTTCTAAGAAGAGGATTTGTGACCAAAAAACAAACAAAAAAAAAGAATTAAAAGTTTATGCCTTTCCACTAGAGCATCCTTCTGAGCCATAGGGGTCTATTTTATCAAAACTTCAGTCATCTAGTAGTAGAACCAAGTTTGTGTACAAAGAAGAAGCCTTAGAAAATTTTGACTGGGAAAAAAAAGTCTGCAAAAAGCAGTTCTCTGATTTGAGCAATTTGATTTTTAAGCATCTACTTTGAGTTAGGTTGTCTTTTGTTTCTTTTCAAGTCAGTTACATTTTCCACACTAATGGGACTTTTCACAAATAAGTCTCATGCTATATTGTACCCTTTGTGAATTACAAGTAAACTTTGTAAAGCACAAGCAATAGTTTGCATTCATTTTTAATACCCACATACCTAAATCTGAGATGCAAATATTTTGTTTTCATTTACTGCCATCATGTCCAGATTTTGGAAAACCACAGTCAGAACAATTATTAAGACTTAGAAAATCAGATTATCTAATGTAAATGTTGATAAACCCTTACATAGCATACTATAGTATTTCTATAATGACCTACACTATATTCATAGTTCAGTATTCATGGTATGGGTAAGTCAGTGTAGAAGAAGATAGCAGTTCTCTAAGAAAGAGGGTGCTAGGGCTCTCTTATGAGATTGTCTGTGTTTACTACCTAAAGTAACCTGGGAAAAGGTGTTAGGGGGGAAGGAGAGGAGTAGCTGAAAGAAAATGCAGTCCATGCATAAAGCCCATAGCTATCCATTCCCCTTACTACTTACATTTGACATAGACCTCTCATGAGGTCTTTTGAAATGGAATAAATGACTGGCCTGATGGGGAATAGAAACCTCACACGAGGTACACAAAATACCACATGAAGACAGATCATAAAATGAGACTAACAGTTTGAAAAGGTTAACTTCCTCACTGGCATTAATCTATAATTCGAACTCAAAAGAACACTGAAGGAATGAGAACTTAACCCACCCCAGCCTGTGGTCAAATCATTCATGGTAATCCTAGCAGGTTGGACCCTGATTTTTTAATAGTACATTGCCTTTGTTAAACAAACAAAATCATCCTTTTTATTATATAATAGATTATAAATAACTGTAAAGTGTGCATGCAGTCAACTGCATATTATACAAGCAATATCTAGGTTATCAATAGTCATCTTCTTTGGCAGGCCAGAATCCAGCTGGACATGCAATATTTACATATCAAAATCCTTGTTATATTCAAGTCATAGTGAAAGCAAGTGAAAATAAATATATTATGTATATACTATATATACACACATGTATATAGCTGTATATACTGTTTCAATATATTAACAAATATATATGTATATATAATATTAAAAGTGGATTTCATCTTTTTCAGATTCAGGTGACTCAGGCCTCGAAACACTAAAAATATCCTGACAAGGTATTTGGGGAGGTGCCTGGGGTGGCACTTGGGATTTGGGAGAAGAGGTCTGGGGAATACTCTTTTCAGAGAGTAGTTTCAAAATTTCTGCCACCTGCTTTTCCAGGGCAGTCATTCTGCAACTTAGCAGGTGAATGTCATCTTTAAGTTCATGTTTCACTTCCTGCAGTGTGGTCTGTAAGGCCTGCTCGGGAATAGGATAAAAGGGATGTTTTGCATCAGCCTGAATAGGACTGTGCTCCAGTGGGCTCCTAGTCTCACCAGCTTTATCTAAACGGAGATCACTTTTTGTTATTCCACTGTCACAAGAATCTGTTTTCCTTAATGGGTTCTTGTTCACACTGGTCTCTGAGTCACTGCATTTAGGGTCATCTGACAATAAACCCATAGATTCAGCCTTTGTGACATTATTCCAGTCTTCCTTTTTCTCCTCATGGCCACCCATATTGTTCTTCAGTCGCAGCCACCCTTTCCCATTTCCATTTTTCATTCTCATGGGACTGTTGACTTTGAGACACTTTGGGTCAGTACTGCCATTTGGCTTTAGTTCCATTGCATCTCGGTTGTTCTGTTTTAGGGACTCACTGGTTTTCACATAGGCCAGAGAAGTCTGGATAGGTGTGATCTGAGAAACAGTGACAACACTGGTACCAGTGATAGAAGCCCCATTCTGTAAGGAGCGGCTCTCCACCTGAAGTTGGCTCCTTTCTGGATCACTCTGGGTTGATCCTTGATTTCTTAGCTCCTTCTGCTGTTTGAACTTCTGGAAAAGCTTCCTGACAGGGTGGTCCACCGGGATACTGAGGGTTACCTCATTTTTCTGCCGAAGACGCTCCTCCTCTTCCTTTTTCACATCACTGATTTTGCGGAAAATAATCTGTCAATGAAAGGGGAGAATCCATAATGTGATTTTAAGAATTAAGTCAAAATATAATTGAGTAATAATCTTAATATTATTGGATATTATTTAGAAAGGAAGTATCCTCAACACATGAGAATAATATTCATTAAGAATTTTTTGAAAAGTCAATCTGCAGAATATAATTGAATAGAAAATTAAAGATAATTCAAACCCTAATATGGGAGAATCAGTGTTTATGTTCAACTCCTTTGCATTTGAGAATGGGAAGGTATCCACAATAGATTCACCATACTTACTTTGCTTTCTACTTTATGTTCACATTTAATAGAAAATTTGGTCTTTAATACTGCTTGGAAACACACTACTGTATTTTAGCTAACGCAAGGAAGCATCTTGGGCATGAATAAAGCATCAGGGTCTTGCAAAATCTTGTTTCAAGGGCCCTGGAGACTCTGGAACATAGCACAACTGACAAGATAAGGAAGAACTCAAATGGTGTTGTCAAACATGTTGCAGCTTTTCAGCTCTCAAAAGAGAATCATCAAAAGGCATCATGGTGTGGCGGGTGATGCTTTAATTAAACTCAGACTCAAGAAGAACTGGGTTTTGCACTGCATCCTCAGCAGTTACAACCTGGATGATCAATTTCTTTGAGCATCAGTTTTCATATATGTAAAATGGGTTACAAAATGCCCATTGATAACATGGCAATGTCTATAAAGCAATTTGTAAACATTAGGCACCATATCAATGTTACCTTTATTTTTATTATTGAGCCTTTCATTGTTCTGAGTTCTTTGGTATGTTTTATGTCTAATACCGTGAATAACAGCACAATACACAAGGTCTTTCCCAGGGTAACTGTAATAATAATGTTGTTAGCAGCTGCTAGCACAGGTGTTTTAATCTGCTTTTCTAAGGAAAGCAACTTTAAGGGGTTAACAATCTCACTTTAATTAAACATACATATATCATTCACTTAGTTCAGGGAAAAAGTCAGCACCCTGAACTTCAGAGCAAATACAAACAGAAATTACAAACAGAAAATATAAACAGATCAACAAACAGGTTTTTGTCTGATCATAGCATAGTTACCAGAGAGAAAAGCACCACCATCTGGGTTTTCAAAGTTGTGGCGGGGGGTGCTCTTTCAATGGCTACTCAGAGTCTCCTCATCAGCACTCTTTCAATAAGTGTGCCCCCAAATGTAAAATGCTAACCTCTGAGTTTATATGCACTTCTCCAGGGTTAAAGGGCATCACAACCATGTGACTCAAAGTCATATGACTTAGGCCTCCTTGTGACTCAAACACTTGTAAACTAGACCTTCCCTTGATAAGCAGGTCATCAAAGATTCCATCAAAAGCTCTCCAAAACAAAGACAACAAAAAGTCTACTTTGCTGGCCATTACATTCGAAAAGCAAAACTCATCAAATGCTCTTGATTACCTCAGCATTCCAAAAGAGAAAATAATAAAAAGTCCCACCCTAATTACCATAACAGTAACACACATGACAGAGGAAAACACACACACACATACAATAAGACACCTAAGAGCATCAGACTGCCTGAGCCACACAACACTGACACAGAGTTCTCACCATTGGACTCTCTTGCCTATATCCTTCTAACACATTGCCATTGCTGGCCCCATACATGAGACTCCAAACTTACTCTCCTTAAATTTTATGTTCTACCTTCAAGTAGCCTCATAATAGGAGAGAGACTAGTACCCTTGTTAGGATTATTTACCATATCTTCTGCATTTCTACCTTCCCCACAAAAAAATTTCTACTCTAATTGCTTTAATAGAATAAAAATAAAACATTATAATCATGGACCCTTTGGCAGAACTGCTGTACTCTTTTACAAAGTAATGTTTTTAATGCATAGTGTTATTAAAAATTATATTAATTTTTTTGATAAAAATAAATTCCTGGACTCCCAGGTTAAAAACCCATATTCTAATGTGTTAAATCCCAGATATCTAGATTTGAATCAACAGCAACTTTTATACCCGTCCTAAGCCAACTCTCTATAAAACTTGAACACTGCACCCTAAAAAGTGATTCCCTCCTCTTCCCTAAGAGTATCCATGCACCATGCACAAAAATACTTGAAGTAATTTTCCAACTTTGGTCCTGAAATCAGTTTGATTCCTCAGGAATATACCAGACAACACCAGGAATCTAAACGAATGGGCTTTCTATGTGGCCAAAGCAGCAGTCCTCAACACAGGACGACTCTGGACCTAATGGTGTCTGTCCTCCACAGGGCAACTCAATTCTGGTCCTCACCAAACCTTTGTCAGTATCTTAATTGGCTAGAATAACTACAGTTGGTGACTAGAATGAGAGGAGGAGAAAGAATAATTACCTTTAGAGATCTCTGTCATATGAACAAAACATAGTGAGAGCCATTTTCACTTATTCTTGATTTCTTACATCTCTGAATATATTGTTTATTGGATCAATTCTGTGCAGCCCATTCTGCAACAATGTTTGATAGTACATAAACATATCATGTGGAAGAGAGATTAGACATTTTTATAGCACCAGTAGGTAGAAGGAAGACAAAAAAGATGGACATTACAGGGAATTTGATGCTGGGGAAAAATTTCAATAATTATGTCTGTCCATAAGTAGAATAGCCTTTTTCAAAACATGGCTTTGTTTAAAAAGAGAGAGAGAGAGAGAGAGAGAGAGAGAGAGAGAGAGAGAGAGAGAGAGAGAGAGAGAGAATAGAATAGAATAGAAAAGAAAATGTCTAAATAGTAGATAGGGGAAATGGAATAATTAATTAAATGAACAGAAAACTTCAAATCATTGGTTTCAGTTTAATAGTGCAGAGTACAGCAGCTACATGTGATCCCTGATGGAAAAATTGAAAAGGAAGGATATTCCAGAAATAGTTTTCATTTTTTTTCAAAGATTTAGCTGCTTGTGTATTTGATTTAATTCGCTTCTTCTAAAAATTTTTCCTACTTCATATGAAAATGACAAATAGTATATAGCATAATATTGTACAAATCACAAGTTCTCATATGTTGAAAAACACCAAGTTTACTAATCATTTGGAATCTCTTCTTTTTTGCAACCTGCGTCATTATCCCTTGAAGACTGGACATCTTTGAGCATTTTGTAAAACACATGCTTGTGATAGCAGCAACCAAATAATGATTATGGATATTACCAAACAGAGGGAAGTTAGTGAGGCTTCAATCCTCACTTCCAACTCTGTAAGTGCACATTTTCTAAATTGAGATAGATGGGCAAAACATAGCTTGTCAAGTGGTAATAATAAGGTACGTTAAAAAAATAATCTCTACGTTCAATAGCTATCTTTAAAGGGAGGCATATTTTTTCCTTTCAAGTGACACATGAAAATGAGTCTTTTAAAGATATAATATTAATCTCAAAGTCTGGCGTAAAAGCTCTTACCATTTAATTATAAGCCTTTCAAAGGACTGACATATCTCTCAGTCTTCCTAAGTAAACATCATTTGTACTAACCCTTCATAATGTTAACACCTTGTGACAGACCAGTTACAAACATAGAAACACCTTTTTTGGTGGTGTGGGGGGGGGAGGTAGAGTGAAAGAGAATAAGGGTATGTTCAGGAACATCACATACACTGGTTCTCTTGGCATGAGGCCTAATGGTTGGTTATAGCTTGGAGAATTATTTAATCAGAAACATTCAACAAATTTTGAATGACGTTCATTTTAACCCAATTTCTGACAGATGTTTGGCCTCAAACAGATGCAGCTTATGATCATGGCTGTACCTAGAAGTAATTTTCAAATTAGGATCAAATGATTTTTTTTTAATAATCACAATATAGGAAGACAGGAATCTTTGTGTACAACACAGATATAAAATTTATTTCTGAAAAGTGGCAGCCACCATAGTAAATCTAAACACGAAATGCTAAAATCTGAATTTACAAAACAGGCAAATTAGGGTGTAGTGATTCATACTCCCAAAGGTCTTCTTACTTTACAAAGGTATTCACTGCACAGTTCTTTTAAATATCAAGCTCTCCTAGTACAATTAAAATATGATGTGATTTGTAGAATTTCAAATCAAATACAACTTTTTAGGAACACAACTATTTTATCAAATATGAGTGACACAGTGCATTACTGTGCCTTTTTATTGTAGCCCCTTCAACAATTATCTTAATTAATCTAACACATTTCTCTTATTAGTATATAGGAGCATTTTCTCACATGATTGTTGATAGATGAATTTCCTCCCATGAGTACTGTCTGTTCATATTTTTGACCATTTATCTATAAAGGAATGGTTTCTGTTCTTATATAGTCATATCAATTCCATATATATCATGAATATTCTACCTTTAGCAGAGAAATTTGCTACAGAAAAAAGTTTTTCCTCCCTAGTTAACAGTTTCCCTTCTAATTTTAACTCTATCTCTTGTTTAGTTAAGAACTCCCTTACATATAATTGGGAAAGGTATCTTCTTCCATTCTCCTATAATGTATTTATAGTGTGACCTTTCATATCTATTTGATCTTATACATAATGAATTTGGTCATTTAAGGGTAAAAATAGAAAGGGGACTAGAAACATAAGAAAAATTAATTCTAAAACCCATTTCAATAAACTATTTTCTCCATCAAGCATAGTGGAACCCATACTTGGGTTCTAACATTACAGCTCCCAAGGTGCTTGCAGACAAAGCAGAAATGAAACCAAGATTAGCCCAAGCATGTATAGAGCAGATCTTCTCTAGAGGCAATCCAACCATGAGAGCACTGAGAGTCTGATATAAAGTATCTGAAGTAAGGAAAGATGCCAAAGGTGGAAAGAAAGCCTCAGACCTTATTAATACTAAATAATAATAATAATGACTGTGAGACCATCATTAACTCCCAACCTATATGACTTCTTTCCCATTTATAACAAATCATCTATATACACATTGAATGTTTGTTCAATGAAAGTATTACTAGGAAACAAGCTGACGTTCATAAGCAATAATCAACACTCTATCATTTCACAACTTATTTTAAAATATAGAGCATATACTACTGTGTTGAGTTTAACATTTGTTGATTACCAAAAAAAAGCCCTGTAAGCTCTTTTATAACAAGTTATTTCCTATTCATAAATAGAGATCTTTCAGTACTCTGAAAGCTGTAACAACAGAAAAAAAACCTATTCAATGATCCTCTGATAAACATCAGATAAGTCAGGAAGATAAATGCTCTTCAAAAATACGTACTACAGTGATGGAGGGGACTGAGTGCATGTGAAAGAAGAATTCCCTATCGAACATAAAGTACTCCAAACGTCCTGGTTCATGGATAACATTATACTGACTACATTAAACCTCAAGACAATGAAGAGCCTCCTCGAAGAGATCAATAAAGATTCAAAGGAGTTTGGGCTTTGCATCTAGACAAGGAATGGCCAAGTGCATGAAGAATGTCTTTTGCCCATATTTCAACATGGAAGAGGGAAAACCTAGTGAACTTATCCAATAGTAAGAGATGGTACAGATGAGCAAAGAATTGGGTCCAGAGTTGAAAAGGAAGAGAAGAGCGGTCTAAATTACTTTGGGAAAAACACAAAGATCTCTTTCTGAATCCAACATTCCCATGAAAATAAAAGCCTGTCATTTCAATAGTATCTTTTTTGAACATGTTGATATATGGCATTGAGATGCTTGCAAAGAACTAATGATGAGTATTATGGAGAGGAAAATGAAAAGAAAAATGATTAGTTTTTGTAAGTCATCCATCATGAGAATTAAAGGATGTTATCAAGAATTATGTGGAAAGAAGAAAAAATGAGCTGATCGCATAGAAAGAGCAAGGCATAACAGGTGGATAGTCAGAGTCCTTCTGATGTCAGGAGAAAGAGATCAAGGTCTCCTGCACATTAAATAGGCTCCTTATTCAGGCCTTTGGGGAAAACAAGAAGCGAAATCATGAGATAACCAGGATTGGATGGGTTTTAATCTGTATCATTTGAGGGAGATCATTAATCCATTAGATCACACCTACATTTGATCACTGCACTGAGTATTTCTTTTTCTTGACTTTATATTACAGCTAAAATTTCTCAAACTATGTCAAATAACAGTGTTGACAATGGACATCTATTCTTTACAATTGCTTTATGCTCATTGAAATGGCCTAGCTCCATTGTTAGGTCTTCATTTTAGATAGATACTAAGTAACATATTAGGCAGCTAGGTGGCATAGTGGATAGAGTACCAGGCCTGAAATCAGAAAAATCTGAGTTCAAATATGATCTCAGATACTTACTAGCTGTGTGACCCTGGACAAATCACTTAACCCTGTTTGCCTCAATTTCCTCATCTGTATAATGAGCTGGAGGAGGAAATGGCAAACCACTTCGGTATCTTTGCCAGTAAAACCCCAAATGATGTCATGAAGAGTCAGATGTGATTGACCAACAACAAAACATATTAAGGGAAAGGTACACTTAATTGTATGCTGGTGCTTTTAATCAAAAGGAACATTTTTTGTCAAAAGATTTTCTGCATCTATTAATAGAATCATGTTATTTTAATGATGATGAGGATGGTAACAATATCTACTATTTATATAGTGCTTGCTATGTGCCAGGCACTGTATTAAGGACTCTACAAATATTAACACATTCTGTCTTCACAACAACCCTGAGAGGTAGGTGCTATTATCATCACCATTTTACGGATGAGGAAACTAAGGTAGAGATTAAGTGACTTGACCGAGGTCATACAGTTACTAAATATCTGAGTCCAGACTTGAATTCAGGTTGTCTTGATGCCAAGTCCAGTGCTCTGTCTACTGCCCCAAATAGTTGCCTTGCTGCAATTTTTATTCTTTTTTATCAATGTAGTCCATTATGTTTATAATTTTCCTGGTATTGGTTATTTACATTATCTATTTCTTTTTTGTTTTTGTTTTTGTTTTTTGAGGGAGAAGGCAGGGCAATTGGGATTAAGTGACTTGCCCAAGGTCACACAGCTAGTAAATGTGTCAAGTGTTTAAGACCGGATTTAAACTCCGGTCCTCCTGACTCCAGGGCCAGTGCTCTACTCACTGTGCCACCTAGCTGCCCCAAATTTAGAAATTAGTTTTTAATTTCCTTTTTTTGGAGGGGGGAAGGCAGGACAATTGGGGTTAAGTGCGTTGCCCAAGGTCACACAGCTAGTACATGTGTCAAGTGTCTGAGCCCAGATTTGAACTCAGGTCCTCCTGACTCCAGGGCCAGTGCTCTATTCACTGTACCACCTAGCTGCCCCTACATTATCTATTTCTAGTTTTATTAATCTAGTTATTTTATATTTTTATAAATGTTTCATTTGTTCTTGTTTTTACTCTGATATAATTGAGCAAAATGCTTAGACTTCCTAATAATTTGCTGTATTTCCTCTTATGAGTTTTCTTTTTTCACTTTTGATAATGGCAATTTGGGTTTATTTTTTTTTGGTCATATTAACTAAACTATTTTCTCTTCTATCAATTTGTTTCAAAAATCCACCTCCTACTTTTGTTTATCAATTCAATAGTTTTCCTGATTTTAAAATTTCTGTTTAGCTCTTCTTTGGTTTTTGGAATTTCTACTTTGGTGTTTCATTGAGATTGTTTTAAAAATAAAAATTGCATGCCCTATTCATTGATGTCTTCATTCTTTCTCTCTTTAATTGATAAAAATGTTGGAGGTTAAAAAATTTCCCCTAAAAACTGCTTTGGCTACATCCCCAAAGTTTTGGTATACTGTCTCATTGTTTTAATTTTCTTTAGTGAAATTACCTATTTTTTCTATGATTTGTTCTTTGATGCACCAGTTCTTTAAGGACTAAACTATCTAATCTCCACTGAAGTTTGAATATTTTCTTCGAAAAATCTTTATTGGTTATAATTTATGTTATGAGCAGTATATGATCTATTTAATATTTCTGATGTTCTGTATGTATGAGATTTTAAAGTACTAGCCTAGGATCAATTTTTATAAAGGTGCTGAGATTTATGTATATTCCTTTCCAATCTCATTCAGTAATCACCAGAAACCCATTATACCTAATATTTCTAAAATTATATTTGGATCACTCCATCTTATTCTCTTATGCTTTTTCCTCTTTTCCTTTTTTTGCTGTCATTATAAAGAACAAGGGGTCAGAGGAAGAAAAGTAATCTATAATTGAAGTCATCTGTTTCTACTCCGCTGCCTCTCCTTTCTTCACCAAGCCCAGAGTGATCTGATTTTTTATACTTTTTTCTTTTTTTAACTTCCTATTTATAATCGACCCTCTGAAGTTGATATTTCTTTAGTATCTGACTACTCCGCCCTTTCACTGTGTTCTTTCTTATGTCACTTCTGTCTTTTTTTGTCCCACTCTGTTTTTTTGCTGAGTTTCTACACCAAATCCTGAGAGACAGAGAGAGAGAGAGAGAGTCAGACAGACAGACAGACAGATAGGGAGACAGGGAGACAGAGAGAGTATGCAGACATGCACATGTGTATATTTCCAAACATCTTTTAAATGGGTCAGATAAAAGTGAGGTCACAAGATGCCTGCTTTCCTCAAAACCTCCCTGTAGGTTTCTATCCTCTCCTAAGAAGGGCTCAACCTGATTTATGCGGAATGATGGGTTTCTCCTCCTTCTTCTTCACATCTTTCCTAGAATATTCCTTTTTCCCTTCCTTTTCTTTGATTTCTCAAAGACAAAAAATAACAGAACAAACCTACAATTAGGTCTTATGTTTCTCTGTTACCTTTGAAATTTTAAAATTCTATAAGGATGCTTATCACTTCCTCCCCATTAGTTTCTCATCACTTTGCCCCAGATGCTAAATTCATTTTTGCTTTCCTATGCTTCTTTTTCCTGTGTTTGCATTTCAAAGTGTCTACTTACTCTGGCTTTTTCTTTTTTGAAAAAATTATTCTGAATTTAACAAACAGCAAATAAAACAAGCTTTTCCACTAGAACAGAAGGAAAAGAGAATACATCAAACTTCAAATCTCTATGATGCAGAGATTTCATTTATTTTTAAGTATAAGTAACATAATTCTGGTTTCATGCACTCAGGGCCAGACTTTTTACATTTTAGCGTTTTCAGGTACTGTGAAGGCACTGGAGACTTCTCTGTTATTAGGTTGGCCCTCAATGGCTATGTTTTTCTCATTTGCTGGGACCCAGAAACTTACAACCTAGTTATATTTAACCACTTAAAATTTATTAGCTTTTACAAAGTGACATTTACTTGAAAGATACAACAAGAACAAACCAATATTTCTGCCATTTCCATGGGCCATAATGGTCCCCTATGCCACTGCAATCTTGGAAAGGTTAGTAAGTATTAGTTCAGTTCCTACAGAACACTGATCACACCAAACCTAAATCCAAAGACACCTCTGCCTGCTTCTGTTGGGTTAGTTTCTTGGGACCTTTGCTCCACGGGGCATAAATGCCAGGTTGACTCTGTAATGTCTAGCCTGGATTTCTGGACAAATCAGATCCCCATTCCTCATACAACTCAGCCAGATCAGAGACTACACTCTCTGCACCTAGATAGAAAGAAAAGACTAAAACTCCAGGCCCATTTCTCAAGGCCACATGACCTCAGAGAAGGAAGAAAGATGCGCTAGGGCCCTCTCTTCTACCAAATGATCTCAACATCAGTGAGTAAATCAGATCCTTCCTCACCCAGGCTCAAGTGCTACAAGAGCCCCCATAGGTGCTATTTGAAAAATACCAGAAGTTCCAGCTGTATAGCCAATAGGAAAAAAAAAACTGCTCCCAACTATGTGGTATATGTCCATTAATGTTACAGTTCTCTAGTTTCCTGGAAGCAGCTATTTGGAGTCAACTTGGAAGATATTATCTTAGGTCATCTGGATATCTTCTAAGGCCCCATTACATACATAATATATTCATTGTGTAACTTTCTAAAGTATCTTGTTTGTCTGTGATTCCTTCTGGCCTTCCTTCCATTATCTTCTCTTTTGTAGGGAGTGGAGGTTGCCTATCCTGAGTCACTATCTCTCTCTTGCTCCCCACAAATTGAAAAAACAAAAAGCAAAACCAATCCCCACACTAACAATGTCCAAAAGTAAGTTTCCCATCTGTATCCTGAATCTATAGCCTCTTGGTCTGGATGTAGGTAGTATGTTGCATCACCAGTGTTCCAAAAGCAACACTGGTCATTTTGCTGATCAGAATTCTTAAGTCTTTCGAAGTCTTTTCTACTTGATTTCGTATTCCCTTTGTCTTTCCTCCTCAGTTAGCACTTAGTAAATACAGATTCTTCCAAAAATTGAATAAACCATCTTCCTAACCAAGTCTAACCCCACTGTCATTCCTAAATTCTTTATTTCCATAGATGCTACCTTCATTCACTCACCTATTATTTTCAATCACTTGATTAGTTCTGTTAATAATTTTTTAATCTATACCTTTGGATGTATTCCTGTGGGAACAACCTTAGTTCAGTCCTCATGGGTAAACTTATAACAGCTTCCTAACTGGTACTCCTGTCCCCTGTATAGACAGGGTACAATATAAATAGGACAATATCTTCTCCAATACATCCTTCATACTGCTGCCCAATAACTTTCCTAGAGTACCATTCTGATTATATAACATTTTGCTCAGAAACCTTTTTGGTCCCATATTGTCTAATTAATATAATGTAATGGGGGTGAGGGAGGTCTGGTGCATGCATAGGGTGCTTTAGATGGCATCCCCATGTGGAAGATGATAGGGAAAAAATGTAGTCTTTCCACATGGAGGAGGCTAGCTAGGGAGCTGCTTCCAGGTAACTTTGATGATATGTGAGGGGAGTCCTTGGAGAGATTGAAGCATACAGAGATATTCTGTAACTGGTTCTAGTGAGCTAACCATATGATAAAGAAGATACTCTTTTACTGGCTACAGAGTCATTCAGAAAACCTATCCACTTCTGCCTTCTCCTCTTGGACTTAACTTATGACCTTGTGAATTTGAAAGGTCCAGAAGTATCTCTCCCAGATGTCACACCACTCCATAGTTTGGTTTTGCATCCAACATCATTGATGATATGAGGTGTGAAGAAAACAGAGCTTCCTTTTGGCACCCAATCATTTCAGAGATCAGGTTTCACAGCAATTACAGCATTGATGTGCTGAGGAGGAAGGGAAGTGACCCTTCCTTTTCTTGTGAGTGACCTTTAGGAATCTAACCTTGGAATGGATTCGATGTGGACTTATCTGGAAGTCATGCTGTATGAACTATGTGAACTTGGTGGGACCAATGGTATGCAGGACCTGAGCTAAGCACTGAGTTTCTCTTTATCCTCAACCAGAGATGGAATAGGAGGAATTATGCCCCTTAGATACTAAGGGAAATGTTTGCATATTTGTCTTTACTATATCTTTAAAGTAAATATTCTTTTATACAAGGTAATATGATGGTAAATAAAATTTAGGGTACTAGGATGGGTAGAAACATAGGCCCTGGGAGCTTGGAATAATGACGAAGCAAAGAAAAACCCACACTTCCCCACAGGGTATGTGAGAACATTAAGAAGGAAATGTAATAGGACTGGCCTCTGAGCGACTAGGGCCAGAGAGAACCATATTACCAAAGCACAAAAGTCTTGATCCTAGCATTCAAGGCCCTCTGCAATCTGTCTCAAGGCCACATTTCCAAACATATCACAATACTTCTCATTGCTTACTCTGTATTCTAACCAAACTATCCTTGTCCACCATTTTTCTCTTTATTCCTTCTATTTTCATGCTTTTGCTCATGTTGTCCTCTATATCTGGAATGTCTCTCTGTCCTTGTCTTCTGTCTTTTTCTGTCTCTCTCTCCATGTTTCTCTGTGTTCCTTTGTTTCTCTCTGTCTTTCTGTCTCATTCTCCATCTCTGCCTTTTTCCTCTGTTTCTCTCTTTTTCTTTCTCTGTCTCTGTGTGTGTGTGTTTGTTTATATGTATATATATATGTATGTATGTATATTTATATGTGTGTGGATATGTGTATAGACATATACATAAAATTTAATTCATTAGGCTAAATCATAAGGACCAAGTGAGTTGCCATCAATGATACCACACTATATAAAAAAATTCAATGGGTGGCGTTAGAAAAGATAGAAAATGTTATTAAAAAGAATTAAAAAATGTGAAATTTACCTGCTTAAAGCAAATACCACAGAACATTTTAAAACACAACGTGCAAGTCCATATAGTATCTAAGATAATTCTATGAACCTAAACTCTCCAATTGTATGGCAATGACTTGTTATTATATCCTGTGCATACATTTTAGCAAATTTTCCTCCAATGTGCAAACCAGCCATATAATGGTCATTATTTCATGCCAGCCTTTTAGTGATTCTGTAATATATTCTGTTTATTCCTTTATTGAGAAGGAGTAACCTATGGGAAACATTCTTGGCCTCTTAGATTTTGAATGATTTCCATAGCAGACAATGCCTAGTCTTCATTATGTAATGAAAATGACTGCTAAATGGGTAATTTGTGAACGTCCTTAAAAATGATAGGCAAAAATGAAATAGTTGCTTGGTTTTGGTTAAAAGGTGGGGGGAGGGGGAGAAAAATTGTATTTGCTGCTATTTTGGCTACTGCAAGAAGCTGAACATTATGATTGTACCTCATTCTATCTTTCCTTTCATGTATCAAATAGCCTCTTGCCATTTGCATTTACATAATATATATGCAGATCTATCTCTTAAATTATTATAAAAGCTCCATTTTTTAGACAATGAATTTTCTGGAAGTTCACAATACTCAGAAGAGTTTTGTTTTGCTCATTTTTTTTTTATTGAAATCTGCAAGTTACAAAAGGAGAGAATCTGTGTGTGGTTCCTGAAGGAAGGTCTTATGAGTGTGAATAAAATGAAAAGGATGACCTTCAAGACTCTACTGAATAGCTTTTATCTCAACAATAAGAGCCCAGTACCACCTGCACTTGACTGCTCCCCATGTACTTGAGGATTGGGGATGTTTTTTGTCTTGTGCCCAGCGGGTGACTGAATTTCTGTTGCACATCTTCAGCATTAAGAGGAGAAAAAAAGGAATCAGGCTGTGATCTCTGCTCTTGCTGCACATTCATTGCTGGCATGTGTAACCACCATTTCCTGGCAACAAGGGGGTACACTTAAGCTTTCCTCTCCTGTGCTTCATTACACTCTGCAGTGCCCACATTAAGAGGTTTAATTTATTTAAACAATAAAAGCTTCTTATACTTAACAGGGAAAGTACCAGCTAAGCTTTCCATTTCAGAAGTAGGGCATTTGATGATCAAAATGATATCAGAAACTGAGGAATGTGTGCACACTGAAATCCAGTGAAGAGAAAGAAAAAGCCATTTGTTTAATGATCAGGATTTAGAGTTACACATTTTATAGGACACAGTTTTCCCTGAATGCCCCTCATTTTCCAGATTTGTTCATGTAGGGATTTCTTTTGTCCAAATATGTAATTTCATTAGTGTTGGTTATTCCCAGTATGGAAACTCCCTCTGCCTATGCAGATTGTCAATTCATCTGTAACTTAGAGTCTTAAAGCACTTCCTGAGGACAGTAAGAGAAGGAAGAGGAAAGGAACAATCATTTATTAAGCACCTGCTAAGTGCAAAGCACTGTGCTAAATACTTCACAAATATTATTTCATTTGACAATCCAGAGATTATGACTTATCTGCAGTTACATGGAATATGCTTCATCAGAGGCAGGGACCTGAACCCCAATTTTCCTGATAACAAGGCTGGCCCTCTATTCATTAACCTAGGCTCCTTCTCTTTAGTATAATAAAAAGGTTGTTGAATTTCGTCAGAGGACTTGAGTTCAAATTCTACGTACCTGATGTTGAATAAGTCTATGAGACTCACCTACTTATTTAAAATCAACAGTTTAGATCAAATCGGTGGGGTCATATTCAAATAGAAATGGGGCCACTAATGCATACATGAGGATCTTTGTGGGCTGCATATTAATTTACTTTCATAAAGTAACATTATCTATATTTTTATTTATTTTGTTAAATATTTCCCAGTTACAATTTAATCTCATTGGGGAAGTGCTTGAGAGTGCCATGTGTGGTTGCATAAGCTACATATTTGATACCTCTAGATCAGATGACCGCAAAGTTCCTTTCCAACTCAATGACCTTATGAGCAGTGGTATCACACCTAAATAAAAATGGATCCCTTTGGGCTACATATTGAATTAGAAAACTACAAATTAAAATTATCTATGTTGTATTGTATTTTTAATTATTTTGCTAAATATTTCCAAATTACATTTTCATCTGGTCATGTGGCATATGGAAGATTTGTAGGCTGTGAGTCTGACATCTCTGATCTAGGGAATATTATTGTCTAACAAAAAAAGTCCACAGCAGCAAACCAATGATTCTAATTCATCTCACTCTCTTTGATCCATCTGGTATGGATCTCTTCTGTACTCACTTCCCCTGCCTTTCCTACTACTTCTCCCATCAATCCCTTAATTCTAGTACAATATAAACTATGCATATGTATTGAGAACCTATGATGGAGGAGGTACGGTTAGTATGTTCTAACACAAAGAGATATGATGCCATTTCTGATGCCCTGCTTGAAACAGATGATACTAGCTGTTGTGGAAGTTAGTATTCCCATAATCTAGATTTATAAAGGAATGCTGGGAGGTACATGTAGATCTTTGTGCTTCAAATGCTACATTTTTTCCCCTCCATTCCTCTCATATAGAGCCTGGGGCTCAAGAGAACAATATTTTTTTTAACTGTCATCTACAGGGAGGATTCTGGGAAGACACTGAGTAGGCCAGGAAATTCTAAACCCTCCAGATTTCCCCCACAAACAAGATAATAATAGCACCACCTGGTGAATTTAAATGGGCAAAAATAAATAGTAGGGGCAAAACAATGGTTCCCTGGGGACAATGAGAGAAGATCTGAAGAAAAATTCCCAGGTGAGGTTTAATCCCAGTGAAGAGCAAACACCTTCAGGCTAGGACTGTTTAAACAATAGGCAAGCACTGAGCTTAGCTAGATTGGGAGGCTGCCTTGGCCCCAGTCACAGGAACTTTTACCCTGGGACAATGAAGGAAGTTGGGCATCTGAGCCAGGGAAGATAAAGGAAACCTCTGCTAACTAGGAACGCCAGACCCAGCCATGCTGTGGAGATGGAGCCAGGGGCGAGAGGTAACCAGCGCACTCCTGGTGAGTGCAGAAGAAATGGGGCAGGGACACCGCTGGCTGTAGGCACTTACAGGAGGCTGGAGATCTTGGTTTCAATTCCAGACCAGCAGACAGAGCATTGCACCTGGACTCAGAAAGACCTGAATTTTAAATCTTGTCTTAGGCAGTTAATACCTCTGTGATGCTCTGCAAATTATGTAACTGTAATACAAGGAAAATTAGGAACCCCTGAGAAACCCCTAGCTACTGACAAGCACCCCCAGAAAGAATGGACTCAGATATCTTTGGCATTTAGCAAACCCCCTGGGACTCCATGACTCCACCAAGGAATGTCAGTAGATAGGACCATCCCACTGAAGGATAACCTGTCTAGCAGATATCCCTGGGGCTCCATGACTCCACCAAGGAATGTAAATGAGATTATCCCACTAATGTGATAACCTGACTGAATCTTTTGATCAGCCAAGACCTTTGTTCCTGTTCCCCCCACTCTGTACCCCCATATCCTATATAAGCCAAGCCATCACCCCAACATATTTGCCATTGATTTGTGGTGCCGTACCCCAATGGCCGCCGGCTAATAAATTCTCCACTTAAAACTTATACTCTGTGGTGTGTCTCGCTCACTTCTGGTACAACATAACCTCTGCCTCAGTTTCCTCTCTATCAAATGGGAATGATAACATCACTTATCAGTGTTGTTGTGAGGCTAAAATGAGAGAATATCTGTACATCTTTGCAAACCTTAAATGTTAGTATCCTGTTAATGAATGTAAAAAGAATGCCACAGTATGACCTTGAAAATGTCTCCACTCCACCTCTCCAGGTTCAAGTCTTTCTACTTAAAATAAGCTGATTGGATGGGTTGATTTCTAAAGCCTTTTATCTTTATATCTATGATTCAAATTATTTAAAAAAGCCTCTCAGCATTCCATTTGTGTGTTTCAATATAAAAAATGCTTGTGAAGTTTTTGGATTCGTGGCCAAATCCCTATTTTATTGGTTTCTCTGAACTTTATTCATAGGCATAGAAACTGGACCTGTGATTTCATGGATAGAGGGAACTCTCATGTGAGGAAATTCAATTTGCTTGATACTTTTTCTGCTTTCTATGGTCTATGGTTGTAGAGAGTCACCTTAGAGTAATGGGAAGTTATTTGCTCAGCATCACTCAAGCCAGTCTAATCCAATCCATAGTAATCAATTAATTCATTTCAAATTTTTATTAAACCCCTTCTATGTGCAGAATACTGTATTAAAGGTATAGAATGGAGATACAGTTACAATAATACACTGCTCCTGCACACCTAGAACTTATCTAATGAAGTGATGACACATACCAAGTAATTAAAATGTTTTTGTTCATTTATGTCCTCCTTTTCATGACTGCATTTGGGGTTTTCTTGGCAAAGATACAGGAGTGCTTGCCATTTCCTTCTCCAGCTCATTTTACTGATGCTGTAACAACTGAAGCAAAGTTAAATGACTTGCTCAAGGTCACACAATTAGTAATTATGTTAGGGCTTGGAATCAGGAACACTCACCTTCGTGAGTTCAAATCTGGCCTGAAACACTTATTAGCTGTGTGACCCTGGACAAGTCACTTAAAATTGTTTGCTTCAGTTCCTCGTCTGTAAAATGAGCTGGAGAAGGAAATGGCAAACACTCCAATATCTTTGCCAAGAAAACCTCAGTTGGGGTCAGAAATAACTGAAACAACTAAACAATAAAAGATCTGAAGTCAGGAAAATGAGTCTTCATGACTCCAGGCCTGGCACTCTGTTCAGTGTGCCACCAAAGTGCTTTAAAATATTCTCTCATTTTATCTTCATAATAACACTAGGAGGTAAGTGCTTTTATTATAGCTGAGGGAACTGAGGCTTGGGTGACTTGTCCAAGGTCAATCACACAGCTAGTGATATCTGAGACCAAATGTGAACTCAGGTCTTCCTGACTGCTAAGCCACCTGGGTACCTCTTAATGCTATCTAAAGTTCTAATAGCATATAATAATAATAATAATGTTTGCCATCATGCTTTAAAATGTATAAGTGTATTCCTTACAACAGTGCCATGAGATCATTTTTTAGTTTGTGGCAGTCCCGAACAATCAATTCATAAGTGTCAGGAACTCGTGGTGTGAAAACTCCCTCCATCAATTTAGATCAACAACTATAGTTTTAAAGAACTATTTAGAAGCACCAAGAGGTTAAATGATTTATTCCTGGTCTTTCAGTCACTATGTATCTGTAACGACAATTTGGCTATCAGCGGTTGTGGGGTTGGAAGACCGACACAAGACCAACAACAAGAAGGCTGCTAGCACAGGTTCTTTGATCTGCTTTTCTAAGGAAAGCAACTTTAAGGGGTTAACAATCTCAGTTTAATTAAACATACATATATCATTCACTTAGTTCAGGGGGAAAAAGATCAGCCTTCTGAACATCAAGGCAAATACAAATAGAAATTACAAACACCAACAGAGAGACCTTGTCTGATTCAAATCACAATTCATAGTTACCTGAGCAACACCAACATCTTTCTTGGTTACAAAGCCAGGGCGGGTGGAGGGGAGGGGCTTGCGCAGAGTCTTGCCAGAGTCTCATCACCCACATTCTTTCAGTGAATGTACCACTAAAAGTCAAATGCCAACTTTGGATCTTATGTGCCTGTCTCAAGGCCCTGGGGCACTTGAGGCTCACCATTTAGAGTGTGAGAAATCAATGCAGCACACATCATATATACTATTCAATGTCTCTGGATTGTTTTAGTGCTGAGAAACATTCCAAGGCAAAAGATCCCACTATACCCACTGCATTCAAACAAAGAACAGTGTAAAGTTCCATTTTGCTTGCCATTACAGTATCTGAGGTAAGACTTTTAAACCCAAATCTTCCTGACTCAAAGGTTGTCCTTCTGCCTCCCATACCCACACCACATACAGACATGCAGTTATCATTGTATAGATGAAGAAAATGAGGATTCAAGAATAATTTGTATAATTTTAGATAGCTAAAGAATGTCAGAGTCAAGGCTTGAACCCTAGTCTTTGGCTCCTAATCCAGGACTTTTCCTATGATACCACAATATGTTAAAAAAATAGTTGATCCTGTTCCATCCTGTTGCAATCCCAGCTACCAGGGAACCTGTTCCTGGAAGATCTCTGGAGCTCAGGAATTCTGAACTGCAATGGCTTAGGCCAATCAGGTGTCTGCACTAATTTTGGCACTCATATAGTGAGCCCTCAGGAGCAGGGGTTATTTAAGGAGGGGCAAAATGGTCCAAGTCAGAAATAGTGCAGGTCAAAGCCTCCATGCTATTATGTAGGAAGATCAGGCCTGTGATGAGCTCTTACACTTTCAGCCTTGAAGAGATGTGGAGACCCACTCTTAAGTTCAGAAAAATAAATAAACCACATTGTGCGATGACTAACGTTGATAGACTTGGCTCTTCTCAGCAGTGCAAGGATCTAAGACAACTCCAAAAGGTTCATGATGGAAAATGCCATCCACATCCACATAAAGAATTATGGAGTCTGAATGCAGATCAAAGCATACATTTGCTCTCTCTCTCTTTTGTTTTCTTTTCTTTGGTTTTGTTTCTTCTTTCTCATGGTTCATTCCACTGGTTATAATTTTTCTTTACAATGTGACTAATGGGAAAATATATTTAACATGAATGTATAAGCAGAGCCTATATCAGATTGCATGCTGTCTTGGGGAGGGGGGAGGGAAGAGAGGGGGAGAAATTTTAAAACTCAAAAGCCTGTGAAACTGAATGTTGTAAACTAAAAAAATAAATATATTTTTACAAAGACAGTAAAAAACAAAAGTACACACATGCATGCATACACATGCATATATATATATACATATATATATGTATATATATATATATATATATATATAATATGACCCAGTCTTAAGTTACATGTCTACATTTGTGCATAATATGTGTGCTTGCATACATGCAAGGATTTCCAGTGTGAAGAATCACCTTTATTAGGAAAGAATATTATTAGCTTTTAAGGCTTTCATAATTTAAGCTCAGTAGTCTTTCTCTCCCTAAGGCAATATTTTACCAGGTATTGCCCTCTAAGCTAAATGTCAAAACCCCTTATTTTATGTTCTAATAGCTTAGTGATGCAGGGAATAGTAAGGATGAGAGATCTCAACAGACTGTGGCTGGCCAAGGCAAATTTCACACACTGATGCGAAACACTTGACACCTTGTAGATTTTGTTTTAACATCTCCACACAACAGTTTTTTGTTGGGTTTTTGTTTTGTTTTGCTTTTAATAGAAGAAAGTTACCAAGCGTTTATCAGGCACTAAATATATTCCAGGAATTGTGCTAGTTTGCTTCACAACTATTATCTCATTT
Source organism: Trichosurus vulpecula (assembly GCF_011100635.1). NCBI lineage: Eukaryota > Metazoa > Chordata > Mammalia > Diprotodontia > Phalangeridae > Trichosurus > Trichosurus vulpecula. The sequence goes on from NC_050580.1 coordinate 218,698,484, forward strand.
AATCCTCACAACAACCCTGGGAGATAGGTGGTAGTATTGTCCCCATTTTATAGGTCAGGAAACTGAGGAAGGTAAAAGTTAAGTAACTTCTCCAGGGTCTAGTTAGTAAATTTTTGAGATTGTATTTGAACTCAGATCTTCCTAAATCCAGGCCCAGAGCTCTATCCCCCATGCCAACTACTGCCTAATCCATTTGATTCATTTGTTTAATGGCTGAATTTGTAATCACAAATAATTAGGATTTACTAAATTCTAAACCACAGTATGTAGACACTGTGCTAAGGGTTGATGATACAAAGAAAGTCAAAAGACATCTCAAGGAAATCAGTCTAATTGGAGGAGACAACATGAAAACCACAATGTACAAATAAGCAATGTACACTTGGAGATAATCAGCAGAGGAAAGGCACTAACACTAAGTGGCATGGGGAACGGGTTCTTGATATAATTTAGAAACCCCAGTGTGATGTAAATGCACGCCACTCTGAAATGTCGACTTTTTTTCATTTTGTGTTGAATGCCTCAATGTCAGACAAGCTATCTTACAAGATTTAAGCAAGTTCTCATAATTCAGCTGAACCAAGACAAAGCCAGTTTTGCACACATACTCATCTGTTCAGCAACTAGTCACTATATTAGTTAATGTTATAAGCATTTTCCTGAATATTAAGAGTTTTCAGAAATTGCCACTTTTCTTGCCTGCAAGCTGATACGCTTTTGTTTGAACACAAAATGCAAAGTGGGGCTGTCTCAAAGTGTCTTCAGAGCAGGTCGGAGATTTTTGATTGGGGCTTTTATAACACTTTGTGCTATTTGGGCTGTCAGCTAACTTTGTTCACGTAGTAAAATACCACTTCATCTAATAAATCTAATACTTCATCTAAGAAATGAACTATCATTTAAGATGATGAGTTTAATCAGAATTATGGTCTTTTGTTCAGTCTTTGACAGTGCTTTCAAGTGCTTTTTATTCTATGAAAGAGGATGGTAGTTTACCATCCAGGAATGTGTCCTTCCTCCTTCCCTCTGCCCTATACAATCCTTCTCTTCCCTCAAGACTCAGTTCAAGAACTACCTCCTACATGAAGCCTTTTCTGATATTCCTCCCCAACATCTAGTGCCCTTCCTCCCTAACTTCCTTGTATCTATCTTATATGTGTACACACACACACACACACACACAGGCAATTATTGTCTCCACTGATAGAATGCAGTTTCTTTGAGATTAAGGAATATTTCATTCTTTATGTTAACATTCCCAGTGTCTGGCACAGTAACTAGAACACAGGTGCTGAATAATTGTTTATAGATTTAACTGAAATTCGATATTTTAAATGTGCACACAGTAAGCACTTAATAAATGTTCACTGAAAGACTGATTGCACTTATGAAAACTGGCTTTTAATTTTGTTCATGTTGTTTTTCATATTTCTACTTTTGAAAATTATGCCCATTATAATGTTTTTCCTATCTTCTCAAGAAAAAGTATACTAGTAATTAGATTAGATTAGGATTAGAAGATTAGCATTAGGATTAGAAGAGGAAAATCAGAGCCACTCTGTTCCGCTGTGTGTGTGTGTGTGTGTGTGTGTGTGTGTGTGTGTCTGGACTAGTAATTTTATTTATATAAGGAACTTCCAGTCTGAAATTCCCTCCACCAATGCAGGTACCTATGTGGACTCTTGGAAAGTTGCCTAAGGCAATGACAGTCTGAGGACATGGATAGCATGTGACAGAGGAACACTTCAAGATTTGCACCCAGGTTTTTATGACTCCAAGGCCAGCAATTGTTTCAGTTTAAAAATCCCTTTGAAAGCAGTGTGGCAGAAACTGGGCATAGATCAATATCTTACACCAATTACCAAGATAAGGTCAAAATGAATACATGACCTAGGTATAAAGAGAGCTTTTACAAGAAAATTAGGAGAACAAGGAACATATTACTTATCAGACTTATAGGTAGGCAAAGAATTTGTGAATAAACAAGAGATAGAGAACACAGTTAGGTGTAAAATGGATAATTATGATTACATTAAATTTAAAAGGTTTTATTCAAATAAATGTAGCCAAGATTAGAAGGAAAGAAGAAAATTGGGGAAATTTTTCTATGGTTTATCACATAAAGATCTCATATTTAAATATACAAAGAATTTTATCAAATATATAAAAATACTAGTCATTCCTCATTTGGTAAATGGTCAAAGGATATGAACAGACAGTTTTCTGATGAAGAAATCAAAACAATTTATAGTCATATGAAAAATATGCTCTAAACCATTATTGATTAGAGAAATGCATTTTGCACCCACCAGATTGGCTAAAATGATGGAAGTGGAAAGTGACAAATTTTGAAGCAAATATGAAAAAATTGGGACACTAATTCATTGTTGGAGGAATTGTGAACTGATCCAAATATTTTAGAGATCATTCTGGAATTAAGCCCTAAGAGATATTAAATTACATTATACTCTTCGACCTGGAAATACCACTAGTTGATCTATTTTTGAAGATAATTAAGGATAAAGGAAAAGAACCTCTATGTTCTAACATGTTTATAGCAGCTCTTTTTATGGTGGCAAAGAACTGGAAATTGCAGAGATGCCCATCAAATGGGGAATGGCTGAACCAGTCATAGCATATGATTGTGATGAAAGGCTACTGTGCTATAAGAAATTACAAACTTAGTGATTTTAGAAAAACACGGGAAGATTTGCATGAAATAATGAAGAGGGACATGAGCAGAACCAAGAGAACATTGTACATAGTAACAACAATATTATTTTAAGAACAAACTTTGAACAAATAAGTTATTTTGACTATTATAGATGCCCAAATTAATTTTAAAAGATATATGAAGAAAGATATTATTTGCATCCAGAGAAATAACTGATAAATAGAAGTATATGTAGAATAATTTTACATATATGTATGTGTGTGTGTATAAACACTTATTTGGTTTTTCATGGTAGCCATCTCTAGTGTGGGGGTGCAGGAGGGAAGAAAAAATGAAATGTACCTGATTGTCTTGTTGTATATGTGAAAGGAATAGCAAGTTGTGCATAGTTGATTGGCAGTTTCATTTGCAATTATCTTTTTTATTGTACTATGTTATGGAAATGCTTGTCTTATTCCATAAGTTAAAAATAAAATTTTAAAAAATTCTCCATTTACAAAGTTAATAAAATACGTTAATGTATTCAGGGAATGCAAAATAAGACAGCTTCTTCAAGAAAGTCACTTGACTTCAAATTAGAAACCACCATTTTAGAATTAATGATTCCTAAAGAAATAATTACCTACCTTATTCTGATAGATAAGGGGAGAAATATTTATAGCAAAGTAAATCAACAATTATGATGGACCTATTAATACAACCAATGGCATATTGAAAAGTTTCTTAGACCTATCAATCTTTTCTTAATTTTTTTCCTTATTCTTCACTGTGTTAGAAAAAAAGAAACATCTATATATAATTTCCAGTCTTATTATATTGGCACAGAATTAAAAGCAATTATGGAAATAGTAAGAGGAAGTAACCTTGAGTCTTGGCTGGGCTGCTCACATCTCTCAGGAATGCAGTGTGATTAGGTAGAAGGAAAGCTAAATGTAGACCCAGAGCATGAGTTTGAACCCTGGCTCTGCTACTAATGACCTGTGTGACTTTAACCTCTACGGCTCTCAGTTTCCTAATTTGTCAAATGCTTGGAGGAAGACTTTTCACTGTTTTTTTTTCCTGTTGGAGTGCTTCTCAGCACTGAGGAAATCAAGTGCCTTTGATTGAGCCTTACCTTTGTTTGAATAAGGAGTCTTTGATTGAATCAAGAGTCTTTGGTAACCTGCTTAAGTCACAGGAAGGCTTAAGCCACACGGGTGAGTCACATGGTTGTGATGCCCTCTGACCCTGAAAAGGCATATACATACACATATATATACATATATATGTATATGTATATATATATACATATACATACATACATACATATATATACTCGGAGGTTGGAGTTTTGCTTTGAGGGCTCACTCATTGGAAGAGTGTTCCTATGACTTGGCTAGATGAGACTCTGGGTAGCTTTTAAGGCACTCCCTGCCGCAGCTTTGGAAAACCCAGATATTGGTGCTTCTGTCTCTGGTAACTATGTATGTATTGTCTTGGTCAGACAACTAGAAGCCCTGTCTGTTGATTTGTGTTATTTTCTCTGTTTATATAATTTCTGCTTGTAATTTCTGTTTGTGTTTTCTCTGAAGTTCAGGGTGCTGACTTTCCCTGCTGAACAAAGTGAACTATATATGTATGTTTAATTAAAGTGAGATTGTAAACCCCTTAAAGTTGCTTTCCTTAGAAAAGCAGATCAAAGAACCTAGGCTAGCAGCCCTTTTGTGTGCTGGTGCTGTTGGCTTTACACCTACACAGAAGCTGTAAGCAGCATTGTTGTTACATTGGACAAGATGTAAAGTAACTTCTAGATCTAAATCCTATCCTATTATACATTTACGTGTTATACTAGTTAAACTATAAGGGTGTAATTAATCAACAAGCACTTACTGTGTGCCAGGTAGAGGGAATAGAAATAAAATAAATAATATATACTCTCAAGGAGTGGATATCCATTGAAATCTCCCAGTACACTTGGGTGACTTTATTCACAGCCACAATATTTCATCTGGCAGGTAGATTTTTCACACGTTCAACATTTACCTCAAGGGCAGTAAAACTAAAATAGAATGACTTCTATCTGGGTTTCACTTGGTTGCATTTCAAGTACTGCATGACACTTATTCGTCAGGCTAGCTCTTACAGGTAGCTACTCTTGTAGAGCATGGTCTGTCATGTTTCCATGGAGTATCTTTGTATAACAAGTATCTGGAATGAAGAAACGTCCTGATCCCAGGCTTCTGACCCCACAAATAAGACTCCAAAGGAAATAACAAGAAAAATTCAAAGAAAACAATATGGATCTATTATTAAATGTTAGACTCCATGGCATCTACTAAAAGATCTGGCTTCGTTATTATATTTTTATATACAACATCAGTCATATTTCAGTCATGTCTGACACTTTGTGACCCCACTTGGGGTTTCTTGGCAAAGATACTAGAGTGGTTTGCCATTTCCTTCTCCAGCTTATTTTGCAGAAGAAGAAACTGAGTGTTTCAACAATCCAGCTAGCAGCTGCTGTGGGGGTGAAAGACCAACACAAGCCCAACAACAAGCATGCTACCAGCACACTGCAAAAGCCCAGGTTCTTTTGATATGCTCTACTAAGGAAAGCAACGTTAAGGTGTTTACAAGCTTACTTTAATTCAGCATACAAATACCATTCACTTAGTTCAGGGGGAAAAGCCAGCACCCTGAATTCCCCGAGCAAATACAAACAAATTACGAACATCGACAGACAGACCAAATACAATTCATAGTTACCAACATCTAGGTTCAGCCCGGGAGCTCATAAAAAGGGCTGGCCCAGAGTCACGCAAGCCACCGTGGCTGTGGGTAAGAACTCCGAAAAAGAGAAAGCTAACCCCTGGTTTTATATCTTTTTCAGAGTCAAGGGTGAGTCACACATGCAACTCACCCATGTGACCTATAATCGTCACAAAGAGGTGACTTAAACCCACATGGTCTAAAAGCCTCTGATGTCCCAAACATGTCACTCAAACTCAGGCCCTCCCCTGAGGCAAGGAGGTCAAGGACACCCAAATCTAATCAAGGAAACAAAGGCCAAACTCTTCAAGGGCACTTGGTTGAACTGAGTGCTAAGAGCCCATTTTGTTTGCCAACATACTGAGGAACATAAAGGTACTTGCCCAGGGTCACACAGCTGTGTGACAGTGTCTCAGGTCAGATTTGAACTCAGGAAGATGAGGCTTTCTGATTCCATGCCAAGCATTCTAATCACTGTGCCACCTAGATGCTCTTTTAAACAACATAATAGCCAATATATTATTATATATTTTATTATAGTTAATTATATGTCAATTGTTCAATATTATATTATTATATATAGAATGGATATCTGTCTATCTATATATTACATGTATATTTAAATTAAAAGTCTATACATATATACGACATATATATGCCAAATGCGGTAAGAAATTAGCCCCACTTACTTTCCTTTAAACTTGAGTTTTAATATGCTTCATTTCCAATTTTGAATACTTCCTTTGACCCTCTGACACTTACTACTTGTGTGAGGTAGGCCAAGTCACTTAAGGAAGGAAGGAAATAAGTATTTGTTAAACACCCACCCTGTGGTAGACACTGTGCTAAGTATTTTTACAAACATTATTTCATTTGATCCTCACAACAAATCTGGGCGTTTGGTGTTATTTTAATCCTCATTTTACAGTTGAGGAAACTAAAGAAACAGAGGTTAAGTCATTTGCCTAGGGTCAGGTCAGAGGTCAGATTTGAACTCAGGTCTTTTCTACTCCAGGACAAGTACTTTATCCAGTGCCTCATCTAGCTGCCTCTTAACCTCCACAGACTTCAGCTTCCTCACCTGTAAAACAAGGAGCTAGAACTAGTTCAGTCAATCAACATTTATTAAGTACCTGCAATGTGCCAGGTACTCTGCCAAGCATTAGGTGGCACCTGAGGTCCCTTTTAGCACTATGATCCCTAGGTCCTATTTAACTGGTAATTACAGTTATCAAAAGAATGTTCTTTAATCAAACTGTAGAAAACAATTCTAAAAACCTCGATATGGAGTTAAAAGATTTATTGTTGAAGTAATTGAAGGAACGTGATTCAAAGCAAAGAGAATGCACCTTGATGTTTGACCGATATAAGTATTTTCTAAATAGCATCACTTTACCCTCAAGATAGAAAAAACCAAAAAAAGTTGCTTAGAAAAAGTGAGACAGGAGAGAGGGTAACTCTACTATAATAATTTAAGGTCACTCAGTCAGAATTCACCATGAACAGACTAGGGAATTTCAAATCTTCTATGAAAATTAATATTCAAATATCATAATGAGTTTTTTTCTCCACTCAGAATCACGGATAATGTAGAGGTGGTTATGGTTTAAGCTATTCATGTAGTTTCTACTATACCTTAAAATACATCTGTCCTGAGTGTTATAGAAAGGAAGAGCTCTTGAGATACCATGAGAAGGGCAATGAGAGAAGGAAGTTAATTGCTAAGAAGTCAGACTCCTTGAAAATAAGTTGACTGTGGGGAGAAAGCAAGAAAGCATTCGTAATTTAAAGACACCCTAAGCAAAATGTGTATTATTCTCATTTATTCATTGTTATCAGCTGTTATTTGCTAGTAATTATTGCACTAGAGGTGACTAGATGGCTCAGCAGATAGAAAGCTGGGCCTGAAGTCACAAAGACCTGAGTTCAAATGTCCCTCAGACATGTATTAGCTATTTGACCCTGGGCAAATCATTTAGTTCCTGTTAGCCTTAATCCACTAGAAAAGGAAATGGCAAATCACTCCAGTATCCTTGCCAAGGAAACCCATGGACAGTGCTGGTGTGCTGTAATCCGTGGGGTCATGAAGAGATGGACACAACTAAACAGAAACAACAACAACTATTTTGTACTAAAATTCATTGAGTCCACATGAAATGCAGGTAACAAATGAGGGTCTTAAAGCTTTCTTGAGATCCCAAAGTATTGCTGCTGATGACTCAAGACTCAAAACTAACTGCCCTAGAAAAAGTAAATCAACTCATATTTAAAGAAATGAGAAAAAGAAAATAATCTAAGAATAGCAGTTCTATGTGTTATAATAATCCTCAGCTTGTTCTTCACTATGATTCTCATTTCCTACTCAAGTACACGGGGACAGGCTAGTAGAAGTAGGACAGTTAATTTAATTTTGAAAAAGTTGGATGTTTTAATGGATTGCAAGTTCAGCATGAGTTGGTCAGTCAATAAACATTTATTGGGCTCATACTGTATACCAGACACTATGCTAAACAATGAGGATACTAAGAATGGTTAAAGTCAGTCCCTACTTTCAAGGAATTTACAATCCAATCTGGAACTCAACATGCAAACAGCTATGTACTAATAAAGTCTATGCACTAAGAAAGTACTGGATGAGTCAAAAGCATTCTACAGCAACCAAAAATACTAAAATAATTTAAATTACATTCAGAAGTATGATATCTAGACAAAAGGAGGTGATAATGGTGCTGAACTTTTGCACTGGTTAGGACACATCTGGAGTATTGTGTTAAGTTCTGGGCACCATACTTTTGGAAGCATATTTATGAACTGTTGCCAGGGTGAACAAAATATAAGTATTGGAGACCGTGTCATATAAAGACTAGTTGAAAGAACTAGGGATATGAAGCCTAAAAAATAACCACTTGGGGATAGGGGTGGGGAATTGACAGGCATATTCAAGTATTTGAAGGGCCATTATATGAAAGACTATGCCAGGCCACAGAAAGCAAAACTTAGAGGAAAGAAGGGAGGAACAAGAGGAGGAATGGGTAAATGTTGCAAAGAGATAGATTTCAACTCAGAAAAAGTGTAGCCCTCCCCATAAGCTCAGGGACTAATGTTGTAATTTATTTTGGGAAAGGAGTTGATATTCATGGCTCTTTGTATCTATGTGTACACAAGGTGTGCACCTCTGTTTATGTGTGTATGTATGTGCATGTGTGTGTGTGTGAGAGAGAGACACACACACACACAGAGACAGAGACAGAGAGACACAGAGAGAGAAAGACAGAAAGAGAGAGAGAGAGAGAGAGAGAGAGAGAGAGAGAGAGAGAGACAGAGAGACAGAGAGACAGACAGAGAGACAAAGACAGACAGAGTCAATGAGATGGAGACAGAGATGAGGGGAAGGTGAATGAGAAAAATGGACTAGAGAAATAGTCACACCCCCAGGGACAGAACTGGATTTTCTGTGAGGTTTCACTCCACCCCTTTCATACTGGGAGGAATAAAATGCGAATAGGACAAAGATAATCAAGTTCTATAGTAACATTTAGGAAGGAGCTATACAAAGAAAAAAAAATTCCTCACGTAACCATTGGAATAAGTTGCTTTGAAAATTGGAGGATTCCAGCTCATTATAAGCCTGCAAATAGAGATTGGATCACCAAATGTTGGGATGTTATCGAAGAGATTTGGGAAGTAAATGGGTGAATATTTACGCTTGTGAAGAAATCCAGGAACCTAAAGGAACAAAGATTCTGAAGAACATTTGAGCAAAGGTATCAAAGATAGAAAAAGAAACAATATTGTTAAAGGGTTATACTATAGACCACCTGGACAGAAGGAGGGTTAAATAGATGAAGGATTTGAGAACTATCACAAACCTTTATATGGGAACATGGGATTATAGTTATGAGGAATATTAACTATTCAGACATCTAGACATCCAGACATCTCCTAAAAGAAGAACAGCTTATAAATTTGACTAACTTTATTTAATATTTCATCCTTTAAAAGATGGAGGAGTCACTAAGTAGAATTGCTTTTTTGGACCTAATTCTGACCAACAAAGAAGAAAGGGTCACTAAAGTAGAAATAAGCAGAGCCTTTGGGGAAAGTGACTGCTCCATCACAGAGTTGAAGATAGAGAAGAAGAAAGTGTAGCTTTACTTCATGAAGAATATCAAGAAAAGTGAGCAGATAATCAGGGAACTTGAAAAAAAGAGTTTAAATCACCAAGCCCAGATGAACTACATCCTAGGTCACTGAAGGAACTGGAAGATATGATTGCTAAGCCACTTGTAGACATCTGTGAAAAATCTTGGACAGTGGATCAGAGCAGAATATACAAAAACAAATATCTCCAAAATTAAAAAAAGAAGAAAGCCTTTGTAATCACAAAATTAGAGAATCTCTGAGCTAGAAGGGACCTCCAAGGTCACCTAGTTCAACCCTTTGCTCCTTTTCAAAAGCTGTGTCCTTTGCAGGATCCTCCTTCAGATCACGACTTATAGTTATAGGAGGACTTGAGGGTTCTGTCCTGTTCTGTCCTCTTCTCTTCTCCACCTATACAATTTCACTTGATTTTGTCAGTTCTAATAGATTTAATTAGCATTTCTATGCTGTTGTTGATTCTCAATCCCACCTCTTCTTTCTTAATCTATCAGCTGACCTCCAATCTAGCTCTCTGCCTTTTATATACCTCAAACTAGGTGTCCAGTAAGACACTTTAAACTCAACATGTCCGAAACACAATTCATTCTATTTTCCCTCCAAACCTTACCTATCTCCTACCTTCACTAGACACTATCTTCCCAGTCTCTCAGGCTCACAACCTAGAAGCCCCCCTTGACTCCTCATTATCTCTCACTATCTCCAGATCTACCCATATGCAATGTTTCCAAGGCCCATCAATTTCATCTTTGCAGCATTTCTTGATTTTACCCCTTTCTCTCCTCTGAAACCACCACCACTCAAGTGTAGGCCTGCATCATTTCATGCCTGGAATGTGGCAACTGTCTACTGATGAGTGTGCCTGCCTCAAGTCCTTCTCTACTCTAGTCCATCCCCTATTTGGCCAACAAAGTGATTTTCCTGAAGCACTGGTTTGACCATGTCTCCCTATCCCCCTACTTAATAAATTCCAGTGGGACTCTCTATCACCTTCAGAATCAAATACAAAATCTGCTTAGCATTCAAAGTCCTTCATAACCTAGCCCCCTCCTACATTTCAGTCATCTTATACCTTATTCCCCACCATGTATTCTTCAGTACAGTGACACTTGCCTTCTGGCTGTTCAATGAATAAGAACACTCCATCTTTTGGCTCTGGGCATTCTCTCTGGCTGTCAATATTGTGCTCTCCCTCCCCAACTCTGCCTATTGATTTCTCTGGCTTCCTATAAATATCAACTAAAATTGTATCTTCCTGTAAAGGAAGCTTTTCTCAATCCCTCTTAATCTAACTCCTTCCTCTTTTAATTACTTCCTATTTTGTTTGCATGTTGTCACCCACATTAGATTATAAGCTCCTTGGGAGGTGGAGACAAGATGGTGAAGAAAAGGCCATGATTTCCCTGAGCTCTCCCCAAAACTCCTTTGAACACCTTTACACAATGGCCATAAAACAATTCCAGGAGTGGCAGAACCCACAAAAAGAGAGGGTGACATAATTTTCCAGCAAAAGACAAATTAGAAGGTTGGCAGGAAGGTCTGTTGCACCTAGGTGACAGAGGAGCACAGTGCAGCACAGACCTAGCCAACATAGGCCAGGCCCTAGCAAACCAGGAGCAAGCCATGGGAATCACTGAATCAGCAGCAGCAGCGTCTGCTTCCACAGCTCTCAACCCAAAAACAGTAAGGAGACTGAACAACTGAGCAGAAGGAGATCTCTTTGCTGGCACTGGTGGAAGGACTCTGTTCCTTTGCCAATACTTGGATCTGGGTCACATTCCTGGGTGGCAAGGAAGAGCACTAGCACATCAGAGCTCATGGATAAGGTGGAGCAAGGACTCTCATCATAGTTTCAGGGCAGAAAAAAGTGTTTGTGGTCACTCACAGACCAGAGCACAGGCCAGGGGTATAGTAAACACACCTCTCTGTAGATCATACCACCTTGGCAACTGAAATCTTACAGGTCCCTAGAAGTATCTGTGAAAATAGCTGTGCAAAATCCCTGAAGCTAGGGACGGTGCACCCTTTACCCTTGAAAAAGAGCCCTCCTCTAACAAAGAGTTAAAAGTCAAGAAATAAACTAGAAAATTGAGCAAACAACAAAGAAATTCTGACCATAGAAAGTTACTATGGTGACAAGGATGATGAAACACACACTCAGATCAAGATAACAAAGCTCCAACATCCTAAACCTCCAAGAAAAAAATTCACTAAAGAGCCACACTTAAGGACCTAGAGGACCACATGTGGCTTTGAGGCTGCAGGTTCCCCACCACCCCTGGACTAAAACAAAAGAATAGTCATTAATAAAATAACATTGATATGAGGAGTAGTCTTTAAAGAATTCCAGCCCCCCCTCCAAGGGCAGCTAGGTGGCACAGTGAGTAGAACACTGGCTCTGAAGTCAGGAGGACCTGAGTTCAAATCCAACCTCAGACACTTGACACACTTACTAGCTGTGTGACCTTGGGCAAGTCACTTAACCTCAATTGCCTTCCCCCCTCCAAAAGAAAAAGGATTCCTCCCCTACCCCCCACCAGGTTCTCTGGTTATCCCTGTGCCTTTCAACATTCTTATCAGTGACTTGGATGAAGACTTTAATGGCATGCTTGCTAAAAATGAAAAGCTATAGCCAATAAGATAAACTATAATATAAATAAATATAAAGTCATCTACTTAGGTTCAAGAAATCAACTGCACAGTCCAAGGTGTCAGAATCTATATGAACCTTGGAGTCTCTCCTCATTCTTATAATTGGAGATTCTATAACAGAAATACCACTTTAAGATTTACCAAAGCCTTTCCTCACAAAAGCCCAATGTAACAGCTAATGGCGACTATAAGATCATAAACCTAAAGCTTGAAGGGACTTCAGAGGCCATTTATTCCTTATTTGATAGTTGAGGGCACTGGGTATCAGGGACGTTAAGTAACTTGTCCAAAATCACGCAAGTATTTACTACTTTGGGTAGGGTTTTAACTCCTGTTCCATAGCCGATATTCTTTCCATTGTACCATATTTTGTTTCTCTTGTAGAGTTTTCACATGAAGAAACTGAAGCTTATAGAGATTTAAAAAGATTTATCCATGGTCACACTGACAGAAAGCATTGCTAGTGTTGAGTTGTTTTCAGTCATTTCTGACTCTTTGTGACCCCATCTGGGGTTTTCTTAGCAAAGATGTTGGAGGAGTTTGACATTTCCTTCTCCAGCTCATTTGACAGATGAGGAAACTGAGGCAAACAAGTTAAGTGACTTGCCCAGGCATGCACAGCTAGTAAGTGTCTGAAGCCAGATTTGAACTGAGGTAGATGAATCTTCCTGACTTGTGACATGACACTCTATACACTGTGCCACCTAACTGCCCATAGAAAGTATTAGAGACTCTATTAATATGCAGATCTTCTGAAATGGGTTAGGCTTCTTTTCACTGTGCCACACTGCTTTTCCTAAATGTGCTGCAGAATATAATGCTTAAGTCATTGGCGCTAGTATATCCTAGCCATTTAAAAAAAATACTTGAAAAAATGGATAGGCTTAAGAAGAGTTTAGATAAATTTGTGGGTGAAAGATTCATAATATCTCATAAAGAGAAGTCAGATATTTTGGGGGAGTATATCACTAAACTCCTCAGGTTGATCTTAAAAAGGACAACCACGTTTTCTAATGTGACATTTCTTGTAATTTTAAAAATGTGTGTGTGTGTGTGTGTGTGTGTGTGTGTGTGTATGTATTTTACTGCTGTGGAAGTCATAGAGGGTAGGGATTCATCAGATGATAAGATTAGGAAATTGTACAAGGACTTCTAAGATGACCCAGGGCATTGGATGATGCACAGGCCTTGGAATCCTAAAGACCTGGGTTTGAATCTCTGCTCTGACCTTTATTGGCTGTGAGACTATGAGCAAGTCACTTTAACCACTCTGAGCCTCAGTTATTTCAAATGGAGGCAATAATATCTGTACTACCTACCTCATAGGATTATTGTGAGAAAAGTATATATTTCTGTAAACTTTGGAGCACTGTATAAATATGAATTATTATTATAAATGTGTCCTTTCTGCAAATGGGTAGGAGTTCATGGACATAGAGGTCCCTGGAATGCTATATATATATATATATATCATATATATATATATATATATATATATATATATATATTGTGTGTGTGTGTGTATAATATATATATTATATATATATATACAGTTATTATTAGGTATATAACACAAGAACATTTAATGAATTGAGGGGGAAAGAAAATTTGCTACAAATCTCTGTAACTGCCAATGGAACTTTTTTTTTGATTTGTATTCTCACTGTAATGGTATTGTGTAGATAGACCATAAACATAAAATTTAATAAAAGGAAAACCTTTTAGTGGAATAAGAGTTTTAGTGAATTTATATGGACAGGTGTGGGGTGGGGTATTGGAGTGTTTTAATATCACTGTCAGCACTGATGAAGAGTCATTTTCCTTGACAGACCAAAAAGGAAAGCATAAATGTTAATCTTGCTTTACATCTCTAAGCATCCCTTATTCCATTAGGTCAGATCACACTCATCCACAAGAGTATAGGCCAAGAAGGCATTTGTCTATGTTAGCCCCAGGGTTTGAAAAGCTCTCTTCCAATGTACATCAGTTAATATCACTAAGTCTTAGTTTCCTTATCTGTAAAATGAGAGTATTAGACTAGAAGACATCTAATATCCTTTCCCACTCCAAATCTACAATACAGATATGATGTCAACAGAGCAAATGCAATGGTGAATAATTGCTTGTCAGAATAATAATAATAATAATAATAACAATAAAAACTCACTTTTATATAGCACTTTAAAGTTTCCCAGGTGCTTTACATGTAAATCTCATTTGATATACTTAAGGAGCGTCTGAATTTTTACAGTGTGGTTTTCTCTATAGCAAAGGCTATATGGTGTAGTAGTAAATTGGAGGGCAACTTCAAAAGCAGGAAGACTTGGATTCAGTGCCTCCTGTGGATATATGCCTTGGAGCAATGAATATGGCACCTCTGAGCTAGACAAACAGACTCAACTAAACCACATTACATTTTCAACATGGGTAATTCTTATTAAGATGCTGCTTATTCCATTTGGGACTAGTTCTCTCTTGCTGCTTTTCCCAGGGTTCTTTGCTAAAAAAAAATGAATTCTTCATCCAAACTCAGCATTAGCCCTCCTCCACCTTCTGCCTAGACTGTACAGGTAGCCCAAGGTACAATATATTACAGATGAGAACATAACAAAGGGTTTGATTCCTTATTTTTCATCCCTTTATAGGATTTTCTTTTCTTTTCCTAAGTACATTTCCACATTTGTATGTTCTTACAAATTCTGAGCGTAATGAAAGGATCTAGTATGAATGGTAACACCTAATTTTATGTGTCATCTTCCCAGTACATCTAATACTACTTTAGGTCAAGAAACCATTTTTGAAGAATAATTGGATTGGCTGAAATTAGCATCCATTAAAAAATAAAGCCTCATCTCTTTTTTGTGTTTTTAGAATAATACATAGTTTCTCATAGCAATTTAAAGGAGAGAACTCCTGGGAAAGGTTTAATGGTTCCATTTCTGATTTTTATTATTTACTTAACTGAATTTAATCTGCTAATTTTCACTCCCTTTTTTATTAACTAGGCATATTATCTCAACATGTTCATTTATTGATTCATGAAATAAGGAAATTGTTTAAATGAGTAAAACTTGAGATTGCTCTCTGTCTCTTCTATGGCAACAGTTATAATCTTAAACACTAAAAATTTCAGTTTGCTCTAAGAAAAATCAGTGATAGATGAAATAGTATCCATTCCTTAAAGACTCTTCCCAGTTTCTTCATATGCCAAAAGAGAGAGCAGGAGAAAAGCCTTGTATCACATTTTCAGACTACAGGATGATTGGCAATAACAGATTATTCTATATGTTCAGTGAAAGCTCATTAAAGTACAGATCTGGAGAGACCTCCATCGAATTGCGTTATGGGCTGCCTGTGATATATTGACCTGTGCTCACATACCATGGCTCACTCTTTTAATAAACTAGGCCTTCCAAACCAGCTGTCAATTATAACCAGGACTGGGTTACCCAGGTTTGGAATTTAAAAACAGCTTTTCTGTCCCATCTACTGCCTGACTTTTGGTCATTTTGTCACCTCTTTATGCTCCCACTCATGGTGTGCACATCCAAGGAAAGCTCACTACTCTAACAGCTCTTGTTAAAAGTTTAGCAAAAAAAAAGATAAAAACTTATTGGAGAATTTGAAGTTTTAAGATTTCCTGTGTGCTTCTGATGCTATCTATCTGGTACTTTTTCCCTATGTGTGCTGAAAAAAAAAAATAGTCTCAAAATGGGTGTTTTTTTTTTCTGTAAGTATAATGTTTAAAAGTAAGCTGAAATTGGGAATAAAGACATCCTAAAAGTAAACATAGGAATGTTCTCTTTTACGTCTATAAAATCTCCTCTACAGTAATTTATTCAACATATTGGCATTTTTTTAACACAACTATTAACCAGTTTTAAAAACCATACATGTTGGCATCTTGACAGAATGTCCTTTGTCTTTCAGAAGCCATGAGACAATTATAATTACATCTTCATGACAAAGAGTTATGCTACTTACAATATATTTTTAGTTGAGTAATTAAACCCACAGTAGGAAAAGAACACTTTGGAAACTTGTAGGCTTAAGATAGTGTAGAAATATTTTTAGTAGCAATTTTCATTGTTGTGTTGTTTCAGTCGTGTCCAATACTTCGTGACCCCATTTGGAGTTTTCTTGGCAAAAATACTGGAGTGGTTTGCCATTTCTGTCTCCAACTCATTTTACAGATGAGGCAACTGAGACAAACAGAGTTTAATGACTTGACCAGGGTCACATAGTCAGGAATTGTCTGAGGCCATTTTCTGAGGCCTTCAGGAAGATGAGTATTGATGATTCCAAGCCCAGTGTTCTATCAACTATGCCATCTAGCTGCTTGATTTCTTAGGAGCCATGTTCTTTGATTAAAGTATATGATGACCATTTAGTCTTATGGTCAATTTTGAGTGTCAAAAAAGAAAGAAGAAACAAGGAGAGGTAAGGCACCCTTGATGCCCAGGGAGGTTGAATTTGGCTATATCCTTGCAACACTTAGAAATATCTGCTCCTACTTCCCACATGAATCCAACAAAGATGAGGAAGTATGTTGGAAATCCACCTCTCTGTTTCAGGCTACAAGGGTAGTGGAGATAGAGAAAAGTAGAGAAATCCTTGGCTACACTTGTGGATGTCAGAACAGCAGAATGGAACAACACAAACTCCCCCTTTTATACATATGACATGGAGAAATGCTCTTGGGAAGATGAAATTCTACTGAAGGAACTGAATCTTTTGGCATACACAGGATGAAGAGGGATTGTACTGGAGAAGAAAATGACAAACCCACTCTAGACCTCTTCCAAGAAAACCCTAAATGGGGTCACGAAGAGTCAGACACAACTGAAATGACTGAACAACTGTGTGTGTATGTGTGTGTGCATACTATCTGAGATAGATAGCAGTAACACTTTTCCCCCTCTTCCTCACTCCTCTCCCATAGAGAGTATACTCCCATACTGAAGATTTTCTCTGTGCTTTAAAGACACTTAAAATTTTTTTAACTTAGTATTAACATTGCTTAGATAAAGAAATAATCAATCACAAACAGTTTGGTTTCAGTGAGTGTTTCATTTTTTTTTTTTTGTGAATGAGGAATTGCAAAAGATGGGGCAGATTGCCTAGTACATTATGCAGGGGAAAAAGTAGACAGGTAGCACACACCATCTCTACCTGAATTTTTTTTCAGAGATAACCATTTGGGGGCCCAGGAAATAAATGAGAGAGAATCTTTTTGATATTGAGATCTTATTTTTCTTTCTTCTTTCATTGTTTTCCTCCTGAGCATATGTGGAGGAGTCTAAGGATAGAAATAATATCAATTTGTAATAAGTTATTTTTGGAAGGGAGAAGAATAACTAGGCATACCATTCCTAGGGAAGGAATAGATTCCCCTTTTGGTAGTAGTAGTCCAGAAGGCAATTTTATCTAACCTTGTCCTCACTACATAACAACCTGTAGATGGAAAACATCTCTATTTTCAAACCTTACAGGAAACATTGCCTGAGGAAACCAAGTCTCAGAGAAAATGGTAATGCTGTATAATAGTATTCTTTGGATATGAATTTCTATTCTCAGAGAACACTGAGGACTGCCATTTTCATTCCCCAAGTACAATTGTAAACTCTCTGAGATCAGATACTGTTTAATTTTTGTCTTTGTGTTCAAAGTACCTTTGAGATATTTAGTATTTAATAAATAAACTATCATTTGTTTAATTAGATGCCCAAGAGTCTAATACTTAAAATAATTTTCAACATTTCATCAAATCCAACCTCCTCATTTTGCAGATGAGGAAACTGAGGCAGTGTGAGTTTAATTGACTTGCCCTGGGTCACAAAACTAGTAAGGGATTGAGGCGAGATTTGAACTAGGGTCTTCCTCCCTCCAACTCTCTATCCCTTTTGTCATCTACCTGCTAGAGAAAAGAGATGTAACTTCTCGTATTACTATGTTTAGACCTTTCTTTTGAATTTATCATGGTCCACTTTGTATTATAATTATTTGTGAATGTCTTATCTTCCCTTCCAGCCCAAAATCTTTGAGCATGGAGATTGTGTCTTCTTTCACCTTTGTATTCCCAGAACCTAATATATACATACATATATATGTATATGCATATATACCATTACATATGTACATGTACATATATATATATATAATATAAACTCACTAATATAATTTAACTAAATATTTTATAGACATAATCTACCCAGGTAGATTACAACCTCATCCACACCTTTGTCAACTATATTCACGTTACTGTGTCCAAATCCCAAAATCACCTGGTATACAACCCTCTGGTGATGAGCCTCTCTAAAAAGAGGGTCATGTCCTTGGATGATGGAAATAGTCATCACCAGGCTTGTGTTTCAAGTCCTCTCTACTTTGGTAAGGCCTGCTTGTCCTCCACATGCATAGTGTTTGAGAACCCAGGAGCACCATACTTAAGGTCCTGACACTGATGAACTCATAGGCAGGACAACTCCCACAGCCAATATTGATTGGCAACTATTGGGCACAAAGATTTGTCTAGGGCTATGGAGAGGTGATATGACTTGGCCAGGATCAAGCAACCAATATGTGTGAAAGAAAAGACTTAAACTCAAGGCTTCCTAACTGTGAGGATATCTCTGCCTCTCCATATTGTTCTTAGCATGTGCTTAATAATGCACTGCCAAGTTGGGGCTTAAAATGAATTATCTTTAAAGAATGGAATAATAAAAATACTTGTTGGATGACATTTTACAAGCTAAGCTATCTGCTAAAGGGGCAATTAGATGGCACAATGGATAGACCACTGGGCTTGGAATCAGGGAGATTCATTGTGAGTTCAAACCTGGCCTTGTACAAGTCATTTTACTCTACCTACCTCAGTTCCTCATCTGTAAAATGAGCTGGAGAAGGAAATGGCAAACCACTCAAGTATCTTTGCCAAGAAAACCCCCAAATGGGGTTGGTCACAAATGGAACACAACTGAAATGACTGAACAACAACAAACACCTGCTAAAGGGGAAAGACAACTGCCTATGAAGTGTTCAGAGGTACTTAGGAGAGTCTGATGAAGCTTTTATCCATACAAAAAATAGAGTCATGGTTACAGAGAGAGCTTCAGCCATATCTTTGAAAGACTTAGTCAATGGAGTAATTTCAATCATGAAGAAAAATTTTTGCACTGAGACTCAAGGAATTTATTCTCCTGTTTTAATTACTTTATTTCTTCCTCCACTAAAATCCTGAGTTTCTATCTCATACTGTGCCCTCAAAGGCTATTCCCATATGGCACAGGTTCTGAAAAGCCCTGTCAAGTCAGAAAGGCTTTACTTAAGAATCTAACAGACAAGTCCTAACAATCTAATAGTTCCTTTCCTGTATCCTCTACTGATTCATTATCCATTAAAGATAGGAGTAACCTCCATGTTTTACTCTGTACTTTCTCTAAGCAATGTTTCTTAAATGCATAAAATAAAATACATAGGACTGGGGGGCGGAGCCAAGATGGCAGCTGGTAAGCAGGGACTAGAGTGAGCTCCATATCCGAGTCCCTCCAAAAACCTATAAAAAATGGCTCTGAACCAATTCTAGAACTGCAGAACCCACAGAACAGCAGAGGGAAGCAGGGCTCCAGCCCAGGACAGCCTGGATGGTCTCTGGGTGAGGTCTATTCCACACGGAGCTGGGAGCTGGGAGGTGGGAGCTGGGAGCTGGGAACAGAGTGGAGCAGAGCCCAGCCTGAGTGGCGTGGACCATCCAGACCAGAAGCCGGGCGGAGGGGGCCCTAGCGCCCTGAATATGTGAGCTGCGGCAGTTACCAGACCCCTCGACCCACAAACACCAAAGACTGCGGAGAAGGTTAGTGGGAAAAGCTGCGGGAGTGGAAGGAGTTTGTGGTTCGGCTTCCAGCCCCGGGGGGCAGCGGAGGTGGGGCAGCTACAGCTGTTGTTGCTTCCGGCTCCAGGCCCACCTGGTGGGAGGAATTAAGTGGCGGATCAGAGCAGGAGTGCAACAGCCTGCTGAAGATCTAAGCCCAGTCTGGACTGGGGGTTCTTGGGGAAGGAGTAGAGCGGGTCTGACAGAGCTGGCACCTCCCCCCCAAACGTGGAACATAGAACTCGTTAATCTACAAGCAGTCATACCCCACTGAAAAACTCAAGGGTCAAGTTAGTGGGTTGGGAATATGGCCAGGCAGCGAAAACGCGCCCAGATTCAGTCTCAGACTTTGGATTCTTTCTTCGGTGACAAAGAGGACCAAAACATACAGCCTAAAGAAGACAACAAAGTCATAGAGCCTACAACCAAAGCCTCCAAGAAAAACATGAACTGGCCCCAGGCCATAGAAGAACTCAAAAAGGATTTGGAAAAGCAAGTTAGAGAAGTAGAGGAAAAATTGGGAAGAGAAATGAGAAGGATGCAAGAAAACCATGAAAAACAAGTCAATGACTTGCTAAAGGAGACCCAAAAAAATACTGAAAAATACACTGAAGAAAACAACACCTTAAAAAACAGACTAACTCAAATGGCAAAAGAGCTCCAAAAAGCCAATGAGGAGAAGAATGTCTTGAAAGGCAGAATTAGCCAAATGGAAAAGGAGGTCCAAAAGACCACTGAAGAAAATACTACTTTAAAAATGAGATTGAAGCAAGTGGAAGCTAGTGACTTTATGAGAAATCAGGATATTATAAAACAGAACCAAAGGAATGAAAAAATGGAAGACAATGTGAAATATCTCCCTGGAAAAACCACTGACCTGGAAAATAGATCCAGGAGAGATAATTTAAAAATTATTGGACTACCTGGAAGCCATGATCAAAAAAAGAGCCTAGATACCATCTTTCAAGAAATTATCAAGGAGAACTGCCTTGATATTCTAGAGCCACAGGGCAAAATAGAAATTGAAAGAATCCATCGATCGCCTCCTCAAATAGATCCCAAAAAGAAATCTCCTAGGAATATTGTTGCCAAATTCCAGAGCTCCCAGATCAAGGAGAAAATATTGCAAGCAGGCAGAAAGAAACAATTTGAGTATTGTGGAAACCCAATCAGAATAACCCAAGATCTGGCAGCTTCTACATTAAGAGATCGAAGGGCTTGGAATGCGATATTCCGGAGGTCAATGGAGCTAGGATTAAAACCTAGAATCACCTACCCAGCAAAACTGAGTATCATGTTCCAAGGCAAAATATGGATTTTCAATAAAATAGAGGACTTTCAAGCTTTCTCAGTGAAAAGACCAGAACTGAATAGAAAATTTGACTTTCAAACACAAGAATCAAGAGAAGCATGAAAAGGTAATCAAGAAACAGAAATTGCAAGGGACTTACTAAAGTTGAACTGTTCTGTTTACATTCCTACATGGAAAGATGATGTGTATGATTCATGAGACCTCAGTATTAGGGTAGTTGAAGGGAATATGCATATATATATATGTTTATGTATATATATAAGTGAATGTGTATGTATGTATATATCTATGTGTATATGTATGTATGTGTATGTATGTGTATATATATGTGTGTTTATATATATATGTATATATGTATATGTGTATATATATATATATGTAAAAGAGAGAGAGCAGACACAGGGTGAGTTGAAGATGAAGGGAAGATATCTAAAAGAAATAAAATGAAATTAAGGGATGAGAGAGCAACATACTAAGAGAGGGAGAGATAGAATGGGGTGGATTATCTCGCATAAAGGTGGCAAGAGGAAGCAGTTCTGTGGAAGGAGGGGAGAGGGCAGGTGAGGGGGGAACGAGTGAACCTTCCTCTCATCAGATTTGGCCTGAGGGGGAATACCATACATACTTAGTAGGGTATCTTACCCCACAGGAAAGAAGAGGGAGGAAGATAAAAAAAAAATAAAAGGGGGGGGATGATGGAGGGGAGGGCAGATGGGGATGGAGGTAATCAAAACAAACACTTTGGAAAGGGGACAGGGTCAAGGGAGAAAATTCAATAAAGGGGGATGGGTTGGGAAGGAGCAAAATGTAGTTAGCCTTTCACAACATGAATATTGTGGAAGGGTTATACATAATGATACATGTGTGGCCTAGGTTGAATTGCTCGACTTCTTAGGGAGGGTGGGTGGGAAGGGAAGAGGGGAGAGAATTTGGAACTCAAAGTTTTAAAATCAGATGTTCAAAAACAAAAAAAAGTTTTTGCATGCAACTAAAAAATAAGATACACAGGCAATGGGGCGTAGAAATTTATCTTGCCCTACAAGAAAGGAAGGGAAAAGGGGATGAGAGGGGAGGGGGGTGATAGAGGGGAGGGCTGACTGGGGAACAGGGCAACCAGAATATAAGCCATCTTGGAGTGGGGGAGGAGGGTAGAAATGGGGAGAAAATTTGTAATTCAAACTGTTGTGAAAATCAATGCTGAAAACCAAATATGTTAAATAAATAAATTTTAAAAAATATTAAAAAAACAAACAAAAAAAAATACATAGGATTACAAAGAAAACCAATTACAATTCAACACTATATATACATACATACGCGTATACATACATATATATGTATATACATACATACACACACATTTTTAAAATCCAAGGACTCAAAATGAAAAACCCCTACAGTACAGACAGTATTACGTAGTAGACAGAATGAAGTGCTTGGATTCAAGAACTGAGTTTAAATCTGGGCTCTGACATTTACTAGCTATGTGAACCTGGGAAAATCACTCAATCTCTCTGTGTCTCAGGCTACAGGATTTCTCTGTGTCCTTAGAATATAAATGTGATTCTTAGATCTCTTCCTTTGGATTATACCTTCATGACTTCCTGTGTTTCCCGTAGATAACTGGCCTGTGCCTTACTTAAATTCTTAATAAATATATTGAACCAAAAAAAAAGAATGTAAATGTGATCTGCATTGGTGAAGGGAATTCCTATGCCAAGAGTTACTCTCAGAAACTGAATACACAGAGACATATATATATATATGTGTATATATATATATAATACATATATATATACACCTACATATTTGTGTATATAAATAGTATATACATAAACACGTGTGTGTGTATTTTTTTTGAGATTTGCAAAGAAGGTTGAGTTGCTGTTTACTGAGAAATTTTTTCATCCCTTCCCTTCTGTAATTAAGTCTCTCAGAGTTCAGCTAAGTTTCTGCTCAGATAGGAGATACAGTCTGTCACTGGGCTCATATCTGAAGCTTTTCCCGCTAGCATTTGCGATGGTAAATTGGACCATCTTTTATCTCAATTCTTACCTAGCCTTTAGTCATTGAATAGGTATTGCCTCAGACTAACTGAGACCTGGGAAAGACCTAATTTAGAATGGCCAAGGTCACCCTCTGCATCCAGGCCATCATCAGACATCTTGACTTTTGTCTTGCTACTGGATGTCAATGACTTCAGGAGAGAGTGAGGCTGAGGACTTTGTGCAGCTCTGCTTGACTTAAATCCAAATCACACAGGAGTAAAAATGTGATGTCATTGGTTCTTTTAAAGGAGAAAGGATAAACCACAACAATAGGTATATGATCCCATGAACCTAAGGGCATCAAAAACATTATTCTATTGCAAAGCATATTCTGCCTGTGTAATATCAATTAAGTTGGGTGTCTTTGCTTAAGTCTTAGTAGGTGCTAAACCCTAGGCCAAACCCCTATCTACTAGGTGCTAAGCCTATGTGGGCATGAAGCTCTCAGGGTCCTAAGGGGAGTCGCTAAGACCAGAGGCAATAGTAGGAGCCTACGTTCTGGTCACTCAGATGACATTTGATGATGGCTAAAGAGTGCATAAAAAGAGAGAACAGAGCTATTTGTGAGGGCTCTCCCTCTTGGAGGCATGTTGAAATGGAGACTCTGGGCAACTGTAGTTAAGAGCCCTCCAGCTTGTAAACCCAGATATTCAGATTTTGTTAAGCTCTGATAACTGTGCATTGAGATTTGAATCAGACAAGGTCTGTCTGTTGATGTACAAACATCAACAAAATTTGTTTGTATTTGCTCTGAAGTTCAGGGTGCTGGCTTTTCCCCCTGAACTAAGTGAATGATGTTTGTATGCTGGATTAAAGTAAGATTGTTAACCCCTTAACGTTGCTTTCCTTAGTAAAGCAGATCAAAAGAACCTGTATTGGCAGCTTTCTATGTGCTAGTTGTTGGTGGGTCTTGCACCCCTTCAGCAGATGCTAGCAGATTGTTGCAACAACATGGTTTCTGAAATTCTTTACTTTTTTAAAAAAATCAAATTGCTTCAATTCAACCAGTGGACCACTATTCCTGGTATAAAATAATTTAGAAGAGTTATTTTGCCTCTTAGAAAGAAAATAACTATTTTAATTAACTCACACTAACAATTAGCTGTTAGGGGCAGTTAGGTGGTACAGTGGATAGAGTGCTAGACCTGGAGTCAGGAAGGCTCATCTTCTTGAGTGACCTTGGGCAAATCACTTAACCCTGTTTGCCTCAGTTTTCTCAGCTACGAAATGAACTGGAGAAGGAAATGGGGAACTACTCTGGTACCTCTGCCAAGAAAAACCCAAATGGGGTGATGAAGTGTTGGATACAACTGAAAAAGCTGAACAACAGCCAGCTGTGACCCTGAAGGATTAGGATTCTTGAATCTAGCTTTGCAATGGATAAATTCTGAAGACTGGTGAAAATTATAGGCCTATATAGGACATGAATGAGGGGTTTTCTGGGCAAACACTGGAGCCCTAGACATATAGAAGTGGATAGTCAAAGTAGGTATGAATATGTAAAAGAAGAAAAAAAAATATTTCCTTTCCCATAAATTCCCTAGGGTGAAGCTAGTCTTACTGAATTTTTCTTATAAATTCTTCCTTAGGCTATTATTCTACAATACCAAACAATTCTAGTTCTTTTAACCTGTCCTAAGGTAGCACATGTGTTACAGTGACGGGAATACCTTTAATCATCTTTGCTGGAGTGTAGACAGACACTTCAGTATTGACTGACTCCCTTTGAACTTCTCCAAGTTTCTGAGGAAAAGTGTCTCATCCTCCAAACTTCTTAGGCAGCTTCCACCCATCTGTGTCAGGATCAACTTTTTGGCAGGCCCTCAGGCATGGAGAGAGCCAAACCAACCTCCTGTAGTATGAAACTGGATTGTTGATTGGAATCTCTCAATTATTCATGAATTGCTTTTTAAAGTAGATATTGCTCTCTCCTTGTGATTACTTTAATTAATAACCTTGCAGAAATTGTTTTCATCAAAAATGATTATTTTTTATACCTCAAAGCATGAAATGTTATCATTTAACTACTACTATATGCAGGACATTTGATTATATTAACTATAATATGTAATAATACATTCTAAATAAATTAGAAAACTTCAAAACAAAGTACTATGTCATGTCTTAGGGTAAAGGTTTTGAATGATGGGGGATCAGAGAAGGTTGCACGGAGGAGGTGTTACTGGACTTGGACTTTAAAGGATGAATAGGAAAGAATTGTCAAGTATGTGTAAAGTTAGTGGGTTGGCTTATTTTTATATGAAGTTTGAAAAATGAAGTTTGTTAGTTTACCTTTTTGAAAAAATCTGATGAGTAGATTAAGTTTGTTGAAATCAATATATCTCCTTCTTCCCACAATTGGTGACTTTTCCATTATGTCTCTTTATACACATGCACACATTTTGTGATCCATGTGCATATATACACACATGCTCACAAAAACGCACCCAGATATTATTGAAAAAAAAAGAGTTTCAGATTGGAAGTAATATCACACTAATTGGTAGAACTGAATTGGAGTATAAGCAAAGAAAAGGCCTTGTTCATTTTGAAAAGGCAATTCAGATTGAATTTAAAACACTAAAGGCTGAGAACTAAGATTCAAAGTTAGCCTTTGCAATGGTTCTTAGCTAGCTGGTTAACACTCACCAGAGATGGAGGTGGGGGTAGGGGATGATTTTTTTTTTCATTTTCACAATGCTTTCCCTGGGTATTTGCCAATAATAGGAACATATTTATGTAAAAATTATGGCTCCATAGTTGTAGGTTGGTGGCTTATGGACATGACATTTTAACAGGTTAAGTGTCTAGATTTGGGTGGGGAGCCTGTGACCTCTAGGCCACATGTAGCCTTCTAGGTCCTTGGGTGTGGCCTTTTGACTGAGTCCAAGTTTTCCAGAACAAATCCTTTTATTAAAGGAATTTATTCTGTGAAGTTTGGATTCAGTCAGAGGGCCACACTCGAGGACCTAGGTTCTACACCCTGGTCTAGATTGCCAAATCTAAAGACTACAAGGATCCAGGATAGGGAGCAGAGCCAAGATGGCCATGTGAAAAGAGCATCTTACAGGAGCTCTCACACAAATTCTGTCAGATACCTCTAAAAAAGTAAATCTGAACAGATTTGAGAGAGTTAGGAGCCACTAGTAGAATGAGTGTGGCAAATTTCCAAACCAGGAGAGTTCTCAGGGTTGACAGGATAGATCTGTAGGCTGGAAGAGTGCCCAGGGCATGGAGCTGCACTGGACCACACCAAAGCTGAAGCAGCTACAGAAATCAGCCAGTGAGTCAGGCTGGGAGAGTGCTGCGTATGTGAAACTAGTAGTGATCCCCAGGCCTCCCAGACAAGGACTGGAGTCTGTCATAGCTACAGGAGGAAGCAGTGCAGCACATGAGGCCTCGAGAACAATTACTCCAGAGGCTTGCAACCAGCTGCCTAAAGGTTTGAAACACACCTTCTTGAACTTCTGGGAGCCATAATGGCAAGCTAGAAAAGCTCTCATCCCTCCCTCCCTAACCCAGATAATACATATGCCTTTGGGAGAAACTTTGAAATAGAAGAGCCAGAAGTGGGGCTTCAGTAGCCTTTTAGCTTGAGAAGTTGGGGAGAGGGGTCTTATCATGGTGGTGGAAGGAGACTAGTGTGGGAAGAGAAGTGTCCCAGCAGGCCCCACTTCAGCAGCACAATGGGAGTTCCTGAGCCTCAGGAGGGCGGAGCCAGCAATCATCAACAACAGGACCCCAGATGTGTCTTTGCACAGCCAGGGGAAGTGGCAGACATCAGATATCAGCTCAGAAAAAGGCTGTACCCCAGAACTGAGGGAAAAGGAGACTTCCAGCAGCCAAACCACCACTTCCCCACACCTCACAAAACCGGAGGCTATAACATACAGGACCAATAACTACATGCACAATTCCCAGAACATGAAGCCTGGGACAGAGCCCCCTGAACCCCAGAAGCAGGAATACACTTCAAAGCCAGGAAAAAGTTAACCAACATGAAGAACTCTAGTAAACCAAGGACTATTTATTCTTTTTATGGAGACAAGGAAGTTCAAAATACTGATTCGGAAGAGGACAGCATGGACATGAACTGTTCTCAAGCCCAAAAAGCATTCCTGGAAGAGCTCAAGGAGGATTTTAAAAATCAAATTAGAGAGGTAAAAGGATCCAGGATAAGTCTCAAATAGAGCAGTTAAAGTATAGTTATTTAGTTTAATAAAGCTAATCTTAACTTGGGAAGAAATGATGGATTCATGATAAAGCTTGCAAAGAATAAACACAGAGGGTTTGATTATCCCTTAAGGTTGGTATCATGTGTCAGAATGGCTGCTGATGGCAGCTGGTGGCACAGCGGATACGGCTCTGGGTCTGGATTTAGGAAGATCTAAGTTCAAATCCAACTTTAGACAGTTACTAGCTATATGACCTGGGCAAGTACTTAACTTACTTTCCTCATATGTAAAATGAAGATGCTTAGTCACTATTATACCAGGGTTCTATTAGTACAATGACATCATTTACAAAAATAGAAAAGCTAGGAGCAGACTCAATTGGAATGATAGTAATATTGTTTCAGACATGAAATTTCAAATGTCCATAGGATATCTGAATGGAGATACCCAGGAGGAAATTATAACTTATAAATACATGACAGAAGCTACTAA
Source organism: Trichosurus vulpecula (assembly GCF_011100635.1). Lineage (NCBI taxonomy): Eukaryota > Metazoa > Chordata > Mammalia > Diprotodontia > Phalangeridae > Trichosurus > Trichosurus vulpecula. Next base: position 218,726,613 of record NC_050580.1, read on the forward strand.
TAGGAGAAAAACCAAATGTTAGAGATAGAAATTTGGGGATTATTTGAATATAAGTTATAAAGGAAGTCATGGGAGTGCAAGCTTATGGGCATTGCCAATGATAATAATTTAGACATGAAAGAAGAGATCTGAGGCTAGAACCCTAGGGAATATTAATGTTTACAGGGCAAAAGAGACAGAGGAACATTTAAGGGGGTAAGGAGTTAGGACAGTTAAAGTCAGGAGAACCAAGGAGTACAGTGAGAAAAACCTTTCAAGGACAGTATCATCTCCAGTGTCATATGTAGAGAGAGAAAATGAGTATATAAAAGACTATTTGTCATATAAAATGGCATATAGCATTTTCCAAAAGAGTAGTATAGGCAAGTATATAGAGAATTTAGTAGAGAAAATAATCACTGTGTACTGGTGGTCAGAGGAGACTTTGTGGAGAATATAAGAATTAAACTAGACCTTAGAGGTAGTTTAATTGGATAGGTAGTTTTTATTGCTTAACAGTAAAGGAGGTGAAATAGTACTCCGCTTCTCCATCATTTGGACTTGTCCAGTTGATGAGAAGGATGACATCATTGAACTTTATGTCGGTTCAAAATGTTCTTCCCAATGAGTCCAATTTTGCATGGTTTTGCTGTATCAAGGGCTGTGGGTGAAGACAACATGCTTCTTGAATCCCAGCAAATGAATAAAGTCATAATTTGTCCCCATTTTATTTTTTTTAATTCTAATTATTATTTATTTAATATTTTTAGTTTTCAGCATTGATTTCCACAAGATTTTGAATTACAAATTTTATCCCCATTTCTACCATCCCCCCCACTCCAAGATGGCATATATTCTGATTGCCCCATTCCCCAGTCAGCCCTCCCTTTTGTCACCCCACTCTCCACCATCCCCTTTTCCCTCACTTTCTTATAGGGAAAGATAGATTTCTATGCCCTATTGCCTGTATATCTTATTTCCCAGGTGCGTGCAAAAACAGCTTTTTTTTTTAATCATCTGCTTTTAAAACTTCAAGTTTGAAATTCTCTCACCTCTTCCTTCCCCACCCACCCTGCTTAAGAAGGCAACCAATTTGACAAAGGCCACACATGTATCATTATGCAAAACCCTTCCACAATATTCATGTTGTTTTGGTTTCAATCCTAGCTCCATTGACCTCTGGAATATCATATTCCAAGCCCTTTGATCCCTTAATGTAGAAGCTGCTAGATCTTGTGTTAACCTAATTGTGTTTCCACAATACTCAAATTGTTTCTTTCTGGCTGCTTGCAGTATTTTCTCCTTGATCTGGGAGCTCTGGAATTTGGCGACAATATTCCTAGGAGTTTTCTTTTTGGGATTTTTTTCAGGAGGTGATTGGTGGATTCTTTCAATTTCTACTTTACCCTCTGGCTCTAGAATATCAGGGTAGTTTTCCTTGATCATTTCTTGAAAGATGATATCTATACTCTTTTTCTGATCATGGCTTTCAGGTAGTCTACTAATTTTTAAATTATCTTTCCTGGATCTATTTTCCAGGTCAGTGGTTTTTCCAATGAATCGTCTTCCATTTTTTCATTCCTTTGTTTCTGTTTTATAATATCTTGATTTCCCATAAAGTCATTAGCTTCCACTTACTCCAATCTAATTTTTTTTAATAATTAAACTACAGATTTTATTCTATCTAACTTACAAGTGTTGCTAAGCATCAACTCCTATGGCATTTCCTAATCACCCTTCTCACAGGGGCCAGGGAAAAGTCCCCTCAAGCCTAAATGGGGGCCAGTTAAGGCAAACACAGACTCCCCCCGAGCCTCGATGGGGGCTGATCAAGGCACACACAGCATCCTAGCTTGTGCATTTGAACCCTAAATGTTCCCCACTCACTGACCAGTGCCCACTTGCTTTATACTTATACTCCACCCCACCAGGGTCCTGGCCTTTACAATCTAAACAGGTCACACTTGGCCCAGATGTTTTGAACCATAGAACTCATATCTAACATCTGGGAATAAAAGATTGTTATGGCCATGGATCCTGGAAAACCAAACTCCAAAAAATACTAACAAAAAATCCACTTTGCATACTCTTAGAGCCTTGTCCTACTGACTATCCCAGCATTCAGGCCATTCTAAATTGACTGTTGTTTTTGGTTTGTTTTTTTTTCTTTTTCCCTTTAAAATTTTTTTTAATTCATTTAATATATTTAGTTTTCAGCATTTATTTTCACAAAAGCTTGAATTACAAATTTTTTCCCCGTTTCTACCCTTCCCCCACTCCAAGAGGGCATATATTCTGGTTGCCCCATTCCCCAGTCAGCCCTCCCATCTGTCACCCCACTCCCTCCCATCCCCATTTCCCTTCTGCTCTTGTAGGGCAAGATAAATTTTTATGCCTCATTGCCTGTGTATCTTATTTCCTAGTTCCACGGAAAAAACTTTTTGTTGTTGTTGTTTTTGAATGTCTGTTTTTGAAACTTTGAGTTCCAAATTCTCTCCCCTCTTCCCTCCCCACCCACCCTCCCTAAGAAGGCAAGCAATTCAACATAGGCCACATGCGTATCGTTATGTAAACCTTTCCACAATACTCATGTTGTGAAAGATTAACTATGTTTTGCTCCTTCCTAACCTATCCCCCTTTATTGAATTTTCTCCCTTGACCCTGTCCTTTTTCAAAAATGTGTTTTTGATTACCTCCTCCCCCCATCTGCCCTCCTTTCTATCATCCCACCTTTTTTATCTTCTTCCTCCTTCTTTCCTGTGGGGTAAGATACCCAATTGAGTATGTATGGTATTCCCTCCTCAGGTCAAATCCGATGAGAGCAAGATTTACTCATTCCCCCTCACCTGCCCCCTCTTCCCTTACTACAGAACCACTTTTTAATGCCACTTTTACGTGAGATAATTTACCCCATTCTATCTCTCCCTTTCTCCCTCTCTCAATATATTCCTCTCTTATCCCTTAAATTGATTTTATTTCTTTAGATATCATCCCTTCATATTCAACTCACCCTGTGCCCTTTGTGTGTGTGTGTATGTTTATATATATATATATGTATATATATATATATACCTACACATACACATACATAGACACACACATGTATATATATATATGTATACACATATGTATATATATGCATATTCTTTTCAGCCACTATGATATTGAGGTCTCAGGAATCATACACATCATCTTTCTATGTAGGAATGTAAACAAAACAGTTCAACTTTAGTAAGTCCCTTATGATTTCTCTTTCTTGTTTACCTTTTCATGCTTCTCTTGATTCTTGTGTTTGAAAGTCAAATTTTCTATTCAGCTCTGGTCTTTTTACTGAGAAAGCTTGAAAGTCCTCTATTTTATTGAAAATCCATATTTTGCCTTGGAGCATGATACTCAGTTTTGCTGGGTAGGTGATTCTTGGTTTTAATCATAGCTCCACCGACCTCCAGAATATCATATTCCAAGCCCTTCGGTCCCTTAATGTGGAAGCTGCCAGATCCTGTGTTATCCTGATTGTTTTTCCACAGTATTCAAATTGTTTCTTTCTGGTTGCTTGCAGTATTTTCTCCTTGACCTGGGAGCTCTGGAGTTTGGCAACAATGTTCCTAGGAGTTTTCTTATTGGGATCTATTTGAGGAGGCAATCTGTGGATTCTTTCAATTTCTATTTTACCCTCTGGCTCTAGAATATCAGGGGAATTCTCCTTGATAATTTCTTGAAAGATGATATCTAGGCTCCTTTTTTGATCATGGCTTTCAGGTAGTCCAATAATTTTTAAATTATCTCTCCTGGATCTATTTTCTAGGTCAGTGGTTTTTCCAATGAGATATTTCACATTGTCTTCCATTTTTTCGTTCCTTTGGTTCTGTTTTATAATATCTTGATTTCTCATCAAGTCACTTGCTCCAATCTAATTTTTAAGGTAGTATTTTCTTCAGTGGTCTTTTGGACCTCCTTTTCACTATGGCTAATTCTGCCTTTCAAGGCATTCTTCTCCTCATTGGCTTTTTGGAGCTCTTTTGACATTTTAGTTAGTCTATTTTTTAAAGTGTTGTTTTCTTCGATATTTTTTTTTAGTATTTTTTGGGGTCTCCTTTAGCAAGTCATTGACTTGTTTTTTATGGTTTTCTTGCATCATTGTCATTTCTCGTCCCAATTTTTCCTCGACTTCTCTAACTTGCTTTTCCAACTCCTTTTCGAGCTCTTCCATGGCCTGAGACCAGTTCATGTTTTTCTTGGAGGCTTTTGGTGTAGGCTCTTGGACTTTGTTGACTTCTTCAGGCCATATGTTTTGGTCTTCTTTGTCACCAAAGAAGGATTCCAAATTCTGAGACTGAATCTGGGTGTGTTTTCGCTGCCTGACCATGTTCCCAGACAACTTACTTGACCCTTGAGTTTTTCAGTGGGGTATGACTGCTTGTAGAGCAAAGAGTACTTTGTTCCAAGCTTGAGGGGATGTGCCATTGATTTCAGAGCTATTTCTATACAGCCAGCTCTGCCACCCCAGCACTCCTCCTTCCTCAAGAACCACCAACCCGCATACCCGATGCAAATCTTCAGCATGCTCCTCACTCCTGCTCTGATCCACCACTTAATTCCTCCCACCACGTGGGCCTGGGGTCAGAAGTAACTGCAGCTGTAGTTCTGTAACTGCACCTCCCTTGCTGCCCCTGGGGCGGTGGCCGAACCAAGAACTCTGTCCCGCACAGCTTTTCCCACTCATCTTTTCTGTTGTCTTTGGTGTTTGTGGGTTGAGAAGTCTGGTAACTGCCACAGCTCACTGATTCAGGGTGTTAGGGCCTGTCCTGCCTGGCTCCTGGTCTGGTTGGTCCTGCTGCCTCCCACGCTGAGCTCCACTCCCCTCTACTCTGTGCACGATAGACCTCATTCAGTGACCATCCAGGCTGTCCTGGGCTGGATCCCTGCTTCCCTCTGTTATTTTGTGGGTTCTGCAGTTCTAGAATTTGTTCAGATCCACTTTTATAGGTTTTTGGAGGGACATGGTGGGGAGCTCACACAAGTCCCTGCTTTCCAGCTGCCATCTTGGTTCTACCCCCAGAAGTCTCCAATCTAATTTTTAAGGTAGTATTTTTTCTGTGGTCTTTTCGACCTCCTTTTCCACTTGGCTAATTCTGCCTTTCAAGGCTTTCTTCTCCTTGTTGGCTTTTTGGAGCTCTTTTGCTGTTTGAGTTAGTCTATTTTTAAGCTGTTATTTTCTTCAGTATTTTTTTCTGTATTTTTTTGGGTCTCCTGTAGGAAGCCATTGACTTGTTTTTCATGGTTTTCCTGCATCACTCTCATTTCTCTTCCCAATTTTTCCTCTACTTCTCTTACTTGCTTTTCCAAATCCTTTTTGAGCTCTTCCATGGCCTGAGACCAATTCATGTTTTACTCAGAGGTTTTAGATATAGGCTCTTTGACTTTGTTGACTTCATCTGGCTATGTGTTTTGGTCTTCTTTGTTACCAAAAAACGATTCCAAAGTCTGAGTTTGAGTCTGAGTTCATTTTTGCTTCCTGGCCATGTTCCCAGCCAACTACTTGACACTTGAGCTATTCGTTGGGATATGACTGCTTGTTGCATACAGAATACTTTGTCCCAATTTTGAGGGGTTGCACTGCTCTTTTTAGAGCTATTTCTACATAGCAAGCTCTGCCACACCAGCACTCCTCCTCCCCCGAGAACCAGCAACCTGGAGCACAATTCAGATACAAGCAGGCTCTGCAGCCCTGCTCTGACACTTAATTCCTCCCACCAGGTGGGCCTGGGGCCAGAAGCAACTGCACCTGTAGCTCTGTAAGCAGCCTCAGAGCTGCACCACCTCCACCCACCTCGGGACAGTGGCTGACTGTGAACTCCTTTCACTCTGTCCCAGAAGTTTTTTTCCCCCTAACCTGCTCAGTTGTGTTTGGTGTTTGTGGGTTGAGAAGTCTGTTAACTGCCACAGCTCACTGATTCAGGGTGCTATGGCCTGTTCTGCCTGGCTCCTGGTCTGGTTGGTCCAGGTGCAGCCCACTGGGCTCTGCTCCGCTCTGCTCCCAGCTCTGTGCAATAGACCTTACCTAGTAACCATCCAGGCTGTCCTGGGCTGGAGCCCTGCTTCCCTCAGCTATTTCATGGGTTCTGCAGTTATAGAATTTCTTCAGAGCCATTTTTATAGGTGTTTGGAGTGACCTGGGGGAGAGCTTTAGGTAAATCCCTGTTTTCCAGCCACCATCTTGGCTCCATCCCCGTCCCCATTTTAAATGAATTCTTTTACTTTTTGTGATTTATACTGTAATTTCTAAAAATTCCTATGTAATTACCATGTAGTTTTAATTGAGTATGCTAGTCAACCCCATTTGATTTTTTAAATATTTATTTTTCCCCAATTACATGTAAAGACAATTTTTAACATTTTTTTAAAATGAGTTCCAAATTTTATCTCTCTCTCTTCACCTACTTCATTAAGATGGTAAGCAATCTGATATAGGTTATACATGTTCAGTCATGCAAAATGTATTACTATATTAGTTATGAAAGTTATGAAAGAATATACAGATCCAAAAGAAAAAACATCAAAAATAGAGAAAGTGAAAAATAGTATACTTTGATCTACATTCTGACTCCATCTGTTCTATCTCTGAAGGTGGATAGCATTTTCTACCATGAGCCCTTTGGAATTGTCTTGGATCATTATATTGCTGAGAATAGCTAAATGATTCACTTTTGATCATTGTACAGCACCATTGTTACTGTGTACACTGTTCTCCTGGTTTTTGTTCACTTCACTTTGTATCATCTTATGTATGTCTTTCCAGATTTTTCTGAAATCAGCACGCTCATCATTTTTATAGCACAATAATTTCAATCATATGCCACAACTTGTTCAGCTATTCCCCAATGACAAGCATCCCCTCAATTTCCAATTCTTTGCCGTGATAAAAAAGAGCTGCTAAAGATATTTTTGTACAAATAATCACCCCTCTCTTTCATAATTTCTTTGGGATACACACCTGGTAGTGATATTGCCAGATTAAAGGATATTTAAGTTTGATTGCCCTTTGGGCATAGTTCCAAATTACTGTAGCAACAGTATATTAGTGCCCCTGTTTTTTGCCACATCCTTTCCAACATTTCTTTTTCTGTCATATTAACCAATTTGATAGATGTGATGTGGTTCCTCAAAGTTGTTTTAGTTTGCATTTCTCTAATCAATAGTGATAGCATTTTTTCTTATCTTTTTTAATTAGATCTATTTTTACTTTTGCTTTGTCTGAGATCATGATTGCTAACCCCATTTCTTTTTCAGCCATTTACCTTCACTTTGTGTGTGCCTCTCTTCTTCAAATGTGTTTCTTATAAACAACATATAAGATTCTGATTTTTAATCCACTCTGCTATCCACTTCCATTTTATGGGTGGGTTCATCCCATTCATATTCACAGTTATTATTATGGTGTAATTCCCTCCATCCTACTTTTTCCCAGTTTATATTTCTCTCTCTTTGTCCTTTCAGCCTACCCTGTCCCTCTTCACCAGTGTTTTGCTTCTGATCACCACCTCCCTCAGTCTTTCCTCTCTTCAATCAACTTCCCTCTTTCCTTGCTCTGCCCCCTTCTGCTTCCCTGTATGGTAAGATAGATTTCTATAACCAACTGAGTATGTATGTTATTCCCTCTTTGAGCCACATCTGATGAAAGTAAGGTTCAAATGATGCTTACCATGCTTCTTCTTTCCCTCTAATGTAATGTCTTTCATGCCTCTTCATGTGAGATATCTTATCCCATTTTACCTCTCTGTTGTCTTTTCTCCCAGTACAATCCTTTTTCTCAGCCCTTAATTTTTTTTACATCATTCCATCAAAGTCAAATTATACCCACACCCTTTGTCTATGTATACTTTTTCTAACTGCTCTAATAATGATACAGTTCTCAAGAGTTACAAATATTATCTCCCCATGTAGGGATACAAACCACTTAACTTTGTTGAATCCCTTATATTTTCTCTTTCCTGTTTACTTTTTATGGTTTTTTTGAGTCTTGAATTCAAAAATCAAATTTTCCCTTTGTCTCTGGTCTTTTCAACAGGAATATTTAAAAGTCTTCTATTTCCTTGAATATCCATTTTCCTGCAAAAAAATTATGCTCGGTTTCACTGGGTAACTGATTCTCAGTTGTAATCCAAGTTCCTTTGCCTCGTGTTCCAAACCCTCTAATCCTTTAATGTAGAAACTGCTAAATCTTGTGTGATTCTGACTGTGGGTCCAATATATTTAAATTGTTTCTTTTTGGCAGCTTATAGCCCTTACAACTCCTCAAGAATTCTGGTATTTGACTATAACATTCCTGAGAGTTTTCATTTTGCAATCTCTCTCAGGAGGTGATAAGCAGAGTCTTTCAAATACTATTTTACCTTCTGGTTGTAGAATATCAGGGAAGTTTTCCTTGATAATTTCTTGAAAGATGATATCTAGGCTCCTTTTTAGATCATGGATTTCAGGTAGTCCAATAAGTTTTAAATTATCTCTTCTGGGTCGATTTTCCAAGTCAATTATTATTCCAATGACACAACACATTTTCCAACACATTTTTTCTATCTTTTTTTTCATCCTTTTCATTTTGTTTGAGTGATTCTTGATGTCTCATGGAGTCATTAGCTTCCCCTTGCCCACTTTTAATTTTTAAAGAATTATTTTCTTCAGTTAGCTTTTTGATTTCCTTGTTCATTTGACCAATCATACTTTTTAAGGAGTTGTTTTCTTCAGTGAAGTTTTGTACATCTTTCCCCATTTTTGTGCTTCCTTTACCAAGTTGTGGCCTCTTATTTTTCATGATTCTCTTGTGTCACTCTCATTTCTTTTCTCAATTTTTCTTCTACCTCTCTTATTTGAATTTTAAAATCTTTTTTGAGCTCTTTGAGGAGTTCTTTCCAGGCCTAAGACCAATTTATATTTCTCTTTGAGGCTTCACATGTAAGCATTTTCCATTATTGTCTTCTTTTGAGTTTATGTTTTGTTTTTCCTTGTCACCATAGTAACTTTCTAAGTTAAGTTTTTTGTTGACTTTTTGCTTGTTTTCTAGTCTAGTTTGTGTTTTAAAATTAAGCTCTACTCCTGGAGGTATAGGGCCAGTGCTGTAAGCTTCTTGCACTGAAGGCTAAGGGCCTGGATGGTAGTCTGTTCTGCCAGGGCCACTGGGCTGGGTCATACCTGCTGCACTGGGGTCAGGCCTGGCTACTCATCTACTGTGCTGGGGACTGGAGGCCTCACAGTTGGCCCACTGTGCTGCTGACCAGCTGGACCAATGCCACAGGGCATCAGTTGCTGACCTATGCTGGGGCTAGTGGCCTCACACTGGTTTGCCTAGATTCTACCTGCACTGGACTGCACTCCACTTTTACTTGAACAAGAATGATCTTTTCCTGAAGTCCTTTTAAGTTGTCTTAGACTGGAAAATTATTTCATCCTGTCCTTTCATGGGTTCTGCCACTCTAGAGTTCACTTTGAGGTGTTACTTAAAGTTGTGTGGAGCAGAAATTTGGAAAGCTCAGTTAAGTTTCTGCCTTTTCTCTCCTTTCTTGGCTCTTTCCTCAGTGAATTTTTTTTATGTAATATAAACATTCTTATTTTTTATCTTCATTACCATTACATTCAATCATGAAGGCATGTCTTTATTTCTGTAAGGTATGAACTCATCTCTGACCCCATTTGATTAAAATTAATGATGACAAAAAACACATTCCAAATAGAGTAATATTTCTTTTCTAAATTGGTCAGGTTTTCCTATACTAATTATTTGTAATAATGGGAAAAAATTAAGTGCTTTTAGATACTGTGGAAGAATTGTGACAGAAATTACAAGACTTAATTTGAGCCCTAAAAAATTCTTAGCTATTGACATTTTATCAACTAGAAAACAGACACTTCTGTGTATTTAAAACACACACACACACACACACACACACATACACACACACGCATGCATGCATGCATTCATGTACAAAACCAAGGAAGCAATATTGTTATACAAACTTTACCAAAAAGCTTAAGATTAATATCTATTTTTATAATCGTTGTTACATTTCAGTAAATGAGCTACATAGTAATAGCATTCATTACATTAGGAAGCTCATTTGAGCTGCATTATAGAGGATAGATTGGAGATAGGACACAGGAGGCAGAAAGCTAAAGTTATACTTCAGGTAAAAGACGATGAAAACCTAAATCACAGTGTTTGGAGTTCAAGTTGGGAAGAAATGTTGAATGTCACCCACAGGTACATTTTTATGTAACTACACAATGCACCAGAGGCATTGTAATGTAATTAGACCAGTTACTAGTCTTTTTTATTGCCACAGTTATTTTGATTCAAGGAATGTTTTGTTGTTGTTTGTCTAAGGAGTTCCTCAGAATCCCTTCTCTACAATTAACAATATCTCCTAGTAAACTGTGCCAGGGAGAATAATTTGAAAACTGAGCTTTTTCAGTGATGCGCCTTTGACAGTATGTCTGAAGAAAATCTTATTTAATTATTTTATTTCATTAGAACAAATGTCCACTGGCAGATCCTGCTTTGCTCTTTCCTTCAGGGAAATCTTATAATGAAAGAAGGTGATGAGCTCAGGAGAGGAAAGTATTCACCTTAAGCTATCCTTTTGCCCCCATATATAATCCACAATAAAAAAGGCATTCTTGTAATTTCAAGACTTGTCACCTTGTTATTCTTAGCTGTAGAGATAGACCTACTGTAGATTAGTAGCTATAGATAAGATCGACTTCAAAGAGTTGTAAATTCAGTACTATGGATGCATTTACATACACATACACATGCCCATATATACAGTCACATCCCTTTTGCTGGGGAACAGCACATTCCATGTGAGTTAAGTAGGTCATCCTACTTAAATCCTTACAAAATAAGGTGGCTGATTTTAATTTGGTGGGATAGGAGTGAGAGGGGGTGAGGAAGTAGTAAGCAAACATTTTCCCACTTGAATTACACTCTAAGTGCCAGCATTGTTAATTTATCTACATAAACTACCTAATCACCATGGAGTTTAAGTGTTCATTTTAGTATTTATTAAGGCAAGAAATAGAAATGGGAAAACATATTCCTGAACTATAGTCCATATAAAAGTACAGTTTTCTACCACCATGTGTCCCTGTATGCAACTAGAAGAGAAATGTATTTTCTTCTGAAGTGTGCAATGGTTGGAAAATATTTTACTCAACAATTTGGGTTTTAGATTTTGTTTCCTAAGGCACTAAGCTCCTCCCAGCTTCTTTGAGGATTACATTACTTTCTCAAGAAGGAAAGGAAAGCATGTACAAATAATGAACTGAAGCAGTTGAAATCAAATATCAAGTTCTAAAAGTGATGAGTGAATATAGTGTGTGATTGTTCTTGGTATTAGCAGAAACAGGAAATGATGTGGTTCCTATTATGAAAAATGCATGGTCACAGTTGTTCAACATTATTTCAGACCCCTAAATATCTGTGTCTATTTTGTATGAGTACATTATTTAATTTGGGGTAGGGGGGAGGAGGGAGATAATGCATTCTACTGTCATAATTGGAAAACATGAAGTGTACCTCCTAAATAGAAAAAAAAAAAGGAAAACTCTAAAGAAGTGTTAATAATCAGCTTTTATATGTGGTTTTTGTTTTGCTTTTTGTTTTTGTTTCCCTTTCTTTTGAAATTGGATCTCCCTATTTTGCCCAACCTGGAAGTACAGCAACAGCTCATTGGTCGCGATCTCAATAATGATCAGCATGAAAATGTTACAGATGAGAAAATGAGCCTTAGAAAGGTTACAGGACTTAGCTCAAGTTCACCTCTCTATCGTCTATGTCACAATGTCAAGAGAGATAAAAAGGGGAACTATATTATGCCCAAAGGTGGCCAAGAATTTTTTTTTAAATCAACATCAATTTGTATAAACCAAAGGCATAGCATTTAAATTCCTGGAAAAAAAAGTTAATTGACTTATAACACAACAGATATAGGGGACTTTTGTGTTCTCTTTTCACAGTTAAATAAATCTAATAGAAAATCATCATCAAAAGGAAAATATGGAACTAGAAAAACTTTTGAAGAAGGTATAGCAGAAAGGTATATGGTGCTTCCTGAATGGCAACAAAAAAGAATGCACATATTTCTCAGCATGACATGTTTTACCTTTACAAAGCAAGATTATGTGGTAATGCACAAATAAATTATAAATAAGTGTAAGAGAGCAAATATACTAAGCACTTTGTTTATAGAGCATAAATGAAATTTAGTAAATTATACAGAAACACAAACAAAAGACACAGACAAATGGTGATTTAATAATGGTATCTTGAATATAAATTAGATAAAAGAACAAATAATAAGAGCAATTAATTTTTATGTAAAAGAGATGGTAATAAGGCCATATGCTAGAATTTCTAAGGTACAGTTAATAAGCACTTATTTTAGTACACCTATTGTGTGCCAGATACTCTGCCAAGTGCTGAGGTTAGAAAGATTTAAAAAATAGGCCTTGTATAAATCAGCTATATATAGCATATATTAGAAATAATCAACAGAGGGAAGATTGCTACAGAATCCAGAGGGATCAGAAAGAGGTTTCTTATAGCTTTGAAAATTAGAGTAAAAATATAAGATTAAAAACTATAGAAATAATAAACAAATCCAAAAGTCACTTATTTGAAAAAACACTGAAAAAAATTAAATTTTGGCTAACTGGATTTTAAATAACGGGAAAAATAAATTACCAATTTTTTAAATGGTTGTATTGGTAATTGAGGTGGGACTTTTTTTTAACTCTTTTGTCTTTTATAATGCTAAAGTAATCAAGTGCCTTTGATTAAGTCTTACTAGATGCAAAGCCCAGGCCTACACCCTTTTGCTGATTAGGTATGAAGCCTTCAGGCCCTCAGACTTCAGCATTTTGTTTGGGGCTCTCACTCACTGGAAGAGTGTTGTGTGATTTGACCAGACAAGACTCTGGGTAGCCGTTGGAGCCCCCCAGCTTTGATAACCCAGATGCTGGTGCCTCTCTCTCTGGTAAATATTGTGATTTGGTCAGACAGAAAGGAGGGCTGTTTAATGATTTCTGGGTGTTATTTGCTCTGTTTCTATAATGCATACTTGTAATTTCTCTATGTATTTTCTCTGAAGTTCAGGGTGCTGGCTTTTCCTCCTGAATGAAGTGAATAATACATGTATGTTTGATTAAAGTAAGATTGTTAACCCCTTAAAGTTGCTTTCCTTAGAAGAGCAGATCAAAGAATCTGTGCTAGCAGATGTGTGCTGTGTGCTGGTGTTGTTGGTCTTTCACCCCCCACAACAGCTGCTAGCAACATTGTTGTTACAATGGTGAGGTAAAATCACAATAAATAGAAGCAATATAAAAATAATCATCATAACCTACTATACAAAATTTTAAGCTAACCAAACAGATTTTTTTTTAAAGGAAGATAATCTAAATTTAAAAAAAACAGAACATGAAAAAGAGATCCTAAACAATCCAATTTCAGAAAATGAAATTGAACAAATCATAATTGGGAGAGAGACCCTAGTTCACATTAATTAAATTTTATCAAATATTTGAAGACCAATTAACTAGGCTACATAGATTCTAAAGAATTGAGATTAAAAACACACTACAACAAATATTTTATGAGATATAATCTGAATACGTCTAGTAGAGAGGAATAAAGCAAAGGAAAGATACTAGATGCTAATATCACTTATGAATATTGATTTAAAAGGTTTAACTGAAATCTTGCCCCCCCACCCAAAAAAAGATGATAGCAATGTGTTTTTAAAATTATTCACTAGGCCCAAGTTGTACTTAAACTAGAGATTCAAGATGGTTTATCATTAGGAAAACAATGTAATTAATTCTATTAAAACTAGAAATATGTGATTATATCACTAAATGCAAGCCGTTGATAAATAGAACACCGATAGAAGGGACATTTTAAAAAATATTATTAATTTTTTTCTAAAACCTAATCCTAGCATTATTTGTTATGAGCAAACATTGGAATCCTTCACAATAGACAGAGGAGTAAAACAGGAGGCTCCCTGTCCCACTAGTATTTGAGAGAATTCTAGAAATGCTCAATAAACAATAAAATAAAAAAAAATTCAAAGCACAGATAGCAACAAAGAAGGGTTGAAATTAGCAACTATTTGCAGACAACATGAGGATTTATTTTAAAAAACTAGAGAATCAGTGAAGTCCGTTAAGTAACAGAAATAGTAAAGCAGAAAATGAAATCCAAAGAAGTCATTAGCTTTTCTATCTATCAATAACAAAATCCAGGAAAAAATAATAGAAAAAGAAGCTCCTTCAAAACATCTTTAAAAATGCAGAAACTGTCCAAGAGGCTATCTACCAAGACATATTCAAAACTTACATAGATAGAATTACAAAACACTTTTCAAAAGAAATAAAGACTGAAATAATTGTAAAGATTTCCAGTGTTCATGACTGAGCTTTGACAATATCACATAAATGATGATACTACCAAAATTAATTTACAAATTTAAGGCTATAATACTAAAACCTTCAAGTGATTACTTCATAAAGCTAGACAAAATAATAAGATTTATTTGAAAGGGAAAAATGCCTAAAATTTCAAGGTAGGTATGAAAAAAGTAAGCAGCATTTTTTCAGTTAAAATAGAATATAAACTCTTTAAAGACAATGACTTTTATTTTCTTTTTTATATTGGGCAGCAGTGGATAGACTGCTTAGGCCTACAGTCAGGAAGACTCATCTTCCTGAGTTCAGTCATGCCTCAGATACTTACTCTCTGTGTCCCTGGGCAAATCGCTTACTCCTGTTTGCCTCAATTTCCTCATGTGTAAAATAAGCTAGAGAAGGAAACTGACAAGTCACTCTAGTATCTCTGGCAAGAAAACTCCAAATAAGGTCACAAAGGATCAGATATGACTGAAAATGGCTCAACAACAATACCTAGAATGAAGAGTGTCTTAGCACATACTAGATACTTTATGAATTCTTATATAATTAATTGATAGCTTAGTTGGCAAATTGGTAATTCAAGTGGGACTTTTTGCTATTCTTCTCTTAAGTACCTTTAATGATTCTGGCCTTTGTTTGAATGGGGCAGATAAAGTGGGATCTGTCTTCAAATGTTTCTCAGCACTGAGGCAATCAAGAGTCATTGACTTGTATATGATGTGATGCTGGGGATGGGGAACTTTCAGGAACCCAGCCTGGGTGAGGTCAGAGCCCTTAGGTCTCCAAACAGGATATAATTGAGGGGAGCTTGGTGTTTGACTTTTGAGGCACACTCATGGAAGGAGTGTTGAGACTGTGGGCAAACCATAACTGCCCCCTGGCTTTGTAACCCAGTCCCATTGGTTCTTCTCTGGAAACTATGTATTGTGATTTGATCAGAAAAGGTCTGTCTGTTGATGTTTGTAATTTCTGTTTGTATTTGCCTTGAAGTTCAAGGGGTTGATCTTTTCCCCCTAAACTAAGTGAATGATGTATGTATGTTTGATTAAACTGGGATTGTTAACCCCTTAAAGTTGCTTTCTTTGGTAAAGCAGATCAAAAGAACCTGTGTTGGCAGCTTTTTGTGTGCTGGTTGTTGGTGGGTCTTACACCCCTACAGCAGCTGCTAGCAGATTGTTGATACAGTTGGTTAAAATATAGAATAGTAGAGCAGAACAAGCTAGCAATGAAGTGGAACTAATTAACTTAAGAACTAAACACAATCAAAGTTAATATTTCTGTAGTTTATAAACTGGAGAACATAAAGTAGTTTGGAATATTCCCCAGTTTACAATTACTGATGAGAAAATTGGAAATAGGTTAGAAAAAAAAGAGTAGCTTTTTATATCATAAATTAAAAAAAGATTCAAGTAATTAAAAAGTTTTTTATGATTATTTCTCAAAGAGACTGGGTCCCTCTATCACCTATCCAAGCTAGAAGTGTTGTGACCACTCATGAACCTTGCCCCATTCAGTATTGCCTGGAAGCTTTGACCTGATCAATTTCCAACCTGTCTGGTTCACTGTTTCTTAGGCACATTGGTTACCCTCCACTTCTCAACTTCCAGAGGATCATTATGTTGGTGTTAGATCAAGTTCAGACGCCTGACCAGCCTTAGTCTTACTGTAGCTCAAAACTGAATTTAAATGGTTCATCAATCATGGATTCTACCAGTAACAAAGAATATAGTACCATGCCTGACAGTCACATGTTTTTATTAATTGGATGAAAATGGGTGGAAGTATGTTCTATTGCTATGGCTGGGGGAGAATTCTTGATGAAACAAAGGATAAAAGTCACCAAAAATATTAAGCAATTTTTGTCACAAAACTGAAAAACTTTTGCATAAACAAAATCAGTAAGAATAAGAAAGAACATTTTTGACTGGGAAATTATTTTTGCATCAAATACATCTGATAAAGGGAAAGAATGGGAATAACCACTTATTAAGTACTGACTGTGTGCCAAGCACTGTGCTCAGCATTTTACAAATATTACCTCATTTGATCCTCACAATAAACCTGGGAGGTACATACTATTGTTTTGCACCTTCCTTTCAAATCTTTCTTAGAGGAGAAAGCTCACTGGGTAGGGGAGGAGAGTCATATACTCAGAAGTGAATGTGAAATAATGAACAAGAGGCACCAATGAAAACGAAAGAGAAAGAAAGGAGACAAAATAAACTTATAATGAGGGAGAGAGTGCATGCAAAACCAATTCTGATTATCATAGGAGAGGATTAAGAGAAAAATATCTACACATAATTTCAGGTTTCAGCCACTCCTTTTATTTTCTTTTGCATAAACCATCTCGCCCTCCTTCAAGCAAAGTAGAACATGGTTAAATGGATACTCAGTAAATATTAATTGATGATGACTATAAAGAGATTGCATGTTCAGGGCAGCTGAAGAGAAATGAACACTTAGGCCCCAGTGAAAATGCCACAAACTTGCTCCAATTTTGTTTTAGTATTGCATAACACTTTATGAGGAAAAAATGCATAATTTAAGCAGATATTTGGACACAGAATTTTCATCTTTGACTCATGAAGACGCCTTTTATTATGACCATATTCCTTTGGCTCAGAAGCAGGTAGCTTTTTCTATATATTTCTCTGTGTAAATGCAACTTATTATGGATCTCAAAAACACAGAGGCCTGCAGATAAGAAAGATGGAATTCTTTCCTTCACTGCCTTCCTAAGAATATTGAAGTTTATTTCCAGTCTCATTCTGCACAAGGAAACAAATTTCCTTTTCTTTTATGAGGACATAGAAGTTTCAGTTATCAAAAATGTTATTTTTTGTGATATTACCTATAAATGTTTTCTAACCACTTTAATGAACAAGAATATCTGTTCTAAAACAACTGTTAGTATATAATAATTTGAGCTTCCAAAATAGGTCATAAAAAACCAAAAATAGGTCATTTCACTGTTCAATGATATTCATGAAATTATATATACGTATATGTAAACATGTGTATACGTATATGTGTATGTACATATATATACACATGTAATAGTATTATCATGACAGTAATTTCCCATTATTATTAAACATGATTGTTTAAATATGACATATAGTAACCTCACATTGTAAATAAACCATGAATTCTTAAATGTTTTGTGTATCATGGACCCCTTTAGAAGTCTGATGAAGTCCATGGAATAATATTTTATTTTTGTATCATATATTCATTTTATTTTATATATTTATTCCTCAGAGCATTTTAAAATGTGTGGAAAATATTATACTATTTTATATCATTTTTAATTTCAAGTAGACCCAGAGCCTGATTTAATGAGTAACTGGATGAAGATCCAGGACCTGGGCTTCTTTGTTCTCTCTAAAAGTTTGCTCAGGTAATACCCTTACCTCTGTCAACAAGGCCAGATCATTAAGGACATTACCCTAACCCCAAGAGAGATTAACTTGCTTAATATTCTACAGGTATATACTATGTTATGGAATGTAATGAGACACAGAGACGCTGGGCTGTAGTCTCAACTGACTTTTGTCAACATCCTTTACAACTCTATTCCATTAAGGAAAATCCTCTTCTTGTATCATGGTTAAACATACATGGGGGTCATAAAAATGAGGTCATACAGGCTTGCTAGCTCTGCTAAAATAACGTATATAAGTTTTCTCATTGCTTTGTTCAGGCAGCCAGAGTTTATACTCTGACTCCTTGTACGTACAAGTAAGCTAGCTCCGCTATGCTTTAAGGGAAAATAATAAACAACATGGATTTTTCTATCACCTAGCTCTGTTGTTTCCTTCAACCAAATTTTCAGGTTTAACAAATGAATAAAATGAAATATATGTGAAGACAAAAGAAATAAAATTACACTGAAGCATAATTTATCTTCATCATCATCATCATCATCATTGTCCTCTATCAAACCAAGTTCAGGGACTCAAAGTTAAGAATCCCTGCTCTAGAGTATGTTTAAGGCCTTCAGAACAAGTAACTAAGGTGCCTGCTAGTGGTATCCATCGTATATGTATGTTGGCCTCATAAGCCGATGCAGTACTTTAGATTCAGATCCTTGCATTTTTGTCTGTTAAATCTCTCTGCAGTAAGTTTTTGACTTGGCCTTTCCAAAACCAGGTCACCAGCAAGTGAAGTTTTTTGAAGGTCATGAGGCAATCTAATTAACATCATTTCTAGTCCCAAACTCTACAGTCTTTATTATTTACTCAGAGTGCTTTTCTTATTATATCTTCACTACAGTTCTTTACTTAATTTTCTCCCTTTTCAGTTTTCCTTGTACTACATTTGTGTTCATGTTATGTGTCTCTCTCTCTCCAGCAGAATGTAAGCTCATAGAAGGCAGGGACTGTCTCAAACTTGTTTTGTTGTTTCTTTTTTCTTTAAGAAAAGTGCCTTGTGTTCAAAAAAATGCTTATTGAGTTGCAAATTGACTCAAACAAGAAACATAAACAAATATTTCATTTCTCCAAAAAGGCTATTACCAGAATGATGCCCTGTTGGGAAAGACTGCAGAGAGGCAAGCAAAATTGGAATTTTCTAGCTTTACTGTAAGTCTCCTAGGCCATAGTTTCCTTAAGGGCGAACTGAACCAGATTATCCCCAAGGCTGCTTCCAACTTTAAAATAGTTTCTCATATTAATGTGACCTAAAAAGAGCTACTACATTTTTTTGGCATATAAAATAACAATATGCCACACTACCAAAAAGAGTGTATAAAGATATTTATATATGTTATATATATTTAAATATATATATATATATATGTGTGTGTGTGTGTGTGTGTGTGCTACATATGTATATTGTTCAATAGTTCTGTCATGTCCAACTCTTTGTGACTCTGTGGACCATAGCATGCCAATACTGTCTGTGGGAATTTCTAGACAAAGATACTGGAGTGATTGCCATTTCCTTCTCAAACATATGTATGTATGTATGTATGTATGTATGTATGTGTGTGTGTGTGTGTGTAGATAGATGACAGATAATGTGTGTTTATATTATATATATATATATATGCATATGTATATATGTAGAAAGGGTTTGATTAAAGCTTTCTTAAAGCTTAAAATCACATAAAAATTTTTGAGGAACTCAGTAAATAATCTAACATCATGATGATATAACTGTGTATTCTTTGAAAATTTTAATAGATACCTCTTACCCAAGAAGTTGGGCTGGGTTGTATATGCCCTTCCCTCTCCAAACTCTCAGAGCTCTTACTACAGGGCTGGGTATCTTGAGGACACTTCAATCAATATTAAATCAAGGAGTAATTTTCCTCCCTTGCCCTTCCTCTCTGAATTCTCAATGTGTCTAATCTTATTTGAAACCATTAATGTCTGTTGCTATTCTTTGGGAAATGCTCTGGCATTTGGCTTTGCTCTTAACATAATTTTATAAATTACAGACTTCTACATCTTAAACAATTGTGGGATGGATGGCAATTGTAACAGAAACATTGGGGTTAATTAAAATTATATCAATTTCAATTCCCATCTATCTAATTGATATCTGAGCCAATTAGGACATCCGAACTTTTCTCATTAACTGTGCAAAATTACTAAACTAACTATACCACTCAGCTATCATTTCCTCTCTTGGAAGCCTAAGAAGTTAATTATATTTACTCCTTTTTCAAACTCATTAATAGACTGACCTGAGTTTAAATTCAGCCTCTGACATTTACTAAGTGATCTTGGTCAAGTTGCTTAACCACCATTTGCCTCAGTTTCCTCATTTATAAAATGTGGATATTAACAAGACCTAACTCCCAGAATTGTGAGGATAGAATGAAGTTCATTTTGTAAGGTACTTTTCAAGTCTCTCATTACTATAATTATTACAAATAATTATTATTATTATTATTACGCTTTGTGGAATACTAATTTCTGCTGTGTTCCTCTATTCTTTAATAGTATCTATGCCAATTTATGTCCTATAATCAATTTTACATTTGTTTCCAACAGTGAAGGTTTTTGTAGTTGTTTTTTTGTTTGGAACTATAATTCATGGCTGTGAGGTAGATCCTTGCATGAAAACTACTACTAATTCAGACAAGCAGCTCATTGGGAGCTTGGAGAACTGATTTGTCCATGCTGACTCAGCAGCTTTGTGCCAGAGCGTGTCTTGATATGTCTTCTTGACTCTAAGACACTAAGCCATGCTGCTTCTGAACTGGTTTTAGCTGTTTCAAAATGCTGCACAAGAGGGGCGATAATGTCTGATGAAATGACTTGGGTGCAGTTATTCAAAAATATATTTCATTATTAGCCATAAAAGAGTCATCAGTGCTGTCCTATGGGCTATAAGGCAGAACTAGGAGATCCCTTCATATAAATCAAATTTCTGTCACATTCTTCAATAAAATGAAGACAGATAATGAAGACTAAGCCCTCAGTTATGTTTCCAATTAAAGCTTCCCTAAACCTACAGCACTTGTAAGATATGTCCATATAGCTAATTAATTTTTGAGATGAAGTGTTCTTTTAAAGGACTAAAGGATAATGTGCTCTTTGAATTGATTATAAAATGAGCAAAAGGGTTTAGAGAAAGCCAGGAATGTCAAGCATTCAGCAAGCTTTACTCACCTTCCCATTAAAAAGTCAATAGACAGACAGACAGATAGATAGATAGATAGATAGATAGATAGATAGATAGATAGATAGAAAATGTAAGACATTGGTTTTTAATTACTTGTATTTTTGGCATTAAAAACAATCAGGAAATTTTCCATTTTAATACAGTCCATTAATTTATCCTCTTAATTTTTTATAACTTACTTATTTTAAGAGACCATAAAGATTCATATTTAAAATAATACATAGTAAATATTCCTTACCTTTTTTTTTAACCCATGAAAAGGAAGCATGAAGTTATGTTACTTTATCCTTAGAGAGATATACCTCTGCAAAGCTGAATCAAATTTCTCTCTTCATCTTATATGTTGTGATAAGTAATTACTGTTATTACTAACATGGCGAATGTAATGCAACATACCCTTTTCCGTAGATTGCAAGTGAGTGTGAGGTTCCTTGAGAAGGAGTTCGCAAAAGCTGTGTAGAAGTCCAGGACTTTGAGCAAGGCTTCCCTCTTGATGATGTGTAAGTCACAGTATGTCAGTGCCCGAACATTGGCACAAGCATGGGCAAGGGTGGTTTCCTTCCAGAAGATATCTCCAAACACATCACCTTTCCCTGGAGAACACCACAAAGGATTTATTAAAATAAGCCATCAAAGAAAATTTAGAGGTTGAAAGTGTGCTATATTTAGACATACATCTTTAGACTATTTAAGCACAAAACCAATAAGAACCATCAATTTTTGGCCAAAAACAATCCACAGAAAATTAAACATAACTTTGTTTTACTGAATAATCAACACCCTTACCAACTCAAACATTTTCCAACCTACTCAGCACATTTAAATTCTGCCCAAGGCAATGTTGTTGTGTAGTAAATAGAGTGCTGGCCTTAGAGTCCAAAAGTTTCTAATGTGGTATTTGATGCACACTAGCTATGTTACCCTGGGCAAGTCATTTAACCACAGTGCACCAGGAAAATCTTGTCGAGTATTAATTAGAGTTTTCAATCTGTATTTAGTTATTGGGGGGAGGAGGAAGATGAGTTTCCTATTTTACTCTGAATCACAGGCTCAGATCCCCAAATGAAAAAGGCATTGTGCTAGGTATTGAAGGCACAAGACAAAATTAAAAAACAAAACTAATCCCCCCCAAAAAAACCCAAAATAAAACAAAAACAAAAACAGAGTAGTACCAGAGAACTACTAAGGCTTTAAACTGACTAGTTGGTAATTGCAATCCTTAAATTCTGGTCAAGGTGATAATGAATGCAGCTATACCTTGTTTAATAGAAACTCAATATATTAATAATTATAATTACAAGCAATTAAATCAGATAACTGATTCAAAATTTTATTGCTGTTCAGTTGTGTCCAACTCTTTGTGACTCCATTTGGAATTTTCTTGGCAAAGATACTGAAGTGGCTTGCCATTTCCTTCTCCAGTTCATTTTACAGATGAGGAAACTGAGGCAAACAGGATTAAATGATTTGCCCAGGGTCACACAAATACAAAGAGTCTGAGGCCTAATTTGAACTAAGGAAAATGAATCTCCTGAGTCCAAGTTTGTCACTGAACTTAATGAAGAGTCAAATCACTTCTAGATGGTGACAAGACATGAAAGAGCTAACATATGAACTGGACAACAATATGTAGGATATTTGCTAATTGTGGAGCTAGTCAGAATTATGCACAGCATCCATATTGTGGATGACCCAAAAGGCAATAGAAAGACACATGGTGGGTATAAGTAGGCTGCAGCATATTACCGGTGATGAAGTGAGTCTAGGAAGTTGTATAAAAGCCACTGGGGACATGCATGAGCAAAAAAGAAGTCAGGCCCTTCATGAACTGATTACGAGGGACAACATCCTCCATGATGAACTTTTATTCGTCCTACATTAAAAGGCATAGAGAAGGCCATGAATAATGTACTACATAGGTTGTCTGAGAGCAGGTAGGTATAGACGTACATGGATAAGGGTTGCAGAAGATGAAAAGACATAGAGACATTGTGGCCCTTACACATGGAGGAAGTGCTCACATTCACAAAATAATAGCATCATAAATTTACAGTTAGAAGAGATGTCAGACAGCATCTAGTCCAACCATTTCATTTTAAAGGTGAGAAACTGGGGCCCAGGGAGGTTAAGTTCATACAGGTACCAAGTAGTAGATCTGGGATTTTAACCAAGGTTCTCTGACTGTAAATCCAGCAAACTTCATTGCACCAGGATTCAAATCATGTATCCAAGTTAAGTGAAAAAGCATTTATTTAGCATCTAAGTGTGTATGTATGTATGTATGTGCACATGGGTGCACATATATAGAATAAATAGCTATAGCTGTAGAATAAATAACTAACACTAGCGTCTTAAAGCATATCTGAAGGATCCCCAGAGAATATTATCTCTTCATTTACAGAATCCTGCAACAAATCTTGAAATCATTTGTGTCTTATAATCCTTAAGGATTATAAACTCATTATCATTCATTATGACCCAGTGGAAATAAGTGTCCTGAGGATAAATCATCTCTCTTCTTCTCTAGGAATAATTCTTTCCCCTGTATTCCAGATACCTTACCTTCTCATATCTTTAGGATCCTTGTTCTCATGCTCAAAATCTCCCTCCCAAATGACTTCAATCTCTCCCACTCCATTGGCTCTTTTCTTTCTGACTCATTCATGTACAATTTGGTCTATTCTAGATGTGTGTGTTTTTAATCTTTTACTTAGCATTACCTGTAAGGGGTTGGTGCCGACCCCAGGGCTGTTAGGACCCTAGCACTTGGCCTGTTTCCTGGGTAAAACCAAACAGACTTAGTAGGAGTTGGAACGGCAGGCACCGGGAGGGAGGGCATCTGCCGTTAACAGCCCCTGTAGTCATCCTACACCTGTAGGCAGAGTCTGTCCACAAGGGATTCACAAGCCCAGAAGGAGGGACCCAGCTGGCCATTACCTAATACTCTTGAACGAGTGCCTAACACAATGCCTGACACAATGCTTTGTTACTTTACTTACTGGAACTCCTTTGATACTTTACGGGGACATCCTGCCTTGTGTCTCATGTAGCTCATACAGCTCTGATACCGTCTTGCAACATACCTGAGCGTTCCCATCCCTTCATAGATACTGTAGGGCAACATACCCCCTCGTTCCCATACCCCTACAGAGACCATCTTGCAACAGTCCTAATCTTTTCCATACGCTGGTAGAAACCATAATGTATCATACATTGCAACAATCCAGATCCTTCCCATGCCGATATCGATACCCATACCGGATCACACTGCAGCAATATACCTATACCGCAACATTTCTATCCTGTCCCTCTGCAACATTTCTGTTCCTTCCCATGCTGTCATCTCCTTACCCATTGAACACCTGCTTCTGTTCATGTAGTGCAAAACCCTATAAAACTGGATGATTTTTCCCAATAAATTGGAGTTGCATTCACCTTGACTCCCGCCTCATCCATTGAGTCCCGAGATTGGGGTCCTTGCTGGTCGAGGACCCCCAACAATTACCTTTTCTGTTATACCCTATATATGTAATGACCCAAAACAAAGTGAATATATCAACAAAATATTGAGTCAATCCATTCCAAAAATTTAATCATGATCTCTATGTCAAATTTAAAAAACTCCAAAGACTAGATTGACTAAAGTTTTCTTTGAATTATTTACAGTTAGAAATAATCTTTTTCCACTGAGCATCCTACTTTCAGTAGCCTTATCATGGGTTTCTGAAAGCTATCATGGGGGAATACTTGCTACTCAGTTCTAATAAAGTACAAAGGAACTCAGTTTCATACAGTAGATCTATCTTGGGGGCAGCTAGGTGGCACAGTGAGTAGAGTACAGGCCCTGGAGTCAGGAGGACCTGAGTCCAAATCTGGCCTTGGACACAACACATGTACTAGCTGTGTGACCTTGGGCAAGTCACTTAACCCCAATTGCCCTGCCAAAAAAAACCAGATCTATCTTTTGAGCACTAGCCAATCTAAATTTGGAAGGTTCACTACCTGAAGGTAGGCTACTAGGGAAGATTATTTGTTTTCAGTCCCAGCAACTCATTATAATGTCTTCTGAGGCATGGAAAAAGTTGTGTTTTGTATCAGTAGAGGGTGTATCCCCACTGCTGAAATTGTAGTCCTTGAAGAATTTTGCAGTATAAGAATAATTTACCTAAACTCTTCCTTTTCTCAAATACTGTTTTGTGCATATGTGTGTCTGGTCTTGAGTTAATTTTATATAATAAAGTTAAAATTTTAGTATCAAAATGTCACTAATAATAGCTGACATTTATATGGTGTTTCAAGATTTGTAATGTGCTTTATGAACATTATGTCATTTTATCCAAAAAAATAGCTCATGGAGGTAGGTGCTATTATTATCCTCATTTTGCAGAGAAGGAATTAAGGTAGACAGAGGGTAAGGTAAGCTAGGGCCACACAAGCTAGTAAGACTGAATTTGAACAATGGTAATTCTGATTCCAGGTCTGGCACATTATGTCCCCTACCTTCTTATGCTGCAACAGTACTAACAGTGTAAAGTGACATTCCAGTTCTCCTATAATAGAGAGAATTTATTTTTAAGCAATATAATTTCCTTTCACAACTTCAGTAAAAATTTCATGGTGATAGTTCATGAGATATTAGAGAGCTGAAACAGGATTTCCCTTTGCATGTAACTTCTCATTTTTAAATCACTTTTTGATAGTATATAATTGCTGAATTATTTGAAATATATTTAGGATGGAATTAATGATTCCTAATCTTTATGTTATATTGAATCAAAAAGTTTCACCTGAGAATCTCAAACTGAGAAACAAGACCTCTCCTGAGAGTCAGCATGGTTTAATAGATAGTGGGTTGGTCATTCTGCCACTCCTGGACTTTTTCCACAATGTCCCAGAAACCTCTTCACCCTGGAAGCTCATTGACCCCTGGTCTTCACTTCACTGGAAGTGCCCTCTGTTTCTCTCCATCTCATTGGCCCATTCTTCCCTTCAATGTTTTAAGGAGGACATCAGGCCCAGCTCCTTTCCAGCCTGCACTTCTGACTATCCCAAACTTCTTCAACAATTCTCCCATACCCAGGACCTTTCCCTCTTTCTCCTTTTGGTTTTCTTTTATGAATTATCTCCCCCATTAGAATATAAATTCTTTGAGGGCAGAGGTTGTCTTTCTTTCTCCTTGTATTCGTATCCCTGGTACTTAGGACAGTCTCTGGCACATGGTGATTAGTTAATAAGTGCTTGTTAACTTAACTTGAGCAAGACTTATGTTCAAGTCCCATTTTTGATTCCTACTTATCTGGGACTGGGAACAGGTCACATAATGTCTAATTGCTCTAGGTAGCTTTCTAAAATTATAAAGTTTCATAATGATTGCCAATCTACATTGTTGAGAAAGTATCCACAATAGAGCTCTGATATATACATGCAGTCACAAGTTAGAAGAGGTGGTCTGAGGGAAAATTTTTTTTACTGGATTAATATGTTTGTTTTTAATGAAGCCCCTGTCTGTATCTTTAGTGTGAAAAAGAGAGCATTAATATGGGTTTATGGTTAAATCTATGGCTATATGTTCTGAAGCTCTCTTCTGTCTTCCCCACTTCTTATCATCATCATAGCATAATTCACTAGTTATTAGCAAATACTATCTCAAAGTTAAATGGAAAATAACCTTTCTTTACATGAGGACAAACCCATTTGTAAAACACCAGATAAACAACTCTAATCAATCATGGCCACTTAGCCCTATGTTTATCAAATGAGAATGAGCAGGATTGAGATAATTCTTTGGAATCAATCAATCAAAGACTTTACACTAGATTTGAAGTTACAGATCAAAATAGAAGTCCTTGAAAGCCATTGAATGAAAAAAAGAAAAGTTGTACAGAATATATATTTGAATTGGTTAAAGTGACTTGATCATATCTTGTGGATTTGGTATAAAATAGTAAACCAATTCAGAATCCAAAAAAATATTGCATCTGACAACACAAAGAAGAGCCATTCCAAGTCTCTGGTTTATTCAAATTCTTTTTGTGTTGTTTTATTATCTAAAATCTTTATTTCTTCCCTAGGTAATTTGGGTACTATATATTTTTATAGATGTTCATGATTTTCCTTTGAATTTTTAGTTTTGCTGGCGTAAGTCGTATAGAGTAGTTCTTGTGAATTTTGTTGTGAATTCACCTTGTTCATTTTTATTTGGGTAATTTGATTTTCCATTCCCTGGCCCCCTTTCTCAACCAGGAAAATAAGGTTTAAAAATTGTTAGTCTTTATTTAAAATCAACTTTGGAATTTCTCAATTTTATAGTCTTTTAAATTTTTATTTCTCTTCCAATTACCAAAATTTCTTCTTTGGTATTTGTCTGAATTGTTAATTTATTTACTTTTTTACTTTTTAAGTTTTATATTTAGTTTATTGATCCTCTCTTCCTCTATCGTTGGTAATATAAGTTTTTAGAGGTAATATTTTTTTCTTCCCTAGGACCATTTAGCTACATCCCACAAATTTTGTGTCTCATCATTGTCATTCCCTATAATATATTCATCTTTTCTATGCTTTGCTTTTTGATCTATTAATTAATCAGCATGACATTACTCAGCCTCCCTTTAGTCACAATCTTTTACTCCTTTTTACTCCTAATTATTTGTACTGTGTTATGGTCCATAAAAGATGTGGTTATTATGTCTGCTTTTGTATACTAATTCATTAATTTTAATGCCTAGAATCTGATCAATTTGTAAAGGTACAAAAGCAGGTATCTTCTTTAATATTTACATTCAAAAATACATACAAATCAAAAATACATATATCGTTTAAGTTACATTTTTTTCTGACAATCTATAGATCTCTCTGTGTTCATTCTTTTTCATAATTCTTTTGAATTTATTCAGCTTATTTTTTAAAAAATTTATCCTGCAGTGAAGAATGTTAAAGATGTGCCTGGTCATTGTTTTATTAACAGTATTTTATTTGAAAATTTGCTTACTGCTCTCTACCAGTTTGATATTTTTTGTCATTTGGTGCATATGTTTTATAATTATATATATTTTTCATTGACCATAGTGCTTTTAAAAATGTAATGTAGTTTCCCTGATTCTTTTTTTCAGTTTTTGCTTTGTTTTGTTAACCTGATTTCACTGATGTTAGCAGATAAATGTTTATTCTTCCTTTATCATATATTATAATTTTATCATTGCCTAATGAATACATTTTGTTCCAGTCTATCATTTTCACTCTGTAAATATCTGTTTGTTTTAAATGTATTGTTTGTGTGCAACTAAAATTTCTCCATTTATCTTTTTATCTGGGGCATTTTATCAATTTACATTTTGTGCTATAATGGATTCCTTTGTGTTTTCTCTTATTGATTTATTATATGTTGTTCTTTTCCTTCTTACATTAAGTTATCCCTTAATTTCCATGGTTTGTTTTGTATACAGGAAGATGATCTGGGTCTTCTCCCATTAGCCCCATCTCCTACCTGACCTACTCACCATTTCTCCTTATATTGCCCAAATCTAAGCCTAAGATCCTTGAGTTAATTCCTATCGTAAGACTCTAGAATTCAATCTCCTATTCATGGGCCTATATATTGCTTACCCGTTCTTTCTTTGTTCTCTTTGTGACTCTTGTATCAGGAGGGATTTCTGAGGATTAAGAACTTTGTTCTTTCTTTGCTCTGTCTTTTTCTTCTAAATAAATATTTGCATGTACCAAGGAGAAAAGGAAGAAATATACAAACATTTCTCTTCATTTAGTTCTTGGTCTTATCTTTTTTCCCATATATTTTTTCATTTGTTTTACGAAGTCATGCCACCCCAGTACTAGATAACTTGAAATAAATTCTTACAATGTTTCCACATTCTCTATCAAGGAATTGTTAGCAAATAAATGTAGAAATTGCATTTGTGGCTTCCCAAATGCTGACAGATGTATTAAGAGACTTTACATCCTCGGACTCAAACTGTATCTTCTCCAGGACTATTTCTTTCATCTCATTTTTCCAGTTAATTTAATCATTTGGCAACAGTAACATAAAATCATTGAGGATAGGGGGGCGGAGCCAAGATGGCCGCATGAAGGCAGCATCTTACCGGAGCTCTCTCACAAGGTCTGTCAGATTCCCATAAAAAAGTGAATTTGAGCAGATTTGAGAGAGTCAGATACTGCGAGCAGTGTGCGAGGGGCAAATTTCCGAGCCGGGAGAGTCTGAAAGGCTGGAGGAATGAACCTGCAGGCTCGGAGAGTGCTCGGTGCGGAGCTGCTCCAGACCAAGGCGGAAGCGGCCGGCCGGGAAATCCACGTGGGAGACGGGGTGCGAGAAAGCTGGGTGCCCGAAACTGGCAGAGATCCCCAGGCCTCCCAACACAGGACGGCAGTCTCTGGGAGCGACGAGAGGCAGCGCAACGCCACCAGCCACGAAAACACCCAGTTCTGATGCTTGCAAAACCCAGGAACTCGGCCTCTTGAACTTCCGGAAGTCTCAATGGCCAGGTAAATGGCTCTAACCCCTCCCCCCCTCACCCAGAGAATTCCTCGGGGAAAAAAAAAAAAAGAGAACTGAAACAGAGGAGAGAGTAGTGGGGCTTCACAGGACAAATACTAGAAGCTCATTAGTCCCAGAGGGGAAGAGTTGGCAGGGGGCCAAGCCAGGAGCCCAGACGTAACCTTGCTCCCCCAGGGGAAGCACCAGTCATCAACTCAAACAACAAACAGCTGAGACCATTGCTGAAAAGCAAGTGCTGGAGAGCACCCATAGGGAGTGAGACGCCAGCGAGCCAGACCCCTCCCCCACACCTCAGGAAACTGAAGGTTATAATTCTAGACTCACAACCCCCAGAATAAGAGAGCTGGGACAGAAAGCCCCAAGACTCACAGATAGAAATTCATTGTAAAGCCAGCAAAAGGCAAACCAACATGAAGAAGAACACAAAAAAACCGAGGACAATAGATTCTTTTTATGGAGACAGGCAGGATCAAAATATCGACATAGAAGAAGAAAGCAATGACACGGTAGATACATCAGATACCTCAAAAGCTAATATGATCTGGTCTCCAGCCCAAAAAGCACTGCTGGAAGAGCTAAAAGAGGATTTTAAAAACCAAATTAGGGAGCTAAAAGAAAATATGGAAAAAATGGAAAAAAGGGAGAAAAAATCCACTGACGAAATCAAGTCCCTAAAGAATAAGATTGGCGAAATGGCTATGGAGATTCAAAATCTAGAGAGAGAAAAGGACACCCTGAGAGGTGAAATCAACCAATTGAAAATGAAGGCTCAAAAGCAAAATGTAAACACTAACTCATTTAAAATTAGACTTGAGCAAGTGGAAGCTAATGAATCTATGAGGCATCAAGAAGTAATAAAACAAAACGTAAAGAATGAAAAAATAGAAAAAAAATGTGAAATATCTGATTGGCAAAACAACTGACCTGGAAAATAGATCCAGGAGAGACAATTTGAGAGTTATTGGTCTACTGGAAATCCACGATGAAAAAAGGAGCCTTGACAGTATCTTCGAAGAAATTATCAAAGACAACTGCCCAGAGGTCCTAGAACCAGAGGGCAAAATAGTCATTGAAAGAATTCACCCATCACCCCCTGAAAGAGATCCCAAACTGAAAACACCAAGAAATATTATAGCCAAATTTCAGAGCTATAAACTCAAGGAGAAAATACTGCAAGCAGCCAAAAAGAAGCAATTCAAATATCGTGGAACTACAGTCAGGATCACGCAGGATCTCTCAGCTTCCACATTAAAAGACAGGAGAAATTGGAATATGATATTCCGAAGGGCGAAGGAGATGGGACTACAACCAAGGATCAACTACCCAGCAAAACTAAGCATAATTTTCCAGGCAAGGCGATGGACATTCAATGAAATAAGGGAATTCCAGACCTTCCTGATGAAAAGGCCAGAACTCAATGGAAAATTTGATCTCCAAATACAAACCTCAAGAGAGACATAAAAAGGTAACCGGGGGAAAAACCCCACAAACTTCATTAACCAATAAGCTTAGTTTGTTTACATCTTTATGTGGGATTATATCATCTTATGTATGTTTTTTATGTATATATATATATATATATATATATATATATATATATATATATATACATATACATATGTAAGTCATTCTTGTGAATGGTACAACTATTGTGACAAATGAAAGGGATATACATAGGTTGTGAATGCCTGTATAAATTAACTGATGTAAAGATATAAAATATAAATAAGAGATATAAAGGGAGGGCTATGAGGGAAGTGGTAAGGAGGTTGTAGAAAAGGGTAAATTACACCAAAGGAAGTGGCAAAAAAACATATTATAGTAGAGGGAAAGAAGGGAGGGAGAAGAGCAGTATTTGAGCTTTACTGTCATCTGATCTAGTTCAAGAAGGGAATAACATACTCTGATAAGTTTAGAAATCTAACTTGTCCTACGGGAAGTGGGAGGGAAAGGGGGGAAAAAGGGAGGGGGGAGGGCAGAAGGAAGAGGAGAAGTAGCAAGTGGGTAATGGTAAGATAAGGGAGGGGAATAAAGAGGGAGGGTTAACTGAGGAAAGCGGCGGTCAAAAGCAAAACTTTGTTGGGGAGGAGAAGGGGAAAGGGAGAAATAAAAGCATAAACAGGGGGAATTAGGATGAAGAAAAAGACACAGATAGAAATCATAACCCTGAACGTGCAGGGGATGAACATTCTCACAAAACAGAAGCAGATAGCAGAATGGATTAAAAACCATAATCCTACAATATGCTGTTTACAAGAAACGCATCTGAAACAGGGGGATACACATAGGGTTAAGGTAAAAGGCTGGAGTAAAATATATTGTGCCTCAGCTAAAGTAAAAAAAGCAGGTGTAGCAATCCTAATCTCAGACAAAGCAAAAGTAAAGATAGATCTAATTAAAAGAGATAAGGAAGGACATTATATCCTGCTAAAAGGCACCATAAACAATGAAGCAATATCATTGCTTAACATATATGC
This sequence comes from Trichosurus vulpecula, assembly GCF_011100635.1. Lineage (NCBI taxonomy): Eukaryota > Metazoa > Chordata > Mammalia > Diprotodontia > Phalangeridae > Trichosurus > Trichosurus vulpecula. The sequence goes on from NC_050580.1 coordinate 218,758,680, forward strand.
ACCAAGTGGTAAGGCATACAAATTCTTAGAGGAGAGGTTAAGGGAGTTACAGGAAGAAATAGACAGCAAAACTATAATATTGGGAGACCTCAACCTCCCCCTTTCTGAACTTGATAAATCTAACCTCAAAATAAATAAGAAAAATGTTAAGGAGGTAAACAGAATTTTAGAAAAGGCACATATGATAGACCTCTGGAGAAAACTGAATGGGGATAAAAAGGAATATACTTTCTTCTCAAAAGTACATGGCACATACTCAAAAATTGACCATGTACTTGGGCATAAAAACCTCACAATCCAGTGCAGAAAAGCAGAAGTAGTCAATGCATCCTTTTCAGATCATGATGCAATAAGAATCATTTTTAATAAAGCACCATGGAAAAATAAGCTAAAAACTAATTGGAAACTAAATAATTTAATTCTAAAGGGTGAGTGGGCCAAAGATCAAATCAGAGAAACAATTAATAATTTCATTCAAGAGAATGACAATAATGAAACAACATACCAAAACTTATGGGATGCAGCAAAAGCAGTTCTTAGGGGAAGTTTTATATCTCTAAATGCCTACATGAATAAAATAGGGAAAGAGGAGATCAATGAGCTGGGCATACAACTGAAAAAGCTAGAAAAAGAGCAAATTGAAAACCCCCAATTAAATACCAAATTAGAAATACTGAAAATCAAAGGAGAGATTAATAAAATTGAAACCAAGAAAACTATTGAATTAATAAATGAAACAAAGAGCTGGTTTTATGAAAAAACCAATAAAATTGATAAACCTTTGGCCAATTTGATTAAAAAAAAGAAAGAAGAAAATCAAATTACCAGTATCAAAAATGAAAAGAGTGAGGTCACCTCTAATGAAGAGGAAATCAAAACAATAATTAGGAATTATTTTGCCCAACTGTATGCCCATAAATTTGACAACCTTAGAGACATGGATGAATATCTACAAAAACATAAACTGCCCAGGCTAACAGAGAAGGAAGTGAAATTTCTTAATGACCCCATATCAGAAAAAGAAATTGGGCAGGCCATCAACGAACTCCCTAGGAAAAAATCTCCAGGGCCAGATGGTTTTACATGTGAATTCTATCAAACATTTAAAGAACAACTAATTCCAATACTTTGTAGACTATTTGGGAAAATAGGTGAAGAAGTAATCCTACCAAATTCTTTTTATGACACAAATATGGTACTAATACCCAAACCAGGTAGAGTTAAAACAGAGAAAGAAAATTATAGACCAATTTCTCTAATGAATATTGATGCAAAAATTTTAAATAAAATATTAGCAAAAAGATTGCAGCAACTCATTACGAGAATAATACACCATGACCAGGTAGGATTTATTCCAGGAATGCAAGGCTGGTTCAATATTAGGAAAACTATTAGCATAATTGACCATATCAACAACAAAACTAGCAGAAACCATATGATCATCTCAATAGACGCAGAAAAAGCCTTTGACAAAGTACAACACCCATTCCTATTAAAAACACTAGAAAGCATAGGAATAAGGGGAACTTTCCTCAAAATTATAAATAGCATCTACCTAAAACCATCAACAAGCATTATTTGTAATGGGGATAAACTAGATGCATTCCCAATAAGATCAGGGGTGAAACAAGGATGTCCATTATCACCCCTATTATTCAATTTGGTTCTAGAAACATTAGCTTTAGCAATAAGAGAAGAAAAAGAAATTGAAGGAATTAGAATAGGAAAAGAAGAAACTAAATTATCACTTTTTGCAGATGATATGATGATTTATCTAGAGAATCCTAGAGAATCAAGTAAAAAACTACTTGAAATAATAAACAACTTTAGCAAAGTTGCAGGATACAAAATAAACCCACACACATCCTCAGCATTCCTATACATTACTGACAAAGCCCAACAGCAAGAGATAGAAAGAGAAATTCCATTCAAAGTTACTGAAGGCACTATAAAATATTTGGGAGTCTATTTGCCAAGACAAACCCAGAGCCTATATGAACATAACTATGAAACACTTTTCCCGCGAATAAAATCAGATCTAAATAAATGGAGAAATATCAGTTGCTCATGGTTAGGCCGAGCTAATATAATAAAAATGACAATTCTACCTAAATTAATCTATCTATTCAGTGCTATACCAATCGAACTACCAAAAAATTTTTTTACTGAGCTGGACAAAATAATAACAAAATTCATTTGGAAAAACAAGAGGTCTAGAGTATCTAGGATATTAATGAAAAGACATGCTAGAGATGGTGGCTTAGCCACACCAGATATTAAACTGTACTACACAGCAGCAGTCATCAAAACTGCCTGGTACTGGTTAAGAAACAGGGGTGTGGATCAGTGGAATAGGATAGGTACACAAGTAGGTGAAATCAACAAGTTTAGCAATCTACTCTTTGATAAACCCAAAGAAGCCAGTTTCTGGGCTAATAATTCACTATTTCACAAAAACTGTTGGGAAAATTGGAAAATGGTAGGGCAAAAACTGGGCATAGACCAATATCTTACACCATATACCAAAATAAAGTCAAAATGGGTTCATGATTTAGGAGTAAAAGTTGATACTCTAAGTAATTTGGGAAAGCAAGGAATAGTTTACTTATCAGATTTGTGGAAAAGTAAAGAATTCATGACCCAACAAGAGATAGAGAGCATTACAAAATGCAAAATGGATAATTTTGATTATGTCAAATTGAAATGTTTTTGTACAAAAAAAGCCAATGCAACAAGAATTAGGAGGGAAGCAGAAAATTGGGAGAAAATCTTTGCAACTAGTATCTCTGATAAAGGCCTCATCTCTAAAATATACAGCGAGCTGAGCCAAATATATAGGAATACAAGCCATTCCCCAATTGAGAAATGGTCAAAGGATATGAACAGGCAGTTTTCAGAGGAAGAAATTAAAGCTATCTACAGGCATATGGAAAAATGCTCTGGATCGCTGCTGATTAGAGAAATGCAAATCAAAACAACTCTTAGATACCACATCTCTCCTGTCAGATTGGCTAAAATAACAAATCAGGAGAATGATGAATGCTGGAGGGGATGTGGGGAAATTGGAGCATTGTTGCATTGCTGGTGGAGTTGTGAGCTGATCCAGCCATTTTGGAGGGCGGTGTGGAACTATGCCCAAAGGGCTATAGAAATGTTCATACCCTTTGACCCAGTAATATCACTTCTAGGGTTGTATCCCAAAGAAATCACGCAAGCGGGAAAAGGACCCATATGTACAAGAATATTTATAGCAGCTCTCTTTGTGGTAGCCAAGAATTGGAAAGCAAAGGGATGCCCATCAATTGGAGAATGGCTGAACAAGCTGTGGTATATGAAGGTGATGGAATACTATTGTGCCATAAGAAATGGGGATGATGCAGACTTCATAACAACCTGGAAAAACCTACACGACATAATGCTGAGTGAGCGGAGCAGAGCCAGGAGAACGTTGTGCAGAGCCAGGAGAACGTTGTTCACAGCCACAGATATGTGGATTCCGTGAGGACCAATCCTGACATACTGCGCTTCTCTCAGCAACCTAAAGGGGCAAGGACAACTCCAGGGGACTCACGATGGAGAATGCTATCTTCATTCAGAGAAAGAACTGCGAAGTTTGAATACAGACTGAGGCACACTACATGCTCGCCTTTTCTGCTTCTCTTTTGTTTTGTTTTTGGGGTTTTTATTTTTTTTTTTTTTGTTTTTGGGTTTTTTTTTTTTTGGTTCTGTTTCTTCTTTCTCATGATTCATTCCATTGGTCAAAATTCTTCTCCACGACTTGACTAGAGCATAAATTAATTCAATGCTAAGTTATACATGACAGTTATATGAGACTTCATGCCATCTTGGGGAGGGAGGGGGGAGGGAGGGGAGAAAAACTGGAACTCAAAACTATGTAGAACCGTGTGTGGTAAACTAAAAATAAATAAAGAAAAAAATATATATATAAAAAAAATCATTGAGGATAGCCTATTTTGTTGTTTTCTTTACCTTTTTGTCTTTGATGATTAGTGCAGTGTCTGTCACATAGTAGGTGTTTAAATAAAGTTTACTGAATTGAATTGAACAAAGTTATCTGTGAGGTGTGCTGGTGAGTTCAGACAGGAAGAGATTGTGTGACTCAAACATTAAATGAAAAAAGAATTCAATTTACAGAAGAGGGGCAAATATGGGTGAATATGTAACTTCATGTAATATGAGACATATTTAACGTTACAGCTGTCAATTTAAGTGCATTGACAGGTGAATGTTCAATATTAAATTAATAAGATAAGCACATTCAATAAGCATAATTTTCATTACTTTCAACAATAAATTTATAAACTACAGAGGCATTTTCATCACTATCATAATATATTTAAGCTTTCAAGCTGAATACAGTCTGAATGGAAACACAGCAGTGCAGGAATTTGCTCACTCTCTAGCAGCATTGCCAAGTGCCTCTTTACTATCAGTTTGAAACTAGAGGGCAATCCATTATAGGAAGACAAAGGAATGTAGGGATTTCCTTTGTTTTGTTCAGTTCTTGTGTTATTGTTCAGTCCTTTTGTTATTGTTCAGTCCTTTTTTCAGTTGTGCCTGAGTCTCTTTATTAAAATTATTTATTTAGTAATTACATGTAAAAACAATTTTTAACATTCATTTTGAAAATTTTGAGTTCTAAATTCTCTTCCTCTCTTTCTCTCCTTTCATTGAGGCAATCAATTTGATATACATTATACATGTGTAGTCACGCAAAAGCTATTTCTTCTTTAGTTGTATTATAAAAAACATGCATTTAACTCAGTCACCAGTTACCAAATTCAAGGTTGCAGTTCTAGAGTGGTGAGTAGCAGATGTAAGTAATAAGTGCCAAAGTTGTGTACAGAGCAAGGAACAAGTTCCAAAAATTTAGCTCTGTGTCTCTGAGACCAAGAGCAAAGTGGGGACTCTGTTTTAACACTCAGCCATGCACATTAGCCTTCAGTGGAGTAATTAGGCCAGGATCCAACACTAAGGGTGGGCCAGGAGGTCAGTCTCTCTGAACCTGCAAAACCTCCCAGTAGACTAACAATGACTGAGTCTAACTGCAATCTACTGAAATGAAAGCACACATAATGCAATATGCCAAACTTAAGTCAAAAATTTGCAGAACTCTGACTAGGAGAGCAGTGAATCTCTCTCTGGATCATACCATTTCGGAAGTGCCAAAAACTTGTAGGCACCCTGGCTGAGCTATGAAAATGTCAGAAGAGCAAAAGCAGACAGAAGCTCAGGCAAGACTTCACTTTTAGAAGTAGACAGAACCCAAAACTAAAATAAAGTCTAAATAAATAGGCTGGAAGAATAAATGAACAAACAAAAAAGAACTCAATCATAAAGAGCTACTATGGTGATAGGGAAGCTCAAGACAAAAACACAGATGAAGATAATAATTTGAAAACATCAGAGAAACGTTTGAATTAAAATGCAGATTGAACACAAGACCAACAGGAATTCTTAAAAGATTAAAACAAGAGATAAAACATGAGCAAAAAATATTCTGTGGACTAAACATTAGCAGTAGAGAAAAAAATGAAAAAGGAGTGAAAGAAATGAGAGTTAGCTAATAAAGTTATGAAAAGCAAATTAACAACTTGGTAGAAGAAGGACAAAACATTACTAAAGAAAATAATGCTTAAAAATTACAATTGGTCACATGGAAGCTAATTATTCCACAAAAAAACAAGAAATAATAAAAGCAGACACTGTGGGGGTGAAAAACCAACACAAGCCCAACCACAAGAATGCTGCAAGTCCATGTTCTTTTGATCTGCTTTACTAAGGAAAGCAATGTTAAGGGGTTAACGATCTTACTTTAATCCAGCATACAAATATCATTCACTTAGTTCAGGGGAAAAAGCCAGCACCCTGACCTTCAGAGCAAATACAAACAAATTACCAACATCAACAGAGAGACCTTGTCTGATTCAAATCTCAATGCATAGTTATCAGAGTTTAACAAAGTCTGAACATCCGAGTTTACTGTTGTGCCGAAAAAAAGCGAGCGAGACCCGGATATAAATTTAGATGTGGATTTATTGAAGTGTGTGACTGTTCGGAGTACTTACCCAAATCAAACAGCCCTGAGCAAAGGGAGAGAAAGAGGATTTAAAGGGAAAGAACACAATTAGATTTCCGTGGAGATGGTGACACAAACAGTAGGACAAGCTGAGACAGGATTATTTCCATGGAGAAGGGAACACAAACAGCAGGTTCATGGAGATGGGAGTACAAACAGTGGGGTCAGTGGAGATAGGAGTAAAAACAGTGGGGTGAGCTGGGGTAAGACAGAGAAACTGGAGGGGATGGGGGCAGGACATAACATTCCAACTTCTTTTTTTTAAAGTGTGTCAATTCTTTGACACATTCTCAGGGGATCTGTCACAGGAATCAGGGGGACGGGGATTTGCAAATCAGTAATGGAGATCTCTAATCAATAGCAGTTTAACAGAGTTTATGTGGGACTTGACAAATTGCAGAAAATGATTAATGAGGCAGGGGCCCACAACCAGAGCTATAATGAAGAGGAGGAGGGGGCCAGCCAGGGTTGTCACCAGGGTAATGAGCCAAGGGGATCTACGGAACAGGGACTGGTACCAGTTCTCAGAGTTTTCCAGCTCCTTCTGTCTATTGGCAATATTTTGGCGTACCAACCTCAGGCTTTCCCGCACCACCCCAGAGTTGTTAGTGTAGAAACAACAAGCCTCTCTCAGGGCCACACATAGGCCACCCTGCTTGAGAAAAAGAAGGTCAAGGCCTCTGCAGTTCTGGAGGGCCACCTCCGCCAACGAGTCCACTTGTTTTTCTAGGACTGAGATGGACTCCTCTATGTGGGAGAGGTCAGTGTTTACCTGTGCACTTAAGGTCTTACAGTTGAGATGCCCTTTGACTAGGGCTGCCGTCCCAGTGGTGGCAGAGCCCACAAGCCCCAGGCCCACTAAGATGGGGATGAGGAGTGGTATTGCTCGCCTTTTACAGTAACTCAGTTGCCCTTCAGGTGAAAAATAGCACCAGCCTTCCTCACCTGGGAGGAGGGAAACCCAGGGAATTATGGCCACCAAGATGCACAGGGGGCCCTCCGGGTGTTGTTGGTGTCAATAGCAGAGACACACTGGGGAAGTCCATCGTGACACGCCTACCAGGCTCCTGGAGGGGCTGGGAAGTAGTCTGAGCTGGAGGCCTGAATCTCCTGAGTTTGTTTACAAAGGGAGCCATACTGAAAACTGGATAAAGTGGTGTTAGATGATGTAAGGCAAAGGCCTGTTCCCTGTATATCCCCAAAGGTGAGCCGTGGTTGGTTCCACTCGCAGTTCTCTGTGTTGGAGGTAGGGGTGATGGAGGCATTTAGTGCCACCACTATATAGCAAGGAGGCTGGGGCTTGACACAGATCCAACAATTTTTGCCCAGTATGTGGTTAGAGCTCTTAAGTGTCTTATGAACAGCTGATAAAAGGGCAAGCAAGGAAACCTGATAGCTATGGGGTTCCTGAATAATAGGTTTTGGGGCAGGGATGGCTAGGTTCCCTAATGGGGCAGGGATGGCCAGGTCCTCTATTGGGCCAATGGGATGGGGACCTGGTAAAGGCTTCTTGGTCACAGTCAGAGTCACTGTCTCTCCCACGTGTGGCAACCCCATGGTCACCCAAGGGATAATAATGAGTCCCAATACCTGGGAGACCAGGCCTCTCCAGGCAGAGTCAGAAGGGTTTAGGACAATAAGATCGAGTTTGGGGTGCCAGGGGTCGGACTTGATTGTACGGATACAGAGTAACAGGTCCCAGGGTTGGTTGGAGTCCCTAATGCTGCCCGGTAGGACACACAGGGAGTCATTAAGGTCAGTTGAGGGGAGGTTGTAGGCCGTAATACAAGGGCAGCCACATGTGGTTGGGCATCCTGAAGTAGAACAGAGCAGGTAGCCTGCGTCTGCTGGTGGGCCCTCAAAAAGTGTATTGAGGGGGAGATGTATGTCTTTGTGACTTTGGAAAGTTCAGGACTGTTTGTGCCCTGTAGTGATTACCCAAGTAGAGCTTGATTTGGGGGCATGGGGATTGTGAGGGACCCAGGGGGTAACAGGAGGATCAAGAAGAGGGTTGGACTATCTTAGCTTTAGAGGGTTGTCGAGGGGCTATGCCTTCCACTGTGCAGATGTAGCTGCTTTCACTCGGCTGTGGTGGAGCCAGACAGGAATGGAGTTAACCTTGAATGCAGATGGGGTGGTCAGGATGACAGTGTAAGGGCCCTTCCACTTAGGCTCGAGACCAGAGGCCGTATGTTTTTGGACTAGGACAGAGTCCCCAGGCTGAAAGCAGTAGAGGTGATCAGAAGTTGGAGTAGGCAGGGCTTCCCAGACAGATTTATGAAGCTGAGATTGGGTATGTTGCAAACCCTGTAGGAACTTAATGAGGGAAGCATTAATAGAAGGGGGGCCACCCAAAAAGAATTTCAGAGGGGCAAACCTAGTTTATTAGGGGTACATTGGCTGCAGAGCAAGGTCAGAGGGAGTAGAATGACCCAGTTCTCCTGGGTTTCCAGGACAAGTTTAGATAGAAACTCTATAAGGGTGCAGTTTGCTCATTCAACCTGACTAGAGCTCTGGGGCCGTGGGCACACCTTATGATACTTTGGCAACAAAGCTAGGGCCGTTATCTGAGCCAACGCTAAGGGGAAGGCCAAAATGGGGGATCAGTTCATTCAAGAGTTTCTTTACGACCATCGGGGCTCTCTCTTTCTTCAACAAAGACCAAGAGACATTTAAAACCTGCTGCTGGCGGTTTGACAGTAAAATCCATTTCCCAATGTTCCCCTGGTGGCAATTCCCACAGCCTTACCCCAGTGGAGCTGTCTCTGTCTGCTTTGCGTTCACTTGGACAAAGGATGTGCATCTGGTGACTGTGCTGGTAAGCATGTTGTCTAAGTGGGGGATGTAACATCTGTCCCTGAGTAGCTTCCCTCCACCAGGGGTGTGATCTGATGGAGTCTTTCCACCCAATCCCTCCCCAGGACCTCAGGAACAAAAGTTTGGCTGTCTCCCAAAACTCACCACCCGGACTCCTTCTTCCCCCTGCCTTTTTTTTCTTTTGGCCACAAAGGAATCATCCAAGGGTGAATAGGAGAGAGGAGGGGTGGCTGAGGGGAGGGGGTCTGAGACAAGAAGAAGGGGAGTGGCTTCCAAGAGGGGTGCTGCCTGGGCAGTGGCATCGGCTGAGCGGCTGCCAATTGCTTCAGGGGAATCGCCAAGTTGATGGCCTGAGCAGTGGACAAGAGAAACTTGAGAGGGGAGCCAAACAGAGTCCAGGAGGGTGAGGATCTTCCCCCTGCCTCCGACTGTCCTACTGGAAGATGTGAGGGGGCCCCATTCTTTGTAAATAGACAGAAAAGTCATTGAGTCAGGAAGGAGTGTGGCAAAGTTAAGGGCCGAAGACTTAGAAAGCGTAGGGCAGGGGCTGATCTGCCACAAAAAAGATGTTGGGGAGAGCAAATGCAGGGGCAGAGGTGAGGGCCCTTTATAGGGGGTCAAGGGACTTTTGTTCCACCAGGGTCCAGACTAGAGAGCCAGACCCAGCAGTAGAGGAGTAAAGGGGTTTAGCAAGGTCAGCAAACCCAAGGATCCAGCAGTTCATAGACCTGCTTCTTGGTAGTAGGAACAGGAATGTTTAGGATGGCCTGGATACAAACTTAAGAGAGAGAGATTTCTGGCCTCAAGGCAGTACCCAAGGTAGAAAACAGAGGTGCAACAGATCTCCATGGTAGCTGAGGGAATTTAAAAGAGACAGGAGAGAGTGAGTGGTTTGAAAACAACCATCCTCAGTGGATGTAGCTAACAAGAGATCATTAACATACTGAATGAGGGAGCAAGAAGGGTTAGATTCCTGGAAAGGCAAGAGATTCAGGTGGAGGGCTTCATCAAAGAGGGTGGGGGAATTTTTGAAACCCTGAGGCAGCCTTGTCCAGGTCAGCTGGCCACAGAAGCCTGATGAAGGGTTGACTCAGGTGAAAGCGAAAAGGGGCTGACTTTCAGGAGCCAAAGGAATGGAGAAGAAAGCATCCTTAAGGTCCAAGACAGTGTACACAGTGTGGGTGGGTAGCAAGAGGCTGAGGAGGGTGTAAGGATGGCTTATTGCCCTCCCAAAGATCTTGCACTGGCTGAAAGTCAGAAGCGCCAGGCTTTCTAACAGGAAGCAGAGGGGTGTTCCAGGGGGACCGGCACGGGACAAGGATGCCAGCCTCCTTGAGGCAGGAAATATGGAGAGCTACTGAGGAAAGAGAACGAATCTGTCCGGAGGCTAGAAAAGCAGTTTTGAGTCCTGGGGGAGGGCCACTGGAGGAGAGAAAAACAGAGAGCTATGCCCCTGTGGGCTTCAGAAGATATGGGATACTGACATAGAAACCAGAGAGGCTGTGGCTAGGAGCCAGGAGGGTTAGATTCGGCCCAAACCCCAGGGACTAGGGAAAAAAGGCGGTCCAGGAGGAGGTGGTAGAAGCTGACTCAGTTGGCTCATGAAGGAGGAGCTCAGCACAAGAAGGGCAGGTGGGGGGGGGAACAGGAGGGGAGGTCAGAGCTAGGTCCAGGGAGGCTGACTCACCATGGTATCACAACTTGACAATAATAGCAGGTTTTTTTTTACAAATACCTTTTGTTTTTAAAGCTTCTACCTGGACCTGACAATCAAATTTTAATTTTTAAAAGAATGTCCTAAAAGCCAATTATTTTTTTTAATTTTAATTTATTTATTTAACATATTTGGTTTTCAGCATTGATTTTCACAATAGTTTGAATTACAAGTTTTCTCCCCATTTCTACCCTCCCCCCCACTCCAAGATGGCTTATATTCTGGTTGCCCTGTTCCCCAATCAGCCCTCCCCTCTATCATCCCCCTCCCCTCTCATCCCCTTTACCCTTCCTTTCTTGTAGGGCAAGATAAATTTCTACGCCCCATTGCCTGTGTATCTTATTTTTTAGTTGCATGCAAAAATTTTTTTTGTTTTTGAACATCTGATTTTAAAACTTTGAGTTCCAAATTCTCTCCCCTCTTCCCTTCCCACCCACCCTCCCTAAGAAGTCGAGCAATTCAACCTAGGCCACACATGTATCATTATGTATAACCCTTCCACAATATTCATGTTGTGAAAGGCTAACTACATTTTGCTCCTTCCCAACCCATCCCCCTTTATTGAATTTTCTCCCTTGACCCTGTCCCCTTTCCAAAGTGTTTGTTTTGATTACCTCCACCCCCATCTGCCCTCCCCTCCATCATCCCCCCCTTTTATTTTTTTTTATCTTCCTCCCTCTTCTTTCCTGTGGGGTAAGATACCCAACTGAGTATGTATGGTATTCCCCCTCAGGCCAAATCTGATGAGAGCAAGGTTCACTCATTCCCCCCTCACCTGCCCTCTCCCCTCCTCCCACAGAACTGCTTCCTCTTGCCACCTTTATGCGAGATAATCCACCCCATTCTATCTCTCCCTATCTCCCTCTCTCAGTATGTTGCTCTCTCATCCCTTAATTTGATTTTATTTCTTTTAGATATCTTCCCTTCATCTTCAACTCATCCTGTGTCTGCTCTCTCTCTTTTACATATATATATATATGTATATAAACACACATATATATATATACACACATACACACACATACATACATATACACATAGATACATACACACATACACATTCACTTGTATATATACATAAACATATACATACATATATATATGCATATTCCCTTCAACTACCCTAATACTGAGGTCTCATGAATCATACACATCATCTTTCCATGTAGGAATGTAAACATAACAGTTCAACTTTAGTAAATCCCTTGCAATTTCTGTTTCTTGATTACCTTTTCATGCTTCTCTTGATTCTTGTGTTTGAAAGTCAAATTTTCTATTCAGTTCTGCTCTTTTCACTGAGAAAGCTTGAAAGTCCTCTATTTTATTGAAAATCCATATTTTGCCTTGGAACATGATACTCAGTTTTGCTGGGTAGGTGATTCTAGGTTTTAATCCTAGCTCCATTGACCTCCGGAATATCGCATTCCAAGCCCTTCGATCTCTTAATGTAGAAGCTGCCAGATCTTGGGTTATTCTGATTGGGTTTCCACAATACTCAAATTGTTTCTTTCTGGCTGCTTGCAGTATTTTCTCCTTGATCTGGGAGCTCTGGAATTTGGCAACAATATTCCTAGAAGATTTCTTTTTGGGATCTATTTGAGGAGGCGATCGATGGATTCTTTCAATTTCTATTTTGCCCTGTGGCTCTAGAATATCAGGGCAGTTCTCCTTGATAATTTCTTGAAAGATGGTATCTAGGCTCTTTTTTTGATCATGGCTTTCAGGTAGTCCAATAATTTTTAAATTATCTCTCCTGGATCTATTTTCCAGGTCAGTGGTTTTTCCAAGGAGATATTTCACATTGTCTTCCATTTTTTCATTCCTTTGGTTCTGTTTTATAATATCCTGATTTCTCATGAAGTCACTAGCTTCCACTTGCTCCAATCTAATTTTTAAAGTAGTATTTTCTTCAGTGGTCTTTTGGACCTCCTTTTCCATTTGGCTAATTCTGCCTTTCAAGGCATTCTTCTCCTCATTGGCTTTTTGGAGCTCTTTTGCCATTTGAGTTAGTCTGTTTTTTAAGGTGTTGTTTTCTTCAGTGTATTTTTCAGTATTTTTTTGGGTCTCCTTTAGCAAGTCATTGACTTGTTTTTCACGGTTTTCTCGCATCCTTCTCATTTCTCTTCCTAATTTTTCCTCTACTTCTCTAACTTGCTTTTCCAAATCCTTTTTGAGTTCTTCTATGGCCTGGGGCCAGTTCATGTTTTTCTTGGAGGCTTTGGTTGTAGGCTCTATGACTTTGTTGTCTTCTTTAGGCTGTATGTTTTGGTCTTCTTTGTCACCAAAGAAAGAATCCAAAGTCTGAGACTGAATCTGGGCGCGTTTTCGCGCCTGGCCATATTCCCAACCCACTAACTTGACCCTTGAGTTTTTCAGTGGGGTATGACTGCTTGTAGACTAACGAGTTCTATGTTCCACGTTTGGGGGGGAGGTGCCAGCTCTGTCAGACCCGCACTACTCCTTTCCCAAGAACCCCCAGTCCAGACTGGGCTTAGATCTTCAGCAGGCTGTTGCACTCCTGCTCTGATGCGCCACTTAATTCCTCCCCCCAGGTGGGCCTGGAGCTGGAAGTAACAACAGCTGTAGCTGCCCCACCTCCGCTGCCCCTGGGGCTGGAAGCCGAACCGCAAACTCCTTCCACTCCAGCAGCTTTTCCCACTAACCTTCTCCGCAGTCCTTGGTGTTTGTGGGTCGAGGGGTCTGGCAACCGCCGCAGCTCACATATTCAGGGCGCTAGGGCCCCCTCCGCGCGGCCTCTGGTCTGGATGGTCCACGCCACTCAGGCTGGGCTCCGCTCCACTTCATTCCCAGCTCCCAGCTCCCAGCTCCCCGAGACCTCACCCAGAGACCATCCAGGCTGTCCTGGGCTGGAGCCCTGCTTCCCTCTGCTGTTCTGTGGGTTCTGCCATTCTAGAATTGGTTCAGAGCCATTTTTTATAGGTTTTTGGAGGGACTCGGGTACAGAGCTCACTCTAGTCTCTGCTTACCAGCCGCCATCTTGGCTCCGCCCCCCAATTTTAAGTCCTAAAAGCCAATTATTAAAAATTAGTCCTACTGACTTTAAAAGCCAGGTTCAGAGGTCAGCTAGTTTCTGACTCCACTGTTTTCTTTTCTTTCAGTAAAAACTTCCACTTCCAGGCTTTTCCCAATTTAATGTACAAATAGGGATCCCAGTACTGCTGTTACAAAACTTGGAAGTTTATAACTTCTTAGATTAAACTTCTTTAAAAGGCATGGTCATATAAAATGACTTAACAGTTTCCTAATCCACTCATTATTTTAACAGTACAATTGTCAATCTAACAACACTTAGAGAAATTGTTTCTCTAACAACACAGATGAACCAAACAGTTGTTACCTAGCAACATAAACTTAATTTGTTACCAAGAAATATAACAAAATTTGAGAAATACAATATCATAAACAGATGTAAACCTTTAGAATCATAATTAATTAATTACCCATCTGGCTGGATGTATTTCAACCTTCATCTTATCACCATTGACATAAACTTCACATCTGAGAAAATTCACATATGAAGCAATTCTACTTAACTTGAACATTTGTTTTTGCCAATCAATATATTAAATAATTTTACAGTTAAGAATACTATTACAATTTGGCATCACCTGTTATAACCAAGTCAGTTTAAAGTGACATACTGGACTAATATTCATGTTACATTTAATAGAACCTACTCACAGATCTAGTCCAAAGGGTGGGTGGACATAATCTTTTCCATCTCTCTATAACTTCATCTATTGGGTTTTTTAACTCAAGCTATCAAGCCTTTTACTCTAAGCTGCTTGCCCAAGATTTTAATTTACTAATCTTCCACATTTTTTTTTATCACAGTCTCTCTTTTCCTTTTTCCATAAACTTTAGTGACTAGCAGTAAAATGAACTCTAATTTATCTTAAGCATTAAATTAGGAATGATGCATTTTCACTTTTCACTTCTTTTCTGGTTGGGTCCCATTACATAAAAACTTTTTCTGCTTTTTGTAGGCAGGAAAAGGGTTAAAATACCTCTCTAGCTGTTTCCCTTTTGATCTATAGGAAGGAGTTAACTCTTCCTTATCTTGAAACTTTTTTTAGTGCAGAGAAGTTCAAAGGAACTTTTCCAATGTACCTTTAAGTTTTTCTCCTGAGCGGTCACCTTTAAGTCTTTCTGCTCAGATAACTCTGCCTTTTTCTGAGCAGAGGTTATGCCAGAGCCCTGAGAACTCAGTCTTAACACTTCTCAGGCTTTCTGTTCTCACATACCCTGTTTTCTCCCGTCTTCAACATAAATCAATCTCTCCCCACAACTTGACTTTAACTTATGGGCATTTCTCCTTACGGTGTTAAACTTTAACCAGACTACGGACACATAGCCTGCTCTGCTCCCTCCTCAGGAATACCAGTGTGATAGGGAGGGGCAAGGGGGAAGTTTAGCGCCTGCTGCTGCAGCTGCTGACAGGCTACTCTCACTCATTCATGGACACACACATGCACAGGCACAAACAGACAAACAAAAACACACAAAACACAAAACAGAGAGACACCCAGGGACAGATGCCAGAAACCAGAGCAGGCAGAGGCTGGACTGTCTCCAACATGCCTGGGAGATTCGGACTTTTTCAGAAGGCCTGCCAGACTAATTAGGTCTGTCTCCCAGTCTTATTGACTGCTAAAGCCATGTGCAGCCCCAAATCTCTACCAGAATCAGAAGGGAATTCCCACCAGAAACCAGAAAACAGAAACCTGACTCAACTTACCCTCTGGGGCTCTGGAATGTCTCAGAGATGGATTCCCCTAGAGGTTCTTTTTTTTTTTTGATCCAGAAAAGTCTGAATAGAGGGCAGGTCGGCATTGGGGGGTGGGTTAGTTCTCCTACCTCTCGAGCTCCAGGGGCTCTGAAAAGTCTGGCCTGAAAGCCAATTATTAATGTCTCAGAGGCCGGATCCCCTAGAAGTCGGGACAAGGAGACGTCCACTACTCAAGGACGAGACCCTACCTGGCCCAGGTCTCGGGAGTGCCACAGACCACCCCCAGATCTCACTGCAGCCTCCAGAAATGTGCCGAAAAAAGCAAGCGAGACCCGGATATAAATTTAGATGTGGATTTATTGAAGCATGCGACTGTTCGGAGTAATTACTCAAATCAAACAGCCCTGAGCAAAGGGAGAGAAAGAGTATTTAAAGGGAAAGAACACAATTAGATTTCTGTGGAGATGGGGACACAAACAGTAGGACAAGCTGAGGCAGGATTACTTCCGTGGAGAAGGGAACACAAACAGTGGGGTCCGTGGAGATAGGAGTAAAAACAGTGGGGTGAGCTGGGGCAAGATGGAGAAACTGGAGGGGGAGCAGGGTATAACATTACAAGCTGGAGGTCTCTTAACTACAACTTCCCAGAGTCTCCACATCAGCACACCACCAAGAGTGAGAGCCCTAAGAAAATAGCTCTGTCTTCTCTTTTTATGCCCTCTTTAGCCATCATCAAATGTCATCTGAGCAACCAGAACTTAAGCTCTTACTATTGGCTCTGGTCTTAGCAACTCCCCTTAGGATCCTGGGGGCTTCATGCCCACATCGGCTTAGCACCTAGTAGCTAGGGGTTTTGGGCCTACTTGGGAGCAAAGATATAATCAGACCTCCATTTATTGGCCCCACCTGGAGTCCCACCTTAATTACCAATGCAAGTGGTCACAAGACAAAAAAAAAGAAAGAAAATATCAACTATCAAATAAGAAAAGCAATTGGCCTAGAAAGGATATTGAGGAGAGGTAATTTAAGAGTCCTTGGACTACCTGAAACCCAAGACCACAAACACACACACACACACACACACACACATGCAAGAGCTGGAAATAATATTTCAAAAATTATAAAGGAAAACTGCCTAGATGTCTTAGAACCAGAGGGCAAAGTAGAAATTGAAAGAATCCATGGGTCACCTCCTGAAAGGAATCCAAAATTAAAATGTTCTGGATTATTAAAAATGAAATCCATAACTCCTAGGTCAGGGAGAAAATACTTCAAGCAGCCAAAAAGAATGAATTCAAGTACTGTAGAAGTACTATTAGGATCACTCAAGATGTAGCAGCTACCACATTAAAAGAATGGGGGATTTGGAACAAGATATTCCAGAGGCAAAGTAGCTAGGATCACAACCAAGAATAACCTACTCGGAAAAACTGAGCATAATCCCTACAGGAAATAAATAAACATCCAATGAAATTGAGAATTTTTGAGCATTTCTTATGAAAAAAAGAGCTGAATAAACAGCATTCAAACACAAGAGAAGAATTAAAAAGGTAAACTTGAGTAAGATATTGTAAGGGAATAAATAAGGATACACTATTTGAATTATTATACGGGTAGGGGATAGCATGTAAATCCTCAGAACTTCATCATCACCAGGGGCATTAGAAGGAGTCAAATTAGGCAGAGGACTGGTTGTGACTTGATTAGGTTGAGATGAACTTAAAAGACAAACAGAAGAATGGAAAGTACACCTGTACTAGGAATGAGAATAAGAGAAAAAAAATGAGAGAAATAATTTGACATAAATGTGACACAAAAGGAAGAGTTTATAAAATGGAAGGAGCAGAAAGGGGGATAGTAATCAATACTTGAACTCACTGTCATATGAACTAGTTCAATAAGGGAAGAATACAATATACAGGCAGTTGAGTACAGAAATTAATCTTATACAACAGGAAAGTAGAAGGGGAAGGGAAAGACACTAAAAGAAATAGGGATGAATAACATGGAGCATAGATTAAGGGAGGTAGTGGTTAAAGTCTTGAGGAGGTGACAGGGTAAAACAGAGAAGGATAAATACAGGAGAATAGGATATAGAGAAATAATTTGTAATCATAACTTTGAGTATGAATGGAATGAACTCATCCACAAAATGTAATAGGACAGTAGAATGGATTAGAAACCAGAATCCAAAAATAGCTTTTTTACCACAAACACACTTGAAACAGAAAGATGCACATAGAGTTAAGAGGCTAAAACAGAATCTACTATACTTCAGCTAAAGTAAAAAAAAAAGGTAGGGGGAGCAATTATGATCTTATGATCTCAAAGAAAAAGCGAAAATAAACCTCTTTAAAAGAAATGATTAGGGAAAATATATTTTACTGAATTAATATCAATATTGAGCCATATATTCAATAAATGGCATAGTGTCCAAGTTATTAGCAGACATGCTATGTTAAATGAGTTACAGGAAGAAACAGACAGTAAACTATACTAGTAAACAATTTCAACTTACCCCTCCCAGACCTAGATAAATCTAACCATCAAATAAAAATAAAGAATTTAAAGAAACTAGAATTTTAGAAAAGTTAGGTATGATAACCCTCAGAGAACAATGAATGGGAATAGAAAGGAGTACAACAAATTACCATATATTAGAGTATTAAAAACTTCCCAAATGCAGAAAAGCAGAAATATGAAATGTATCCTTTTTCAACTATAAAGCAATAAAACTTTGTTCAATAAGGAAGCTTAGAAGCATAGATTAAAAATTAGTTGGAAAATAAATAAGCTAGTCCAAAAAAACCCAAATCATAAAAACAATAAATAATTTCATTAAAGGTTACAATGAAACAAAATTTTAAAGATGTAATAGTGTAATACAACCAAAGTAATACTTAGGGAAATTTTATATATCTCAACACTTACATAAATAAAAGAAATAAATCAAGGAATTAGGTATGCAACTAAAAGAAAAAGAATTGAACTACCAAAAATTATTGTGCAGAGCTGGATAAAATAATAACAAAATTCATCTGGAAGAACAAAAGATTCAGAATATCTAGAGAATTAATGAAAAGAAATGCTAGGGAAGGTGGCCTAGACATACTAGATACTAAACCGTATTATAAAGCAGCAGTCATCAAAACTACTTGGTACTGGCTAAGCAACAAAGTGGTAGATCAGTGAAATAGGTTAGGTACACAAAACTTAGTAGTCAACAACTATAGCAATTTACTCTTTGACAAACCTGAAGAATCCAGCTTCTGGGCTAAGAATTCACTATTTCACAAAATCTCCTCAGAAAATTGGAAAATGGAAGGGCAGAAACTGGGCATAGACCAACATCTTATACCATATACCAAAATAAAGTCAAAATGGGTTCATGCTTTAGGTGATACTATAAGCAATTTGGGAGACCAAGGAACAGTTTACCTATCAGATTTATGGGAATGTAAAGAATTCGTGACACAACAAGAGATAGTGAGCATTACAAAATACACAATGGATAATTTTGATTATGTTAAATGGAAAAGTTTTTGTATTAAAAAAAGCCAATGCAACAAAGATTAAGAGGGAAGCAGAAAATTTGGAGAAAATCTTTACAAACTAGTGTCTCTGATAAAGGCCTCATCTCTAAAATATACAGGGAACTGAGACAAATTTATAGGAATACAAATCATTCCCCAATTGAGAAATGGACAAAGGACATGAACAGGCAGTTTTCAGAGGAAGAAATTAAAGCTATCTATAGGCATATGAAAAAATGCTCAAAATCACTACTGATTAGAGAAATGCAAATCAAAACAACTGGTAAGTACCACATCTCTCTTGTCAGATTGACTAAAATGACAAAACAGGAAAATGATAAATGCTGGAGAGGATGTAGGAAAATTGGAACACTGTTACTTTGCTGGTGGAGTTGTTAACAGATCCAGCCATGCTGGAGAGCAATTTGGAACTATGCCTAAAGGGCTATGTAAATGTGCATAGCCTACACCCAGCAATACCACTCCTAGTGCTGTATCCCAAAGAGATCACACAAGTGGGAAAAGGACCCATATACACAAAAATATTTATAGCGGCTCTTTTTGTAGTAGCAAGAATTTGAAATCAAGGGGATGCCCATCAATTGGGGAATGGCTGAACAAGTTGTGGTATATAAATGTAATGGAATATTATGGTGTTATAAGAAATGGGGAAGATATGGACTTCATAATAACCTGGAAAACATATGTGATATAATGCTGAGTGGGCACAGCAGAACTAGAAGAACATTATACACAACCTCAGATATATTGATTCTGTGATGACTAACTTTGATGGACTTAGCTCTTCTCAGCAATACAAAGTTCAAAGACAACTCCAAAGGACTCATGATGGAGAGAGCTATCTACATCCAGAGAAAGAACTGTGGAGTTTGAATGCAGATTGAGGCAAACTATTTGCTCTCCTTTTTTTTCTTTTTTTGGGGGGAGGGGGTTGTTTCTTCTTTCTCATGATTCATTCCATTGGTCATAATTCTTCTTTACAACTTGACTATTGTGTAAATAAGTTTAATGTGAAGTTATATGTATGGATTCCATGCTGTCGGGAAATGAGAGAGGAGGGGGAGGAAGAAAATCTGGAACTCAAAATCATGTGGAACTGAGTGTTGTAAACTAAAAATAAAAATCTTAATTAAAAAAAAAAAACAGCTGCACAAAAATCCTGAAGCTCAGGACTCCTCCCCTTGGGAATCAGAGTCTCACTTCAGCATAAAGTTAAAAATCAAGAATTAGGCTGGAAAATGAACAAACAAAAGAAAAAAATTCTGACTATACAAAGTTACTGTGATGAAAAGGAAGATCAAAAAACACACTCAGAAGGGGATAACAAAATTAAAATTTGTGCATCTAAAGCCTCAAAAAAATAGGAATTGGCTGTAGGCCATGGAAGAGCTCTAAAAGGATTTTTAAAATGAAGTAAGAGAGGTAGAGGAAAGACTGGGAAGAGAAATGAGAGTGATGCAAAAATCGTTAAAGAAAGAGTCAATAGCTTGATAAAGGAGGCACAAAAAATACCAAATAATATAATACCTTAAAAAACAGAATAGGCCAAATGGTAAAAGAGGCACAAAAATCCAATGAAGAGAAGAATGGCTTGAAAAGCAGAATTGGCCAAATAGAAAAAAATATTAAAAATTTTACTAAAGAGAACTCATTAAAAATAGAATTGCCCAAACGGAAAAGGATATACAAAAGCTCACTGAAGAAAATAATTCCTTAAAAGTTAGAATCATCCAAACAGAAGGTTATGACTTGATGAGACATTAAGAAACAATTAAACAAAATCAAAAGAATGAAAAAATAGAAGATGTGAACTATCTCATTGGAAAAAAACAACTGACCTGGAAAATAGATCCAGGAGAGATAATTTTAAAGTTATTGGATTACCTGAAAGCGATAATACAAAAAAAAGCCTAGAAATCATCTTTTAAGAAATTATCAAAAAAATTTCCCTGATATTCTACAGCCGGGGGTAAAATATAAATTTAAAGAATCCAGCAATCACCTCTTGAAAAGACATCCCAAAATGAAAACTGCTACAAATATTATAGCCAGATTCCAGACTTCCTAAGTCAAAGAGAAAATATTGCAGGAAGGCAGAAAGAAAAAATTCCTATATGGTGGGATCCACAGTCAGAATAACACAAGATTTAGCAGCTTCTACATAAAGGCTTTAGGAGCCTTGGAATATGATATTCCATGGGGCAAAGGAGCTGGGATTACAGCCAAGAATCACCTATCCAGCAAAACTGAGTGTAACCTCTTCAGGGGAAAATAGATATTCAATTAAATAGAAGACTTTCAAGCATTCTTGATGAAAATAAAACAGAGCTGAATAGAAAATTTGACTTTCAAATACAAGACTCAAGAGAAGAATAAAAAGGTAAACAGGAAAGGGAAATCATAAGGGACTTAATAATTTTAAACTATTTATATTCCCACATAGGAAGATGATATTTGTGACTCATAAGACCTTTCTTATTATTAGTGCAGTTAGAAGGAGTGTATATAAAGATAGAGAGTATA
Source organism: Trichosurus vulpecula (assembly GCF_011100635.1). Taxonomy (NCBI): domain Eukaryota; kingdom Metazoa; phylum Chordata; class Mammalia; order Diprotodontia; family Phalangeridae; genus Trichosurus; species Trichosurus vulpecula. The sequence goes on from NC_050580.1 coordinate 218,780,138, forward strand.
GGTATGAGTTGAATACGAAGGAATGATATCTAAAAAATAAAATTAAGGAGTGACAGAGAAGCACAATGGGAGAAAGAGAAAGGGAGAGGTAGAATGCAATAAATTATCTCACATAAAAGAGGTGAGAAAAAGTTTTTGCAGTGGAAGGGAAGAGAGGGTAGGGGAGGAGGCGTGAGTAAATTTTACTCTCATCAGAATTGGCTCAAAGATAGAATAACATATTCATGCAATTGGATATAGAAATATATCTTACCCATTAGGAAAGAAGGAGGGAAAGGGGTAAGAGAAGGGGGAGGGGTTAGAAAGGAGGGACAGATTGGTGGAGGAGGTAGTCAGAAGCAAAACATTTTTGAGGAGGGACAGGGTGAAAGGAGAGAGAGAGTAAAATAAATGGGGCAGGAGGAATAGGATGGAGGAAAATACAGTTAACAATTGTAACTGTGAAAAAAATTTAAAGCATTACACTGATAAAGGTCTCATTTCTCAAACACATAGAAAACTGTGTCAAATTTGTAAAAATAATAGCCATTCCTCAATTGGTAAGTTATCAAAATATATGATCAGTTTTCAGATGAAGTAATCAAAGGTACCTATAGCCATTAAAAATACTGTAACTCCTTCTTGATTGGAGAAATGCAAAATAAAACAGTTCTGAGGTACTACTGCATACCTATTGGACTGGTTAATAGGACAGAAAATTAAATGACAAATGTTGGAAGGGATGTAGGAAAAATGAGATGTTAATGTTTTGTTGGTGGAGATGTGAACTGATTCAACCATTCTGCAGAGCAATTTGGAGTTATGCCCAAAGGATTATAAAACCATACATACCTTTTGACCTAGCAATACCACTACTAGGTCTGTATCTCCAAAGAGATAAAAAAATAAAAAAGGATAAGGACCCATATATACAAAAATACTTATAGCAGCTCTTTTCTGTGAGCAAAGAATGGGAAATTGAGAACATGCTCATCAATCAGGGAAAGTCTAAACAAGTTGTGGTATGTGATTATGATGGAATACTATTGTATTATAAGAAATGATGAGACTTGCATGGGCTGATGCAAAATAAAACATACTGTCTACAAAGTAACAGCAATATTGTAAGTTGACCAACTGTGAATGACTTAGCTATTCTCATGAATATAATGATCCAAGACAACTCTGAAGGACTTATGATGAAAAATGCTATCCATCCCCAGAGAAAGAATTCATGGTGTCTGAATACATATTGAAACATACTTTGTTTTCTTTACTTTCTTTACTTTTCTTGAGTTTTTTGTCTATGTTTTCTTTTACAACATGATTATTATGGATATGATTTTACATGACTACGCATGTATAACATATATTGAATTGCTTGCCTTCTTAATGGGGTGGGGGTCTTGGGGAGGGAGGAAGAGAGAATTTGGAACTTACAATTTTAAAAATGAAAGTTGAAAATTATTTTTACATGTAACTGGGGTAAAATGAAATACTATACAAAAATTCAAAATAAAAAAAAAGAAATGATGAAAAGGATGGTTTCATAAGAACTTGGGAAGACCTGTATTACATGAACTGATGCAAAGTGAGGTGAGCAGAACTAGGAGAAAAATCTACATTGAAATAGCAATATTGTGAAGATAATCAATTTTGAAAGACTTAGTAATTCTGATCAATTCAATGGTCACCTCAGTTCCAAAGTATTCATGATGAAAAATCTTTTCCACTTCCAGATAGAGAAGTGATGGACTTAGAGTGAAAATTGAAGCATGTTTTTTCATTGAAAATCATTAATTCAGAAATCCACTTTTCATGACTGTACATTTTTGTAATGGGTTTTGTTTTTCTTGCTTTATCAATGGGTGGAGGACTTGAGGGAAAGAGAGAAAATCTGGAACTGAAAAAATATCCAAAAGTCTCTATTTTTTTTTAAATAATGGAAAGAAAAAAATAAAATTCTAAACTACTAAGCCTCCATTTTCTCAATTCCAAAATAACTGAGTTGGACCAGATGACCTCTTAGGACCCTCCCAGTAAAATATCAATCCTATTGTACCTTGTGTGTAAGTTACTAGCTGAAATTTTTCAAATTAGATTTACAGGAAAATTATTTGCCTGGCTTTCATTTTATTTTAATAGAAAAATGGAATTCAAGGCCCTCATTTATAACACAATGAAACACTTTCTTCCAAGTGCTGCTGCAAAACTAAAAAAAAATTAAAAATTATATGTCTCTACTAGAATGTTATCCTCAAACCCAGAAGCCAAATTTTCCAATGTTCACATAAAATTTATCTAACATGTACTCAATTACCATGAGTTATTTTTCTTCTAATACATTGTGCATTTTTATGTTCAGTCCATAGGGTCACATAGAATATGAACTGGATAAGATTTATATTGAAATTGTAATATATATATATATATATATATATATATATATATATATATATATATATATATATATATATATATATATATATATGTATCTTTTAGATTCCTTAGTATGCATTCAATTCACAGCTGACTTCTGAGATACTGGGGATGGACTGTCATGAAAATTATTCTTCCAGGCAGATAGTACACAATTATGCTGAATAATCTGTAGATACTGGATGAAATTGTGAATGTATAGAGAAACAACACATCAAAGGCAAAAAGAGAGCTCTTTCATTCATCCTGAAAGGTCTGCCCTTGAATCTTTGGACATTTAGAGAATCAGATACTAGTTTTTAGGTCAGCTCCCACTGTGCCCAAATACTCTTTGCTATAACCATTCAAAGAATACAAGAGAACTAATTTCTCTCTATAAGTCTAAAATTAGTAGGAAGTATAGCACTCAGCATGAAAGATGTTGTTTGTTCTATTTATATATTTCTCAGGTCTTAGCATCAAACCTTATGATGTATATCACTGTGCAATCATTGGAAACAGGAAGGCAAGGCAGAAGTAATTTCAAGAAATTTAAAAATGGCAAGACACTGAAAAAAGATCAAAGTACTGAAAATATAGGCCAATTCTTCCATCATTATTAGAGCACTACTTTCAGCTTCAAGATCTCTAGCTCTGGTGCTATGGTCTGTGTGCCAAATGGCCAAAAGTAACAATTATAGATTATTCAGTGAGGTAAACATTTACAAAACAAAATTAAGTGAGAAATTATCTTTGATGCCAGTAGCCAAGAAGTAGAATCAGTGAACTATTGAATCCATAGCATTTTAATTGAGTTAATATATGTAAAGTGCTTAAAGCATCATAAAATTGCTAGTCATTGTTATTGTAGATATAATATGCTATATATCATAGATGCTAGATATCATATTACACACTATGTATCATAGTCACTTCAGATGAATTATTATTGTTCAATAATATTGTGTTTATTAATTATTTACTATTTAATTAAAATACTAATTTATTAAAATTATTTCTCATTTATTAATAATTGACTGTTTCCTCTATCAATGAATCTATTTTACCTAATTTTTATGCCATAGTCATCATTAAGGATTTCTAATTTTATACTTCTGCTACTTCCTCCATTTGATACAGCTATCAGTCCCTCTATGACTTGATAAACAATCTTCAAGAGCTGCTATGGTCAACAAACTCATCTAATAAACCATTCTTAAAAACAACCCATAATACATACACAAAATTGTATAGTTCTGAAAACTAACACTATATTGAGCAATTTTTCTAAGTACTTCATTAAGTAGGAAGGAATATGTATTGAATGACATGAGTAACGTAACAGGATTATCGTCTTCACAGATGAGCTTATCCAACTTCCTTACTCTACCTATGAGAAAAATGAAACTCAGAGAGAAGTGACTGTTTAACTGTCACACAGATAATAAGTGACAGGTGGAATTCAAACCTCTGACTACCAATGTCTAACTACCTCTGACTACCAATCTATTACATCATAGTTCTGTTGGTACCACTTCTCAAATGGCACCAATTAAAGTAACTTTTTTGTCTTTCTAGACTAAGTTAATAAATTCCTGGTCCCAAGTAGTACTTCAAGCTTGTCTTAGTGCTTTGAAGATGATGAACTTGAAATCAACATACAAGTTTTCATTGGAAACATAAATATGTGTACAGTACTGGAAGCAATCACCAAGCAAGCTAGGAATATATTCCCTAAAATAGCACTTCTCTATCTAAAAGCAAAACAAAATCCTGGTCCAAGCTAGGTCAAAGAGCTTATAACATGTGTGTGTTTTTTTTTCTCTCCTTTGAGCAAGAAAACAATAGAGAACGTAATCACCTTTAAAGCTCATCACAATACCACTGAGGTCTGAGAAAAAGAATAGTAGCTGTATTATAGATGTTCCATTTTATAATCCTCTCATCAGTAAAATGAAGGAAATAATGCTTCCCTATCTAACTCCTAGGGCTATTAAAAGAAATAGTGTATGTGAAGTCACTTTGAGGAATGTATAAGCTCCATATAATTGCTAGGTACCATTACTATCATTATTATTGCAATAAGAGATGTCATCATGAGGTTCACAGAAGAAATAATTTTATCAATGATATAATAAAATTCATTGAATCATGAGTCATTTCAAAAATTACTTTTAAAAATGATGTTTCTTCACCTCGGGTATCTGAGTAGAAGGTTTTATTAAGCACTGAGTTAGAATTCAACATTCACCCACCTTCCAGATCCTAAGCACATCAAATACCTATTAGACAGGTTAATCAGTCAATCAATTAATTGATTAATCAACAAACAAGAGCTTACTATATTTCAGGCACTGTGCTAAGCACTGGAGATATAAAGACAAAACCAAAATAATCCCAGTCTCCATGGAACTTCTATTCTAGTGGGGAAACAACATCTGCATATATAAGAAAATGCAAAATACACACAAAATAAAATGTAACAAGGAAACATTAGCAGCAAGGGAGAGTCAGGAAAGGCCTCATGAGAAAGTGGCTTTGGTTGGAAAACACAGTGCAAGAAGGGGAGAGACATGCTATTATTATCATCATTTTACAACTGAAGAAACTGAGGCCAACACCAGTTAAATGACTTAGAGTCACAGAGCTAGTAAACGTGTAAAGCCAGGTTTGAACTCAGATATAAGGAAGTCATTAAACTGGGACTGCTTTAATCAAGGGATGCAGAAAGAGTCAAACAGCCAGTCTGCCTCTTTATTTTGTGAGCAAATTAGCTGTGTAAAATGCTGTATAGACCTAAATTATCTTTATCATAGTTCATCACTGAAGATACAGGATGGGCACAAAGAAAAAGTATTTCACTGAAGGAGGCTTTGGGAAAACCCTTTTAGATCTTGAAAGTGTGAAGCACTTGACTGTTAACAACAGGAAATGAGGGAAGACAAGTATTCATGATAGCAGTGGTCACATTTTCACAGATTCTCAAAATAGCAAAATATTATTCATTCCCATTCTGATTTTTTTTCCACTCAGAGTGAAAGTAAAGGGCAGACTTTGAAATATAAGAATTATCAATGTTCCATTTTCTCTGAGAAATTAGAAAATATTTACCAGAGATTGACACTTTTTTGAATAAAATCTTTCCTGAACAAAATTCCTTTTATGTACTTAGAAATTAATATTTCATATCAGCCATTTAAGTAAGTATAATTCCCATCTTATACCCCTTTTACGCCACCCTCCTATTAACCCATGGATGAGTTTATTGGCAAGAACCTCATGTAAAACAATAAAAACAAATAAAAATCAAAACAAAAATTCAAAACAGTTTCTCTCTCTTACAAACCTTAAGAAACACTTGCAAAAAGTTGAACAAATGTCTTGGAAACAAGGTTCTATTGTTGCTAGAAAATACAGGGCATTTTTATGTTCTCAGTTATGGGACAATGTACTTGTCAAGGGACTGAATACCCTGGCTATTTCTGCTACCTGGATGGATCTTTTCACATTGGCTAATTACAGGGAAGGAACTAAAAAACTGGAAGACATTAAAACATATTAAATATTATGCATAATGAATTTATTTCTGTACTCTGTGTTTTATAAGAAAAGAGAAAGTTTAAAAAAGAGATAAAGTTGTAAAAGAGAAAGGATCTTCAAATCAGGAGAAGAAATGAAGTACAATGGTCATAACATCCTACTTGGGAAAAGATCTTAAATTATACTTCAGACTAATAGACACATTTAACTCTCTAAGTTATTCAGTTTCTATTAATCAATTCTGCCTCAGAACTTCAGGTTGATACTTATTCATTTTGGTCAGAATTGATTTTATACAATTGAAATAAGAACTTCATTTTGTCATGGTGCCAAAGTTTCCAGTATATAATTTATATATCAGTAAGAATGATATACTTGAGGCAAGGACACAAGTGGATGGCTATTGCAATACATGTAGCCCAGGTAAGAGGTGATGAGAGTCTGCACAAGGGTGATAGCTGTGTGAGTAAAGAGAAGGTGACATATACGAAAGAGGCCGTGAAGGTAGAAATGATAAGATCTGACAAAAGATTGATTATGGGGGATGAGTAAGTCTATGTGAAGAGATGAGAATGACACTGAGATTAACAGCCTGGGTGACTGGAAAGATGGTGGTGATCTTTCCAGTAATAGAAAGGCTGAGACAAGAAGAGGATTTGGGGGTAGTAATGAATTTTATTTGGGGAATGTTGAGTTTGAGAATAATACAGGTCATCCAATTTGAGATGTGCAAAATCAGTTGATTGTGTTGGAGCTCAAGAGAGAGATTATGGCTAGATATACAGATCTGGTAATCAAATGCATACAGATGATAATTAAACCCATGGGAACTGATGTGATCACCAAAAGAGATGGTATAGATGGAAAAGAGAAGAAAGTCCAAGATATAGCTTTGGGAGTTGTCCAGGATTAGTGGGCATGACCTAATATCCAGGAAAGGAACTGAGAGGAGCAGGCAAATAAAGTGAGGAAAACACAAAGTATAATGTTTTGAAATGCTACAAAGGAGTGACTTAGCAAATTAATCTTTAAGATCTACTTTCAGGATCATAGTATTGGAAGAGACAGAAGAAGTTGTCTAATTCAAACCCTGAAGCATTACCACATACTTGCCTTCTGTGAAATTAAGCTTTAACTCTGTTCTTCATCACTACAGGGTCCACAGAGCAGAAAGAAAGCATTGCTATTACTGCCATTGCCAGTCACTGCCCTGGCCCTGGCCTCTGCCCCAGTCTTCCTCAACATATGAGCTGTGCAGCTGCATTTTCACAAGAATTATGTTGCAAAGAAACTGAAAAGTGAGGTGACTGTCCTGATCTAGGCCACTTTGAATGCCATTGACCTTCCCATACTCTACTCTAATAACATTCTTACTTCTATTCTTAATTAACGTGATTAAGAGTTGTCATGTGCTAAGAAGGAGCAGAACATAATGGATCAAGAGCTGGCCTTGAAGCAAGGAAGACTTAGAGTCAAGATTTACCTCTGAAAAATAGTTTTTTTTTTAATGTGGCAATGGGCAAACTTCTGAGAAAATAATTTATTTTTATTAGTAGAGGGAGTTTCTTTGCCTGAGTAATGGAATCGTAGGTTTAATCCCTATTCTATCCATATCATTTGATCAGGCAAAAACCCCTTTTTATTCCTGTCTCTCTCCATGAATGCAATCCTTCCTAGTTAAGTTCTACCCCTCCCCAATCTAAATATTACTTTGTCTACACCTTTAAATTCTCTTCCAATTCTAATATTCTAGGACTAGGAAAGTATTTTTGAGATTTTGAAAGAAAAAATAATTGATCTGAGATAGTAATATAAGTGTAATAGCAAAGAGTGGCAGGAGAGTTGCAAAGAGTTAGAGGGTAGAGTGAAACTTGTACTCATCAAATAGGGCAAATTCCTACAATGCCAAGTCCAGGCAAAATGTCAAGAAAACTTCAAATTTCTGCTACTCTTTCAGTGAGCCCAGAAATCATCTCAGCCAACAAATACTTGATATCTGTGCCAAATGGAGAGTTATCCTGCCCATGAGCAACACCAGTTTAGTATATAAAATATTTGTGAAATTCTATAGCAAAGGATGATGAATGATGATTAGCACTATCACCTCATAAGGCAGTGAAAAGGGATGGAAATGAAAATAAGTCTCCAGAAATGTTGGTGTCAGGAACTCATAAGCCAAATCATCATGAGACCATTGGTGAAACTGATAGAAACAGCTTCTATCCCAAAAAATGGATGGAAAAATAACAATTTATCAGCATCTCTGTAACGATATATTTTCATCTTCAGTGATAATGTAGTCACCAGATTTGGACTCAGATATCTTGGCTTTTGCTGTTCTATAAGAAGTAGAAATGGAACTTGAAAAGAAGTTGGGTGGAATACCTGGATCATACCTAACATTCACCAAAGATATTTATCTCAGAGACAAATGGCTTTCAAAGCATTGAAGATTTTCTTACAAGATATCTTAGGACAAGGGTGATTCAAAAGAATTGAACAAATTCAGATAATATTTTCATTCTCCTCCCCTCCCCACCCAAGGAAAGGTGATACAGAGATTGTCAATAGTTGGTTACTCATATGCCTACTATCTCACTTTATAATACCTTTGTCTTTATGAGAATCATCATCCTTTATGAAATTATAAGAAGGAACCAATTCAGCTTTTACTAATGATTTTCCACAGTAGATCACTTCATTCTAGCTACACAAGTGACTGCAATCAATATTGAATATATGATCTTTCTTTACTTATTGTGTTGATTACGAAGAAGAATTTGACAAGGAGACTGATACATATAATACTACCGTAAAATATTCCATGATGCATGTATGTACATCACAAGTGTTTGTTACTGTCTTGGGGCATGTCCTGAACAAAGTTCCAGTGGTTTTCCACATGCTCTGTTCTACAAATGAATGTGCTGATTTCATTAAGCCTCAGGTTATTATGTCCCACAGTGTGTGTCACTCAGTCCTTAGCACCAATGTTGGTGAATAGATTGAAATTATTTTCATAGTGAATTTTTTGCAAACACTTAACATTAATATTGCAATATATATTGACTAAATACTCCATGAAATAACATTTCCCTGTTACCTTTGGCCATTTGACAAAATTTATTCCACTGATTCCTCCTAATCTCTCCTTTTTTAAGGAATGCCTAGGAGACATTTTTCCACTTAGCTACAACTCACTTTCTTGTGGTTTCATTTATAAGCAAAAATGTCATGATTCGGTTCCTCCACCAGTATGTCCTCTCATTAGTCACTGGAAAAGGATCTTACACATACAGCACAAACTGCCAAATGAAATTTGTCAATGATGTAAAAACTGTGAAGCTTAGCACCCTCTGTCTTCTTTCCCACTATTCTGTAACCATCACAACACAGCTAGAAGGATAAGATTACACAGGAGTGAGGTTCACATTTTATTTTTCTCTATTTCATGGGTTGTTATGGCCAAAATTATTTCATCACCAGATGGGCAGCCTATTAATGATGTGCCTTTCAGTAACAAGCTAGGCTGGTCCTTGGAAAAAAGGCTTGGCCTGTTTTCAGGGTCATAATCAAAGCTTTTCCAACATGGTAGAACCTTCTAGTGCTCGTACTCCACTAGAAGAATGTGAGAACTAAAGGTCACCTCCACATCATGATGAAGCATGAGAAGAGTTTGTGGATTCCCTATTACTTAGCATACCAATACCAATAATAATAATGATAAGTAATATTTATATAGTTCTTTAACAATTACAAAACATTTTCTATCTGGTATCTCTTTTGATCTTTAAAATAACACATTTTAGACAAAGAAACTGAAGCAGAGAAGTTAATTGATTTGCTCAGTGTCACAGACATAATAAATGTCTGAAGCAGGATTTGAACACAGGTCTTCCCGACTCTAATGCTAGCACTCTCCATTAGGCCATACAGCCAACAGTATATATATCTGAGACAAACATTGCAGATAGTAAATTAGTTTGACCCAGAATTTACTACAAATGTGAGACAAAATATTTGAGAATTCGTGCAGTGACTTTAGTGATCACAAATTGCTCTTCAGTGCAAAAACAAAACAAATAAAAACCCTTTTAAATGCAAATGTCTTCTAGCGGTAGTATGTATGAATCTTAGAGCATTATTATCTAAAAAATCAAATAAACAGGTCATCTGGTTAATGGATGATAGGTGCATGTAGGCCTCAGAATATTTCCATTGACAATGCATGGGCAATGCATGTCCATATATGGACATTGACTAATCCATGGAAAAAGTCAAAAATAATTGATAGACTAGCTGAATCTTTTCCTGGTAGCCACAAAATGTAAAAAGACAGAGATATAGTTCTTTAGCAGGTTAGGCAGATCTTTGCATGGAACATCTAAGATAGAATGTGGATAAATAATTGAACAGGATCAAAGGTGTAGATGAGTGGCTATCTGCACCAATGATGGAAATAGTGACTAATGACAGCCCCGAACTATTGAAATATGATGTAAAAAGTTCCATTTTCTCATAGGCCACTGGGCAAATGCCTGGTTGCCTGGAACAATTTGTCTTTCCCCAAGAGGCATAGTGAATGAGAGAATAGTGGGATAGGTGGTTTCCATGCATTTCATTTCATTAAGTGGAAAGATGACTCTTCATTTCATTCTGATACTTGAGTAAGAAGAATTGAATATCTCCAGAAATTGCATTGTGATGGATTTCTGTGTGTGATAAGAAAGATGTGATATCCTAAGGTCTCTGTGTGTGCCTTCATTGTGTCACAGTAGTAGATAGCCAACTATTTTATTTTTTTAATGAAAAAAAAGTTTGTCTGTTGTGTTTCACTGAGCAAGTAATCATCCAGCAGAGATAACTAACCTGAGAACACCACACCTAGGGTTCTCTCCTCATATTCGGAATAAAGTTGTTGAGTTAAGGCTGTAATTAAGAAAATGAGACCAACAAATCTAACAACATGTAGACCTATAGTTAAGATAATAGATAATTCATTCTATTGGTATTTCACAGAGCTTTGGGTTTGAGATTATCTTCTTCCTTTGTTGGATAAAATAAAAATGAAAATCCAAGTCCTATTTTCAACCTGTGACAATGTTTTTTTTTCTTCCTTTTGCTGTAAGTAGCCCCAGAGTGCTTTCTGTAGAATGAATGTGTCTTAATGTATTCCCATTCACCCAAAAGGATTGTCCTGGGGAAATATGAGTCTTTTATGAGGAATTAAATATAACTCTTTTATACTGCAGTAAACAAAACAAAAAGCACGAACTCTGGAAAACATTTCATGCACCCTAAGTGCCAACTCTGAAGTGCTATAAAGAGTGATGTAATAAAAACTAAAACAAAACAATCCCTGAAAGGAATTTAGGTATAACAGAATCATCATCTTTAGGCATGTAGAGGATAGTTCTCAAACTTTTCCTGGACCCTTTTATGCTACCCGGAACCCTCTCCTATAGTAGAAAGACCTTTGACAGTCTCTGCAATGGCTGATTTTCCCATGAAGACTCATTTCTTTTCCAATTCTGTCTGTTTCAACAATTGGGTCTAATGTAGGTATTTGCTTATTTCAGGTAGATTGAGAGTTGTCATTGTTGTTACTTTGGAAGAGAGTTCATCTCTGTTCTTTTCCATTCCTGAAACATATCAGTTAAACTGTAATGTCTAGAAATGAAAATAAGTGTATTTTTGTGGCAGATTGAATATTTGTTGTTCAGTCATTCAGTCATATTTGACTCTTTGTGATGCCATGGACCATACCACACCAATACTGTCCATGGGGTTTTCTTGGCAAAAATATAAAGTGGGTTGCCCTTTCCTTCTCCAGCAAATTAAGGCAAACAGTGGTTAAGTGATTTCCCCAAGGCCACACATCTACTAAGTGTCAGAGGCTGATTTGAACTCAGGTATTCCTGATTCCAGGCCCAGTACTCTATCCACTGCACTATCTAGCTGCCAGCTATCATATGTGATTATCTTTTTTTACATTAACTTTGTTGACAGAAGTTAAATGGCTTAAGGCTAGATACATGTCCATGAAATTGGGGCATTAGAAATTTTGTTAAAAGTGAAATTGACCTTTTGTAGCTCTAGTTTTATATGCAACAAATAAAACATGATTATCAGAAAAAATCATAGACTTTTGGAATTATAAGGGATCCGAAAGTCATTTGATCTAGCCCAGTGGCAGTTAGGTGGCCCAAGTGATCACTAGACCTGGAGTTAAGAAGGACTAAATGCAAATCTAGCCTCAGACACTTAGTAGTTATATGACCCTGGGCAGACTATAACCACTATCTCAATTTATTTATCCGTAATATGAATATAATTAATAATAGTACCTACCTGCCAGGATTCTGGTGAAAATAAAATGAGATATTACTTGAAAAGTGCCTTGCAAACCTTAAAGAGCTATATAAATGCTAGCTATCATTATTTTTGTTGTAGATATTATTTTTTAACTTGTCTATAATTTATATCTGATAATTAGCTATTCAGTTTCTTCTTCACTACCTTCTAAGGTAATCTAGTTTCATTGTTAGCTTATTGTTAGAAAGTTCCTATATTAAATTAAAATCTAAATCCTCATAATTTTCACTTGATGATGCTATTTATTTCCATTAAAGATTTACCTGTCATCTCATGGTCATCTTTTTAAAAATATCTATATGGAATTCAATATCCTATTACAAATTTAACATTTAAGACTCACAAAGAATCAAACAAACATGATGTAGGAGGGAGGGGAATAGATTCAGTGTCACAAAACCTGGTTTCAAGCCCTAGCTCTGATGCTTACTGTACAATCTGGGTCAAGTTATTTGCTCACTCTGTGCCTCAATTATCTCATCTGTGTGAAGTGGGGACAATAATATTTGCACTACAGAGTCACTGTGAAGAAGTGTTTTGTAAAATGTAAAGTATTATATAGATAGGTATTCTATTTCCCATGAAACATACATTTCCCTTTCATTCTCCATTTTGACCTTTTTCTTTTCTTTCAGTAATAAAGAATAACAGGTCAAAGCTGAAAGAAATCTGAGAATTCTTTTAATCTGAGTAAATTTGCAAGAAAGGAATCTCCTACAGACTATCACTGACAAGTGCTCTTCCAGCTTCTGTATGGAGATAGCAGGGATATACAATGAACACATCATTTTAAGGCAACCCGTCCCACTGTTGGACAGCTTTAACTACTCCAAACTTTCTGTCACATTGAGGCCTTTACCACGGTCTACATGCTCATTAGTTTTAGTATGCTCTCTTTTTCAACAAATCACATTTTCCTGGTTGATATTCAGTGGATGAAATCAGTTTTCGAAGATGTTCCAGGAAAAAAATAAAAGAAAACCATCATCTAATCTAAAATGAATTTAATTATATTGTGATCACTCTTTCATAGCAGCTGCCTATAATTATCTCCTAAAACAGTTCTACTTTACTACTCAGGGCCAAGTCTAGTTTATTTCCTTTTTATGTTAGTACTGAGGAGACTGCAGTATGATGAAATTAAAAAAAAAAAGACTGAGAGGTAAGAGACCTGACTATCTCTGTCACTAACCACCTTTGTGTCCTTGGACTTCAACTTCTGCATCTGCAAAACACAAAAGTTAGACTGGATCATTTCAAATGTGTCTTCTTTCACTAATCTTCCCCCAAACTAAGCAATATTGTGGTGATAAAGTTTGTTAATACTACAAGGATTAGTAGCCTGATAATGTGTAGTGCCACAAAGCTGTAGGAAGCATTTTCAATTTTTTAAGCCTTTTCTTGTTTCAAAACCCAATTTTTGTTAGGCTACTTTGTCTTTGACCAATACTAATTTACTTGGCTCAAGTCTCTTATCTGTGTTCCACTAAAACGTATCCTTCATCAGGAACCCTACTTCCCAAGTCACCAAATTAAGGCAAATTATCCTTTCAGCAAAATTGAGAAACAAAATACTCTTTGGATATTCTATTATATTAGAAAATAACACTCTATTATGTCAGGAAAGCTCACAGTACCTAAAATAGCCACCACCTCATCATCCTGTATAACTTCGAGGGATCCTGATACCACAAAGCAGAGGGCATCCACACTTTCTCCAGCATGGTAGATGAGGTCTCCTGGAGCACAGTGAATTGTTTGGAATTCCACTGCCAAGGCGCGTAGGCATCCATCACTGGCCAGTCGGAAAGCAGGATGCTCATTAAAAACCTTGCGATTCAGATGCACACAGATATCTGCTCTCATGTCCTTTGGACAAATGGAGAGGACCTGAAGATAGTGAAATATGAGAGAGAGAGAGAGAGAGAGAGAGAGAGAGAGAGACAGAGAGAGAGAGAGAGAGAGAGACAGAGACAGAGAGAAAAGAGAGAGAGACAGAGAGAGACAGACACAGAGACAGACACAGATAGACACAGAGAGACAGAGACAGATAGAGACAGAGACACAGAGACAGAGAGACAGATGGCCAGAGACACAGACACAGACAGAAACAGAGACAAAGATAATAGAAAGACCACAACAGAAAGACAGAGACAGATAAAGAGAGGTGCAGACAGACAAAAAGGGGGAAAGAACAGGGGTAGAAGAAAGGAAATTAGAGAATAGGAAAAGCCAAGACAGGAGAAGAGAGCAAAGAGAAGGGAAGAGAAGAGAGGAGAAGAGAAGAGAAGAGAAGAGAAGAGAAGAGAAGAGAAGAGAAGAGAAGAGAAGAGAAGAGAAGAGAAGAGAAGAGAAGAGAAGAGAAGAAAAGAGAAGAGAAGAGAAGAAATGGCCACATCACAAACAGGGATAAATATCTAAATATCAAAAACATTTTAGTAGAAGTACCACTACCAAATATAATTTTTCTAGTTGGTGTTCTTTGTCACTAAACACATATTCAAATATGTGAATTTAATTCCATATAAGAGGTGAATTCTTATTACCTACCTAAACATGGACAGCATATAACAGAAGTGAATTGGCATGCTGACACTGCCTAACATTGTATGACTACATATATACTTTCCACTATGTGTAAGAATTCTTTCCCTTATGAGATGAATTCCTGACTAGGGAACAGAAAGGTACTTACAAGCACCATGGAGGGCTTAGGCAGCTGGAAATGTCAGCAAGATAGGCAAATCTTTTTTGTAGCCCAAGCTGAGAACATTCTATTCTCTGGCTTCAAAGGACTGCCAAGGGCAATGGTAAGAAGCAAACCATAGTCAACTTTTAGAAGAAAGAGTAAATTGGAGGCTTGTACTAAGAAAACTGAGTCAGTGAGAAACAGACCTTTATTGCTTATAGCTCTCAGCCAGGAAATTAGATACCAGATGAAAATGGAGATCATATTTAATTACAGAGTCATAAGATATAAGGAAAATGAAGAGGTTATCCAAAATCCCCTTCAGGTAAAATTGCACAAACCCAATTTGAGATTCTATCTCAGTGAGCTATTCCTATCATGAAATCATCTTTGCATCTATTTTTTTTGTTTTAAATTTATTATTTATTTGCTTTAACATTCTTTTCCTTTTAAAATTTTAGTTCCAGAATCTCTCCCTCTCTCCCACTACTATCACACCCACCGAGAGGGCAAACAATATGATATCAATTACGCATGTGAAATCAGGCAAAACATAGTCCATATTAGCCATATCACAAAAATGCAAAAAATAAATAGAGCAAAAAAATTATACTTCAATTTACACTCAGAGTTCATCATTGGTCTCTCTAGAGGTGGATAGCATTTTTTCATCATTTGTCCTTTGAAATTATCTTGGATCACTGTATTGATCAGAGTAGCCAAGTCTTTCGCAATTGACCATCAGCATTGATGTTATGGTATACAATGATCTCCTGGTTCTCCTCACTTCACTTTGCATCAGTTTATATGTCTTGCCATGTTTTTGGACACCACTCCCTTGTCATTTCTTATAGCACACTAGTACTCCATCACAATAATATGTCACGACTTGTTCAACCATTCTTAAGTTGATGAGCATTCCCTCACTTTCCAATTTTTCCCACCACAAAACAGTTATTATTTATTTGCTTTAACATTCTTTTCCTTTTAAGTATTTTTGTGCATATAGGCCCTTTTCCTTTTTCTCTGATCTCTTTTTGGGGTACAGATGTAGTAGTGGTGGATCAAGAAATATACACTGTTTTAGAGTTTTTTGGGAATGGTTCCAAATTGCTCTCCAGAATGGTTGAACTACTTCACTATTCCACTAACAATTCATTAATGGACTTATTTTCACTCATTTCCTCCAGCATTTGTCTTTTCTGTAGGTGTGAGATGGTAGCTCAGAATTGTTTTAATTTGCCTTTTTCTAATTAACAATGATTTATAGCATTTTAATATGACTATATGTAACTTTGATTTTTTCTTGTGAACATTGCCTGTTCATATCCTTTGATCATTTATCGACTGGGAGATGGCTTCTATTTTTTTTTAATTTGGCTCAGTTTTTTTATATATTTGAGAGAGGAGAACTTTGTTGGAAAAACTTGCTGTAAAATGTTTTGATATTATTTCATTGTTTATAGTAGCAGTGGATAGTGAACTGTACTTGGAATCAGGAAAGACTATATTCTTGAGTTCAAATCTAGCTGTGTGACTTTGCACAAGTCACTTAATCCTCTTTGCCTCGGTTCCTCATCTGTAAAATGAATTGGAGAAAGAAATAGCAAACCACTTCAAGTATCTTTGCCAAGAAAACTTCAAAATGGGGTCATGAAGAGTCAGTTATAACTGAACAACAGCAACAATGATAGCAAGTTTGCCTGATTATCTCTTTCAATTAGGTCTATATCTGAGATCATGATTGCCACTCCTGCCCTCTTCACTTCAGCTGAAGCATAATAGACTCTGCTCTAGGCCTTCACTTCCAGACTCTGTGTGTCTTTCTGTCCCAAGTGTATCTCTTGTACACATTTTGTCAGATTTCCAATACATTCTGCTTCTGGTTATTTGGTTAGCTGATCTCATTCACGTTCACAGTTATGATCACTAACTGCACATTTCCTTCTATCCCATTTTCTTCTATTTATCCTTCTCTCTTTTAATTGTATCCCACCACGAAAGTCTGTTTTGATTCTGACCACTGTTTCCCTCAATCTGTCCTCCCCTTTTTTATCCCCTCTATATCTCTTATCTCTTTTCCCTTCTATTTCCCCACTGGGTAAGAAAGGTTTCAATGCCCAACTGAGAGTATGTATGTATGTATGTATGTATACACATATATACACATATACATGCATATATACACACATACATACACACATATATAATATACATATATGTATGTGTATGTGTATGTATGCTTCCATCTTTAACCAATTCTAATAAGAGTGAGGTTCAAGCATTGCCTCCCATTCCTCCTCATTTTCCCCTGCACTGTAAAAGCTTTTCCTTGTGTGCCTTCTCTTTGTGATAAAATTTGACTCATTCTTCCTTTCCTATCCCCCTTCTCCCAGTGCATCCCTCTTTTTCACCCCTACATTTTTGGGGGGTATCACCCAAGTGAATCAACTCACACCTATGCCCTCTGCCTATGCAGACTCTTTCTAACTACTCTAATAATAATAAAGTTCTTAGGGCTTACAAATATCATCTTCCCATGTAGGAATGTAAGCGGTTTAACTCTATTGAGTCCCTTATGAGTGCTGTTTCATGTTTACCTTTTTATGCTTCTTTTAAGTCTTCTGGTTAAATGTCAAATTTTCTATTCAGCTCTGGCCTTTCCATCAGGAATGCTTGGAAGTCCTCTTTTTCATTAAACATGTATTTTCCCCCTTGAAGGATTATACTCAGTTTTTCTTGGTAGGTAAATCTTGGTTGCAATCCTCTTTCACCCTCCAGAATATCATATTCTAAGTCCTTTCCTTCTTTAACATGGAAGCTGCTAAATCTTGTGCAATTCTGATTGTTGCTCCAAGATAATTTGAATGGTTTCTTTCTGTGTATGCAATATTTTCTCCCTAACCTGGGAGCCTTTGAATTTGGCTATAATATTCTTGGGAGTTTTGATTTTGGGGATCTCTTTCAGGAGGTGACAAGTAGATTTTACCATTATTGTTTTACGCTCTGGAACTAAAGTGTTGGGCTAGTTTTCCTTTTAATTCCCTTATATATTATGTCTAGGCTCTTCTCTTTCTTTTTTTCTTTCTTTTTTTGATCAAGTCATTCAGGTAGTCCAATATTTTTTAAATTATCTCTCCTCAAACTGTTTTCCCATTTAGTTGTTTTTCCACTGAGATACTTCACATTTCTTTTTTTCATTATTTTGACTTTGTTTTATTGTTTTTTAAAGTCTCATGAATTCATTAACTTCCACTTCCTCAATTCTAATTTTAAGAAATTATTTTCTTCACTATGACTAGGTATGATATATACCAGGAATGCAGAGCTGGTTCAATATTAGGAAAACTATCAGCATAATTGACCATACTAGGAACAAAACTAACAAAAACCCTCAATATGATTATCTCAATAGATGTAGAAAAAACTTTTCACAAAATACAACACCCATTCCTATTAAAATCACTAGAGAGCATAGGAATAAATGGAGCCTTCCTTAAAATTATAAGTAGCATTATATAAGCATTATATAAGAATAATAAGCTAGAAGGATTTCCAGTGAGATTGGGGGTGAAACAAAGATGTCCATTATCACCACTGTTATTCAATATGGTACAAGAAGCATTAGCTTTAGCAATAAGAGAAGAAAAAGAAATTGAAGGAATTAGAATAGGCAAAGAAGAAACAAATCTATCACTCTTTGCAGATGATATGATGATATACTTAGAGAATCCTAGAGAATCAAGTACAAAACTATTTGAAATAATAAACAAATTTAGCAAAGTAGCAGGATGCGTAAAATATAAAAAATATGTCATCAGCATTTCTATATAATACTAACAAACTCCACCTGGGAGAGATAGAGAAATTCCATTTAAAGTTACTGTAGACATTATAAAATACTTGGGAGTCTACTCACCAAAACAAACACAGGAACTATATGAACACAATCACAAAACACTTTTCACACCAATGGTGTCATATCTAAATAATGGGAAAAATATCAGTTGCTCATGGTTAGGCCAAGGTAATATTATAAAAATGACAATTCTACCTAAAGTAATTTACTTGTTCAGTTCCATACCAAACTACCAAAAAAGTATTTTATAGAATTAGAAAAAATTGCAATAAAATTCATCTGGGAGAACAAATGGACCAGAATATCAATGGAATTAACGAAAATAAATGCAAGGGAAGGTGGTCTAGCCATACCAGATCTTAAATTGTATTATAAACAGCAATCATCAAAACTACTTGGTACTGACCAAAAAATAGATTTGTGGATCAGTGGAATGGGTTAGGTACACAAGACACAGTAGTCAATGACTATAGTAATCTACCGTTTGATAAATCCAAAGACTGCAGCTTCTGAGATAAGAACTCACTATTTTACAAAAACTACTGGGAAAGCTGAAAAATAGTGTGGTAAAAACTAGGCATAGATCAACATTTTACACTGTATACCAAAATAAAGTCAAAATGGGTACACAATTTAGATATAAAGACTGATACTATAAGCAAACTGGGAGATAAGGAATAGTTTATCTGTCATTTTCATGGAGAACAGAGGAATTCATGACCAAACAAGAGAGAGAACATTATGAAGTGCAAAATGGATAACAAATTGAAGTTTTTTCCACAAACAAAGCCAATGCAACCAAAATTAGGAGGGAAGCACAAAACTAGGAAAGAATTTTTATAACCAGTGTCCTTGATAAAGGACTCATTTCTCAAATATATAGAGAACTGAGTCAAACTTATAAGAATACAAGTCATTCCCCAATTGATAAATGGTAAAAGGATATGAACAGGCAGTTTCCAGATGAAGAAATTAAAGCTATCTATAGTCATGAAAAAATGCTCTAAATCACTACTGATTAGAGAAATGCAAGTCAAAACAACCCTGCAGTACCACATCACACCTATCAGATTGGCTAACATGACAAAACAGGGAAATGATAAATGTCGAACATGTGGGAAAATTAGAACACTAATGCACTGTTATGGAGTTATATACTTATCCAACCATTCTGGAGAGCAATTTGGAACTATGCCCAAAGGACCATAAAACTGTGCATACCCTTTGATCCAGTAATATGACTTCTAGGTCTGTATCCCAAAGAGATTATAAAATAGGGAAAAAGACCCACATGTACAAAAATATTTATAGAAGTTCTCTTTGTAATAGCAAGAATTGGAAATTGAGGGAATGCCCATAGATTGGAGAATGGCTGAACAAGTTGTGGCATATGAATGTAATGGAATATTTTTGTGCTATAAGAAATGATGAACAGGTAGACTTTAAAAAAAATCTTAGAAAGACTTATGTTAACTGATGCTGAGTGAAGTGAGCACAACCAGGGGAACATTGTACACAGTAAAAAGCACATTGTATGATAACTAACTTTGATAGACTTATCTCTTCTTAGCAGTGCAAGGATCTAAGACAAGGCTGTCCAAAATGCTGCCTGCAGGCCACATGCAGCCCACAGTGGGATTTATGTGATCCGCCTACAAGCATAGAAATTTACATGAATGCTTTAGTAAATGAAGCCAAGCTACTGCAGAGCTCTCACTAAAATGGTAAATCAAAATATATTGTCTATTGTTTCAATAAAAACCTAAGAGTGCACAGCCCTGATCTAAGACAACTACAAAAAAATCATGATGGAAAATGCTATCCACATCCAGAAAAGGAACTATGGAGTCTGAATGCAGATTAAAACATACTATTTGCTCTCCTTCTCTTTTTTTTAAAATTTCTTTTTTCTTGTGGTTTCTCACATTGGTTCTAATTCTTCTTTACAACATGACTAATGTGGAAATAGGTTTAATATGATTGTATATGTTGAGCCTATATCAATTTACGCACAGTCTTTTAGTGGGAGGAGGGGAGAGATAGGGAAAAATTTTGAAAATCAAAATCTTATGGAAGTGGATGTCAAAAATTAAAAATTAATTAATTAATTAATTTTTTAAAAAAGAAATTATTTTCTTCAGTCAGTTTTGTCCCTCTTTTTTCATTAGGTAAATTCTACTTTTAAAAGAGTTCTTTTCTTCAGCAAATGTTTTCTTTTATTTAAGATGATATTATCTTCAGTATTTGTTGTGCCTCTTTTACCAATCTGTTAATTCTCTTTTCAAAATTTTCTTGCATCACTCTCATTTATTTTCCCAATTTTTCCTCTACCACTCTTTTCTCTTTCTTTAACTGTCCCAGAAATTCTTGCTGGCCCTGACTCCAATTAACATTTTTCTTTGAAGATTTCCTTACAGCTCTTTTCACATTATTGTCTTCATTTAAGTTTATGTATTGACCTTTCCTGCCACTGTAGGAGTTTTATATGATCAAGCTCTTTTGTTGTTGTTGTTTGCTCATTTTTCCAGTCTATTTCTTCACTTTGGTCTTTAAGTTTGAATTTGCTTATCTGGGGGTGGTGAGATACTGTCTCAAGCTTTAAGGTTTTTTATGCTGCTATTTTCAGAGTTAGTTCCAGGGATCTGCAAATTTTCAGTGCTTCCAAGGTTGTGTTATCCTGCAAGAGGTGTGGTAACTCTTCTCCTTGTATGACCTCTGGTCTTTACCCATAAAGGGCCCCTGATACCCTGTAGCTGCAAATAATAGTGTTCCTCAACCCCAGAACTAGCCAGGTCCTCTGTTTCCTTGTTACTAACCACAAGCACTCCTTGCACCCTGAAAGAGTAGCATACAAATGTGTATATGGAACAGAGCTGCCAATTAGTGCCAGCTTCCCCCAGTGACAGGAAAAGATCCCTTGTTATATCTTTCTGATCAGTTGTCCAATCTCTTTACAATCTGTTGGTTCAGAGTTCCTGAAGCTGCTGCTACTGTTATATTGGGCACCTCCAAGCCTACCATTTCTGTTCCTGTCACAATCTGGGCATATGCAAACCTCAGTGTTACAGCCCTCTCTTGTGGACCTCTTAAGTTATCTTAGGCTAGAAAAATGTCTCCCTCTGATCTTTTATTGACCCTGCTGCCACAAAATTTAATTTGAAATGTTATTTTAAAGGTATTTGGAAGGGAATGGTGAGAGAATTAAGCTAGGTCTCTACTCCACCATCTTGGTTCACTTCTAACTAATTTAAATCCCTCATTCTACTGCTTGACTCTTCTTTTTCCTCTTGACTAAACCCTTCCTTGTGACAAAGAAAAAGAAATCAAGAAACAACATCTGATACAGAGACTACATCTGATATTGTAACCAATATTTTGTTGTGGTATTCTCTCACTTCTTTGTCCTATAGAAGTAGTGAAAATTCATTAGCTCTTTTTCATTGGCTTTTCTATTAGAATTCAATTATCTTTGTTTCAGTCATCTTTTAATTTATTTTGTTGGGGTTCTTTTGTAACATGTTAATGTCTTATTTTATTTAATTTATTTATTTTCAGTTTTCAACATTCATTTCCACAAGATTTTGAGTTGCAAGTTTTCTCCCTATCTCTACCCTTCCCCCCCACCCCAAGACAGCATGTATTCTGATTGCCCCTTTCCCCAGTCTGACCTCCCTTCTATCACCCCTCTCCCCCTCCCCTTTACCCCCTTCCCCCTTACTTTCTTGTATGGTCAGATAGATTTCTATGCCCCATTACCTGCATATCTTATTTCTCAGTAGCATGTAAAAACAATATTCAACATTTGTTTTTAAGACCTTGAGTTCCAAATTCTCTCCCTTCTTCCCTCCCCACGACCCTCCTTAATAAGGCAAGCAATTCAGTGTAGGTTATAGGTGTATTGTGATGCAAAACACTTCCATAATTGTCATGTTGTGAAAGATTAACTATATTTCCCTCCATCCTATCCTTTCCCTATTTATTCAATTTTCTCCTTTGACCCTGTTCCCTTTCAAAAATGTTTGCTTTTATTTACCCCTTCTCCCAATCTGCCCTCCCTTCTATCACCCCCCTTTAACACCTTCCCCACTACTTTCCTATAGGGTAAGACACCCAATTGAGTGTGAATGTTATTCCCTCCTTAAGTCAAATCTGGTGAGAGTAAGGTTCATTCATTCCCTTTCACTTACCCCCTCTTCCTTTCCATTATAACAGCTTTTTCTTCCCTCTTCTATGTGAGATAATTTATCCCATTTCATCCCTCCCTTTCTCCTCCCAATATATTCCTCTCTCACTCCTTAATCTTGTTTTTTCAGATATTATCCTTTCATATTCAACTCACCCTGTGCCCCTCTGTGTGTGTGTATGTGTGTATATATATATATATATATATATATATATATATATATATATGTATATGTGTATATGTATATATATATGTATATATGTGTATTCCCTTCAACTACACTAATATTGAGAAAGGTCCTATGAGTTACAAATATCATCTTTTTATATAGGAATGTAAACTGTTGGTCTTTAGTAAGTCCCTTATGATTTATTTTTCCTGTTCACCTTTACATGCTTCTCTTGATTCTTGTATTTGAAAGTCAAATTTTCTACTCAGCTCTGGTCTTTTCATCAAGAATGCTTGAAAGTACTCTATTTCATTGAAAGTTAATTTTTTGCCTTGAAGTATTATATTCAGTTTTGCTGGGTAGGTGATTCTTGGTTTCAATCCCAAATCCTTTGACCTCCAGAATATCATATTCCAAGCCCTTCGGTCCCTTAATGTAGAAGCTGCTAGATCTTGTGTTATCCTGATTGTGTTTCCACAATACTCAAATTGTTTCTTTCTGGCTATTGCAATATTTTCTCCTTGACTTGGTAACTCTGCAATTTGGCTACAGTATTAATAAGAGTTTTCCTTTTGGGATCTTTTTCAAGAGGTCATCAGCGGACTCTTTCAATGTCTATTTTTATCCTCTGCTTCTAGAATATCAGGGCAATTTTCCTTCATAATTTCTTGAAAGATGATGTCTAGGATCTTTTTTTATCATGGCTTTCAGGCAGTCCAACAATTTTTAGATTATCTCTCCTGGAGCAATTTTCCAGGTGAGTGGTTTTCCCATTGAGATATTTCACATTGTCTTCCATTTTTTCTGTTCTTTTGGTTCTGTTTTATGATTTTTTGATTTCTCATAAAGTCATTAGCTTCCATTTACTCCATTCTAATTTTTAAGGCAGCATTTTTTTCAGTGGTCTTTTGGACCTCCTTTTCCATTTGGCTAATTCTGCTTTGCAAGATATTCTTCTCCTCATTGGCTTTTTGGACCTCTTTTGCCATTTGGGTTACTCTATTTTTTAAGGTGTTATTTTCTTCAGTATTTTTTGGGTCTCCTTTAGCAAGCTGTTGACTTGTTTTTCATGATTTTCTTGCATTTCTCATTTCTCTTCCCAATTTTTCCTCTATTTCTCTTACTTGATTTTCCAAATCCTTTTTGAGCTCTTCCATGGCTGGATACCAATTCATATTTTTCTTGAAGGCTTTGGATGTAGGAGCTTTGACTTTGTTGTCTTCTTCTGGTTGTATGTTTTGATCTTCTTTGTCACCAAAGTAAGATTCTATAGCCTGAGGATTTTTTTATGCTGTCGGCTTATTTTTCCAGCCAATTACTTGCCTTTTTAGCACTTTGCCAAGGTAGAACTCTGCTTCCAGAGTGGAGAGTGATTTGTCCCAAGCTTCAGGGGTTTTGTGCTGCTCTTTTCAGAGTTACTTCTAGGCACCTGTAAATTTTCATTTCTTCTGAACTGGTATGATCCAATGAGAGGTTTTTCTCCTCTCCTGGCCTGTGCTCTGGTCTGTGAGTGATCTCAAGCACTCTTTTCTGCTGTGTAACTACCAGGAGGACTCCCTCTTCACAGCCACCATAAGCTCTGCCACAGCAGTGCTCCTCCTCACCCCAGGACTGCCACCCAGGAGTGCAACCTATATCCAAGGAGGGCAAAGCAAGATAATCCTGCCTCAGTGCCAGCAAACAGATCCCTTCACTGCTACTCTGATCAGCTGCTTGATTCCACCTACTGTCTGTGGTCCTGGAGCTCTGGAAGCAGCTGGTGCTGTTGCAGCCACCTCCATGACCCTAGGGCTGGGGCAAGACCACACCCTTCTCTCACCCAGGTCCAACGGAGTATTTCCACTGACCCACTAAGTTATCCTTGACTTTTGTGGGTTGGGAAGTCTGGAAACAGCCACATCTCAGCACAGTGATTCAGGGTCTTGAGGTCTGCTCTGCCTGGTCTGTTCTGGCCTGGTTTGTCCTGAGTTGACCATGCTGGGCTGGTCTCTGTTTCCAGCACAATGCAATAGACCCCTCCCAGAGACTATCCAGGCAGTCTTGGGCTGGAGACTTGTTTCACTCTGTCATTTCATGGGTCCTGTAGCTCTAGAATTTTAGTCATTTTTTACAGATATTTGAAGGGATTTGGGGGAGCACTCAAGGAAGTCCCTGTTTTCAGTCTTTGTTGTTGTAGTTATTGTGTTCATTGTAATGTATCTTGACTACTTATTTCTCTTCATATAAATTTGTACAAATATTTCCAGGTTTCTCTGAATTTTCCATAGTGGTCATATACAATGATATTGTATTAAAATAATTTGCCATCATTTTTCTGCCATTTCCTAAACTGACAGCCCTCACCTCTTTGTTTCCAGTTTTTTGCTATAATGATGACTACTGCTATAATTATTTTGGTAAATATTGGACTTTCTGCTCTTGATTTCATTTGAGTATATACCTAGTAGTGGGATAGTTAGGTAAAAGACTATGGCTAATTTAGCCTTTTATTTTTACATAATACCATATTAAAATCCAGAATAATTATACCACTTCATAGCACCAAATCAAATCAGCCAAGTATTTTAAGCTACTATGTACCAGGCACTGTGCTAATCAATGGGAATATGAAGAAAGGCAAAAAGAGTTCCTGCCATAAAGAGCTTACAATTTAATGAGAAGACAACATGCAACTAAGAACAAATAAGGTATGTAAAGCATAAGTTAGAGAGAATCTCAGGGGGAAAGCACCAGCAGTAAGGGGGATTGGGAAAGGCTTCTTGAAGCAGGTGGAGCTCTAGTAGCCTGAATTTAAGAAAGCCACATAAGTCAGGATGCAGAGATGAGAAGCATTCTAGGAACAGTCTAGGTGACAGTCCGTGAAAATGTAAGGAATCAGATGATGGAGTGTCTTGTGAAAGAAACAGCAAGTATCCTAGTCAAGTATCCTAGTCTCACTGGGTCACAGAGTACATGGGGGAAGGAAAAAAGGAGTAAGAAGCTTAGAAAAGTTGGAATGGGGTAGGTTATGCAAGATATAAAGCTGGAATGCCAGCAATGTGCCTATTTTTCCATACCCCTTACAATGTCAGATGTTACCATCATTTTTTATCTTTACCAATTTTCTTGGTGACAGGTGAAACTTCAGAGTTGTTTTAATTTTCATCATTTTCTTGCTAAGGTCCATTACTATTGCTCGGCCTTCAGTATAAATGAAAACCAGTATCTTTCATCTACACAAGAAACTTGAATTAATTTAAGGGCCACAAGTTAAATTGCCCCTCAGATTTCCTGTCTCAAATTGAATCACATATGCACTGAATTTTAGAATTGGGATTTCAGCAGCCATCCAGTCCAATTTATACCTGAAAAAAAAGGTCTACTCCAACATATCCATCCAGTGATCATCCAAAAAGGCAAACCCACTACCTCCTGAAGCCATTGTTTTGGACAGTTCAAATGCTAGTAATTCAAGTTTAAAGTGGCCTCTTTTCAACTTCTCCTCAGTTCAATAGCTCATTAGTTCTGTTCTCTGAACCCAAGCAAAATAAATCTAAACCCTATTTAACATGACAGTTCTTCAAACTATTGAAGAGTTATCATGTCACTACTGAGTCTTCTCTTTTATAAGCTGAACATTCCCAGTTTTTTCAACTCATCTCCATATATCATGGATTCAAGATCCATCATCATCATGGTTGCTCTCTAGATGTTTTTCAGTTAATTTTTAATTTAATTTTAATTTTTAGTTTACAACATTCAGTTCCACAAGTTTTTGGGTTCCAAATATTCTCCCCCTCCCTCTCTGACCCCCTCCCACCAAGACAGCACATAATCCAAAGTAGGTTCTACATTTACCTTCATATTGAACTTATTTACATAACAATCCAGTTGTAAAGAAGAATGGAATGAATCATGAAAAAAAGAAACAAAACCAAAAAAGAAGGAAAAAAAGAGAGCAAATAGTGCTTCAATCTGCATTCAGACTCCATAATTCTTTCTCTGGATGTACATAGCTTTTTCCATCATGAGTCTTTGAACCTTGCATTCATGAGAGGAGCCAAGTCTATCAAAGTTAGTCCTTACAGATACTGTGTGTCTGTAATCATGTATAATGATCTCCTGGTTCTGCTCCCCTCACTCAGCATCAGTTCTTATAAGTCTTTCCAGGTTGTAATGAAGTCCTTCTGTACCTCATTTGTTATAGCACAATAGTATTCCATTACATTCATATAGCACAATTTGTTTAGCTATTCCCCAATTGATGGGCATTCCCTTAATTTCCAATTCTTTGCCAGAACGAAAGGAGCTGCTATAAATATCTTTGTACATACAGGTCCATTTCCCACTTGCGTGATCTCTTTGGGATACAGCTCTAGAAGTGCTACTGTTGAATCAAAGGGTATGGACATTTTGATAGCCCTTTGTGAATGGTTCCAAATTGCTCTCCAGAATGGCTGGATCAGTTCACAACTCTAACAAAAATGTAGCAATGTTCCAATTTTCCCACATCCACTCCAGGATTTATCATTTTCCTGTTTATCATATTAGCCAATCTGACAGGAGAGATGTGGTACCTAAAAGTTGTTTTGATTTGCAGTTCTCTAATCAGTAGTGATTTTGAGCATTTTTTCATATGCCTATAGATATCTTTAATTTCTTCCTCTGAAAACTGCCTGTTCATACTTTTGACCGTTTCTCAGTTGGGGAATGACTTGTATTCCTATAAATTTAGTGCAGTTCCCTGTATATTTTAGAGATGAGGCCTTAATCAGAGACACTGGTTGTAAAGATTCTTTCCCGATTTTCTTCTTGACATTGTCCAAAAAATTTTAAATTTAACGTAATTAAAATTATCCATTTTGCATTTTGTAGCACTCTCTACCTCTTGTTGGGTCATGAACTCTTCCCTTTTCCATAGATCTGATAGGTAACTCTTTCTTGCTCTTCCAAATTGCTTATAGTATCAGCCTTATTCCTAAATAACGAACCCATTTTGACTTTATTTTGGTATACGGTGTAAGATATTGCTCTATGCCCAGTTTCTGCCATACTGTTTTCCAATTTCTTAATAAATTAAGTAAATTCTTAGACCAGGAGCTGGATTCTTGGGTTTTATCAAAAAGTAGATGCTATAGTCATGACTACTGCATCTTGTGCACCTAACCTATTCCACTTATCACCACTCTGTTGCTTAACCGTTACAAGTAGTTTTTATGATTGCTGCTTTATAATACAGTTTAATATCTGGCATGGCTTAGGCCACCCTCCCTAGCATTTCTTTTCATTAATTTCCTTGATATCTGAATCTTTTGTTCTTCCAGATGAATTTTGTATTATTTTATCCAGCTCGGTTAAAATAGTTTTTGGTAGTTTGATTGTTATGACACCTGAATAAGTAAATTAATTTAGGTAAGATCAACATTTTTATATATTAGCCTTGCCTAACCACAAGCAATGAGTTTTTCCATTTATCTAGATGTGACTTTATTTCTGTGAAGTGTTTGTAACTGTGTTCATATAGTGTCCTGGGTTTGTCATGGCAGGTAGACTCCCAAATATTTATAGTGTCTATAGTAACTTTAATGGAATTTCTCTTTCTATCTCTTGACCTTGAGCTTTGTTAGTAATATATAGGAATGCCAAGGATTTATGTGGGGTCATTTTATATCCTGCAATTTTGCTAAAGTTATTAATTATTTCAAGTGTTTTATTTACTCAATTCTACAGGATTCTTTTTTTTTTCTCCTGGATTCTTTAAGTAAATAATCATATCATCTGCAAAGAGTGATACCTTAGTTCATTCTTTGCATATTCTAATTCTTCAATTTTCTTTTTGTCTATTATTGCTCAAGCTAACATTTCCAATACCAAATTGAATAATAGGGGTGATAATGTGCATCCTTGTTTCACCCTGATCTACTGGAATGCATGTAGCTTATCCTCATTACATATAATGCTTGCTGATGATTTTAAGTAGATGTACTTATCATTTTAAGGAAGAATCGTTTGTTTCTTATACTTCTAGCTGTTTTAATAGGAATGGGTGTTGTATTTTGTCAAAAGCTTTCTGTATCTATTGAGATAATCATATTATCAAATTATACTGACCATTTTCCTAATATTGAACAAGCCTTACATTCCTGGAATAAATCCCACCTGGTCAAAGTGTATTTTTCTTGTGATAAGTTGCTGCATCTTTTTGCAAATATTTTATTAAATTTTTACATCAATATTCATTAGGGAAATTGGTCTATACTTTTTTCTCTGTTTTTGACTCTTCCTGGTTTAGGTATTAGTACCATATTTGTGTCATAAAAAGAATTTGGTAGGATCCTCCTATTTTCCCAAATAGTCTATAAAGTACAGGAATTAATTGTTCTTTAAATGTTTATAGACTTCACATGTAAAACCATCTGGCCCTAGGTTTTTCCTAGAGAGTTCATGGATTGCTTGCTCAATTTCCTTTTCTGAGAGGGGATATTCAGGTATTTTTACTTCCTCTTCTGTTAACCTCGGCAATTTATATTTTGTTAAATATTCATCCATTTCCTAAGTTTGTCGAATTTACGGGCAGGCAATGGGGCAAAATAATCCTAATTATGTTTTAATTTCCTTTTCTTGGAGTTGCATTCACCCTTTTCATTTTTGATATGGTAATTTGGTTTTCTTCTTTCTTTTCGTTAACAAATTGACCAAAGGTTTATCAATTTTATTGTTTTTTTCATAAATCGCATTAGTTTATATTAGTTCAATAGTTTTTCTTGATTTAATTTTTATAATCTCTCCTTGGTCTTCAGTATTTCTAATTTGTTATTTAATTGGGTATTTTCAATTTGTTCTCTTTCTTAGATTTTCAGTTGCATGTCCAACTAATTGATCTCCACTTTCCTATTTGTTCATGTGAGTTATTTTGAGATATAAAACTTCCCCCAAGAACTGCTTTTGCTGCATCCCTTAAGTTTTGTTATGTTGTCTCATATTGTCATTCTCTGAATGAGTTACTAATTGTACTCTTATTTTTCTTTGACCTACTCATTCTTAGGATTAGATTATTTAGTTTCCAATTAATTTTTTAGCTATCTTCCATGGTCCTTTATTTTTTATTTTATTTTATTTAATATTTTTAGTTTTCAACCTTGATTTCCACAAGATTTGAGTGTTACAAATTTTCTCCCCATCTCTACCATGCCCCCACCTTAAGATGGCATAACATTCTGATTGCCCCTTTCCCCAGTCTGCCTTCTTTCTATCACTGCACTTACCCCCATCTCCTTTCCCCTTACTTTCTTGTAGGGCAAGATAGATTTCTGTACCCCATTGCCTTGTACATCTTATTCCCAGTTGTATGTAAAAAACCTTTTTTTAAAAAAATATTTGTTTCTAGAACTTTGAGTTCCAACTTTTCTCCCTGTTTCTCTCCCCACCCACCCTCCTTGATAAGGCAAGCAATTCAACATAGGCCACACATATATCATTATGTGAAACACTTCCATAATTGTCATGTTGTAAAAGGACTAACTATATTTCCCTCCTCTTCTCCTGTCCCCCTTTATTCACTTTTCTCCCTTGCCCCTGTCCCTTTTCAAAAGTGTTTGCCTTTTAATACCTCTTTCTTCCATTCTGCCCTCATTATATACTCCCCCCTATCCCCTTCTCCCCTACTTCCTGTAGTGTAAGATACCCAATGAGTGTGTGTTATTCCCTCTTAATCAAATCTGATGAGAGCAAGATTCACTCATTCCCTTTCACTATCCTCTTTGCTTGCATTAGAACAGCTTTTTCTTGCCCCTTTTATGTGATATAATTTACCCCATTCTATCTCTCCCTTTCTCTTTCTCCCAATATATTCCTCTCCCCCCCCTTAATTTTAGTTTTTAGATAGTATCCCTTCATGTTCAACTCACCCTGTGCCCTCTGTCTATGCTTGTGCATGTGTGTGTGTGTGTGTGTATGTGTGTGTGTGTGTGTGTGTGTGTGTATGTATATATATTCCCTTCAACTACCCTAATACTGAAAAAGGTCTCATGAATCACAAATGTCATCTTTCTATATACAAATGTAAACAAATGGTAAATGGTTCGACTTTGTAAATCCCTTATGATTTCTCTTCTTCTCTTTCCTGTTTTACCTGTTCATGCTTCTCTTGATTCTTGTATTTGAAAATCAAATTTTCTTTTCAGATTTGGTCTTTTTATCAAGAATGCTTGAAAGTCCTCTATTTTATTGAAAAACCATATTTTTCTGTGGAGTATTATACTCAGTTTTGCGGGGTAGGTGATTCTTGTTTTAATGCTAGCTCCTTTGACCTCCAGAATATCATATTCCAAGCCCTTCATTCCCTTAATGTAGAAGCTGTTTAGATCTTGTATTATCCGATTATGTTTCCACAATACTCCAATTCTTTCTTTCTGGCTGCTTGCAATAATTTCTCTTGACCTAGGAACTCTGGAATTGGCTACCGTATTCCTCAGAGTTTTCCTCTTGGGATCTTTTTCAAGAGGTGATCAGTGCATTCTTTCAATTTCTATTTTATCCTTTGCTTCTAGAATATCAGGGCACTTTTTCTTGATCATTTCTTGAAAGATGATGTCTAGGCCCTTTTTTTAAACATGGCTTTCAGATAATTCAATAATTTTTAAACTATCTCTCCTGGATCTATGCTCCAGGTCAGTGGTTTTTCCAATGAGATATTTTCACATTGTCTTCCATTTTTTTATTCCTTTGTTCCGTTTTATAATTCTTGATTTCTCATAAAGCCACTAGATTCCACTTGCTCCATTCTAATTTTTAAGGCAGTATTTTCTTCAGTGGTCTTTTGGACCTCCTTTTCACTATGGCTAATTCTGCCTTTAAGGTGTCATTTTCTTCAGTATTTTTTTGGGTCTCCTTTAGGAATCTGTTGACTGTTTTCATGATTTTCTTGCATCACTCTCATTTCTCTTTCCACTTTTTCTTCTACTTCTCTTACTTGATTTTCCAAATCCCTTTGGAGCTCTTCCATGGCCTGAGACCAATTCATATTTTTCTTGGAGGCCTCTGATCTTTCACTTTGTTGACTTCTTCTGGCTGTTTGTATTGATCTTCTTCATCACCAAAGAAAGATTCTATAACCTGAGTTCTTTTGCACTGCTTGCTCATTTTCACAGCCAATTACTTGATTTTGAGCTTTTGGTCAGGGTATGACTGCTTCCCAAGTGGAGAGTGCTTTGTCCCAAGCTTCAGGGATTTTGCGTTGCTGTTTGCAGAGCAACTTCTCTTCTGAGGTGATATGATACTCCTCTCCTGGACTTTGCTCTTTTCTGTGAGTGCAGGCACTCCTTTCTGCCATGTAACTACCAGGAGGACTCCCTCTCCACAGCCACCACTGGCCCTGCCACACCAGTGCTCCTCCTCCCCAAGAACTGCCAAACAGGACCAAGAACCCAGATCCAAGCAGGACAAAGCAAGAGAAACTTGCTTCAGTGTTCAGCAAAGTGATCTGTGCCACTCCTGCTCTGATCAGGCCCTTGATTTCCCCCACAATGGGGCCAGAGGGCTCTGGACGTAGCTGCTGCCATTGCTGCTGCTGTTGCTGCTCCTGCTGTTGCTAATGCCATGGCCACCAATATGGCCACAGCCACCTCTGCTGCCCTGGGGCTGGAGCTTGCACTATCCACTTCCCCTCACCCAGGTCTAGCAGTTTTTCCCACTGACCTGCTCAGCTGTCTTGGCATTTGTGGCTGAGAAGTCTAGTAAATGCCCTGGCTCAGTGATTCAGGGCCCTGAGGCCGCTCTGCCCAGTCTATTTTGGCCGGGTATCCTGTGAGTCCCAAGTTGGGCTCTCTTCTGCTCCCAGCACAGCGCAATAGACCCTTCCCAGTGACCATCCAGGCCATCTTGGGCTGGAGACTTGTTTCCCTCTGTTATTTCATGGGTTTTGTAGCTCTATACTTGTGTAGAGTCATTTTTTAATGGCGTTTGGGGGATTTGGGGGAGAGCTTAAGTGAGTCTCAGTTTTTAAGCCACCATATTGACTCTACCCTCCCCCCCATTGTCCTTTATTACACATAATTTTTATTGCATCATGATCTGAAAATGATGCTTTGATATTTCTGCCTTTCTGCACTGGATTGTGAGGTTTTTATGCCCAAGTACATGGTCACTTTTTGAGTATGTGCCATGTACTGCTGAGAAAAAGGTATATTCTTTTTTATTCCTATTCAGTTCTCTTCAGAGGTCTATCATATCTATCTTTTCTAAAATTCTATTTACCTCTTTAACTTCTTTTTTGTTTATTTTTGGGTTAGATTTATCAAGTTCGGAGAGGAGGAGGTTGAGGTCCCACACTAATATGGTTTTGCTGTCTATTTCTTCCTGCAAGTGCCTTAACTTCTTCTCTAAGAATTTTGATGCTGTACCACTTGGTCCATGGATATTAAGTAATGATATTACTTCATTGTTTATGGTGCCTTTTAGGAAGGTATAGTTTCCTTCCTTCTCTCTTTTAATTAGATCTATCTTTGCTTTTGTTTTGTCTGAGATTAGGATTGTTACTCCCGCTTTTTTTTTACTTCAGCTGAAGTGTAATATATTCTACTCCAGTCCTTCAGCTTTACCCTGTGTGTATCCCCCTGTTTCAAATGTGTTTCTTGTAAACAACACATTGTAAGATTATGGTTTTTAATCCATTCTTCTCTCTGCCTCCATTTTATGAGAGTGTTCATTCCATTAACATTCACAGTTATGATTACCATCTGTGTCTTTTTTTCCATCGTATCCCCCCCCATTTATGTTATTTCTCCCTCCTCTATTTTCCTTCCTCAAAAGAGTTTTGCTTTTGAACACCACTGTCCTCCATGTTCCCTCCCTTTCTGTCCCCAACCCTTATTTTATCCTTTTCCCCTTACTACCTATTCCCTCCCTTCTAACCACCCCTCTTTTTCTTTCCCCTATCCCCTCTTACTGCCTGTAGGACAAGTTTGATTTCTATTCTTATCAGAGTATGTTATTCCCTCCTTGAATCAAATCCAATGAGAGTAAAGCTCAAATTCTGCTCTTCTCCCTCCCTTCTTTCTTTCTACTACAATATGTTTTGGTGCCTTTTCATGTGACATAATTTACCATTTCTACGTCCTCCTTACCTCTTCTCCCAGAACAATCCCTTTGCACACTTTAATTGTTTTTTATCATCACATCAGTTAATTTATACTCACATACTCTGTCTATGTATATCCCTTTTGATTGTCATAATAACTATATCATTATCAAGATTAACATATATGTGTGTATATATATTTATGTATATAACATATATAAAACAATATAATCCTATATAAGGATATAAACATTTTGTCCTTATTGAATAACAAGGTTTTTTCCCTCCATTTACCTTTTTATATCTCTCTTCAATTTTGTATTTGAAGATCAAATTTTCCATTTAGTTCCAGTCTTTTCATCAGGAAGGTCTGGAATTCCTGATTTCATTGAATGTCCACCTCCTTGCCTGAAAAATTATGCTCAGTTTTGCTGGGTAGTTGATCCTTGGTTGTAATCCAAGCTCTTTAGCCTTATGAAATATCATATTCCAATCCTTTCTGTCTTTTAATGTAGAAGCTGCCAGGTCCTGTGTAATCCTGACAGTAGTTCTAAAATAATTGGATTGTTTCTTTCTGGCTGCTTGCAGTATTTTCACCTTGATCTAATAATTCTGGAATTTGGCTACAATATTTGCTGGAATTTTCAATTTGGGATCTCTTTCAGGGGTGATAGGTGGATTCATTCGATGACTATTTTGCCCTCTGGTTCTAGGACCTTGGAGCAATTTTCCTTGATGATTTCTTGGATGATATTATCCAGGCTCTTTTTTTCATCATGGTTTTCTGGTAAACAAATAATTCTTAGATTGTCTCTCCTGATCTACTTCCAGGTAAGTTGTTTTTCTGATGACATATTTTACCTTTTCTTCTATTTTGCATTCTTAGGTTTTCTTGACTGATCCATGATGCCTCATAGAGTCAATAGCTTCTACTTGGACAATTTTAATTTTAACAAATTGTTTCTCACTTAGCTTCTGTACCTCCTTTTCCATTTGGTTAATTTTACATTTTAAGAAGTCATTTTCTCCATTACATTCTGAACTTCCTTATCCATTTCACCAGTTTTACTTTTTAATGATTTTTTCTCATCAGTGAATTTTTATTTCCATTTTTTCTTTACTCTTTAATTTGGTTTTTAAAATCATCCTTGAGCTCTTTCAGGAATTTTGTTTGGGCTTGAGACCAGTTTATATTCCCTTTTGAGGTTTCAGATGTGAGTATAGTGTCAATGCTGTCCTCTTCTGAATTCTTTTGTTTTATCCTCTCTGTCCCCATAATACAATTCAAAGGCCTTTTTTTTTTTTACTTTTCTAGATTCCTTATTCTTGGCTTTTAAAGTGTATCTCCTTTTCTGGGGTCCAGGGGGCTCTGTCCCAAGCTTCCTGGGATGGGAATTGGGGGCCTGGTTACAGGCTTTCTGTGCTGTGACCTCTGGTTTTGTCAGCTAGAGGCTATTTAGTGCTGCTGCTCACCTGGTGCTGAGCTGGAGTTGGCTAGTGTGTGCTAAGGATTGAGGTCCAGTGAGGTCTTTTTGAGTTTCCCTGGGGGGGGGGCGATATGTGAAGTGTGGGGAAGAGGTGGTCTGGCTGCTGGAAGTATCCTCTTCCCCTAGGGCTGCACTATAGCATAGGTGGTCTCAGCTGTTGTCTGCCCTGGTGTCTACCAATTCCCCTGGCTGTGCAAAGGCATGCCTGGGGTCCTGGTGTTGGTGCTTCCCAGCTCAGGAACTCCCACTGGTCTGCCAAGGTAGGTCCTGCTGAGACACCTCCCTTCCTACACTGGTCTCCTTCTGTCATCATAAGAGAAGCTGTTCCTCAAGACTCCCGAACTATAAGATTACTGAATCTCCACTTCTGGCTCCTCTATTTCAGGGTTTCTCCTAGGGCAGTATTCTCTGGGATTATTCAAGGGAGGGATGATAGTCATTTTATCTGGTCATCATGGAACCTGGAAGTTCAAAAAGGTAAGTTTCATACCTTTAGACTGTGAGCTGAATGCCTCAGGAATAGCTTCTGCCATGGCCACAGAATCTGCGCTGCTGCCTCACGTAGCTGACGACTTCCACCCTGGGCTGAGAGGCCTAGGGATCCCCACTGCAGCTGGCAGTTCAGCCTTGAGCCTGCTCCCACTCTTGCTCTGGTATGGTTTTGTTCCTTGCTCTCCCAGCCCAGTTTGCTGGCTGAATTCAGCTGCTGCTCCCGTTCTGGTGTGGTCAGTTACAGTTCCCCATGCCTGGCACTCTCTCAGCCCACAGATACATCCAGTCGACTCTCTGGTGCTTGAAATGTGCCACACTCAGTCTTCTAGTGTCTTCTATCTCTCTCAAATGTGTTCAGATTCACTTTTTTAGAGGTATCTGACAGAGTTTGTAAGAGAGCTTTGGTAAGTTGCTGCTTTTATGCCACCATCTTGGATCTCCCTCTGTTCTTCAGTTTATCAATATATTCCTACTGTAGGCTGGCATTAGGCCAAAGGCAAACTTGAGGGCAACTGGCATGAGTCATAGGGAAGATAGCCTGAAAGATCTGAGCAACAGGCAGAAAATTTGCTGTTGGGAGCCATTAGGATGGGAGGAATCTCACCATGAAGCATTTAGGAGTGGCCTATCTGCCCCTTAAGAAGTTCATCAGACAGGGGGTTGGAGCCAAGATGGCGGCTGGAAAGCAGGGACTGGCTTAAGCTCTCCCCCAGGTCTCTCCAAACACCTGTAAAAAGGGCTCTGAACAAATTCTAGAGCTGCAGAACCCATGAAATAACAGAGGGAAGCATGGCTTCAGCCCAGGAAAGCCCAGATGGTCACAGAGCTGGGAGCAGAACACAGTACAGCCCAGCCTGGGCTGCACCAGGACCAACCAGACCAGGAGCCAAGTGGAACAGGTGGTAGGGCCCTGAATCATTGAGCTGTGGCAGTTACCAGACTTCTCAACCCACAAATGCCAAAAACAACAGGGAAGGTTATTGGGTAGAACTGCTAGAACAGAGTGAAAGGAGTGCAAAGTTGGCTCCAGCCCTGGGGGCATTGAAGTGGTGCAGCTTTGGGGCTGCTTCCAGCTGCAGTTGCTTCCGGCCCGTGTTGATAACCAAAAATGGGCTCCTTAGCACTTAGTTCGACAAGTGCCCTTGAAGAGTTTGCCCTTTGTTCCCTTTGAGTAATTCATTGAGCTGTATTAGGTGCTAAGCCCCAGGCCCAAACCCCTATTAGGTGTAAATCCTTAGTGCATGTGGACTGGCAACTAAGGTGGGGCCCAAGGTGGGCTAACTCCAGGGAGGGCCTAGTTTACATGTCTGGGAGAGCAGAGGCTTTTAGACCACGTGGGTTTAAGTCCACCTCTTCATGACAATTCTGACGCTGAAAAAGATAAAAACCAGGGGTTGGCTATCTGTTCTTTGGAGCTCTTTGCGGCAGTAGTGGTGGCGAGTGACTCTGGGCCAGCCCTTGTTCTGAGCTCCCGGGCTGAACCTAGATGTTGGTAACTATGAATTGTATTGGGTCTGTCTGTTGATGTTTGTACTTTGTTTGTAATTTGCTCTGAAGTTCAGGGTGCTGGCTTTTCCTCCTGAGCTAAGTGAATGCTGTCTGTATGCTGGATTAAAGTAAATTTGTCAACTCCTTTAACCTTGCTTTCCGGAGTTAAGCAGATCAGAAGAACCTGTGCTGTTGGCAGCTTTCTGGGTGCTGGCTGTAGGTGGACCTAACACCCCCACAGAAGCTGCTAGCTGGATTGTTGAAACACGGCCCCAGGCCCACCAGGTGGGAGGAATTAAATGGAGGATCAGAGCAGGAGTACAGAGCCTGTTTGGATCTGAGTCACAGTCCAGGTTGGCAGTTCTTGGGGGAGAAGGAGCACTGGTGTGGCAGAGCTTACTGTGTAGAAGTAGCTCTGAAAACAACAGCACAAGGCCCTTAAAGCTTGGGACCAAGTACTCTGTACTCTACAAGCAGTCATACTTTTACAAAAAGCTCGAGGGTGAAGTGTTTGGCTGGGAACATGAACAGGCAGTGAAAATATAGCTAGATTCAGACTCAGACTATGGAATCTTTTTTTGGTGACAAAGAAGATCAAAACATACAGCCAGAAGAAGTCAACAAAGTTAAAGAGCCTACATCAAAAGCCTCCAAGAAAAATATGAATTGGTCTCAGGCCATGGAAGAGCTCAAAAACGATTTGGAAAAGCAAGTAAGAGAAGTAGAAGAAAAAAATTGGGAAGAGAAATGAGAGTGATGCAGGAAAACCATGAAAAACAAGTCAATGACTTGCTAAAGGAAACCCCAAAAATGCTGAAGAAAATAACACCTTAAAATAGACTAAACCAAATAGCAAAAGAGCTCCAAAAAGGGAATGAGGAGAAGAATGCCCGAAATGGTATAATTAGCCAAATGGAAAAGGAGGTCCAAAAGACCACTGAAGAAAATACTACCTTAAAAATTAGAATGGAGCAAGTGGAAGCTAGTGACTTTATGAAAAATCAAGATATCATAAAACAGAACCAAAGGAATGAAAAAATGGAAAACTATGTGAAATATCTCATTGGAAACACCACTGACCTGGAAAATAGATCCAGGAGAGATAATTTAAAAATTATTGGACTACCTGAAAGCCATGATCAATAAAAGAGCCCAGACATCATCTTTCAAGAAATGATCAAGGAAAATTGCCCTGATATTCTGGAAGCAGACGATAAAATAGAAATTGAAAGAATGCACTGATACCCTCTTGAAAAAGATATCAAAAGATAACTCTCATTAATACTGTAGCCAAATTCCAGAGTTCCCAGGTCAAGGAGAAATTATTGGAAGCAGCCAGAAAGAAAGAATTAGAGTATTGTGGAAACACAATCAGGATAACACATTAAGGGATTGAAGGGCTTGGAATATGATATTCTGGAGTTCAATGGAGCTAGGATTAAAACCAAGAATCACCTACCCAGCAAAACTGAGTATAATGCTCCATGGCAAAATATGGATTTTCAATAAAATAGAGGACTTTCGAGCTTTCAGTGAAAAGACCAGAGCTGAATAGAAAATTTGACTTTCAAACATAAGAATCAAGAGAAGCATGAAAAAGTAAACAAGAAAGAGAAATCATAAGGGACTCACTAAAGTTGAACTGTTTTGCTTACATTCCTACATGGAAAGATGATGTGTGTA
The DNA here is from genome assembly GCF_011100635.1 of Trichosurus vulpecula. Taxonomy (NCBI): domain Eukaryota; kingdom Metazoa; phylum Chordata; class Mammalia; order Diprotodontia; family Phalangeridae; genus Trichosurus; species Trichosurus vulpecula. Next base: position 218,819,556 of record NC_050580.1, read on the forward strand.
ATTCATGAGACCTTTCTCAGTATTACAGTAGTTGAATGGAATATACATATACATAGATAGAGGGCATAAGATGAGTTCAATATGAAGGGATGATATCTAAAAAAAATCAAATTAAGGGATGAGGGAGGAATATATTGAGAAAGGGAGAAAGGAAAAGATACAATGGGGTAAATTATCTTACATAAAAGTGGCAAGAAAAAGCAGTTCATTGGAAGGGAAAAGGGGACAGGTGAAAGGGAATGAGCGAATCTTACTCTCATCAGATTTGACTTGAGGAGGAAAATCATACACACTCAATTGAGTATCTTACCCCACATGAAAGTAGGGAAAGGAGATAAAAAGCAGGGGATGATAGAAGAGAGGGCAGATAGGGAGAAGTAATCAAAGGCAAACACTTTTGAAAAGGGACAGGGTCAAGGAAGAAAACTGAATAAATGGGGACAGGATAGGAATGAGGTAAATATAGTTAAACTTTTGCAACATGACTATTTATGGGAGTGTTTTGCATAATGGTACATTTGTGGCCTATGTTGAATTGCTTGCCTTCTTAGAGAGAGTGGGTGGGGAGGGAAGAGGGGAGAGAATTTGGAACTCTAAGTTTTAAAAGCAGATTCTCAAAAAAAGGTTGTTTTTCCATGCAACGGGAAAATAAGATATACAGGCAATGGAGCACAGAAATCTATCTTGCCCTACAAGAAAGTAAGGGGAAAAGCGATGGGGGGAAGGGTAAGGGGGTTGATAGAAGGGAGGGCTGACTGGGGAATGGGGCAATCAGATATATGTCATCTTGGAGTGGGGGAGAGGGTAGAAATGGGGAGAAAATTTGTAACTCAAAATCATGTGGAATCAATGCTGAAAGCTAAAAAATATCAAAAAAAAATCACTAAAAAAGAAAAAAATGCTTGGTGGCTTGGAAAAACAAAGTTCATCAGACACAAGAAGATAAGTACACAAGCTGCTTTAACCAAGATTACACAGGCCTTGGAAGGTCACAGGGAACCATGTTAAATAAAAGTAATTACCTTTATATATATATGTATATATATACATATTTTATGCACATATATGCGTATATATCATGTATACAATATACACACATATATGTATGTATGTATATATGTACATACACATATACACAAATTCACTTATATATGTGTATATGTGTGTGTGTATATATATATAATAAACTATATATATATATTTACGTATGTGTGTGTGAATCAATAAACATTTATTAAGTATTCACTGTGTTCCAGGTAATATGTTAAGTGGTAGGGATACAACAAAAGGTAAAAGATAATTTTTGCTCTCAAGCTTACTATCTAATGGGGGAGATAACATACAAATAGCTATAAACTAACAAGGTATATATAAGGTAAACTGGAAACTATCAACAGAGAGAGGGCATTGAAATGAAGAGGGATCAGAAAAGTCTTCCTGTAGATAACGAGATGGCTCCAAGTATTTAGTTTTTGTAAGATCACAAAGAACTCTACCGGAGTTTAGCACATTTCTGCAGTTCTCACCTATGGCTCCAAGAAGTTTCACAGCAGCCACACTGTAGTAAAACTGTCTTTGCAGACAAGCTAAAACAAGTTGAGGGTAACCAACAGGCCTCAAATCCACCATTGAGTTAGTTGGGCAGGTAGGTTGGACAGTGGATAGGGTGCCAGGCCTGCAATCAGATTCATCTTCCTGAATTCAAATCTATCCTCAGACACTTACTAGCTCTGTGACTGGGCAAGTCACTAAGCCTTGTTTGCCTTAGTTTCTTCATCTGTAAAATGAGCTGGAAAAGGAAATGGCAAACCACTAGAGTACCTCTGCCAAAAATAAACCCGAAATGGGGCAATGAAGAGTTGGACATAACTGAAAATTACTGAACAAAAACAATAATAAAGTTCTAATGCCTAAAGGATTTTTCTAAACTGAGGCTCCCAGATCTGATAATAATACCCCATATGTGATCAGGCCAGTGGAGATTACAATGGGTCTCTCACCTTCCTATTCATATAAGTTATGCCTCTCCTTGAAGCCCAAATCTCATTAGTTTTTTGTTTTGTTTTGTTTCTTTTTTTTTTTTGGCTAACTCAAATTGAGCTTTTCAATTTACTAATACCCCCAGATTCTAAAAATGAGAACAATCCATTTGATATTTCCTCATGTTGTGTATCTTACTTTTTTTTATTTAATCATCTCTGCAGTTTTTTATGGATGTCATTAAGTAGTTTCATTCAAACAAAATCCTAAAGGCAAAAGTTTTATTTATGCCTATGAAAAACATTCATCTCTGGGGAAAAATATGAGTGCTTTAAAAACTCATGAAAGATTTTAACATATGGTATCCTATCTACAACTGCACCATTTGTTTTTTGTTTGTTTTTTTTATCTTCTCTCATGTTTTCTTTAAAGGAATCAGGGCTTTTCGTTTTCTGTAGTCATCTTTTCTGACTTCTAAGAGTATATTGGAAATTAGCCTTAAGTGTCCCACAGGGTCGGGCCCGTTTGAGCCCGAGTAGGATAAGAGATAATTTTTAGTTTCTCTAGTTTCTAAAAAGTGATTTTGCTTCAGTTTCATTCCATTCCCTTAAGTATGTTTTATTTTAACTTAATACCATGGCTTTCTAATGGACCCAGTGGACAATTTAAAGACATTAGGATTGGATGGGAGATAGAAGAAGAGGGAAGGAGGGGATAAAGATAGGAGAAAGTACATTCAGAGCCTTAGCTATTCTTTGATATTTCTGTGTTGAACATTTTTTTCATTTAAAATGAAAAAGGCATTGGAAAAGGGGAAAAACTTTCACATTAAAATATGGCATAGAATAATTTAATGGGGAAATGAATAGCCTTGTTTCTCTCCATTCACCTTGTGAGATTTAATTGTTTTAAGATTCATTTTTGTAATAGCACCATTTTATTCCCTTTTAATTCTTTCCTTTAGGATTCATGCTGCAAATGAAACCTTCTGAGTCTTGCAATTTCTGCCTCTTAATGACACACAAAAGGAGGCTTTCTATTACTTAAGTACAAGAATTTTTCTTTTGGCTCTACCCTGCCAAACAAATGAACTCATTTATTATTTTGATTGATGGAAAGTACTTGCTGTCTGGATGCCATAAACTAACACATTAAACCCAAGCGATGAAATATAACAAGTAAAAGCACACATAGTAATCACTAGTAAAATCCCCTTCTAGCCCTAGAATCATGGCAGGTGCTTTAAATCATCCTGCCTTTGGCAGAAAAAGCCAGGAAAATGTAAATGGCCTTTGGGCATGTGGATTTGGTACTTTCCCCTCTGAAAATGAGTTAAGGATTGTGGCAGTCCATAAAAGCTTAAATAAAATGGAAAAAAGTCAGGTTAAAAAAAAGAATAACAAGATACTTTGCACTATTAGTCCCAAGTTCTCTTGAATGATTCAGTTGGTCAAAGATTGTGATGAGAAGCAGTGTGTGATAATGCAGAAGTAGTGAACTTGAAATGTGAAGATATTGGTTCAAATTGTAACTTGGCCACTAAAAAATTTTAGAGCCATGAACAACTCATTAAGCACTGACTTTTCATGTGTAAAATGGGATAGTAGTATGTGTACTACCTATTTCAAAGGTAAATTCTGAGAAAAGCATTTTGTAAACTGTGCTATATAAATGTGTATTTGGACTTGTTTAAAATCAGAGCTTTGTTGCTTACTACCTCTGTAACCCTGGACAAGTCAGTAAACCTCTTTTGTTCTCACTTTTCTCACCTGTAAAATGAGAGTGGCCTTTAAGGTCCATTCAGCTCTAAATCTAAACCTAATTCTAATGGTGCAATCCCCCCAACCCCCCCCCCCCCCCCCCCCCCCCCCCCCCCCCCCCCCCCCCCCCCCCCCCCCCCCGCCACACACACACACACTCCATCCTGGGAAAATTCCGCATTAATTTAGCCTTTTAATTGAAATGATCAAAGGGATACAACATGGAGCACATAAGATAATGGATTAGAAATTTAGAAATAATGGTTTGGAAATTAGAAATTGCATTTAAGTCTCTGCAAGTCGAAACCTGAAATGCATCTAAAGCCCATTAAGGGTAGATCTAAAGCCTAAAAAGTCTTTGTTACCCACATAAACATTAAAAAAGTCAAGAATGGCCACTGGGTAGGGAGAAAAAAAAAACCTTGCTCAGTGCAATTTCTTGTTCTCAATGGCCAAGTTACAATTTGAACCAATTCTTCACATTTCACATTCACTACTTCTGCATTATCACACTTCTCATCACAATCTTTGACCAACTGAATCATTCACGAGACTGTTGAACTGGGACTAATAGTGATTCCTGAAGGCCTCCAGATGATGAAGAAAAACTTTGAATGGGTTGCAGAAAGAGTGGAGTTGCTTCATAAGTGGAAAGTCCATGCAGAGTCATGGTAGTAATGGGCTCAACTTCTGACTTGTCATTGTGAAAAATTAAGAAGGTGTGGAAACTATGGAATTCCCTTTGAATTTCAAGTACCATCTGCCCATAAAGGACCGATGAAAGTCTAAAGGTTAAAGCAGAGTATGAAGGAGCTGGTGTTTCTACTGTATTTGTGGCAGTAGGCTGGCAGAAGCAATGGTTTGGGACCAGTAATGTCGGTAACACTGTGTATCCATAGTCAACTGTCCTTCCCTTACACGGTGACTGGGGAGCTCAGGAGGTATGGCCCTCACTTCGAATGCCTCGTGATCTTGGCTGTTCAGCTATACTTTCACCTGAGAGAGCAGCTCAATTTGCACCAGATATTTGGATTTAATAGCCATTTGGTATGGGCTAAGCTTCAAGGAGGAATATTAAACACATGGGTTTCCCTGAAGCAGGCAGAAAAGAAAAATCAGAGGAATGCAGTTATAAGAAGAATGCAGTGCATTTTAAAAGTGGAAGACAAAAAGATTTCTAATTTAGCTTCAGAAAGCATTACCAACAGCCAAGAGAAAAGATCATTCTTAAACTAATCATAGAAAAGTACTAATAAATTTCTTACTTGGTTTTTAAAAAAAAGAAGAGACAAAGATCCATCCCCCCCTTTTTTTTCCTCATTAGCCTGATTTCTGGGTGTGTTAATGGCTTTTGGTTTCTAAACAAAGCAGTAGTAGAAAGTTTTAGGAAGGGCTCCCCCTTCCTTTGAAGAAGAAATATCATCTCAATTAGCAATTCCAGTTTGAAACCAGAAGCTGGAAGTATGCGGTTAAAAACCACAACCTCAAGAATGGAGGGAATGTGTCCCTACAGCACACCATGAGGACCAAAGCTTAGCATCTGGAATAAACCACATTTGAGTATAGACTACGTTTCCAAGAGAGACTTCATATTAAATGTGAAACACCCCAAACAGTAGCAGTATGGTGAAATTGCCAGAAGACAAAGTGACCTAGTAACAGTGAAAGGTGAATTGCTCCTCCACATAGAACTGGTACCCAATGTATGTGCTCCTATACACACATACACCAGCCACATTTTTTTTTCCTATGCAGATCCTCTATGCTTTTTGTGTACCTAGTACTTAGCAGAGTGCCTGGCGCATAGTAGGTGCTTAATAAATGTTTTTGATTGATCAATTGATTCTTGTTTATGCTGTGTGAATTTCTAGGACATTCTCCCCTAGGTGTATGAGGGAAGTGTTTGATTACTACTTTTCTTGTGATTATGGAATTTCCTACTGTGTATTGAATACTTAATCTATTTCACTGGTACACTATTCTATTTCTGGTTAGTAGACTGTTTATTTTTTGTATGGATTTTTTTTCATAAAACCAGATGCTAGTTTGTTATTAGTTTGATTTTTTAAACTTTCAAATCTATCAATCTCTCCTCTGATTTTCGGGATATCTATTTGTTGTTTAACTGGAATTTTTCATTTTTAATTTTATACTTTTGTTAGTTGCATGACCAATTCATTGATCTGCTTTTTATTTTTTTTTAACAAAAATTTAGAAATATTATTTTCCCCTAAGTATTGCTTTGGCTGCATCCCACAGATTTTGATATGTTGTCTCATTGTTGTCATTCTCTTTAGTGAAATTGATTGTTTCAATGATTTGGTCTTTGACTCTCTCATCCTTCAGTATTAGGTTATTTAGTTTCTGATAATTTTAATCTATGCTTCCATAGCCCTTTTTGATAATGATTTTCATTACATTATATGCTGAAAAGGGTGCATTTAATATTTTGCTTTTCTGCATTTTTTTGTTTGGTTGTTACGCCCTAATACATGGTCATTTTGTGAAGGTGTCATGTACAGCTGAGAAAAAGATATATTCCTTTCTATTTCCATTCAATTTTCTCCAAAGGTCTATCATATGTAATTTTCTAAGGTTCTATTCATCTCCTTAACTTCTTCTGTTTTTTATTGTGTGATTAGGTTTCTCTAGTTCTTAGAAAGGAAAGTTGATATCCCTGACTAGTATAGTTTTATTCTCTATGCTCCTGCAACTCATTTAACTTTTCTTTAAATGCCATGTCATTTAGTGCATATGTGTTTAGTATTGATATTACTTCATTGTTTTTGATACCTTTTAGCAAGATGTAGTTTCCCTGATTCTCTCGTAATTAGGTTTATTTTCACTTTTCCTTTGTCTGAGATCGTGATTGCTACCCCTGCATTTTTAATATCAGCTGAAGCATAATGTATTCTGCTCTGACCCTTTCTGTGTGTGCTTCTGTTTCAAGTGTTTTTTTGCAAACAACATGTTTTTGGATTCTGGTTTCTAATCCATTATGTTTTCTGCTTCTGTTTATGGGTGAATTTATCCCACTCACATGCAAAGTAACAATTAATAACTGTGTATTTTGCTCCATCCTATTTGTTCTGTTTGTTTCTTTCTCTCTTTTTATCCTGTATCTTCTCAAAAGTCTGTTTGATTCTGAATATGTCCTCTCTTAATTCTCTTTTCCTCTTATCACACCCCTAATTCTCAAATCTTCTTCCCCTCCTGCTTCCTTATTAGGTAGGATAGATTTCTGTAACCAACTGAGTTTGTGTGTGTGTATAATTTCCTCTTTTAAACAGTTCAGATGAGAGTGAGTTTCAAGCATTCCTGCTCCGCTATTTCTCCTCTATCATAAAAGTTCTTCCTTGCATACCTCATTTATGTGAGATAATTTTCCCTATTCTTCCTCTCTCTTTCCCCTTTTCCTAGGGCATCCCTCTTTATTACCATTCCATTTTTTTTTATCTTCCAACAGAAGTGATCCAAAATCATGCCCTCTGTCTATATAGACTCCTGTAACTACCCAAAATATGATAAAGTTCTTAAGAGTTATATATATCATTTTCTCATATAGGAATGTAAACAGTTTAACCTTTTTTAAATCTTTATGATTTTTCTTTCATGTTTATCTTTATGTGCTTATCTTGAGTCTTGTGTTTGAATATCAAATTTTCTACTTAGGCCTGGTTCATTTCATCAGGAATGCTTGAGGGTTCTCTATTTCATTAAATATCCATTTTTCCCCTAAGGATTATACTCAGTTTTGATCACAATGCAATTCTTAGTTGCAACCCTAGCTCCCTTGCCTTCCAGAGTATCATATTCCAAGCCCTCTGCTCTTTAATGTGGTAGCTATTAAATCTTTTCTGATTCTGACTATAGCTCCATGGTATTTAAATGATTTCTTTTGGGTTGCTTGCAGTATTCTCTTCTTGACCTGGAAGACCTGAAATTTTTCTATAATGTTCCTGGAAGTTTTCATTTTGTATCTCTTTCAGGAGGTAATCAATGAATTCTTTAATTTCTATTTTGTCCTCTGGTTCTAGGATATCAGGGCAGTTTCTCTTGTTTTTTGGGGGGGTAGGGCAATTGGGGTTAAGTGATTTGCCCAAGGTCACACAGCTAGTACATGTGTCAAGTATCTGAGGCCAGATTTGAACTCAGGTCCTCCTGAATCCAGGGCTGGTGGGGACAGTTTCTCTTTATAATTTCTTGAAATATGATTTTTGTCCAGGCTCTTTCTTCAACCATGTCTTTAATTAATTCAATAATTCTTAAATTATCTCTCTGCAAACCATTTTCCAGGTTAGTTGTTGTTCCACTGAGATATTTCACATTTTCTTCTTTATTTATTCATTTGATTTTGTTTTATTGTTTCTTAATGTCCCATAAAGTCATTAGCTTCCACTTGCCCCATTCTAAATTTTAAGAAATTATTTTCTTCAATGAGCTTTTGTATCTGTTTTTCTATCCAGCCAAATCTATTGTAAGGAGTTCTTTTCCTCAGTGACATTTTGTACCTTTTTTATCATTTGGTCAATTCTATTTTTAAGGTGCTATTTTCTTCACTACCTTTTGTGCCTCTATTACCAACCTGTTAATTCTCTTTTCATAATTTTCTTGAATCATTCCTGTTCCTTTTCCCAATTTTTCCTCTACAACTCTTATTTGATTTTTAGAAACACTTTTTAGCTCTTACAGGATTTTTATTCAATTCACTTTTTTTTTCCTTTGAGGCTTTGTGTGCAGCTCTTCCCTGTCATCATAGTAGCTTTTTTATATTTGGGTTCTTTCGTTTGCTCATTTTTCCAACCTATTCCTAACTTTGAACTTTATGCCAAATTTTGACTCTGCTCCAAGGGGCTGGGTAGCACTATATGAAGCTCTAAGCTTTTTCACATTGCTATTTCAAGAGCTAGTTCTGGGGGGAGGCAGGGAGGATAGGTGTTGCATGTTTTCAGTGCATCCAAGGTGGTGTGATTTGCAAAGAGGTGTGGTCACTGCCATCCTGGTCTGTTCTGTAGTCCTTATCCAGGGAGGGTCCCTGAACCCCTGTAGCCACAAGCACTATTGCTCCTCAGGGTCCTTGCTCCTTTGAAACCAGAAACACTAAGTGCTCTTCTCCATCTAGAAACTGTGACATGGAAGTGGATATAGGTAATGGAGTTATGAAATAACACCTCATCATATACCCAGAGATAGCACAGGAGTGCCCTACAGTCTCTTTCTGACTAGTTGTTCAGTCCCCTTACTGTCTCTGGACTGAGAGCTCTTGAAGCTTCTTCTGCTGCACTTGCCACCAACTCCAAAGCTCACCACTGTGGTTCCTACTGTGTGTTTTTTGGAGAGTCAATCTCCACATTAGTGTCATAGACCTCTCTTTCCTACATGAACAGTTGCCCATGGCTTGAAAAATATCTGACTATGATTTTTTTGTGGGCTGCACTGCTCAAAAATTTAATTTGGGTCTTTAGTTTAAAGTTGTTTAGAGGGGAGTTGTTGGAAGAGCTGGGATCTAGTGCTTCCTCTACTCTGCCATCTTGTCTCCCTTCTACAAACGTCTTTAGAATTGTATTTCAAAGACTCTGCTTTGAACTAATTGTGTCTTCTAGTTGACTAGCAGATACACAAGTGGGAGCTCAGCTGTGGTTTTGAGTAGGATTGTAAATTACTTCAAATGTGAAGTAACCTGTCTAAATAACCCATGTAAATGTCATAGAGTGGCCCCACATGTTACAGTAGAAAAAGTTAAATCCAGAACAACTACATACACACATATATACACATACATACATACATACACGTACATATGTATGCATGTATATTCCATTATTTCAAATTCTACTATTCCTAAAATCAAATTTTCCTAACAGATGACCCTCAAAGAATTTAACTGTCAATTAAGGAGAAATGGTCTTGTGAAGAGTCAACTTCTTCTTTATAAATGATTATATTAGTTCAATCAATCAATGCATATTTATTCAATTCAAACTATGTGTCAAAGACTATGTAGAGTGCTGGAGATAAAAAAAAGGGAAAAGTATTTCCTATGTTGATATGTAATTGAAAATATTCATAGGAAACAAAAAAAATTATCTCACAGGATTATAGGATCACAGATCTAGACCTGAAGGGGCTTCATAGGGTGTCTAGCCCAAACTTCTCTTTTTGCAATGAAACTGAGACCCTTGGAGGTTCTGGGACTTAGCTAAGGTAGCATAGATGGGCAAGTGTGAGAGGAGGGATTTGAACTCAGGTCCTCCAACTCCACAGCCAAAGATGGTATCCTTTTCAACATACCATATACAGATAGTGACCAAAGTGAGGAAAACAAAATATACAAAAAGAATACTGCAACAAAGCTAAATACTGTGTAAGTGTAGATATTGGCCCTAATCTCCTTTTTGCTTTGAAAGTAAGGTACTGTCAGTGTCTTTTTGACTCTTGCGTAAGTTGGATTTAAATGAGGCAGAGCTGCACAAAGTCATCAGCCTCATTTCCCTGTTCCAGAGTCATTGAAGTCCAGTGGCAGGACAAAAGCCAAGGCAACTGGCAAAGTCCCTGGATACAATGGATGACCTTAGCTTCTTTGATTTTTGACTAAGCTCTAAGTGCTCCACGGTGACTGCTTCTGCTGCCTCCATAGCCCCTTGAAACGTTCACATCTGCCTAGTCCACCAGGGAAGACTTCACATGCTTGAGATAGACATCTCTATTACTCACCAATGCATTTGAGGCCTGTTGGTTACCCTCAACCTGGTTTAACCCATCTGATGAGACAGCTACCAGGGTGTAGGGTGCTAGAGGGAGACTACTATGTGGGCTGTTAGGTCCTTTTCAGGGGTGATTTCTACTTTTATTGTCAACCTGATTCATTCATCTCTTACCTGTTGTTCCATGAAGCCATAGCCTGCACAGCAGCCACAACAAATAATCTGTTTCGGTAGATAGAGGCTAAATCAGACTGAGGGAAACTGAGAGGTCTCAAACATATTGGTGAGTTGAGGGGTGGGGTGTCTACCCCAAGCATATGAAGACTTCCCTCATCAGAATGGGCAGATGAGAACAATATTTTTTCCACCAGCCATGAAGGCAGATGAAATAGTCTTCTATATAAGGCCAGAAGAACCATGGGTGCCAAACTGTAAACTTTTTAAAATATTGTCTGTTTAAACATTTAAACAGTTAAACACTGATTGGTAACAGCACAGATAAAGGGTCTTGAGCCATTAAGATGACTTCCTAGTCATCTATAGCGTTTTTAGGCCAGTCCTCGAAAAGACAGTGCCCATCAGACTTGATGGATGCACCACTGCCTTGGAAGTAAACAAACCCCTTTGACCCAATATATACACATACCCTTTTGACCAGACACATTTCCCTATAGAGGAAATTAGAGCATGGAACTAGTGCTCTATCCTTGTTAAGAATCCTTTCCAAACTATTACTAATTAAATTTACCTTTTGATAAGTGTTGCATAGTCTATGAGTTTTATTTTTTTAAAAAAAAGCAATTTGTTCCAGCCAGAGGTTTAGTTAATACCAAATAACATAGGTCAGGCTTAAATATATTTGGAACTGTCCTTCGGCCATTAGAAATTTAATAAAACATGTGACTAGGCCATTGCTACATTCCTGATCTGTCCTTTATTTACTCAATCTTGGCTAATAACCCATTGATTTTGAAGTCATAGCTCCAAAAACTATTGTATACCTGGTAATAAGTACTTGAAGTTCTAGTACGATCTCTGGGGAAAAATAACCAGCCTCCATTGGATTGGCCAAGCAACTCCAAACCTCCAATAAGTTGTAAACATAACAGGTTCAATGCTGGCTTCCTATCAAAAAAAATTGAAGTATTTTTTAACTACTACAATACATTTATCCATTTTAGAAACTACCAAATGAAGACTTTTCAGAAATATGATGTAGTCTCTGAAATGGTAGAGATCAGAAGTGAGAAGTTAAGAAGGGACTAGGAAGTGAAGAAATGGATGCAGAGAGATCCAGTAGCTTTGGATGTAGTATAGTGGCTGTTCTACCCCTCTTCCCACAACCTCCCACAACCCCTACTCTCTAACCCCAGGGCCTTGCCTTTCTTAACCTTGCAACTAGTTAAGTTCCCTCCTGGAAGGTTGTTTTTTTTCCCTTGGTGGGGAGTGCTGTCATGTTTTGTTATCATATCATCAGTACTTCACATAACATGTAGGTCCTTAATAAATATTTATTCAATTAAATGGAAGAAAATGAAATTAAGTATAGCAGTTTGAAAGTAGGGAAATGGTGATTTTTAATATTTTACCACAAAATAGAATCAGAGTGATATGTGGAACTGAAAGAATAAAACCTAATTTTATAGATGAAGGATTAATAACAGAAGTTTATATTTTTATAGCACTTCACAGGTACAAATGATTTCTATATACATCTTATTTGACCCTCTAAATAGACCAGTGAGATGAGTAGCTCAAATATTATTGAGTATATTACAAATGAAGAAACTGAGGCATTGTTATAAGTCAAAGTCACATGGCTAATGAATAGCAGAGGTAGTACTCAAATCTTCACCTTCTGACATCCAAAGTATCTAGGCAGTACAGTGGAATATTAGTGTTAGAGTCAAGAAGACCTGAATTAGAATCCTGCCTCAGCAACCTACTAGCTATGTGACCTTGCGCAAGCCACTGAACTTCTCAAACCTCAGTTGCCTCATCTTTGAAATGGAGTTTCAGGAAGTTAGATTCAATGGACTTTAAAGTCCCTCCAAGCTCTAAATCTATGACTATATTGCCTATTTATCTAGTCTAGTCTATTCTCCTATACTAGACTCCCCAGTGAAGTGGACTCAAAATAAAGCACACAACACTTATCACTTCCTTCAGATTATTTCAGAAATGTCAAATACAGAATTCCTAATATCTAACCAGCATGAACAATGCAAACTCTCTGTTAATTTAAGTTCCTTGAGTTCACCAAAATTTTCTAACTCCTCTAGAACCTAAAACAGGACAGAACCTTGAAGGAAACCTATGGTTAGAGAGTGTGCTCTGGAAGAAAATCCAGCAGAGGAGACAGAGAAGGAACAATAAAATAGGTAGGAGGACAACCAGGAGGCCAGGGTGGCCCATAAAACAAGACAGAAGACATTATCAAGGAGGAGAGAAGGATCAACAGTGTTGAAAGCTATAGAGATGTCAAGGAGAAAGACTATTGAGAAAAGGCAATTGGATTTGGCAACTAAAAGGACATTTGCAAGAACATTTTGGAGAGAGTAGTTTTGGTGGAAAAATAAGCTCTGAAACTAGATTGAAAGGAGAAAGTAAGAGAAGAAAAAGTAAAGGCACCTATTATAGATGGTCTTTTTGAGGAGTTTAGCTGCAAAAGGCAGAAAAGATATAAGACAATAGTTAACAAGGATATGAAAAGATCAAGGAATTTTTTTCAGGATAAAATAAACATGGGAATGTTCATAGATAGTAAGAAAGGAACCAGTATATAGGGAATGAAAATAAATAAGAGATTGGTGATGACAGAGGAGACAATCTCTTGGAGGAGATGGGATGGAATGGGATCCTTTGAGCAGGCAGACAGGGCAGCCTTAGTAAGGAATAAGTCTACTTCAACATGTCAGACAGAGGTGAAGGAGAAGATAATGGCATCTGAGTGGTAGGAAGTAAGGAAGAAGAAGGGAGAACATGGAGTTCATGGTGAGTCACTTCAATTTTTTCAGTAAAATATGAGAAAAGATTCTTAATAACACACACACACACATACACACACATGCACACATGCACGCACAGGGATGCATGTACCCAGGCCAGAGGGTACAAATTTTTCTCTATTCATTAAATTAGCTGCCAATTTATGGGGAAACAAGGAACTCCAGGAAATGGACTCTGGCCCTAGAAATTGTTTTTTTTTGTTTATTTGTTTGATTTTTTTCTTTAAGAAATAATAACTTAAAAGAAAAGGATAATTTGAAAAGTATTTTCTAAAACTCATATGAGATAGTTGGCAACAAACAAACATAGGTTCCACCTTTGAAATAGGCTTTGCAGGGAATAGTTTTGAGTTACAGAAGTGAAAACTAGAATTAAATTTAAAAAGAGATTCTAATTTAGTCTCCAGAAAGATCCTGGGATTTCAGTTGTGTGATACAGTAAGAAGCAAAAACCATACCTAGCACTAGCATCGTATGATGAAGTAGAGAATAATTGTAGATTCCAGAAGATTTGTTCTGTAATGTTACAATACTGACCAAATAATGATCCAAGGAAAGTTCATTATGAATGCTATTCATGTAATTAGGGGAAAGTAGCTCACCAGATACAGTGGACAGAGTGTGAGATTTGGAGTGAGGAAGACCTGAGATTGAATCCTACTTCAGGCATTTATTAGCTGAATGACTCTGGACCAGTCATTTATCTTTCAGTGCCTCGGTTTCTTCATCTTTAAAATGAAGATGATAATAACACCTATCACATATCATTATTGTAAGAATAAAGAGGGAGAGCATGTAAAGCACTTTGAAAACCTTAAAGCACTATAAAATGCCACTTACTAGTTAATGTCAGCTAAAATAGTAGTTGTTCAGCTGTTTTTCAGTCATGTCCAACTGTTCATGATCCAATTTAGGGTTTTCTTAGCATAGGTACTGGAGCAGTTTGCCATTTCCTTCTCCAGCTCATTTTACATATAAGGAAACTGAGGCAAATACAGTCAAGTAACTGTCCCAGAGTCACACGGCTAATTAATGTCTGAGGCTGGATTTGAACTCAGGTCTTCCTAACTCCATAGGCAGTGCACCACTTAGTTGCTCTCTAGTTAACATAAACCTGTACTAAATTCATATTCTGAGATCTTATTATGATAAAGCAAAAGACCATGGGGTCTCAAAGTTTATATCAAAAGAGACTATAGTAGTTTTGTCAACTGAGAAAAGGCTTTGACAATGACCTTGATGATGGGCTGTATCTCTTGTGTGATTGACAACCTGGCTGGCTCCTGAGAGTGTCATCATCAAAAGGTTAGCCACCAAGTGATAAATATGTCTTTATTGTTTTAATGTCAATGAATCATAAAGACTTTGCTAAGATAGTGAGGAACTGTGATCTGCATTGGCAGATCAAATGCCAAATGACTGAAATTATATGTATTTTGAAGTGAGTTAGAATTTTCTAAGTCACATCTAGCATTTTCAAATAACAAAGCACTTCATGAGTATTTTCTCATCCGACCCTCAAAACAAGTCTTTAAAGCAAGTCCTATTATTAATATCTGCTTTTTTAGAAATGAGGTTACTAAGGATCAATGAGATTAATTAAGTATCTTGAGCAAGGTTGTATAGATAGTGTGAGGTGAGAGCCAAGGCTCATACCTAGATTTTAAATATCAAAGCTTTTTATCATTTTTATTTTTTGTAAGTTCAATTGTTGTCTTTTTACATCATATTCACTTCTGAAAATACCACTCATATTCAAACCAGATAGGTTTCTCTTGAAGCAAAGAAAAAAATAGTAGCAGTTAAACAAACCACTTTTGTGAAATGGAGGAGAGAGAGGTAACTTATTCCTCTATTCCTGCATAGCCACAGAGCCAGAGGCCGTACATCGCTAATGACTACTAAAGTTTTAGGTATATGATCTGTAGTTAACTCTTTGGCAGTAGGGAGCAGTCAGGTTAAGGTCTTAGCTCTCTTGGTGCTCCAATCTATGGTTCCCCATCTCCCCCTGGCCAATAACCTGGAATTCTGTATTGACTTAAGGCATCCTGATTCCTTTTTGTCACCTACGGTTTTAGGCACAAACTTTTTGACTAAGCCAGTGGCAATATCCCAGACAAGGAAGAAATTGCACCATAGTCAAGCTGATGCACCTCCAGCATATCAGCCCCAAAAATCAAGAAAAAGAAAAGTGGGTGGTTGTATGGGACTGTGAAATCAGGAATGAGAAGATTGAAGAGGAAGGAATAGATCAGAAGGGCAGCTCTTGTTACATCTGGTTAATATAACATTGAAAGAAACACCCAGACAACAGGAAAGAAGAAAGATGTAGAACAGACTCGATTTTAAATAACTTTTCAGAGCCCTCCCATTCTTGTCTCAATAGCAGTATCTGGAGAAAGCTCCAGCAATGGCTTTTTTATCTATTTAATTTATTTAATATTTTTAGTTTTCAGCATTGATTTTCACAAGAGTTTGAATTACAAATTTTTTCCCCATTTCTACCCTCCCCAACACTCCAAGATGGCATATATTCTGGTTGCCCTGTTCCCCAGTCAGCCCTCCCTTCTATCAACCCCTTTCCCCTTCCCCACCATCCCCTTTTCTCTTACTTTATTGTAGGGCAAGATAAATTTCTATGCCCCATTGCATGTATATCTTATTTCCTAGTTGCATGCAAAAACTTCTTTTTGAACATCTGTTTTTAGAACTTTGAGTTCCGAGTTCTCTCCCCTCTGCCCTCCCCATCCACACTCCCTAAGAAAGCAAGCAATTCAACATGTAACATTATGTAAAACGTTCCCATAAATAGTCATGTTGTGAAAGACTAACTATATTTTGCTCCTTCCTATCCTATCCCCCTGTGTTCAATTTTCTCCCTTGACCCTATCCCTTTTTGAAAGTGTTTGTTTTTGATTACCTCCTCCCCCATCTGCCCTCCCTTCTGTTATCCCCCCTTTTCTATCTCCTTCCTCCTTCTTTCCTGTGGGGTATGATAACCAATTGAGTGTACATGTTATTCCCTCCTCAGGTCAAATCCGATGAGAGCAACATTCACTCATTCACTCTCACCTGCCCCATCTTCCCTTCCTACAGAGCTGCTTTTTCTTGCCACTTTTATGTGAGATAATTTACCCCATTATGTCTCTCCCTTTCTCCCTCTCTCAATATGTTCCTCTCTCATCCCTTAATTTGATTGTTTTTAGACATCATCCCTTCATATTGAACTCACCCTGTGCCCTCTATATGCATGTATGTATGTATATATATATATATATATGTGTGTGTGTGTGTGTGTGTGTGTGTGTATGTATGTATGTAGGTGTATATATATATATATATATATAATATATATATATATATATGTATATATACACACATATATATGTATATTCCCTTAAGCTGCCCTAATACTGAGGTCTCATGAATTATACACATCATCTTTCCATGTAGGAATGTAAACAAAACAGTTCAACTTTAGTAAGTCCCTTATGAATTGTCTTTCTGGTTTACTTTTTCATGCTTCTCTTGATTCTTGTGTTTGAAAGTCAAATTTTCTATTCAGCTCTGGTCTTTTCACTGAGAAAGCTTGAAAGTCCTCTATTTTGCTGAAAGTCCATATTTTGCCTTGGAGCATGATACTCAGTTTTGCTGGGTAGGTGATTCTTGGTTCTAATACTAGCTCCATTGACCTCCAGAATATCATATTCCAAGCCCTTCGATCCGTTAATAGAGAAGCTTCTAGATCTTGTATTATCCTGATTGTGTTCCCACAATGCTCAAATTGTTTCTTTCTGGCTGCTTGTAGTATTTTTTCCTTGATCTGGGAGCTCTGGAATTTGGCAATAATATTCCTAGGAGTTTTCTTTTTGGATCTTTTTCAGGAGGCCATTGGTGGATTCTTTCAATTTCCATTTTACCCTCTGGCTCTACAATATCAGGGCAGTTCTCCTTGATAATTTCTTGAAAGATGATATCTAGGCTCTTTTTTTGATCATGGTTTTCAGGTAGTCCAATAATTTTTAAATTATCTCTCCTGCATTTATTTTCCAGATCAGTGGTTTTTCCAATGAGGTATTTCAAATTGTCTTCCTTTTTTTCATTCCTTTGTTTCTGTTTTATAATATCTTGAGTTCTCATAAAGTCACTAGCTTCCACTTGCTCCAGTCTAATTTTTAAGGTAGTACTTTCTTCAGTGGTCTTTTGGACATCCTTTTCCATTTGGCTAATTCTGCCTTTCAAGACATTCTTCTCCTCATTGGCTTTTTGGAGCTCCTTTACCATTTGATTTAGTCTATTTTTAAGGTGTTATTTTCTTCAGTATTTTTTTAGATCTCCTTTACCCAGTCATCGATTTGTTTTTCATAGTTTTCTCACATCACTCTCATTTCTCTTCCAATTTTTTTTCTCTTTTTCTCTCACTTGCTTTTCCAAATCCTTTTTGAGCTCTTCCATGACCTGAGACCAGTTCATGTTTTTCTTGGAGACTTTTGATGTAGGACCTTCGACTTTGTTGACTTCTTCTGGCTGTATGCTTTGGTCTTCTTTGTCACCAAAGAAAGATTTCAAAGTCTGAGTCTGAATCTGAGTCTGTTTTTGCTGCCTGGCCATGTTCCCAGCTAAGTTACTTGACCCTTGAATTTTTGTCAGGGTATGACTGCTTGTAGAGTATAGAGTACTTTGTCCCAAGCTTGAGGGGCTGTGCTGTTGTTTTCAGAGCTATTTCTACACAGCAAGCTCTGCCACACCAATGCTACTGCTCCCCCAAGAACCACCAACTGGGACTAGACTCAGATCTAAGCTGGTTCTGCACTCCTGCTCAGATCTGCCACTTGTTTCCTCCCACCAGGTGAGCCTGGGGCCAGAAACAACTGCAGCTGTAGTTCTGTAGCTGCCCCACCTCCGCCTATCACAGGGCGGTGGCTGAACTGTGTACTCCTTTCACTCAGTCCTGGCAGCTTTTCCCACTAACCTTCTCTGTTGTCTGTGGCGTTAGTGGGTTGTGAAGTCTGGCAACTGCCACAGCTCACTGATTCAGGGTGGTAGGACCTGTTCTTCCTGACTCCCAGTCTAGTTGGTTCAGGCATGGCTCACGCTGTGCTCTGTCCCCCTCCGCTCCCAGTTCCGTGTAATAGACCTTACCCTGCGACCATCCAGGCCATCCTGGGCTGGAGCCCTGCTTCCCTCTGCTATTTCGTGGGTTCTGCAGTTCTAGAATTTGTTCAGAGCCATTTTTATTGGTGTTTGGAGGGTCCTGGGGGGGAGGTCACGCAAGTCCCTGCTTTCCAGCCACCATCTTGGCTCTGCCCTCCAGCAATGGCTTTTTGACCAGCCTTCTAGGGTCAGTCCAGAAACTGAAGAAAGTCAGACTCAGATAAAAGAGTTCAGTGTAGGAAAGCTAGACTAGTAAAGGTAGAGAACAGGTTTCACTACTGTAGCCTCATGGAATTTTGGCTGCAGTCTTGTCCCAATTAGTCAATTTCACTGCTCCAAAGATATAAATATTGTACAACTCTATTGATCTCAGAGAAGAAAGAGAAGTCAGGAAGGGCTGGATGAGTGGAGTGGCAGTGATGAGACTTCAGAAGAGATGGGATTGACAGTAAGAAGCACACTTACAGCAAGAACATCACAGAAAAATCAACAGAGTGATTTATAAAGATACAGAAAAAGTGACTGAGAAGTGAATAAGAATTCAAAGAATTCATTTACTTCTCAACAACAACTCCTCCCTCCAACAAAAAAATGAAAGTTTTCAGAGGAAGGTAAATATAGAACAATAAGGCCCTATGAAATGACAATCAAGAAACTCTAAGAAGCTCCAAAATCATTCAGAAAACTGGTCAAAGAATGAGATAAGAGAAATTAGATTTCTTAAAGAAGAAATGGGGCAGCTAGGTAGCACAGTAGATAGAGTTCTGGGCCTAGAGTCAGGAGGACCTGAATTCAAATCCATTCTCAGATACTTACTAGTTTTGTAACCCTGGGCAATTTACATAACCTTACTTGCCTCAGTTTCTTCATCTGTAAAATGAACTAGAAAAGAAAATGGCAAACTATTCCAGTGTCTTTGCCAAGAAAAGCTCAAATTGGGTCATGAAAAAATGGACACAACTGAAGAACAACAAATGGGCAAACCTAATTCAAAATTGGGCAATTTTGAGCAAAAAACAGATACTCTTCATTACAGTACATTCTATGGAAAAGTGAATGGCAAATTCAGAATGCAAAAATGTTCAAATAAGAGGAAAATTATCTGAATAAAATCAAAAGACAGCAATATTGGAAAAACACATGAATGTCGCATAAAAGAACAGTAAACTTGAAGAGAAAATAATCTAAAGATTAATGGTCTTCTAGAAAAAGAATATTAAAAAAGAAAACATGGATATTTTAATTCCAGAAATCACAAGGCAAAATTGAGCAGAAAGATTATGAAGTAGACATCAAAGTAGAGAGAACATTCACAGTAAAACAATAGGTGTTCAGTTGGGGGTCAGAGAAGACAGAGAGATGGAGCTAATAGAGCATTTTAAGTGTTTACTATGTGCTAAGCAACATCTTAATCAAACTTCAAAACCACAACATCAAAGAAATAAATATTTCAGACAACAAGAAACAAATCTTCACAATGGAAGGAGAAGTAATAAGATGAGCACAGGACTATTCTACATTTATAAGAAATCAAAGGAAGAATTGGAATTTTTATAGGGAAAAGAAAATAAGTTGGTACCCTCAAATAAAACTCATAAAACAAGCAGTAAAGGCAATAAATGGAAAGAATTTGAATAATTCCTTTAAGAGAAACCAGAGTTAGGCAACATATTAAATATGCAAATTGACAAAAGAGAAGAAAGTTAAATGCTTTCAGATAATAATGAAAGAGTAGGAAATGTAATGTTTATTTTCATACAATCAAGATTAGACTTGGGTTGGGGAAGTTTTTCTGCTTATTGTTTGGTTTTTCCTTTCTAAAAAAAATCATTCAGTGAGTGATGTTAAGAAAGCAAAAAGAATATCAATGAGTTAAGGCATCTAACACGAAAATTTAAAAGAGTAAAAATTACAAAGTACATGAGAGAAAGTTATTAATATTTTGAAAGCAACATCACTACTTCATTTGTAAATCAATATTTTATTGGGATATAGTAATATAATAATACAGAAGAATTTATTTTGGACAGGGAGAAGAGGGAGGAGGGAATGAAGAAATAAGCATTTATGAAGTCCCTCCTATGTGTCAGACACTGTGCTAAATGCTTTTACAAATATTATCTCATTTGATTCTCACAACAGCCCTATGAGTAAGGTACTATTATGGTCCCCACTTTATAGTTGAGGAAACTGAATCAGATAAGAGTTAAGTGCCTCCTCCAAAGTCACACAGCTAACAAGTGTCAGAGTTCAGATGTGCCACCTAACTTCCTCTGGAAGATAGCATGAGACACAGGGATGGGCGAGGAGGAAGGACCCAAGCACATAAAATGACTGGTTAGAACTCAAGAGGAGAGATCAATGAAAGATTTAATTGTATTTGATGTTCAATTGTAAATCCTTTGTATTTGGGATGGTGGAAAAATAAAGCTATAATATTTGGGGACATATCACAGAAAGAGGAGGGGGAGTTGTGTATAGCCAAATGAAAAAGAGTGATCTACAGCTTTTGGACTAACCAGCTAGAGGTGGGAGAGTATGGGTCAAGGTTCTTGCAGTAAGTTCTAGTAGGCTGGTTTGAGCAATTTAGGAGATGAGTTTCTCTAAAATAGAGTCATGTGTCTCAATAATAAATTTTACTTTTTGTAATCACATCCAACTCATAGTGCATTTAAAGTTTTCTTGGCAAAGATACTGGAGTGGTTTGTCATTTCCTTCTTCTGCTCACTTTACAGATGAGGAAACTGAGGTAAACAGGATTAAGTGACTTGCCCAGGGTAACACAGCTGGTATGTGTCTAAGGACAGATTTGAATTAAGGGAGATGAGTTTTCCTGACTCCAGTCCCTGCACTCTATTGATTGCACCACCTAGCTGCCCTTGTTTTGTTTAGTCATTTTCAATCATGCCCAACTCTCAGTGACCCCTTTTGGGGTTTTCTTGGCAAAGATACTGGAGTGAAGAAATAAATAGTTGGGAACCTTTGCAGGTTGGGCATAAAGAGAATTGAACAGAGTAGCAGCTTCAAAGAAAGAATTACACGCCATCAAAAGAGATAACCAAAGACAGAAAAGATGTCCAAGGATAAATAAGTCAGAACACTTTCCATTGAATGATTGACATTCTGAATCTTATTGAATTGAGTAAGATGTGGAAAAAATGATTCTGCCCAGCCACAGGAAAGAAGATGAATACAATTGATGGGAAAGGAGAACCAGAAGATGGTAGGTCAGAGTTTGCTCACAAAGAAACTCTAGAGGCTCCCATGTACAAGGAAAAGCAGAATAGGTACCCAACTGGAGCTAGTCTTTTCCTCTTGGAATTTACTCTAGACCAAAAGTCAGATAGATCCTACAGCCTTCCACATAAGAAGGCTGAATATACCCAACTTAATAAGAACTGGAGCAAAGTAAAAATGGAGGGACAAAAAGTAAGAATGAAAGTCAGAAACAAACTATTGATATTACAAGAAAAAAGATATAAAATCCAACCAGGAAAGGCTGGGTTTAAGCCTAGCTCCCAATTAGATAAACCCATACAAATATACTTTTGAGGAAGTCAAATATGGAAGATTTATAACATCCTCTGAATTGGAATGTAAAAGAATATATGTGTGTTTTAGCAGTTCACTTCACATGGTATATTTATAAAAATAGATCATGTTCCAGCAAAAAGAAACAAATTACAAACAAATGTAAAAAAATGCAGAAATATCCCCTCTCTCCTCACTATTATTTGACCTGGTTCTAGAAATGATAGTAAATAGCAAAAAGACAAGCAAAAGAAATTAAAGACATTAAAAATAGGAGACAAAATTATTCCTATTTGTAGATGAAATTATGGTTTACTCAGAAAACCCAGGAAAACCTATGAAGAATTTAAGACAATAGCTTCAGTAAGGTAGTTGTATAAAAATAAATCCATAAAATTATTAGCATTTCTGTACAAAAAGCAGTTAAATAAGAGAGAAATTCCTTTCAAAATAAATACAAAAATACATGAATTATCTGGAAATCAATCTTCAAAGATATATTGAAGATATATGATTTACATGCATTGTTCATATGAAAACTTCCCCAACATAATAAAAATGAATATATTGCTGAACTTAATTTATAAATGTATGTCATACTAATCAGATTCCTAAATATCATCTAGTCAATCTCCTCACTTTGTGGATGAGAAAATTGAGGCCCAGAGAGGCTAATGACTTGAGTTACATAGCTACTAAGTGTCAGAGGATTTAAACCTAGGTCTTCTTGATTTCAAGTCAAACACTCTGTTTCAAAATCTGTCCCTAGCCACACTAAATTTTTTAACCATAGTGACTATAGGCTAACCAACCTCCTACCATCTATATCCATTCAGTGAAATTAAATAAAATGTATCATTATTTAACTGAATGTGAACTTGGACCACTTAGGTTCCAATCCTTACCCTGCCACTTAATATATTGTTTGGCTATGTTGAACAAATTTTTTTCTCCTCTCCAAATCTCATTTTCTTCAGTCACAAATTGAGAAGGTTGGGGATGAAGTAGGTATTGCTACAACACTTTCCAGCTCTAACCTTCTCTGATTCTGACACCAAAAACAATTATGGGCTTAATGCTTTTGGACAGTGGGAATAATAATGAATATTCCTTTTTACATGAACCAGCAAATAGCATCATGAAGAAGCACAATGCCCTCAGAGCATCATGCTGGGATTAATGAAAGTTAGCAGCAATTTCCCAGGCCATTTAAATATTTGGCTAGCTATTTTAAGCATCTGAGTCATGAGAAGTCTTTACTGATTTGCAAGATGTAAGATTAGTTATGGGAGGTAGTTAAGGCTATGGACTGGATCTGTGATTTCGTTAGTAGGAGTATCCCAGAGAAGGAAACTCTCTCAACTAGTGTAGGTTGGCACCTTCACTGAAACTTAAAGTCACAGAGTGATGGTGTCACAACAATGTTACTAGAAGCTGCTGTGAGGGTGTAAGGCCAACAACACCAGCACACAGGAGGGCTGCTAGCATAGGATCTTTGATCTGCTTTTCTAAGGCAAGTGACTTCAAGGGGTTAACAGTCTCACTTTCATCAAACATACATACATCATTCACTTAGTTCAGGAGAAAAAGTCAGCACCCTGAACTTCAGGGCAAATACAAACAGAAATTACAAACAGAGAAAAATATAAACAGAAGCAAATAACACAAATCAACAGACAGCCTTCTAGCTGTCTGACCAAAGCTACACATACATAGTTACCAGAGAAAGAAGCACCAACATCTGGGTTTTCAAAGCTGGGGGTGAGGCTCCTTAACAACAGCTACCCAGAGAAACTATTCCAATGAGTGAGCCCCAAACAAAATGCTAATCTCAGAGTATATATAAACTTCTTTAGGGTCAGAGCCCTTCACATCTCTTCAGGGCTTCACAGACCTCAAGAGCTTCACACCTCTTGAGGGTTTCACACCTCTTGTGACCTAATCAGCAAAAGGTTGTAGGCCTTCCTACAAACAAAGGCACCTGATTGCCATAATGCTGTGAAGCACTCCAAAAGAAAAGACAACAAAAAGTCCCATTTTGCTTGCCATTACAGATGGCTTGATCTTAAGAGACTTCCAACACAGCCAGTATGGGTCAGAAGCAGGAACAGAAGCTAGTAAGTTCTTCCTGGTTTTAAGGACAGCTTTATCTGCTATGCCATACTATCTCTCAGCTATCAGAAAAGAACCAAAAAATGTAAATGGTGAGGTTTCTATGTCAGCACATAATAATAAAATTTCATAATTAAATCCATGAAAATATTTTGCTTAATTCTATTATTCTCGAATAAGAGAGCAGAGACTAAAATTCTTAAAGAGAGCCATCAGATATTTTCCTAAAGCATTTTTTGTCTTTTCAGGCAGTTTAAGACAAGAACTAAAAATTTTAAAAAATCTCAGAAGGTAGTAGGGACTTTAAGCAGAAGTATCAGAAGAGCAAATGTAATTAAAATTTTGAGGATTAAAAATGTATACAGAATGTCTCCTTGAAAAGTTTTAAGTTCCTGATACTACAAAAACTGAAAAACCCTTTGTCAGGTGGAACAAAAATGAAATCCAGAAGGCAACATTACGCCCACAGCTAACATAATTGGTAAATAATCTGGATGCCACAATTGTGGGAAACTATGAGCATACCTATATGTAATGTGTATATTATGTATTTATATATTGTATATTCATAATACATGATGTTTCTGTTCAGCACTTTGAGTCATTTCTGACTCTTTGGGACCCCATTTACTATGTTCTTGGCAAAGATACTAGAGTAGTTTGCCATTTCCTTTTCTAGATCATTTTACAGATGAGGAAACTGAGGCAAATAGGGTTTTGTGACTTGCCCTGTGTCACATAGCTAGTAAGTGTCTGAGGTTGGCTTTGAACTCAGGAAAGTGACTCTTCCTGACTCCAGGCCTGGCACTCTCTTCACTGTGCCACCTAGCTGCCCATGCAACACAATAAGCACTTGGAAATGCAAGAATGGAAGCTTGGTAGAGCTGTTGGGGATAGACAAACAATCTGAGAATCATCTTCACAGAGGCCATCTTGTTCAACCTGAACTTAAACAAGAGGACATACCCAAAAAAGGGTCTTCTAGTTTCCTGATTCTTAATATCCAACTCAATATTTTGCTCTTCTATAGAAATACTCCAAGACAATTTTAAAAGTTGAGTAGAAAGCTAAAGAGAAAAGAAACTATCCTGTTGGGTACTTTAACTTATCTTTAACCTTTCACATTAGTTCTCATCCACCACTCAGTGGATTCTACAGTTGCTATGGAAGTCAATTTGAGCAGCAACCTGGGACTTCATCAAACGAAACAAATTCAGATAAAATAGGAAAACCTAACCAACATCAAAACCTTAAAAACACATTTCCTGAGATAGGTAATGATAAAATAAAAATTATAATAATCTTCCTGGACTGACTCAATACCCTGTTGGCTTATCCAATACTAAAGCTTTCATTCCTGAATTCCTAACTCTACCTCTTGGTCACTCCCTGCACATTTGATTGTTACTCCATACTGCTTGTAGAAACACATACAACTTCTTTCATTTTGTATTTAACTCTGGCTGTAGCCAACCTTTCTGAGTTCAAATCCAGCCTCAGAGACTTATTCACTGTGTGATCATGGGTAAGTCACTTAACCCTGTTTGCCTCAGTTTCCTCTTCAATAAAATGAGCTTGAGAAATAAAGTCAGACCACTCCAGTATCTTTGCCAAGAAAACCCCAAATTTAGTAACAAAGAGTCAAACATAACTGAAATGACTGAACAACAAAGACAACAAAAATTGCTTCACTTTGCATAAGTTCACATAAAGTTTTTCAGGATTTTTATATTCACTATATTTGTCATTTAAAATTTATTTGTTAATTTTTACCTTTTTTAAGATTTAAATTCTCTCTCTCCTGCCCCTCACCCACCCAACAAGAAGGCAAGCAATATTATATCAGCTATGTGAAATCACACAAAACATTTCCTTATGAGCCATACTACTAAAAAAAGCAGGAAAAAATGAAGTGACAAAATTATACTTTGATTTACACTCATATTTCATCAGTCCTTTCTCTGGAGGTGGATAGCATGTTTTGCCTGATGACCTCTTTGGAACTGTGTTGGCTCATTGTATTTATCAGAATAGCTAATTTTTTCACACTTGATCATCATTATTATACTTCCATTACTATACACAGTGATCTCCAAGTTCTTCTCACTTCACTTTGCATTAGTTCATATAAATCTTTCCATATTTTTTCTGAAACCATCCCTCTTATCATTTTTTATAGCACAATAGTATTCCATCACAATCTCTGCCACAACTGGTTCATCAATTCTATAATTGATGGGGAGCCCTCCAATTTCCAATTCTTTGCCATCATAAAAGAGCTGCTATAAAGATTTTTGCGCATTTAAGTCATTTTCCTTTGATTTCTTTGGGGTACAAACCTAGCAGTGGTATTGCTGGGTTAAAGAGTATGTACAGTTGTATTCTCATTTGGGTATAGTGACAAATTGTTCTCTTTTTAAAATTTTTTTTAAGATTAGTTTATTTATTTTTAGTTTTCAACATTTGTTTGTACCCATTTTGACCTAATCTCAGTATACAGTGTAAGATGTTGGTCTATGCCTAGTTTCTGCCATATTATTTCTCAGTTTTTCCCAACAGTTTTTGCTAAATAACGATGTATTGGCAGAGCCAAGATGGTAGAGTGAAAGCAGGGATGTGATTGAGCTCTCCCCCAAATCCCTCCATATGTCTCTAAAGTAATGACTCTGAATGAGCTCTAGAGCTACAGGACAAACAGAATGACAGAGTGAATCAAATCTCCAAACCCAGAACAACCTAGAGGGCCAACAGGAGGGGTCTGTCACACTGGGCTGGGAGCAGAGCTAAATCAAGCCCAGGCCACACAGGCACAGAATGGGGTGAAGCAGGCATCGGGGGATTGGGATTGAGTTCACTGCAGCTATGGCAGTTACTAGACTTCTAAATCCACAAACTCTGCAGACAAAGTTGGTCAATGGGGAAACTCTGTCAGACCTGAGTGAGAGAAGAGTGTTGTCTGCCCCAGGCCTGGATGGTGGAGGTGGCAGCAGCAGAAGCAGGGGTCTACTGCTGCTGCTGCTGCTACTGGAGCTCCAGGCTCACAGACAGTGGGGGGATCAAGTGGTTGATCAGAGCGAGGGATGCAGGGATCTCTTTACTGGTGCTGAGACAGGATTCTCTTGCTTTGCCCTGCTTGGATCTGGGTCGCAGTCCTGACTGGAAGTCCTGGGGTGAGGAGGAGCACTGGGATGGCAGATCTTGTGAAGCTTATGGAGAGGAAATCCTCCTGACAGTTCCAAAGCAGAAAAGAGTGTTTGTGGTCACTCACAGACCAGAGCACAGGCCACAAGAGTAATAAATGCCTCACCCTAGATCACAGCACATTAGAAGAAGTGAAAATTTACAGGCGCATAAAATATCCCTGACAATAACTGCACAAAACCCTTGAAACTTGGGACAGAGCACACTCCACTCTGAAAGCAGAGTCACACCTTGACAAAGAGCTCAGAAGTCAAATAATTGGCTGGGAAAATAAGCAGGCAGCATAAAAACATACTATAGAATCTTACTTTGGTGACAAAGAAGATCAAAACATACAAACAGAATATGACAACAAAGCCAAAGCTCCTAATGCTGTGCCCTTCCCCACCCCAATTTCTCCATCTTGCCCCAGCTCACCCTCCTGTTTGTACTCCCATCTCCATGGACCCCACTGTTTGTACTCCCATCTCCACGGACCCCACTGTTTGTGTTCCCTTCTCCACAGAAATAATTCTGCCTCAGCTTGTCCCATTGTTTGTGTTCCCATCTCCATGGAAATCAATTTGTGTTCTTTCCCTTTAAGTACCCTGACCCTATCCTTGTGCGGGGTTGTTCGATTTGAGTCTTTACTCTGAACAGTTGCACACTTGAATAAATCCACATCAAAATTTATATCTGGGTCTCGCTTGCTGTTTTTGGCACAACATTACATCCAAAACCTCCAAGAAAAATATGAATTGGTCACAGGTCAGGGAAGAACTCAAAAAATAATTTTGAAAATCAAGTGAGAGAAGTAGAGGAAAATTGTGAAGAGAGGGGCAGCTGGAAAGGAGGGACTTGCTTAAGCTCTCCCCCAAATCCCTGTAAACACCTGTAAAAATGGCTCTGAACAAATTCTAGAGCTGCAGAACCCCCAAAATAGCAGAGGGAAGCAGGTCTTCAGCCCAGGTTGGCCTGGATGGTCTCTGGGAAGGGTCTATCGCATGGTTCTGGGAGCGGCCCAGTCTGGGCCAGGACAAACCAGACTGGGAGTCAGCCTGGAGCAGGCCTTAGGGCCATGAATCATTGAGCTGTGGCAGGTACAGGACTTCTCAACCCACAAATGCCAAAGACCATGGAGCAGGTTAGTGGATAAACTTCTAGATAGGGTTAGAGAGCAGTCTGGCACCAGCCTTGGGGGTGGCAGAGGTCATGCGGCAGTGGAGCTCCAGCATCAGCTGCTTCTGGAGTCCCTAGCTGACATGGTGGGAGGAATCAAGTAGTAGATAAGAGTGGGAGTGCAGGGCTTGCTTTCCCCTGCTTATATCTGGGTCACTATACTTGTTGCTGGTTCTTGGGGAGGAGGAGTACTGCTGTGGCAAAGCCTGTGGTGACAGTGGAGTAGAAGTAGCTCTGAAAACAGCAGAGCAGCCCCTAAAGCTTGGGACAAAGCACTACTCTACAAGCAGTCATACCCTGACAAAAAATTCAAGGGTCAAGTAAGTTAGCTGGGAACATGGCCAGGCAGCGAAAATGGACTCCGATTCAGACTCAGACTTTGAAATCTTTCTTTGGTGACAAAGAAGACCAAAATATACAGCCAGAAGAAGTCAACAAAGTCAAAGGGCCTACATCAAAAGTCTCCAAGAAAAACATGAACTGGTCTCAGGCCGTGGAAGAGCTCAAAAAGGATTTGGAAAAGCAAGTGAGAGAAATAGAGAAAAAAATGGGAAGAGAAATGAGAGTGATGTAAGAAAACTATTATCCATTGTTGCTGCTACTATTTGATATTTGCCAGCCAGAAGAAAAGAAAAAAAAATTAAGTGAGAGAATGAAGCAGAGACAAACTTATCTCTATTTTAAGAAGACACAATTGTAGAGAGTATTAAATATTCGATTAAAAATTAATTTAAAACCTTAAAAACTTTTGTAAAGTATATGGATACACAACACCCCAACAGAAAAATCTGTCTATATCTAGATATCACTGAAAAAAAATTGAGGAGATAACAAAAGAAATTGGATTCAAAACAATTAGAAATTTTATAAAATGTGTGTCAATCTACAAAATACATTCAGTAATCATCTGAATACAACTGCAAAACACTTTGTAGAAATAAAGTAAGGTTTATATAATTGGAGAGATATCCATTGTTCATGTTTGTGTCTCAACAATATAAAAATAATGACCAATTTATAAATTTAGTGCTATGCCAATCAAATTACCAATGGAATTCTTTATAGAACTGGATTATACATTAGATAACAAGAAGGATTATTTTATAGAAATAGACTATATAAGAACACCATTGATGTAGAACAAAATGTTGAAAATCTTAATAGTATTTTTTTAAAAAGTAGGAATTAAGGATGACTAGCATTATCAGTTGTCAGAATGTGTTGTGAAGCAGTACCCATAAAAACTATTTTGCTCTCTAAAATTTTAAAAGTCAATCAAGGTACCTAATAAGTTAATTAAGATGCAGAAGTAATCAAACACAGTAGCTTCATGTGAGTTAAAACAAAGGACAATGATTGTTGAGGTAGGAACTCTATCTGGAGAATTGTACCAGGAAAACTAAAAAGTAATTTGGAAGAAATTAGGTTTTTAACTAGCATCTTAACCCATGTACCACAATACCTCCAAATGGATAAATACTTTAAATATGAAAGATCGCATCTTTTTTTTAAAAAAGTGGAAAACTATGATAAGTATAGAATTTTTACTAAGCAAAGGATAGATGTGCTCATAGGCAATAAAATGAATAATTTTGATGGCATTAAATTGAAATGCATTTACATTAATAAAATCAATCTTTACTATAAGAAAATAAGCAAGGAATTGAAGAAAAAGGAGAAAAAAGAAACCTTTCTAGTAAGTATCCTTGACAAAGATCTGACATCTAAGCTATAAAAGGGAATTGATACAAATACAAAACAAGCTCGATTCCCCAATGGGTGAATCAACACGTAGTTTTAAAAAAAGGAAATTCTAGCTATTAACAACATAAAAAAGTTCCCAAGTCATGAGTAACAAGAAAAATGAAACTTAAAAAACATCTCTGAGGTTTTACATTATAAAGATATGACTGACAAAGATAACAAAATATGAAATTGGTAAGTGTCAGAGGAGTTATGGGAAGATATTTCCACTAATGTATTGTTAGAGATAGATTTTTTTTTACTAATATTCTGGTAAATACTGTAGAATCCTATCAAAAAAGGCATCAAATGGTATATATACTTTTATCCAGTTACACTATTACTAGACATATGTCATACCCTAAAAAGGTCAATGACAGGAGGAAAGGCCACATTTATACAAAAAACATTATAGCAGCACTTTTTGTAACAATAATAATTCTAATAATAAGTGTTGATGATGATAACAGTAACAGCACTTATATAACACTTTGAGGCTTGAAAAGTGCTTTATGAATGTTATATCATCTTATCCTTGCAACAACCCTGAGAGATAAGTCCTGTCATTAAATCCATTTAACAGATGAGGAAACTGAAGCAGAGAGAGCTTGAGTGTCTTGCCCAGAGTTACACACTCTAAGTATCTGTAGGCATATTTGAACTCAGGTCTCCTTGACTCCAGGATCAGCACTCTAGCTACTGAGTAATCTGACTACAACAAAAAAACAACTGGAAATAAAGTGGGCACCCATCACTTAGAGAATGAATAAACAAATGCCTCAGCAGAGTACCTGGTACATAATAAGTGCATATTTTTTTCATTTATAGTGGCATATTTATGCAAGGGAAGATTAGGAAATGATAAGGAACGATCATTATGAAGAATTCAGAGAAACTTAGAAGGGCTTCTTTGAACTAATACAGAATGAAATAAGCAGAATCAGGAGAACAGATTACAGGAGGACCACAATAATGTAAAGAAAAACAATGAAAGATTTCAGAGTTATGGGGTGCCTGTGCTTGGACCCTAATTCTAACATCACATTTCTCCTTAGTCTCTGCCTGAGTGCCTGTGCCTGGACCCAAGTTCTAAAATCACATCTCTCCCTAGCTTCAAAGCATTGGCTCTAGCAGTTTCTCTCCAGTTCAAGGGCAGCATGCCTTAGCAGTACACTTATCTCTCCTCCTGATACTGTGGCCAGCTGCACATAGAGAATTTATTACTTTGGACTCCTTGTGTATTGCTAATTGGCTCTGCACTGGGACATAACAATATTTACTACTTACTGACATTTCTGATATGTATCCTAGACATAGTCAAATGTATACTCCCTTACATTCATCTTGCCTAACAAGATATTTGATGGGGGCCACCTGGATATTGCCAGTCAGCCCTGACCAATGGATGACTTAGTGACACCTCCTCCTAGCCCTCCCTTGGGCTATTTCACAGTGAACTCTGGGTAAGATACCTGTGCAGTAGTTACAAAATGTGCATATTCCTTTAAGAACTGACCACCCCCTCAACCACTCCCTAATCCAACCCCAAAATACCTAATCGACAGGTTTCACCCCCAAATCTTGTACTTAAACTTTCCCTGTAATCCTGTAAGGTTGCAGGTTCCCTAATAACTCTTGCCCACTGTAAAGCATAATAAATCTTTGCCACCTTGACTTAAAGAATGTTTGAGATCATGAATTGATTCCAGATGGCCCCGACCCTCTCCAGTACTCGGGTCTTTGAGGGGCACTCCCTCGCAATGACCCCATTTGGGAACTCCAGTCTTGGGGTTCCTGGATCTGAGCTCCCCCAACCCTCAACAAGAGGATTGATGGTGAAGCATGACACTCACATCTCAGCAGAAAAGTGGCAGATTACAAGCTGTGAAAGATGCATATGGCTTTAGAAACAGCTAATTGTTGATTTTTTTTTACTCAACTGCATTTATTTGTTAGATGAGTTATAATGGGTGTAAAGGGAATCATTTGAAAATGATTCAGAAAGATTTAGAAAAAAATGACATGAAGAAGAAAAATCAGATTAAGAACTACCTGTATTCTCATACTTCTGATTGAAAAACAATAGCAACAAATT
Source organism: Trichosurus vulpecula (assembly GCF_011100635.1). Taxonomy (NCBI): domain Eukaryota; kingdom Metazoa; phylum Chordata; class Mammalia; order Diprotodontia; family Phalangeridae; genus Trichosurus; species Trichosurus vulpecula. The sequence goes on from NC_050580.1 coordinate 218,852,002, forward strand.
ATTAGTAAACAGATGAAAGAGGGATTGGAAGGTAACAGAAAACAAATAAGACAACAGGATTAGTTGTTTGGAAGCATGAGACCTTAGAAGTCACCTCATCCAACTCCCTCATTTTAAAGACAAGGAAACTAACCCAAAGAGTTTAGTGACCTATTTTGTTAAAGTTAAATGCATTTTTCTTTGTAAACAAAAATAAAGGGATGGCATTGTTTAAAAAATTTAAAAGTATTTCAATAAAATTTTTAAAAGAAAAAGTAAAGAAAGGAAGGCTGGGGACAGATTTACTCAGAGGGCACAAGGTTGTTCCAAAGTGATAAATTTTTTCAGCCATAGCAATCCATGAAGAAGCACAGTGATCAGTAGATGGGTTTTGATTGAAACTGACATAGCAAGAAATCAAGAAGATAAGATCAGGTGTCTTTCACTGTAACTTGAGAACCTGCAAAGATCATAAAATTTTCAAAATCATAAGGAATATTTAAGATATGAATGAACTATTTTATATATGATATCTACCCAAAGATTCATTTTAAAATAAATTAATCATCACACTTTGAGCTCCTATTGGAGAAACAAGCATGAGATGATATTCCAGAGAGTTGGTTAAGATCACAGACCAACCAGAATAAATGTTGTACCAGTATCACAAAGTCAGTTAAATCAGTCTGAGAAGCCAAAAATGAAAAGAAATATCAGACAGTTCTCACATAATAATTATTTCTTCCTACTTCAGATAATTCAAATAACAATACTTCTTTATGATATCTGGACAGGGAATAGGAAGTGAAACTCTCAGTCTTGCTAAGGTCCATCACTTGGTGATTCCTAGATTAACACCAATTTCTAACTGTATATTTCTACTATATTTCAAACAAACTGTCTCCTTACATAAATGAGGACACATACACTTTAGAAAGTTTTTTTCCATGTGGTATCTAATTGCATACTGTAGCATTTTAAATTACACATTCTTGTGATAATTTTAAACTCCTGCAACATAAAGCAAAAAAAATCAGGTATGGAAATTAAAAGGTAGTTGTGAAGATTTTTTTTCTTTAACATAATAAAGGTGGTATTATGCCACTGTGATTGCAGTGAAGTTAGATTTATAAATTCCCTGTTCCTAAATGAACAGGACCCTGTAACTTACTGAATACTATGGTTCATTAAAAACATATAAAGAATTATTTGGCCATTGATTTTACTGCTTTGCAAGGAGCTCTGAAGCCAATAACAGCTAGTAGATTGAGGGAAAGGGGACTTTTTAGCTGTATTGACATTTTGAAATTATACTATTAGGCAAGTGGGACGTTAATTGAAACAGCTGGACATAAGTGAGCAGTTGTGCTGTGGTTCTTTTGCTTGTAATAATGACCTATCTCCTGCAGAAGGGCAGCAGCCCATTAATTTTTCATCTGCTGTCATTTCATCTGTTTTAAAGTCTAAGGTAGAAACTAATACATGAATTTGATATGGATCTATGGTTCTTAATTTTGTTTTATTATGTATAAGAAAATTTACTGCTGGCTACTAATATTTCTCAGTTATAAAATACTAACATTTAGGGACCTTGGAGGTGATCCAGTATAGCTCATTCACTTTAAAGGTGAAGGAAATAGGGCCCCAGGGAGTTCAATGATTTGCCCAAGGTTTCACAGCTAGTTAGTAGCAGAAATTGAGATCAACAGCATAATGCTGTATTAAGAGCACTAAACAAAGGATTCCATTATGTGAGTTCTAGTCTTGTCTCTGCTGTTATGACCATGACCATAAACAGGATGCCTTTTCTCTATGGACCACAGTTTCTTCGATTTGTACCTTGAAAGGATTAGGCTAGATTATCTTGAAGCCCTTACAGATCTAAAATCTTGTGATGCAGTTTCCCTCATTCCACAGAGGTACTAATTCCCATAATCAGTGTTACTAGTTGTTGAGCTTCTTCCAAGATTAAAGAGGAAGGTATTTTGGAAAGATTATTAGACTCAAAGTCAAAGGACCTGGTATCAAGTACAATGAATACATACTGGATTTGGAGTCCAAATCCATGTTTGAAGCCCAGCTTCTCCCCTTACTAGCTGTGACCTTGGAAAAGTTACTTATTTTCGAACATTATTTTCCTCATCTGTAAAAATGTTGAACTAGACAACTAGGATGGCACCTTCCAGTTCTAAGTCTGTGATCTGGTTATGATATCTAGTGCTGGCTGATATGATGCTAGCATTTTGTTTTTGTCCCAAGTGACACTTGGTGAATTGTACTAGTGCATATGTGGCATACATAAGCCTATAAAAGAGGTTCTTAATTTTTTTGTGGCATAGGCCCTTTGATAGTCTAATGAAGCTTATGGACCCTTCTCAGAATAATGTTTTGTTGCCTACATTCATAATTGAAGGAAAATTCTAAGTTTCAGTAGAAAGTTGGTGAAAATAAAGTATTTTTCCCATTCAACTCAGTAGATTTCTTAAAATCTATCTACTATCCACATACATCTTTAAGCAAGGCAGTGTTGGTTAATGTCTAACAACCAACTCTCCAGGGGGAAAGTGTACCCGCAACACACTTTTAAATTTAATTTACATTATCAATATTTTTGCCATCACTATCTTATGTCTAGATAATCAATAAAATGATAAATATTTACTTTCCTGATTTCTGAGGTGTAAATCATCATACCGAATATTTAACAATCAGCTCTCCTGAGTGAGTAAAAGCTGGCTTCCACTCACATCTGCCTTTAAAAATCTCTTCCATAGAAAAATAGACTATCACTTTGTTTTTAAGCAAGGGACTGCAATTTATAATTTTCTCCAACAGGTGAGCTACTTCAGCCAATAGACCAATGACCACTTCAGCCTTGATGCAAAAGTTACTCTCTACATGCATGTGCAAGCATCCTGACCTACCCAGTCATTGTTAGCTTCAAAGAAAAGGACAAGCAATGCATTTACTGACTGGGTTCTAAATGAAATATAGCTCAGAATTATTACAAGATTACGCTCTTTACCACTTGGCCCCACTCTACTTATCTTAGAAATTTTCTGCTCTCTCAAATCCTCTAAATTAAAAATACACAGAAAATGAACATTTCTTTTGAATCAGATCTGGGATTTCATTGATGTACAAAACTCCTGGTGAGGAAACTACCTCCACCAGTACAGATGATTGCCTACTTTATAATGTATTGCCTTGGAGAGCTCCTGGGGCACTGAAATGTTATATACTCAATGTCACAAAGCCAGGACACGTCACAGGCAAGACTTTTTAAAAAGGCTCTGATTTGATGGTGGCCAGAAAGCAGGGACTAGTGTGAGCTCCCCACGAAGTCCCTCCAAAAACCTATAAAAATGGCTCTGAACCAATTCTAGAACTGCAGAACCCACAAAACAGCAGAGGGAAGCAGGACTCCAGCCCAGGACAGCCTGGATGGTCTCTGGATGAGGTCTATCCTGCACAGAGCTGGGAGCTGGGAGCAGAGCGGAGCAGAGCAGAGCCCAGCATCAGCGGCATGGACCAACCAGGTCAGCGGCATGGACCAACCAGACCAGGAGCCTGGTGGAGTGTGCCCTAACACCCTGAATCAGTGAGCTGCAGCAGTTACCAGACTTCTCAACCCACAAACACCAAAGACAGCAGAGAAGGTTAGTGGGAAAAGCTGCGGGAGTGGAAGGAGTTTGCGGTTAGAGCACTGCCCCCAGGGCAGCGGAGGTGGGGCAGCTACAGAAGTTCAGCTGCAGTTGCTTCCGGCCCCAGGCCCACCTGGTGGGAGGAATTAAGTGGCAGATCAGAGCAGGAGTGAAGAGCCTGCCGAAGATCTAAGTCCAGTCCGGGTTGGAGGTTCTTGGGGAAGGAGGAGTGCTGGTGTGGCAGAGCTGGTGCATCCCCCAAGGCATGGAAAATAGTTCTCTAAACTCTACAAGCAGTCATACCCCACTGAAAAACTCAAGGGTCAAGTTAGTTGGCTGGGAATATGGCCAGGCAGCAAAAACGCACCTAGATGCAGTCTCAGACTTTGGATTCTTTCTTTGGTGACAAAGAAGACCAAAGCATACAGCCAGAAGAAGTTAACAAAGTCAAAGAGCCTACAACAAAAGCCTCCAAGAAAAACATGAACTGGTCCCAGGCCCTGGAAGAGCTCAAAAAGGATTTGGAAAAGCAAGTTAGAGAAGTAGAGGAAAAATTGGGAAGAGAAATGAGAAGGATGCGAGAAAACCATGAAAAACAAGTCAACGTCTTGCTAAAGGAGACCCAAAAAAATACTGGAAAATATACTGAAGAAAACAACACCTTAAAAAATAGACTAACTCAAATGGCAAAAGAGCTCCAAAAAGCCAATGAGGAGAAGAATGCCTTGAAAGGCAGAATTGGCCAAATGGAAAAGGAGGTCCAAAAGACCACTGAAGAAAATACTACCTTTAAAATTAGATTGGAGCAAGTGGAAGCTAGTGACTTCATGAGAAATCAAGATATTATAAAATGGAACCAAAGGAATGAAAAAATGGAAGACAATGTGAAATATCTCATTGGAAAAACCACTGACCTGGAAAATAGATCCAGGAGAGATAATTTAAAAATTATTGGACTACCTGGAAGCCATGATCAAAAAAAGAGCCTAGATATCATCTTTCAAGAAATTATCAAGGAGAACTGCTCTGATATTCTAGAGCCACAGGGCAAAATAGAAATTGAAAGAATCCATCGATCACCTTCTGAAATAAATCCCAAAAAGAAATCTCCTAGGAATATTGTTGCCAAATTTCACAGCTCCCAGATCAAGGAGAAAATACTGCAAGCAGCCAGAAAGAAACAATTTCAGTATTGTGGAAACACAATCAGAATAACCAAAGATCTGGCAGCTTCTACATTAAGAGACTGAAGGGCTTGGAATACGATATTCCAGAGGTCAATGGAGCTAGGATTAAAACCTAGAATCACCTACCCAGCAAAACTGAATATCATGCTCCAAGGCAAAATATGAATTTTCAATAAAATAGAGGACTTTCAAGCTTTCTCAGTGAAAAGACCAGAGCTGAATAGAAAATTTGACTTTTAAACACAAGAATCAAGAGAAGCATGAAAAGGTAATCAAGAAAAAGAACAAGAAAAAGAAATTGCAAGGGACTTACTAAAGTTGAACTGTTTTGTTTACATTCCTACATGGAAAGATGACGTGTATGATTCATGAGACTTCAGTATTAGGGTAGCTGAAGGGAATATGTGTGTGTGTATATATACATATATATATATATATATACACATATATATATATATATACACACACATATATAAGTGAATGTGTGTGTATGTATATATGTATGTGTGTATATATATATATATAGAGAGAGAGAGAGAGAGAGAGAGAGAGAGAGAGACAGGGCACAGGGTGATTTGAAGATGAAGGGATGATATCGAAAAGAAATAAAATCAAATTAAGGGATGAGAGAGGAATAGATTGAGAGAGGGAGATAGGGAGAGATAGAATGGGGTGTATTATCTGGCATAAAGGTGGCAAGAGGAAGCAGTTCTGTGGGAGGAGGGGAGAGGGCAGGTGAGGGGGGAATGAGTGAACCTTGTGCTCATCAGATTTGGCCTGAGGAGGGAATACCATACATACTCAGTTGTGTATCTTACCCCACAGGAAAGTAGAGGGAGGAAGAAAAAAAAATAAAAGGGGGGAGATGATGGAGGGGAGGGCAGATGGGGGTGAAGGTAATCAAAAACAAACACTTTGGAAAGGGGACAGGGTCAAGGGAGAAAATTCAATAAAGGGGGATGGGTTGGGAAGGAGCAAAATATAGTTAGCCTTTCACAACATGAGTATTGTGGAAGGGTTATACATAATGATACATGTGTGGCCTAGGTTGAATTGCTCGACTTCTTAGGGAGGGTGGGTGGGAAGGGAAGAGGGGAGAGAATTTGGAACTCAAAGTTTTAAAAACAGATGTTCAAAAACAAAAAAAAATAAGTTTTTGCATGCAACAAGAAAATAAGATACACAGGCAATGGGGCATAGAAATTTATCTTGCCCTACAAGAAAGGAAGGGAAAAGGGGATGGGAGGGGAGTGGGGTGACAGAAGGGAGGGCTGACTGGGGAATAGGGCAACCAGAATATATGCCATCTTGGAGTGGGGGGGAGGGTAGAAATGGGGAGAAAATTTGTAATTCAAACTCTTGTGAAAATCAATGCTGAAAACTAAATATATTAAATAAATAAATAAACAAAAAAAAATGAAAAGGCTCTGATTTAAGGCCAGTTCTCTACCTTCTCCAACATGCTACCTTTTTAATGTAGTAAAGTTAAACTGCAAAGTAACTGTTCAGTAAAATGCCATCTTATGAAATTCAGCTATCTCCAAACTTCTTACTCCTTCTTTGGAGTACTGAGGGATAGTTTTGCACCACCGATTCCCACAAGTAATGAAAGTGATTTAAAGAGTTTGTGGATATGAGATCCCTCTGGAATAAAAAAAATAAAAAAAAACCTATTAACCCTGGAGAGCAAAGAAAGCATGGGATGGAATGTCAGGGGTTTGAAATAGTCTTCTGGCCTTCTCAGCTGTTACTGAGGTTTTTGGAAATCCAACCCAGAATCAGTTTTCTGCACATTGGTTCCCAAATGGCTCCTCTACCTCTCAGTTCAATACAGCTCTCCTGCCTCTCACGCCCAGTGTTCTCAGAAGGTACCATTGGCTAAACAGAGATTTGGGAGCTCCATCCTTTATTCTGTAAATCCCAACTTTTCTAATTAATTGCCAATGAAATCTTGGATAAGTCATTTAACCTTTCTAGGCTTCAGTTTTCTCATATGGAGCGTGGGGGTTTGTACTAGAGAATCCAGTCTAAATCCTTGGTTGAATACCCTGGAAGCTTCAGTCGCAAATCAGTAATAATCTCAGAATTCTATGTCTCCCAGGTTGTTGTTTTGTGCTCTGGGCTGTCTAGTGCTCTGTGTGGACCAATAGAACAAAATGCCACCTTTTCAGTGGAAGCTATGTCCAGATACAATGTAATAAGTGACCTTACCTGAGAAAAGATGAATACAAAATTTGCTACTATTCTCCTCATTTTCTTCCATATTTTATTTAAAATAAAAATCCAATGGAGTTCAGAATATACTATGCAAAATAGAACAGACTATGATTCTCCTACAGTAACCCTAAAGGGTTGGTATGCATTTCTGTACTATTGTTGCTCACAAGTCTCCTTCTCAAGTGTTTCTTCTTTTTGATTAACAGTTAGCTTTTAGAAAGGAGCATTTTACTAAGCAGTTACAGCAAAGACAATCACAGGAATAATCTCTTGAGTCTAGCAAATACTCTCTTTGGATACAAAATATCTGCAGGGGATTGAGGTGGGCAGAGAACTTGAGCTTAGAAAGCCTAGGTGACACAGAAGTAACTCATAACCCCAGTTTCCTGAAAGTCCTTTTCTCCTTTCATGGGAAGTTCATAAAGTTTCTCTTTGCTGCCTGTAGCTCTCTGCTGACCGAAAAAGGTCAGTGCCCTTTAGATTCCTTTCATTAGTGTGTCTATCCCTGGATCCCAATGAAGATATGTCATACACTACTATTCCAGGTACACTGCTACCAGTGGCAGGGGGAAATCCACACCTTGCAACCTACAAGATAATCCTCTGCTCAGGGGGAGAAAGGAGACACAGGCACTCCTTTCACCCTCTCTCTTGGTAATTCCCTCTTATGGAATTAGATGGAGCTGTTCTACAACTAGTCTTCCTTGTTATTGGAATGGCAGGTTCTAAATTGACTTGCTAATATTATCCACGCTTCACAGGACATGACTGGTTCTCTTTAACCACCATTTTCTCTGTGGTGTCATCCACAATAATTAAAATTAACAACATACGATATTGTTAATGCTTACAGATGGTTCACAACAAACCTTTGTAGAAGGTAGCAGTGTTATTATTTCCATTTTATAGATTAGGAAATCGAGATATAGATAAGATAGAGCAGTCATTAAGTAGTTATCATGTGTCAGGCAGTGGGCTACATACTGTATAAACAAAGAAAAATTAAAAAGACAGTACCTAACCTGAAATAGTTTACATTTTAAGGAAGGAGATAATACTTAAAAGGAAGCTGCAAAGCGGAAGGTAGTAGCCACATGTGGGCAAGGTAATACTCTAAAGAATCTAGAGTGGAGCCTGGAGTGAAGTGAGCATAACTGGCCTGAATACTTCCTTAAATGGAAGTCTTAGGCAGGAACTCGGGGACAGAAGCATCTCCAGGGTGAGAAGAGAAATAAAATGGTTTGCTAATGCTCACATAACTAGCAAATTTTAAAGTTAGAATTTAGACCTTTATCTCTTTCAAGTCTAGCATTTCTCCTACTACAGCATAGCATATTACATTTTTCTTTTAGTTAGATTGCTAGATAAACAATTAGCTTAGGGTCATCATGATGATAATTCTTTCTCAGATTCTAGGCCTCAGTTTACTCATCTATAAAACAAAATTAATCTAGATCACATCTAAGTGCCCTTCCTGTTAAAAAAAAAAACAGAAACAAAGGTTAAAAAATGGTCTCAATGTTCCAAAAAAAGATGAATCGAATTCAGAAAGAGAGTGAATATGAATTAACAAAAATCAGAAAATACAATTTACAAATACTAGCCATCTGCATAGTACTACACTTGGATGGTAAGTTGTAAATGTTGTAGGATACATGATTTAAATAATCTTGACAAAAATTCGTGTTGGTAGCCATTAATACAGTTTTATCCTAGTGGGACTTTAAATAGAGATCAATAAAGAGAACTTAGAACAAAATAGGTCTGAATGAAAACACCTACTCATATCTGAATACAATCTGCAGCAGATTAACTTGTTCGTGATTTTCAGGAATGAGTTTCCATTCCAAAACAGGTCTAAAATACTACATAAACGTATATATATATATCATCTATATGTAGATATGCCTGGTTTTCTCAAAGTAGCACAGTATGGACTCCAATTTATGTGCTATTTCATTCTTTACATTAAAGGCAACAGTTGAAGTAGTATGGTAATATGGATAGAAATATGAGGAGAATTAGGTTTGAATCTCTGCTATGCCACCGTTTGGCTATGTGACTTTGGGTGAATTATTTCAACTTCCTGGATTCCTGTAAAATGAAGTGATATTGACTTTAATGTGATTTTCAGTTCTAAAATTCTGTGATTCTGTTCACTGATGGCCAAATAAAATTCAATCTAAATACCATACAGTCGGTTCTCTCCCCTTTGCATTTTATTTCTATTGAGGGAGTAAATAAGTTAGAATCATTATGCATCAACACTTCACCATAACCTATATATTTAGAAATCTAGCCAAACGTTGGAGAACATTCAATTCAATTTAATAAGAAGTGCCAGATATGTGTAAAGCTCTGTGTTTGACATTGGGAATACAAAGACAAAAGTTAAAATAATCCTTGCCCTTGAAAAGCCCATGCTAAAGACAAAGTGATTTATGTTGTTTGCTTTTCCTCCCTCCCACAACTGACTTCTTAGGTATTAAGCCATTCCTTATCTTCTTTAGCATAATTTAGTGGTGAGAGAGATGAGATGTCATATTTTGGAGCAGATTGAATAAAAGTTATGGGACAAAAACATAAATATCATTTCTAAAGAGACTTTTGGCATTATTTGATAATTTACTTCAGCATTGCAATGCTTCCCTGTTGTTGATAAAGAAAACTGTTCCTATTTACATCAAATAGTAGATGCCAGAAAGAATAGAGCAAAAAGATGGCAGAAAAGACAATGAATAGCTCAGTCTTGCCAGTTTCAAAGACACAGACAACCAGTCTAAAGATGCTATCTCCACCTACATGGTAGGGACCAATGAGGCCTTAATTCTAGGCAATCTGGACACGCTCCAAAGGCCCTTTAAGGGTACTTCCATATTATTCAAACTGAGCATGCCTTGACTAGCCCAGGTTACATTTGTAAAAGTACAGGTTGGAGTTAGGGTTACAACAACCATCAGAATACACCTGCTTTATAATAGTCTTTGGTAGTCTACAGAGTCTTTATAGTAGGCCAAATCTATCATAGGTTATGACCTTTTCCTTAACTTGATACTATAACGGCCACATTGGTGAAGCTGAAGTACTTATATTGACCAGTCAGAGTTGTTGTAAGATAACCAATATTTTGGAAATACAAAATATAGTGAAAATGCTAACTATTGATAAGATGAAGCCAAATTGTAGAAATCTATTTTTTCTGTAATTATTTTTGTATGGAGAACTGCAAATGTTCATACTTTAGGCAAAAATGTATGCTATTTGGCAATAGTACAGAGATGCTAGTATGAGACTAATTTAAATAACTATTCAATTCAGAAATCAAGCATTAATTTTCTGTGGATGTTAGATAGGATGTTAGAGTTGGAAAGGGATCTCAGAGGCCATCTAGTCCCAAAATTCCCCCTATAACATGTCAAAATAGGGGTTTCTACTTGAAGATAGGGTTATCTAGTCTTTGTTTAACAAAGCCACTTAGATAAAGTGCGTAAAGCATGCTACTCCATTTTTGGACGGTTCTACTTATGAGAAAGTTATTCCTTATCTTGATTTGACATGGACTCCCCTATAACTTTTATCTAACTCATTAATCCTAACTCTTCCTTCTGAAGTAAAATAAACTTAGTACCTTTTTCATATTAAAAAAATTGTGGGTTTCAGCCATGTTTTCTCAAGTCCTTTCTTTCCTATGTTAAAAATCCCAGGTCTTTCCATGAATTCCTTATACATTCTAATTTTCAGACCCTTCATCAATTAACTACCTTCCTTTGGATAGGTTCTCTTTTTTATGTCCCTCTTAAAAAGCGAAAATGAAAACTCCAGTAAGGTAGTTTAGTGAGAGATTCTGTCTAACCTGTTTCCTTCCAACAGCTCAATAACTTATTCCTACATCAGTTTGCAGAATAACATCTTCCCATGTTTCTCTGAATTCATTATATTCATCATTTCTTGACATATACAGTTATTGTATTATGTTCAGCCACTATATTTCCCATTCGCCAATTAAGGGACAAGTACTCTATTTACATTTGTTTAGTATGATAGTAAGAACTACTACGAATGTTTTCATTCAAAAGGGATATTTTCCCTGTCTTTGCCCTCTTTAAAACAGATGTTGAACAGTGGGTCAAAAAGCATGAGCATTCTAGCTACTATTTTTAGCATAATTTCAACTTTTTCAGAATGGATGGACCATTTCAAGCAACAGTGAACATTGTGCCTACCTTTCCATATGCCCACCATTGACCACTTTTTAAAATTTTTTGCCAACTTTGCCAATTTACTGGATATAAAAATGAAAACTATTAATATTTCAACCATCCCCAAATGCTACATATTAGCAATAATAATTGAGATACAAAATATATTATTTGACATACTGAGGTAACATCTTTTACCTATGAAATTACTAAAGTAAAGGTAATAAAGGATAGAAATACTCAACATTGAAGGGACTTTTGGATGACAATCACATTAATTAATTTGTAAAGCTATAAATTGGTCCAAATACTCTGGAAAACAATTTGGAATTATTTGAGAAAAGTTGCCAAACTCTTCATACCCTTCAATCTAATTTTCCCAATACAAGATATATTCTAAGCATATGACAGAAAAAAAAATCTCTCATATACAAAAAATGTTTGTTCCAACATTTTGCATGGTGGCAAAAACCAGAAACAGAAGATGTGCCTATTGCTAGGGCAATTACTGAATAAACTATGGTGTGCTGTACAAATATAAAGGGATATTGCTTTACCATAAGGAATTACAAATGAGTATTTCAAGGAAAAATCAGCAGGCATATGAAATAATTTAGCAGAAGAAAAGTGAATCAGAATTATATGCACAATGGCAAAAATAACAGACATGAATACAACACTAAAAGATAGTGGAATTCAGATCAGTCAGTTAACAATCAATTATTAGTCATTTGCTATGTGCCAGGCACATAGCAGGCATCTAGGTGGTACAGTGGATAGAGCACTGGGTCTGGAGTCAGGAAGATCTGAGTTCAAATCTAGTCTGAGGCACTTACTAGCTGTGTGACCCTGGTCAAGTCCCATAGCCCCTGTTTGCTTCAGTTCCTCATTCATAAAATGGGAACACATTGGTGAAGGAAATGGCAAACCACTCCAGTATCTTTGCTAAGAAAACCACACAAAGTCCATGAAGTCACATAGAGTCAGACATAAACTGAATAAATAAACAACAACAACATGTGCCAGGCATTGTGCTGAAGTGCTAGGAATACTTAGAAAGGCAAAAACAAAACAAAATTTTAAAAAGTGTGGTCTCTGTTTTCAAGGATCTCATATTCTGATGGTGGAGACAATTTCTAAATAGCTACATGCTCATAAGATATAGACAGTGCAAATGGAAGGTAATCTTAGATCAAATACCAGACCAATGTTAATTCCAAATACCTGATGTTAAAATATGCTTCCTGATTTCCTGTTAAAAAATTATAAATTTTAAAGGATGTTTTGCTAGTAAAATTCACTATATGAGTTTGCTTAATTCAGTTTTTTTTTGTTTTATTTTTTAAGCAAGGAACTGGGAGCAGAGGATGGGGAAGCAAATATGGTGTCAAAACAATATGTACCAATTCAGTACTTAGAAACCTAGAAATGAAGTCAATAAAGAGGAAACATAATAGATTGGGAAGACCCTAGGACTTGGGTCAGAGAATCTAGGTTTGAATTCAGGCTCTTCTACTTACTGCTGGTTTGACTTTGATGTGTTACACATAAGTTTCCTCATTTTTAAAATAAAGGGGTCAAACTAGTCCAAAAACTAAGGTCTTTTCCATCTCTGAACTGTATGATCCTACAAGGTGTGGTCTAATAAACTCAGAAGATACTTGTGCTATCACTCCCTTTGCTCTGAATAGATAGATCATAGATAGATAGATAGATAGATAGATAGATAGAGGTATATTTATTAGTAGAGTTAGACGACATTGGTATCTTAGCATAATCCAGGAAGGTTTGTGTTCATACGAGTGTATTTATTGTAAATACCTTAAAAAGCTCTCAGGATTAATTTTATTTCTGTATTATCACTGTGTGTGCATACACAGCTGCATATTCACTTTGTATATAAATAGATCTATATTTAGCAAAATATTTTGCCTGTGGTGCTATTTTTGGAGTGCTGGGATTCAATTGTTTATCACCATAGGAACCTGCTACAGGACTTAAATATAGACTCAAGGCTATATTTTCACATATTGTGATTTTTTTCTTTGTGTTTAGCTTTGAGGAAGAAATAATAATATTAAACCTGCTGGGCTAAATGACAAAACACAAAAGATGAGTGGCTTAAAAGGTTATACTGCAGATCTTGAGTATAAAGATTATACCATCCTTTCTTTACATTCAGAAAAAGTAGAGTGATACATTGTATATTTGGTGGTAAAAAAAAATACCTCTGAGGTATTAAAAGATTCTACATCAGGATTTTGCTTAAAGTTCTGAATATGTTTCTATTTTAAAATATAACTATTTTCAACCTTCCACTTTCTCTCACTCATCAAGGCCAAAGGCTGTACCATGAATTAAGAAGGAAGTTTAGCACAGTATTCCTTGAATACTATGCTGTACCTCCATTGGTGTTAATCCAGGTACAGATTCTGGAGGTAGTAGCAAATATTTATAGAACAAGAGAAAATACTTCTAACATTATTCTACAGAAGAGGCAACATAGAAGAGTGCTTGGGCTTTGAGTCAGGAAAACCAAATTTCAAATCTTATTTGTGATACTAGCTACATGACTCTGGTCAAATTCCTGAATGTCTGTGTGACTTAGCCACACTCCCCAAAACCTATCTATCACTGGTGGTCAAAGAAGCTCCCTCTCATCGATGAAACTGTGTTTTCATATTCTTGTTGGTTGCTATCCTTCATTCTTGAAGTGGACCAAAATGATATTCCTATGCTAGAGTCGAGTTACAGGTGTATCTGACTATGACTGATCAGACCAATACAACCTCAGAATGTTCTACCACAGGTTGGGCATAAATAGTCCATGTGAGCATTTGGGGTAGATTCTCTCATGTTTCATTTGAGATATTTCAATTCTGCTTTGCTCATAGAGCACAGCACCTTCTCTGATGAGGGCACACCATGCTGAGTGGTCCTGTGCCAGTGTCTCCCATGTTACACAATCAATTCCAAAGTTCTTAAGAGAGAACTTGAAAGTGTCCTTGTATCACTTCTTCTGACCACCATGTGAATGCTTGCCCTGTCTGAGTTCTTCATAAAATAATCTTTTTGGCAAGTATACTTTTGACATTGGAACAATGTGACATCAGAGTTGTACTCTCTGAAGTAGGGTTTCAATACTTGGCAGTTTAGTTTGAGAAAGGACCTCAGTGTCTTGTATCTTATCCTGCTAGGTGATCTTCAGAATCTTCCTAAGACATACAAATAGAAGCAATTTAGTTTCCTGGCATGGCACTGGTATACTGTCCTGGTTTCTCAGGCCTACAATAATCTTATCCTGCCAAGTGATCTTCAGAATCTTCCTCAGACAACACAAATAGAAGAAATTCACTTTCTTGGCATGGCACTGGTATACTGTCCATATTTCATAGGTCTAACACAATGAGGTCAGCACAATGGCTCTGTAGACCTTAAGTTTGGCAGTCAGACTAATACTTCTTCTCTCTCAAACTTTCCTTTGGAACCTCCCGAAAACTGAGGTGGCTCTGGCAATGCATGTGTCAACATCATTATCAATGTATACATCTCTAGAAAATACACTACCAAGGTAAAGGAACTTATCCACAGCATTCAAATTTCTTTATGGATAATGTGGTGGTGGCTGATGTGTTTTCTTGGTGTTAATTGTTAGGTCAAAATTAGCACAAACAGCAGAGAATTGATCCATACTTTGTTGCATCTCAGCTTCAGAGGCTGCATTGAGTGCACAATCATCTGCAAACAGAAAATCATGTGCCAACATTCCCTCCACTTTGGTCTTGGATTGTAGCCATTTCAAGTTAAAGAATTTATCATCAGTGTGGTAGCTGACCTTATTGCCATGTTCATCCTCACTGAAGGCATTTGAGAACATGGCTGAAAACATCATGCCAGAAAGCATGGTAGAAAGCACACACCTTTGTTTCACTCCATTGGTGACTGGGAAAGCACAAGAGCACTGTCCATTATGCAGAACCCAGGCAAGGATGCCGTTATGAAATTGACATACAATACTGATGAACTTCCCCAAGGAACCACATTTTGACGTGATTTTCCAAAAGCCCTGGTGAGTGACAGTATCAAAGGCCTTGGTCAGATCTACAAATGTTGTGTACAAACCTCTGTTCTACTCCTGGTATCCTGGAGTTGTCAGGCAGCAAACAACATACTGACCATTCCTTGGTCCTTTATGAAGCCGCATGGGCTGTCAGGTAGGTTACCATCTTCCAGGTGAAGGATCAGCTTATTAAGGAGGACTCTAGCAAGACTTAATCACTGCCAGCAGTGATTAAGAGAGAGATGCCCCTGTGATTGTCACAAAACCATCTATTTCCTTTACCTTTATAGAGATAGACAATGGAGGCATCCTTGAACTCCCGGAGGATAACCTCCTCTTGCCATATAACCTGGAAAATTTGTCAGCTTTTGTATGAGCAATGGACCCCTTACCTTGTAAATCTCAGCTGGAATAGTATCAGCAACAGGTGTTTTGCCACATGAAAGGAGCCTAACAGCATTCAAAACCTCTTTTTTTGGTTGGAATGTCAGCTAGGGAAGGATTAACATCAACCTGAGGTAAACAGTCAATGACTTCAGCACTAATTGATGATGGTCTCTTGAGAAAACTATAGAAGTGTTCATCCCACCTCTCTAGGATCATGCCCTTATTACTAATCAATGTGACTCTATCAGCACTGACTAGTTGAGATGCACCCTCAGTCTTTGGCCCACAAATTGCATTCAGAGCATCATAAAATACTTTGGATTGTTACCATCTGCATAAAATTGAATTTCATCTGCCTTCTTACTGAGCCAAGAGTCTTGTATATCTCTAAGCTTCACTTGTACTTTACTTTTGATGGAATTAAATGCTGTCTTCTTAGAAATGGATGAGCCATCCTGCTTGTAAACCCTGTGGAGTTCTTGTTTTTCATTTAGCAGCTTCTGAATTTCCCCACCATTTTCATCAAACAGGTCTTGATGTTTGCAAGTGTTCTGACCCAGATGAGAAAATGCAGAGCTGTATACCAAATCTCTGAAAGCTGCCCATTCCTTTTCTGCTTCACAGTTGCCAACTGTGGATGGGCTCAACTTTCCTTCCAAGTTAGCAGCAAACTGTTCCCTCTCAGAGAAGTGCTCTAGTCTGTTAACTAATTCTTCTGGTAGTCATTTTGCCTTGGGGCCTCTGTTTTTATTGAATGTGAATATTTATTTTGGAAAGGATAAGACTATGATCAGTCCAGCACTCTGTGCCACACAGTGCCTTCGTCACTCTCACATCCTGTCTACTCATCTCCTTACAATGACATAGTCTACTAAATGCTCATGTTTACTGCAATGGTGCATCCTTGAAGTTTTATTGCATTAAGGTAAACAGAAAACAGTGTTGGTGATGAGAATATCATAAGATGCACAAGTCTTCAGTAGTAAGTGACCATTGCTTTTGCGGTTCCCAATTCCATTCTCCCTAGGAATCCCTGCCAAGTCTGGTAGTCTGAACCTGATCTAGTATTAAAGTCACCCAGAAGTATAAGCTTGTACTGTTTTGACACATTGATGTTAAGGGTCTCTAGGTCTTCATATGATGATGGTAGAGTGACCTTTTCCTGCAAGTGGCAATCACATTGTCATGAACCTGTCATTCGGTCCTTTTGGTAGGCATACAAGCTTGTTGACTAGATTAGTTCTGATTTAAAAACCTACTCCAGCTTCACAGTGATCCCCTTCACTGCAGCCACTCCAGAAAAATGTATGTCCGGCTCCAACTTCATTAAGTTGGCCTTCATTTGCCATTCTTGTTTCTCTCAGGTCTACTATTTAGATGTGATACCCATTGAGTTCTCTTGCAATAAAAGCTATTTGTCTTTCAGGTCTACTGGATTTTGTGTTGTCTATATATGTGTACACATTTCATGTACCAGTAGTAAGTAGAATCATCTTTGCAGACATTTTTGTACATTTTTTGTGTGTATTGACCACAGGATGGTGTCTTCCCTTGCCTCTCTAATCATACCAGGTCTGCAGAAGTAGACAATTTTTAGGGCACCTTTTCTAGCCTCTTCCTCACACCAGGAGATAAGCAGTGCAATCCTTGAAAGGCTGCTTAGACACCCAGGGAGCTGCCAAATCCTACTGCTGCTTCTATGAGAAATGACCCTATGGCCTGGGCCACCTATGTGCAGAATTGGGACTACAGCTCCCAGTGTATCCTCATCTGCAGCTTCATCACTTGCCTGTTGCAAAAGTCTTTGAGGCAGATAAAAATGGTAAAATGGTATGGGTGATGTCTTTTGATTCATGCAAAAATTGGATTTAAGTGAGGCAGAGTTGCACAAAGTCATTGGCCTCATTCTCTCCTCCACAGTCTTCACAGTCCAATGGCAGGACAGAATCAAGATAACTAGTGATGGCTCAAGATGCAGTTGATGACCTTGGCATCTTTGAAGTCTAGCCAACCTCTAAGCACTCCACATGCCTGCTTCAGCTGCCTTCGTGGCTGTTGGAACAAATCATTCTCATCCACCCATTCCACCAGGGGAAGTCCTCACATGCTTGGGATAGACAACCCCCTAACTCACCGATGGGTTTGAGACCTGTCAGTTACCCTCAACCTGGTTTAGCCCATCTACCAAAATGTTTTACTGAGGTGTAGCTGCTGCACATTCTACAGGTTTTTGGAGCCACAGGTGAGACTTAGCTGGAACATGTGGACAACAAAGGTGGAAAGCAGCCCTGAAAAGGGCTTGGCAGCCCTCATATCAGAGGTACTAGTCTTTCCCGAACACACCCTACAATTCATCTTCTTGTTTAAGTCTCCTGAAGTACATTTTTCACATAAAAACAGTCATTAAATGAGAGATGAGGACTATTCTGGAAAGCAATTTGAAATTATGAAAATAAAGTGGTTAAAATGCCCATGGCCACTAATCCAGAGATTCCTCTGCTAGGCATTTACCCTGGGAAGTTAATGAAAAAAAGATGCCTCCAGGTGCACAAAAAATATTTGTAGCAGTAGTTTTTTCTTTCTTTTTTTGTGACAAGAAAGAATTGAAATAAAGTAGATTGTAAATAGTTGTGCAATAGTTACACAAATTGTGATATGTCAATGTAATGGAATATTACTATACTATAAGAAAAGACAAATATGATAACTACAGGGAAGTATGGAAAGACTTAACTGAACTAATGCAAACTGAAGTAAGCAGAGCCAACAAAACAATACATGCTGGCTACAGTAATTTAAAAGAACAATAATCAGAAAACAATTAAAAATGAATGTTGCAAAATTATAAAGAACAAGCATAGT
Source organism: Trichosurus vulpecula (assembly GCF_011100635.1). NCBI lineage: Eukaryota > Metazoa > Chordata > Mammalia > Diprotodontia > Phalangeridae > Trichosurus > Trichosurus vulpecula. Next base: position 218,870,537 of record NC_050580.1, read on the forward strand.
ACCAAAGAAGAGATATGAGAAAACATTTCCCCCCATTCCTTTCCAGAGGTGGAGGATACTCACATCTGGAATAATGCATAAAATATAAGATTTTTAAGTGCATTGTTTGGTTTTACTAATTTTTTTTCCTATTCTTCCTCTTTTGCTTTAAAAAAACCCTGTTTAACAAGCATGGCTCTCTACAATAGGTAAGGAGAAGGAGGGGGGAACTTTAGGTGATTTTAAAAGAATATCAAAACAAGAAATAACAAGAGGTGTGCTCATTCTACTGACAACTTCCCATGACTTTTGTAACATGGTTAGAAATAAATGGGAAAATGTTCTAAAACTTCTCCTGAAATGATATGATATAAAGTGTGTCTTAGAGGTTCATTTTCCACAAGATCCCCAAAGCATAGCCTTGCCAGGTGTGCACCCCACGAGACAGTGGACGAGGCAAATTTCTATGCCCTCAGGCACCAAACAAGACAGTTCAGCACCAGGTAAAGAGTTCCAAATTTGAGTAGTTTAGCTTCTTCAGGGACTGGGGACAAATACTAGTCCAAATTGGGCTGAGTAGCCATAGTGGTTTGTGATGAAATTGTTAAGGATAGAGGATCATTTCAGAGAAGACTTGACTGGCAGAATTTCTGTTAAGAGAACCACTACCTACACACAAGCAAATGAAGACTAAATTAAATCACAGTGATTAATATGCTTGTGGAATAAAACTACATTTGGAAATCTATGAAACTAAACATGTGGAAACTGTGGAAGGAAATCTCAGTAATTAAAGCAAAGATTTTTCTCTAATTAGCTGCAATGCATCATTAAATCCTATTATAATTATGACTGAAGAATATAGCTTCTTTAATCTGCCTACTGAGGAGATGAATGAGAGAAAAACTGGATTTTCTACAAACATTCATCTTTTACATATACAAATCCATTTGTAGCATATAATCTTAGGTGCATGCCTCTAGCAAGCTATATTTATTTACATCTTTGGAAAAGAAATCATCAACAAAAAATGAGATAATAAATACTTAAAGTTTTAAAGAATTTGATATATTGGGGCACAAGAAACCTAATTAAAAGATGCTTGCCATTAAGAAGATCATAAAAACCTATGCTTAATAGTGACACAGGATAAACCATTTCTCAGATAGTATTTAATTAATTTGATAGCTATCTTTTAAACATGGTGATTGTAGCTACCTATTTGAAGTGCTTATCATCAACAACCTTTTATTTTCTTCTTAAAATACTCCCATTTTGACAGGCTTCAATCATTTCAAATTTCATTACAAAACAGCCTACTAGTTAGGCTCCATAATTTATGAAAAAGCAATTCTGTAATTCACTACTGAAAAATGGGATGCAATGTGTTCACACTTCAACCTAATTAGAATAAAGGCAGCCATAGAAAGATTAATACCTCCTTATCAAAAGGAAAAAAGGTTGGAAAGATGTTCTGTGACTACACATTAAAAATTTATTGAAATCCATATGTGCGTATATGTGTGTGTGTGTGTATATATATATATATATATGTACATATATATATATATACATTTTTAAAAGACAACATTTCTTAGAGCAGTTGTAAAGATTGTTATTATATACCACTGGACCACTGGACCAACACAATATAAGTGATATTCTTTTACTAACAGATAGAGGAGACTACAGAAAACCTAAAAATTGAAAACTGGAACCAGAAGGTCCTCCATGGGAAACATCTGCGCATACTCATCCAATTGATAAGAAAGCAGCGAACAACTGGCTAAATCAAACATATTTGTTTACAGAAATGGAGTGGTTAGTGATAGTGAGAGATCAGAAACTACAGAAATTTCACTCTTAAGGACCTTGAACTTATTGATCAATACAGTTTTCATGAAGAAATGATGGAAATTGTGTAAAATATCACTGTATGTTGTAAATATTTAACATCTATTTAATACCTAGCATGACACAATAAAGTAGTTGCAATTATATCTCAGAAACTCAGTGATGTTTCATAAAACAAGAGATGATAAATATCACCACTATAAATACAAAATATCATTGAGAATTCAACAAATAAACTGCCCTTACTGGAATCTGATTATTATTACAAATAAAACAACTTCCATTTGCCTGTACATGATATTGACCCACAAAAATTTAAAACTGGTGCTACACTGTAGTCAGTCAGAGGCATACCTAGCCTTAGGATGTTCCCATTACATGAAATCAGAAGGGATAACAAAGAGTACAAGATTGAAAAGTCATTTCTTTTTTTTATTTAGTAGTTTATATTCTCCCAGTTACATATAAAAAGAATTTTTAACATTCGTTTTTAAAACTTTGAGTCCCAAATTCTTTTCCTCCCTCCTTCCCCGCCACCCCCTTCATTGGGAAAGCAAACAATTTGTGAAAGGCCATTTCTATGCTGTCTACATTCCAAGAGTAGCATCAACCCTACAGAACTGACCCACCTTCTAGGACCATGGAGCAGAGGCATTCAGAATAATAGCATATACCCGATTGAAAGGCCATACCACTTTGATGGGTATTAACTGCTTCTCAGTATCTACCCAGGAGCCTTTTAATAGCTATTGTATCAGTTTGTTGTATTTATTAGAATGCTTGAATTCTCATTGGCAAGCATGGCAAGAAATGCCTTTATATTTAATAACTTCAAAGGCTATACTGCACTAAACCTCAAAGAAATTGAAGAAAATCCTTCTAACTCCTTCTTCCTTTCCAAGGTCTTTTCTCATTTTTCTTTGACTCCTTTATCTTAAAGGAATTATAATTTTTCCTGCATATGATTCTCTCCTCATTCATCTTTTCACTTCCATCGGTCTGGGTGTTCATGTCTTACTGGTTCCAGTAAAATTAGCATCATTAAAGAATGTACATTCTAGCCAGTGAAATTCTAGAGAGAAAGTAATTCTGCTCCCTTCTCTTATATATGTTCCTAGTGTAAGCACCTTCTTCCTTTAACCAGAACTCCCCCTATACTTCTTACAACCTGTTCAATACCATTAGCAGATATCCTTCTCAAGTTACATTTTTCCTCTAAAAACTCTCTATCAAATTCCACTAACCAATCATTTCTCCTTTTCCTTTGGTAGAAAAACAAATCCTGGGGAAGAATTGTCATTGAAAGGCTGAAAGTCATAGTCATTGGAATAAAAACTAAAATTTGTCCAAATTAATTCCTTGGTCATCACCAACAACTGTATGCTATAACAGAGGTGTACTGAAGACTGGCTAAAGAGGGCCAATTGTTACAAGTACAGTGTGAGAATTTGGGAAATTGGCAAAAGCTACAAATCAGGGCTTGATTTTTTGTTGATTTCTAGACTTACGAAAGTGATGGATAAAATGTTAATATTGCAAACTAGTCTTAAAAGTGTGCCATGCCTTTTCAGAGAGGCAGTTATTAAACATTCACCAGCCCATTCTAATATGTCTCCCTCTCATTTCAATTTCTGAGTCACTAGTTTACACAAATTTCTTTTCAAAATTGCCATACAAAATATGAATTGGAAAATTGTGACATTTTAACATTCTTCCCAAGATACTTCTTTTGTCATTGAAGTTGTTTTATCTCCTACATTTGTTAAATCTCAGATGAGATCTGAGAATTGGGTACATTTATATTTGGGTTTGCTTGTTCATTGTGGAGAAAGATTTTTAGTGTTCATTGTTGACAATGACAATGTTGTCAATTAAATGAGATTAAAAGACAGAAATTGGAGGGATATTTTGTCCTTGTTTTAACTGAAAGAACAAGGAAGAAAGTGTAATTTCTAGATGGGTGTGAAGTAAGAAAAGTTATTTTATAAATTGAGGAAGAGGAAACCTTATACCAAAGAACAAATGTATTTTTTTAATTCATGAAAAATCAATAAATGAGAGTTGGTGACAAGAGAGGAGGCACATTTATATTTGTTTAAGGCATTGGACTGTTACTATTTCCCTTGTGAACTGAATAAAAGGGGTTATTTTTTTGAATAGCGAACTCCCCCTCTCATGGAAGTGTCCAAGTAGAGGATGTATGACTATTTGGAAAGGATGTTGAAAAGGAGGCTTGAGATTTGGACAAGAATTAGAGTATGTGACTTTTGATATCCTTTTCAATTCTGAGATCCTATGATTGTTTTAAGTGGATAAGAGGTCAGGGCAAAAATCAAAACAGACAGAGAGCAGAGGCAGTGGCAATCTAAGTGCTTTAAAAAATTATCATGAGCAAGTGAGCGGCAGTGAAGTTGTTTGAAGAAATTGCAGTGATTAACTACAAAAAACAGGTTTTCTAGAGTGACAGTATGGATTTCCAGCTAAGGAAATAAGTGATCATCACTCAATATATTGATTAAAATACAATTTATGAAATACAGCCATACTAATCTACATCATATATCGGGGACTTCAGTAATAAATTATGCATGCATCAAATCAGTGTAATAACCAGGGAAATAAATGCTTAAGCACTTCATACCTTCTCTGTGTCAATGCCTTTTGACATGGACCATGTGGAGACGATATAATCCATAACTCGCTCACTAAGGCCTTTAGGGACTTGGTATAGTTTTAGGAAGTCCCGAACATTGTTCAGCATCTCATGGTAGCGATTGGTGTTGGCATACATTTGTTGGAAAATTGTAGTAACATTTCCAAAAATAGTTGCATATAGAAGAGCTGAAAGAGAATAAACAATGATTAAAAAATGAGCACAAATAATTTAGGAAAATAAAAAAGAAAGTATAACTAAAAAGCCCATGTCAATGAATATCATAAACTACGCACATGTGTATTTCAGTAGAGTATATGACCAAAAAAGTGAATTTTTTACCTGACTTCTTTAGTTAGGAAAATGAAACACTTAGTGACAAATGATGTTATATGTGAGTCAAAGATATCCTTGTCCTTGATCTTGTGAGAATGCATCCTCCTTCACATTGTCATTTTTGAATAAAATTCCAGTTAAAATTTGTATCTTCATTCTCCAGGGACTGATGATCAAGTTTGGGAATCGATTCCTTATGACATTTTTTCCCCTACATAACTGATAACTCTTTCTCAATATCCTTTGTGGATTCATCTTCTATATCATGTCCCCCAACTGTGGGTCAAGGCTCTGTTATATTCTTTTCTATTTACTCTCAAATGTGGTGACCTCCTCAGCTCCTGGGGTTTAATTATCATCTCTGTGCTGAATATTCCAAAGCTATATATACAACTCTAACCTTCGTCCTTCAGTCCAGCTGTTCATCAAAAACTCTCTATTAGACATCTCATAGTGCATGTACTGCACACATCTCAAACTTAGTATATCTAAAATGGGACTCATTATGCCCCCTCCCAAATCCCCTGGCTTCTGAACTTCCATGTTAGTTTTAGGAGGACTGGCCTCCTTCCAGTTACCCAAGTTTCTAAATTTGGCATTATCTTTAACTCTTCACTCTTTATTACCCAACGTATCTAAGTTGCCAATGTTTTCCATGTATTTCTCCACAATACCTCTCATATCCATCCCCTTCTCTCTATTCACATGGCCACTACCACACTTGGACTACTGCAGTAGCTTCCTAATTAGTCTCCTTGCCTCTAGTATCTCTTCTCCCCAATCCATCCTCCCCAGAGCTGCCAAGGTGATTTTTCCTAAAGTGTAATTCTAACCATGTTACTCACCTTCTACTACTCAATAAACACTAATGTCTCCCTGTTGCATATAAGAACAATATAGTAATTGTGTATCTGTATATAAAATAGAGTACATATATATATAGGAAGAATAAAAACAATATAGTAAATATCTGTTTATCTATTCAAGGTCTTCAGAATATGATTCCAACCACTTTTTCTGACATTATTATCCATTACTCCCCTTACCATACTCTATGGTCCAGCCAAAATTGTCTTTTTGTTATTCCTCACACATAATACTCTATGTCTAATCTGTGCACTTTGTTTTTAGTTTAATGTATTTTAATAGCAAACTTACAGGAATAGCACAGAAGACAGACAACATTGTAAAACATAAACTTGCATGTGGGACAACTCAGAAAAGTATAGTGAATGGATAGAATCTACCTATCATAAAAATGCTCCAAACACCATTTAGTTGCTGTCAAAAAGAAATTTACTTTTTAAAAAAAATCCAAATGCTGGCATTGTTCAGAAAATTGAACAGGTTTATTTATAATTATTATAAAGCTGAATCATTGAAACTTGTTCACAGAAACATTTTTTGACTGCGTTAATGCTTTATGTCCTCATATTTATATTCAAAATTCACATACAAATGAAAATGGAAAAAACTTGCCAATACCTGATTCTGTCCCCTATTTTTCCATTCAAAGTCATATACTTAGGTACCTGTTGACTCCATAGGAAAAAAAATTTCTAATGTTCAGAACTCTCAATAACAGGAAGAAGAGGTTGTTTTTTTCTGTTTTGAGAATGAAGAATGTTTCCCATCATAGTGGAATTTAAGCACGTTCTCCATGTATGCCGCGTGCTAGCTGGATATCTTTTGGCATAATTGTGACACATTTGGTGTGGAGAGCACATAGGTTGGTGTCCTCAAACAGGCCAACCAGATAGTCTTCACTTGCCTCCTGCAAAGCACCAATTGCTGCACTCTGGAAGAGCAGATCTGTTTTGAAGTCCTGAGCAATTTCACGCACCAGATGCTGGAAGAGAAGTTTACAAATCAGAAGTTCAGTGGACTTCTGATAACATCTGATTTCACGGAGAGCCACAATACCTGCCCTGTAGCAATGAGGTTTCTCGACCCCTAGAGCAGAGTCCACACTCTTGCGAGCAGCTTTTGTAGCGAGCTGCTTCCTGGGGCTTTACCATCATCGGTGGATTTACGGGCAGTTTGCTTGGTACGGGCCATGTTCCTGAAAATTTCTCCTTATAGATCCCTATTCTCTTTCTGCTTGGGCTCCGAGAACGAGAGGCGGCCCTAGCACTGGAGAGCTACGGAGGCAGCGGCGGCTGCAAACAGTAATCTTTGCAATCTTGTACTAGCCGTTTCTTGAATGGACTCTAACTGCACACCTACCTCTTGGAATTCCTCTTTTTCCTTCAAAGCTCTGTTCAAGTAGGACCTTCTGGAAGCCTTATCTGATCCTTCAACTCTTAATTCTCTTCCTCCAAAGTTTTCCTTTGTTTTTACTTTATATGCGTGTGTGTGCCTGTGTGTATGTGCCTGTGTGTGTGTTGTCTCCCCATTTGATTGTAAGTTACTTAATGTCTTTGCAGACTAGTATAAGGCCTAGCACAAGATTGGTGATAAAATGCTTGCTCATTTATCTTTCCCATATCCCTGAGCTTCCTCATTTTTCACCCCCAATCCTGGTATTGCTTCTGATAAAATTTGAGTATGGGGCCTTGTAAAGTGATAATTTTTACTTGATTGAGTTGAAAGTGAGAAAAGGTGCAATATGAAATTGTCAACTTTCTTTTCTTGTTAATAGCTTTTAAAATGGATCTGGTGTGAAGAAATAGAAATGAATAGTTAGAATAAGTTCTGGGGATCACTTGTCATCTTATTTTTGTGATAGCTTATGTTTTTTACAGTGTTTTGAAATCTATGAAGTGCTCATTTCACTGACATTGATAGCTTAGGGTTGATTGCAATTTTTTTACCATTAGTTTGGTGTGTAGCCATCTTCTTCATCTAAGGCAAATTCCACTTCCATTCTTAAAGAACATTAAAAAAAATTCATTCTTCTTCTACTTGGGAGGAATGTAATACAAAGTAGTACAGAAATTGAAGCTATCTATGACAACATATACTGAAAATAACTTTCTGGGGGAAAATATTTGGTTTTTTCTTTGTCTCTAACAGTTTTTCCAGTGTGAAAGCAATAAATTTATATTTATTTCATAACAAAAAGCTGTTAATATTTCATAATAATTTACCCTATCACTGTGACTTAGGGATTCTGAAGCCAGGATAAGGTAATTTTTAAGACAGATTGTATTTTATTAGAACTGAATAGAAAAAATATAATGCTGACATTTCTCAGTTGAACCTCCAAAACTTTGAATATTTAAACTTAAAAAATGCAGAGACCACATCTTTAGTGTACCTCAGTCAGTAGTAAGCAATATAAGGACATGGCAATATGTGAATAAGATAAGGTTGTGAAGAAACAAATTAATATTCAAGTTTTCAAGGAAAAGAAATAAGAAGAACTGTTTACTTCACAAGGAAAAACGTAGTCCTTGACATATTGCTATTGTAATAATTGTGTATTGTAATATTTAATTAGAAGTTTTTGATAAAAATTTCTCAGACATTCTGAATATTTTGATGTACTAAACTCATTTGGTTCTCTAAGACACTTGCTTATAAACTAAAGTGCCATGGTATCTTATCTACACTATCCCTAGTTGAAATAATTACTTTATGGTGGAGAATGAAGGACAAACATAATCTTATGGTAGATCTTTCTATTATATTTAAGCATATATCAAGTATATTTAATATTTAAATGACAGATGATTTCTTTTTTAATTATTATTTATTTAATTAGTATTTTTAGTTTTCAGCATTGATTTCCACAAGAGTTTGAATTATAAATTTTCTCCCCATTTCTATCCTCCCCCCCTCCACTCCAAGATGGCATATATTCAGATTGCCCCATTCCCCAGTCAGCCCTCCCTTCTGTCACCCCACTCCCCACCCTATCCCCTTTTTCTTTATTTTCTTGTAGGGTGAGATAGATTTCTATGCTCCATTGCCTGTATATCTTATTTCCTAGTTTCATGCAAAAACTTATTTTGAACATCTGCTTTTAAAACTTTGAGTTCTGAATTCTCTCCCCTCTTCCCTCCCAATCCAGCTTCCCTATGAAGGCAAGCAATTCAACATAAGCCATATGTGTATCATTATGCAAAACCCTTCCACAATACTCATGTTGTGAAAGACTAACTATATTTTGCTCCTTCCTATCCTATGCCCCTTTATTCAATTATCTCTCTTGACCCTGTCCCTCTTTGAAAGTGTTTGCTTTTGATTACCTCCTCCCCCTATCTGCCCTCCCTTCTATCATAGCCTCTTTTTTGTCTCCTTCCTACTTCTTTCCTATGGGGTAAGATACCCAATTGAGTGTGTATATTATTCCTTCCTCAGGTCAATTCTGATGAGAGCAAGATTCACTCATTCCCCCTCACCTTTCCCCTCTTCCCTTCCAATGAACTGCTTTTTCTTGACATTTTTATGCAAGATAATTTACCCCATTCTAACCCTAGCCCTTTTTGCCTCTCTCAATATATTCCTCTCTCATCCCTTAATTTGATTTTTTTTAGATATCATCCCTTCATATTCAACTCACCCTGTGCCCTCTCTCTATGTGTGTGTGTGTGTGTGTGTGTGTGTGTGTGTGTGTGTGTATTCCCTTCGGCTACTTTAATACTGAGGTGTCATGAATTATACATATCATCTTTCCATGTAGGAATGTAAACAAAACAGTTCAACTTTAGTAAGTCCCTTATGATTTCTCTTTCTTGTTTACCTTTTCATGCTTCTCTTGATTCTTGTGTTTGAAAGTCAGATTTTCTATTCAGCTCTGGTCTTTTCACTGAGAAAACCTGAAAGTCCTCTATTTTATTGAAAATCCATATTTTACCTTGGAGCATCATACTCAGTTTTGCTGGGTAGGTGATTCCATTGACCTCCAGAATATCATATTCCAAGCCCTTCGATCCCTTAATGTAGAAGCTGCTAGATCTTGTGTTATCCTAATTTTATTTCCACAATACTCAAATTGTTTCTTTCTGGCTGCTTGCAGTATTTTCTCCTTGATCTGGGAGCTCTGGAATTTGACAACAATATTACTAGGAGTTTTCTTTTTGAGATCCTTTTCAGGAGGAAATCAGTAGATTCTTTCAATTTCTATTTTACCCTCTGGCTCTAGAATATCAGGGCAATTTTCCTTGATCATTTCTTGAAAGATGATGTCTAGGTTCTTTTCTTGATCATGGTTTTCAGGTAGCCCAATAATTTTTAAATTATCTCTCCTGGATCTATTTTCCAGGTCAGTGGTGTTTCCAATGAGATATTTCACATTGTCTTCCATTTTTTCCTTCCTTTGGTTCTGTTTCATAATATTTTGATTTCTCATAAAGTCACTAGCTTCCACTTGCTCCAAGCTCATTTTTTAAGGTAGTATTTTCTTCAGTGGTTTTTTGGGCCACCTTTTCCATTTGGCAAATTGTGCCTTTCAAGGCATTCTTCTCCTCATTGGCTTTTTGGAACTCTTTTGCCATTTGAGTTAGTCTATTTTTAAGGTGTTATTTTCTTCAGTATATTTTTGGGTCTCCTTTAGCCAGTCATTGACTTGTTTTTCATGGTTTTCTCGCATCACTCTCATTTCTCTTCCCAATTTTTCCTCTACTTCTCTAACTTGCTTTTCCAAATCCTTTTTGAGCTCTTCCATGGCCTGAGACCAGTTCATGTCTTTCTTGGAGGCTTTTGATGTAGTCTCTTTGACTTTGTTGACTTCTTCTCGCTGTATGTTTTGGTCTTCTTTGTCACCAAAGAAAGATTCCAAAGTCTGAGACTGCATCTGGGTGTTTTTGCTGCCTGGCCATGTTCCCAGCCAACTACTTGACCCTTGAGTTTTTCGTCGGATATGACAACTTGTAGAGTATAGAGTCCTTCGTCCCAAGCTTGAGGGGCTGTGCTGTTGTTTTCAGAGCTATTTCTACACAGCAAGCTCTGCCATACCAGCGCTACTCCTCCCTCAAGAACCACCAACCCAGACCAGACTCAGATCTAAGAGGGCTCTGCACTCCAGCTCAGATCCACCACTTAATTCCTCCCACTAGGTGGGCCTGGGGCTGAAAGCAACTGCAGCTATAGCTCTGTAAGCATCCTCAGAGCTTCATCACCTCTGCCGCCCTTGGGGCGGTGACCGAACCACGCACTCCTTTCATTCTTTCCCCAGCAGTTTTTCCCACTGACCTTCTCTGTTGTCTTTGGTGTTTGTGGGTTGAGAAGTCTGGTAACTGCCACAGCTCACTGATTCAGGGTGTTACAACCTGTTCTGCTCGGCTCCCGGGTCTGATTGGTCTGGGCACTGCCCATGCTGAGCTCTGCTCCACTCAGCTCTCAGCACAGTGTGATAGACCTTACCTCATGACCATCCAGGCTGTCCTGGGCTGGAGCCCTCCTTCCTTCTGTTATTTTGTAGGTTTTGCAGCTCTAGAATTTGTTCAGAGCCATTTTTATAGGTGTTTGGAGGGTCCTGGGGCAGAGTTTTAGACAAGTCCCTGCTTTCCAGCTGCCATCTTGGCTCCTTCCCTCCCCCCCCACCCCCGCTACTTCCCCCCACCCTGGAAATTTCTTAATAGAAGGCTTGTGACATTATAGATCAAGAACATTTTTTGCAGCATCATACAAGTAAAGCAATATTATAGAAATACTCTTTTGTATCCTTAGTCCTTACCTGAATCTTATGCCATTCATTAATGGTGACTATTGCATAGGGCTATACTTAACATATTACAATAGTTGGTGTAAGGTGAAAGGGCAGGGAGTGGTAACTTAGAACTTGAAATAAAAAGTGAATAACATTCCACACTGTTGTATTCTTCAAAGAAAAAAATACCATTTATAGAACAGTAAGTACATCTCATCATTACCAGCATTAAACTTTTTCAGACCAATTCTCATGTACTATGGGGCCATCTTGACTAGGGGAATCCAGTATCAAACCATGCCTGCTAGAGAGAATCTTCTCAACCTTGAAAAGGAAAGAAATATAATCCACTTTCCTCTCAGATTACATATGGATACTGAAAAAATATTAGCTTTAATTTTTTTTAAACTCATACTTTCTTTACCCCAAGATCATTCATTAATCACTGGTAGCAGAGAGTGTCATGGACATCTTCTAGGGGGATAGTGGGTGGCATGCAACATTTAGATACGATCATAACTAAACAGGCAGTGAATTAGTTAAAGAAATATAATTTTCATTTCTATGAAATATTCATACCCACACTTGATGAATACCAGTTCAGTTGAGATTTATTAAATGATTCTGCTCATAGAATTCAAATGTCCAATCTCTCCCTGTTGGCTCCAGGATCGAATATAATGTGTTCTGAAGCAGTTAAGTTGTATATGGGGTTAAAGTGCTAGGCCTGGAGTCAGAAAGACCTAACTCAAATCTGGACACAGACACTTACTAGCTGTGTGACCTTGCGTAAGTCACTTAACCTCTATCTGTCTCAGTTGCCTCAAATGTAAAATAGGAATAATAATAGCACCTGTCTCCTAGAGTTTTTGTGAGGTGCAAATAAGATTAATAAAGTGCTTTGTTCCAGTGCCTAGAACATGTTAAATATTTAATAAATGTGTATTCCCTTCTCTCTTCTCCCCCTTCTGTTTGGCATTTAATGCTCTTTACAACCTTCCTATATTTCCAGTTGTAACAACAATGCCGCTAGCAGCTATTGTGACTCTGTATAACCAATAACACCAGCATGTAGAAGGGCTGCTAACAAAGGTTCTTTGATCTGCTTTTCTAAGGAAAACAACTTTAAGTGGTTAACAATCTCAGTTTCATCAAACATACGTATATCATTCACTTAGTTCAGGGGGAAGAGATCAGCCCCCTGAACTTCAGGGCAAATATAAACAGGAATTACAAGCACACATTATAAACAGACCAAATAACAGATCAAATAAGAAAAACCAGACTACCCAGAGCAATACATAGTTACCAGAGAAGCACCAACATCTGGGTTATCTGTCAAAGCCCTGGGGTGGGGGGAAGGGGGAGTGCTGAGAAGCATTCAAACAAAGAACAGTAAAAAGTCCCATTTTGCTTGCCATTACATTTGAAAGGCAAGACCCATCAAAAGGACTTGATTACCTCAGCATTTCAAAAGAGAAGACAACAAAAAAGTCCTGCCCTTATTACCATTACATCAGTCCTTTTACAGTAGACTCCCTTTCATGCATTTGATGATCCATATACACTTATCAACTTACTCTTACTTGCATACAACATCTCATTTCTCATCTCAGTAGCTTCCCATTGGTTTTTACCTTTGCCTAGAATACTCTCCCTCTTCATCTCCACCTCTTAATTTCCCTGTCTTTTTCCCAAATTCAATTCAAATACCATTTTCTATAGGATGATTTTTCTGCCCACTCAAGCTGCTATTTTTCCCCCTCTAAGATGACCTTCCGTCTACATTGGATATATCTTATATCTAGTTACTTTCATGTTTGACTCTCTATTTTATCTAAGGACTTCCTTGAGGGCAGAGACTGTTTTCCCCTCTCTTCATATCCACAGTACTTAATATAGTGTTTGGCTTATAATAAGCAGGTAATAATCTAAACTGATACTGCATGAGGATACATTCACATCTGACATAATTGAACAGACCATTTCAATATTACATTGCTTTTCATATGCTGACCTTTTTCAAGTTCCAAAGCAAGATTGTATGAAACCGAGACGTAAACACAGTTTTTCTCCAGTCTCTCTATTTCTGTGTCTCTTTCTCCCCTTAAAGCTCTGCCTTTTACATCCTCACCTGCAAATGCCTAGTGCCTTCATAGTCACTCCCTTCTGCCCTTTTAAAAACTGGTCTTAAGATTTTGAATTCATTCACACTAAAATATAAATGGCTGATGTAAACAGAAATCTTAAGTTAAAGAATTGAAACCTTGGTAGCAACATTTCAGGCATCAGCCATCAATCAGGGGATGTTTTTCAAGGTTAAATAAATATTCGTATACAAGTAGGCAGTTTTTCCATTTACATACAGGGCTATAATTAATCTAGATCATCTGCCATAAAATTTGAACTTATAATTTATGTGGTGTGCATGATGTCAGGAAAAATAAATTAACATTCAAAGAAGCTTCAGGTAAGTTCATATGGACCATCCCTTGGTTGCGCATTCCAATGGCTTAACCCAGCTCCATCTCATACATCTCTCTCTCTTCCAAGGATCAGATATTGCTTTCCCAGATTCAGGAACCTGGCATCCTTGTCCAAGGTTTAAAATGATTTCAATTAAACATGGCTGTGCTGTTCCTATATGACCAGGATTTTGGCACAGTCTCTGCATTCCATCTAAGTTGCCTTTTGACTATGGTATAAATACTTAAACCATAACACTGGTGCAGTGTTATATAACCACAAGCAGAAAAAGAGTTCTGTAATATTAGATTAGTCAGGAATGGACAGAGAAAGGAAGATAAAAATGGAAGTACAAGGAAACAGGAAAAGAGAACCAAATAAGATAGTTATATTCCCAGTGCTGTGTTTTTGATGACCCAGAAAGACTCTAAATTGGGACAATTTCAGAGCCAACAGTTAACAAGGAGAATTTTACTTGCAATATCAAATATAGCCCAACTGGAATTGGTATAAATGTGTTTATCATTGTTATTATTGTTCTTTTTTAACTACAAAAATGTGGAAAACAAAATGGATTGTGATTTTCTCATTGTCATCAAGGAACCAAACTAATCATAATGAAGATCCTCACTCTAATGCAAAGAGTTTTTTTTTCATTAGATCATATTTGGGCTTCAAAACTAGAAAAGACTTTAGAAGGCACCTTATTCACTTATTTGCAGATGAGGAAACTAAAACCCAGAAATAAATGGCACATGGGATAAATCAAGGCTAGCTTATATGTATGTAAGTCTAGGCTTCAGTTTCAACATCTGTAAAATGAGGAGTTTGGGTAAGATTACCTCTAAGTCCTTTCAAGGTCTAAATCTATGATCTAGCTGAACAACAATAAAAATACTTTCTCTCTGCATGGGTCAATTGGACATTAATTATGATTAATTTGACTCATTGAAAAGAGCCATCATTCATTAAGGAAATTACTATTTTATGACTTTCTCTCTTTTTTTGGCTCAAGATAACAACAATAAATCATTAAATGCATTTATGAAGATTCCAGAGAGTATACCAGATACCTCTTGTCTCTGGGGCATAAGAGAATTAAAAGAATTGGCAGATAGTCTTGCATAAAAACATGCACACCTAATCAGTTGTAGCCCAGTCTTTTCTCTGTTGAGAAGCTCAGTGAAAATAGATAAGATTATGATATCCAGATTTTAGAAGAAATTACCTTCTCTAGTATCCTCATTTCATTTGCTTGTTAGGTCAAGCTGCGTTCATTCATCTCCTTATTAATGCTCTTCATTTCTCAGACTTTTTTCTCATTTATTCATGCTGACATCTAACATTTACTTTTCCTAATTATATTCCTTTTAGAAATCTTTGCCAGTCTATATTTGGATTTCAACAGAGCAATTTAAAATAATGATGTGAGAACACTTTCCCTCTAACCCTTAAGGCTATCTAGATGATTTAACCATCATTTTTCTTTCTATTTATATTCACTAAAGTTGATTTTTAATGATAAGTATTTTCTAAAGAGATTTTGGGAAGGAAAATTCTCCACCAATTTGTGGTTGAGTATAGCACCAACTGATTTCTTGTTAAAATATCTGTTGGACACTAATGCAGAATTGGTGGAGTCGATCCAACCTTTCTGCAAAACAATCAGGAATCATGCCCAATAAGCCATTAAACTGTACATTCTCTTTGTCCCAGTGATATCATTGCTACATAAATACCTGAAAGAGATAAAAGACAAAGGGAAAGTTTCCATATATATAAAAAAACATTGATAGTGCTACTTTGTAGTAACAAGAAGAAAGAACAGAAAGATTGTTGATCACTTGGGAAATAGTTGAACAAGTAGTAATATGTTAATATAATGGAATTTTATTGTACAAAAAGAAATGACAAATAAGAATTTAGAGAAACTTGGGAAGGTCTGTAGGAAATGATGCTGAGCCAAATAAGTAGAATCAAAACAACTTACAAATGACTACAACTATGTAAAGGAAAACAAAATGAAAGAATTCAAAACACTAATCAACAGTGGCCAGTAATGATATTAAATGACTGATGGTGACGTATGTTTCCCACTCCATGGGAGAGGACAAGTGATTTTAGAGGTATTAAATGAAGCACATATTTTCAGTTATGCCTATTCATTTCCATTTATTATACTTGACTATATTTATTTGTTTTAAGAAAGGAGGAATATGGAAAATCAGAGAGAGATGATTGATCTAAAAAAAGAGCATCAATAAAGCCAAAGTGTATGACAAAAATAAAATATATCCTGGCTTGGAGCAAAATTATGAAATATCAGAATTTGTTCTTCGGTACATTCCAAATATCTTTATTCCAGAAGCCCAATATGCATTAGGATCTGCCTTCCTTTCTTCAGAAACTTCTTTTTTCACAACCATCACAAAAAAAATTGCTATGTCTTGTATCCCCATACTTCCGTACCTCAAACTAAGCTAGAAAGTAATCTTTTGAACAAATTTACATAAAAGTTTGATGACCTAAAACAACTTTATATAATAGTAATAATAGCTGATGTTAATATAACTTTAAATCAAAGTTTCTCACAACAGCCATATGAAGTAAAAAATATAAATATTATTATTTTTATTATTATTTCCATTTTATCCCTGAGACTTCAAGAGCTTATGACTTGATCAACATCAAGAATTTAGCAGCTATCACCTAGAACTTGAAACAAGTCTCCACATTTTAGTCTCATTCTCTTTCTTCTATATCATTCTATAACTTTCTTCCAGGAATGGTTGTATTTTAAAGTGGAATTCCTGGGACAATATCATACCCTGAAGTTAAGAATCACTAATAGAATGTTAAGCATTGTAACAAATTAGTAGAAGAGATTACATGGAGGTAGATAGGGCCTTTCCCAGGATCCCTCCATTTAAGCTGGAAGCTTGAAACTCAACCTAGACAAAAGATTGTCCCTAACTGTCTAAACAAAATCTCTGCCCTAATAATTTCAAGAATTTCATGCTAGTGATGAATAGTTGTGTTTTCAATGGGCATGAGGAATCAACTAAGTTAGTCACAGTTACTATTAATTTAATGCAAAAAAGGCATCAATAAAGAGCAAGAAAGAAGCAGGACAAGGAGGAAGAAAATGAGAGAAAAAGAAGGGAAGCAAAGAAAACAAAGGAAAGAGCCAGACATTTTTATCTATTTTGTTTCTCATCAAAAGAAATTCACTGTGTTTGAATTTGTAATGCTGAGGTCTTTATTTAATGGGATATTATCAAGATAATTTTTGTCACAGAAAATAACTTTGGAAACATAGACACAGTGGTAGTAGAACTTAATTTTAATGTCACTCATAATTACATTTGTGTAAGCATTTAAAATATGTGTCAAAAACTGAACTCATCATGTTTATTGTCAACAGCATTATGATCCTTCTAGTCATTCAGATTCACAACCTATCTGTCATCCTCATATTCCCAATATCACTTGCCTCACATTTCCATTCCATAGCCAAATTTTGTTACCTCTCTTCACAATGTATTTCATGTATGTCTCCTTCAGCTTATATAATAGCATCCTAATTTAGGTCCACAGCTCCTCTCACTTCAACTACTACAACAGTCTCTCAATTGGTCTCCTTGTCTCAATTTTCTCTCCTCTAATTCATCTTTCACAGAGATGAGAGAGAGAGAGAGAAGTGAGTAGGAGAGACTGACAGAAACAGGGACAGAAAGCAACAAAAATAAAGACAGAGACAGAGAGGAAGAGATTTCACACTGAGGCATTTTGTCAGAGTGCCATCTCTGACTGGGGGCCCATAGCTAACAAGAAAGACAAGTATGGATCATTTTATTACAACTTCACAAGGCAGAAGGAGAATATTTGCATCGTGAAGTCCATCTAGGCAATGAGGCTGTAGTAGTTATGCAAAAAAGACTGATTAAACAACCATACTCACCACATCACCATGAGACTGCTAGATACATATACCAATACACATACATGTAGACTCTCTCATTGAAATGGGAGTTCCTTGAGGCAAGAGCCTTTTTTTTTCTTTTTACTTGTCTTCACCATCATCTAACATGGTATCTGGCGTATAGTAAGTGCTCAGTAAATGTTTGCTGTGTGATATACTCAGAGTCAAATAATGGTCGCTAAATTATCATCTTCTAGGGCTGACTTGAGTTAATATTGTAAAAAGCACTTCCTTTTTCAAAGACCAAGTCTCCTAGGTATCATAACCATTCAACTTTTCATCTTCTCGCCTCCATGCTACAATGTAGTCCATTCCCAAAGGGCCCTGATTTTATCTACTGATCATCAGTGGATTTTATTCATCAGTTCTGGATTGTTATTAGTTCAAAAGTAAATCTTATGTTACGCCTCCACTGGATTATTTGTAAGTTCCAAGGGAGATGGCAAGAACAGTTCTTGATTAAATTTCACTTACCATATATGCCTGGCCAGTGGAGGATTTTTCCCCCGGGGGCTATATTGAGTCATGTCACATATTTTTTCTATTTATAAGACAAACTATATACAATAACCCCCCCAAAAAAAACTAAGTTATCTTCCTCCTATTGCTGCTGCTACAACTGCTAACAATAATGAAAAATAATTGTACTAATAATTCAGATTTATAAATTGCTTTATGGTTTACATAACAATTTTCTCATAGCACTCTTTTATTGTTCTCATTGTACAGATGAGTAAATAAAGTAACAGAGAGTTTACCTGAGTTGAAAGAACCTATGATATAGTACAAAGAGTATGGACTGGGGATCAGAAGACCTGGGCTTGAATCATTCTTTAGTTTTGTAGTAGCTGTTGAGGTCATGGCCAGTCACTTAACCTCCCAGATTGCCAGTTTTCTCATTTGTAAGACACACATATATAGTAAAATAATAATTATACTCCTTATCTCAGTGGGTTATTATGATGAAAGTGTTTGCAAATCTTAAAAGTTTATACCATGTGTCCCAAAAGTCTAAGAGTAGATTTTTTTAAAGCTTTAGTTGCTTAAATAGCTCAAAATGAACAAATACTTTTAGTGTTTTGTGATCATAATTAATTGCTGAGCAGGATGATATTGCTATGAAGTATGGAAAAGGACTCAGTGACAATAATTTGCTTACATTAAAAGAAATGCATGATAAAAATGAGTGAGTAAAAATAAGTTAGTCACATGGTAAGAGCAACAGAAAACAGAGAATGAAGTAATAGATCCCATGAGCTTCACTGGTATCTTTATGATGTGAATATATATTAAGAAAAGTCAGTGAACAGCCCATGGTAAACTTGCAAGAGGACATGACTAGAGTCACAAAAATTGGTTAGGCATATATAGCTTGTAATATGTAACACTGGACAGAAGATATACATAAATGAAATCACAAATTCATTTGAATATTTTAAGGTATAATAGTTGATATTCATATAATCCCTAAAAGTTTGCAGAGTAATTTTAATTTATTATATCACACTTGATTCTCCCACTTTTCCATTGATTGAGCTCATTATTCCTATTTACATATAAAGAAACTGAAATTGACAAGACTTCTTGCTCTCACCAAGTTCAAATAGCTTTGGAATGTTGGATGTAGAGTTTAGACCCCATCTTCCTTTTCCCAAGTCCAGAGTTGTATTCATTATGCTATGATGCTACTCATAAGTTTTTACAGGTCTAGTAATTTTATTTGCTACTATACCACTTAACCCCCACTACTATCCCCCAATATCAGTACTAAACAGTTTCCAATTCGATGATAAATTTAGCATCTTTTCTTTAAGGGCAACTCAATAATTCAAAGGTATTTGATTTTAAAGTAAAAATGGAACTCAAAATATCTAATGAAGTAAAGGTGAGGAAGACCTCTAGCATGTCTTGTGTGGAATACTCATGGATGAACACCATTAAGATTCAAACATGATGAGAAAATTTGCATGGGTGACTATCTGCATTGATAAAGGGAGTACCCATAGTGACGAGATAATGAATCTATAAAAATATCTAAGTACAAAAACAGGCAAGGAAATGTAAATTGATCATGACTTAAGTTGTTTTTCTTGACATATTTCTAGGAAGGGATCAGAATACGATTCTCATTTTGCACATGGAACAAAATTTAAAAAGCTCATTTTTTATTGACATAGACTTTAAGGATTCTTTACACAACTAAGATACAGTCTAGAGGTAAAAACTTTAGTAGAAGGATATGAGGGATGAATGTAACATATAAAGACATTTTGACTAGAAAGATGAATAGTTTTCCTGAAACAGAACAAAAGTCTATGAAATCATGAAAGGTTGATTAATAAAATCTTGCAATTTTAGAGTCTTTGTGATACAATGCAAATAACAATGGATATAGAGTCAGAAATTGGGTTCAAATCCTGGATGTATCATATACTATCAGTGTAATTTTGAGCAGGGAAGGGGAAGTCTATAGGAAACTAGTAATATTCGTTAGCACCTAGTATGTACCAGCACATTACAATATTGTCTCATTTTATCTTCACTACAATCCTAGAAGGTATGTGCTAAAATTATCTCCACTTTACAACTGAGGAAACTGAGGCAGGCAGATTAAAATAACTTTCCCAGAGTCACACATCTAATAAATGTCTGAGGCCAATTTGAATTTGTATATTACTGCTACCAGTCCTTGTACTCTATCCACTTTGTCATGTATCTAGGCCTCAATTTTCTCATCTTAAAATATGGAGGTTGGAGGTAGCTAGGTGGCACAGTGGACAGAGTACCAGCCCTGGAGTCAGAAGGACCTGAGGTCAAAACTGGCCTCAGACACTTAACACTTAGTAGCTATGTGAGACTGGGCAAGTAACTTAACCCCAATTTACTCACCAAAAAACAAATAAACAAAATTAAGGGGTTGGACTTGAAAACCTTGAGGTTTCCTTTTGCCTTTATATTTTAATACTTTCAATTGGAAGCCCACCCATTGATGAAGGTAATTTTAGAACAAATATAGGGGTGGAGCCAAGATGGCAGAGTGAAAACAGGGACTTGCTTGAGCTCTCCCCCAAATCCCTCCAAACACCTGTGAAAAACCAACTCTAAACAAATTCTAGAGCTACAGAACCCATGAAATGGCAGAGTAAAACAAGTCTCCAGCTCAAGGCAGCCTGGATAGTTGCTGGGAAAGGTCTATCACACTGTGCTGGGAGTGGAGCACAGTCAACAAGGGCCACTCCAGGGCAGACCAGGCTGGAGTAGACCGGGAAGAACAGGCCTCAGAGCCCTAAATCACTGAGCTGTGGTGGTTTCCAGACTTTTCAACTCACAAACACAAAAGACAATGTAGCAAGTCAATGAGAAAATTGTTGGACCTGAGGGAGAGAAAGGCATGGTCCAGCCCCAGCCCGGGGCAGTGGAGGTGGCTGCAGTGGCAGTGGCAGCAGCAGTAGCAGTGGGGACTGTTTCTGAAGCTCTAGGCCCACAGAGGGTGGGGGGAATCAAGTAGCTGATCAGAGCAGGAGTGCAGGGATCTCTTTGCTGGTGCTGAGGCAGGATTCTCTTGCTTTGACCTGTGTGGATTTCGATCTCAGTCCTTATTGGTGGTCCTTGGGGGAGGAGGAGCACTGGTGTGGCAGAGGTTGTGGGGGCTGTGGAGAGGAAGTCCTCCTGGTAGTTACACAGCAGAAAGGAGTGCTTGAGATAACTCACAGACCAGAGCACAGGCCAGAGGAGGAGTAAACACCTCTCATTGGACCACCTTAGAAGAACTGAAAATGTACAGGTGCCTGGAAGTAGCTCTGAAAACTGCAGCACAAAATCCCTGAAGCTTGGGAGAGAGTACCTTCCACTCTGGAAGCAGTCATACCCTGACAAAGAGCTCATAAGTCAAAATGAGCAGATAGCATAAAAAAATTCAAGACTATAGAGTCTTACTTTGGTGACAAAGAAGATCAAAACAGACAGCCAGAAGAAGTCAACAAAGTCAAAGAGCCTACACCAAAAGCCTCCAAGAAACTTATGAATTGGTCTTAGGACATGGAAGAGCTCAAAAAGGATTTGGAAAATCAAGTTAGAGAAGTAGAGGAAAAATTGGGAAGAGAAATGAGAGTGATACAAGAAAATAATGAAAAACAAGTCAACAGCTTGGTAAAGGACACCCAAAAAATATTGAAGAAAATAACATCTTAAAGAATAGACTAACCCAAATGGCAAAAGAATTCCAAAAAGCCAATGAGGAGAAGAATGCCTTAAAAAGCAGACTTAGCCAAATGTTTCAAGTTCACTGAAGAAAATAATGCCTTAAAAATTAGAATGTAGGAAGTAGAAGCTAGTGACTTTATGAGAAGTCAAGAAATTATAAAACATAACCATAAGAATGAAAAAAATGGAAGACAATGTGAAATATCTCATTGGAAAAACCACTGACCTGGGGAACAGATCCAGGAGAGATAATTAAAGAATTATTGGACTACCTGAAAGCCATGATCAAAAAAAGAGCCTAGACATCGTCTTTCAAGAAATTATGAGGGAAAACTGCACTGATATTCTAGAACCAGAAGGTAAAAAGGAAATTGAAAGAATCCACCAATTGCCTCTTTAAAAAGATCCCAAAAGGAAAACTCCTGGGAGTATGGTAGCCAAATTCCAGAATTCCCAGGTCAAGGTGAAAATATTGCAAGCAGTCAGAAAGAAACAATTTGAGCACTGTGGAAACACAGTCAGGTTAACACAAGATCTATCAGCTTCTACCTTAAAGGACTGAAGAGTTTGAAATGTGATATTCTGGAGGTCAAGGGAGCTGGTATTTAAACAAAGAATTACCTACCCAGCAAAACTGAGTATAATACTTCAGGGCAAAAATGGATTTTCAATGAAATAGAGGACTTTCAAACATTCTTGATGAAATGACCAGAGCTGAATAGAAAATTTGACTTTCAAATACAAAAATCAAGAGAAGCATAAAAAGGTAAAGAGGAAAGAGATATCATAAGTGACTTACAAAAGTTGAACTGTTTACATTCCTGCATGGAAAGATGATATTTGTAACACATGAGACCTTTTTCAGTATTAGGGTAGTTGAAGGGAATATTCATGAGTTGAATATGAAGGGATTATATCTAAAAATAAAATTAAGGGGTGAGAGAGGAATACATTGGAAGAAGCGGAAAGGGAGGGAGAGATAGAATGGGGTAAATTATCTCACATAAAAGTGACAAGAAAAAACTGTTATAATGGAAGGCAAGAGGGGGCAGGTGAAAGGGAATGAGTGAACCTTACTCTCATTGTATTTGGCTTAAGGAGGGAATAACATATACATTGAGTTGGGTATCTTACCCTACAGGAAAGTAGGGAGGAAGGGGATAAGGAGGGAGGGTGATAGAAGGGAAGGCAGAGTGGTCTGGTGATAGTAAAAAGCAAACACTTTTGAAAAGTGACAGGGTCAAAAAAAGAAAACTGAATAAAGGGGGACAGGATAGGATGGAGAGAGATATACTTAGTCTTTCACAACATGACTATTATGGAAGTGTTTCGAATAACGATACGTGTATAACCTATATTGAATTGTTTGCCTTCTCAAGGAGGGTGGGTGTGGAGGGAAGAAGGGAGAGAATTTGGAACCCAAAGTTCTAAAAACAAATGTTTAAAAATTGTTTTTACATGCAACTGAGAAATAAGATACACAGGTGATAGGGTATAGCAATCTATCTGGCCCTACAAGAAAGTAAGAGGGAAGGGAATAAGGGAGGGGGCGGGGGTGATAGAAAGGAGGGCAGACTGGGGAAAGAGGCAATCATAATACATGGCATCTAGGGGTTGGAGGGAGGATAGAGATGGGGAGAAAATTTGTAATTCAAAATCTTGTGGAAACAAATGTTGAAAACTGAAATACATTTTTTAAAATTCCTATCAAAAAAATCTAAAGATATACTACTTTTAAATGTGGTTAGTAGAATTGTGAAGGAAGGTGGTGTAAAAAATTTACAAGGTGTCAACACTATTGCTAGTGGTAGAGGTAAAGCAGGGCATAGCATTAAGTTGGTGGATAGTACTGAGCCCTTAACATTTGAGTGAATTGTAACTAGCATATATTTAAAGAGGAGAAAGGGCTGTTACTAAATGCATAGGCTTAAATGGCCTGCATGATTTTTAGACGTTTTGGTGTCTAGATTTATTATTGAACAAGAATTCATGTGAGCCTTTAGGGCATGTAAAAGACACCATCACTTTGTATGGGTCTTTTCTAAGATATGATATCAGTCAGCTAGCATTTATTAAGCACCTAGTAGGTGCCAGGCATTATGCTTAACCATAGAACAAAGAAGTTATAGAACAATATGTATTCCTTCCCTGATATCTGCTGGAGAGTGGTAGTGCTTGTTAAAACCCCATCTGAACTATCAAATACTATAGTAAGAGAATAATCTGTGGTGAGGAGTCCTCTAAGAGACAACTCCAGAAGCATATTTGATGTAGTACTATTTCTGACACTATCCTTTCACCTTAGGAGCGTTCTTGTGGGCTGTACATAACAACAAAATGATATAGCCTGAAAACAAGTTTAAAAATTACTTAGAAAAAAAAATCTGGATTCCATTCTATTCTAGTTCCTAAGGAAATCTTTGGTTTGTTTGGAGGTAAAGAGCATAGAAGTTATCCATTAATAAGTTAAGACAAGTCATCCCCCATAACCTACAACAAAATAGTCCCTAATTCTACAGTCAGGGACAGTGTCCAAAGTTAGATGAGCATTTCAGTATGACATTTCCCATGTTTATAAACCTGGATTTTCAGCTGGTCTGAAGGAAGTCAAAATCTTCCCAGAATTCAAGACCACACTGCCCATAAATAATATGTATCCAGATTATGTTCTACCACCCCAAGTCATTTTTGGCACGTGCTCATTGGGCCATAGCAGCCTGTCACCTCCTGTTTTAGTACCACATTGTACCACCACTTAGAGCAAAAAATAAAGATAATTTACTGTATGATACCACCCTTGAAGAGATCATTTGCCTTCAGAAGTAAATACTTTACTAATGTTCAAAGAACACTTAATTCAGCATAAAACTAGATCGAATAACACTAATCAGATATGTTTTTATTTATTTTATTTTAATTTATGGAATAAAACAAGTATTTCCATAACATAGTATAATAAAAAAGATGATTTCACATGAAACTGCAAATCTACTATGTATAACTCACTATTCCTTTTAAATTATCATGCAAATTTCTTTTTTTCTTTTTCTTCTTCTCTCCTCCACACCCATCCTAGAGATGGTCACCATTAGACACAAATATATGTGTGTGTGTGTGTGTGTGTATAAAATTATTCTATACATAAATCTATTTATTAGTTATATCTCTAGATTCAGATAGTGTCTTTACTCATATATCCTTTATAGTTAACTCTGGTATTTATAATAGTTAAAATAACTTCTTCCCTCAAAATCATTCTTAAAACAATATTGCTGTTACTGTACACAATATTCTCTTGGTTCTGCTCATTTCACTCTTCATTATTTTGTACAAATCTTTCCATGTTTTTCTAAAATCACTGAGCTCATCATTTCTTATGGCACAGTAGTATTCCATCACAATCATATAACATAACTTGTTCAGCCATTCCTCAATCGATGGACATCCCTGCAATTTCCAGTTCTTTGCCACCACAAAGAGAGCTTCTATAAACATTTTAGAACATATAAGTTATTTTTCCTTTGCCCCTAATCTTATTTGGAAATAGATTTAGTAGTAGTATAAAATACATAAAATAGTATGCTTTCTTTTATGTATCAGCCATTCTCATTATCCTCAGTATATAGAAATCCAGGAAGTCCAAAACGTCATAGACCAGGTTGAAATTTTTGAATGAAAAACAGCCATGTAGGCCTGAGACATTGTCTAATTCCAAACCCTGGTCTCCACCTGGCAAATAAGTTAAGAACAGCAGGGAGAAAGGAGATGTGAATGTTGGGAGGTAGTAGAAGCTAGTAGAAGATAGGAGATGTTGAAGGAGCGAGGTATTAAGATGCAATTCTTTGACAGTAGCAAGAAAAGCTTGCATCACAGAGACATAGGGAGGGCAAAAGAGTGTATTTGACAGAGGTCTAACAGGCATTGCAATGGGTGACAGAATGTGTTTACCCTCATTTCACTGAAAGCTGCCTGCTTTTAAATATACCTGACCTACTTAAGGTCAAACGCCCTTCATGAGTTTAATGGAGCAGCAGCTGGCATGCAAATGAATTCTAACACTGTGATCTACTCAATTAATTTAAATTCAAATATATTAATTAAAGCCCCTCCTTTTCGATTGACTTATCCTTTTCCCTCAAAATATGCACATTTTCCCATTATGAAATGAAGAGGAAAAAAAAACTTTGTTTGACCTTGCTGCCCCCAATAAATATCCTAGTTATTTCTTTATGTTTTGCTGCCAAATTATCCAAGATATAAGGTCTACATTTTGGACCTTAATATCTCTTTTAATATTATAATATGGTTTTTACTCCCATTATTCTGTTTGAGTTATATCTCTGAAAATTACCAATGACTTCTATATGACCAAAGCCTTTTCCATTTTCACACTGAAATCTATTGATTTCCCTTTATAATATAACACATCATGTTTGCTAAATCTATCTTCCCTCTTGGCTTTTATGCTGCACCCAGTCACTTAATAAACACATATTCAGCACTTACTGCATTCCAACCACTGTGTTAAGTTTTGGGAGTACAAATACAATCAGAATCATAACTGTTTCTGCCTTCAAGGAGTTTACATTCTAATAGGGGGAAGTAGCACCTAAAAGGAAACTGAGTAAGAAGCAGGAGTGGGGGGTGGGGGGAGAAAAGAAGGCATCTCTATGGGAACAAGGTGGTAAAGCCCATCAAATTAAACACAAGAAAGGAATGAAAGGCCTGTGTCTGTCCCCAAAATGTTGGCCCTGAAAAAACTCACCAATGGAAGAAGAAGAAGGCCACAGGGACAAAGGTCACAGGTGCTAAGGGAAGTTCCAGGGTGAAGAGGTAGATGAGGAATGGTGGTGAAGGCCCGCCTCTCATCACTCTTTTATCTCCTCAGCTAACTCTTTTTCTTCTTCCAACCCTCTAAATATGAATATTCTACAAGGCTCAGTTCTTGGATCTTCTATTTATATACTCTTTCCCTTTGTAAAGTAGAGATCTTATCTTTCTGTTTTGACTGCAACCTCTATGCTAATGCTATACAAAACTATAACTGCAGTCTCAAGTTGCTACTCAAGGTCTAATGCTATATTTCCAACTACCTATGATATGGCTTCATTTAGACAGTTCACTGTTATACCAAATTTAACATAGCTAAAATCTTATTAATAGCTAGTTCTCTCTTTCAGTCTTCTCTATGTTGATTAATTATATCACCATGCTCACAATCAACCAATTTCCCATCTTCAGATACCTTTTTTGCCTCTCTTCTTCTTTATCCCATATATTATGTTACTTTTTAACAAATATACACATATATCTTCTTAGTGTGAATAATGAATCCCTTGACATGGACATACATTCAAAATCACACTATTAGAAGTATAAATTATGTGAAGTATACAGTAATTGGTTCCAGACCAACAGAAGTATGCAGATAAAATTCTAATAATGTTATCACTTCATGGGATTTATTATTCACACTGATTCCTAGCCATTGTCTACCACACCTACCTGGTGTTGTTCCTGAAGGAGTACCCTAGTTCAGAGTATTATCTCTTCATAAATTACTGCAAGTGCTTCCTAACTGGCTCTTATACTTCCAAAATTTCCTCTCTCGTTCTAACCTATCTCACATTGTACCACCAGATTTATCATCATCATCATCATCATCATCATCATCATCATCATCATCATCATCATCATCACCACCACCACCACCATCTCATTCTCATACTATTTTTGTGCGGGGGAGGGGGGGTTCAAATAAGTAATAGTCCTGCGGAAAGTCACTATTTAGCTATTATTATTTTATTTGTTATTTATAAACAACTATATAAGCCAACAAAATTCATATATTTAGTTGATTTAAAGTATTAATATGTAAGCTCATCCTCTATAGATTATCTATACGCGTCCTTGGTACAACTCAAGCAGCACACAGAATAATAGGAATGCTTTGCATCCCATTCTATTTCTACTTTTTTATCTCATATACTCCATATTTTGAAAGATTTTTGTTCCATGTAGACTAGAGATTTTAAGTATTTGATGTGGTGACATCTTTTAAAATTTGTTCTTAAAGAATTTTTTTATTTGAAATTTGTTTATTAAAGAAAATTTGTTCATAAAAGAAACTTGTTATTAAAGAAATATTATTTAATCCTCAACAGAATCTTTTTTATTAATATTATTATCACTATTGTGGTATGATCTATTATTTCATCACTGTGGGCAATTACCAACATGGGAGTTTCCCCCATTAATGCAGATTGGCTACTCACCTGTAATTTATAATATTAGAGAATGGCCCAGGGCACTGAAAGCTAAGTTATTTGCTCTTAGCCACACACAGTCATTTTTAGAGACAGGACACAAACTCAAGCCTTCCTTACTCCATGGCTGGTCCTGTATCCATCATGTCGTGCTGCTCCTCACCACCAAGTTTAGTCTCT
Organism: Trichosurus vulpecula; assembly: GCF_011100635.1. NCBI lineage: Eukaryota > Metazoa > Chordata > Mammalia > Diprotodontia > Phalangeridae > Trichosurus > Trichosurus vulpecula. The sequence goes on from NC_050580.1 coordinate 218,899,051, forward strand.
TAAAATACTGATTTTTTTCATGTCATTCTCCTTTCATGATGTTCATGGACTGCTGGACAGAAGCCAAACTCCTCAGTCTGACATTTAATATCCTCTAGAGTCCTAGCATGAATATTCTGTTCCAGGTAAACTGTTTTTTTCCCCACTCTCCCTTGATAACCCCATGGAGAGTTGCAAGTCCAAGCTTTTGCTCATACTTTCTCCCTTCCCACTTTTAATGCACCTCTTCTTTTGAGGTTCAGGAAAGCTAAGTGGCTTTGGAGTCAGACTGTTTTTGTCACCTAAATTTTACTGTTTTGAAAGCCCAACCCAGAATTTCTTTTCCCCACAAAATACCATTCCTTTATATCATTAATATTTTTTGCCACCATCATCATAATCCAAGTAGAAATAAAATCTAAATCCAAAGATCTTAGCACATTCTGTATTATTGTCAGCAATGAGACTGACTTGGTCATAAATGGAACTGATAAGAGTTGAAAACTGGAAAACACTTGGGAGAATGATGAATTTAATATAAAAAATTATACAATAAACAATAATGATCCAGTGCAGAATTTTTAACTTCAGATGGAAGGAGTTACATGATAAGTACAAAGTGAGTCTTGGCAAACTGAAAAAAAATCTTCCAAAGCATCTCCCCTTCTATGTGTAATGTTGCTGTTGCTTCCTAATAAAGATTCTATGTTTTAATCCATTCTGTGTCATCCTTCTACCTACTGGATAAATGCGTCTTTCTGTCCTGATGAGAACCAATACAGAATACTCAACTTTCAGTTTTATTACTTTCCAGGTCTGACATCTATGGATTAAAGGCATATCTGGTTTCTCCTACTGAATGCATCACCATGTCAGAAATGTCAACTATAATAAGTACAAGATGAAAAAGATTTGCAGGACTGCTGTAAAGAAGCACGAAACCTGACAGTAGGTTATGACTGATCATTTACATGAAGAGGTTGGGTGACTAAAGCTGGCAGCTGTCATTAACACCATCAAAGATACACAGCATTCATTGCTAGACTTCTGAATTTTGGTTCCATGATTTTCTTTATCAAATTTCCAGCATGAACTTGGGGTAAAAATGAAAATAAACATCAAATAACACATATTACTTAAGACGAAGTTACCTAAACCATTAATCTTCCTTGTTTGCTTTGTTTTATCAACATGGGAAGAGTACAGTCATTTTCTGACCATACTATCATGATTTGGATAATTTTCATTTGTCTCCTCTCTGACCATTCATTTGAAAGTACTTTTTCTACAAACCATTTTTTTTATATTCCAGAATAAATTTATGTGATTTTGTTGTTCAGTTGTTTCAAATGTGTCTGACTCTGTGACCCCATTTTTGTTCATTTGTTTGTTTGCTTTTTGTTGTTTTTGTTGTTTTGCAAAGATACTAAAGTAGCTTGCCATTTCTTTCTCCAGATCACTTTTATAGGTGAGGAAACTGAGGCAAACAGGGTTAAGTGACTTGCTCAGAGTCACATGGCTAGTAAGTGTCTGAGGTCAGATTTGAAGTCAGGAAGATAAGTCTTTCTGAACTCCAGGCATCCTATCCATTGTAACACCCAGCTGACAATTTATGTAATGCTTATATTCAAAGGATCAAATTGTTACTACTGATAGAATATCTGTTGAAGACGCACTAGATTTCACCTATAAATTTAGAGAATTTTTTTCTGGATCTTAAAATCTTTCTAAATTAAATCTTCCAAAAATATGTATTTAAGCATGGTAGTTCTTTCTTTTTTTAAGGATTTACGTAGAATATAAAGCTTAGATTAGGTTTTATCCCATAATATCTGAAAAGCATAAGATAAAAAGCTATTTTGTTCATAATAAAATGGACTGTTTAAAAATACTGTTACCATTAATATTACTATCACTACTAATAGAAGTCATAGTAATCATAATAATAATAATAATAATAGAATGCATAGCTCCTACTAAATGGGAGGCGCTATGCAAAGTGCTTTACAAAAGTTATCTGATTTGGTCTTCATAAAAAATCTGAAGAATAGATGCAATTATCATCCCCATTTTACATCTGAAGAAATTGAGGCAAATAGAGTTTAAGTGACTTGCCTAAGGTCATACAATCAGTAAGTGTCTGGGGCCAGATTTGAACTCAAGTCTTGCTGACCCCAGGGCCAATACTATCCACTATACCAACTAGCTGCCTAGATGCCTAATAAATTCTGGGCTTAGTAGGTACTATGTTTAATCTTAGTACAATATTTTGTCTTCAGTATGCAGTTGTGATAAGGATTAAGCAAAGCTTTTTTATTTATTTTTTTTCCAAATTCACATCTTCAGTCAATCAATGAACAACCATTTATCAAGCACCTATTAAGTGCGAGGAATTATGCTAATTGCTTGGAATATAAAGACAAATTGATCGTCCATGAGTAGTTCTTATTTTATTAGTGGAAATCATATGTCCAAAGAAAAGGCGAAGTAATTATAAGCTGGGAGGAAGCACTAGCAGCTGGAAGGATCAGGAAAGACTGTAGGAGGTGGCCTTTCTTAAAGGAAACTAAAGATTCTAAAAGGTAGAAGTGATGAGGGACTACATTCAGGGTGTGGGAGATAGTGTAATGACACCAACTCATTTGGACTCTAATATTCATGCTTAACTTGTATCCACCCTCTTCTCCCTCTTCTCTCTTCTCTCAGGGTCACCAACCTAGTTTGAACATTCATCACCTCTTACTTAAATCATTGCAATAGCCTCCTAATTGTGCTTAACTCAAGTGCCTTCCTTCTTCAACTTATTATCTACGTAGTTGCCAAAGTAATAAACCCAAAGCATGGATCTGACCATGTCACTCCCTTGCTCAAGAGAATAACTGTGGTTTACTATTATCTCTATGACAGAGATAGATTAATAGATAAATGTATAGCTATAGATATAGATATGTGTATATGTATACATGCATGGGTATATATCTGTATGTATATGTGTATACATATGTATACACATATGTATGTGTATATGTGTATGTAGTATATACATGCATAATACACATGCCTATATATTTAAGTAAAAGCATTTTCCTTAATATGTCCCTACCACTACCCTGAGGCAGCTAGGTAGCTCAGTGAATAGAGATCTGGCCCTGGAGTCAGGAAGAACTTAGTTAAACTGACCTCAGACACTATTAGTTGTGTGACCCTGGGCAAGTCCTTTAACCTCCCATTGCCTTAATTCACTGGAGAAGGAAATGGCAAATCATCCCAGTATTTTTGCTAAGCAAACCCCATATAGGTTCACAAAGAGTTGGGTATGCCTGAATACCAAGAACAATTACCTTTCCACAATAATTAAAACAAATTAAATAAAATTAATAAATTAAAATAAAGTGAAACAAAAAACCCTTAGTGTATGTATGTATGTATGTATATAATATACAAAATATATGACAAATTCTTTTATTTTATGGATTTTCCTGGCAAAAAAAGAAAAAATGCCAGGTAGCCAGTCTACTGGTTATATATCAGGCTGTTCCTTGGAAAACAGACTTGCTCTGTGGCCAGACCATGCTCAAAGACTTTCAGCTCAAAGATCTTCCATTTCAGGGGTATAGCTTTTGAGAGTCTAGGTTCTCTTCTATGTCATCATGAGGGCTGGAAGAAGGAAGCTGTAGAGGTTTCCAAGGTTATTGTGGGCATAAAACAAGGTAGTAGATTCAAAGGCACTTAATGTATTAAAGTTTCATACAAATGCAAGACATCGTAGCTGACTAAAGTAGTTTAGGTGCATAAAAACAGCTTTTGCCCATTTCAAATATGGCATAGGATTGTGTATCTTTTTCCCTGGATGCTTTTTTGTGTTTCAAAAAGAAAAGGTGCATTTAACTTCAAACACATCTCTTATAATTCACAATGGTAATTTTGTTAGTTTTGCTTAACCAAGCTTTGTTGGAATGATTTCAGAGCATTACTTCTTTATTTATGAAACTTTTTTTTTCATTTTGCACTGGACCATGGATAAGATTATTTTCCACTTAATTCTATTACCTTGCTAAAGCTATTCCCTGAGGCATTACTAGCACATCTACAGCCTTTGTTGTTTGTACAGCCTCTCAGCACAAAATGTTTCTGAAGCATTCTACTCACTTCTTTACATCCCAGATAATGAAAAAAGGACTACAAGGTCTGACTGTTCCTTTAGGGCAGATATTTTGGCTCTGTAGATGTGTAGTTCATATTACAGTGTCCAGCATGTGGATATTCAGTAAATAAAAATTTATGATGGTTTATGTCAAATAGAAACCATAATTTATGTTCTTCCTATGGCAGTGTTAGAGACATATGGAGAATATAAAGAGGGTGGCTGAGAAAAGAAAATGCAACTTATTTTTTGAAGCACTATCAAAATAGCCTTTTTCATCCTAGATAATTTTTTTGCAGGTAGTAGATAAGAAGCATTTGCAATTTGGAAGAAAATGCATTTGTTCATTTTAGGTTTATGGAGGCAAGAAAGAAAACCCATACTTCTGAGCTTAAAGAAAATTACATGATTACACTACACTTGGACAATTCAAAGTTAGTTGCTTTAAAGGTCCAAATGTGACAGTCTTCCAAAAGTAATGAACAGATGCATTTGATGTTTTCTAGAAAAAGAAGGATTGATTCAAAAGTAAGTATATCATTAATATTTTTTGCCACCATCATCATAATCCAAGTAGAAATAAAATCTAAATCCAAAGATAAAATCTAAATTCAAAAGTAAGAGATAATTTAACTTGAGGACATTTGCAAGACATTACTATGAGTTATTACCAATTTATATGTGTGTGGTATGGCTTTGCTGAGAACAGATGCCTTTTGTAATTACTTCAGTTTTTACATATACATGTGTGTTTGTATTTGTATGTATGTGTATATGTGTGTGTGTGTATATTCTAAAAATGGAAAAGTATACAAATCAAAAATTCAAACTAGATACCTTGTGGGCATTCAATAAAAATTGCTGACTGGCTTAATCAACAAAAGTCATATTTGGTGGCTATGGCCAATTAAATTTATATTATTGCAGTGTTAACTCTAGCTTGCAGGTATTAAAGATTAATGAGGGATCAAACAGTTATTTTTACCTTTCGTAACCAATTTTATACAAATATGAAAAATAACAAAGTTCCTTAATCAAGCGTTGTCTTACAAATCCATATGAAACACTCCCCCAAATCAGGTTTGGTTTTTTTGTTTGTTTGTTTGTTTGAAATGAATGGATGAGGACTGCTAGAAAGGAGCAGGGTGGGCTAGGAATAATAAGTGGGTACATGAAGAACATACAACCTAGGAAGGGCTAGTGTTCCCCACCTCCTGCTAACTACCACAGAGCTGAATTAAATGAGTGAAAAGATCATTTGATGTACTGCCTTCCTGAGGCCAGTCTGTCTCTAGGCATTTCTATTTCTATTTCTGTGCTTCTAAGTACTTAATATAGTGCTAGGTACCCTGTGGGTGCTTAATATTTACTGACTCCTATGCACACAGGAGGCCTTCTATGAATATTTTATGATGCAGCTCCTGATGATAATAATGACAGTAATGTTTATTTAAACAAAGAGACCTTTTTACAGGGAAAAGGAAGGAAGCTTAGCATTAAGATTGATATTCATGCTTGAAATCCTGGGGTTGTAATAGGGTTCCCCCCTTTCTTTTTTCATAGCAAAATTGATTGTTTCAAAGTCATGGTAATAAGTAATTAAAAAAAAAATCTGGCACCCAGCACCTGGCATATAAAAAGTCTTCTTTCTTGTCTTTCAAATACTAAATGATTTAAATATGGAAAAATAAGTCATACTAAATAGAATTCCTCATCTTTCCTCCCAAACATTCCCCTCGTCTCAACTCCCCCATCACAGTTGAGAGAACCACTACCTGAGAGGCAATGTGGTACAGGAGAAAGAGCTCTGGGTTTAGAGACATCAGATCTATGTTCAAATCCCAGCTCTGCCATTTACTATCTGTCTAATATTAGACACACTATTCCCCTTCTATGGTGCCTCAGTAATTTCTCTGTAGAATCAAGATATCAGACTATCTAGCCTCTAAGGTTCCTTTGAGACCTAAGTTTCTCATCTTGTGCTCTATCTTTCTAGTCACCCATCCTCAGCATTAGTCATCCTTGACTCTTCCCTCTCCTTCACTTTTCATATCCAATCAGTTGCCAAATATTCATAAGATTTCTCACATCCATCTCTTTCTCTATATTCACAAAGCCATCACTCTAATTATCTTAATCATCTTTCTTCAGGACTGCCAAAGTGACATCTGGAATATGGAACATCTGAGTACAAATCCAGCTTCGGACACTTATTAGCTGAGTGACCCTGGCTAAGTCACTTAACCACTGCCTACCTCAGTTTCCTCCTCTGTAAAATGGAGATAATAGTAGCACCTACCTCCCAGAGTTGTTGTGAGGATAGAATGACATAGTATCTGTAAAGCACTTTGCAAACTTCAAAGCATTATATAAATGTTAGCTATTAAGTATCACATCCTCCTTGATCACCCTGCTTTTGGCATTTCCCTTCTCCAGTCCATCCTCTGCACAGCTACCCAATTGATATTTCCAAAGTACAGACCAGGTCATTTGACTCCCCTGCTTAAGAAACTCCAATGTCTCTGTCTTTCCTCAAAAACAAAATATGAACTACTTTGTTCGACTTAGGATGTCCTTCAATAATTGGATCCAGTAACCTGTCTGTTGCTTTCCCCCATGGCCTCTTAGTCATTATAAGAACAAGGATTTGGACATTTGGAGGCAGAGCCAAGATGGCAGATTAGAGGCAGTTGCCCAGCTGACATCTCCCAACTTTACCCTCAAAACAACTGTAAAATAATCCCTCAAATAACATACACACTCGATTGGGTATCTTACCCTACAGGAAAGTAGGGGGGAATGGGATAAGAGGGGAGGATGATAGAAGGGAGGGCAGATTGGGGGAGGGAGTAGTCAAAAGCAAACACTTTTGAGAAGGGACAGGTCAAAGGAGAAAACTGAATAAATGGGGGATGGGATAGGATGGAGGGAAATCTAGTTAGTCTTTCACAACATGACTATTATGGAAACATTTTGCATAATGATACATGTATAACCTATGCCAATTTGCTTGCCTTCTCAAGGAGGGTGGGTGGGGAGGGAAGAAAGGAGAGAATTTGGAACTCAATGTTCTAAAAACAAATGTTAAAAAATTATTTTTACATGCAACTGGGAAATATAGAGGCAATGGAGTATAGAAATCTGTCTTGCCCTAAAAGAAAGTAAGGTGAAAGGGGATAAGGAGGGGGAAGTGGGGTGATAGAAGGGAGGGCAGACTGGGGAAAGGGGCAATCAGAATATATGCCATCTTGGGGTGTGGGGAGGGTAGAGATGGGGAGAAGATTTGTAACTCAAAAGCTTATAGAAATGAAGGTTGAAAACTAAAAATCAATTAAAAATAAAAATTAAATAAAATAATCCCTCAAATCAAATTTTGGAGCAACAAGACCAACAACAGGTCAGGTTGAAACATTTTCTCCACCTAAGCAAACTTAAGAGATCAGGAGGAAAAGTCTGTGACACTGGGGTAGAGGCTTGTCCAGAGCCCACACACAGAGTGGTGGCAACTACGGCCACAAGATGAGAAGCAGGTTTGGGAGCTCTCAGTACAGAAATGGTAAGGGGGTGGGACAACTACTCAGAAAGAAATTACAGGGGGCTCTTTGCTGGTAGTGAGTGCAGCTGGCAAAGATGGGCAACTCTATTGAGCGTACACAATTTTGGGTCATAGTATCAAGACAGAAAGGCGTGTTGGTGGTCAGTCACAAAGGAGCAGGGGCCCTGGTCATAGGACAAAATTTAAAAAAAAGGAGGACTAACCTTGTGGCTGTAGGAGACAAGGGTCCCTTCCTGGGTAAAGACCAGAGTGCAGATGAGGAGAGCAGTGACCATACCTCTCCCAGGATCACACCACTTTGGAAGAACCAAAAACTTGCAGAGCTCCAGAATTAGACTGGAAAATAGCAGCTCAAAAAGGCTCAGGCTTGGGACAGTGCCTCCCCACCCCCCAAGTGAGCAGAATCCAACTTTAACATAGAGTTCAAAGTTTAAAAATAGGCAGGAAAAAAGTGAGCAAACAACATAAAAACTTGACCATAAGAAGCTACTGTTATCAGGGAAGATTGAGACATTAACTCAGAAGACAACAATGTGAAAACAGCTTTAAAAATCCTCAAAGAAAAATGCTAATCAGACCCAAACCCAATAAAAATACCTGGAAGAGTTCAAGAAAGCGATAAGTAGTAAAGGAAAAAATGGGAAAAGAAATGGGAGTGATGCAAGAAATTCATGAAAAGAGAACTAACAGCTTGGTAAAAAGAGAAACTCCTTTAAAAGTAGGATTGGCAACCACTTCTAGGGTTGTATCCCAAAGACATCACACAAGCGGGAAAAGGACCCATATGTGCAAGGATATTTATAGCAGCTCTTTTTGTGGTAGCCAAGAATTGGAAATCAAAGGGATGCCCATCAATTGGGGAATGACTGAACAAGCTGTGGTATATGAAGGTGATGGAATACTATTGTGCCATAAGAAACAGGGATGATGCAGACTTCGTAACAACCTGGAAAAACCTACATGATATAATGCTGAGTGAGCGGAGCAGAGCCAGGAGAACACTGTGCACAGCCACAGATATATGGATCCCGTGAGGACCAACCCTGACATACTGCGCTCTTCTCAGCAACCTAAGGTGCAAGGACAACTCCAGTGGACTCACGAAGGAGAATGCTATCTTCATCCAGAGAAAGAACTGTGAAGTTTGAAAACAGATCGAGGTGCACTACATGCTCGCCTTTTTGTGCTTCTCTTTTGTTTTTGTTTTTGGGTTGTTTTTTTTTTTTGGTTCTGTTTCTTCTTTCTCATGATTCATTCCATTGATCATAATTCTTCTCCACAACTTGACTAGTGCATAAATTAATTCAATGCGACGTTATACATGACAGTTATATGAGATTCCATGCCATCTTGGGGAGGGAGGGGGGAGAGAGGGGAGAAAATCTGGAACTCAAACTATGTAGAACCGTGTGTGGTAAACTAAAAATAAATAAATAAAAAAAATTTAAAAAAGTAGGATTGGCAAATTAAAAATTAGAATTAAAATTAAAAAATCAGAATTGAGCAAGTGGAAACTAATTACTTCATGAGACATCAAGAAAGAATAGAAAACAAAAGAATGAAAAAATAGAAGAAAATGTGAACATTTCATTGGAAAAACAACTGATCTGAAAAATAAAACTAGGAGAGATCATTTAAGAATTATTGAACTACTTGAAATTAATGATCAAAAAAGGAGTATAGACATCATATTTCAAGAAATTTTCAAGAAAAAACAGTCCGATATATTAAATCCAGCGAGTAAAATAGAAATGGAAAGAATCCACCAATCACCTCCTGAAAAAGATCCCAAAATGCAAATTCCCAGGAATAGTATAACCAAATTCCAGAGCTCCCAGATAAAAGTGAAAATAATGCAAACAGAAAGAAAGAGACAATTCAAATATTGTGGAGCCATAGTTAAGATCACACAAGATTTAACTGCTTCCATGTTAAAAGGGAAGAGGACTGGAAATATGATATTCCAGAAGGTAAACGAGCTAGGATTACAACCAAGAATAACCTAGCCAGCAGACGTGAGTATAATTCTTCACAGGAAAAAAATGGAAATTTAGTGAAATAGAGGACTTCCAAGCATTCCTGACAAAAAAAGACCAAGTTGAATAGAAAATCTAACATTCAAAATCAAAACTCAAGAAAATTATAAAAAGGTAAACACGAAAGAAGAATCATAAGAGACTCAATAAATTTCAACTCCTTACATTCCTACATGGGAAGATGATATATGTAACTCCTAAAAACTTAGGTCAGTTGAAAAGAGTTAATATAGACAGAGGGCAGGGGTATGAGTTGATTATGTTGGAACGATATCACCCCCCCAAATAAATGGAGGGGTGAGAAAGAGGTATTCACTGGGAGAACTAGGAAGAGAAAGGTAGAATAGGAAAAGTTTCTTACATAAAAGAGGCACCCAATGAAATGCTTTTACAATGGAAGAGTAAAGGGAGTGGGCAATACTTGAACCTCACTCTCATCAGAATTGATTCGAAGAGGGAAATAGATACACACTGTTGCAACAATTTGGCTAGCAGCTGCTATAGGAGTGAAAGACTAACACAAGCCCAACAAGAAGAATACTGCTAGCACAGATTCTTTTGATCTGCTTTACTAAGGAAAGGGGTTAACAATCTTACTTTAATCCAACATACACATATAACTTACTTAGTTCAGGAGGAAAAGCCAGCAACCTGAACTTCAGAGCAAATACAGACAAGTTACGAACATACATAATATAAACAGACCAGATCACAATTCATAGTTACCAAGAAACCTTCAATATCTGGGTTGATGAGCTGGGAGGCTCTTAGAGCATCTGCCCAGAGTCCAACCAACATTCTTCCAGGAGTGAGAGCCTCAAGCAAACAACTCTGTTCTCTCTTTGTATACGGTCTTTGGATGTCATCAAACGTCATCTGAGCAACCAGAACTTAGATGCATACCATTAGCTCTGGTCTTAGCAACTCCCCTTAGGGCCCTGAGGCCTTCATGCCCACATCTGCTTAGCACCTAGTAATTAGGGGTTTGGGCCTGGGGCTTTGTACTTAGTAAGGGTCAATCAAAGACACTTAATTTAGCATTCTAAAACAGTAAAAAAAGTCCCAACTTAATTAATATTACACATACATATACATACACACACACACACACACACACACACACACACATATACACATAGAGAGAGAAAGAGACAGACAAACAGACTCAGTTATGTATAGAAATACAACTTACACAATAGGAAAATAGGAGGGGAAGGTGATAAGAGAAAAAGAAGGCTGGGAGCATAAAAGATGAGTGGACTGAGGAAACCAGTTTTTGGAAGAAAATATACTCTTGAGGAAGAGGATAAAAAGTGAGAGGAAGAAACGAAATAAAATGGGATGGAGGTAAATACACAATTCTTAATCATAATTGTATATGTGAATTGGGTGAGCTCATCCTTAAAATAGAAGCAAATAGTGGTATAGATTAGAAACCAGAATCCGACAATATGTTGTTTACCAGAGACACCTGAAACAGAAAGACACACAGAGTTAAAATAAAAGGCTGTAACAGAATCTAATATGCTTTCGCTGAAGTAAAAAAGGATGGATGGTTGGATGGTTGGATAGATGGATGGAGGGATAGATAGATGGATGGATGGAGCCAGCCTTAGTCTCTCCTGTGAGTTTTTACTTGCATAACATTAATTGCCTACTCAGCATTTCAAACTGGATGTCCTAGGTAAATCTTAAATGCAACATACCAAAAACTGAACTTATTTTCCTTTCCCCAAACCTTCCTCTCTTCCAAATGTCTCTATTTCTGTTAAAAGTGCCATGATTATTTCAATCTCCCAGGTTTGTAACTTCGATATTATCTTTTATCCCACAAATCCAGTGCTTGTCAAAGTTACCTTCAATGAAATAAAAAGGCAGTACAGCGGGTGGAGTGATGGAGTTGGAGTCACTAAGTCCTGAGTTCAAATCAATCCATAGACACAAATACAAATAAAGATAAAATGCACACTCCTGTGTTTACCTTTTAAAGCCTGACACAATCTGACCCCACCTATCTTTCCAGCCTCATTGTACACTACTTGCCCTCCTGCACTATATGATTTAGCCAAACTGTCCTTTATATTTCTCACACACAATGCTCCATCTTCCACTTCCCATTTCTATTCATTTACAGTCTGTCCTCTATCTTTGGAATGTGTTGCTTCCTCCCTTCTGTCTCAGTGTCCTTCTCTTCCTCTAATTTGCATCTCCTGATCCCCCAATTGCTAGTGTCCTCTCTCCCAAATAACTTTATATTTGATGACTTTGTGTGTATTAATATTATTATTTATGTTATTAACTTTATATGTAGGCTTTATATATTTATAGAATGTCTTCCCTATTAGAATGCTAGTGCCTTATGAGTAGAGATTGTTTCATTCTTGGTACTTATCTCCTCAGCACCTAGCATAGTCCTAGGATTTACTAGCCTCTTAATAAGGCCTTGTTGATTGCTAGTAACAAAACAAAACTAAACTAAACAAAGAAAGGTCCCAGAGGACAGATAATGAAATATAGCCTCCTCCTCATGTTGTAGCAGAGATGGGAATCTACTAATATAGCAAAATGGTGCTTATATCATCAGATGTAGTCCCTGATTTGGATATCTGGGAATTATTTTGTCATAAGGCATCAATCTGGAAGAGATTCCTTGCCCTCCACGGAAATGCCTGTGATGGTAGGGAAAAAATAATCAATTTTACATATGAAAAACATTTAAAATCATCTGCTATTCACTCCAGATTCTACAGGGTATTCCTAAAGTCTGGACACATAGGAAAAAATGCATATTTTGAAATATTTGGAATATTAACAGGCCTTAGCCCCCTTGACTTCTTTTTCTGGGGTATACTAAAGAGGAAGGTGTACTCAATGAAAATCACAGATGCAACACACTTGACTGAATGCATAAAGAGTGAATGTGCTAAAATTGACGGCAATGTGGAGTTACTACATCAAGTTCACATGAATCACATGAATCTTGCAGAGCACATCAACCTTTGCATCACAAATGATGGAAATCAAACTGAAGATGTTATTTGTTAATATTCCAATTAAATAAAATGTTGTTGAAAATTTCATTCATTTCATTTCTTGAAATTATGCATTTTTGCCTATGTGTCCAGACTTTAGGAACACCCTGTATTTTTAGGACAAGGCCTATCTGTGGATTTTCACCAAAATTCAGGAGGTAGCAGAATATAGTATACTGTAAAGCTATAAATAGCAATCCCAGTGGCCAAGGTAAGCACACCTAAATGCACTTGGGCAAATATCTTCAAAGAATACCTCAAAGTGAGTTTTTAATACAAAGTCTAAAAAGGAGGGGAAGAGGAGAAACTTTGGCTCATATTACACAAGGCAGGAGAAGGTTTGCAAGCCCCATGACTCTGGGTCCCTATGTAATGTAATGACACTGCTTCAGAGCCTGCCCTTGGGGAAGGAGTTGGCTGGGGCTGAGCCAGGGAGGAGCTCACCTGGAATGCTGAATGAAGGTAGGAGAATGTGTCAGCTGATTCTGCCCCCTATTTAATTATTCATACTAACTAGGTACTAAATGCTGTTGTTTACTCTTGTTCAAGCAGGGCAAGTGCTGCCAGCACACTGTGAATTTTGACACCTTGGAAAAAGCCCCATCAAATGAAATATTTATAAAAAGCACTTAGCACAGTGCCTGACACAGAGAAGGGTCTATACAAATGCTTATTCCCTCCTCCTTCCCTTCCCCATCTTCATTATGGTGCTGTATAATGGAAAGAGCATTGGATCTGATCAGTCAGAAGACCTGGGTTTGAGTTCCAGCTCTACTGTATGTTATCTGTGCTAGCTTGAACATGCCTTTCAGAGTTGAGCCTGAATTTCTATTTATAGATTTAGAAAATGGACATAAAATACTTATACAATTTCATAGGATTGTTGTGGAGATAACATGTGATACTGTATGGAAAGCTCCATAGAAACTACAAAGCTCTTTCCAAACATCTGTTATCAGTATTAGTTCCTTTAATTCTTTGTAGGTAGTGTTATTATAAGTTTTAGGAATAAGTTAGAAGATTACTGTCTCATGCTTGGGAGCCAATTGAGCCTGCAGAAATCAAACAAACAATTCCACAGAGTACAATAGAATTGACTCTTTTGAATGGTAATAATGTTGAAATATTTTAATATTTCATAATTTTCATGGAGTTGGGAGAATATATGGATTTAAGAAGTTTGCGGAATAAACTTATTTTATAAGGACTTATTTTATTTTATTTAAACTTTATTTAAACAACTTATTTTATTAAGAAGTTTGTGGAATAAACTCCTACCATTGGTAAAAGCAGGATGGTGGATGGAGGGGCTGTGTGACATAATGGATATAGAGCTGGCTGTGATTTCTAACTCATCTGGTAGAATGAACCCTGGATAAGTCATTGAACATCTCCAAATTTTCAGTTTTCTCATCTATAAAATGAGATTGATAATAGCTCCCAAGTCATAGAGTTACTATGAAGGTCAGATGGAATAACTTACAGAAAATGCTTTGCAAATTGTAAAATACTATACAAATAAGATCATACTTTCTGGATGAAATACTATTATGGAATTTGAAGCTTGAGTATTTGTTTGGGGCATTTCTTCAGTGTGAAGATGCTTAAAAAGTATGAACCTTCTTCTGTTTTCCAAGTTTCTTTGTTAGCTCATAGCTGAGGCATCAAGGTAGAGTGAAAAGATGATGACATTAGAGTCAGAGGATCTGGATTCTAATCTTTACCATTTACTAGCCACGTACCTTTGGATGTTTATTAAACCTTTCTGATCCTCAGTTTCATCATTTAGAAAGATAGTATGTATTAAAATGCAGCTAGCTGGCCCAGTGCCTGGAGTCACTAAGACTCACCCTCCTGAATTCAAATTCAGCCTCAAACACTTACCAGCTGTGTGAATCTTAGAAAATCAAATACCCCTGTTTGCCTCAGTTTTCTCATCTGTAAAATGAGCTGGAGAAGGAACTGGCAAACCACTTTTCTATCTTTGCCAAGAAAACCCCAAATGGGGTCATGAAGAGTCAGACATGACTGAAAAACAACTAAACACAGCAACAAAATATATGAAAACTAAAATAAACTTTAAAAAATGTTCTAGAAAGCATTGGTCCCTTCCAACTTTAAATCTATAATTTATACTTATGATCTTAAATCTATAATCCTATGACTACCAAAGGCAGATGAATAATACTTATTTGACACACATTTATTAAGTAGTAGCTATGTACCAGGCACCATGTTGAGCTCTGGAGATACAAAGACAAAATGAAATTGCCTCTGCTCTCAAGGGGTTTATATTTTATTAAGGAGGTACAACGAATAGATAGATGAAATAGAAGTTGAAAGATACCTGACTTTTGAGTTGTTTCTTCTCCTTCCTCCTTCCTCCTCCTCCTCCTTCATCCTCCTCCTCCTCCTCCTTCCACTTCTTCTCCTCCTCCTCCTCCTCCTCCTCCTCCTCTTCCTTCGCCTCCTCCTCCTCCTCCTCCTCCTCCTCCTCCTCCTTCTTCTTCTTCTTCTTCTTCTTCTTCTTCTTCTTCTTCTTCTTCTTCTTCTTCTTCTTCTTCTTCTTCTTCCTCTTCTTCTTCTTCCTCTTCTCCTTTTTCCTATTCTTCCCCCTTCTCCTCTTCCCTTTTAAATTTTTCATTCCAGATACTCTCCCTCCCTCCAACTCTCCAACTAAGAAGGTGAGCAATATGATGTCAATTATACATGTAAAATCATGAAAAACATATTTCCATTTAGCCATACTTTTTTTTTAAAAAAAAGCAAGAAAAATAAAGTGAGAAAATTATACTTCAATTTGTGCACCGCTTTCATTAGTTCCCTCTCTGGAAGTGGATAGCATTTCTTCATCTTGAGGCCTTTGGAACTGAGTTGGATCACTGTATGTATCAGAGTAGCTAAGTCTTTCACAGTTGATTATAAGATTGCTGGTATTGTGCACAAGGAACTCCCACTTCTCACTTCACTCTGTTTCAGTTCATACAGGTCTTGCCATGATTTTCTGAAACCCCCATCATATCTTATAGCACACTAGTATTCCATCACAATCATATGCTACAATTTGTTGAGCCATTCTCCAATTGATGAACATTCCCTCAATTTCTAATTCTTTGCCACCACAAAAAGAGTTGCTATGATATTTTTATACCTATAAGTCCTTTCCATTTTCCATCTAGGAGTGTTATTACTAAGTCAAAGACTATGCATTTTTAATAGCTCTTTGGGTATTGTACTAAATTGTTCCCCAGAAGGGTTATACCAGTTCACGACTTCATTCAAATTTAATAATAGCATACTCCAAATAAAAAAATGATTAAAATTCCTAGCAGAATCAATACAGCATGGTCATTATCTTTGGCTTAATATCACAAGTTCATGGAATTTTGAGCTAGAAGGGACTTTAGAAATCAGCTACTTCAACCCCCTTATTTTACTGAGATCTTGGGAGGGTAAATAATTTACCAAGTATTTTTGAGGTGGTAAATAATAGCCAGCAAATACTAAAACACAATTCTTTTGACTTCAAGCACAAGATTCTTTCCATGTTAGAAAATTCCAGTTCCAAAAGGAAGAACATTGCAATGAACATACTGAAAATGCATTTATTAATATTGGACTGAAAACCACTGGATTTCAATATCATATACTTTCCCATAGGATCACAAATAATCTAGAGGTCAAAAACTAAGTGTAATGAGACAAAGACAATTATTTGGAAAGAAATAGAAATAGTGGGTATAATATTATTTCTGATATTCAGTTGATTTGCTTCAAACTCTGTTGAGAGATGACAGTATTTGTAGTAGTAGTAGTAGTAGTAGTAGTAGTAGTAGTAGTAATTATAACATTCACATTTATATATCAATTTAACTTTTATAATTTTTTTTCTTCCTAACATCCCAATGAGGTAAGTAGTACCCAATATGCCAGAATGAATCAATCAATGAACTTGTACAAAAGAAGCTGTATTTCTATCTTCCTGAAAGTGACAGTTGAAAAAAATAAAATAATTCTATCATCTGTATTCTTAACTATGTATTCATAATATCTCCAATAAGTGACTGAATTTTGGTGCATAGAAAATATATGATGACATGACGAACAGAAGAGAATGAGTCTGGCCCCTGGATTAGCTGTGCAGGATTAATTCCAACAGGAGACAATTTATGTTTCCATTCTTCTATAAATCTCAATCCCAAAAAATGCACAGCCTTGGTAACAGGCACATGATAACAATATCCATGCATGCCTAAATCAGGATAAATCAGGAAAAATAGTGACAACTCAAAGTACATGTTTAATCAAAGTAAGCCTCATACATTCACTTCATGTTTGAAAACTACCATCCATTAGCATTATAGCTTTGTGTCTAATACAATTGGCAAGCCTTTTTGTTAGCAGTTATTAAAATCATTCTGGTTATTTTATCAAGAGATAGCCCTTAAAATTTATTTCTGGTGGTGTAGGATGTAGTACCTGAAACTTTTCCACTGGGAGTACAATTTTGGAATTCAAAGTTTTATCTCTAACTATAAACATTTAGTATATATAACCTTCACTTCACGACCCATGCCCTTCCCCAAGCAAAAAAAAAAAAAAACCCAAAAAAATTCCAGTGGGAAGTGGTATCCAAAGACGAAAGTAGAGCACTGAGATTAAAATACTTTTACATCAAGGTGTGATCACATTTGTAGGAATATGGTAAATAGGGGGCAGAGCCAAGATGGCAGCTGGAAAGCAGGGACTTGCATGAGCTTCCTGCTGAGTCCCTCCAAAAACCTATGAAAAATGGCTCTGAACCAATTCTAGAACGGCAGAACCCACAAAACAGCAGAGAGAAGCAGGGCTCCAGCCCAGGACAGCCTGGATGGTCTCTGGATGAGGTCTATCCCACACGGAGCTGGGAGCTGGGAGCAGAGCGGAGCAGAGCAGAGCCCAGCGTCAGCAGCACGGACCAACCAGGTCAGTGGCACGGACCAACCAGACCAGGAGCCGGGTGGATTGTGCCCTAGCGCCCTGAATCAGTGAGCTGCAGCAGTTTCCAGACTTCTCAACCCACAAACACCAAAGACAGCAGAGAAGGTTAGTGGGAAAAGCTGCTGGAGTGGAAGGAGTTCCCGGTTTGGCCACCGCCCCCAGGGCAGTGGAGGTGGGGCAGCTACAGAAGTACAGCTGCAGTTGCTTCTGGCCCCAGGCCCACCTGGTGGGAGGAATTAAGTGGCAGATCAGAGCAGGAGTGAAGAGCCTGCTGAAGATCTAAGTCCAGTCTGGGTTGGGGGTTCTTGGGGAAGGAGGAGTGCTGGGGTGGCAGAGCTGGTGCATCCCCCCAGGAGTAGAACATAGTTCTTTAAACTCTGCAAGCAATCCTACCCCACTGAAAAACTCAAGGGTCAAGTTAGTTGGCTGGGAATATGGCCAGGCCGCAAAAATGCACCCAGATTCAGTCTCAGACTTTGGATTCTTTCTTTGGTGACAAAGAAGACCAAAACATTAAGACAGAAGTTAACAAATTCAAAGAGCCTACAATAAAAGCCTCCAAGAAAAACATGAACTGATCCCAGGTCATGGAAGAGCTCAAAAAGGATTTAGAAAAGCAAATTAGAGAAGTAGAGGAAAAATTGGGAAGAGAAATGAGAAGGATGTGAGAAAACCATGAAAAACAAGTCAATGACTTGCTAAAGGAGACCCAAAAAAATACTGAAAAATACACTGAAAAAAACAACACCTTAAAAAACAGACTAACTCAAATGGCAAAAGAGCTCCAAAAAGCCAATGAGGAGAAGAATGCCTTGAAAGGCAGAATTAGCCAAATGGAAAAGGAGGTCCAAAAGACCACTGAAGAAAATACTACTTTAAAAATTAGATTGGAGCAAGTGGAAGCTAGTGACTTTATGAGAAATCAGGATAATATAAAACAGAACCAAAGGAATGAAAAAATGGAAGACAGTGTGAAATATCTCCCTGGAAAAACCACTGACCTGGAAAATACATCCAGGAGAGATAATTTAAAAATTATTGGACTACCTGAAAGCCATGATCAAAAAAAGAGCCTAGATACCATCTTTCAAGAAATTATCAAGGAGAACTGCCCTGATATTCTAGAGCCACAGGGCAAAATAGAAATTGAAAGAATCCATCGATCACCTCCTCAAATAGATCCCAAAAAGAAATCTCCTAGGAATATTGTTGCCAAATTCCAGAGCTCCCAGATCAAGGAGAAAATACTGCAAGCATCCAGAAAGAAACAATTTGAGTATTGTGGAAACACATTCAGAATAACCCCAGATCTAGCAGCTTCTACATTAAGAGATCGACGGGCTTGGAATATGATATTCCGCAGGTCAATGGAGCTAGGATTAAAACCAAGAATCACCTACCCAGCAAAACTGAGTAATATGTTTCAAGGCAAAATATGGATTTTCAATAAAATAGAGGACTTTCAAGCTTTCTCAGTAAAAAGACCAGAACTGAATAGAAAATTTGACTTTCAAACACAAGAATCAAGAGAAGCATGAAAACATAATCAAGAAAAAGAAGAAGAAAAAGAAATCTTAAGGGACTTACTAAAGTTGAACTGTTTTGTTTACATTCCTACATGGAAAGATGACATGTATGATTCATGAGACCTCAGTATTCGGGTAGCTGAAGGGAATATGCATATATATATGTATATATATATGTTTATGTATATATATGTTTATGTATATATGTATAAGTGAATGTGTATGTATGTATATATGTATGTGTATATATGTATATATATAGAGAGAGAGTGATTGAGCAGGCACAGCGTGAGTTGAAGATGAAGGGAAGATATCTAAAAGAAATAAAATCAAATTAAAGGATGAGAGAGGAATATATTGAGAGTTGGAGATACGGAGAGATAGAATGGGGTGGATTATCTCACATAAAGGTGGCAAGAGGAAGAAGTTCTGTGGGAGGAGGGGAGAGGGCAGGTGAGGGGGGAATGAGTGAATCTTGCTCTCATCAGATTTGACCTGAGGAGGGAATACCATACATACCCGGTTGGGTATCTTACCCCACAGGAAAGAAGAGGGAAGAAGATATAAAAAAGGAGGGGATGATGGAGGGGAGGGCAGATGGGGGTGGAGGTAGTCAAAAACAAACACTTTCGAAAGGGGACAGGGTCAAGGGAGATAATTCAATAAAGGGGGATGGGTTGGGAAGGAGCAAAATATAGTTAGTCTTTCACAACATGAGTATTGTGGAAGGGTTATACATAATGATACACATGTGGCCTATGTTGAATCGCTTGACTTCTTAGGGAGGGTGGGTGGGAAGGGAAGAGGGGACAGAATTTGGAACTCAAAGTTTAAAAAACAGATGTTCAACAACAACAGAAATGTTTTTACATGCAACTACAAAATAAGATACACAGGCAATGGGGCGTAGAAACTTATCTTGCCCTACAAGAATGGAAGGGAAAAGGAGATGGGAGGGGAGTGGGGTAACAGAAGGGAGGGCTGACTGGGGAACAAGGCAACCAGAATATACGCAATCTTGGAGTGGGGGGGGGAGGGTAGAAATGGGGAGAAAATTTGTAATTCAAACTCTTGTGAAAATTAATGCTGAAAACTAAATAAATAAAAATAAAAGAAAAAAAGGTATATGGTAAATAACATTAAATGACTAATGCAAATGTCTTTGTTTAATTCTAATAAACCCCCTCAAATAGGATGATGAGACAATTCTAAAGGAATGTTCCACAAGCCAGAAGGAGAGGCAAAGACTGAATGTTCACCATTTAACTTCACAAAGAATTGTTATTGAATGAATCATTTTGTTCTTGCAATTTAAATAGGTGAAGAATATCTGTGTTTAGTGGTTTGGAGGTCACAGGAAGAATGGACGAAGAAATAGATTAAGGTTGTACAGAAGCACAAGAAATGAGTAGTTCATATTCTCATGATTAGAATCAACTTCATCTTGGTGTTCAGTTTTTAAGGAGCAAGGGCACACATATTTGAATGGGTTATAAAGTTGGGTTAGCATTTTATTTACCAGAAAACAGTCCAACAATGTGTATATAAGGGAAGATTTTTTTGAAGAGGCCTTGGATGTGCATGTTATGAAGTTGACAGTGAAGGAAGGCTCTAAGAAACAGCAGAAAATCAACTGAAACATGTCAAGTGTTTCCCCGTAATTGACACAGTGGGGAAATTGCAATTGCAATCGCAAATGTAACATAGGTTTGTTCTGGCTCCATTAGCTGACAGCTAGGTTTTTGTTTTTTTACATTTCATCACTCCCTCAGGTTCTCCAGTTCCCTGAAGGAATAATGGGTCATCCTCCTTCTCTGCCACTGACTATAGGCACCATTGATTGTGTTCCCTAAATTTTCATGGCCAAGATCTCTGATTCCATTTAACTATTTGCATTAGATTAGTTTACATGGGGGGCAAGAGCCAACATGGCTGCTGGAAAGCAGGGACTTGCCTGAGCTCACTGCCAGGTCCCTCCAAACACCTATAAAAATGGCTCTGAACAAATTCTAGAACTGCAGAACCCACAAAATAGCAGAGGGAAGCAGGGCTCCAGCCCAGGACAGCCTGGATGTTCCTGGGGTAAGGTGTATTGCACAGAACTGGGAGCAGAGTGGAGCAGAGCAGTGAGCCTGGACCACCCAGACCAGGAGCCTGGCAGAAAAGGCCATAGCACCCTGAATCAGTGAGCTATGGCAGTTACCAGACTTCTCAACACCAAAGACAACAGAGAAGGTTAGTGGGAAAAAAACTGCAAGGACAGAGTTCCTGGTCAGCCACCACTCCGGGGCAGTGGAGGTGGTGCAGCTCTGAGGCTGCTTGGAGAGCTACAGCTGCAGTTGCTTCTGGCCCCAGGCACACCTGGTGGGAGGAATTAAGTGGAGGATCTGAGCAGGAGTGCAGAGCCTGCTCAGATCTGAGTCCAGTCCCGGTTGGTGGTTCTTCGGGGAGGATTAGCGCTGGTGTGGCAGAGCTTGCTGTGTAGAAATAGCTCTGAAAACAACAGTGCAGCTCTACAAGATTGGGACAAAGTACTGTCTACTCTACAAGCAGTCCTGTCCTGACAAAAAACTAAAGGGTCAAGTATGTTGTCTGGGAACATGACCAGGCAGTGAAAATGGACTCAGATTCAGACTCAGACTTTGGAATCTTTCTTTGGTGACAAAGAAGACCAAAACATACAGGCAGAAGAAGTCAACAAAGTCAAAGAGCCTACATCAAAAGTCTCCAAGAAAAGCATGAACTGGCCTCAGGCCATGGAAGAGCTCATAAAGGATTTAGAAAAGCAAGTTAGAGAAGTAGAGCAAAAATTGGGAAGAGAAATGAGAAGGATGCAAGAAAACCATGAAAAAACAAGTCAATGACTTGCTAAAGGAGATCCAAAAAGTACTGAAGAAAATAACACCTTAAAAAATAGACTAGCCCAAATGTCAAAAGAGCTCCAAAAAGCCAAAGAGGAGAAGAATGCCTTGAAAGGAAGAATTAGCCAAATGGAAAAGGAGGTCCAAAACACCACTGAAGAAAGTACTACCTTAAAAATTAGACTGGAGCAAATGGAAGCTAGTGACTTTATGAGAACTCAAGATATTATAAAACAGAAACAAAGGAATGAAAAAAGGAAGACAATTTGAAATATCTCATTGGAAAAACCACTGATCTGGAAAATAGATGCAGGAGAGATAATTTAAAAATTATTGGATTATCTTAAAACCGTGATCAAAAAAAGAGCCTAGATATCATCTTTCAAGAAATTATCAAGGAGAACTGCCCCGATATTCTAGGGACAGAGGGCAAAATGGAAATTGAAAGAATCCACCAATGGCCTCCTGAAAAAGATCCCAAAAAGAAAAATCCTAGGAATATTGTCACCAAATTCCGGAGCTCCTAAATCAAGGAGAAAATACTGCAACCAGCCAGAAAGAAACAATTTGAGTATTTTGGAAACACAGTCAGGATAATACAAGATCTAGCAGCTTCTACATTAAAGGATCGAAGGGCTTGGAATATGATATTCCAGAGGTCAATGGAGCTAGGATTAAAACCAAGAATCGCCTACCCAGCAAAATTGAGTACCATGCTCCAAGGCAAGATGTGGATTTTCAATAAAATAGAGGACTTTCAAGTTTTCTCAGTGAAAGACCAGAGGCGAATAGAAAATTTAACTTTCAAACACAAGAATCAAGAGAAGCATGAAACGAAAGACAAGAAAGAGAATTCACAAGGGACTTACTAAAGTTGACCTGTTTTGTTTACATTCTTATATGGAATGATGGTGTGTATAATTCATGACACCTCAGTATTAGGATAGCTGAAGGGAATACACACACACACACACATACACACACACACACACACACACACACACACACATATATATATATATATATATATATATATATATATAGAGAGAGAGAGAGAGAGAGAGAGAGAGAGAGAGAAAGAGGGGGGGCACAGGGTGAGTTGAATATGGAGGGATGATATCTATAAAAAATAAAATAAATTTAAGGGATGAGAGAGGAATATATTGAGAGAGGGAGAAAAGGAGAGATAGAATAGTGTAAAATATCTCACATAAATGTGGCAAGAAAAAGCAGTTCTGTAGGAAGGGAAGAGGGGGCAGGTGAGGGGGAATGAGTGAATCTTGCTCTCATTGGATTTGACCTGAGGAGGGAATAACATACACACTCAATTGGGTATCTTACCCCTCTGGAAAGAAGGAGGAAGGAGATAAAAAAGGGGGGGAATGATAGAAGGGAGGGCAGGTGGGGGAGGAGGTAATCAAAAGCAAACACTTTCAAAAAGGGACAGGGTCAAGGAAGTAAATTGAATAAAGGGGGATAGGATAGGAAGGAGCAAAATATAGTCTTTCACAACATGAGTATTGTGGAAGGGTTTTACATAAGGATACACATGTGGCCTATGTTGAATTACTTGCCTTCTTAGGGCTGGTGGGTGGGGAGGGAAGACGGGAGAGAATTTGGAACTCAAAGTTTTAAAAATAGATGTTCAAAAAAAAGTTTTTGCATGCAACTATGAAATAAGATATACAGGCAATGCGGCATAGAAAGCTATCTTGTCCTACAAGAAAGTAAGGGAAAAGGGGATGGGGGAGTGGGGTGACAAAAGAGAGGGCTGACTGGAGAATGGGGCAACCAGAATATATGCCATCTTGGGGTGGGGGGAGGGTAAAAATGGGGAGAAAATTTGTAATTCAAACTCTTGTGAAAATCAATGCTGAAAACTAAATATGTTAAATAAATTTAAAAAAAAATAAAAAAAACTACCTATACCCTTTGACCCAGCAAAAACACTACTTTGTCTATTTCCAAAAATGAGTAGGGGAAAAGGGAAAGAACCTACATGTTTGTTTTGTTTTTAAATTTATTTATTTGTTCATTTTTAATTTTCAACACTCACTTTTATAAGATTTTGAGTTCTAAATTTTTTCCTTCCCTCCTCTCCCTCCACTGCAAGACAGAATGCAATCTGATATAGGCTATGCACGTACAATCATATTAAATGTATTTCCACATTAGTCATATTGTAAAGAAGAATCATAACCAAAGGGAAGAAACATGAGAAAGAAAGAAGAGAGAGAGAGAGAGAGAGAGAGAGAGAGAGAGAAATAGTATGCTTTGATCTGTATTCAGACTCCATAGTTCTCTTTCTGGATGTGGATAGCATCTTCCATCATGAGTCTTTAGATCATTGTATTGCTGAGAAGAGCTAGGTCTATCAAAGTTGGTCATCACACAAAGTTGCGGTGACTGTGTACAACAGAATCTCAATTGGGGGATGGCTGAATAAGTTGTGGCATAAGATTGTGATGCAATCCTACTGTGTATAAGAAGTGATAAACTCAATGACTTTAGAAAAACATGAAAATACTTGCATAAATAACGAAGGATGAAATGAGCAGAAGCAAGAGAACATTCTATGCAGTAACAGCAATATTGTCTTAAGAACAAATTTGAGTGAATAAGTTAATTTGTCTATTATAAATACCCAAATTAACTATAAAGAACAAATGAAGAAAGATCTATTTCTAAGAAAGAACTGATAAATAGAAGTATGTGTAGAATAATTTTACATATATGGATATGTGTATATACATACATGTGTGTATATATATACATATGTACATACATATATATGTTTACATACACCAATTTGTGTCTAATGGTAGCCATCTCTAAGGTGAAGGAGGAGGGAAGAACAAAAAGAAATTTACATAATAATTTTGTTGTATATTTGAAAGAAATTGCAAGTCATGCATAGTAGATTTGCAGTTTCATGCACAATCAACTTTTTATTATACTGTTATGGAAATGCTTGTTTTATTGTATGAATTAAAATAAAAAGTACAGCAGATAAGCAAAGGATAAGGCCTGAGAAAAGACTATCAGATACTGTAATTTTAAGAAAACAATTTTGGAACAAACAAGAAGAAAAGCAAGCTAAGACAATGTGTGGTTGTGTTTATTTTAGGTCATAGGCAGAAAAGTGAAGATAAAGGAGTGTGTGAGAGGGGAAAAAAAGAAGGTGATTTAGAACATTGAAGAGATTGGCATTGCCTAAGAGATTAATGGAAGGAGAAATCACTTCTATCTGAATATATTAAGAAAAGTTTCATGTACCTTCGAACAATTTTTTTTGGATAGACTTTAACTGGCCCCAAGGGAGGACATGTACAAAAAGGCACATCAGTGGAAAAGGACAGAAGACTAGAGCAGAGAGTTCAGTATAGCTAGAGTATAAAATTCACAAAGTGAAAAAAGGCTTAGAAAATATGTTGGAGACAGCTTATAAAAAACCTGGAATGTCACAGTAAGGAATTAATGCTTTTTTGATGGTGGAAAAATTGAGATGTTGATGGTTGATGTGGTCAGACTTGTAGTAATACAACAATTATTTTGCCAGCCTTGCAAAGGGCAAATTGGAGAGACTGGAGGCAGGAAGATCAGTTAGGAGGCTATTATAGGAGTCCTAGAAATAAATGCTGCTGGCCTCAACAAGGTTGTGTGATTGCAATGGAGCAGATGCACATGAAGATAGAACTTACAGGATTTGATAACTGATCTAATGTGAGATCTAAGAAGAAAGAGTAAAGAATGACAAGTTTTGAGCCCTAGTAACTAGAAGTATGGTGCCAAAAACAGGACTGAGCAAGAGATGACATAAGGTTCAGAAGCATTTGAGCTCCCTTTTGGATACAACAAGTTTGAACTGCTGGTGGTAACTCTTGCTCTATGTGTAAGAAGGCACCTAGAAACACAGAACTGTAGCCACTCTGAGAAGAGTTTGGGAATGGAAATATCAATTTGAGAGTCAAATTAATGAATTCATGGGAAAAGATATCATACTGGAGCAAAAGAGGAAAACAAAAGAAGAGTACCAAGTAGAGAAATTTATGATATGTCCTAAGTCAGGAGGACAATAAAGAGGCAAAAATGATGGAGTTGATATAAAAGTCAAAAAATACCAATTAGAGTACATGAGACAAGAGATCATCAAACTTGTCAAATAGTAGGGAATAAGGAAGATGAGGATGAAAATAGATGTTGGATTTAATAACAAAATCACTTAAGAGGCAATTTTCAGTAGAGTGGTGGAGACAGAGGGCAGACTGCAAAGGTTAAGATGAAGCATCAGGTGAAGACTATTCCATGGACTTCCATTAATAGCTTCCTTTGAAGAGTCCAAGATAAGAGAAATGAAGTCATAAAACTACAACAATATGTTTTATGTAAGGAAAAACACATTGATGTTTATTTCCAGGATTCTAGAACATCTGAAGAGGAAGTGTTCAATATTTAATAATCAAAGTATAAGATCTTTTTTCTATTGAAGAGCTGACCAACAGTAAAGGAGATATGGTGCTATTCATGCCTTATTTGCTATTCAGCATAATTTCTAAAATATCTGTAATGACATAGTAGAGTGTTGTACTTGGAGTCAGAATATCACCTATGACACTGGGAATGGTCAGTCATTTAACTTTTGAATGTCACAGGCAACTCTCTTGGCCTCTTAGGATGTCAGGATAGCCTTGGAGAATGTAAACATTAGTTTAGATTCCAGAGTCAGTGAAATTATTGCTGTATGAATGCTCTGAAAGGAAAAATGTATATGGTAGCAGTAATGAATTTCTATTTTTAATGGGAAATGAGGAAGGCCTTTATTGATGCTCATTAAAGCCCAATTGATTAACTCGGTATGATTTTTTCATATTGGAGGGTTGGAGCAAATACTTTGGAGAGGCTGAAAGGGATGGAAGGAGTAGATTCGGGAGATTATTTGACCTGACCTCTACAAAATAGCTATACTTAGTTACAGAAAGAGATGTGTGTATATTTGTATATAAGTGAGCAAGGAGCATATTATGCTCCCTCTAAGAAAAGGAAGGAAAAGACTGATTCCTTTTCAACACTTCATCTATCAAGGCATTCTTGTTTAAGGAGCAATGATACCTAGGCTCATGAAACCAGTAGGATGTAGCTTAATTACTTTCAGACTTGCTTGGGCCAAGACTAAAGGTGTGAACTGCATTTGGTTAAATTTGTTGCATTTTTAATAATGAGTCCTTTTTCTTCAGCAGAAAGGGAAAAAATGTGCCTATGCAGAAATTTGTTGGGAATAGCTTTTGAAAACTGCCATTTAGGGACTCAGAATTTAGTCCTTAATTTTTCTGCTGTCTTAGCTGATATTTCATGCCATTGTCCTATACCAGTGCGCTACAATGGGAAGGATATGGGACTTGGAACCATAGGAATATAGAATCCAAGACCTAGGGCTGAAGGAACCTCAGAGCCCATCTAATTCAAGACTTTTATTCTAGAGATGAAGACATTGTAAGCCAAAGAGATTGCAGTGACTTGCCAGGGTCATGTAGGTAGTAAGTGTCCAAGTCAAAATCTGAACCCAGGTCCTCTGATTCCAGAGCCAGTGCTCTTTATTCTGTAGTGCGAATCCCAACTCTGCTCCTTAGGACTCATTTGACCTTGGGCAAGTCACTTCCCTTCCCTGGGCTTCAGTTTTAGCATCTGTAAAATGAGAGGGTTGGATAAAATATTACTTCTGGCACTTAATCTAATTATCTATGATTTGATGCCAGCTAGGTGAATAATAATGGTCATCTATAAAATGAGGGAGTTGAATTTGGGAACCTTAAAAGCCCCTTCCAAATGTAAATATATCCTCCTATGTCATCTTCTAAGTTATAGACATGATCTACTTGGTAGAGGGAGTTCTCATACTGATGAATAAGATCCTTCTTGTATTCATGTATTATTTTACATACTCAAAGCCTCCTAAATCAATGTTCTTTCCACTTCCCTATATTGCCTCTCCTAAATGCATTTAAGATTTCTAAACTTCAGTATGTGAGAATAATATCTCCTTAATCATTTGTAGAAAGTGAAGGGAGGGAACACCTTTGCATCTTTGAGAAAATAATAATAGCCATTATTTAGAAAATGCTTTAAGGTTTACAAAGTGCTTTACAAATATTACCTCATTTTATCCTCAACACAACACTGGGAGGTAGGTGCTATCATTATCCTCATTTTATAGCTGAGGTAACTGAGGCAGAGAAATGACTCACTCTGGATCACATAGTTTATACATATCTGAGACTGGATTTCAACACAGGTTTTCCTGACTCCAAATCCAGTGTTCTAATAATATCCTAATAGTCAGAATATATAAGACTGGGCTAGGGGAAATAAGATAATCATTCACCCTATCATTCACCCTCCAGCCTGTGAATTATGATGAAAGAAAGCACAGCTGTATATTAGAATCTGCAGGAAACTATGTTGTCTAGTATGTTTTTGAAATAATGTATTTTAGGTAAATAAATAGCCTGGTTAGCAGAGGGATACTATATATAGCAAATATTGACTGCCACTATATTTCAACAGAAATATAGTGATCACAATAAAATCTTTCTTTGGTAATTTAGAAAGCCTTGAAGCATCTTCTGGCACCTTGGGGTCAGCATGATGAATGTCATAATTATTGTAGTACAGATGTGAACAAGTGCCATTTAACAGAATGTCAGTTAATGAAGAGTTTACTGTCTATGAATAATCTATATAATAATAAAGCAATTTTAAAAAATAAAGCAATGCTTCAACTGAGAAAAGAAGGGGGGTAGAAAGAGGGAGTAGGATTGTAGGGAAAACATGCTTCTGTAAACCCAGAGCACTCTGACAAAACTATAATTCCTGCTTCAGAATCTGTGCTGTCACCACTTGTCTGTTTGCAAATAAACATCGAGCAATTATGTTCCCAACTGCTGAATATTTCCCTCCTTGAAAACTGAGCACCTGCAGAGAAAAGAAAAACAACCATAATAATAATGGGAATCCCATCCTTCTGGACATCTGCCAAGTTCCAATTTTTGCAGAGCTGTGCCCAAGTGCTACTAGCTACACAGCTGGCTTCCTTTGGAATTCATCAATCCACATGGTAACAAACATGATTAGAACCCATCTCCAGGACTCTGTAATGTCTACGATCAAATAAGCAGTATGTGCCTTGATTTCTGTATCTGTGCCATTTGTTCTTCACTTAAAATTAGCAGCTAACGAAAGCCTGGTGGTTGCATGTGAGCTAGTCCATGGCTAGGTGACCTCTTCCTCCCCTCCCCTCTCCCTCTCCTTTTTTTCTTTATGGATGTACTGGACTGTAGATACGCCAGAAATAATTTTCATGCCACTTAAACAGGAACTGTGTAAGATTGTATTTGGAAGTCCATAAATAAGTATTGTGGTTGTTCAATATTTAAATAGAATTTTTCCTGTTTTTAATTACTCCAAGTTTCTCCTTGAAACAAAGGCCAATTTTATTTAATAGCAAGTACTTACAAAATTCCATAAGGACCTGAGTCATAGTACCACATGGTCTACAAAGAACTAAAGGTGAAGTTCCCACCCCACCACCCAAAAAAATAATAGAGGCTTTGGGCAAATGTTATACATGAACAGAATGCAACATATTAGTAAGGAAGTTATACTCAGAAGTGGCATCAAGGATATTATCAAATAAATGCATGACCAGAACAAAAAACGTGATATGAAAAGTATTAAGCTTGGCTAGGAGAGCAAGAGAAAAGCTGGTAATAAAGCAAGAAGGATTTACTAGTGACAATATGTATGATAGTTGGATTTAAGTAGTATTTAGAAAGTAGAATTGTGGAAGCGCAGAACTACTTTTTCAGAAGTATCAAAGAGCATTTAAAGATAGGCCAAAAAGAAAAAAAAAAGAAAAGTCATGATGAGTTAACAAGGTAATCCAGGTAATCTTGTTTATTGTCTTTGACAGTGTTAGAAGGGTTATTTTCAGAAAAAAATATGTAATAAGTAGTTTCCCCTCCTCCCATGGTATTATCCTTATAGAAATTACAAAACTGCTCTTTAATACCCTAACTTAATAATCCACTTTAACTAAAACAGATCTTCAGTTTCTTCCATCATGGTAAAGAGTTGGGAAAAAATAGAGGCCAATCCCACTTTATCTCAGGCTGACTTAGTTTGAGGATCTATGTCCTCCCACCTTGAAATGATTAATAATCTGTTGTACACTCTTAAGGAATTGTGGGGAAGACAGAAGGAGGCGAGAGAAGGGGAGTGAAAACCCACAGTAGAAGAGGGAAAATTTGACCCTTGTCAGGAGGTTGAAGAGTGTATAGAAATTTAACCAGAGAAGAAAGGGAGGAAAAGGATTAAGTGTGTACTTGGAGCTGAATAAACACATTTGATCCTCATCCTGAAGAAGGAGCTAGATGCCTTGAGGCTGCTCTTCCTCCAAGGAAAGATCCAGCAGAGCCACAGAAGATATCAAGGAAGAGATCATGCTAAATGAAACCAGTGGCTGCCCTTCAACCATGGAATTCTCTTCTTTTTGCCTTCCTTGCCCAACTAAAATCATCCCTCCTACAAGAAGCCTTTTCTTATCCTCTCCCTACTTAATGTTGGTACCTTCCATTTATGATTATCTCCAAATTATCCTGCACTTAGCATAGTGCCTAGAACACAGTAGGTGCTTAGTCAATGATTGTTGACTTGACTATCCATTTACTTGATAAAAACAACACCTGAAAAACAACAAAAATATGCCTCTTGCTGGGGCAAGATATAACAAAAAACTTCCCAAGGATTGCCAAAATGAATGACCATTACCACTTTGAAATACTCACCTAGACACAAACAATGTTGCTAGAAAGAACCTTTGAAAGTATTAATAAAGATTATGAAGTTTTTGATAAGAAACTAAAGTCAATAAGAGTGTAAGTTGCATTCTTCTGATTACTGTTCATTCAAACTAAGGGATACAGAAGAGAAAAAAAGTTATTTGGGAAGGGTGCCTATGAAGATCATTCTTAGAAGGCAATTTAGATGACAGATTCCTGGGCAGGGACAGGGTGATAATCTAATCAGAAAGGCTTTAAACTAATAAGGATGAGGGAAAAAGACAATGTTATAAGTATATCCTCCAAGCTAGATACAATAAAGTAGCTATAATTAGGGGAGAATAACAGTCAAGACACCCAGAAGTTCACAGGAGACAAAATACAAGAAAGAAGTCAGAACTAAAATGTAAGGCCTTAAAGTTGATATATAATACCTTAAGTTTAAGCCTCCCCCCTCCAAAAAAAAGAAAGTTTAAACTAGACATTTTAATACAAGGAGATGAAGTTATCACAGTGGTTACTGAGACTTGGTGAAATGAAACCTGTGATTATCTAATTCAAAGGAAAAAAAGATAGGTAAAAAAAGGGAATGAGCAACAAGATATTACTTATGTGAAGAAATCTGAGAATCTGAAGGGGAAAGTATGGCAGAAAACACATGGATACAAAACAATCTAGCAAGAAGCAATTTTGTCATCAGAGTATACTACAGACCACTTGATTAGAGCAGTTCAAGGTGGCCCAGAGACTTGATAAGGTAATAACAGTTGTTTCAAGTAGTTTTCAGTCACATCTGACTCTTTGTGACCCCATTTGCGGTTTTATTGGCAAAGATACTAGTCTTTTGCCATTTTCTCCTCCAGCCCATTTTATACATGAGGAAACTGAGGGAAACATGATTACATGACAACCACAGCTAGTAAGTGTCTGAGGTCAGGTTTGAACTCAGGAAGAGGAGTCTTTCTGAGTCCAAGCCTTCTACTCTATCCTCTGTGCCACCTAGCTACCCCTATTAGTAACAGGAGATTTCAGTTATCCTCCCTTTCCCTCTCCCTCTCCCCACCCACTTGACTTAATGATAAATTAATTGACTAAAAGGAAGAGGAAAAAACAAGAGATTAATCTATACCGGATTTGATTCTTGATAATATGGAAGAAGTGATTGCTGGGGTAGAAATGATGAGATCTTTGGGGCAAGTGGCCACCCTAGACTTGGGAAGAGCAGACTTCATAGTGTTCAGGGAAGGATGTATAAGATTTCAGAAACTGAACATCTGTAGGGGAAGTGACTTCAGAGTGGATGGAAAACACTCAAGAACAGAATTCTGAAAGACAAAGAAAGGGAAACATTTCCTGTGAGAAAGAAAATATGGGAGTTGTCTGAAGAGAATGATTTGAGTATGCAAGTAATTGACAAATCAATTTTAGAGGTGAAAGGATATATATGTGTGCATATATACATGTATGTATGTTTATGTATGTATGCATGTATACAGAAGATAGAAACAAGGGCAGGTAACGGAATGAATATGAGTGTGGATTGGTCCTGTAAAAGTAATGTCAAGAATGCCAAAAATCAGAATGAGCTAGGACAATTAAAAGGATGGTTGTTACTATGTTTTGTTTTATCTGGGATTGATTGTTTTTTTGGGAGGGGGTGCACAGAGGGTAGCTTTACTGAAGGAAGGAAGAGAACCAAAAAGGGACAAGATAGATGCCTATGACGAATGGGACCAAACTGACAACAGAGAAAAGGAAGAGCCGTGCAGGTCTTAGACTGCTTCAGTTTTATTTGCCAAGGAGAATGACTTTTATACTGGAAATGACAGAACACAAATGGAAGATAAGTAAGGAGTAATAAGAGCACCTAATTTCTCTTTATGAATCCAAGTTACCTGACCCATGTAAACTCCATCCTTAAGGACTGAATGAACTGGAAAATGTGACTGTGGAGCCAATGTCAGTGATATTTGGAAACTCACTAGCCCATGGGGACTATAACCCAAACTGCAAACTACAACCCAGTGAGTTTTAATTCCAAAACTGGTCATAAGAGAAAGGGCTAGTGAATATCTAGAGAAAGAGGAAGCTATTTACAAACAACAACAAACCAGTATGACTTCATCAAGAACAGGTAATGCCAGACAAATTTTAGTTTTCAAGATAACTAGTAGATAAGGACAAAACTATAGCTTTAGTGTGTGTATGTGTGTGTGTTTGTGTGTGTGTGTATGTGCATATGTGTGCATATACATACATAATTATACACATACATGCATATACAAACATACACACATAGATAGATATATATGTGTGCACGTGTGTGCGCGCGCACTTAATGAAGTATTTCACGGGGCAGCAAGGTGGCACAGTGGATAGAGCAGAAGACCTGGGCTCAACTCTGGCCTCAGGTACTTACTAGCCATGTGACCTTGGGCAAGTTGCTTAGCCCTATTGGCCTCAGTTTCCTCATCTATAAAATGAGTTGGAGAGGGAAATGGCAAACCACTCCAGCATCTTCACCAAGAAAACCTTAAATGGGGTCACAGAGATAGACATGACTGAAACAAGTGGACAACAAAAAATATCTCGTAACATAGGACTGGAAAAATAGACGAATTTGGGACAGGTAGGATATAAGGACTGTCATTAATGATTTTTATGTCTCTAGTACTGAGCCCTGGGGATTAGTGCATGTCCTGTGCTATTTAATATAATTATCAGGATAAAAACATACTGTAATGCCATTCTCATCAAAATTGGAAATGATACAAAACTAGGAAGGGTAGTTAACACAGTGAATGACAGAATCTGTATCAAATACAATCTTTCTCCACATCTTTACTAGCTCTCCACCTCCTTTCCTGCACCAATTGAAGACCTCTCTCCTGACAACTGGGCTCCCTAGTCTGGATCGCCATTTCTCAAAGGGTCCCAGCCATCCTCACTTCAATCCCAGGTTGACTCACTTCTCAGACTTTTCCACTTTGTCACCAGCCACTTTGATCCTCCCCACGGCCTTTTCCTCACTCCCTACTTTTAAGTTCCCCTTTATGTGTTACCTTCTCTCATTTGAATGTAAGTGCTATGAGGGTAGGGACTCTCTTGCTGTATTTGTATTCTTAGAACTTAGCATATTAAGCACATAATAAGTATTGATAAATGCTTTCATCTATCTAAATATGTGTCAGTCTCTCTCAATCTGTCTATTAAGATATACCTGAACCTAAAAGAGATGAAATTCATTAGGGATAAAGGTAAAATTTTATATGTGGATTCCAAAAATCAATGGCACAAGAACAAGATGGGAGAGGTGTGGTTAAAAAAGGTTTGTCTGGAAAGTAACTATTTTAGTGGACTACAGGGTCCATAGAAGTGTGATACAGTAGACTCCAAGAACATGGTAGACACTTGTAAAGGACTATCCAGCATGGTGTTCCCTCATCAAAGGTGCTTTGCTTCATGAGAAAAGCAGAATTACAGCTGTAGAAAGGAAACCTGAGTTGTGCAAATCTAGAGACATGTCCATCCCATGTTCAAATGGACTATTTGTGCCTGACCTATGGTAGAGCCTTCTAAAATCATATTGGTCTAATCAGCCATAGTCAAACATATTGTACCTTGACTCCAACATCATGATGTCATTGGTCCTTTAAGGACCAATTGGTCCCTTTGAGGTCTGCACTTGGGGACCTAGAGGGCCACATGTGGCCTCAAGGCCACAGGTTTCCCACCCCTGAGTTAATCACTAGTCTGATAAGTCATAGTGGGTTGGTTCAGATAGCTACTGTGGCTCCTGCCAATTCTCAAATTCTGAGATTTTATGGAAATAATTCTGCTCAGATCTGGAACAAAAACAAGCGTAATCAATTTTTTTAAATGGACTTATATATTGATGTTTTGTTTTGTTTTACTTTGCTTTTGCAGGGACTGCTAATAACTTTAGAAGAGGAAATAGTACAGTATAGACAGAGCACTGGACTCATACAATAAAGACATGAATTGATATCTTATTGTGTAACATCAGGCAAGTCACTTTCCTCTCTTATCTGGAACTTGAATGAACTGGATGATCTTTAAGCTTCTTTCTACTTCTATCATTTTTAGATGCTTTGAACTTCCAATCTAACAAGGATTATTGTGAGGAATAAATTAGACAATATACATATCAAAGGGGAGCTAGGCAGTGCAGTAGATAGAGTGCCAGGTCTGGAGTCAGGAAGACTCATCTTCCTCAGTTCAAATCTAGCCTCAGACATTTACTAGCTGTGTGATTCTGGGTAAGTCACTTAGCCCTGTTGACCTCAGTTTCGCCATCTGTAAAATGTACATAATGGCAAACCACTCCAGTATCTCTGCCAAAAAAGTGGGGTGTCATAAAGAGTTGGAAAAGACTGAAAAACAACTAAACAATATTTATCAAAATTTTGGTAAAGCAAGTTCAAATATCTGTCGTAGTAATATTAGTAATAGGAGTAGCAGTAGGACTAGTAGGAGTACTAGTAGTAGTAGGTGGTGGTGGTGGTGTTTTTGTTGTTCATTTTGTTTTGTTTGCTACTGCCAGCATGAACATTTCTAGAAGTAGGAGGATAGAACACAAAAGGGTAAGAAGACAAAATAATTCATTATTTAACCTCTTACTACTGCTTCCATCACTACTCAGGGAGTACAAAATTGAAAATACAAGCCGGTTTAATATAGTGCTTTGTGGCTGAAAGGTTGTTTAATCAGTCGATAAACCTATACTAAGCACCTACTATGTTTTAGGCACTGTGCTAAGCATTTTGGATACAAAAAGAGGTAAAAGTCCCAGACTTCAAAAAGCTCAAAATCTAATTTTTGTTATTGCAATTATTTTAGCTCGTAGTTTCATGATCTACCCCTTTGGGAAGGAATGCAAGAAGTTCTGATGATTCTAAAGTACAAAAGAGATCCCTGACTAACACCTAAGGAAAGATTTCTAGCCTCTAATGGCCTTAATAGATTGTTATGGTGAGCAAAGTGGGACTTTTTGTTATCTTTTGTTTTGGAGTGCTTCTCAGCACTAATTATCTTTGAGTCTTGCCTTTGTTTGAATCAAGAGTCATTGATAGGAAACAATATATATGATGTGGTGCTAGTCATAATTAGAGATCGTTCCCACACCCTTTTGTTAAGTAGATGCTAAGCCTCAGGCCTACACCCTTTTGCTAAGTAAGCGCTAAGCCACAGGGCCCTAAACAGGGTATATATGCTCTGAGGTCAGTATTTTGCATTGGAAGAGTGTTCCCGTGGAGACTCTGGGAAGCCATTAAAGAGCCCCACTCAGCTTGGAAAAACCTAGATGTTGGTGCTTCTCTCTCTCATAACTATGTATCTAATGTCTTGGTCAAACATCTAGAAGCCTGTCTGCTGATTTATGTTTATTTTATCTGTTTATATAATTTCTGCTTGTAATTTTTGTTTGTGTTTTCTCTGAAGTTCAGGGTGCTGACTTTTTCACCTGAAATAACTGAATGATATATGTATGTTTAATTAAAGTGAGATTTTAAACCCCTTAAAGTTGCTTTTCTTAGAAAAGCAGATCAAGGGGGGGCGGAGCCAAGATGGCCGCATGAAGGCAGTGTCTTACCGGAGCTCTCTCACAAGGTCTGTCAGATTCCTATAAAAAAGTGAATTTGAGCAGATTTGAGAGAGTCAGAAACCGCGAGCAGTCTGCGTGGGGCAAATTTCCGAGCCGGGAGAGTTTGAAAGGCCGGAGGAACGAACCTGCAGGCTCGGAGAGTGCTTGGTGCGGAGCTGCTCCAGACCAAGGCGGAAGCGGCCGGCCGGGGAATCCACGTGGGAGACGGGCTGGGAGAAAGCTGGGCGCCCGAAACCAGCAGAGATCCCCAGGACTCCCAACACAGGACGGCAGTCTGTGGGAGCGACGAGAGGCAGCGCAACGCCACCGGCCGTGAAAACACCCACTCCTGACGCTTGCAAAACCCAGGAACTTGGCTTCTTGAACTTCCGGAAGACTCAATGGCCAGGTAAAAGGCTCTAATCCCTCCCCCCCTCACCCAGAGAATTCCTCAGGGAAAAAAAAAACAGAGAACTGAAACAGAGGAGACAGTAGCGGGGCCTCACAGGACAAATACTAGAAGCTCATTAGTCCCAGAGGGGAAGAGTCGGCAGGGGCCAAGGCCAGGAGCCCAGACTTAATCTTGCTCCCCCAGGGGAAGCGCCAGTCATCAGCTCAAACAACAAACAGCTGAGACCATTGCTGAAAAGCAAGTGCTGGAGAGCACCCACAGGGAGTGAGACGCCAGGGAGCCAGACCCCTCCCCCACACCTCAGGAAACTGAAGGTTATAATTCTAGACTCACAACCCCCAGAATAAGTAAGCTGGGACAGAAAGCCCTGAGACCCACAGATAGAAATTCGTTCTAATGCCAGGAAAAGGGAAAACAACAAACATGAAGAAGAATACGAAAAAACCGAGGACAATAGATTCTTTTTATGGAGACAGGCAGGATCAAAATATTGATATGGAGGACAGCAATGACACGGTAGATACATCAGATACCTCAAAAGCTAATATGAACTGGTCTCAAGCCCAAAAAGCACTGCTGGAAGAGCTAAAGGAGGATTTTAAAAACCAAATTAGGGAGCTAAAAGAAAATATGGAAAAAAGGGAGAAAAAATCCACTGATGAAATCAAGTCCCTAAAGAATAAGATTGGTGAAATGGCTACGGAGATTCAGAATCTAGAGAGAGAAAAGGACACCCTGAGAGGTGAAATCAACCAATTGAAAATGGAGGCTCAAAAGCAAAATGTAAACACTAACTCATTTAAAATTAGACTTGAGCAAGTGGAAGCTAATGAACCTATGAGGCATCAAGAAGTAATAAAACAAAACGTAAAGAATGAAAAAATAGAAAAAAATGTGAAATATCTGATTGGCAAAACAACTGACCTGGAAAATAGATCCAGGAGAGACAATTTGAGAGTTATTGGTCTACCGGAAATCCACGATGAAAAAAGGAGCCTTGACAGTATCTTCGAAGAAATTATCAAAGACAACTGCCCAGAGGTCCTAGAACCAGAGGGCAAAATAGTCATTGAAAGAATTCACCCATCACCCCCTGAAAGAGATCCCAAACTGAAAACACCAAGAAATATTATAGCCAAATTTCAGAGCTATAAACTCAAGGAGAAAATACTGCAAGCAGCCAAAAAGAAGCAATTCAAATATCGTGGAACTACAGTCAGGATCACGCAGGATCTCTCAGCTTCCACATTAAAAGACAGGAGAAATTGGAATATGATATTCCAAAGGGCAAAGGAGCTGGGACTACAACCAAGGATCAACTACCCAGCAAAACTAAGCATAATTTTCCAGGCAAGGCGATGGATATTCAATGAAATAAGGGAATTCCAGACCTTCCTGATGAAAAGGCCAGAACTCAATGGAAAATTTGATCTCCAAATACAAAACTCAAGAGAGACATAAAAAGGTAACCAGGGGTAAAAACCCCACAAACCTCATTAACCAATAAGCTTAGGTTGTTTACATCTTCATGTGGGATTATATCATCTTATGTATGTTTTTTATGTATATATATATATATATATATATATATATATATATACACATATATAAGTCATTCTTGTGAATGGTACAACTATTATGACAAATGAAAGGGATATACATAGGTTGTGAATGCCTGTATAAATTAACTGATGTAAAGATATAAAATATAAATAAGAGATACAAAGGGAGGGCTATGAGGGAAGTGGTAAGGAGATAGTAGAAAAGAGTAAATTACACCAAAGGAAGTGGCAAAAAAAAACATATTATAGTAGAGGGAAAGAAGGGAGGGAGAAGAGCAGTATTTGA
Source organism: Trichosurus vulpecula (assembly GCF_011100635.1). Taxonomy (NCBI): domain Eukaryota; kingdom Metazoa; phylum Chordata; class Mammalia; order Diprotodontia; family Phalangeridae; genus Trichosurus; species Trichosurus vulpecula. The sequence goes on from NC_050580.1 coordinate 218,937,861, forward strand.
GCTTTACTGTCATTTGATCTAGTTCAAGAAGGGAATAACATACTCTGATAAGTTTAGAAATCTAACTTGTCCTATGGGAAGTGGGAGGGAAAGGGGGGGGAAAAGGGAGGGGGGAGGGCAGAAGGAAGAGGAGAAGTAGCAAGTGGGTAACGGTAAGATAAGGGAGGGGAATAAAGAGGGAGGGTTAACTGAGGAAAGCGGAGGTCAAAAGCAAAACTTTGTTGGGGAGGAGAAGGGGAAAGGGAGAAATAAAAGCATAAACAGGGGGAAGTAGGATGGAGAAAAAGACACAGATAGAAATCATAACCCTGAACGTGCAGGGGATGAACATTCTCACAAAACAGAAGCAGATAGCAGAATGGATTAAAAACCATAATCCTACAATATGCTGTTTACAAGAAACGCATCTGAAACAGGGTGTTACACATAGGGTTAAGGTAAAAGGCTGGAGTAAAATATATTGTGCCTCAGCTAAAGTAAAAAAAGCAGGTGTAGCAATCCTAATCTCAGACAAAGCAAAAGTAAAGATAGATCTAATTAAAAGAGATAAGGAAGGACATTATATCCTGCTAAAAGGCACCATAAACAATGAAGCAATATCATTGCTTAACATATATGCACCAAGTGGTAAGGCATACAAATTCTTAGAGGAGAGGTTAAGGGAGTTACAGGAAGAAATAGACAGCAAAACTATAATATTGGGAGACCTCAACCTCCCCCTTTCTGAACTTGATAAATCTAACCTCAAAATAAATAAGAAAAAAGTTAAGGAGGTAAACAGAATTTTAGAAAAGGCACATATGATAGACCTCTGGAGAAAACTGAATGGGGATAAAAAGGAATATACTTTCTTCTCAAAAGTACATGGCACATACTCAAAAATTGACCATGTACTAGGGCATAAAAACCTCACAATCCAGTGCAGAAAAGCAGAAGTAGTCAATGCATCCTTTTCAGATCATGATGCAATAAGAATCATTCTTAATAAAGTACCATGGAAAAATAAGCTAAATACTAATTGGAAACTAAATAATTTAATTCTAAAGAGTGAGTGGGCCAAAGAACAAATCAGAGAAACAATTAATAATTTCATTCAAGAGAATGACAATAATGAAACAACATACCAAAACTTATGGGATGCAGCAAAAGCAGTTCTTAGGGGAAGTTTTATATCCCTAAATGCCTACATGAATAAAATAGGGAAAGAGGAGATCAATGATCTGGGCATACAGATGAAAAAGCTAGAAAAAGAGCAAATTGAAAACCCCCAATTAAATACCAAATTAGAAATACTGAAAATCAAAGGAGAGATTAATAAAATTGAAACCAAGAAAACTATTGAATTAATAAATAAAACAAAGAGCTGGTTTTATGAAAAAACCAATAAAATTGACAAACTTTGGCCAATTTGATTAAAAAAAAGAAAGAAGAAAATCAAATTACCAGTATCAACAATGAAAAGGGTGAGGTCACCTCTAATGAAGAGGAAATCAAAACAATAATTAGGAATTATTTTGCCCAACTGTATGCCCATAAATTTGACAACCTTAGAGATATGGATGAATATCTACAAAAACATAAACTGCCCAGACTAACAGAGAAGGAAGTGAAATTTCTTAATGACCCCATATCAGAAAAAGAAATTGAGCAGGCCATCAACGAACTCCCTAGGAAAAAATCTCCAGGGCCAGATGGTTTTACATGTGAATTCTATCAAACATTTAAAGAACAACTAATTCTAATACTTTGTAGACTATTTGGGAAAATAGGTGAAGAAGGAGTCCTACCAAATTCTTTTTATGACACAAATATGGTACTAATACCCAAACCAGGTAGAGTTAAAACAGAGAAAGAAAATTATAGACCAATTTCTCTAATGAATATTGATGCAAAAATTTTAAATAAAATATTAGCAAAAAGATTGCAGCAACTCATTACGAGAATAATACACTATGACCAGGTAGGATTTATTCCAGGAATGCAAGGCTGGTTCAATATTAGGAAAACTATTAGCATAATTGACCATATCAACAACAAAACTAGCAGAAACCATATGATCATCTCAATAGATGCAGAAAAAGCCTTTGACAAAGTACAACACCCATTCCTATTAAAACACTAGAAAGCATAGGAATAAGTGGAACCTTCCTCAAAATTATAAATAGCATCTACCTAAAACCATCAACAAGCATTATTTGTAATGGGGATAAACTAGATGCATTCCCAATAAGATCAGGGGTGAAACAAGGATGTCCATTATCACCCCTACTATTCAATTTGGTACTAGAAACATTAGCTGTAGCAATAAGAGAAGAAAAAGAAATTGAAGGAATTAGAATAGGAAAAGAAGAAACTAAATTATCACTTTTTGCAGATGATATGATGATTTATCTAGAGAATCCTAGAGAATCAAGTAAAAAACTACTTGAAATAATAAACAACTTTAGCAAAGTTGCAGGATATAAAATAAAGCCACAGAAATCCTCAGCATTCCTATACATTACTGACAAAGCCCAACAGCAAGAGATAGAAAGAGAAATTCCATTCAAAGTTACTGAAGGCACTATAAAATATTTGGGAGTCTATTTGCCAAGACAAACCCAGGGCCTATATGAACATAACTATGAAACACTTTTCACGCGAATAAAATCAGATCTAAATAAATGGAGAAATATCAGTTGCTCATGGTTAGGCCGAGCTAATATAATAAAAATGACAATTCTACCTAAATTAATCTATCTACTCAGTGCCATACCAATCGAACTACCAAAAAAATTATTTTACTGAGCTGGACAAAATAATAACAATATTCATTTGGAAAAACAAGAGGTCTAGAGTATCTAGGATATTAATGAAAAGACATGCTAGAGATGGTGGTTTAGCCACACCAGATATTAAACTTTACTACACAGCAGCAGTCATCAAAACTGCCTGGTACTGGTTAAGAAACAGGGGTGTGGATCAGTGGAATAGGATAGGTACACAAGTAGGTGAAATCAACAAGTTTAGCAATCTACTCTTTGATAAACCCAAAGAGGCCAGTTTCTGGGCTAATAATTCACTATTTCACAAAAACTGTTGGTAAAATTGGAAAATGGTAGGGCAGAAACTGGGCATAGACCAATATCTCACACCATATACCAAAATAAAGTCAAAGTGGGTTCATGATTTAGGAGTAAAAGTTGATACTCTAAGTAATTTGGGAAAGCAAGGAATAGTTTACTTATCAGATTTGTGGAAAAGTAAAGAATTCATGACCCAACAAGAGATAGAGAGCATTACAAAATGCAAAATGGATAATTTTGATTATGTCAAATTGAAATGTTTTTGTACAAAAAAAGCCAATGCAACAAGAATTAGGAGGGAAGCAGAAAATTGGGAGAAAATCTTTGCAACTAGTATCTCTGATAAAGGCCTCACCTCTAAAATATACAGGGAGCTGAGCCAAATATATAGGAATACAAGCCATTCCCCAATTGAGAAATGGTCAAAGGATATGAACAGGCAGTTTTCAGAGGAAGAAATTAAAGCTATCTACAGGCATATGGAAAAATGCTCTGGATCGCTGCTGATTAGAGAAATGCAAATCAAAACAACTCTTAGATACCACATCTCTCCTGTCAGATTGGCTAAAATAACAAATCAGGAGAATGATAAATGCTGGAAAGGATGTGGGGAAATTGGAACATTGTTGCATTGCTGGTGGAGTTGTGAGCTGATCCAGCCATTTTGGAGGGCGGTGTGGAACTATGCCCAAAGGGCCATAGAAATGTTCATACCCTTTGACCCAGCAATACCACTTCTAGGGTTGTATCCCAAAGAAATCATGGAAGCGGGAAAAGTACCCATATGTACGAGAATATTTATAGCCCCTCTCTTTGTGGTAGCCAAGAATTGGAAATCAAAGGGATGCCCATCAATTGGGGAATGGCTGAACAAGTTGTGGTATATGAAGGTGATGGAATACTATTGTGCCATAAGAAATGGGGATGATGCAGACTTCATAACAACCTGGAAAAACCTACACGACATAATGCTGAGTGAGCGGAGCAGAGCCAGGAGAACGTTGCGCACAGCCACAGATATGTGGATTCCGTGAGGACCAACCCTGACATACTGCGCTTTTCTCAGCAACCTAAGGTGCAAGGACAACTCCAGTGGACTCACGAAGGAGAATGCTATCTTCATCCAGACAAAGAACTGCGAAGTTTGAATACAGACTGAGGCACACTACATGCTCGCCTTTTCTGCTTCTCTTTTGTTTTTGTTTTTGGGGTTTTTTTTTTTTGGTTCTGTTTCTTCTTTCTCATGATTCATTCCATTGATCAAAATTCTTCTCCACGACTTGACTAGTGTATAAATTAATTCAATGCAAAGTTATACATGACAGTTATATGAGACTCCATGCCGTCTTGGGGAGGGAGTGGGGAGGGAGGGAAGAAAAACTGGAACTCAAAACTATGTAGAACCGGGTGTGGTAAACTAAAAATAAATAAAGAAATTTATAAAAAAAATAAATGAATAAATAAATAAATATTGATTAATTTAAAAAAAAAAAAGAAAAGCAGATCAAAGAACCTGTGCTAGCAGTCCTCCTGTGTGCTGGTGTTACCAATCTTACACCCCCACAGCAGCTGGTAGCAACATTATTGTGACATATGTCTGTCAGCTTAGATTAGAAAAGTGGAAAATGAGGGCTCAGCCCCCCTGAAATTTTGTTTCCAGCCAGAAAGAAATGTGTAGGATTTGTAAGCTTGGAAAGGCTGCAATCAAGTAAAGGAATTGCAGAGACAAAGACAGAATGGGCCTTCATGGTGTATGTGGAAGAAATTATTAATTCATCAATGGCTAAACTAAGAGTGAGATGATATGAGACTAATTAGGTTGAGTCAGTAGACAGGGAGCTCTTAACCAAGCCCAGACTCTTATAGGTGAAGCAGGCTGCTAAACTTTTTAAAGGACAATTCTGATTAAGTAATTCCTTGAAATTAAAATTGAATTTCCACAAAAAGAGAAGAATTGCAGGTTGGAGAGAGGCTAAGGAGAGTGACAAAGGCCCTGTAGTTATTAGAGGGTCAGAATTAAACTAGAAGACACATGTAAACCTTATACTATTTATCTTTGCATTCTGTAACTGAAGCCCTTTCTTCCTCATTATAGGTTGCTACTACCAAGTGGTGGCATAGTAAATCCTCTTTAAGTAGAGACCAGTAAGTGGTTAATAGGGAAGAGAGTGGCATAGGAAAGAGTAATGGTTATTTACATAGCACATAAAGGTTTACATTTGCAAAGCCCTTTCCTACCATGGGCTAACACAACTGGTGTCAGGAAGGATAAATGATTTGCCCACAATCATGTATCTAGTGTTAGCCAGGGCCAAGATACAAATCTAAGTCTCCTGACTCCAAGTCTGGCACATCCTGTGATTTTTCTCCTCAAAGTGGCAGCTTGAAGCTTGAAAGGGGCATTTGTGAATCAAGACCTGGGGTACTAATAGAAAAAAATTAGGATACAGCAAGTCTAACGAACTAACACCCCATGGTACTATAAGATGGAATAAGAAAAGAATACAATTTGGGGCACAGAATATAGTGTTAAATGCTTGTTAAGTACTAAAAATATTGAGACAACTAAATAATGGCTACAGTTACTAGTGTTTGGGGCTTGCTATCAATGAAATACTTATTTTGGTTGATATGTTTCCAGGGAATCAGAGTTTTCTTTTAAAAGAGCTGAACCTCTTTACTACCCCATGGGATAACTTCAGCTTGGGTTTAGTCACTCTGGCTTTTGTCAGCAAAATAAACAAAACCTTTGACATGTAGACATGCTGCAAGCTACCCTCCCACATCAATCAGTCACTCAACTGAACAACCAATAATTTATTAAATGACTACGATGTGTCTACTAGTGCTCTAGATGATGGGGATACACATTCCAAAGCGAGATAGCTCCTGCCCTCCGATTGCTAGCACATATTGTAAAAGGAAGAAAGTTGGAGCTAGAAAATCCAAAGTACTGACCTTGACTGGAAGGCCCACACATGTTGAGGAAGTGTGCTTTATGGAGGGCTCATAAGTTCTGTAGGCACACCGGACTATATGTTCTTAAAGCAGAAGTTATGAGTAGAGCCTGCCTTGATGTGGCACAACCTAGTGCTATATATGAAATTTGACTTGTCTGTGTAACCTTTGAAAAGTTGCTTAACCTCTTGGCTTTTAGTTGCTTCATCTATAAAAAAAGGATAAGCATCACTTTTACCTTGCTTCTCATTTCCCTGTTGATGGGACTATCCCTTCATATGAGTCTTCTCCAACTTGAGTTTCAGCCACACTGACTGGATCTAAGGCAATGTTTTACCCAAATGGATTGTACCTTCATTTAAGTGTACCTTAAAGCATGCTTCAATTCTTTAAGGATATGTGACTTCATCACTATGATCATTCCCTTTGCCAGTACAGATTGCAACATTTCTATACCTTAGTAGACATTCTTTCAAAGTTGCTGTGGCAAAAATTAAAAAACAAAAGGCAAAATAAAACATTCTAGTGGCCAGTTCCTCAGGTGATGGATCTATCTAAATTTACCTGAGTCTGGTTCTCAAGTGACAGACAGTTTATTGCCAGGACTGTCCTTGAAACTTTTTCAACTTAATAGGGCCTGAACAAGCTTACACTTTTCTGGCATGCCCTTTGAGAAAACCATTTTCACACATAGTTGATAATAAGGCAACAGAGTAGGCCTTAAAGATATACCTTAAGTACAAAATGGGGGAGGCCAAGTTAGCAATTTTCCTGAAAAAATCCTAGAGGCTGTAGAGGACTGTCAGCCCAATGTAATTCAGCAGTGGACTGGAAGTCAAAGAAAAAAAAATAATGTGTTCTTGGGCTGCATTTAGAGGCAGAGTTTCTAGGAATAGGGATATAATTGTTCCAATGTACCTTTTCCCAGACAGGCTTCATTTGGAGTATAGTATTCATTTCTGGTTGCTAAAGTTTAAGAAGGACATTGGAGACTGTACAGAGGAAGGCCACCAGGATGGCGAAAAACCTGGGGCCCATGTCATATGAAGATAGTTGAAGGAACTGGAGAGGTTTAGTTAACCAAGAGTAGAGAAGACTTAGGAGTGAAATGACAAGATAGCTGTCTGCAAATAACTGAAAAGATTTCACGTGGGGGAGGGATTAGTCGTGTTCAGATTGGTCACAGACAACAGAACAGGGATCAATGCTGGGAAGTCATAAAGAAGCAAATTTTAGGGTTGAGGTCTGGAAAAACTTCATAATGAGTAGAGCTATCCACAAGCTTAATGAGCTGCATTAAGAGGAGATAAGTTCTTCCTTGGAGGCCTTCAAGTAGGGACTGGATGACCACTTGTCTAATATTTTACAGTGGGGGTTGCTTTCAGGAATGAGTTAGATTAGATATTTCCCATGACTCCTGTTAACTTTCAGATTTGGTGATTGAATGACTTTAGTTCTTTGGATATTAATTGCCATGAATATATACATGTGTGTATGTACACATATACATATGCATATGTGCATTGTGCACACATGTGTCCACATATGTCTGTGCATAAAGACATATAAGCATATGGATTGTATACAGATGCACATTGCATACATATAAATATACATGTATATATACACAGGAGAGATCAGCCTTAGATTTAGGAAGATCTAGGAGCAAATCCTGCTTTTGCCATATACTAGCTAAGTAAACATGAGAAAGCTGCATTACCTTTTAGTTCCCAAGCAACATTCCAGGTAAGACATAAGAAATTTATCATCAAGATTCCCCACATTGCAACCATTCTCCTCTACTCTTAACTTGCCATCTCTTCCTCCATATCTAATTACTGGCTAAGAATTTTTTTCCTTTTTTAAAAAATATTATTTATTTATTTTTTTAACATTCTTTTCTTTGTAAAGTTTAAGTTCCCGGTTCTTTCCCTTCCTCCCACCTGGCCTCCACCCACTGAGAAGGCAGACAATACGATGTCAGTTATATCTGTGAAATCATGGAAGATATATTTCCGTATAAGCCATATCACAAAAAAAGTGAGAAAATTATACTTCAGTTTACATTCAGAGTTCATCAGTTCTCTCTCTGGAAGTCGATAACATTTTGTCATCATGGGTCCTTTGGAATTGATTTGGATCATTGTATTGATCAGAATAGCCAAATCTTTCACAGCTGATCATCATTACAACATTGCTCCTATTTTGCACAATGATCTCCTGGTTCTTCTCCCTTCACTTTGCATTAGTTCATTTAGCTCTTGCCATATATTTCTGAAACCACCTCCCTTGTCATTTCATATAGTTTGATAGTATTCCATCACAATCACATGCCACAATTTGTTTAGACATTACTCAATTAATAAACATCCTTTCAATTTCTAATTCTTTGCTACCACAAAAAGCTGCTATAAGTATTTTATATACATATAGGAACTTTTCTTTTTCTTTTGACCTCTTCAAGATGCTGGGTCAAAGGGTATGCAGGGTTTTAAAGCCCTTTGAGCATAGTTCCAGACTATTCTCCAGTATAATTTGACCAGTTTATCACTCCACCGACAGTTCGTTGTTGTACCTATTTTCCCTCATCCCCGCCCCCCAGCATTTTTCATTTCTGATAGATATGAGGTGGTGTTTGAGAATCGTTTTAATTTGCCTTTCTTTAACCAATAGTGATTAGAACATTTTATATGAGTAAATAGCTTTGATTTCTTCCTCTGAACATCCTTTGGGCATTTATGAATTGTGTAATGTCTCTTACTTTCATAAATTTGGCTCTATTACCTATGTATTTGAGAAAATGACACTTTTATCAGAGAAATTTGTTAAAAGGTTTTTATATTACATTGTCTATGGTATCTTTTTGTTATATAATTTACTTATTTTCAGTTTTCTACATTCGCTTTCACAAGATTTCGAATTCCAAATTTTCTTTCCATCTCTCCCCTCCCCCTACCCCAGGACAGTGTGTACTCTGACCACCCCTTCCCCCGATCTGCCCTCCCTTCTATCGTCCCCCTTCTCCCATCTCCCTCTCCCTTATTTTCCTGTAGGGCGAGATAGATTTCAATACCCCATTGCCTGTATATCTTATTTCTAGCTGCATGCAAAAACAATTTTTAACATTCATTTTTAAAGTTCTGAGTTCCACATTCTCTCCCTTACTCCCTCCCCACCCACCCATTGAGAAGGCAAGCAATTTGATATGTCATGCATGTGTAGCCATGCAAAACACTTCCTTAACAGTCATGTTATGAAAGACTAACCACATTTCCCTCTATCCTGTCCTTCCCTCCATTCATTCCATTCTCTCCCTTGAACTGTTCCCCACAAAAGGGTTTGCTTCTGATTACCTCTTCCCTCAATCTGCTATCCCTTCTATTATCCCTTCTCCCTTACACCTTTGCCCCTGCTTTCCTGCAGGGTAAGACAGATTACTATACCCAATTACGTGTGTGTTATTCCCTCTTCAAGCCAAATTTGATGAGACTAAGGCTTACTTATTCCCTCTCACCTCCTCCCTCTTCCCCTCCATTTTAAAAGCTCTTTCTTGCCTCTTTTATGTGAGATGATTAATGAGATTCTACCTCTCCATTTCTCTTTCTCCCAGTACGTTCCTCTCAACACTTAATTTTATTTTTTAGGTATCATCCCTTCATATTCAGCTCACCCTGTGCCCTCTGTCTATATATATTTATATACACATATGTACACACATAAATATATATACACATATATATGCATATATACATACATATATACACATACATATTTATACACATACATTACACATAAAAGCACATATATACATGTGTATGTGTGTATATATACATATGTGTATATACATATATATGTACATATATACGTGTGTGTGTGTGTATTCCCTCTGACTACCCTAATACTGAGAAAGCTCTCATGAGTTACAAATATTATCTTTCCATGTAGGAATGTAAACAGTACAATTTTAATAAGTCCCTTATGGCTTCTCTTTCCTGTTTACCTTTTAATGTTTCTCTTGATTCTTATATTTGAAAGTCAATTTTCTATTCAGCTCTGGTCTTTTCAACAAGAATGCTTGGAAGTCCTTTATTTCATTGGAATTCTATTTTTTTCCCCTGAAGTATTATACTCAGTTTTGTTGGCTAGGTAATTATTGGTTTTAATCCCAGCTCCCTTGACATCTGGAATATCATATTCCAAGCCCTTCGATCCCTTAGTGTAGAAGCTGCTTGATCTTGTATTACCCTGATTGTGTTTCCACAATACTTGAGTTGTTTCTTTCTGGCAGCTTGTAATATTTTCTCCTTGACCTGGGAACTCTGAAACTTGGCTACAATATTCCTAGGAGTTTTCCTTTTGGGATATCTTTTAGGATGTGATCAGTGAATTCTTTCCATTTCTATTTTACCCTCTGGTTCTACAATATCAGGGCAGTTTTCCTTGATAATTTCTTGAAAGATGATGTCTAGGCTCTTTTTTTGATCATGGTTTTCAGGTATACCAATAATTTTTAAATTATCTCCCCTGGATCTATTTTCCAGCTCAGTGGTTTTCCCAATGAGATAATTCACATTGTCTTCTATTTTTCATTCTTTTGCTTTTGTTTTATAATTTCTTGATTTCTCATAAAGCCATTAGCTTCCATCTGCTCCATTCTAATTTTCAAGGAATTATTTTTTTTCAGTGAACTTTTGGACCTCCTTTTCCATTTGACCAATTCTGCTTTTCAAGGCATTCTCATCTGCATTGGTTTTTTGGACCTCTTTTGCCATTTGATCATCTATTTTTAAAGGTGTTATTTTCTTAAGAATTTTTTTGGTTTTCCTTTAGAAAGCTGTTAACTCATTTTTCATGATTTTATTGCATTGTTTTCAGTTCTCTTCCCAATTTTTCCTCTACTTCTCTTATTTGATTTTCCAAATCTTTTTTGAGCTCTTCCATGGCCTGCAACCATTTCATATTTTTCTTGGAGTCTTTAGATGTAGGAGCCTTGACCTTGCTGTCTTCCTTTAGTTGTATGCTTTGATCGTCCTTGTCACCACGGATGTAAGAAATTACCTTTTCACCAAGAAAGTGACCTTCTATAGTCTTATTTTTCCCCATTTGTTCATTTTCCCAGCCAATTACTTGACTTTTGAGCTCTTTGTTAAGTGGAGGGTGTACTGCCCCAAGTTTCAGGGGGTTTGTGCAACTGTTTTCAGAAATATCGCTAGGGACATGTAAATTATCAGTTCCTCCAAAGTGCTATGATCAAAGGAGAGGTATTTCCTCCTCTCCTGGCCTGTGCTCTGGTCCATGAGCAATCACAAGCACTCTTTTCTGCCCCAGAACTGCAAGGAGGTTTCCCTCTCCTCAGCTGCCACCAGCTCCACCACACCAGTGCTCTTCCTCACCCAAGGATCACCACCCAGGACTGCCACCCAGATCAGCCTCTTGATTCCCCCATTGTCTACAGGCCTAGAGCTGCAGAAGCAGCTGCTGCTACAGCAGTAGCTGCCTCTGCCCTGAGGCTGGGGCTGGGTCTGTGGCTGGACCATGCTCCTTTCTCACACAGGTAAGAGAGCTTTCCCACTGACCTTTGAAGCTGTCTTTGGCATTTTCGGGTTGAGAAGTCTGGAAACCACCACAGCTTCCAGTGATTCAGTGCCCTGAGGCCCTACTCCAGTCCCATTTCTGCCTGTGCAGCCCATGCTGGGCTGTGCTCTGCTCCGAGCCTGGTGCAATAGACCCTTCCTGTTGGCTTTCCAGATTGTCTTGGGCTGGAAATCTGTTTCACTCTGTCATTTTGTGGCTTCTGCTGCTCTAGAATTTGTTTAGAGTCATACAGTATTCTGAGGGGTTTGGGGGGAGAGCTCAAGCAGGTTCCTGCTCCTCCTCCACCATCTTGGCTCTGCTCCCTTGTCTATAGTATCTTTTAGCAAAATGTAGTTTCCCTGATTATCTCTTTTAACTGGGTCTATTTTTGCTTTTGCTTTGTCTGAGATAATGATTCCTACCCCTGCCTTTTTATATTTCAGCTGAAGCATAATAGATTCTGCTCTATCTCTTTATTTTAACTCTGTGTATGTTTCTCTTTCAAATGTGTCTCTTGTTCACAACACAGTTTCGGATTCTGATTTCTAATCCATTTATTGGTCATTTCCATTTTATGGTTTAGTTAATTCCATTCACATTTATAGTTATGATTACTGTGCAGTTCCCTCCATCCTACTTTCTGCTGTTTATCCTCTCTTCCTTTTATCCTATCCCTTCTCAAAATTCTGTTTTGCTTCTGACCACTGCCTCCCTTAATGAACTTTTCTTTTTATCATCCCTGCCCCTCCCATTTCTCTTATCCCCTTCCCCTCCTATTTCCCTATGGGGTAAGATAGGTTTCTATACCTGAATAAGTGTGTGTGTGTGTGTGTGTGTGTGTGTGTGTATGTGTGTGTATAAAATGTTCCCTCTTTGAACTAATTCTGATGACAGTGAGGTTCAAGCACTGCCTGCCACCTCCCCCTTTTGCCCTTTACTATAAAAGCTCTTCCTTCCACATCTCTTTTTTGTGAAAAAAATGTGTCCCCATTCTACCTCTCCCTTTCCCTTTCATCTATTGCATCCTTCTTTCTCATCCCTTCATTTTTTGGATGTCATTCCAACATAATAGACTCACACCTATGCCCTCTATCTATGTAGACTCCATTTAATTGACTTAATAATGATAAAGTTCTTAGGAGTTACATACATCATCTTCCTATATATGAAAGCAAACAGTTAAATTTTATTGAGTCCCTTATGATTCCTCTTTCATGTTTACCTTTATATACATCTCTCCAGTCTTATGTTTCAATGTCAAATTTTCTTTTCAGTTTGGCTCTTTTCAAGAGGAATACTCGGAAGTCCTCTATTTCATTAAATTGCCATTTTGATGGGTGGGTAATTTTTGGTTATAATCCTAGCTCCTTTGCCTTTTGGAATATTATATCCCAAGCCCTTCTCTGATTTAACATGGAAGCTGCTAAATCTTATATGTCTTGACTGCGGCTGCAAAATATTTGATTTATCTCTTTATGGTTGCTTGCAATATTTTCTCCTTGACCCTGGAGCTCTGGAATTTGGTTATAAATATTCTTGGGAGTTTTCATCTTGAGATCTCTTTCAGGAGGTGATTGGTGGAATCTTCCAATTTCTTGAAATTATATAGACTCTTTTTTATCATGGATTTCAAGTAGTTCAATAATTCTTAAATTATCTCTCCTGGATCTATTTTTCAAGTCAGTTGTTTTTCCAATGAAATGTTCCACTTTTTTCTATTTTTCTTCTTTCTTTTGACTTTGTTTTATTATGTCTTGAAGGTTCATGGAGTCATTATCTTCCAGTTGCCCAATTTCAGTTTTTAAAGAATTTTTTTTTTCACTTACAGGAGCTAAGATGGCAGAGTAAGAAGTAAGTCACTCTCACTCTCCCCTATTGACCTCTGAAAACCCCGAAAACATCACTTCACAAAAACCCTGGAACATCTGAGCCAGCAGAAAGATGGGGTACAGCAGTCTTGTAGCTCAGGAAGCTTAGGGGATTAATGGGAAAGGCCCCTCTCTGAGGGAGGGGGAGCAGTACAGGATAGGAGGCATCTCAGCAAGCCAGTAGCAAGCCCCACTTCAGCAAACCATGGGGAGATCCTGAGACTTAGGGTGCTGGAGCAGACAAGCACCAATGCCAGGACCCCCTGAGTGCCTCAGCACAGACAGGGGAACTGGTTAGACACCAGCTTGGAAAACCACCACGTGCACTGGCATTCACCGGCAGCAAAATCTCCTGGTGCTTCAGCACAACTCCAGGAAGCACAACTCAGGAGGCACAGGTCCACACTGACAGACATTCTTCGGTTGCCAAACATTGGAGTGAAAGGCCCAAGCGAACAAGCGTCCCCCAGTGACCAGACTCCCCACCCCAAAAATTACAGTGTTGCTGACCCCAGCTCAATACCAGGTAAGCTGCCAGACCCCTACAGCATCAAGCTGCCAGGAACTGAGGCCCCAGAACACAAAGCCAATCACCAGGTCCTGGGCTCCCAGCACAAGAAGCTTAGGTCAGTGCCCCCTGTGCTCCAGTAGGAGAGCTAAACTCTAAAAGCAAGGAATTAGGCAAATACCGTGTGCAAAAAGCAGAAATGGGCAATGACCATAGATTCTTATTGTGGGGACAGGGAAGATCAAAATACAAATTCAGAGAGGACAATGTTATCAATATACTCACATCTGGAACCTCAAAAGGGAGTATGAACTGGTCTCAAGCCCAAAAAGCCTTCTTAGATGGGTCAAGAAGTATTTTTAAAGTCAAATAAGAGAGGTAGAAGAAAAATTGGGAAAAGAAATGAGAGGTATGCAAGAGGGAGTCAATAGCTTGGAAAAGGAAGGACAAAAATAGACTGTAGAAAACAAGTCCTTAAAAAGTAGAATTGACCAAATGGAAAAGGAGGCACAAAAACTCACTGAAGACAAGAACTCCTTAAAAAGTAAAATGAGCCAAATGTAAAAGGAGGCATAAAATCTAATAAAAGAAAATAATTTGTTAAAAATTAGAATTAGGCAAGTGGAAGCTAATTACTCTATGACATATCAAGCATCAGTCAAACAGAAACAAAAGAATGAAAAAAATAGAAGAAAATGTAAAACACCTCATTGGTAAAAACAACTGACTTGGAAAATAGATCCAAGAGAGACAATTTAAAATTTATTGGTCTCTCTGAAAACCATGACGAAAAACAAAAAGTCTGGAAAGCATCTTTCAGGAAATCCTCAAAGAAAAGTGTCCTGAGGTCCTAGAGCCAGAAGGTAAAATAGTCATCCAAAGAATCTACCAATCACCTACTGAAACATTTTCCTTAATTGAAAATGCCAAGGATAAAAAAGAAAAGAAAAGAAAATTCCAAGGAATATTGTAGCCAAATTCAAAATCTACCAGGTCAAAATCTTATGGAAGTGAATGTTGAAAAATAAAAATAAATAAATAAATAAATTCTAAAACTATATTTTTTTCAACTTATTTTTTATTTTTAGTTTACAACACTAAGTTCCACAAGATTTTGAGTTCCAAATTTTTCCCCCTCTCTCTCCTCCCCCCTGCAAGATGGCATGTAATCTTATATAGGTTCTACATATACCTTCACATTAAACTTATTTACACAACAGTTGAGTTGTAAAGAAGAACTGTAACGAATGGAATGAACCATGAGAAAGAAGAAACAAAACCAAAAAAGAAGAAAACAAAAAGAGAGCAAATAGTTTGTCTCAATCTGCATTCAGACACCATATTTCTTTCTCTGGATGTGGAAAGCTTTTTCCATTATGAGTCTTTTGGAGCTGTCTTAGAAACTCGGGTTACTGAGAAGAGCCAAGTCTATCAGTCAGTGCGGATACCATATGTCTGTAATCATGTATAATGTTCTCTTGATTCTGCTCCCCTCACTCAGCATCAGATCACGCAAGTCATTCCAGGTTATTATGAAGTTTGTCTGCTCCTCATTTCTTAAAGCACAATATATAGAATGATAGTATTCTGTTACATTCATATACCACAACTTGTTTAGCCATTCCCCAATTGATGGACATCCCCTTGATATCCAATTCTTCGCTACCACAAAAAGAGCTGCTATAAATATTTTTGTACATATGGGACCATTTCCCACTTGTATGATCTCTTTGGGATACAGCCCTAGAAGTGGTATTGCTGGGTCAAAGGATATGCACATTTTTATAGCCCTTTGGGCATGGTTCCAAATTGCTCTCCAGAATGGCTGGATCCATTCACAACTCCACCAACAATGTAACAGTGTTCCTATTTTCTCACATCTTCTCTAGCACTTATCATTTTCCTGTTTTGTCATGGCAGCCAATCTGACAGGGGAAATGTGGTACTTAAGAGTTGTTTGATTCACATTTCTCTGATCAATAGTGATTTAGAGCATTTTTTCATATGACTATAGATGCCTTTAATTCCTTCCTCTGAAAACTGCCTGTTCATATCCTTTGACCATTTCTCAGTTGGGGAATGATTTGTATTCCTATAAATTTAACTCAGTTCCTTGTGTATTTTAGAGATGAGGCCTTTATCAGAGACACTGGTTGTAAAACTTATTTTCCAATTTTCTGCTTCCCTTCTAATCTTTGTTGCATTGGCTTTGTTTTACAAAAACTTTTCAATTTAATATACTCAAAATTATTCATTTTGCATTTTGTAGCACTCTCTATCTCTTATTTGGTCATAAATTCTTCCCTTCTCCATAAATCTGACAGGTAAACTATTCCTTGTTCTACCAAATTGCTTATAGTATCAGCCTTTATATCTAAATCATGAACCAATTTTTTCTTTATTTTGGTATATAGTGTAAGATATTGGTCTATGCCCAGTTTCTGCCACACTACTTTCCAGTTTTCCCAGTAGTTTTTGTGAAATAGTGAATTCTTAACCCAGAAGCTGGATTCTTTGGGTTTATCAAAGAGTAGATTGCTATACTAAAAAAAAAATAAATTCTAAAAAAAAAGAATTATTTTTTTCAGTTAGCTTTGGTACAACTTTTTTTTCCATTTTACCTATTCTGTCTTTTAAGGATTTCTTTTCTTCAGTGAATTTTTGTGCTTCTTTTACCATTAGGATAAATTTGTTTTTTTTTTTCCAAGATTTACTTTCTTCAGTATTTTTTTGTATCTCTTTTGCCAAGCTGTTAATTCTCTTTTCACAACTTTCTGGCCTCACTTATTTCTTTTCCCATTTTTTTTCTTTACCATTCATCTCTTTCTTTAACTTTTATAGAAATTCTTTTGGGGTTTGTGTTCTATTGACATTTTGTTTGAGGCTTTGCTTATACCTGTTTTCCACATTGCTATCTTCTTCTAAGTTCATGCCTTAGTCTTTGCTTCTACCACAGTACCTTTTTATGTCCAAGTTCTTTTTTTGTTACTTGTTCATTTTCCCAGACTATTTCTTCACTTTGAACATTATGTTAAAGTTTAGTTCTGCTCACCTTGGAGTGGGAAGGCACTATGCCAAGCTTGAGACCTTTTTATGCTGCTGTTTTCCAAGCTACTTCTAGGGATCTGAATGGTTTCAGTGCTTCCGAGGTGGTACCATCCTGGTCTGTGCTCTGGTCTTTACCCTGCTGTCCTGTAGACACAAATACTAACACTCCTCTCCATCCTGGAAGAGTGACCCAAAACTTTTTATGGGCAATAGAGTTGCCAAATAGCACCAGCTGCACCCAGTGCCAAAAGGTTCCCCTATAAACTCTTCCTGAGCATTTGTTTGTCTCCCTTATCTGGGCTGAGAGCTCCTGAAGCCACTGCTGCTGTCATGGATACCTCCAAGGCCCACTGCTGTTGCCCTTGTCACACTCCAGGCCTGTGTCCACCGCTATCTCACAGACCTCTCTTGTGAACCTCTCACTGTGTCTTAGACTGACAAAATGTCTCCCTCTGACCTTTTGTTGGTTCTACTACACCAAAACTTGATTTGAGGTGTGAATGTTATTTGGAGAGGAATTTTGGGAGACATAAGCTGGCTCCCAGTCTGTACTCTGCCATCTTGACCCTGTACTCCACCGGCCCCATCTTGTTGATCCTGTCTCTGAAGCATAGTCCCAATACATCTGCTTTTCTACATTTACATTGCTCCCACCCTACATCCTTATCCCCTCTTACTTGGACTCTTACAATTGTCTACTCACTCTCAGTCCCCCACCTCTCAAAACAATCTTCTACACTGCTAGTGCAATGATCTTTCTGAAGCACAGGTATGACTATATTGTGTACTCTCAAGAAGACTCAATGACTTTCTATTGCACTTCGGATAAAATACAAATGTCTCCTTTTGGTGTTTAAAAACTTTTATAACATGGTTCCAACCATTCTAGACTAATTTCTCCTTCTTCCCTCTCACTCAGTCCATGCTCCAGCCAAAAGTACAAGACATGTCATCTGTTACCTCTGAAGCTTTGTATAGGCTCTATCAATATTCTTTCCCCTTGGATATATGGGAAAATAAGGACACTAATTCACTGTTGTTGGAATTGCCAACTAGCCCAACCATTCTAAAGAACAATTTGGAGTGATATCCAAGGGGCTCTAAAATTGTGCATCCCCTTTGACCCAGCAACACCACTACTAGGTTTGTATCCCAAAGAGATCAAAGAAAAGGGAAAAGCACCTACATGTAAAAAAAATTATAGTAGCTTTTTTGTGGTGGAAAATAATGGAAATTGAAGAGATGCTCATCAATTGGGCAATGGCTGAACAAGTTGTGACATATGATTATAATGGAATACTATTGTCCTATAAGAAATAATGAAGGGAGGGGAAGTTTCTTAAAAACCTGGGAAATCTTATAAGAACTTACTCAAAGTGAAGTGAGCAAAACCAGAACAGTAACAGCAATACTATAATGACAATCAACTGTGAGCAGCTACTTTGATCAAGGCAATGATCGAAGAAAATTCCAAAGGACCCGTGATGAAAAATGCTATCTACCTTCAGAAAGAGAACTGAACTCTGAAAACAGATTGAAGCAAAAAATTTTTCGCTTTCCTAATTTTCTTCTTTTTTTGCAACATGGCCAATATGGAAATACATTTTACATGTCTATGTGCATATAATGGGTATCATGTTTCTTTCCCTTCTCAGTAGTGGAGGAAGGACTGGAGGGGGAGAATTTGGAACTGAAAATAAAAATAATGTCAGCAGCTGAAGTTATGGAGAGTGTTACTGAAGAAGCAAATTCCTGAGTGCCCTCCTCTGCTAGCTCCTTGGAGTGCAGAAGCAGAATAGTGAGCAGAAGGTAGGGAGAGGAACCTTTCTCCCTGCCTAATCTTTGTCTTCCTGGTTAAACTCTGAGGTCCCACAACCTTGGGAAGTTGGGCGTACTCAGTAGGAATTGGATTAGGTTTGAGAGCACACTATTAGTGAGGTACACTACCAGAGGGCAATATTTATTAGATTGTTTTGCTTCACTATATTTAATAAAACATGTGCCTATAGAATCATTGATTACCTGTGAATCATCATCTCAGAAGATCAACACGAAGCAAGAAATTTCCTGGAGCCATAGAAATTCCTCTATATTTTTTCATCAACCGTTAATGGTATTTGATTTTCGCTAGCCAGATCCACCTGGAATCCAGGGACAATTGCTGCTACCACATGAAGTCACATAGAGTGTAGATGATGGTAGGAGAAGAGTAGTCTAAGATTCCAAAGACTAAGTACCATCTGATGTGAAATAGGATGTTTAAGCCTTTAAGATAGCCCATATATGCATGTAAGAAAAAAGTCTATGAAGGCAAATAAACTAAATCCCATGCAAATATACTAAAATAGACTCTACCAAACCTATTTGCATGATTGATTGAATGCAGCACCACCTGGTGAAGAAATTATACAGATTTGTTGCTTTATGTAAGTGGATCATTCCTCAGTAAAGTGATATTTATGTAATTTGAATTTGCTGCTAGTCATCCAATTTACTTAGCCTATAAAACAAAGGCATACACAAAATAATACCCTTACACAAGTCATAAAATATATCAAAATGCAGACATACTACTAATAAACAAAGTTATGAAATAAGAGTAAAGTTAATGATAAAGTATGCACTGTACCATATAGTAAAATTAACATAGGTGTGGTATTGTCCCTTCTCCAACCACTGCACCTAGCCTTTGTCACTGGAGGTTGATTGCACAACTATTTTTTATTAAGCTATCAAAAGATGTTCAGACAGTGACTCTTTTTTTACTCATGTACAGCAAGCAACATATCCCTCTTTGAACTTTTAAAAGTCTTGAAGTATTTTGATCTATCTTTTCAATATGAGAAAAAAATTCACTCAAATGATGAAATGCTTCTTCCAACCATGGCACTGTGAAACTTTGTGGTTCATCTCCAAGTTCTAAAGCTTCTTTTTTTCCGTCTTCAGTCTGCAGCTAGCAACTCAATCAGATCCTCATTTGATAATTCTTCTCCACAAGACTCAATCAACTCCTCCACATCATTTCCATCCATTTATAGCTCCAATTCTTTTGCTAATTTTACAATTTTGTTACTTCTTCAAATGTTTCATCTTTGTCAAATTCATAAAAATTGGGAACAAACTGCAGACGTACTTTTTTCTAAACTTTCTTCATACATGTTTCTGTTACATCTACCCATGACCTTCAGAATTCTTTACATAAAGTCAAACTTGCATAATGTTAATTTATATAAAATGAGAACTGTTTAGATATTATAACCCCTTTCTGATTCGTAGTAAAGTGACTTCTCTCTTTCTACAGACTTACAAAAGGCAGTACATGAGTTGAAGGGCACCGAGGTAATTCAGTAGATAGAGTGCCAGTCCTGAAATCAGGAAGACCTGAGTTAAATACTGGCCTCAGACACTTGCTAGCTCTGTAACCCTGGGCAAGTCACTTAACCTTGTTTGCCTTAGTTTCCTCATCTGTAAAATTAGCTAGAGAAGGAAATGGTAAACCATTACAGTATCTTTGCCAAGAAAACCCCAAATGAGGTCATAACCAAATATGAAATGATCTGTAATAGTCCTTAGGGTCAGCTAAGTGGTGCAGTGGATAAAGTGCTGAGCCCAGAATTAGAAAGACCTGAGTTCAAATCTGGTCCCAGACACTTAGTACCTGTGTGAGCCTGGGCAAGTCATTATTTATCTCCATTGCCTAATCTGTAAAATGAGTTGGAGACAGAAATGACACACCACACTAGCATCTCTGCCAATAAAACCCCAAATAGGGTCATGAAGAGTTATATATACCTGAAAACTTTTGAACAAACTTATGAGCTAATGTGTACTACATACTCCAGCATAGTACATTATATGTCACCTCTAATACCCATCCAGTGCCCATAGTTCTCACCATTGTCACATTTGATATCAATTTATCTGTGTACATGATATTTCTCCTCAGTATAATGTAAGCTCCTTGAAGGCAGGACCTATTTTGCTTTTGTCTTTGCATACCAAAGCTTGCTAAGCATTTGGCACATAATAGGTGCTTAATGAGTTTTTTAATTATTTGAGATTATTGAGGTTTTATATATAAATATATGTGTGAAAAACTTTCTGTGGCATCCCCACAGGTGTGAAATATTATTTTGCAGAATAAGAAGAGATAAAATAATTTTTCAACTTTTGGGAGCTAAGCAAGCTTTACTAATATTGTAGAATGTGCATCCCCCCTGCCTCTCAGTATACAGTGAAAGTAGCCCAAGAAGAAAGCTTCTTTCTCACTAGGTTGCACAGTAGGTAGAGCACCAGGCCTGAAGTTAGGAAGACTTCTCTTCCCCTGAGTTCAAATCTGGCCTCAAATACTTACTAACTGTGTGACCCTTGGCAAGTCACTTAACCCTCTTTGCCTCAGTTCCTTATCTGTAAAATGAGATGGAGAAGGAAATGCCAACCCATTCTAGTATCTTTGCTAAGAAAACTGCACAAGGAGTCACAGAGAGTCAGACATAACTGAAATGAGTGAACAACATTGTGGAATAAGCACCTACGAGATCCCTAGAGCAATGGATACACAGGTCTGGACAAAATATGCATACAAAAGTATACATACATTTCTTTCCCAACATCCCTAGTCTCTTCCTTATATACCCATCACCCTGGTGCAGGCCTATATCACCCCACACTTGGGTTATTCCAATCATTCTGCTGGTTGGTTTCCTTTTTCTCAAATCTCTCCAATTTATCCTGCACTCAGCTAACAAAGTGATCTTTTTAAAATTGAGGTCTGACTATATCAGTCAACTACTCAATAAACTCCACTGTCCCATTATTACCTTCAGGACCCTCTGGCTGGCTTTGAAAGCCCTTCACAACCTTACTCCTTCTTGTATTTCTTTTTTTCTTTATTTTTTTCCTTTTTGTCATTCAACAGCATTTATTAAGTACTTACTATGAAAGGTACAGCCTTTCCAAAGCAAGATGATGGAATGAGAATGGCCAAAAGAGTATTTTTATACTTGGACTCTGTCTTGAAAAAATAAAACTCCACTTTGATATCATTATGGATTCCTAATTCTTTCTCCCTTCTTCCTCATCCTGTACCTGCAGGCTCCCTTCCTACTCAAAATATCCCCAAATCCTCCTCTCATTTCCTATTACCCAAAATTAACTCCTTATTCATCCCCTTGATTTTTCTTTGCTTAAAAAATTTCAGTTTAATTTTCAATTACAAATTCTCTCCCTACCTCTCCCACCAATTAAGTCAAGAAAAAGTAAATTGCAAATATGTAGTCATGAAAAACAAATTCCCCCACTAGCCATGTCAAAAAAAAAGAAAAAAAAAGAAAACACACTTCAATTAGTACTCTGAGTCAATCAATCCTGTATCTAGAGGTAGATAAAATGTTTTATCATGGATTCTTTGAAACTGTGGTTGGTCCTTGTGTTGATCAGAGTAGCTAAGCCTTTTAAAGTTCATTATCTTGACAAGATTGTTATTATATAGATTGTTCTACTTATCCTGCTCACATCACTTTGCAAAGTAGCTGGGATCTTTGGGTTTATCAAACACTAGGTTATTGTACTCATTTGTTTAGTATATTGTATGCCTAATCTGTTCCACCGATCAACCTCTCTATTTCTTATCTAGTACAAAATTATTTCCATTCTTACAGTTTATATTATAGTTTGAGATCTGTTATGTTATGCTCTCTTCCTTGCCATTTTTTTCATTGATTCCCTTGATATTCTTGACCTTTTCTTTCTCTCAGTGAATTTTATTTTTTTTTCTAGATCTATATAGTAATTCTTTGGTATTTTGATTGATATGGTATTGGATAACTTAATAAATTAATTTAGACTGTATTGTCATTTTTTAAAAAATTGGCTCATTTTGGCCAAATTATTGAACAATTTTATTCAAATTATTATACCAAAAATATTGGCTCAGCCATGAACAATTAATATTTCTCCAATTATTTAGATCTGTCTTTCTGGTGTGAAGAATGTTTTATAATTATATTCATATAATTCCTCTATATGTGTCTTCACAGGAACATTCCCCAAGCATTTTATACTATCTGTAGTTATTTTAAATGGAATTTCTCTTTCTGTCACATCCTGTTGGGTTTTGTTGGAAATGTACAGAAATTATGATAGTTTATATGGATTTATTTTATATACTACAACTTTGCTGGAGTTGTTAGTTGTTTCAATTAGCTTTTTAGTCAATTCTAGGGTTTTCTAAAGCAAACAATTTTCAAAAAATGATAGCCTTGTTTCCTTTTTTTTTTGCCCTATGCTTATTTATTCAATTCATTTTCTTGTCTTATTGCTATAGCTAGCATGTCTAGTATAATATTTAAAAGTAATAGTGATAACAGACATTCTTGTTTCACCCCTGATCTTATTGGAAAAGCTTATCCCCATTACAGCTAATGCTTGCTCTTGGTTTTAGATAACTATTACTTACCATCTTATGGAAAGCTCCATTTACGCCTATGCTTTCTAATATTTTTAATGGGATTTGGTGTCATATTTTGCAAAACGTTTTTTTCTGTATCTATTGAAATAATCATATGATTTTTGTTGGTTTTATTATTAATATGATCAATTATGCTGATAATTTTCCTAATATTGAAATAGCCTTTCCTGTCTGGTCTGCGTATGGTCTTTGTGAGTTCAGAGATACAAACTTCATTCTTAATCATTTGATTAGTAGCAAAGTTTATACACCAAATTGATGAGGAGTAATGTAGAGGAATCAACTTGATTTTTAAAAACCTTTATTCCAATATCTACTCTTCTGTGTGCCCTTGAACAAATCACTTCACCTATGTGAGTCTCTTTCCTCATGTGATGATTAAAATGGGAATTGAGAAAGATCATAGAATAGTGATAGAGAACTAGCCGGGAACTCAGGAAAATCCATGTTTAGGTCCTGACTCTGCTGCATATCAGACGTGTAGTTCCTGGGCAAGTAATGTAACCTATCTAACTATTTGTAATTTGAATAAAAGTTGCAGATTTCTATTCGTAGAAGGACTTTTCTTTGGGGGAGTTTCTTCAAATGTTGTGATGGATTTATGATCTCATTGAGTCAGTAGGTGATTCTAATTATGAAAATCAAAACTAACTCATGTCTACCCATCCTATGTAACTCATTCACATTCTGTCAAAAGTATGCCACAGGGATTTCAATCAATGTGTTGAAGACCTTCCTAGATTTCTTCCATCATTATGAGTATATCACTGGGGTACTCTATCCACTTCTCACCTCTCATTCTTGACATATGACCCATTCATATCCTCTTCCTACCATACAATTTCACAGTGTCTTTCATTACTATTCTTTGTTGCAGTGCCTTATTGGTTAAAATATTATGACCTACTCAAACTACCATGCATCTGGTACCATGTACCTTTATATCACCCTCTGTATGAATTCTGTTGTTCAGTCATTTGTGTGACAGTCACTTGTAATTATTTGGTGGCCATAAGATTCTACATCTTGCTGACATAGACTACAGTGGTAAAATGTTAATCTTGCAAAGATGGTCCTCTCCTTTCATGGAAGACTTGCTGTCAGTAAAATATAGCTGCAATTCTCCAAAATTAATCCCATATGCTCTCTTCCTCCTTTCCTTTTTTAGTATATTTTATTTCATTAAATGTTTCCTAATTACATTTTTAAAAATTTAATTTTTTATACATTTTTTAACATTTAAATTTATTTATTTAACATATTTAGTTTTCAGCATTGACTTTCACAAGAGTTTGAATTACAAATTTTCTCCCCATTTCTACCCTCCCCCCCACTCCAAGATGGTGTATATTCTGGTTGCACTGTTCCCCAGTCAGCCCTCCCTTCTGTCACCCCACTCTCCTCCCATCCCCTTTTCCCTTCCTTTCTTGTAGGGCAAGATAAATTTCTATGCCCCATTGCCTGTGTATCTTATTTTCTAGTTGCATGTAAAAACATTTTTTGTTTGTTTTTGAACATCTGTTTTTAAAACTTTGAGTTCCAAATTCTGTCCCCTCTTCCCTTCCCACCCACCCTCCCTAAGAAGTCAAGCAATTCAACATAGGCCACATGTGTATCATTATGTATAACCTTTCCACAATACTCATTTTGTGAAAGATTAACTATATTTTGCTCCTTCCCAACCCATCCTCCTTTATTGAATTTTCTCCCTTGACCATGTACCCTTTTGAAATTGTTTGTTTTTGATTACCTCCACCAGCATCTGCACTCCCCTCCATCACCCCCCCCCCCTTTTTTATCTTTTTCCCTCTTCTTTCCTGTGGGGTAAGATACCCAATTGGGTATGTATGGTATTCCCTCCTCAGGCCAAATCTGATGAGAGCAAGGTTCACTCATTCCCCCCTCACCTACCCTCTCCCCTCCTCCCACAGAACTGCTTCCTCTTGCCACCTTTATGCAAGATAATCCACCCCATTCTATCTCTCCCTATCTCCCTGTCTCAATATATTCCTCTCCTGTCCCTTAATTTATTTTAGTTCTTTTAGATAGCTTCCCTTCATCTTCAACTTACCCTCTCTCTCTCTCTCTCTCTCTCTCTCTCTCTCTCTATATATATATATATATATATATATATATGTATGTATATATATATATATCCATATATATATGTTTATGTATATATATGTATATGTGAGTGTGTATGTGTGTATATATATGTATATGTATGTGTATATATATATATAGAGAGAGAGAGTATGTGTATATATATACACATATATATACATACATACACATTCACATATGTGTGTGTGTGTATATATATATATATATATACATATACATATACATATACATATATATGCATATTCCCTTCAGCTACCCTAATACTGAGGTCTCATGAATCATGCACGTCATCTTTCCATGTAGGAATGTAAACAAAACAGTTCAACTTTAGTAAGTCCCTTGCAATTTCTTTTTCTTGTTCTCTCTCTTGATTACCTTTTCATGCTTCTCTTGATTCTTGTGTTTGAAACTCAAATTTTCTATTCAGCTCTGGTCTTTTCACTGAGAAAGCTTGAAAGTCCTCTATTTTATTGAAAGTCCATATTTTGCCTCGGAGCATGATACTCAGTTTTGCTGGGTAGATGATTCTAGGTTTTAATCCTAGCTCCGTTGACCTCCAGAATATCGTATTCCAAGCCCTTCGATCTCTTAATGTAGAAGCTGCCAGATCTTGAGTTATTCTAATTGTGTTTCCACAATACTCAAATTGTTTCTTTCTGGCTGCTTACAGTATTTTCTCCTTGATCTGGGAGCTCTGGAATTTGGTGATAATATTCCTAGGGGATTTCTTTTTGGGATCTATTTGAGGAGGTGATCAATGGATTCTTTCAATTTCTATTTTGCCCTGTGGCTCTAGAATATCAGAGCAGTTCTCCTTGATAATTTCTTGAAAGATGATATCTAGGCTCTTTTTTTGATCATGGCTTTCAGGTAGTCCAATAATTTTTAAATTATCTCTCCTGGATCTATTTTCCAGGTCAGTGGGTTTTCCAATGAGATATTTCACATTGTCTTCCATTTTTTCATTCCTTTAGTTCTGTTTTATAATATCCTGATTTCTCATCAAGTCACTAGCTTCCACTTGCTCCAATCTCATTTTTAAGGTAGTATTTTCTTGAGTGGTCTTTTGGACCTCCTTTTCCATTTGGCTAATTCTGCCTTTCAAGGCATTCTTCTCCTCATTGGCTTTTTGGAGCTCTTTTGCCATTTGAGTTACTCTGTTTTTTAAGGTGTTGTTTTCTTCTGTGTATTTTCCAGTATTTTTTGGGGTCTCCTTTAGCAAGTCATTGACTTGTTTTTCATGGTTTTCTCACATCCTTCTCATTTCCCTTCCCAATTTTTCTTCTACTCCTCTAACTTGCTTTTCCAAATCCTTTTTGAGCTCTTCCATGACCTGGGACCAGTTCATGTTTTTCTTGGAGGCTTCTGTTGTAGGCTCTTTGACTTTGTTAACTTCTTCCATCTGTATGTTTTGGTCTTCTTTGTCAGCAAAGAAAGAATCCAAAGTCTGAGACTGAATCTGCGTGCATTTTTGCTGCCTGGCCATATTCCCAACCAACTAACTTGACCCTTGAGTTTTTCAGCGGGGTATGATTGCTTGTAGACTAAAGAGTTCTATGTTCCTCGTTTGGGGGAGGGATGCACCAGCTCTGCCACCCCAGCACTCCTCCTTCCCCAAGAACCCCCAACCCGGACTGGGCTTAAATCTGCAGCAGGCTGTGCACTCCTGCTCTGATCTGCCACTTAATTCCTCCCACCAGGTGGTCCTGGGGCTGGAAGCAACTACAGCTGTAGCTGCCCCACCTCTGCTGCCCCCGGGGCAGTGGCCAAACCATGAACTCCTTCTACTCCTGCAGCTTTTTCCACTAACCTTCTCTGTTGTCTTTGGTGTTCGTGGGTTGAGAAGTCTGGTAACTGCCGCAGCTCACTGATTCAGGGTGCTAGGGCCTGCTCCGCCCAGCTCCTGGTCTCGTCGGGCCACGCCACTCACGCTGGGCTCTGCTCCACTCTGCTCCACTCCCAGCTCCCAGCTCACAGCTCTTTGTGGGATAGACCTCACCCAGAGACCATGCAAGCTGTCCTGGGCTAGAACCCTGCTTCCCTCTGCTCTTTTGTGGGTTCTGCAGTTCTAGAGTTGGTTCAGAGCCATTTTTTATAGGTTTTATAGGAGGTACTCGGCAGGGAGCTCATGCTAGTCCCTGCTTTCCAGCTGCCATCTTGACTCTGCCCCCTTTATAAATTTTGAGATCCAAATTCTTTCCTTCCCTCCTGTCTTTGCCCTTCCTTTGATATAAATTATACAAGTGAAGTCATGCAAAAAAGATTTCCATATTAGTTATGTTGCAAAAGAAAACAGATAAAAAAAGAAAAATTAATTAATTAAAAATATATGCTTCAATCTGCATTCAAAATTCAGCAGTTCTCTCTCTAGAAGTGATAGCAGTTTTCATCATGAGTCCTTTGGAATTGTCATAGATCATTGTCTTGATCAGAGTCGCTAAGTCTTTCACAGTTTTTCAACCTTAAAATATTATTGTTACTATGTACAATGTTCTGGTTCTGCTCACTTCACTTTGCATGAGTTCATATATGTCTCCTAAGTTTTTATGAAACCATCCTGTGTGTTATTTCTTATAGTACAATAGTATCCCATCATATTCATATACCACATCTTATTCAGCCATTCCCCAATTGATGGGCATCCCCTTAATTTTAAATTCTTTGCCACCACAAAAAGACTCACCCTCCTTTCTAATCCTGTGCCCAAATTGGCCATCTGTATTGACTGTTATAGAGCTATGTACTTAGGGACAAGTTTTGCAGAGTAACCATGTAAATTCATCTTGAAATCTGGGCAATAAACATTCTTCATACATAGATGGAGAGGCCAAACTATTGTGAAAGCCTTTTGAATAACAGCAGACTTATTGCAACAAGCCTTGAAATATTTTAGAATTGGTACTATGTTATCTGTAAAGAGAAACAGCTGGAAGGCCTTGCCATCCATAAGCAATCCCTCTCAGTCTGTATTCTGAATTGGATCTCCTCTGGTGGTGAATACTTTGGTTAGCACGTATCGCATTGTTTTATGTCTCGCCTGATAAATATTATCCAACGGTCATTAAACAGACCTATTTGTGCTGGCATATCTTGCAGGGAATTTTGATGTATGAGTGGGAAAAATTTTGTTGTAAAAGAGGTCATAGTATTTAAAAAAATTGAAAAAGGTTCCTACCATACTTCTATGATGGAAATACGGTCTTGATACCTTAGCCAAGGAGAACCAAATCAGAGAAAGAAAAACATAGAACAATATCAATAATGAATACATGCAAAAAATTAAAAGAGAATTCAGTATTATCAGGTTGGGTTTATATTAGAAATTCAGGGTTAATTCAATTCAAGATTGGTTCAAGGAAACCTATCAACATAATAGAGCATATTAATAAAAAGAATAAAGAAACATATTATCATATCAATAAATACAGGAAAGTCTTTTAGCAAAAATAACTTCTTGTTTTAAAAAATAGAAGACATAGGAGTGAATGGATTTTTCATAAATATGGAAAATTGTATCTCCTGGGAAAATTAGAAATCATAGTGGCAGAAAGTAAGTCTATACCAAGATCTCATGCAACATATAAAGACAAGGTCAAAATTGATGTATGAATTATACATTTAAGATTATATCATAAACAAATTAAAAGAGTAAGGAAGAAATTACTTTTTATATTCAGAAATAAGGGGAAAGTTCATGACCAAATAAGTGGTAGATAGATATAAGATATATCTAAGATATATCATATAAGATAAAGTGTATAAGTTTTATGTAAAATTTAAAAGGTTTTGGATAAATTAAACTAATGCAACTAATGTTAGAAAGGAGACAAATGGAGGAAATGATACAAGAATTTTCTCTGATAAAAGTCTCATTTCTGAGACATATAAACTATTGATACAAATTCATGAGAATAAGAACCATTCCCCAATTAAAACATGTTCAAAGGATATGAGCAGGAAGTTTTCAAAGGAAGAAAACTAAGCAACCAATAGACATGTAAAAAAAATGCTTCAAATCACTAATAATTTTAAAAATTCAAGTTATAGCAACTCTTCAGTCCTACTCACACCCAACACATTTGCAAACTTAAAAAGTGAAAATGACAAATGTTGAAGAGGCTATGGGAAAAAGTCACATTAATTTGTGGTTGAGCTGCAAACTGGTCCAGCCATTCTGGAAAGCACTTTGGAATTAATCAAAAAGGTACTAAATTATGCCTCTCCTTTGGCCCAGCAAAACCAGACTAACCACCACCACTACCACCACCATCCCTGCCAAGAGATCAAAGAAAGAGGCATCAAACATCTGACTTTCTTGCTAATAGAACAGATATGGCTGCCAAGGAAATGCCAGGTTACAATATAATTTCTTTTGGAAAATCTTGTGAAGGATTCACAAGCAGAGAGAAGGTAAAACCACTTTAAGAAAATATTGGCGAGATAATTAAGCAAGTCATATCAAGGTATCTTCAAGGATGAAATGGAAAGAGAAGAATAGAAGAACAATAGAAACTTTTGGCCAGGAGATAATTTTTTACAAGCTGATTTTTCTGTCAAGGATAATTGAATCATTAAACTTTAACTTCAACCTCACAATCTCTCACATACTTACTTACATAGGAGGTAGAAATAGTACTAAAGAGAACAAAGATTCAAAAAGCAAACAGATTGCACCAAGTATATACAAAAGAGAACTGAGTTGGAAGTGATAAAATAATGAAGACATT
The DNA here is from genome assembly GCF_011100635.1 of Trichosurus vulpecula. NCBI lineage: Eukaryota > Metazoa > Chordata > Mammalia > Diprotodontia > Phalangeridae > Trichosurus > Trichosurus vulpecula. The sequence continues at coordinate 218,968,202 of NC_050580.1, forward strand.
CAGGGATTGACATAGGAAGTATCTCAAAGAGAAGGTATTAAGTATTTGGGTAAAATTGTGGACCTTTTTAATGTCAAAAAAGGTGATTAAAATAACATCAATAACTACTGATTTATGTCTACTCTCTCAGATATACAAAAGCTTTATGAATGTCACCTATATATGGGTCAAGGGGATTAGAGATGAGAATATTAGTAGGGAATAAGAAGGCTTTCTCAAACAATATTGAACAATGTTCCATATCTTTATTATTTAATAATTGTTTAAAAGATATAGAAAATGTAAAAACATGTTTCATCAGTCCTCTGGAATCATGATTGTTCATTATTTGATCAGAGTTCTTAAGTCTTTCAGAGGTGTTTGTTTGTCCTTACCTTACAATACTATCATTATAATACAAATTGTTCACTTCATTTTGCATCAGTTTATATAAGACTTCCCAGGGTGCTCTGAAACTATCCCTTTCATCATTTCTTACAGCACACTAGCTTTCCATTACATTCATAACCCACAATTTACTCAGTAATTGCCGTTCTTGTTCAGTCATTTCAGTGGTGTCAGTCTCTTCATGACCCCATTTGGGGTTATCTTGGCAAAGATACCAGTGGTTTGCTATTTCCTTCTCCAGCTCATTTTACAGATGAGGAAACTGAGGCAAACAGGGTTAAGTGACTTGCCCATGGTTACACAACTAGTAAGGGTCTGAGGCCAGACTTGAACTCAGGTCTTCCCATCTCCAGGTCCAGCACTCTATTCACTGTGTCAGCTACCTGCCTAATTGATAGGTACCTCCTTAGTTTCCAGGTTTTTTTTTGTTATGATGAAAAAAGAGCTTCTATGAATAGTTTGCACATATGAGTCCTTTATGCTATGTTCATTTACTGAGTTATCTTAAATGAAACAAATTTCTTTTTAAATCTCCTTTGGACAAGATACCATAAAGCAGAAGAAAGTCTTAACTTTCAGGGTCTGATCTGGAACTAAGTAGCGAAAATGAAATTGAATAATAAACAGAAGTATTCATTGTGTACTATGAAAGGAGCCTTTATCAAGAAGACATGAAAACACAGGAAAGGTGCAACCTATCTTAACACTTAAGAAAGAAGAAAAATTTCTTATTCTGACTTTACCATATGCTCGCTTGCCACAAGATAAAAACAATGGTAAAATGGGATTGTGGACAGCTAGGTGGTGCAGTGGATAGAGCACGAGGCCCAAAGTCAGAAAGTCTCATCTCCATGAGTTCAAATCTGTCTTACTAGCTGTAGGACCCTGGTCAAGTCACTTAACCCTGCTTGCCTCAGTTTCCTCATCTGTAAAATGAGCCGGAGAAGGAAATCACAAGCCACTCTGATGTCTTTGCCCAGGAAACCTCCAATGGGGTCACGAAGATTAAGTTGTGATTTAAACAACTCAACAGCAGCAGCAGCAAAATGGGACTGCCATATACTCTCCCTATTTCAAAGAATATTATAGTGGAGACTCAGAGAGGATGGTGACTAAAAGGAGGAAGAGTATATTTAGAAAATGCTACAAAGGAGAAAATGTATCCAGTTTTGGAAGCTCATTAAGGTGCAAAACTAAAAATCACAGAATTTTTTTAAGAGACCCCCATTAGCCAGCTACAACTACCCATACCTCCATCCAAACATGCACATCCAAATAAATATGCACACATATACCCACACCCCCAAATATGCAAACACACAAATGCATGCACGCATGCACACATGTATGCATATCCCAAATCCTCACTGCAACATACTACAATATGATCATCCAGTTTCTTCTTCAAACTTCCACTGATGGGAAATTCTCTGTCTCCTGAGCAACCTATATCACTTTTAGGTCATTCTGATTGCTACGAAATTTTTCTTAAAATCTAGTTAACATATTTCCTTCTTTGTAATTCTTATCCATTACTCCTTGTTCTGTCCTCTCAGGCCAACAACAGAACAAGTCTAATACCTTTTCTACTTAGCCCTTCAAATACTTCAAATACTTCAAAAAAGATATCGTGTCTCTGCTGACTCTTCTCCAGAATTTAAAATAAAAAGGAAATTTGATTGTTTATTTCTTTAGTCATAAAAATGGTAAAGCCCTACTACAATGAGACTGACATGGGATTGACCCTGAGTTTCCTCAACAATTTATAGAATTATTGATGGTTAGAGTTGGAAGGGGATCCAGAGACCATCTAGTTCAAATAATGTCTAAACAAGATTCTCCCAAAACATAATCAAAAGGATCACTAGTGAGAAATATGTCATTTACTTGCTGAGGCAACCTATTCCACTCTAGGAGAACTTTAATTATTAGGCAAGTTTTTTCCAAAATTGACACTCAAAAACTTCTATCCATTGCTCCACTCCTCTGCAGTGAAGCAGAAAACTTTTACTTATGATTCAGATATCCAGTTTTTATCTTCTCATTTCTCCCAAACAATGTATATGATATCAAGACCTCCTTTTTTCAAAGGAAGTTCCATCTCCAGACTGAGTGTTTTCTTTGGCTGTCCCCCACACCTGCACTTTCTCCCTCCTCACCTCTGCCTCCTGTTTTCCTTCAAGACTCCACAAAAGTACCATCTTCTGCAAGAATCTTTCTCAGTCCTAGTGCCTTCTCTTTGAGATTGTCCCCAAAATTTTCCTATGTGTGACTTGTTTGTAGCGTCATTATTTGTACATCATCCTTCCTTCCTTCCTTCCTTTCTTTTTCTTTATTTCTTTCTTCCTTTGTTCCTTCCTTCCTTTCTTTCTTTCTCTCTCTTTCTTTAATTCTTTCTTTTTCTTTCTTCTCCTTCCTTTCTCTCTCTTTCTTTTTTTCTTTCTAGCTATCTTTATACTGCCACAACATTGTGTTGTTGTTGTTGCTGCTGCTGCTGCTGCTGCTCTCTTCAGTCATGTCTGATTCTTCATGAACCCATTTGGGGTTTTCTTGGCAAAGATACTGCAATAGTTTGCAATTTCCATCTCCTGCTCATTTGAAAAAGTGAATTCTTAGCCCAGAAGCTGGATTCTTTGGGTTTATCAAAGAGTAGATTGCTATAGTTGTTGCCTACTGCATCTTGTGTACCTAACCTATTCCACTGATCCACCACTCCGTTTCTTAGCCAGTACCAAGTAGTTTTGATGACTGCTGCTTTATAGTACAGTTTAACATCTGGTATGGCTAGCATTTCTTTTCATTAATGCCCTAGATATTCTGGACCTCGTGTTCTTCCAGATGAATTTTGTTATGATTTTATGGAGCGCTGTAAAATAATTTTTAGTGGGTTCAATTGGTATGGTGCTGAATAAATAAATTCATTTAGGTAAAATTGTCATTTTTATTATATTAGCTCAGCCTAACCATGAGCAATTGATGTTTTTCCATTTATTTAGATCTGACTTTATTTGTGTGAAAAGTGTTTCATAATTATGTTCACATAGGCCCTGGGTTTGTCTTGGCAGGTAGACTCCCAAATAGTTTATAGTGTCTACTGTAACTTTAAATGGAATTTCTCTTTCCATCTCTTGCTGTTAGGTTTTGTTAGTAATGTATGGGAATGCTGAGGATTTATGTGGGCTTATTTTATATCCTGCAACTTTGCTAAAGTTCTTTATTATTTCAAGTAGCTTTTTACTTGATCCTCCAGGATTCTCTAAGTAAATCATCATATCATGCAAAGAGTGATAATTTAGTTTCTTCTTGGCTTACTCTAATTCCTTCAATTTCTTTTTCTCCTCTTATTGCTACAGCTAACATCCCTAGTACCAAGTTGAATACTACGGGTGATAATGGACATCCTTATTTCACCCCTGATCTTATTGGGAATGCATCTAGCTTATCCCCATTACATATAGTGCTTGTTGATGGTTTTAGGTAGATGCTATTTATAATTTTAAGGAAGGCTCCATTCATTCCTACTTTTTCTAGTGTTTTTAATAGGAATGGGTGTTGTATTTTGTCTAAGGCTTTTTCTGGATCTATTGAGATGATCATATGGTTTTTGCTAGTTTTGTTGTTGACATGATCAATTATGCTGTTAGTTTTCCTATTATTTAACCAGCCTTGCATTCCTGGAATATATCCTACCTGGTCGTAGTATATTATTCTCCTGATAAATTGCTGCAATCTTTTTGTTAATATTTTATATAAAGTTTTTGCATCAATATTCATTAGGGAAATTGGTCTATAATTTTCTTTCTCTGTTTTGACTATTCCTGATTTGGGTAATAGTGCCATATTTGTGTTATAAAAAGAATTTGGTAGGACTCCTTCTTCACCTATTTTCCCAAATAGTCTATAAAGTATAGGAATAAATTGTTCTTTAAATGTTTGATAGAAATCACATGTAAAACCATCTGGCCCTGGAGATTTTTTTCCTAGGGAGTCCATTGAGGGCTTACTCAATTTATTTTTCTGAGATGGGGTTATTTAGGTATTTTACTTCCTCTTCCATTAACCTGGACTATTAATATTTTTGTAAATATTCATCCATTTATCTAAAGTTGTCATATTTATGGGCATACAATTGGGCAAAATAATTCCTAATTATTCTTTTAATTTCCTCTCCATTGGAGGTGAATTCACCCTTTTCACTTTTGATACTGGTAATTTGGTTTTCTTCTTTCTGTTTTTTAATCAAATTGACAAAGGGTTTATCAATCTTATTGCTTTTTTCATAAAACCAGATCTTAGTTGTACTTATTAATTTAATAGTTTTTATTTCAATTTTATTAATCTCTCCTTTAATTTTCACTATTCCTAATTTGGTATTTAATTGGGGATTTTCAATTTGTTCTTTTTCTAGCTTTTTCAGTTGCATACCCAATTCATTGATCTCCTTTTTCTCTACTTTATTCATGTAAGCATTTAAAGGTATAAAACTTCCCCGAAGAACTGCTTTTGCTGTATCCCATAAGTTTTGGTACGTTGTCTCATTATTGTCATTCTCTTGAATGAAGTTATTAATTGTTTCTATGATTTGTTCTTTGTCCCACTCATTCTTTAGACTTAAATTATTTAGTTTACAATTAGTTTTTAGCTTATTTTTCCATGGTTCTTTATTAAAAATAATTCTTATTGCATCATGATCTGAAAAGGATGCTTTGACTACTTCTGCCTTTCTGCACTGGATTGTGAGGTTTTTATGCCTTAGAACATGAGTATGTACCATGTACTTTTGAGAAGAAAGTATATTCCTTTTTATCCCCATTTAGTTTTCTTCATAGGTCTATCATATCTGCCTTTTCTAAAATTCTATTCACCTCCTTAACGTTTTTCTTGTTTATTTTGAGGTTAGATTTATCAAGTTCAGAGAGGGGGAGGTTGGGGTCCCCCACTATTATAGTTTTGCTGTCTATTTCTCCCTGTAACTCCTTTAACTTCTCCTCTAAGAATTCGCATGCTATGCCACTTGGTGCATATATGTTAAATAATGGTATTGCTTTAATGTTTATGGTGCCTTTTAGCAGGATATAGTGTCCTTCCTTATCTCTTTGAATTAGATCTATCTTTGCTTTTGCTTTGTCTGAGATTAGGATTGCTACCCCTGCTTTTACTGTAGCAGAAGCACAATATATTCTACTCCAGCCTTTTACTTTTACTCTGTGTGTATCCCCATTTCAAATGTGTTTCTTGCAAACAGCATATTGTAGGATTATTCCATTCACATTCACAGTTATGATTACTATCTGTGTCTTTTTCTCCATCTTATTTCCCCCTCTGTTTATGCTTTTATTTTTCCCTTCACCCTTCCATTCCTCGACACAGTTTTGCTTTTGACCACCACCTTCCTCAGTTTACCCTCTCTCTTGATTCCCCTCCCTTATCTTACCTTTTTCCCTTTGCTACTTCTTCCCTCCCTTTTCTTTCCCTTTTCTCCTTCTACTGCCAGTAGGACAAGTTTGATTTCTATACTTTTCAGAGTATGTTATTTCCTTCTTGAACCAATCTGATGAGAGTAGAGCTCAAATACTGCTCTTCTCCCTCCCTTCTTTCCCTCTACTATAATATGTTTTCGTGCCTCTTCATGTAATGTAATTTACCTTTTTCTACTAATCTCCTTATCTCTTCTCCCAGAACCATAGCTTTTATATCTCATAATTATATTTTTCATCATTATATCAGTTATTTTATAGTGACACCCCATGGTCTATGTATATCCCTTTCAATTGTCATAATAACTGTACTATTCTCAAGATTGACATATATATGTATGTATGTGTATATATATATATACATATATAAAACATATACAAAAAATATAATCCTATATAAGGATGAAAACAATTTGCCTTATTGATTAACAAGAGTTTTTTTCCCATTTACCTTTTTATGTCTCTCTTGAGTTTTGTATTTGAAGATCATATTTTCCATTGAGCTCTGGCCTTTTCATCAGGAATGTCTGGATTTCCTTTTTTCATTGAATGTCCATCTCTTTACCTGGAAAATTATGCTCAATTTTGCTGGGTAGTTGATCCTTGGTTGTAGTTCAAGCTCCTTTGCCTTTTGGAATATCATGTTCCAATTTTTCTTGTCATTTAATGTAGAAGCAGAAAAATCCTGCATGATCCTGACTCTAGTTCTGTGATATTTGAACTGTTTCTTTCTAGCTTCTTGCAGTATTTTATCCTTGATCTGGTAGCTCTGGAATTTGGCTATAATATTTCTTGGGGCTTTCAATTTGGGATCTCTTTCAGGGGGTCATCTCTTTGGATGACAATTTTACCCTCTGGTTCTAGGACCTCGAGGAAGTTATCCTTAATGATTTCTTGAAAGATAATGTCAAGGCTCTTTTTTTCATCATGGTTTTCAGGTAGACCAATAATTTTTTCATTCTTTAGATTTTGTTTGACTGATTCTTGATGTCTCATAGAGTCATTAGCTTCTACTTGCCCAATTCTAATTTTTAATGTATTGTTTTCTTCCTTTAGTTTCTCTATCTCCTTTTCCATTTGGTTGATTTTACTTTTCAATGAGATTTTCTCCATTTATATTCTGATTCTCCTTAACTTTTTCACTGATTTTACTTTTTATTTTTTTTAATGCAATTTATTTATTTAACATATTTGGTTTTCAGCATTGATTTTCACAACAGTTTGAATTACAAATTTTCTCCCCATTTCTGCCCTCCCCCCCCACTCCAAGATGGCTTATATTCTGGTTGCCCTGTTCCCCAGTCAGCCCTCCCCTCTATCACCCCCCTCCCCTCTCATCCCCTTTTCCCTTCCTTTCTTGTAGGGCAAGATAAATTTCTACACCCCATTGCCTGTGTATCTTATTTTTTAGTTGCATACAAAAAGTTTTTTTGTTTTTGAACATCTGATTTTAAAACTTTGAGTTCCAAATTCCCTTCCCTCTTCCCTTCCCACCCACCCTCCCTAAGAAGTTGAGCAATTCAACCTAGGCCACACATGTATTATTATGTATAACGCTTCCACAATACTCATGTTGTGAAAGGCTAACTACATTTTGCTCCTTCCCAACCCATCCCGCTTTATTGAATTTTCTCCCTTGACCCTGTCCCCTTTCCAAAGTGTTTGTTTTGATTACCTCCACCCCCATCTGCCCTCCACTCCATCATCCCCCTGCCTTTTATTTTTTTTTTATCTTCCTCCCTCTTCTTTCCTGTGGGGTAAGATACCCAACTGAGTATCTATGGTATTCCCCCTCAGGCCAAATCTGATGAGAGCAAGGTTCACTCATTCCCCCCTCACCTGCCCTCTCCCCTCCTCCCATAGAACTGCTTCCTCTTGCCACCTTTATGCGAGATAATCCACCCCATTCTATCTCTCCCTATCTCCCTCTCTCAGTATGTTACTCTCTCATCCCTTAATTTCATTTTATTTCTTTTAGCTATCTTCCCTTCATCCTCAACTCACCCTGTGTCTGCTCTCTCTCTTTTACATATATATATATGCACATACATACACATACATACATATACACATAGATACATACATACATACACATTCACTTATATATATACATAAACATATATATATATATATATATATATATATACATATGTATATGCATATTCCCTTCAACTACCCTAATACTGAGGTCTCATGAATCATACTCATCATCTTTCCATGTAGGAATGTAAACAAAACAGTTCAACTTTAGTAAGTCCCTTGCAATTTCCATTTCTTGATTACCTTTTCATGCTTCTCTTGATTCTTGTGTTTGAAAGTCAAAATTTCTATTCAGTTCTGGTCTTTTCACTGAGAAAGCTTGAAAGTCCTCTATTTTATTGAAAGTCCATATTTTGCCTTGGAACATGATACTCAGTTTTGCTGGGTAGGTGATTCTAGGTTTTAATCCTAGCTCCATTGACCTCCGGAATATCGCATTCCAAGCCCTTCGATCTCTTAATGTAGAAGCTGCCAGATCTTGGGTTATTCTGATTGGGTTTCCACAATACTCAAATTGTTTCTTTCTGGCTGCTTGCAGTATTTTCTCCTTGATCTGGGAGCTCTGGAATTTGGCAACAATATTCCTAGGAGATTTCTTTTTGGGATCTATTTGAGGAGGCAATCGATGGATTCTTTCAATTTCTATTTTGCCCTGTGGCTCTAGAATATCAGGGCAGTTCTCCTTGATAATTTCCTGAAAGATGGTATCTAGGCTCTTTTTTTGATCATGGCTTTCAGGTAGTCCAATTATTTTTAAATTATCTCTCCTGGATCTATTTTCCAGGTCAGTGGGTTTTCCAAGGAGATATTTCACATTGTCTTCCATTTTTTCATTCCTCTGGTTCTGTTTTATAATATCCTGATTTCTCATAAAGTCACTAGCTTCCACTTGCTCCAATCTAATTTTTAAAGTAGTATTTTCTTCAGTGGTCTTTTGGACCTCCTTTTCCATTTGGCTAATTCTGCCTTTCAAGGCATTCTTCTCCTCATTGGCTTTTTGGAGCTCTTTTGCCATTTGAGTTAGTCTATTTTTTAAGGTGTTGTTTTCTTCAGTGTATTTTTCAGTATTTTTTTTTTAGAGAAGTAGAGGAAAATTGGGAAGAGAAATAAGAAGGATGCAAGAAACCCATGAAAAACAAGTCAATGACTTGCTAAAGGAGACCCAAAAAAATACCGATTTTACTTTTTAAAGATTTGTTTTCATCTGTGAATTTTTTTTTCCATTTTTCCCATTTTTTATTTTACCTCCCTAATTTGGTTTTTAAAGTCCTCCTTGAGTTCTTCCAGGAATATTTTTTTTTGGTCTGGAGACCACTTCACTTTCCCTTTTGAGGTTTCAGATGTGGGTATAGTGTCCATGCTGTCCTCTTCTGAATTGGTATTTTGATCTTTCCTGTCTCCATAATATGATTCAGTGGTCTTTGGCTTTTTAGTGTGTTTTTTCATGGTGGATTTTTTTTCCCTCCTATCTTCTAAAGTGGATCTCTGCTTCTGGAGCTCAGGGGGCTCTGTCCCAAGTCTTTTGTGTTGGGATCTGTGGGCCTGTTCACTGGCTTTGTGTGCTATGGCCTCTGCTTTGGTGAGGTGTAGGGGAGGGTCTCTGGCTGCGGCGAGTCTCTTTTTCCCCAGGACTGCTCTACAGCACAGGTGGTCTCAACTGTTGTCTGTGCTGGTGTCTGCCAGTTACCCTGGCTCTGCAAAGGCATGCCTGAGGTCCTGGTGTTGACGGTTTGCTTGCTCCACCCCACCAGGGCTCAGTTATTCTCTGTTCTGCTGAGGTGAGGCCTGCTGTGACACCTCCCTTCCTCCACTAGTCTCCTTCCACCACCACAAGTAGAGCCCTCTCCCTAACTTATCTCGCTATATGGCTACTGAAGCCCTACTTCTGGCTCCTCTGTTTCTCCTGAGGGAGTATCCTCTGCATGAGGGAGGGAGGGAGAGCAGATTTACCTAGCCATTGTGCCTCCTGGAAGTTCAAGAAGGCAAGTTTCAAACCTTTAGACTGTGGGCTGGAGGCCTCCGAGGTAGCTGCTCCCACGGCCACAGGCTCTGTGCTGGTGTCTCCCATAGTTCCGATAGACTCCTGTACTGGGCTGAGAGGCCTGGGGCTTGATCACAGCCATAGGCAGTACTTCCAGCCTGGGTCTGCTCTTGTTCCCGTGTTTTGGTCTCTTAGCACTCTCCCAGACCAGTGGTTCCTCTACTGTTCCCAGTTGGTGGAGTCTGGTGCTGTTCCCCTTGCCCAGTGCTCCTGGCCCTCTCAGTCTACTTGTGCCTTCTAACTCTCTCAAATCTGCTCAGATTCACTTTTTTTAGATGTATCTGACAGAATTTGTGAGAGAGCTCCAACAGTTCCTTCCTTTCACAGTGCCATCTTGGCTCTTCCCTCCCCCACCCCCCAACCCCCTCTCCTGCTCATTTTACACATGAGTAACTGAGACAAACAGGGTTAAGTGACTTGCCCAGACTCACACAACAAGTAAATGTCTGAGGCCACATTTGAAGGCAGGAAAATGAGTCTTCCTGACTTCAGGCCTGGTACTTTTGCCATCTAGCTGCCTTGAGTATGGCACCACATAGATATTCTTAAATCATTAGCCCAACCCTGTCACTTCCCTGCTTATAAAGCTTTAGGGTCTCCCTGTTGGCTCTGGAGTAGATGGGGGATAAAAAACAATCTTGTAAGTTTGGCATTTAAATTTCTTACAATCTGATTCCAACCTATATTTCCACATTGATTAAACATTATTCCATCTCATACTCTGGTCAAACTAGCCTAAATTAAGTTCTCCATAAACTATACTGCATTTTCTATAACTGTGCCTTTTCACAGGATATCCCTAGAATGTTCTTCTTTCCCTCTTCCACCCCTAAAAACTCTAATTCCCTTCACAGTTCAGCTTGCATCACATTCTATAAAAGGCATTTCCTGATTCCTGAAATTGTTCATGCTTCCCACACACACACACACACACACACACACACACACACTCACATGAACTTCCTGCTGCCAGGATCCACTGAGACCAAGGTAGACATTTTGAAGCTATGCCGCTCAATGATATGCAGTTTTGGTTGGCATCACAAACTCTAGAACACTTTGTGCCAGATTCACAAGCTAAACATTTCAATGACATTACAATGAGCAGGTCTGAGAACAAAAAAAAATAATCTCAGTGAAGCTGTGTGTGGCTTTTACATGAATGAGTATGATTCCACCAGGAATGATTCTACCAACTTTATACAAAATTTGATAGTGTTTGAACTTTAGCCAATGCCTACCTGTTAACTTATACTTTGGAGTCTCTGAAGATAGAGAGACTGCAGATACAACCAGAATATATCTCCACGGAGAAAAACACTGAAAGAAACTTACAACTTTGCTGTATCTTCAAGCCAGGAAGAAGAGTGAAAGAAATGAAAAGGAGTTATAATGCTTGTGGTCTTTAAAAGGTAGCAAAGTCATGCTGAGAAATCTTGGTGTTCATGGGCCACACAGGTTAGCAGACTAATGGAAAGCCGCCCCATACTGAGCTATAGAGACACTAGGCAACTTGCCTGTTTATAAAATAGCCCCTGAGGCTGGAAAGGGCTCAATAAAGACAAGTAATTATCTATTGCCAATTGTTAAGATAGTTGGTCTCCCAAACAAACTGAGACAGAATACACACCTCAGCAGACTCTAAGCAGAGAAAATTACCTTCCAGTCATGTAAAGACAATCTGATCCAGACAATGAATTAAAAACAATTAGTTGCTACTAGCTACATGAATATAATTTTGTCCTTTGTCCAATCTTGTTGTTGGTTGGCTACTGTTATTATTACTACTATGCTTACTTTTATTTAGTAGAATTGAATGCAACACTATGAAATGTGCATGTGATGTAGCTTGCATACAATTTAAACAAGTGTTCATGAGAGAAACCTGACAAGTGATGCTTTGAAAGGTTCTGTATCAAACCTGTATCAGATTACATGCTGTCTTGGAGGTTAAAGGGGGAGGAGACGGAGGGGGAGAAAATTTGGAACTCAAAAAACTTATGGAACTGAATGTTGTAAACTAAAAAAAAATAATTAATTAATAAAAAAAGAAATGTTCCACATCTGTTTAATGTATTGGGGGATTTTATTATGCAGATTATATTTTATTTTACTGTTTTTTTTTCTTAACAATCCAGTGACAGTGGCCTCCTTGTTTTTAGGAAAAGATACTCCATCTCATAATTCCACACATTCATTTTCCATGGATGTCTCCCACGCCTGAAATTCTTGTCTATCTCATGTCCATCTCCTGGCCTCCCTGACTTCCTTCAAGTCCCAGCTAAAATCCTATTTTCTGCAAGAAGCATTTCCCAAAGGCTGTTAATGTTAGTGCTTTCTCATTGTTAATTATCTCCAACTTTTCTTCCATATATCTTGTTTTCACATTGTCTCCCCCATCATACTATGAACTCCTGGAGAGCAGGGACTGTCTTCTGCCTTTATTTGTATCCCCAGTGCTTAGCACAGTGCCTGGCACATAATAGGTGTTTAATAAATGCTTATACACTGACTGACCTACAGAATTTTAATCAATGAAATCCTTTCTAGGTTTTCTCTAAACCATGTGAAATCTGTTTTGCCCAAATCTAGATTGTATATTGGACTATGTCTTGTCCTACTTTGCTTCTCTTTAAAAAAAAAATCATTGATAAATTTTGCATCTGTATCAAGTATAGTCACTTCCAGATATGATATCCATCTTCCCAACGATTCCCAATTAAATACTATGTATCAGATTATCCTCAGTATTCCATGTTTTTCTGAATTCCTCATATGCCTCATTCCTTACTGAACAATAATATTCCATTTTATTCATAAAGCACATTTTGTTCATTCATTCCCCATTCAGTGTGCACTCAATTTATTTGCAATTCTTTACTGCCACAAAAAGTGCTGTTGTGAATATCTCTATATGTGTATGTATGCATGTGTGTGTATGTGCATATGTATATATGTATGTGTGTATGCATGTATATATGTATGTGTGTGCATATATATATATTCTTTCTTCCTTCCTTCCTTCCTTCCTTCCTTCCTTCCTTCCTTCCTTCCTCCCTCCCTCCTCTCTCTCTCTCTCTCTCTCTCTCTCTCTCTCTCTCTCTCTCTCTCTCTCTGTCTCTCTCTCTCTCTCTCTCTCTGTCTCTCTCTCTCTCTTTCTTTCTTTGACTTCCTTTGATTCTCTACCCAACAGTGTGATAATTAGGGCAAACTGCATGACTATTTTATGCACTTTTTGCATTAAATTCCAAACTGTTCTCCACAACTCTTTAACTATGTCACGGTTTTGCCAATGGTTCATTATTGTACCTATCTTCCCATAATGCATCCAATATTAACCACTTTACCACTCAAATATTTTTCAACTTTGTCACCTTTGTCAATTTAATGAGTATAAGGTTCCCTTTTCTTCACTATCACAAATTCAAAAGTTGAGTTGTCACCCCAACTCCAGAGTTTTTCATTATTTTAATTTCAGCAATGAACTTTTCTCTGTTGGTAAGAACCAGGTATAGAATGTTCCCTTTATTGTTTCCTCAATCTTTTGAAGGATGAAATTATCATTAAAGTTAACCAAGAATTTATTAGTTGCCCTTTCAGGTGTCTGGATAATAGAATTCCATATCATCACTAAATTATTCCTCTGCCAGATTTGAGATCTGTGTTCCAAACTGCTCTTCTATCAGAACAGTCTCATCCTGTAAGGAAAATTAATATTGTGCTGTATTACTTAATAACCAATATTTCTCTGTGGTCCACCATCCTTTTGCTCATTTTGACAAACCCCACTTGTGAAGGGCAGGCAGTTTCTGAAGGGCAAGATCCCATAAGGTAATTGCTCCCAGGCCCCAAGACATCTGCTCCATAACCAGCTTGGGCAGGGACCCTCCCAAATGGGACCTGCATTTGTTTACATCATAAACAGAAGCCAGATTAGGCAAGACCCTCCCCAAGGGACATGTCCCTTTGTCTTTGCTTTTCCTTCATCAAAGTTTGGAGACACTTGCTCTACAGGAGGGAGACCAAACAGAGGAGATCCAGATTGGGGTGGTTTTGTTTTTCTAGCCAAAATTGCTAGAGACAGATAGGTCTCATAAAGCAACTAGCATTTCAGAAGTGTCATAGAGGGTCACAATCACCCATATCTAAAGGCTAACCCCTTTCCCTAGCTTAAGATTAATTCTTTCATATGAGGATTAGTCCACCCCCTCATCTCTGATCAATGATGAAGCAAATGGGAGGAGCTGACAACTATTAATCCAACACTTCATTAAAGTATCCACCAGCTGGGATTGCCTTGCCTTTGACAGGGAAGTTCCAGTTGATGTCAGATCAATCAGAAGGAAGATTCACCTATGTTTACAAAGCCCTTTGAGTCCTCACTCTAGGTCTTTGGCACAAATGAAGGCAAATTGGAGACTCATTTATTAGTAGGTTTAGTACCCTATTAATAAATAATATCTTGTGCAAATAATTGCCTCAGTTTACCTTTTTGTTAAATTTCACTCACAACATCCTGTCCAAGTGCCCAGGCTCTAAAAAGAGAGAAAGATATTGCAGAGTGTTTGGGTGAAATTCAGTGTAGTGAAATGGAAGAAATATTGCCATTAGAGTAGGGTACAGACCACCTTTGCAGAATTAAGCAAATATGCATTTCATTCCTGACCAAAAACCTACTATGTTTATAGTTTAAATCATGGTCCAGAAATTTAAATTCCATTCTAAATCAGCTATTGCCTTTTCAAATTTGATTTTTTTTTCTTTTAAATTTATTGCTTTTCATGAGTAGCAGTGATAAAAACATTATGCCCCTAAGTTCTTCAGCTTTTCACATGACAACTTAATTAGCAATGCTTTCTAGATAGTTTCTGGATGTATCACTTATACCCATGTGAATCACTGTAAGTGGATAGTAATCGTCTCTTTTAACAAGTTTTCTGTCACATCTCTGATGTATGTCCCAGAATGACGGCAGGCTTCTCCAATATGATTTTCAGATTGACGATTAGCTGCTCCAGCATTCCTCAGGAGAGAAATACTGTCACTATTTGGCTCTTCTTCCTCCTAGGATTACTAGTTAATCTCTCACTTCACACCACCTGTGGACCAACAACATCATTCTCTAGGTGACAAGCCTGTGCTTCCTCCTCCAAGTTTTAAAATCCTATGTTTTCATAAGGAGACATTTGCCCTTAAGAGAAAGTCAAGGACTGCATTTCCCACTTAGGGTTAAAGAGAGGAAAGAGGAACCCTCAAAAGAAATAGGAAAAGAAATTACAGAAGATTTGGTTCAGGTGCTCTCTAGGCTCTCTACAATTCTATGATCTATAATAAAGTAACAGACAAGATTATATGTTGAAGGAGAAGTGAGACCAGCTATCAGGTCACTAGAAAGGAGAAGTTCTTGGAGAGGGGGGATCTTCTCTGAAAAAAATATGCCATGGATTCAGTGAAAGATGAATAAAAGAATTTACAACCAGTGATATGGTCCAAGATGAAGTTGGATAGCTAATTTCAACAAAATTCCATGAGTTCCCAGAAATAGAGAAGTCATGTACATAGTGAAAAGAGCAATGGTTTCTGAGTCAGAAAACCAAGGTTCAAAACCTATCTTAGATGCTTACCAAATTGTAAGACCTACCTGGGACCAAGTGCCCCATTTGTAAAATGAGGGGGTCAGACTAGCTGGCCTTCGAAGTCTATTCCAGCTCTTCAATGTTATGTGACTATGAAGAAAGTAGTTTACTTTTATTAATGTTTAATACCAGGGAATATTGGGAAGATGACCAATATATGCTAAGGGTACTCCTTCCCCCATCACATTAAAGAATGACAAAATATGGAAAACAGGGCAATGACAAAAAGAAGAAACATATATGAACCTGCCACAAGATAATTCTTATAGAAAAAAAAAACTGAAAACCAACTCTCCAGCCCTTCACTCTTTGGGTTCCTAGAATAAACTCCTATGCTAGTATACATTTATGTTAATTTAAAAAAAAAACATTGACATGGAATAGCCTTTCTTTAACATGACCATATACTTAATACTAAGAGCTAGCATAAGCTGTGAATAAATGCTACAAATGGGGTAAAATAAGGATGATTCATCTCCCTACTATTATTTGACATAGTTCTAGAAATGCTACCAATAACAATAAGACAGGAGAGGAAAATTAATGTATAAACATTAGCAAGGAAAAGAAAAGAAATTACACCAATTTGCATGAGAAATGGTGTACTTAGGAAGCACAAGCGAATTTCCAAAGATATTTCTTGAAAAAATTCACAGTAATTGTTGGTATTTCTATGTAGTACTAACAAGGCCTAAGAAGAAATTTTAATTAAAATAGTAACTGCATAAAATATCTTGGAGTTAAACAACTAAAGCAAATGCAAGATTTATAGAAATACCACCATGAAACACTCTTTACAAAAATAACAGGAGACAAATAATTGGAGAGATATTTGCTGATCATGTTGTACTATGGCAATATAATAAAAATGACACCATTTCTTGTGTTAACACAAAGCTTTAGTGCTATACCAATCAAATTGTTAAGGTGATATTTTATAGGACCAGAAAAGTAACCATAAAATTCATTTGGAAGAGCAAAAGGTCTAGAATTTCAAGGTATATTGGGGGAAGGGGAAAATGGAAGAGGTATAAGCATTATCAGTTCAAACCATGTTACAAATCAGTAGTCATCTAAACTATTTTGTATTGGTTAAAAAAGCAACAGCAAAGCAGATCAGTAGAAGAGCCTAGGATAAGCAATAAACTGCAATTAAAAGCAGCATCACAGTGTTTGATGATCCCAAGAACTTAAATTAGTGGGGAGATGACTCCCTTTTTAACTACAGCTGCTGGGAAAACTGAGAAGCACTTTCAAAGAAACTAGATTTAGACCATAATCTTACAGCACAAATTCAAATTTGAAATGGATGCAACCTAAATATAGAGCAATGTCATTAAAAAAATTAGAAGAGAATAAGATTAGACACCTCTCTCAAGTACAGCAAAGGGGAAAATTCTTAATTAAACAAGAGATAGCTAAGATCATAAAAATAAAATAACCATTTTAACTACAAACAGGACAACAAACTGCCTGCTACCTGCCCCCCCCAAATGGCAAAATTAACAGTATGAGAGCAATAAACAGATTTCAAAAGAGTTTAAAATTGTAAATGACAACACAAAATATCATTAATCTTACCTGCGATACAAATTACAATAATTCTGATATTTTATATCACAGCCTACAAGCAAACCTGACAAAATATGGAAATAGGCTATGCATTGTTGGTGAAGGTATGAAAAAATAAAACTCTTCAGAACATCATCTTGGCATTATATAAGAAAAGTTACTACACTGTCTATACTTTTTTTACTACTACTAATAATAATTACAATACCAAGCATTTTATACTACTACATACCAGGCACTCTGCTAAGTATTTTACAAATATTATTTCATTTGATCCTCACAACAACTCCAGGAGATAGGTGCTATTATTATCCTCATTTTACAATTGAGGAAATTGAAGTGGACAGGTTAAGTGACTTACCCAAGGTCATATAGCTAGTGAGTGTCCATGACTCTAAGCCCAGCACTCTATCCACTGTGCCACAAGCCCACTACTAGACAAATACCCTAAGGAAGCCAAAGACAGAAGACAAGTTCCAATAAATACCAAAATATTTGCTGTACCACTCCTTGTGGAAAAAAAAAAAACAAGAAGGTACACACTAATTGGGGAAAGACAAATCAAAAAACAAAAAATACTATGGTATTTGAATGTAGTGGAGTATTATTGTCCAATAAGAAATGGGTAGGATGTACCACAGCAGGTAGATGGAAGGATAAAAATATTTAATACAAATTATTTTATCTAATATCTGCTATGCAATAGAATTTTTTAGTGGATTAAACAATTAAATTGGTTATATTTTCAGAAAAATTTTGCTAAGAAGGGACAATGACAATTTTATGAACAAATGGAAAAAAATAAATTATCCATTCACTTTAATTTCCTGATCAACTGTAACTTCTGCTTGATATTAGGGTAGAGCTGCTCTCCTTCATTCTGTCAGAAGCAATACTCTGGAGATCCAACAACAAAAGCAACAAAAATATCAAGATATGTCTCTATGTATTTCTCACCTGTGTAACAAAATTCACTTCCTTATGAGGGAAAAGGAACAAGCATTTGTTAATCATCTGCTATGTGACAGATACTGTGCTAAGCACTAATAGACACCAGCCCATATAATAGTTAATAGAAATAAGCCTAAATCAGAAGATATTCATTTGCATATTGGCACACATTTCACAAACCTCTATAAAGGCATTTAAACCAAAGAAATACCAGAAAAGTACATCCTAACCATCACATACGTATGTATGCAAATGTATATAATTAGGCATAAGTATATGCCATTAACATAGAAGTAAAAAAAAAGTTCCATAATGAATTCAGTGTAGTATAAAGGAAGGAGTACTGGAAGTCAGGAGAGACCTGAGTTTGAATCTGTCTGACCTTAAGAAAATCATTTAACCTCTCTGAGCCTTGGTGTAGCCATCTGAAAAATGGGAATTGTTGTCTGTCCTTCCTTTTTGAAGAGGATCAATGAAATCACAGGTGATATAAAGACTTGCACATGAATTGGATTTAAGTGAGGCAGAGTTGAGCAAAGTTATCAGCCTCGCTCTCTCTTCCAGAGTCATCAAAGTCTAGTGGCAGTACAAAAGTGAAGATGACTGGCAATGGCCCAGGATGTAGTGCATGACCTTGGTGTCTTTGATGTCTAGCTGCTACCTGCCTCTGAGGGATGTGAGGAAAGTGTTTTTCTAAATTTAAAGTGTAATTGAAAAGTCAGCTATTATTGATTGAATCACGCCATATTTGTACTCTTATTACTCAGGCAAAAACAGATAAAACCGATACAAATCAGTCAAGCTAATTAGTCTAGTACAGGGTCTCTCTATCAAACCAAAAGGATCTTTTCAATTTCAGAATACAAATGATTCTTAATTGTTTCATCACAAATCCTTACTGTGTGAAGGCTTCAACAATTTACTTTTCCCCCTTGGGGATTTCAACTCTGGTTAAGTATAGAAAGCAGGACATTTTATTCCCATTTATGATGTTTTTAAATTATCTACATATTGCAGCTGTAAATGATGGCTAACAGTGGACATTCATGAGCTTTCTCTTGATAATATTAAGATTTTGGTGGATCACACAGACTTCCCAACAGTTATCTTTTGTTCTTGCAGCACGACCAACCCATCTTCTTCTTTTTTTATCTCATTTAAAATCCTTTGATCTGATTTTGCTTTGTAATTCCTTTCTGTGATCAGCTCACACTCATCACGCGCCCCTCCACTGACTGCTAAATGATACTCATTTTCAATTCTTCAGTGAGTGTGTTACATGACTCAAAGCTGGTATTAAAAGGTAAACCTTTGTTTCTTAGAGAAAGGAGTTCTGTAGTTTCCCAAAGGTAATCTAGTCTATGCTATTGTGATTTAATTCTAATTAATTTAATTAATCTATCCTTCCCTTTGGATGGACTGGCAAACTCCCCTATCCCACCCCACACCCAAAAAAAGCATAAGCAGGAGCTTATTTGTCTCCTTTGGAAAGATGCCAAAAGAATATTCTTGAACCTCTCATTACAACTCAACCCTATTGTTGCAATTTTTAGCATCCAATCTTATGTCAAAGCTAAATCCCTTATATCGTAGATTAAGCCCATTCTGTCTTGTTCAGGCTTTGGTCTGAAAGGATAACATCTGGTGCTCTTTTGCATAATGACACTTAATCTGAGGGCACTGTTTCTCCTGTACAAATGAAACATGATGAGTGAGACACGTAGTGAAGAGTTTTAGAAAGGAAAGAAGAACCTACACATACACATGTACTCAGATATACATAAACTCACATGCACCTGGATCTGCTTTGGTCTCAGTTCCAAGAGAGAATTAAATTAAGGATCTAGATTATCTTCATATAATTATTTCTTCAATGCAAAAAGCCTCCATTCTTCACAATATGGAAGAAGTATATGTGAGGGGTGTGAAGCCACTAGATAACATAGGTATAGCATTGGACTTGGCATCAGAAAGAGGTCAGTTCAAATTCTGCTTCGGATACTTACTAGTTGTGTGGCCCTGGGCAAGTCATTAATTTCTCTCAGTCTCTTTCCTCCTGTATAAAATGAGGATTATAATGATGGCGCTTACCTCACCAGACTGTTGAGATCAAATGAGATAAGGTTGTAAAGTACTTTGCAAACCTCAAAGGCTATATTATTATGATGATAAGACTTTCAATGAAGTCACAAAGTAAGGCAAAAAAAACCATTGGAGATTTAAAAAGTACTCTTCTAAATGTGCTCAGTTTGCATGAGAGCACCTCATCTCTTTTTTCTGGTAAATGAATCCACATTACCTGCATGGTGAACTACTGGGCAGCACAAGGAAGTGAAGCTATGTAACTAAAGTTACTGTTCTAAAGTGAACAAAAGATTTCCAGAGTCTTCCCAGGCCTTTGATCACAGTCACTTTCATACATCAAAAGGATATGTGTAGACTTTAAAATGTATGTCTCACCTAGTTTGATAAAAGATACGTACATTTAGAGCAATAGTTATTGAAATCAGGCTCACACACAGGCAAAAAAGAGAAAGTGAAGTCACATACATTTAACTATTTGCTGCCATCACCTACCTTGCATCCCAGTTGATTAATCTCCCACTGCTTAAATGATCAGCCTCCTCAATAATTGCATACTATATATTTTTTTACCAACTACCAAGAAAACACTCTTGGAAACAATGTGCTTATTTGAAGAGGAAAGACCCAGGATGACAGAATAAAGACAGGCATTCACCTGAGCTCTCCCCCAAACCCCTCAAAATACCTTTAAAATGACTCTAAACAAAGTCTAGAGCAGCAGAACCCACAAAAAGACAAGAGTGAAAAAAATTTCCAAGACAATTTGGGAGGTCAGCAGGAAAGGTCTGTCCCACCAGGGTAAAAATGGAGCACAAACCAGTCCAGGCCCCCTCAGCATAGCCCCAGCCACAGGAAACCAGGAATAGGTCTTACAAGTGACCAAATCAGCAGACACCACCGCAATGGCTGCTTTCAGAGTTCTCAGCCCACCAATGATAAGGGTATAGAACAACTGGTCAGAAGGAGATTACAGGGGTCTTTTTCCTAGCATGGACACAGAACTCGGTTGCTTTGGCCATGCTCCCATCCAGGTCACAGTCCTGGGTGGAAGTCTCAGTGTGATGAGTAGCACTAGCATAGAAGAGCTTTTGTCCACAGTGGAGGGGGGGACCCTCTTAACAATTCCAGGGAAGAAAAGTATGCTTGTGGTCACTCAATGACCACAGCATAGGCCAGGAGAGTAGTAAACATCTCTCCTTGGATCATACCACGTTGGAAGAACTGAAAACTTACAAGTCCCTAAAAGTATCTCTGAAAACAGCTGCACAAAATCCCTAAAGCTTGGGACAGTATGTCCTCCATTCTGGAAGGAGAGCCCCACTTTAACAAACAGTTAAAAGTCACATAATAGGCTGGGAAAATAAGCAAACAATGGAAAAAAAAGCTCTGACTATTGAAAATTACTATAGTGACAAGGAAGAGCAAAACACACAATCAGAAGAAAACAACAAAGTCAAAGCTCCTACATGCAAAGCCTCCAAGAAAAATATGAATTGGTCTCAGGCATGGAAGAGCTCAAAAAGCATTTTGAAATTCAAGTAAGAGAGGTAGAGGAAAAATTGGGAAAAATCATGTGAGTGACACAAGAAAATCATGAAAAATGAGTCAACAACTTGATAAAGGAGACAGTAACACCTTAAAAAACAGACTAGGCCAAATGGTAAAAGAGGTCCAAAAAGCCAATGAGAAGAAGAATGCCTTAAAAAGCAGAATGGGCCAAATGGTAAAGCATGTTTTTTTTTTCCCTCACTGAAGAAAATAATACCGTAAAAATTAGAATGGAGCAAATGTAAGCTAATGACTTTATGAGAAATCAAGGAGCAATAAAACAATACCAAAAGGATTAAAAATTAGAAGACAATGTGAAATGTCGCATTGGAAAAAAGAACTGACCTGGAAAATAGATCCAGGACAGATAATTTAAAAATTATTGGACTACCTAAAAGCCATGATCAAAGATAGAGCCTAGACACCATCTTTCAAGAAATCATCAAGGAAAACTGCCCTGATATTCTAGAAACAGAGAGTAAAATAAAAATTTTGAAAATGCACCAGTCACCTCCTGAAAGAGATCCAAAAGTGAAAACTTCCAAGATTGTTATAGCCAAATTCCAGAATTCCCAAGTAGAAAATACTGCAAGGAGCCAGAAAGAAACAATTTAGGTATCATGGAGCCACAGTCAGGATAACACAAGTTATAGAAGCTTCTACATTAAAGGGTTGGAGGGCTTGAAATATGATATTCTGGAGAGCGTAAGAGCAATGATTACAACCACAAGTCTCCTACCTAGCAAAACTGAGTATAATCCTTCAGGGAGAAAAAATGAATATTCAATAAGATAGAAGACTTTCAAGCATTCTTTTTTTTTAATAAAATTCTTTATTTATTTTTAGTTTACCACACACGGTTCTACATAGTTTTGAGTTCCAGTTTTTCTCCCCTCCCTCCCCCCTCCCTCCCCAAGACGGCACGAAGTATCATATAACTGTCATGTATAACTTCGCATTGAATTAATTTATACACTAGTCAAGTCGTGGAGAAGAATTTTGACCAATGGAATGAATCATGAGAAAGAAGAAACAGAACCAAAAAAAAAAAACCCCAAAAACAAAAACAAAAGAGAAGCAGAAAAGGTGAGCATGTAGTGTGCCTCAGTCTGTATTCAAACTTCGCAGTTCTTTGTCTCGATGAAGATAGCATTCTCCATCGTGAGTCCCCTGGAGTTGTCCTTGCCCCTTAGGTTGCTGAGAAAAGCACAGTTTGTCAGAGTTGGTCCCCACGGAATCCATATATCTGTGGCTGCGCACAACGTTCTCCTGGCTCTGCTCCGCTCACTCAGCATTATGTCGTGTAGGTTTTTCCAGGTTGTTATGAAGTCTGCATCATCCCCATTTCTTATGGCACAATAGTATTCCATCACCTTCATACACCACAACTTGTTCAGCCATTCCCCAATTGATGGGCATCCCTTTGATTTCCAATTCTTGGCTACCACAAAGAGAGCTGCTATAAATATTCTTGTACATATGTTTCCTTTTCCCGCTTGCGTGATTTCTTTGGGATACAACCCTAGAAGTGGGATTGCTGGGTCAAAGGGTATGAACATTTCTATGGCCCTTTGGGCATAGTTCCAAACCACCCTCCACAATGGCTGGATCAGCTCACAACTCCACCAGCAATGCAACAATGTTCCAATTTCCCCACATCCTTTCCAGCATTTATCATTCTCCTGATTTGTTATTTTAGCCAATCTGACAGGAGAGATGTGGTATCTAAGAGTTGTTTTGATTTGCATTTCTCTAATCAGCAGCGATCCAGAGCATTTTTCCATATGCCTGTAGATAGCTTTAATTTCTTCCTCTGAAAACTGCCTGTTCATATCCTTTGACCATTTCTCAATTGGGGAATGGCTTGTATTCCTATATATTTGGCTCAGCTCCCTGTATATTTTAGAGATGAGGCCTTTATCAGAGATACTAGTTGCAAAGATTTTCTCCCAATTTTCTGCTTCCCTCCTAATTCTTGTTGCATTGGCTTTTTTTGTACAAAAACATTTCAATTTGACATAATCAAAATTATCCATTTTGCATTTTGTAATGCTCTCTATCTCTTGTTGGGTCATGAATTCTTTACTTTTCCATAAATCTGATAAGTAAACTATTCCTTGCTTTCCCAAATTACTTATAGTATCAGCTTTTACTCCTAAATCATGAACCCATTTGACTTTATTTGGTATATGGTGTGAGATATTGGTCTATGCCCAGTTTTTGCCCTACCATTTTCCAATTTTCCCAACAGTTTTTGTGAAATAGTGAATTATTAGCCCAGAAGCTGGCCTGTTTGGGTTTATCAAAGAGTAGACTGCTAAACTTGTTGATTCCTCCTACTTGTGTACCTATCCTATTCCACTGATCCACACCCCTGTTTCTTAACCAGTACCAGGCAGTTTTGATGACTGCTGCTGTGTAGTACAGTTTAATATCTGGTGTGGCTAAGCCACCATCTCTAGCATGTCTTTTCATTAATATCCTAGATACTCTAGACCTCTTGTTTTTCCAAATGAATTTTGTTATTATTTTGTCCAGCTCAGTAAAAAAATTTTTTGGTATTTCGATTGGTATGGCACTGAATAGATATATTAATTTAGGTAGAATTGTCATTTTTATTATATTAGCTCAGCCTAACCATGAGCAACTGATATTTCTCCATTTATTTAGATCTGATTTTATTCGCGTGAAAAGTGTTTCATAGTTATGTTCATATAGGCCCTGGGTTTGTCTTGGCAAATAGACTCCCAAATATTTTATAGTGCCTTCAGTAACTTTGAATGGAATTTCTCTTTCTATCTCTTGCTGTTGGGCTTTGTCAGTAATGTATAGGAATGCTGAGGATTTATGTGGCTTTATTTTATATCCTGCAACTTTGCTAAAGTTGTTTATTATTTCAAGTAGTTTTTTACTTGATTCTCTAGGATTCTCTAGATAAATCATCATATCATCTGCAAAAAGTGATAATTTAGTTTCTTCTTTTCCTATTCTAATTCCTTCAATTTCTTTTTCTTCTCTTATTGCTACAGCTAATGTTTCTAGTACCAAATTGAATAATAGGGGTGATAGTGGACATCCTTGTTTCACCCCTGATCTTATTGGGAATGCATCTAGTTTATCCCCATTACAAATAATGCTTGTTGATGGTTTTAGGTAGATGCTATTTATAATTTTGAGGAAGGTTCCACTTATTCCTATGCTTTCTAGTGTTTTTAATAGGAATGGGTGTTGTACTTTGTCAAAGGCTTTTTCTGCATCTATTGAGATGATCATATGGTTTCTGCTAGTTTTGTTGTTGATATGGTCAATTATGCTAATAGTTTTCCTAATATTGAACCAGCCTTGCATTCCTGGAATAAATCCTACCTGGTCATAGTGTATTATTCTCGTAATGAGTTGCTGCAATCTTTTTGCTAATATTTTATTTAAAATTTTTGCATCAATATTCATTAGAGAAATTGGTCTATAATTTTCTTTCTCTGTTTTAACTCTACCTGGTTTGGGTATTAGTACCATATTTGTGTCATAAAAAGAATTTGGTAGGACTCCTTCTTCACCTATTTTCCCAAATAGTCTACAAAGTATTAGAATTAGTTGTTCTTTAAATGTTTGATAGAATTCACATGTAAAACCATCTGGCCCTGGAAATTTTTTCCTAGGGAGTTCGTTGATGGCCTGCTCAATTTCTTTTTCTGATATGGGGTCATTAAGAAATTTCACTTCCTTCTCTGTTAGTCTGGGCAGTTTATGTTTTTGTAGATATTCATCCATATCTCTAAGGTTGTCAAATTTATGGGCATACAGCTGGGCAAAATAATTCCTAATTATTGTTTTGATTTCCTCTTCATTAGAGGTGACCTCACCCTTTTCATTTTTGATACTGGTAATTTGATTTTCTTCTTTCTTTTTTTAAATCAAATTGGCCAAAGGTTTGTCAATTTTATTGGTTTTTTCATAAAACCAGCTCTTTGTTTTATTTATTAATTCAATAGTTTTCTTGGTTTCAATTTTATTAATCTCTCCTTTGATTTTCAGTATTTCTAATTTGGTATTTAATTGGGGGTTTTCAATTTGCTCTTTTTCTAGCTTTTTCATCTGTATGCCCAGATCATTGATCTCCTCTTTCCCTATTTTATTCATGTAGGCATTTAGGGATATAAAACTTCCCCTAAGAACTGCTTTTGCTGCATCCCATAAGTTTTGGTATGTTGTTTCATTATTGTCATTCTCTTGAATGAAATTATTAATTGTTTCTCTGATTTGTTCTTTGGCCCACTCACTCTTTAGAATTAAATTATTTAGTTTCCAATTAGTATTTAGCTTATTTTTCCATGGTACTTTATTAAGAATGATTCTTATTGCATCATGATCTGAAAGGATGCATTGACTACTTCTGCTTTTCTGCACTGGATTGTGAGGTTTTTATGCCCTAGTACATGGTCAATTTTTGAGTATGTGCCATGTACTTTTGAGAAGAAAGTATATTCCTTTTTATCCCCATTCAGTTTTCTCCAGAGGTCTATCATATGTGCCTTTTCTAAAATTCTGTTTACCTCCTTAACTTTTTTCTTATTTATTTTGAGGTTAGATTTATCAAGTTCAGAAAGGGGGAGGTTGAGGTCTCCCAATATTATAGTTTTGCTGTCTATTTCTTCCTGTAACTCCCTTAACCTCCCCTCTAAGAATTTGTATGCCTTACCACTTGGTGCATATATGTTAAGCAATGATATTGCTTCATTGTTTATGGTGCCTTTTAGCAGGATATAATGTCCTTCCTTATCTCTTTTATAGATCTATCTTTACTTTTGCTTTGTCTGAGATTAGGATTGCTACACCTGCTTTTTTTACTTTAGCTGAGGCACAATATATTTTACTCCAGCCTTTTACCTTAACCCTATGTGTATCCCCCTGTTTCAGATACGTTTCTTGTAAACAGCATATTGTAGGATTTTGGTTTTTAATCCATTCTGCTATCTGCTTCTGTTTTGTGAGAATGTTCATCCCCTGCACGTTCAGGGTTATGATTTCTATCTGTGTCTTTTTCTCCATCCTAATTCCCCCTGTTTATGCTTTTATTTCTCCCTTTCCCCTTCTCCTCCTCAACAAAGTTTTGCTTTTGACCTCCGCTTTCCTCAGTTAACCCTCCCTCTTTATTCCCCTCCCTTATCTTACCGTTACCCACTTGCTACTTCTCCTCTTCCTTCTGCCCACCCCCCTCCCTTTTTCCCCCTTTATCCTCCCACTTCCCGTAGGACAAGTTAGATTTCTAAACTTATCAGAGTATGTTATTCCCTTCTTGAACTAGATCAGATGACAGTAAAGCTCAAATACTGCTCTTCTCCCTCCCTTCTTTCCCTCTACTATGTTTTTTTGCCACTTCCTTTGGTGTAATTTACCCTTTTCTACTACCTCCTTACCACTTCCCTCATAGCCCTCCCTTTATATCTCTTATTTATATTTTATATCTTTACATCAGTTAATTTATACAGGCATTCACAACCTATGTATATCCCTTTCATTTGTCATAATAGTTGTACCATTCACAAGAATGACTTATATATGTATATGTATATATATATATATGCATAAAAAACATACATAAGATGATATAGTCCCACATAAAGATGTAAACAACCTAAGCTTATTGGTTAATGAGATTTGTGGGGTTTTTCCCCCTGGTTACCTTTTTATGTCTCTCTTGAGTTTTGTATTTGGAGATCAAATTTTCCATTGAGTTCTGGCCTTTTCATCAGGAAGGTCTGGAATTCCCTTATTTCATTGAATGTCCATCGCCTTGCCTGGAAAATTATGCTTAGTTTTGCTGGGTAGTTGATCCTTGGTTGTAGTCCCAGCTCCTTTGCCCTTCGGAATATCATATTCCAATTTCTCCTGTCTTTTAATGTGGAAGCTGAGAGATCCTGCGTGATCCTGACTGTAGTTCCACGATATTTGAATTGCTTCTTTTTCGCTGCTTGCAGTATTTTCTCCTTGAGTTTATAGCTCTGAAATTTGGCTATAATATTTCTCGGTGTTTTCAGTTTGGGATCTCTTTCAGGGGGTGATGGGTGAATTCTTTCAATGACTATTTTGCCCTCTGGTTCTAGGACCTCTGGGCAGTTGTCTTTGATAATTTCTTCGAAGATACTGTCAAGGCTCCTTTTTTCATCGTGGATTTCCGGTAGACCAATAACTCTCAAATTGTCTCTCCTGGATCTATTTTCCAGGTCAGTTGTTTTGCCAATCAGATATTTCACATTTTTTTCTATTTTTTCATTCTTTACATTTTGTTTTATTACTTCTTGATGCCTCATAAATTCATTAGCTTCCACTTGCTCAAGTCTAATTTTAAATGAGTTAGTGTTTACATTTTGCTTTTGAGCCTCCATTTTCAATTGGTTGATTTCACCTCTCAGGGTGTCCTTTTCTCTCTCTAGATTCTGAATCTCCATAGCCATTTCGCCAATCTTATTCTTTAGGGACTTGATTTCATCAGTGGATTTTTTCTCCCTTTTTTCCATATTTTCTTTTAGCTCCCTAATTTGGTTTTTAAAATCCTCCTTTAGCTCTTCCAGCAGTGCTTTTTAGGCTGGAGACCAGTTCATATTAGCTTTTGAGATATCTGATGTATCTACCGTGTCATTGCTGTCCTCCATATCGATATTTTGATCCTGCCTGTCTCCATAGAAAGAATCTATTGTCCTCGGTTTTTTTGTATTCTTCTTCATGTTTGTTATTTTCCCTTTTCCTGGCGTTACAACTAATTTCTGTCTTTGGGCTCTCTGTCCCAGCTTTCTTATTCTGGGGATTGTGAGTCTAGAATTATAACCTTCAGTTTCCTGAGGTGTGGGGGAGGGGTCTGCCTCCCTGGCGTCTCACTCCCTGTGGGTGCTCTCCAGCACTTGCTTTTCAGCAATGGTCTCAGCTGTTTGTTGTTTGAGCTGATGTCTGGCACTTCCCCTGGGGGAGCAAGGTTACGTCTGGGCTCCCGGTGTTGTCCCCTGCCGACTCTTCCCCTCTGGGACTAATGAGCTTCTAGTATTAGTCCTGCGAGGCCCCACTACTCTCTCCTCTGTTTCAGTTCTCTTTTTTTTTTTTCCCGAGGAATTCTCTGGGTGAGGGGGGGAGGGATTAGAGCCTTTTACCCGGCCATTGAGTCTTCCGGAAGTTCAAGAAGCCGAGTTCCTGGGTTTTGCAAGCGTCAGGAGTGGGTGTTTTCACGGCCGGTGGCGTTGCGCTGCCTCTCGTCGCTCCCACAGACTGCCGTCCTGTGTTGGGAGGCCTGGGGATCTCTGCCGGTTTCGGGCACCCAGCTTTCTCCCAGCCCGTCTCCCATGTGGATTTCCTGGCCGGCCACTTCTGCCTTGGTCTGGAGCAGCTCCGCACCGAGCACTCTCCGAGCCTGCAGGTTTGTTCCTCTGACCTTTCAGACTCTCCCGGCTCGTAAATTTGCCCCACACAGACTGCTCGCGGTTTCTGACTCTCTCAAATCTGCTCAAATTCACTTTTTTATAGGAATCTGACAGACCTTGTGAGAGAACTCTGGTAAGACGCTGCCTTCATGCGGCCATCTTGGCTCCGCCCCCTTCCTTTCAAGCATTCTTGATGAAAAGACAATAGCTGAATAGAAAATTTGACTTTCAAATACAAGAGAAGCATAAAAAGGTAAAGAGGAAAGGGAACTCATAAGGTCTTAATAAGTTTAAATTGTTTACATTCCTACATGGGAAGATATTTGTAATTGGTAAGACCTTTCTCATTATTAAGGGAGTTAGAAGGAGTATATATAGAAAGAGGGCACAGGTGTGAGTTAAATATGAAGAGATGATATCTAAAAAGTAAAATTAATGGGTGAGAGAGGAATGTACTGGGAAAAAGAGAAAGGGAGAGGTAGAATAGGGTAAATATCTCATATAAAAGAATCAAGAAAAAGCTTTTACAGTGGAGGAGAAGAGGGGAATGGTGAGGGGGAATGAGTGAACCTTATTCTCATCAGAATTGTCTTAAAGAGGGAATAACATATACATGCAATTGGGTATAGAAATCTATCTTACCCTACAGGAGATTAGAAAGGGAAGGGAATAAGAGAAAGGGAGGGGGTGATAGAAGGAAGGGCAGATTTGAGGAGGGGGTAGTCATAAGCAAAAGACTTCTGAGAAGGGACAGGATGAAAGGAGAGAGAAAATAGAAAAAATGGGAGGGGGGATCAGATAGAGGGAAATACAGTTAGCAATAGTAACTGTGAAAAAATGTTGAAGCAAGTTTCTCTGATAAAGGTCTCATTTCTCAAACATATACAGAACTGAGTCAAATGTATAGAAATAAGAGCCATTCCCCAATTGATAAATGATCAAAAGAAGTGATCAGTTTTCAGATGAAGTAATCAACGTTATCTATAGCCATATGAAAAAATACACTAACTCACTATTGATTGGAGAAGTGCAAATTAAAAAAATTCTAAGGTACAACCTCAAACCTATTAGATTACTAATGCAACAGAAAAGGTAAATGACAAATGTCGGAGGGAGTGGGGAAGATGAAACTTCTGCACTGTTCTTATAGTTGTGAACAGATTCAACCATTCTGTAGAGCAATTTGAAACTATGCCCAAAGAGCTATAAAGCCATGCATACCCTTTGACCTAGCAATACCAATACTAGGTCTGTATCCCAAAGGACATAAGAAACAAAAAAGAAAAGGACCTATATGTACAAAAATGTTTATGATACCTCCCTTCTGGGGGCAAAGAATTAGAAACTGAGGTGATACCCATCAATTGGGGAATGGCTGAACAAGTCGCAGTATATGATTATGATGGAATACTATTGTACTATAAGAAATGACAAATAGGATGCTCTCGGAAAAACCTGGAATGACTTGCATGGGCTGATGCAAAGTGAAATGCACTGTGTACAAAGTAACAGAAATATTGTAAGATGATCAGCTGTGAAAGACTTAGCTATTCTTAGCAACACAATGACCCAAAACAACTCTGAAGGTCTTATGATGAAAAATGCTATCCATCCCCAGACAAAGAACTGATGGTATCTGAATACAGACTGAGACATACTTTTTTTTCCTTATTTTTCTTAAGCTTTTTTTTCCTCTGTTTTTTTCCACAACATGACTATTATGGATGCATTTTGCATGACTACACATGTATAACCTACATCGAATTGCCTGCATTCTCAATGTGGGGTGAGTGGATGTATTGTTAATGTATTGAATGTATTGTTAATGCAATGGGCAGATCTTTCCCATCCATTAATAGGCCCATGTGACCCGCTTAAATCACATGGAAGCCTAAGTCACATGAGTTTGAGTTACATTAAGCTGTGGTGGGAGGAGCTTGCTGAATGGCGGAACAGGAAGGGTGGAACAGGAAGGGTGGAGCAGAGCTGAGAGGAAGTGAGACAGAGCAGGCAGAGCTGAGAGAGAGACGGTGGGAGTTGTAGCTTGGAGAGAGAGGAGGCAATCAGAGAGAGCAGCAGTTAGCCTGAGCCAGAGCCAGGGAGTGATTTTGCTTAAGGGTGTTTATTTGTGGGAAGGCCCTAAAGGAGGGAAGGCTTGGGGATGGCAGTGCCCCCCTGCATTGATACTGTGTATAGACTTCTTTGTTGCTATGATGGATTTGGCTTTCTGGTGTTTGAATAAATGTTTTGGTTCTGTCTTCCATGTGGAGAGTCTGTTATATTTTGTGATTCAGAACTACGCTGACATATTCATAACCATCATAGGTGCTGTGAATATCACATTGGTGCTACAGGGGTGGGGAGGGAGGAAGGGAGCAAATTTGGAACTCAGAGTTTTAAAAATGGAAGTTAAAATTGTTTTTACATGTAACTGTGGAAAAGAAAATTAAATACTAATTTAAAAAATAAAGAGAAGAGGGAGGGAGGGAAGGAGGAAGAAAGGATGGGAGGAAGGGGGGGAGGGAGGGAGGAAGGAAGGAAAGAAGGAAAAGAAGAGGAAGGAAGGAAGAAAAGAGGATCATTGAGGCACAATTTTATAAATGCAGAGGACAGCACAAAAAGGAGGTCAGAACAAGCTGAGACAAACACAATAGATTTGAAAGCTACAGTTCCAATGTATATGATTTAAAATAAAGCAACTTCACCATAAAAGAAATCTGCAGCTTCATGTGCAAGCCTCTTCTTTTTGTTCTACTACATATAGTACATGCCCTCTGGGTACTGAAGTGGATAGATTATGGGACTTGAAGTCAGGAAGATCTGAGTTTGAATCCTTCCTCCAACATTTAGTAGTTGTTATGGCCTATACAAGTCACTTAATTTCTTTCAGCTTCAGTTTTATCATCTGTAAAATAGAGATAATAGCACCTACCTCACAGAATTGTTGAGAAGACCAAATGAGAAATAAATCTAGATATGTGTGTTATATATGATTTATAAATCAGATTATATGTATATGTGTGTGTATGTATACGTAACTTTGAAATGTTAAACTGCTGTCTAAAGGCTACTTCTTCTTATCATCATTATATGATATGGCAATGCCTATTTGTTTGGTTGTTTGCTAAGTTTAGAATTGTTGAGAAATAAAAGGGAACCTAACCCCTCTCATTAGAGTTCCAAGGTTCTGTAGGACCGAACCTAGTTCAGTAAACTTGCATGGGTCCAGGACAGCCCTAACCCCTTTGTTCAGTCAGCATGTCTGGATACACATGCATACACTCACTCTGGACTTTAAACTTCTCTTAAATTGATTTATATTTTCAATCTATGTAACATATTTACTACCTGCTGTACTTTCTTTAGTTCATCCCAAAAGTCCCTCCTTTAAGCTCGAAGTATATCTTGCTACCTTTTTGTTTGTTTTAACTGGACTTTTTTTTTATTTCACTGGCATAGCGAATTATTCTGTTGAGGAAATTCACTCAACTAATCTCAATTGGTACCTCCTCTATAGCTTACAACAACTACATCTTACAGACTTTGGGAAATGGCCAATAGCATGAAGAGGTTAAGTCACTTGCCTAGTGTCAAACAAAGGCAGCTAAGTGACAAAATGCATAGAGTGCTGGACCTGAAGTCAAGAAGTCTCATCTTCCTGAGTTCGAATCTAGCCTTGGATACTTAGTCACTGAACTAACAACTGAAGGACTGTGAAACATCTAGAATGTATAAAAAGTGGAACTTTAACCAGGTTTTGCCAACTCTAGCCTGAATTTCTATCCACTACATCATACTAAGATTCAAAGCAGGAATGGACCCAAAAGATTTTTCATTTTCTGGTGTGTGACTGAGACTCAGAGAAGTTAGACTGACCCAAGGCCAGTTAGTGTTAGACTAAGTTTCATTAAAACCCTGATCCTTTGACTCAAGAGTCTGTGCACTTTCCACTGCTGGATACCCAAGACTTTTCACTAGTAGAAAGAATACAGGCTCTTGAATTAGAGAGGATGAGGGTTTAAATCAATCTCTGATGCCTCCTTCCTATTTTTAGTAATATGTTGTTGGTCAGTTGTTTCAGGCATGACCAACTCTTCATGACCCTATTTGGAGTTTTCTTGGCAAAGATACGGAGTGGTTTGCCATTTCCTTCTCCAGCTCATTTTACAGATGAGAAAACTGAGGCAAACAGGGTTAAGTGACTTTCCCAAGGCAAGTGATTGAGGCCAGATTTGAACTCAGGAAGATGAGTCTTCTTGACTCTAGGTCTGGCACTCTATCCGCTGTACCACGTAGCTTCCCCTTAGTAATATCCCAGGGGTGGGGAACTTGCAGCCTCCAGGCCACATGTGACCCTCTAGGTTCTCAAGTGCGGCCCTTTGACTGAATCCAAACTTCACAGAACAAATCCCCTTAATAAAAGGATTTGTTCCATAAAACTTGGATTCAGTCAAAAGGCTGCATCCACATATGGTCTCAAGACCACAGGGTTCCCCACCCCTTTTCTAGGATCCTATACACATGCCCATATTTACCCTATCATACCTGTAAAAGCCTGGCCACACTATGACTTCTAACAAGTGGGCATGAACAAATGTTAAGCATCCTGAGTTCTAATCTTTGCCCAAGAATCATTTTTAATTACTGAAAAAAGACATAGAAGGTGATAACTTCTGACTTGTGCATGAATTGGATTTAAGTGAGGCAAAGCTGCACAAAGTTATCAACCTCACTCTCTCTCTCTTCCAGAGTCATCAAAATCCAGTGGCGAGACAAAAGCTAAGACAACTGGTGATGGTTTGAGATGCAGTGGATGACATCGATTTCTTTGTTGTCTGACCAAACCCTAAGCTTGCCACAATGCCTGCTTCAGCTGCCTTTGTGGCTGTTGAAATAAATTGTTCTCATCTGCCCATTCTCCCAGGGAAGTCTTTACATGCTTGGGGTAGACACCCCACTAACTCACTGAAGGGCTTGAGACCCCTCAGTTACCCTCATCCTGGTTTAGCCTGTCTACCAAAATGGTTTACCAGGATGTGGCTGTCGTGTATGCCATAGCTTCTTGGAGCCACCAGTAAGAACTGGGTGAATCAGGTGGACACCAAAGGTGGAAAGCAGCTCTGAAAAGGGGTTAGCAAGCCCTCACACAAGAGGTGCTAGTCCTCCCTGAGCATACCATATACCCCACAAAGAAGGTAAGGAAAGCAGGAAATAAACATTGATTAAGCTCCTACTCTGTGCCAGGAAGGGTGCGAAGTGGTTTACAAATGTTATCTCATTTGACCCTCACAACAACCCTAGAAGACAGGTGCTGTTATTGTCCCCATTTTATAGTTGAGGAAAACTGAGGCAGGGGTTAAGTGACTTGCCCAGGATCACACAGCTAGTATCTAAGGATAGATCTGACTAACTCCAGACGTGGTACTGTCTCCATTCCATACCCTAGCTGTCAAGGGTGAGTAATATTGAAGAACAAAAAGAACGTAATCATAAAGTCCAAGTCAAAATCTTTCCTTAGGAAATTGATCCACATCAGCAGGGAAAGGGAATAAGGAAAGTGCAAAACAGGGGTTAAAATAGGAACATTAAACAATTACCCAAGCAATACATAGAAAATCAGTGGAATTGGGAAAATTATTGACTAGAAGAAGAGAGATGCTTTGAATACTCCCAGAACACTGTGAAAGCTGGTTTTCCATCTACCCAGAGCCAACTGGGCAATGAGTGCCAGATGGTACTGATAGGACCCCTCTTGATGTTTCAGGCTTTGATCAGATCCCCACCTCATCTCTCATCTCTGTCTTTATCTTTATAGACTGACAGTTTCATTCTTTAACGAGTCCTGTGGAAGCCATTCTACCCTTTTGTTCATTCCCAGTGTCTTTCTCTGTGCCTTTTGTGCTTCTATTATTTATAAATCAGATTATTTCTAATGTTCAGAAACTCCGTGGTGTTGAACAAGGCTAATATAATGGCTTATCTGGAGCTTACAGTACATGAATTAGAAGGTGAGAATACAGAAAGTGAAAAGTTGAAGGTAAAATGATCTTTAAGATGAAGGCAATTTTCACATGACTGGGTGTATTTCCTTTAAAATCTCACAGAGCACATTAGCACTATGCAATTTCATGAGTTTATTTAAAATGAAACTCCATCTGGGAACATAAATGACTATAGAAAACATATTAGTAATCTAGGCTTTTTTCTTAAATCACATGCAATACCTACCAGGCTTACCTGTAGTCTTAAATAACAAGATCTATCAAGAGTAGAACTAGAAAAAGGTTTAGAGTTCCCACACTATGAATTTCCCATTCTGAGAAAAAAATCACAAATTCTTTTCATATTAGCATATTTCTAATTGACAGGGGCTGTGTCTAATCACTTACCATAGACAATGCTAGGTGATTTATGTAAGTTTAAAATTAATATCAACAATAAATTTAAAATAAAAACATGTGAACTAAGTCATTTTTATGTACTAAAAGTGCCTTTGGTTTATTTTATTTCCAACAACTAGGACAACATGATTCTTCAAAGGAAATCTTATTAATCATTCATGCAGATAAATATAGAGTTGTTTATAACCCTAGAATGAAAGAAATTAGTTTTCTTCTTCTGTCAGAATGTGGTTTTGGAGAGAGCAACAATTATTTTACATGCACACACACACACAACTACAATGTAAACAAAATAAACAAACATTTAAACCAACATAATGAAAAGGGGATGGATATATGTAAAAATTGTAAGAAATGTTGTAGAAGAGTAATAGATAGAACTTTGTTAACTGTGTTCAGGAAAAGAATAAATAAGATACTACTCCATGGTTTTAAATGGGAGAAGGAGAATAATGATAGTGCAACAGGAAGAAATAGTAAAAAACAAATAACAAAAAAGCACACAAAAGGAAAACAAAAAACAAAGGACTAAGTTTCAGTGAAAATTTAATTAAAAATAGTAATGATAGTAACGCTTAGTATTTACATAGTGTTTTTAGGCTTATAGAAAACTTTAAAAATATTATCTGATTTTATCCGAACAACAACCTCAAGAGCTAAACGGTTTTGGATATGTTGGAAGTTTTGGTGGGACATCCAGTTGGATGACATATGTGTCCCATAGACAATTGGAGTTATAAGACTAATGCTCAAGATAGGAACTGAAATTGGAGATAGAGGTGTGGGAGGCACAGGCCTAGAAGTGATAGTCAAAACTATGAGGGTGAATGAAATTGCCAAGAGAGAAAATATAAAAAGATAAGAAAAAGAGATAATAGGACAAAGCCTTGGGGAATACCCAAGGTTGGTAAATGGTTGGTAAAATACAGGGAGCAAGTAAAGAAAACAGAAAATTTTAGAAATAGTTAGCACAACCATAGGAATATGCTAATTCTGAAGCCAATGGAGAAGGAGAGCACCCAGTAAAAGATGGTCAAACATGTTTTAAAAAGTAACCAACTCATTGGCATAGTTTTGAAGTCCAAAAGCCAAAAATAGAACCTGGGGGGTAGGGGTGAGGGTACAGCAGAGGAATAAAGACCAGCCTATGCAGAGGCTCTAAGACAACTCACCAATGGAAGAAGGGGACAGGTTTTACAGAGGGTTGTTTCAGATTGAGAAGACCCCAGGGTTGGATGTTCCAGGGTCAGGAGGTCTTCAGGTGCTATGAGAAGTTTCAGTGAGGTGTAGATGTGCAGGAGCCAGGAACAGAACAAGGAGAGGGGGCAGAGTATGGCTGGGGACAGAGGTAAAAAGAAAAAGATTTGGAACTACAATTACAAAGAAAGAATTCAAAAGAGTAAAACAAAAGGACAGGACAGGGGTCCAGTGAGTTTATTTGTAATTAATTAAAATCAGCTGGCCTCAAAGACAGGAAGATCTGATTTTAAGCTTCCCCCTTGCCACATATCTTTTCAATGTCCCAGGGAGTATGTTCACTAGGATTCCCTATGTCAATAAAAATGTAGACCCTTTCCCCTACCAAAACCATATACAGAGACAAAGAGCGAGAGAGCAAGAATGAGAGACAGAGAGACAGAGAGAGAGAGAGACAGAGAGAGAGAGAGAGAGAGAGAGAGAGAGACAGAGACAGAGACAGAGAGACAGAGACAGAGAGAGACAGAGAGACAGAGACAGAGAAACTTTCTCCATCAACTCTATAAAGTCCTGGATGAGAAAAAGATGAATTGTATGGCAGAGGATATAAATAGTTAAGGATGCATATGTTAGACAACAGAAGGTCAGGGGAGGGAAGTAATGTAGGGTTGTACCTAGTGATTCTTGGGGCCAAGACTGGGCATGAAAGCAAGTGAATCCAAAATAGTAGAAGGTGGATTAGAAGATTATGAATGAGTCAAAAATAGACTTTGTATAAGATTAATCAAGCAATCAATAAACATTTATCAAGTACCTACTCTGGGTCAGGCACTGTGCTAAGTGCCAGGGAGACAAAAAAGAGACAAAGGACAGTCCCTGACTTCAAGGATCTTATAATTTAATGGGGGAGACAACGTGTAAACAAATATATACAAAGCAAGCTATATGCAGGTTAAATGGGAAATAATTAAGAGGGAAATAACTGGAATTAAGAGGAATTTAAAAAGGCTTCTTGAAGTAGGTGGGATTTAAATGTAGCCAGAGAGGACAGTAGTTGGAGAGAAGCAAAGAGCATTCCAGGCATGGGGCACAGCCAGAGAAAATGCCTGAAGTTGAGAGATGGAGTGTCTTGTTCTTGGATCATGTAGAAGGCCAGTGTCACTGGACCAAAGAGTATGTGTCAGGGAGAAAGGAATTAGACTGAAAAGGTAGGAGGAGGCTGGGTTATAAAGGACTTCGAATGCCAAACACTGAATTTTGTATTTACTCCTGGAGGTAATAAGAAGCCATTGATGTTTATTGAGTAGGGAGGGACATGATTGGACCTGTGTGACCTTTAGTGGTGGAGTGGAGGATGGGACTAGAGTGAGGAGAGACTGGAGGCAGGCAGACCCACCAACATGCTATCACAGTAATCAAGCTGTGAAGCGATGAGGGCCTGCACTAGAGTGGGGGCAATGTCAGAGGACAGCAGAAGAGGAAATATCAGAAAGATGTTAAAGGGTGAAACCAGCAGACCTTAGCAACAACTTGGATTTAAGAGTTGATAAAGAGGAATTCAGGATGACTCCTAGATCTTGAGTCTTAGGGACTAGGAGGATGGTGTTGCCTTTTACAGTAATAAGAAAGATGGAGGTGAGGGAGGGTTTGGCAGAGAAGATAATGAATCATTGTTTTGTATATAATGAGGTTAAGATGCCTACAAGACATCCAGGTCAAGATGTTGAAAAGTTAAGTTGGATTTGCAAGATTGGAGTTCAGTAGGGAGATTGGGATAGGAAAGGTAGATTTGAGAATCATCAGTATTGATATAGTAATTAAATGATGAGATCACCAAGTGAAGTTATATAGAGGGAGAAAAGAAGAGGGTCCAGGACAGAACCCTGTGGGACACCTATGGTTAGAGAGCATGATCTGGGTGAGAATTCAACTAAGGAGACTGAGAAGGGGCAGTCAGGTCAGAGGAGAACCAGGAGAGAGTGGTTTCCTGAAAACCTAGAGAGAAAAGAGTACGAAAGAGGAGATGATAGTCAATAGTGTCAGAGCGGTCGAGGTGAATGAAGGCAGAAAAGGCCATCTGATTTGGCAATTAAGAGATCACTGATAACTTTAAAGAGACTACTTTCAGAGGATGATAACATTAGAAACCTGATTGTAAGGGTTTAAGAAAGAAGTGAGAGGAGAGAAAATGGAGGCACCTCTTGGAGATAGGCTTTCAAAGTTTAGCCACAAAAAGCAGAAGAGGCATAGAATAACAATTAGTGGGGATAGAAGGATCAAATGGGTTTTTTTTTCCCAGGATAGATCATGAGTTAGGTGAAATAATGGGAGATTGTGATTGGAAAGTAGAACTTCAAAGTTTTAGATTTAGATTAAAATTTTGAAGGGTGATAAAAGTATTAAGTATTAACAGAATAAAATTGGGAAAGAGAAGGTCATTGGAGTGAAGGATGCTGAATTGCTGTGTGGTCAGATTGTTAGAAGGGTAACACTGCCTAACTTATAAGTCCTTGAGGAAGATGGCAAGGTGAGCTTTGAAGAGAAAGATAACCATGAGTTAGGTATCAAAGTCACAAGAAAAAGCTGGAAGAAGGGCCTAGGGGTTGATAGATAACAGTAACCAGCAAGATGAAAGGGTGATATAACTAAATGCATCACATAGATTTCAAGTGTGTAAGCCTTTAGTCAGAGTTTTTTTCCATGACATATATGGTACATGTGTATTTTGGGGATTTCTCACCTCTACTTATTATTCTCATGCAGATAATATGGAAAACACAACCCAATGTCTTGTGAGCACCCATTTTACACAACTCAACACAACTCAAAGAAGAAACATTTTATTTACAGGTTGATGAAAAAATATAGAACTTATGACAAAGTTCATGGAAAAGTAACACCTACCACCAAGCAGCCCTTGCCCACAAAACTGTATATACTGCCTTTAGTCACTTTTAGTCCTTCACTAGCTGGTGGCTCTCCCTGTCATTCTAGGCAGCTTCCAGATGGTGGAATCATTTCCCATTTTGGATCCTCCTATGCCTCACAGGAGGGGCTGTTGGTACTGCTTCCCATTTTGGTTCACTCTCATCAGCTCCCTTTTTCTCATTTTTCTGGCCCTTCTGTATAGTATAGCCCTTTAGGCACCACTGACACTTTACCAAAAGAGAAGCCTTTCTCTATGAGGACCCCCATACAGACACTAAGAGCTGAAGATTTCAGAGTTTCCTTATCTTGGAAGGGGACACAGTTTTCAATGTGTTACAGCTCTAACACAATGTCAAAACAAGGTGCCTTCATGATGCATTTCCCTGAGCTCTGTCTCACAGAAAGTCAGCAAGTTGTCATGAAAAAAGCAATGCAGATAGACCTCAAACCACCATAAACTGAGACTTAGTAGTTCTAAAGTTTGTTTTCCCTTAGGTACCTATTCAATTGAAAACTCCCCATCAATGTAGAAGTTTGATAAAACTCATTTCCCCCATCTCTCCTCCAACTTATCTTTATGTCTGTATCTTATTTGCTGCCTGTCTCTATCTGTCTTTGCATCTGTTCCTCTTTGTTAGTCTCTGTGTGTCTCTGTCTCTCTCTGTCTCCTTCTGTCTCTATCTCTCTGTCTCTGTGTCTCTGTCTCTTTCTGTCTCTGTCTTTCTCTCTGCCTCTCTGTCTCTGTCTCTGTCTGTGTCTGTCTGTCTGTCTGTCTGTCTGTCTCTCTCACCCCTCCATGCAGATTTTCTCCTCAATGAATCTCTGAAAGGGAGGTCAAGATGAGAAGGAGAGCAAGCAGATGGAGAGCAGAGAAGAAAAGGGGTAACAGTAAACAATCTTTCCAACAGTAGCATTGATGGTAGGAGAATGAATTGAAAGTGGTAATGGGGAGCAAAGGGCGTGCCCACCCCTTTTCATGGATTTCAGTGTCAGAGAGAGTGGAATGATGTCTCGAAAAATTGAAAGAGACGGGATATTCTATGTCAGTGAAATGGGGTAATCAATTCTCAGTGAATGTGAGGAGGCAGAAGGAAAAAACGTTGGCTTACAATTTCAAAGACATAGGGACTTTATTTGAGAATAGAATAGAGATGTTGAAATTCAGAATGGAATGGTCAAAGAGATGGGCAAATTGAGTCAGAGTAATCTTAGGAAGGAATGAGACTGATTAAAATAAAGATGAATGTTCAAGAGATGCTAACATGGGCATGCAAGATGTGAAAGTGGAAGAACAGAACCAAGGCATGTGAAACTATCACGTATCACACGTTGGCCAATAGATTCAAGTGGTGAGCTGCATCTACAGAGTTTAAATAAAGAACCTGCAGAGTTAATTTCCCCATAGAGTTTGAATAAAAATGTACCTCAATAGTAGTTTAAGGAAATCTTGCTCCCATTTAATTTCTGCTTCATAATGGCAGGACTATAATGTCTGGGCTCTGAGCATGGGTAGCAGCGCCAATGAGAGATGCAAAACATGAAACATTCATGAATCTCTGAACAAAAAATATTATTCTTTGCCATGGATAAATGAATATGGAAAACAAATTCTGCTTTTTCCAAGAACAAATGAACATCTTTCTATTTTTCCCTTTAAAACTGAGAAGCATATAAAAGATTATGAAAATCATATTTGCTATTGAAATATGTCTCAAGTCTTAACTGTATCTAATTTCCAAAAATAGAAATTGTTAATAAGCATCTAAATTAAGTTAATCATAGTGAATCATCATTAATGTTAGTGTATCATTACAGAATGATAGTGTGCCATCAGAGTTTCACTTATACTTGTTTTCTGTGAATGCTTAAAACTCAATTTTAAAATGCAAATTGTTTCTTTAAGGATTAACAAATAGGGAAAGTCTTAGGCACCTTCTTGAACTATACAAATCAGCTTATGCAAATGACTAAGTGAACCATTGCTAATATCAGAAAGAGATAAAAATATATTATCATGTTACCAATAGCTAAGGTCACACATAAACATTTAATCACACAGATAAATAAAATAGAGATGGGGGAACAAAAGCCAAATAGTCTTCATAATTCAAATTGATTAGATGGTGTGATATCATTGTAAATAGGTCATTGGAAAAATACTTTCTCCTATTTACACACAAAACAAATAATTATTTTTAAAAGGTTTATAAGGTCAAATGTGCTTCAAGCAATAATAATAATAATTAACAACAATGATAGTATTTATATATCACTTTAAGGTTGGCAAAGAGCTTTATATATGTTAACTCATGATTTGAACAGAGCGAAGAGTATAGGAGGCTTTCAATAAATACTCATTGAATTGATTTGAATAGAAGAAAATATAAGGGATTTTTAAACTGTTCTGGCAGCAAAAACAAAGGGACCACCTGTAGCAGACATTATTAGTGTGAAGTCAGAAAACACTAAAACAAAAAAA
The DNA here is from genome assembly GCF_011100635.1 of Trichosurus vulpecula. Classification (NCBI taxonomy): domain Eukaryota; kingdom Metazoa; phylum Chordata; class Mammalia; order Diprotodontia; family Phalangeridae; genus Trichosurus; species Trichosurus vulpecula. The sequence goes on from NC_050580.1 coordinate 219,010,353, forward strand.
AAGATCTGTTTATCTTGCCTTTTGCATGTCAGGAGTAAGTTAGATTAAAGAACCACAGATCAGCCAAGGATTTCTGAAGACTCCTGACTGGACATGCAAGAACGAACCTGTGTGAGTAGGAGGATGCTATTTAATGAACAGTGTCTGACTTTCAGGAGGCAGTTAGGTAGTTCAGTAGATGGAGTGCAGGACCTGGCATTAGGAAGACCTGAGTTCAAATTCGACCTCAGACACTTCCTACCTATGGGACCTTGGGCAAGTCACTTAACCTCTCTTTTCCTTAATCCACTGCAGAAGGAAAGGGCAAACTATTCCAGTATCTTTTCCCAGAAAACCACATGGACAGTACTGGTGTGCTGTGGTCCATTGAGTTATGAAGAGTCAGACACAACTGAACAAAAAAAATCTGTCTTTCAAGATGTACTGTAATATTAATTAAGTTGGGACTTTTTTACTGTTTTAAAATGCTAAACTAATTAAGTGTCTTTGATTGAGTCTTACTAGGTGCAAAGCCCCAGGCCCAAACCCCTAATTACTAGGTGCTAAGCAGATGTGGGCATGAAGCCCCCAGGGGCCTAAGGGGAGTTGCTAAGACCAGAGCAAATAGTAGGTGGCTAAGTTCTGGTTGCTCAGATGGCATTTGATGACATTTGAAGACTGTATAAAAAGAGAGAGCAGAGCTGTTTGCTTGAGGCTCTCCCTCCTGGAGGAGTGTTGGTGTGGGACTCTGGGCAGCTGCTCTAAGAGCCTCCTGGCTCATCAACCCAGATGTTGATGGTTTCTTGGTAACTATGAATTGTGATTTGCTCTGTTTATATTATGTATGTTTGTAACTTGTTTGTATTTGCTCTGAAGTTCAGGCTGCTGGCTTTTCCTCCTGAATTGAGTTTATATGTATATGTTAGATTAAAGTGAAGTTGTTAGCCCCTTTCCTTAGTAAAGCAGATCAAAAGAACCTATGCTGCCAGAGTTCTTGTTGTTGGGTGTGTGTTGATCCTTCACCCCCACAGCAGCTGCTAGCCAAATTGTTGCAACACATGCACAGAAAAATGAAGAGCATGGAGCTATAGTTTCCATTTGTTCATTCAGTAAAATTTTATCAGAACTCTAATGTATGCAGAGCAATGTTCTGGGTACCAGGAAGGATAAAAGTTTTAGATAAAATCCTTCACCTCATGGAGCTTAAAAACTAGAAGAGGGAGAACACCTGAAGAAACTTAATATGTAATGTCACACAAGTGCTTTAGAAAGTTGAAAAATGCCATATATATAAATTACCTGGTATCTGTAAGGACTAACTTTGATAGACTTGGCTCTTCTCATCAATGCAAGGTTCAAAGACAGCTCCAAAAGACTCATTATGAAAAAAGCTATGCACATCCAGAGAAAGAATTACAGAATCTGAATGCAGATTGAGGCAAACTATTTGCTCTCTTTTTTTCCTTCTTTTTTGGTTTCATTTCTTCTTTCTCATGATCATTTTATTGGTTATAATTCTTCTCTACAATTCAACTATTATGTAAATAAGTTTAAGGCAAAGGTGTATGTAGAACTTATATGGGATTACATGCCATGGGGGAGGGAGGAGAGGGAGGGAGAGAAAATTTGGAATTCACAAACTTGTGGAACTGAGTGTTATAAACTAAAAATTAAACAAATTAATAAAAAAGAAAGTTGAAAAATGAAGTACTATGTAAGCTCCAAAGGAGAAAGTCTATTTTGAAAAGGAAGAATTAATGATGATATTATTACAGAGGAGGGACCATTTGAGTTGGGTTTTAAATGATGGGGTATTGTTCATCTTTCATTTTTGAAGAGGACCAATGACATCAACTTGTGTGTGAATTGGATTTAAATGAGGCAGTGTTGCACAAAGTCATCAGCCTTACTCTCTCTTCCAAAGTCACCATAATCCAGTGGCAAGACAAAAGTCAGGATGACTGGTGGTGGACCTGGATGACCTTGGCTTCTTCAATGTCTGACCAAACTCTAAGTGTTCCACAGCACCTACTTCAGCCACCTTCATGGTTGGTGAACAAAATTTTCTCATCCACCTGTTCTGCCAGGGGAAGTCTTCACATGCTTGGGGTAAACATTCCTTTAACTCACCAATGAGTTTAAAGCCTGCTGATTAACCTCAATCTACTTTAGCCTGTCTGCTAAGGTGGTTTTACTGAGGTGTGGCCACTGTGCATGCTATAGCTTCTTAGAGCCACAGGTGAGATTCGGATGACAGGTGGACACCAAAGGAAGATGAGCAGCCCTGAAAGGCCTCCGGAAGCCCTCACACCAGAGGTGCAAGTCCTCCTGAACACTGCATTACATCCCAAAAGATGGATAGTAATTCAACAGATGAGAAATGGGAAGAACATTCCAGGAATAAGTGAGTACAAAGGTAAAGATAGAGCCAGGAAAGAAATTACAAAGGATAGAAAATATAGTGTGACTAATGCTTAGAGTGAATAGAGGAGAATTAATGAGGCTGAAAAGGTAGGGTAGCCCTTGATTACAGAAAGCCTTGAATGACAGAAAGAGGAATTTGAATCTCTTTGGTAGGCAATAGAGAACCACTGAGAATATTTGAGCAGGGGGCAACATGACCAGATCTATGCATAAGAAAGATTATTCTGGTAGCAATATGAAGGAAACCATTGGAGGGGGGACAGATTAGAAGATTATTTATGAGACTATTGCTATAGTCTAAGAAGGTTGTTATAAAGGTCTATGGTAAGATAATAAACATGGGAGTTGATGATTTATATAATAATTAAGGAGAGAGAATAGTCATGGTTATATTGTTGTTGAGTCATTTCAATCATGTCTAATTCCTCCCTGACAAAGATATTGGAGTGGTTTGCCACTTGCTTCTCCAACTCATTTAACAGATGAGGAAACTGAGTCAAAAAGGTTAATTAACTTGTCCATTGTCATACAGCTAGTAGATGTCTGAGGCTGGATTTGAACTCAGGAAAATGAATCTTCCTGACTCCAGGACTGGCACTCTACGTGAGAGATAACGAAAACACAGTTGAAATCGAAAGGAAAAATAGGATAGGGGAAGATATAAGTTTTATCAGCATTACCCTAATTTGTAGGCATTAAAGACTTCAAAGGTTACATATTAAAATTAACACGCAATTAGTTTGGGTTTTTTTTTCACTAACCTAGGGACTTCTAGCTCACTTCCAAAAATGGGGGGAAATCATATATTAAGTGTATATTATGTACAGTACACTATGCTAGTCCTTGGAAGAGATAACAAGCTTGATTAAGACATTGCCTTTGTCCTCACAACCTAGAAATGGGATAAGAAATCTATATAGATAACTATCCTACAAATAAGTGCATATGTAATGGACATCCAACTCAACTGTGAAATACACTCTGATACTCAAATTCTGTACTAGAGTTAATCATTGGCTCAAGCTCTTGTCCAAAGAACTTTTTACCAACAGCCCAGGCAGGAACCGTAAATCAAAAAGCAATAACATTTAATTAGCACAGAATAGCAAAGTAAATAAAAGAGACAATCACATGATAGAATCATTCACAGTCTCCCTTCCCTTCCCCCAAACCATCTTCTACAGATGCTGATCCCAGAAGAGGAAAAGAACAATTCCCTGAGAAACCCATGCTCTGAGATGAAAAAGAGTTGTGCTGGGTATGGGAAGACTTTCTCTGGCCTGAGTTCCCATGCCGCCATCTCCCAGATGGTGATGATGCCTCATTCTTTCTTAGCTCTTTCTCTCATAGTTATTTTGGCCAGGACTCTCTTGGCACTGACATTGGTGCTCCATTCTTCCTTCACAAACATCACCTGTTCCCCCCTATTGATGCTTCCCACATCTCAATTCTGTACTGCTTCTTAACCAAGCTAATGCTATTATCCACTGAAGTTGTCATCTGCTGCTTCAGCTGAAACCACCTAGGGCCAAAAGGTCTCAGAGCTAGTTAGCATGGGTATCAGTACTTTTGTTAGTCAGACCAATATCATACTTTACCAACATACAAAAAGGTTACTCTGGTAGCTGTTAAAACCTTGCTTGTTCACCACCCATGAAGAAATCTCCCCAGCCTTCATTCATAAGTAAATTAGAGAAAATGAATTCCTTTCACCTCTTCTCCACACCAAGGTAGAGTCTGTGTGTCCCATATACAATCTATACCTCCTAATGAATCTTTCAGAGACTGAGAAAAAACATATCAAGGCAGAGCACCCCCAATACATTCTTTTCTTTCCTTTCAATTTTCATCATGCCCCTCAGCACTTCAGCCATGCAAATTGTCTTGAAACTCTGATAAGCCTCAAGAGGAGACAGAAATAAATAAGGGGGCGGCATAACTTTTGGTCAGCATTCTTGCCACTGACTAAAGGACCCTATTACCCTGACATCTAAAATGGGGCATAGAAAGGGATACTTAAATTTCAAGGGAAGAAGACATATTTCCTGACTAGGGGGAACAAGGAAATTTTCATATAACATGAAGCACCTTATTTGAAGGATGACAGTATTATAAGCACAGGGAAAGGTAATAAAGAATAAGATGTGTATAACAGCTTAGAAGAAATACATTTTAAAGCTTACAACAAGGTTAGGATTTAAATAAATATAGGAAAGTTGGTCTCTGACCAACCACCCCTCCCCTTCTCCTAGACTAAGGAACCCAGGATCTAATTGCAGAAAATAAAGAGCTAACAATTGCTTAACTTTAAAGCTGTGGCCCTGCTCATCGATCTGGTTATGAAGTCTAAATAAGTTCATTGGTCGAATGTAAGAGATCCTAGCCCATGGTCTGGATAAAAGATTGGCCATGTTCACAGGTGGCCTTTAAAGATAGTTGAACAGTTCAAGAGCCAGTCAATTTGTGTGAATCCAAGCCCAGGCTGTTTTATGAAGGGTGACCCATGAACCTATACCTGAGAGGGGAAGGGGTGAGGAACTTTATTTGGGTGTAAATAAACTTCTCCCCACCCCCCTCAGCTCTTCCATCTAATACCAGACTAACTTGTGCAGTAGGGCAGTTAGAGAGTTAAAGTTCAAGACACAGTTGAGATAGGAGAGATACACAATCTTTTTTAAAGACAGATACAAGGGAGCAGTCATTCAAGGCTGGGAGTACCTTCAAGAAAAGAGACACCTGGCAGTAGAGAAAGGAGCCAACCATGCCTTCAAAACAAATTGATAGTTGAGATACATGAGCACCCCATAAGGAGAGGAAGAACTTTCATGAGTCATGGCTACCTGTGTCCCCTATTACCACCTTGCTACCATTACACTTAAGTTTGTTTCCCTCCACCTATAGAAATTATGCATACTTGTGGGAGAATTTGCTCCCAGCTTGTATTTAGAATATTTTATCGTTACTGATTTTACTTGACCTATCTTACTGCCTTTTATTTGACACAATTGTGGCTCCCAGGTAACTGTTATAGGGAAGCATAGCAATGGGTGCTTGTAAGCTATAGCTTAGCAGTACAGATTCAATAGGTACCCTTTGAACTTCAAAGTGTTAACTGCCATCTAAGGAGGAAGGTGGTATGTGGAAGGTGGTTGGAGGGTGCTACACAAAGATATGTAATGCTTTTCATTCTATAGAAGTTGATCAAGACAGAAATGAAATTATAGGGGATAGATTTTCTAAAGTGCTCTCTCAGAAAACTCATATCAGTTTAATTCTTCTGGGAATATGTGTGAAATTAATTTTCTTGCTGCCAGTATAGACAACTGAGATCTGACTGTAACTGTTTATAATTAAGAGAAGTACCATGGAGCTATTAGGGCAACTAGGTGGCACAGTAAATAGAGCTCCAGACCTAGAGTCAGAAAGGCATGAGTTCAAACCCAGCTTCAGACACTTACTAGCTGTGACCCTGGACAAATCACTTTAACCCCGTTTGCCTCAGTTGCCTCATCTGTAACATGAGCTAGAGAAGGAAATGGCAAAACATTTCAGTATCTTTGCCAAAGAAACCACAAAAGGGATCACAAAGTGTACGATACAACTGAACAACAACAATATGGAGATATTAAATAAGAGGTTAAATCCTTGTCACTTGGTTAGAGGAAAGAGTAGTTCTAGCCAAGACAAAATAACTCCAAATCTCATTTAGGGGACAATGGTTAAAGATAAGTATTCACCAGGGATCTCTTCTCTCCTAATGTGGACTATAATTAAACCCTGTACATTCTCAACTGCCCATACATTTAGGTTCATAGATCCCACTTCTTGGCATATCTCAAGGAGATAAAACACTAAAATGAAAGGTCTCATACATATTCACAGCAGCATTTTTTATAATAGAAAAAAAAGACTAGAAAGAAAATGGGTGCCCATTAATTAATTAAGGAATAGCTGAATAAATGGTGGTATATGAGTGCAAGAAAGTACAGCTACGAAGAACTCAGAGAAATATGAGACTTGTATAAACTGATACAGAGTAGAGTAAGCAGAACTACTTAAAAGAGAAAACACAATGACTACAGTAATACAAACAAAAAAAGAACAAGAAAACAAAATTCAGAGCCTTTTACATTAGATTTTCAAGTAGATTAGATACTAAAGACATGGAAAAACTCTAATTTTTGTTGGAGGCTGCAAAACACCACAAAAATATAAGTTATTTTTGTAGAGCAGATAAGTGGCTCAGACCACTGAACTCAAGACCACATGAGCTGAAATCCTGCCTCAGACACTTACTGACCCTGGGCAATTAACTTAACCTATCTCTGCCTCAGTTTCCTTATCTGTAAAATGAGAGTAATAATAGCACCTATTTTCCAGGATTATTGTGAATATCAAATGAGATATTTGCAAAGCATTTTGCAAAAATTAAAGTGCCTATAATAAATGCTGGCTATTATCATATTATTGTTGGTAGGCAGATACAGCATGGCACAGTGAATAGAGATTTGGCTGGTTTAAAAACCGAAACGGTCTAAGATGCTGTATTGGTAATTAAGGTGGGACTTTTTTACTGTTTTCCCTTTTGGAGCCCTGAAGTAATCAAGTGCCTTTGATGAGTCTGGGCTTTGTTTCTTTGATTAAATCTGGGAGTCTTTGATGACCTACTTAAGAAACAATCCTAGTTCACATATTTGAGTCTCATTGTTGTGATGCCTGAAGAAGTATCACGTGATTTTGAGTTGCATGATTGTGATGCCCTTTGGCCCTGAACAGGGTATAAAACTCAGTGGTTAACGTTTTGCTTGGGGCTCTCACTCACTCAGAGTGTTGTGTGATTTGAACATACAAGACTCTGGGTAGCCATTGTTAAGGAGCCCCCTGGCTTGAAAACCAAGATGTTGGTTCTTCCTGGTAACCATGTACTGAGATGTTGGACAGAAAGCTAGAAGCCTGTCTGCTGGTTTGTGTTATTTGATCTGCTGATATTTTCTGTTTGTAATTTCTGTTTGTATTTGCTCTGAAGTTCAGGGTGCTGGCTTTTCCCCCTGAACTAAGTGAATGATATGTATGTTTGATTAAAGTAACCCCTTAAGGTTGCTTTCCTTAGAAAAGCAGATCAAAGATCCTGTGCTGGCAGCTCTTCTGTGTGCTGGTGTTGTTGGTCTTACACAGCCACAGTAGTGGCAAGTAGCATTGTTGTTACAGATGCATATTGACTATGGGACTCTGAGCAATTCACTTCAATGTTCTGTGTTCTAGGTGACACACAAGTAAGTCAAAGGAATTTTCTTCTCTGGGAGTTCTCTATAGCCAATAAAATCATAGACCCAGTCCCTCTTCTCTATTTTCATAATGACCAAGTAATAGTCAAACTTAAAAGTTAAAGGAGAAAAAATGGACACAACTGAAAAATATTCCTATTTGCAAACAGCATTTAGAAATACAATCTTGTCATTGGTTAAAATTCAGTGAGCAGCTCATTGACTCCAGCAATAGTACCAAAAGTCATAAAGCTGAGAGTAATGGTCACACAGGTTTGGTGCACACAAGTACGCTTGAGTCCCTTATCCTTGCTGCTCAGAAACTATTTATTCTTAATATCCTTGATTGATAAGCAAGCATCTGATGTGAAAAGCAATCAACTGCAAAGAGAAAGCCCCTGGCAGTGAACCATCATAATTGTTTCTGCATTTATTACTTTGAAAAATTGTACCACTATGGTGCCTTTTTAAGCTTTACTGACAAATGAAATGCATTTCCCCAATTCTGCATTAGCACTGAATTTAGTACTAAATATCTCCAAATCAGAAAAAATGGTACAGATGGAGGTTTGGAAAACAAGAAGGATTATGAATTGAAATGGTTTGATTTAATAGGAAATACGGAAAGGAGTGAGTTATGACTAGGCAAAGATGAAACATGGGGATGAAAAGTTCTTTTAACATATGATCACCAAATGATAGAGCTAGAAGGGACCACGTAGTTCATCTAGTAAAACTTCCTCATTTCATACATGAGGAAACCGAGGATGAGAGAGAAGTGTACTGTCCAAGGACATACAACAAATTACTGGCCAATACAGCTCATATGTCAGGTAATTACTAGGTCATTAATGTTTCCCTTATAACCCACTGGAATCTATGAAGGACACAAATACTATCATTGAAAAGAATCTTCCTAACTTTTGAAACTATCAAACTACTGCAAATGCATCTGTTTAATTTATCTCAAAGGGGAAATAAACATGCTAAGTTTAAAATAGAAGCTCCATGAATCACAAGATAGGAGGCAGGTAGGTGGTTCAATGGATAGAGTGCTGGACCTGGAGTCAGGAAGACCTGAGTTCGAATATGACCTCAGATACTCACTAGCTATGTGACCATGGGCAAGCCACTTCATCTCTATTTGCCTTAATCCACTAGAGAAGGCAATGACAAACCACTCCAGTATCTTTGCCAAGAAAACCCTATGGACAATATCAGCATGTTTATGGTCCATGCATCACAAACAGTCAGACATGGACAACAGAATCACAAGATAAGTCAGCATTGTTCCATCCACCTGATGATTGGTACTATTGAGGACCAGAAATCTTTATTTTGGAAGGCAACAATGATTAAATAATTAGAGACAGCTAGGTCAAATAGTGGTAGCTAGAAGGTGCAATGGATAGTTTCTGGCCTAATCAGGAAGATTCATCCTCCTGAATTCAAATCTAGCCTTGGACATTTCCTAGCTACGTGACTCTGGGCAAGTAACTTAACCTTGTTTACCTCAGTCTCTTTATCTGTAAAATGAGCCAGACAAGAAAATGGCAAACCATTCCAGTATTTTTGCCAAGAAAAACCAAGATAGCATCACAAAGAGTCAAACACGACTGAAATGACTGAATAACAACAAGATGGAACAGTAGATAAAGAACTGGGCCTATAGTCATTGTCACAAAAAGTTCTCTACATTTAATGCCTTCATTTTTTCTTTAGCTTTATTCTAAATAGTCTGCAGTCTGGTTTCTGACTCTGCCACTTATATTCTCAAAGGTGACCAATGGAGTCATAAGTAGGATTTTTGTCCCTGGAATGAAGATGAGACTGCCACCTTCGGGGGGAATATCATTGCCAAAACCCCATTTGATGGCTCAGAGTGATTGTAAATAACAATTGTTTTTTGTTCTGGACAGAAATTCTGAGGACCTTCCCCTCCCAGATTGATTCTTTTGTGATGGCAAACCACCAGGCCATCTTTTGTCTCAATTCCTACATAGCCCTGGATCTTTGAACAGCCACTGCCTCAGACAAACTGAGACCAGCTTGACAAAGACCTTAGCTTAAAAAGGCCAAGGTCTCCCACTGCATCCTGGGCCTTCGCCAGTCATCTTGATGACTCTGGAGGAAAAAGTGAGGCTGATGACTTTGCACAGCTCTGTCTCACTTAAATCCAATTCACTAACAAGACAAGACGTCACCCCATGATGTCACTGATCCTCTTTGAGAATGAAGGATGAACAACCAAAGCCCCACTGTCTTCCCTCCTCCAAATTTCCTTTTGTGTAAGGAAGAAGAGAGGGCATAAACATTTACTTCCTAGGATTGTTGTGAAGGTAAAATGAGATAATATTTGTAAAAAAGTGCACTTTTACAAATATTATCTCATTTTATCATCACAACAATTCTACAAGGTAAGTGCTGTCATTATTCCACTTTACAGCTGAGAAAACTGAGGCAAATAGAGGTTAAGACATCAGGTCACAAAGCTAATAAGTGTCTGAGTCCAGATTTGAATTCAAGTCTTCCTAACTCGAGGCCCAGTGCTCTACCCACTGTACCACCAGCTGCAGTAGCGCCATCTTCTTTGGCAACTGTTAGAATGATAACATTTGAGTAATCTTTGACTCTTGCTTTTCCCTGACACTTCCCGCCCCCACCAGCCACCATGATATATTCTGTCAATTCTATTTGCATAGTGTCTGTTGCATTCAACTCTCTTTATTCATTTACTCATACCATCACCATCCTAGGTCAGCTCTTCATCACTTCTTTCTAACTGATCTCCCTGTCTTTGCTCTCTCCACTGCATCCCTCACACAGGTATAAAAATTATCTTCCTAAGGCACAGGCTTGACCATGTCACTCCTATGCTTGAAAATCTTCAAAGTCTTCCTCCTGCCTCAAGGATAAAATATAAACTCTTTACCCTAGTGTTTACTATTCCCCCCAATCAGGATCCAAATCAATTTTTCCATCTTATTATTCTTCTTTTCTCCTTTATGCATTCCATATTCTGGCCAAAATGAGGTATTCTGTAATTTCAAATGCCTACAATCTACTACCTCCTTTTTCAGATTCTTTATCTTCCATTAAGTCTCAGCTCATCTTGCCTTTTCCATGAAGGCTTACACATACACAAACACACACTGTTTGTACTCTTTCCTTTCAAATATATTTCCGTAATACTTTATTTAATCCCTCCTTTGATTCACTCCCTGCCTTGGAATTATACTATTATATATATACATATCACATTTCCCTTCCTCCAGAAAGTAAATCCCTTGAGGGCAGCAAATGTCTAATTTTTATATTTACCAATCCAGTGTCCAGCAGAGTGGCCTTCACATAGTACAGACTTAATAAATGTTTTCTGAATTTAATTGTACTATACAGAGTGCCTCTTCACTAAGGTGCTGAGGAGTGTTCAGATTCCACTGGGGAGGAAGATGACTAATCAATTCTTTTAATTTGACTAGCATTGGATTGAATACCCATAGATGTGCTTAAATTCCCAACAAGTTGCTCAAAGACTGCATCTGAAGAGCTCTGAGGAACCATGTGAATAGTAAATCTACAAACTATCAAAGTAATATTCTATTTTGAAGTCCCTAAATCAATTTATGCAGAGAAAACGTCAAGATAATTTTCTGAAATTTTGTATAAGATATGTTTGCAAATAGATTATAAATTTATATAGTTGGGAAAGATGTTAGCAGTCATCTATTCGAACACCATCATAGAATTAAAAAAATAGAGTCTCAGAGTTTAAGGGACATCCAAGGTTAGCTAATCAAACTTAGGCCTGAACAAGAATCCTCTCTACAACATATCTATCTAGTGGTCATATAATCATTGCGTGAAGACTTCTAATAAAGGTGAACCTGCTCCATCCTGAGGCAATTCATCCCTTTTTTAGACAAACTGCTATTTAGACACATCTTCCCCATTATGTACTTGTGAGATTGGCTTTTAACCTAAATGTAAGACTGTTCACTTACTACTACTAAATTTCATCTTATTAGATCCAGTCTAGTTTGCTAAGCTTTCAAGATTTTTTTAGAGTCTTGCTGTCTTACAATGTATTATGTATCTCTTCCAGCTTTGTGCCATCTGTAAATTTGATAAACAGGCCATTTATGCCTTTATCCAAGCCATTGATAAAAATGTTAAATAGCACAAGACTAAGAGCAAATCCCCAGGGAACTCCACTAGACACATCATTCCATACTTGTTGAGTCTGATCTTTCAATCAGTTCCAAATCAATCTAACTGCACTGTTGAATAGCCTATATATCTCTACAATTTCCCCAAGAATAGCATGAGAATCTTTGAAAAATGCATTGCCAAAATGTAGATAAATTATATTTATAGCCTTCTTATCTATCAGTCTAATGACCCTGTCAAAAAAGGAAATGAAGTTGGTCTGGTAAAATCTGTTCTTAATGAAGATAATTAGCTTCCTTTTCTAGATATCTACTAATCATCCATTTAATAATTCATAACAGAACTTTGTCAATATTTGAAGTAAATCTCACTGATCTATGGATTGCAGATTGCATTCTCCTCCCTTTCATGAAAACTTAGATATTCCTCATTCTCCAATATCACTGTACTCCTTCTATTTGCCATAATCTTCCAGTCATCAGTGACAGTAACTCCAAAATCCCATCTGCAAGTTCTCATAATACTCTGGGAAGTAGTTCAAGCTCCTTGACTTGAATTCATCTTGAGGCCAAGAGAAATTAAAATACTTGCCCAAGGTAATATTGCAAGTTAGTAGAAAGTACCTGGAGTTGAACATCAACTTCCAGATTCCTAACCCCATAATCTTTCCACCATAACTTTTCACTGTAACTCGGTAAGTAGAGTGAGGCTAACAACTTTTACTCCTTTTTTTCTTCCAAGACAAGCAAGAGCAAAATGTCTAAATTGAAATATGAGAACAAAAAGTCCATTAGAGGTGGTTCATTCATAGGATTTCACCTGGAAGGAACCCTAGAGAGCATCCAATCAGTATGTTTTCTTTATGAGAATTAAAATTTTGGCCCTAAAAGCAAATGTTCAATGATTTAACCATTAGATCTGAATCAACAATAAACATCAAGGAGTTCAGATCTAGAGAAGACATTTATTTTATCATCCTGTAATAACTTTTAATTAGAACTCTAGAACTGGATCTAAAGGAGAATAGAAAACATCCTTTGCCAATATCAAAAGAACTTACCTAGCTTTAATAAATCATGAGTAATGCTTTAATGTGCATTATTTATGAAATTTATTCTCATTACGCAGAGAAATTATGCAAACTGCAGAACAGCTTGTGGTTCCAGAAAGGCAATAATGTTTAATTGCTCAGCTATCACCTAGTGATAATACAATTAATTTGTCATTCCTAAAAATGCATGTGTGCACGTGAACTATGCTCCATTTTTAACCATCTCAGAGTCTATCCAGAAATATTTCATTTTATCCCCTTGTTTCATCTTCTTTCATTGGGTTTTAGAACTGAAGAATCTGCCCCTGCATGCTACCACTTAGTTGAAAATTCAAATGGTAAGATTTACTTCAGTGTAAGCAAGAGTCAAATTCTGGGCAGTGGCATGAGGTTTACTTTTCCTGCTTTGAAAAAATCTGACAAATTGTTCAAGAAAAACTAAGTAACATGAATCTACAACTTTTCTGAATAAATGGAAAATAAATTTAACTCAAGTTCAGAATTTCAGAAAACAATTGAAACTCGCAAATGATCTCATGGATGAGCTCTCAATCATAAACCCAACCATCCATGTGTCTGACAAATCACTAAATGCCCAAGGAAAAAAGTAGCCTAGAAATTTCTCTTTTTCCCCTCATCTTTTCTTTGCCCAATTACTTCACCATATCCAGAGGCTAGATTGGTTCTTAACCAAACATGGGTATTTAAGTGTGGATGAAGGAGAATGTGAGAAAATCTGCTCCCAACTGGCCAAATTCTAGGTCATCTTCCTTCCAGAAGACTGCAAGCAAGCTCAGGCAAGATTAATGCTGATAATTTCTAAACCAAAATGACAAAGCATCCCAAATTAAACTACTTAACTCATTCCTAACCCTCATACTGCTCTCTCAACACATGACCTAATAACTGACTTAGGATTCCTGGGAGTCCTCCAGATTAGGTATAACATGAGATCAATATAGATAATACTAGTTTGTAACCTTGGTCAAGTCTCTGAACCTTGTTATGTTTTAAATCTGTAAAATTAGGATAATAATACTATGCTCTGCCTATATCATGGAAACATCACAAAACTGAGCAAGATACTGTATGTAAAAGCATTTTACAAATTGTGAAGGATCTAAAATATTAGGGATGTTAATTATTTAGTGCAGTGGTTCTGTGCCTTGTTAAAATAGCTTCTCTCTTCTTTCTTTCAAAGATGTCTACATTTAAACAGTGAAGGAATTTTATTTTGTATCTGCTTTATGAAGTTTTCTGGGATCCTTAGGACAAAAGGACCATTGTAAAGTGCAAAGTACAATGTTGTTTTTTAAAACATTTTTCCGAATATTTGAAAGCTGCCAATTTTTTTTTCTCCTGCCATCTTGAACTTTGCTTGCAGAAACAAGAAAGAGTCTCCTAGGAATAGTATTTACTGTTATTATTAAAACATGGAACAGGAATTTTGAGCAGACTGACAGTGGAAGAATATGTTTACACTGAGTCTAAGAATCTAATTCAAGAATTTCAACAATCATTTATTGTGTACAAAGCGCCATCCTAGGTACTGAGGATACAACGATGTTCTCCAGGACTTTGCCCTAATTATGTTAAGAGGGAACAAAGGAACATGGAATTTTACAGCTGGAAGGAAATTTATCTAACATCTGAGATGGGCAAAGGAAAGTCTTGGACTAAGGGCTCTTAGAAATATGAAAAGAGAAGGTCATTTTTAGTTGGAGATCTCAAAAAATGCTCCATAGAAGGGGTGGCACCCAAGTAGCATTGAAGTAAATGAAAGATTTCAGCATTTATCAGGTATATGAAGGGAAATATATGGAAATATGGAGAGACAGTGGGAGAAGATCTGAGCAAAACATGGAAACTATATAGTACAAGAAAAGAATGGACCAATAGTAGTTGAATTTACCAAAATATAGATGTTTGAAGGGGATGAAGATAAAAGAATCTGAAATAAATTGGAGCTATAGTGAAGAAGGCTTTAAATGACAGACTAAAGAGTTTATATTTATCTATAAACAATGGGTATCAACTGAAGGTTTTTGAGCAGAGAAGTAATGTGGTCATACCTGTGCATTAGGAAGATTGATCTGGTATTTTTATGAAAAGTGGGTTGAAGTTAGGAGATACAATAGGCAGGAAAACAAATTGGGAGACTATTATTGTAACAGTTCCAAGAAGCTTCACTGAGGACCTAAAAAATGATGGTGGTAGTGTGAGTAGAGAAGAAACAGATTAAGAGATATTTTGGAGACAGCTTAATGAGACTTAATAGCTGATTGGATGTAGAGGGTGGAGAAAAGTATAAAATAAAGGTTTGGAGTTCAGAAGATGGTGGTGCCATGAAGAGACCACAGATTTGGCATCAAAGAACTTGCAAATATCCACCCTGCAACTTACTATTTCATTCATTCAATAAACATTTATTAAGTGCCTATTATGTGCCAGGCACTACTACTTATGTGATCTTGGACAAATTACTTAACCTTTGTGATTTCCTCCCCTAAAAACAAGGGGACCAAACTAGATCTCTTTCAATTAAGATCCCTTTTAGCTTTAAATTCTGGAAACTATCATGAGAGGCAGCCCCTGGGAGAGAGCATAGTAGGCCAGCCTCAGAGTCAAGATTGACTAGATTCAAGTCTAGCTACCAGAACATAATGGCTATAGGAGTCTGGGAAAGTTACTTAACCTCTCAGTGCCCACGTTAATTCTCTAAGATTCTTGTTTATAGAACAGTTACTGATCTGTAAAAATCCACATTGGTGAAAAAGTTTCCTCACTTTCAAGGAAGACCCTTATACCAATGAAATTACATAGGGTAGCTATGTGATACAGTGGATAGAGCACCAGCCCTGGAGTCAGAAGGACCTGAATTGAAATCCAACCTCAGACACTTGCTAGCTGTATGGCCCAAGGCAAGTCACTTAAACCTATTTGCCTCAGTTCTTCATCTATAAAATGAGCTGCAGAAGGAAATGGCAAACCACTCTAGTATCTTTGCCCCAAAAAAAGAAACAAACCAAAACAACAACAACAAACCAAATAGGGTCACAGACAGTTGGACATGACTAAATTGATACAATAGTAACCAAAGAAATAAACAGGTTTGGATTCCTTCTATCCCCCATTCCTCCAAAAGGGAAAAAAGGCTTTTCCACATTCTTCAAATCTTCAACTGAAAAATACAAAAAAATGGCATTTCTAGATGTAGATTTTGATATTCATGAAAGGGCAAGGAAATCTTGATCAAATCTAAAACTAAAGGATTAAGCCAGGTCATCTCACATCTGGTCCCTTCTATGTTTCCATAATAATAAGAAGCAGCCAGGATGAGAACGATGTCAAATAGAAGGTTACTAGTGAACAAAAAATTCTGTTTCATTTCTGGCCTAGTCCTAAATAAAATAGTGAAATAAAAGAACCTTGTCTTAGGAGATCTTCAAATTACCTCTCTGTCACATTTACTCCCTTTCATTGCTACCCACCCAACCGATTTCTAGGCAGCATCCAAGATCCCCTCATAAGAGGAAAATGATCTAATTTCACATCTTCTGTGAAATATGTTTACAATTTACCCATCCCAGTAACAATTAAAAGAATAAAGAACCAAAGAGAATGGGACCTCAAACAAAAAACCAGCTATTTTGAGGTAAGGGGCTTTTCTGGTGGCTCTGAGATCATATTGCTAAGTAATCTTCTCCATCTATAGGTCAAATGAACTGTAATCTTGTCACTTAATTCATTACTAGTGCTAGGGCTTCTATAGATCAAGTATGATGCAATGTAACTATAATTTTAAAATACATGGGCTTTGTTATTGTATGCTTGAGAGCATTTATACAATATTTACTGAGTAAGTAGGATAGAATAGTTTTTATTTATTTAAAATAGAGCTTCCTCCTATAAAAAAAAAACCCTCTGCGTTACAGAAGTTCTATGTTATTCAGTCAATCAACAAGTATTTACTAAGCACCTACAGTCTTTTGCCTTTCTTCGTATCCTCAGGTATGAACTTAATAAAGTGACTGACCTACTGTGTCCCAGCAAGGCAGTTTAAGGAGCTCAGAGTCTAATGGAAGAGACAACATGAAAACAATTATTAAAAAGATATATAAGATAAATCAAAGATTATCAATGGGATTGTTGTTGTTCAATTATATCAGACTCTGTGACCCTATTTGGGGTTTTCTTGCCAAAGATACTGGAGTGGTTTGCCATTTCCTTCTCCAGTTCATTTTACAGATAAGGAAGCTGCGGCAGACAAGTTAAGAGACTTGCCCAGGGTCACACAGGCCAGATTTCAACTCAGGTCTTCCTCACTCCAAGCCCAGTGTTCTCTCCACTGTACCACCTAGCTGCTGAAAGGGGGGGAAGAGAGAGATAGAGACAGACAGACAGAGAGAGAAAGAGAGGGAGGGAGGGAGGGAGAGAGAGAGAGAGAAGTGTATACATATATGTGTGTGTGTGTGTATACACATATGCATATATACATGCTTTTTACTTATTTACTTCCTATTTCCATATGAAGACTCTGTGTTTCTTTTTTATTTAAAATTGGGTATTTGTTAGGAAAAAGATTTAAAATGAAAGAAAATTTATTACCTGGCATTGTAGGGAGCAGTACAGAAAGGGTAGTGTAGGCTTAGAATGGGACAATTAGGGTTAGGTTTAGAAGCATGTAAATAGTCAGGTAGTGGGAAAAGGAAAATGGTGTTTTAATGATAACAGCCAGGGGGCAGAGGCACTAGAATGGGGAGGGCATAACTTGGTAGCAGTTCGTTAATCATTGAAAGAATCAGTTCAGGAAGGATATTAATATCCCCATGGGTTTGGCCATGGAGTGAATTCCTCTCTGGGCTTCAGACAGCTCAGGTGAAGGGATCTATAATACTTTGATTTAGCTTTTGTGTTGGAATCTCAAGGTCTAGTCTTTACAAAACATAGATCTTCTAGGAATTTACAAAATGAAACCTGAAATCAGGGGTATACATGACTTGCTTTATCCATCAGTTGTATAATGATTAGAAAAAGAATGTTATATAGGACCTAGGAACAAAAATATGTTCTTTATTTGGAAGTATGCAACAGTTCGATGATCTCTAAGTTTGCAAAGGTTTTTTGACTTCAATAACCTTCCCAAAGATTCTTTCTTCATCAGTCTCGAAAAAAAATAGTTTGAGAAAATCGACCTTCACGCTACATGTTCAAGGCAAACTGAGGGACTGAGGGATGTTCAGACTGGTCTCTATTGATCACATTTTTTCCCCAATTAAGCACAGTTTGTGGCTAGCACCAGAAGGATGAGAGAGGGGAAATCATGAGCCAATCAATTTGTGTTGAATTTAAAATTCATATGTTTTCCTTTCTGCTTGAAGATTAATTAAAGCACATATTCATTTTATCGTGCAGGTAAGCCACAAAGGTTTGAGAGAAACTAGCAAAACATACGATCTTTTCTTTTTTATATACCATAATCTACATTTAGATATTTTTTTCAAATTTATGCTATTTCTTCATTTGTGATCTTGAAATAAGCCTTCCAATAACACTGAGTTCTAGTTATTTTCAATATGGGTACCATAACCAAACATTCCTTAACGGCAAATAACTGCATTTAGTCTGCTAAATTATTTTTAAATGAATGTGTGACTACTGTATTATGTTCCATTAAGCTCCTAGCCTCGGAGCAAATATGATGTGCTTAGAGATAAAAAATGGGTCAGGACGATTTCATCTGGTTCTTCCCCGATTTCTTTAAATCATTCAAATATTCTTGATTAGGAGTTATTTTCCTCAATGTGGGATGCATTTGGCAACTATGGCCTTTGACATCCATCACATAGGCACAATGCAACTGTAAGCAGCTTTTGTAATCACACAACTGAAACCTATTGAGTTAAATTTCTAGTTAAGGATTTCAGGACTAGAAAATAGGATCTAGTGCCTACTTTTGTGAGAACTAATATCTGGTTAGAAAAAATATATCCCTCCAAAAAGGTAAGAAATATATTGGACAAGCTCATAGAATAGAGCTAAATGGAAATTTAGAGGCAATTAAGAATCATTAAGTAAAATTCCTTTATTTTACCATTAAGAAAACCGAGACCTGGGGCACCTAGGTGGCAGAGTGAGTAGAGAGAGCACCGGCCCTGGAGTCAGGAGGACTTGAGTTCAATTTCAGTCTCAGACACTTGACACACTTACTAGCTGTGTGACCTTGGGCAAATCACTTAACCCCAATTGCCCTGCCTTCACCCCTCCAAAAAAAAGGAAAAGAAAACTGAGACCCAAAGAGGCTAAGTGACTGACCCAATAGTGGAGCCAATATTGAAACGAAGGGAGGAAGGAATAAAGGAGGGAGGGAAGAAGGACATATAGATCTTCCTTTGTATGTGTATGTGTATGTGTATGTGTGTATATATATGTATATATGGAATGAAACTGACTTTGATATAGTCATGCCTCACTATTAACCAATAGAAATGTTTCCATAAAGCTTAATATAAATTGAACATTTGAAAATTAAATTAATCACTTTTCATGAAATTAGGAAACTTTTCTAAAGGATGCAAATCTTTCTGCAATGCAAATAATGCACCCCAAATTTTTATTTTCATATAAATGCAAAGTTTAATCTCATGTTTCCCCGAAGCAAGGTATATTTCTATTAGCTTGAAGTAAGCATAATTCAAATTTATTGGGTTGGGGGAATCTAATCATGTCTTAATCTATTTTAGAAATTATTTATATTTAGTTTTTGATTATCCACCTTTGAGATTATCTCTATTACTAAAACTCCTTTCTTGATGTAGATAATCAAAAGCTGACATGTAAATAAATAAAATAAATTTGTGTGCACAGATAGACAAATTTTCAAGACCTACACTTCACAAACTAACATTTCTTGGAATATGGGCAAAATTTGTCAGCCATGAAGCCTACCACCACAACACTCTTCTGGGTGAAACATACAGGGAATGGGTGTTTGAAACTCTTATGACCCTGGTTATATGCTCACTTATACTGAATAGACATTTTCACCATTTATAAACTGTATGACCTCAGGAACATCAAAATTTCAATGGATTTCAGTCCTCTCATCTACAAAATGATCAGATTGAACTATGTAATATCTAAAAACCCTTCAGCTCTAAAATTATATGATCCTAAGGTCCAATAGGTTATCCTTTCTACTAGATCATAAGTCCTTTGAAGGCAGAAACCATGCGTTATTTATCCTTATATCTCCCACAGGGCTTACCACATAGTAGGCACCAATGAAAGAATAAAGAAACATCAGTAGGAATTGTATGTGCAAAGGCAGAGATGAAACAGGGCAGCTACAAGCTGGTAATTAATAAAATGTGTGTGGTGGTATCAGGAGGGACTGATTTAGAAACCATAAATAGCTTACAGCATAATGTACCATAAGAAATAGATGGAAAAGTCTCTGGCTTCTTTGAGCCTGCTAGGAAGTTTTGCTAAGCAAATACTGGAGAAATGCTCTGGTCTTGTTCCATATTAGGCATGAAGTACCAAATTATTTCCTAACCAGTTATTCCTCAGCAAAAGTAAATCCAACTTTACAATGGGGACATAGCCTTCAGCCATTGTTCAAAAGTACAGCTCTAAAAAGATCTTCACTTTTTTCCCCTAACCCAAATGGTTTACATCAGTCAGGCTTTCCCTCAGTTTCCATGTTTTGAATTGCTGTAGGCAAAATTATGCCTGACAAGAGAAAATGTTCAGGTACTAGAAAATCAAAATGTTGTTTTCACCCTGGCTCATCATGCAGACACTCATACTCTGTAAATCATTTAAAGGACTCAAAGCAATGGTATTAAAAACCAAGGCTAACATGGCATTTATAAGACAGATTCTCAGGAATTTCAGGAACATTTTACAAAAAAAAATTAAGCTGCAAAGAAGCTTTCATTACATGCCCTCATCCTGCATGAGCTGCCTGAACAAGGCCGGCTGACAGTAAATTCAGCCCATACACAGAAACAATACCTACAACACGTTCGTCAGCAAAATACAATACCCAGGGTACTGAATCCACTGTGACTTCAAATATTTCAGGCTTCATTACTTTGAGTGCAGCCAATTTCACTGAGAAGTTTTCCTTCTCTTCTATCATATCAGCCATTTTAAGTAATATAAGCCTAACTCCTTCCCCCTGGGGCATACTGAAAATATTTAGCTCCCATTGCATTCTGAAATCTTTACAAAGTCCAGACAATTCCTTTTGCTTCAATTAAAAATAACATATAAAAATATTCCCCGTGTGACAATATGACTAAACCTAGTGAGTGACACATGCAATATTTGATAGATTTACATGCAATAACAATGTGTGGATTGCAGGAACTGAAGGGCACAGGCTTTTGCTTCACTGACCCGGACATACAAAGCACACCACCTCATTTGTGTTTTTATAAAGTGAAGTGTTTTGAGAATGTTAGTCAAGAAAAGATATTAGATATAAAGCAAGTCAGGCAATAAATTATCTAGGAAAGAAAGGGAAGGAATCAATCACTCATTAAGCACCTACTATGTGCCAGGCACTCTGCTAAGCACTTTAAAAATACCATCTCATTTGATCATCATAGCCACCCTGTGAGTCAAGTGCCATTATTATCCCCATTTCATAGATGAAAAAATTGAAGCATACAGAATGATTTGTCCAGGGTCACTAAACTAGCAATATTCTGAGGCCAGATGTAAATTCAGGTCTTTCTGACTCCAGGCCTCATGCTCCAGCATTGTGCTAGGTTATATGGAGGCTATAAATGAAGTATTGACATAGTTCCTGACCTTATGCAAATTATAATTTAACTGGGCAACAAGAGCTAACAAACTTGAAAAAGCAGCAAGCAATAAAAGACTGCCTGCAATTAAACACTAAATTATGTGTTGCAAAAGCATTCAAAGAACCTCAGATTGGTGTATCTGAAAAAAGGGGTTAGGGGTGCAGCGACCCCACTATCTGGAAAATCTGTATAAAAAGTTTTGGCCCTCTCTTTGTAGCATAGTAGAAGTCTGAATTATTATGGTATTAAAAGATAAAATATGTTGATATTTTACACTACTGCACATATACTTTATGCATTTCTGAGTTTCTAAATGTTCTGTGTCATCCGCTGGCCTTTGCATGTCATCTGCAGCTTCTGCAAAACTCCCAAAATTTTCTCATTTAATTTCTTATACAAACTTTCAATATATCAAAAACATGACAAGGAAAGTCACGATGTGGAAGGGATGACTGAAGCATCCAAAGGCCTAAGTCTAAATGCTAGGCATCTAGTAGTATCTGTGCAACCTTGAAGAAGTTACTTGATCTCTCTAAACCTCAGTTTACTCATTTGTAAAATGAAGGGTTTGGACCAGATGATCTGTCACCTTTAAATGAGCTCAATGATGGCTAGAAGAGTCATGGAAGTATTCCTAGAGGAGACAGGAGTAGAAATGTGCCTTGAAGGATGGGAGAGAATAAGATAGAGGGAGGAGAAAGATGACAGAATTCTAAGCAAGGGAAACAGTAAAAGGAAAATCACAGTGTCAGGAATCCCATAGCATCTTTTTAAGAGCAATGGGGAAAATAGCCCAACTGGAGTGCAAAGTGCTTGTTGCAGAAATGAGCGAAATATAATTGGATGGGTAGAGTGGGACCAAAAATCTGGAGGATCTTGAAAGCCCAGCATGAGAGTTTAGGTTTGATACGTTATAAGAAAGAGAGAGCCATTGAAAAATGGTTGGGCCGGAGACCGACATGATTGAAGTTTAGCTGTTGGAACTCAACACCCAGAGGAAGTCTATGGTTAAAAGTCAGAGACTCTGAAAATTCCCTTCTAATGCCCCTTCATTCTGAATGTGATCTCTATCAATCAAATGGATCAGCTAAAAATGGCCTCTTATGATGAGTGAATGAGCAAACTAGTTCAAGCAGTACTTTTCTCTGTAAGGGGCTTAGGCAATTTCAGTCTTGTGGCCAACCCTTCACCTCCTTCCCGTTCCCAAATAGAGATGTTTGGCGCTTATGAAGTAAGTTGAGCTGATACTGGCATTGGACTATGCTTTAAAAACAGAATGAGTAGGTTTTAACATAAAACTTGGACAAAACACCCACTGCCCCACCTGCAGAAGAGTCAACAATTTGCTTTTTACAAGGTTAAAAGAGAAGATTCAGAGTGTTACATTCTCATTTTTGCAAGGACTCGATAGGTATTTCAGCCCAGGTTCATTACTGCAACTACACTGTTACCTATCCCCTAGAAAATCATGCTCTTTTCTTCCTCTTACATTGGAGCTCAACAGCAAACAAAAATACTTTGCCAAGTTACCAACTAGAATTAGAACTAGGGTGAAGTAATCAGAGCTTTCTCCAAGGCACTGAAATTTCAGGCTACAAAAATTTAACACTTGCAGTTTTTCTTTAATGTAGAAGCACCTAAAGTACCTAATTCTCCCTACTTCTCAACTTCATTTGCCTTTGTTTCATTAAACACAGTGTAGCAAAATGGATAGCTGGCCTCAAAGGCAGGATGACCTGGGTTCAAGTCTTATCTCTGAAATATCCTATCTATATGACCCTGGGCAAGACACTTAATCTTTAAGTGCTCTACACAGCTCTCTAAAACTCTAAGATGTAGGGAAGGTACTACATTAGTAGAGGAAATTACCTTATCCAAGAGTTCCCTAAATTACAGGTCCTGTACCCCATCCTATTATTTGCATAACACAAATTTCACAGTTCTTTTGAGGGTGTGTGTCTGCCTCTTCCAGGCATGCTTTGTGCTGCTGTGTTGAAGTGGTGACCCTTCTCCTTCCAAAGCCAGCCCCTTTCTATGTACCCTTGATCCCCTCCAATCTTCTCATACACGTTGTTCCCATGACCGTCTTCTTTCTCTCATCTTCCATTTCTTTTATCTATTGATTCCTTCTCTCCTGTTTACAAATAATACTCTCATGTCTTATCTCCTTGCCTGGAATGTACTCTCTCCTCACACTTACCTCCCTAAAATTAAAATCCCTGTTTTCCTTCCAAACTTGGCCTAAATATCAGCTTCTATCCAAGAGAAATGACTATTAATAAGAAAATATCTTTGGGAGATTCAGAGCTCTCCCCTTCTTCCAAATTCCTGATTTTTAAAAGTTTCATCTTTTGAAGGATATTACCTGCATTTTAATCTTTGGTTTTCAAAGCATCAGCTAACAAACCCAATTATTTTAGAAGTGGAACTAATAGTTTGTAATTCTAAAGGAATATCCCAGAAAGTTACAGCTGTCTTCTGGACATTTAATATGTTATCTCAAAGGAGTGACTTCAGCAGGAGAAATGTCAGATGTTGTGGCTTAATGAAGAAGGAGATTTTGTGGGAAGTAAGAGAGGGTTTTCAATAACTCTTAGGTCACCCTGGATTGGGCAATCACTTACTCTGCCTAGTCATAGGTTTGTCCCTGATTTTTCCATCAGATCAAGGAGAAAATACTACAAGAAGCCACAAAGAAACAATTTGAATATTGTGGAAACACGATCAGAATAATCCAAGATCTAGCAGGTTCTACATTAAGAGATCGAAGGGCTTGGAATACGATATTCCAGAGGTCAATGGAACTAGGATTAAAACCAAGAATCACCTACTCAGCAAAACTGAGTATAATGCTTCAAGGCAAAATATGGATTTTCAATAAAATAGAGGACTTTCAAGCTTTCTCAGTGAAAAGACCAGAGCTGAATATAAAATTTGACTTTCAAGCACAAGAATCAAGAGAAGCATGAAAAGGTAATCAAGAAAAAGAAGAAGAAAAAGAAATTGCAAGGGACTTACTAAAGTTGAACTGTTTTGTTTACACTCCTACATGGAAAGATGACGGGTATGATTCATGAGACCTCAGTATTAGGGTAGCTGAAGTGAATTTGCATATGTATATATATGTATATGTGAGTGTGTATGTATGTATATATGTTTGTGTTTACATATATATATAGAGAGAGAGAGAGTAGGCACAGGGTGAGTTGAAGATGAAGGGAAGATATCTAAAAGAAATAAAATCAAATTAAGGGATGAGAGAGGAATATATTGAGAGAGGGAGATAGGGAGAGATAGAATGGGGTAAATTATCTCACATAAAAGTGGCAAGAAAAAGCAGTTCTGTAGGAAGAGAAGGTGAGGGGGAATGAGTGAATCTTACTCTCACCAGATTTAACCTGAGGAGGGAATACCATACATACTCAATTGGGTATCTTACCCCACAGGAAAAAAGGAGGAAGAAGATAAAAAAGGGGGGGATGATAGAAGGGAGGGCAGATGGGGGTGGAGGTAATCAAAAACAAACACTTTCGAAAGGTGACAGGGTCAAGGGAGAAAATTCACTAAAGGGGGATAGGTTAGGAAAGAGTAAAATATAGTGAGTCTTTCACAACATGAGTATTGTGGAAGGGCTATATATAATGATATGCATGTGGCCTGTGTTGAATTGCTTGACTTCTTAGGGAGGGTGGGTGGGAAGGGAAGAGGGGGCAGAATTTGGAACTCAAAGTTTTAAAAACAGATTTTCAAAAACAAACAAAAAAAAGTTTTTGCATGCAACTAGAAAATAAGATACACAGGCAATGGGGCGTAGAAATTTATCTTGCCCTGCAAGAAAGGAAGGGAAAAGGGGATGGGAAGGGAGTGGGGTGGCAGAAGGGAGGGCTGACTGGGGAACAGGGCAACCAGAATAAATGCCATCTTGGAGAGGGGGGGAGTGTAGAAATGGGGAGAAAACTTGTAATTCAAACTCTTGTGAAAATCAATGCTGAAAACTAAATATATTAAATTTAAAAAAAGAAAAGAAAAAAAGAGTTAGACAGGACAGAGGCAGAGAGTGTATCTCCTACTTGGCCATGGTTGTTTTGAGCAAACAGTTGTCATCATGTTTGTGTTTATTCTTTCTTCATTTTAGGTGAATGAGTATTCAAGGACATAAGTCCCTCCAACCTAAACTCCTGACTCTCCTGGAATTTCTCTACAATGCACCAGAAACCTGAAGCTCACTCCAGCCTTGGACTTCACATACTAGAAGTACTCTCTCCCTGGCCCTTTCTATTGTCTGGTTCCTCCCAGAACTGCCATTTTAAGGAGACTGCTCAGGCTCCTCCTATCTTGATTTCTCTCTGAACTACACTCCTGACTCTACTCCTGAACTTTCTCTGTAATGTCCCATTTTTACAATACCTTAATTTTTCACCCCTACCCTCTAATTTCTGGCTTCTTTACCCATTATAACAGAAGCTTCTTGGGGGAAAGGACTGCATTTCTTTCTGCTTGTATTTGGATTTGCAGCATATTTCAAACTAGATGTCTCATAAACATCTTCAAGTCAGTGTGCCCAAAATAAACTCATTTTCTTTCCTTCCAAAGCCTCCTCCTTTCTGAACTTGTGTATTCCTATCGAGGGCAAGACCATCCTCCTAGTCACCCAGACTCACAATGTTGCTATCACCCTGGCACAGACCCTTATCACTTCATACCTAGATCATTGCAATAGCCTTTTGGCTGATCCCCTTACTCCATCTCTCCACACTATAGTCATCCTCTATTCTGCTGTCAAATAAATCTTCCTAAAGTATGACTATGTCATACACACCCCCAAATTCAATAAACTCCCATCACCAGGGGTCCCCTATTACTTCCAGAATCAAATACAAAATTCTCTGTTTGGCATTCAAAGTGCTTCATAACCTAGAACCCTCCTATTTTTCCAGATTTCTTATATATTACTCCCTCCCAACACCTCCCACCATGTACCTTGTAGTCCAGTAACACTGGCCTCCTTGCTGTGCCTCACACAAGACACTCCAACTATAAACTCTGGTCATTTTACTGGCTATTTCCCATGCCTGTAATACTCTTCCTTCTTATATATACCTTATGGCTTCCATCGCTTCCTTCAGTTCTTAGCTAAAATCTCATCTTCTACAAGAAGCCTTTCTTGATCCTCCTTAATACTACTGTAATACCTTATTTGTACATAATTGTTGTCATTAGAGTGTAAGTTCTTTGAGAGTAAGGATTTTGTTTTGTTTTTGCTTTTGCTTTTCTTTATATTTGCAGTGGTTAGCACAATACCTGACACATAGTAGTCATTTCATGAATTCTTATCAAGTGACTATTGTGCTATAAGAAATAATAAAGGAGATTGTTTCAGAGGAACCTGGGAAGACTTGTATGGACTGACACAAAATGATCAGAACCAAGAGAACAATTTATACAATAACAACAGTATTGAAACACAAATAACTGAAAAACTTAGGTAGGCCGATCAGCACAATAACCAATCACGGTTCCAGAGAAATCATGATGAAATACATCACCCACCTCTTGGCAGAGTATATAGGGGAAATTGTTTTACATGACCTTACAAGTTTGTAATAAGGATTTTTTTTCATTTCTTCTCAATGGAGCAGGAAAGAAGAAGGAAGGAGGCAGATTTTTGTTGATTTAACAAACTAAAATTTAATTACAAGAAAAAAGATAAAAGTGTAGTAAAAGTACTAACATGACTTCCCAATTCAATACAGTCTGCTCCCTTCCTCCCATTCAACTCTGGTCCCAGGTCATACTTGAACAAAATTCATATTAATAAAATAGCTGTATGTACTTATTTTGACAATATCAACACTTTATTTTTCTAGGTTTTATTGTTTTCCTACTATTGTGTCATAAATCTGAGCAGGAACACTGCCTCTCTTTAGACTATTTGTTTATGCCCTATTTGACTTAGCCTTGGTTCAATCAATCACCATGGACAGTTCCCACAGAGATGATAACCAGTCCAGGTCTTTACAGCTACTCCTGCAACCAATCAAAAAAGAATACAAGACTGGATCCTAGTGGTTCTAACCTTCTGGAGAGAACTCAAAAGGAACCACACAACTCACAGAAAGGTTTGATCAGGGGCCGAATCCTAATACCAATGCATCCTGTGGTCACAAAGGAAAATCCTAGATATGATTTCAAATCCACACCTTTAAACAGCATCAGAATAATTATTTCATTCACTATGCCTCAGCAGAATAATAGGAACTGACGCCAAAACTGTCACCATCTCTGCTTCATTCTTGGCCCTTACATAAATACATTGCCTCAATGTGTTTTTCCCCCATAGAAATATAATCTCAAGTAGCTATTCTGCAGGTTGGCAGCAGATAGGGGCATCAGTATGA
This sequence comes from Trichosurus vulpecula, assembly GCF_011100635.1. NCBI lineage: Eukaryota > Metazoa > Chordata > Mammalia > Diprotodontia > Phalangeridae > Trichosurus > Trichosurus vulpecula. Next base: position 219,038,458 of record NC_050580.1, read on the forward strand.
GTTGCTCCAGGTAGAGTTGTTATACTAACACAAGGATTTAGCTACTGAAGGCTCATGTCTCTATATATGTTACTAGTTCTTTAATAAAACAGGAACTTGTCGACACCCAGTAATCTGCCACTTCTGTTGGTTGATGTTTACTTTCTCTTTCCTAAGAAGTAGTTGATATTGTATGTGTATTACATTTGTATACTTGTATGTATGTATCTATACATACACACACCTATATGCACACAATTATATATGTATTATACACACATCGTGTATATACATACATCCACATATGTATATATATATATATATATGTCTGTGTATCCAGGAAAAAATAATTGCTAGTTTGTACTTTTTGGCACAGTGGATAGAGTGCTGGGCCAAGTGTCAGGAAGATGTGGGTTCATATCCAGCCTCAGACACTTACCATCCTGGGAAAATCACTTAGCCCTGTTGTCTTAGTTTCCTTATCTGTAAAATGAGTTGGAAAAGGAAATGGCAAACCACGCCAATACCTTTGCTAAGAAAATCCCAAAAGGGGTCATGAAGAGTCATACATGACTGAAAACTACCAAACAACAGTAGCTTTTTAAGTATTCTATTCATCTCTTTTTATTAAATCCCTAAGGTGATAGCACCTGGTAAACTTATGTCTATTTTCTATAGAAAGAAACCAGGTTTTGATGATGATAATGATTATTAATAATAATATCATTTATATAGCTTTTCAAAGTTTGCACAAAATTTTACAAATATTACCTCATTTTATCCCCCCCAAAACCCAGAAAGTGGGAAGGGAATGGTATTATTTTCCTTGTTTTACAGATGGGGAAACTGTGGCAGACCAAAAGTAAGTGACTTTCCCAGGGTTATACTGGTAGTAAGTGTCTGAGGCTTGATTTGAACTCAGCTCTTCCCGATTCCTAACTCAGCTGTATTCCTTGCACTAGCTGTCTACCTCGAGCTTATAGAAAGACAAGGAAAGCTAGGACCTTTCAAAGTTTCAAAAGGCTACTATGAGGAATTCAGGTTAGTCAAAAGACAAATGAAGAAGTTCTCTTTTTTCCCACTAGAGTAACTGAAATTTTAATGAAACTCCAAATCCTAGTCAATATCATTTATTTAAATAATGACTGGGCCAAAGCATAGGACCAACCAACCCTCAGAGAGTGTGTGGAAAATGTATTGCCCTCTATAAATGTGAGTTTTGTCATCATTACTATAGTTAAAAATATTTCTACTTAACATCAATTTTATAACTTGAGCAAAGAATATCATACACAGCCAGTTTCTGAAATCTGAAAACATAATCATATGTGCTAAAGGTGCCAATCACCCAATGCTGCAGATTCAGAGACCTATTTCTAACAAGGACACTCACAGCTCTCTTTTTTTAAAATTACAAGCCAAGGTATATCAGATGTGAACAGCTGACCCAGTTTCCAAAATAAACATCAGGCTTCAGGCTTTCACCAGCTGACTAAAACTAAATCCAGGCAAAGAAAGCACATTCCCACTCCATTCCTTACTACACCATCTCCACACCTGGAACAGTAGAAGAAGTAGCACATCAAGAAATAACTTTAAAATGGAAGTCAGTTATATAACTAGGCTTTTCTGATTTGCAGATCAAGTGTTTTACATGATAGATGGAATGTTTCCAAGAAATCCCATTACTATCATCAAACCTTGAAGAAAGGATAACAACTCATTTTTTAAAAAGTTTATAGATGATGCCTGGAGGAGAGTCTGCCTTCTATCTACAGAGAGTAGAAACCACTCTCATCTCTCTATCTCCAAGGTACTTTATCCACAAAACAAATCCCTAATCCTAGGAGATCCTATCCCATACCAGAATATTTTCTTCCTTGTCTAGCAAAGAACACAGACCACATCCCAAGCAGGATTCTTATATTTTAAAATCAACACCTTTCACCCTTGCCTATCCCTAATGCCTCAATTCCCATTCTTGTAGAGACCACTTCACTTATCACACATTTCTTTTTTGTCTAAACATCATGTACCAGATGATCTTCTCAAATCTTCACTGGAAAACATATACAAGCTATACTTTATAATTCACTTTTTTCTCATTTTCTGAAATTTAAAAATGCATAGAAGGTGCTAAACCTAAACACACTTTGCTCTCCATGAAAAAAATAGAAATGTGGAATATTAAGGAAAATACAGTATACCTTGAAAGCCAAAAAAAACTAGCTTTTTTCCTTCTCTACATAGTCCCAATCTTCTAATCACAGTAATATAATTTCATACCAACACAGAATAATAGAAAATTGCAGCTAGCAAGTAGTTTTGAGATCGTTCAGTCCAGGACTTCTTAACTCGTTGTCCACAGTTCCCAAGAGATCCATGGATAGATGTCAGTGGGCCTATGAACTTAGATGGAATATATATATATATATATATATATATATATATATATATATATATATATATATATATATATTCACTAACAACTAGGTGAAATTTAGCATTTCCCTTCATTTTTAAACTATTTTGAGAAAGACATCCTTAAGGATCATGAGATTGCCAAATGGGTCCAGGAAATAAAAACAAGATTGAAAACCCCTGATGTACTATGGATAAGGGAAGAATTTAGGACCAAAGAAAATATAGAATTACAAAATGCAAAATAGATAATTTTGATTATATTAAATTTAAAAGTTTTTGCACAAACAAAACCAATGCAACTAAAATTAAAAGGAAATTTAAAAAATTGGGGGGGGGGAGATTTGAAACAGGCATTTCTGATAAAGGTCTCCTTTCTCAAATATGTAGAGAACTGAGTCAAATTTATAAAAATACAAGTTACCGCCCAAATGATAAATGGTCAAAGGAAATACAGGCAGCTTTCAGATGAAGAAATCAAAGCTATCTATAGTCATATGAAAACATGCTCTAAGTCACTACTGATCAGAGAAATGCAAATTATAATGACCCTCAGGTACCACTTCACACCTACCAGATTGACTAATATGGCAGAAAAGAAAAATAATGGATGTTGGAGGGGATGTGGGAAAACTGTACACTAATGCACTATTGGTGGAATTGTGAACTGAACCAACCATTCTGGAGAGCAATTTGGAACTATGCCCAAAGGGCTATAAAACTGTGTGTGCCTTTTGATCCAGAAATATCACTGCTAGGTCTATATCCCAAATATATCCCTATACAACCCAAAAAGGACCTATTTGTACAAAAATATTTATAGCAGCTCTTTTTGTGATAGCCTAAGAATTGGAAATCAAAGGGATGCCCATTAATTGGGGAATGGCTAAAAAAGCTGTAGTATATGTTCATGATGGAATATTATTGTACTATAAGAAATGACAAGCAGGATTATTTCTAAAAAACTTGGAAAGACATAAATGAACTGATGCAAAGTGAACAGAAGTGAACAGAACCAGTACAACATTGAATACAGTAAAGCAATATAGTACAATGAAAAATTGCAAATGATTTAGCTATTCTCAGCAATACAATGATCCAAGACAATCCCAAAGGATTAATGATGACGCATACTATCCACCTTCAGAGAAAGAACTGATATTGTTTGAATACAGATTGAAGCATGCTATTTTTCATTTTCTTTCTTTCATCCTCTTTCTTTTGAAATACATAGTACATAATGACTAATATGGAAATGTTTTACATGATTGCACAGGTATAATCTATATCTGATTGCTCAGGAAGAGAGGAGGGCTGGGAGGAGGGAGAGATAGAATTTGGAATTTAAAACTTTAAAAAGGTTAAAAAGTTGGGGGCAGCTAAGTGGTGCAGTGAGTAGAGCACTGACCCTGGAGTCAGGAGGACCTGAGTTCAAATCCAGACTCAGACACATGACACACTTTCTAGCTGTGTGACCTTGGGGAAGTCACTTAACCCCAATTGCCCTGCCTTACCCCTTCAAAAATGGTTAAAAAGTTGTTTTAACATGTAATTTGGGAAAAAATAAAATACATTAAAAAAACCCTGATCTCATCCATCCTCACACATACCCCTATTGCATAAGTAAGAATACTGAGTTTACCTGCCTTGCCCAAAGGCCCATTTGCCCTTTTCTATGTTCTAAATTACCATAACATTGAAAATCCCTGCTCACCTTCCACTTCTTTCTGTTTCTTTGGGGGAATGATCAAGATAATATCACAGAATGACAATGGTTTTTAATTATATTGGAAAGTACCAAGTGAATTGATGGAAAGAAATGCATTGCCTTCTTTGTGGAATGCACAGGAGCCAAGGTATAACTAAGTACAGTATTCTCAGTTCATTTTAAATAGCTACATCGAAATTCAGATTTCCCTGCACAAACATCCCATTGGCAGATGTCCCTGCCATGTGTTTAAATATGCTAAACAATTTGCTTTGTATATTATAAACCATACTAAGCACTAAAAGAAATTACAGGATGATTTGCCTATCAATTACATCCTATTTGCAAATTATCATATATGTGACAGGATTTCTTTCCTTACAGATTTTTAAGGCAAATCTTTATTTCTATAAGTTCCTGTATTTCATCTTTTATAATCACAGGCAATAGCTCTCTCCAGTCAAGAAGTAAAGGGAAAGGAAGGTCACATGATCAACAAGATGATGAAGTAGTTCTTCTCCATGTGTTTTCCTCCAACCTAACAACATCGAAAGAAAGAAAATATGTACCAATCTAGAGTAATCAAAGCTAGATCTAGAAAATAAGATGGAAATACTTCCATAAAGTAAGAGCTTCGTTAAATACCATTGAACAACTGAAATTCTTAGAGTTCTTTCTCAGCATCTGTTTCCAGCCAATGCCACTTACCAGACGTAGCCAAAACAAACAACGTCACAAACTTGTGTTTCTGAGGGTTCAGCTATGTTGGCCCCTCTTGAGTTTTCTCAGATAGGTGGCACAGTGGACATAAATCCAGGCCTGGAGTCAGGAAGATCTGATTCAAATCTGACCTCAGATACTTACTAGCTAGCTGTGTGACCCTGGACAAGTCATTTAACCCTGTTTGCCTCAGTTTCCTCATCTGTAAAATGAGCTGGAGAAGGAAATGGCACAACCTGCTCCAGTATCTGTCCTGAGAAAACCCCAAACAGGGTCATGAAGAGTGGGATGCAACTGAAACAACTGAATAACAACTTGAGTTTCCTCACATTTGTTGTCTGTCCTTTGTTTTTTGAAGAGGGTCAATGACATCACGGGGTTGATGTCATGACTTGCACATGAAATTGATATACGTGAGGCAGAGCTGCACAAAGTGATCAGTCTCACTCTCTCTTCCAGAGTCATCGAAGTCCTGTGGCAACACAAAAGCCGGGATGATTGGCAATGGGCCAGAATGGGTTGAATGACGTTTTTGTGTTCTTTATCTTTGATCAAGCCCTAGGTGCTCTATGGCACCTTCTTCAGCTGCCTTCATAGCTGTTGTTAGACATTGTCCTCATTCATCCATTCCACTGAAAGAAGTCTTCACATGTTTGGGGTAGACATCCCCCTAACTCACCATCAGTAACCCCTCAACCTGGTTTAGCCTGTCTGCTGAGATAGCTTTACGAAGGTGTGACCACTGTGCATGCTAGTTTCTTGGAGCCACAGGTGAGAGTTGGGTGACAGGTGAACACCAAAAGTGAATAAGCAACTTGGAAAAGGGCTCAGCAAGCCCTCACATCAGAGGAGCTGGTCCTCCCTTAACACCCCATGCCGCATGACAATCTGAATTCACCAATCCCATACCAAAAGGAAGATATCGATTGAGAAGACATTGGGTGAAATGAAGAAAAGGTAGTACAACCAGTGGGGAAAAAGAGTTGGCTAGAGGGAAAGTCCTAAATTGCTACTCCAAAATATTCACACACTTTTAAGTTTAATCTGCATTATTGACATTTTCTCTATCACTTTCTTAAATATAGACAATCAGCAAAACAAATACTGATTTGTAGCTTTTACTGATTTCCAAGGTACAAATGCTCACACAGAAAATTTGACAAGCAGCACAGTTTGAGCTAGCTCCAGTTCTAAGAGATTCTATGCCTGAGGGAAGAGTGATTAGAAACAGAACTAGCCTTAATCCTCTCCACTAAGCTTGCTCTGTGCAGGGAAATATTCAAGTCCCCCTACAGCCTCAATTTTAGAAGACATTAAGGGAATTGCTCAAGGCCATTCAGGTAGCAATAGTCCATCAGAATTTGAACAAGGGTCCTTTGATTCCAAATGTAGCACTCTCTTCATTGTCCTTGCACTACAGCCCTCTTCCACCAGACACCCCAGAGCTGTTTCCCTTGGCTTGACCTAGTGATAGGACCAGAGCAGGAATAGCCTGAGATGGTAACTGAGAACCTTCCATGGTGTGGCCTACAAAACTAGCAACTCAATTAAAGAGGAATGAGAAAGTCTGCAGTAATAAGGTCTCTGAGGACAATTTGCTGTGTTCATCTATCATTTATTACAATGAATACTATGAATGTGTGTCAGGATTCATTTAAAATCTCCTTTGTGATACTAATCTAGTGCTTTTTGTTTTTCTCAACAAGACAGTATGGTACAGTAAAAAGAGCATGGGCCCTGAAGGCAGGGGATCTGGGCTCAAATCCTGTCTGATCTTGGACAGCTCACAACTTCTCTATGCCTTGATTTCTTTATGTGGACAATGAAGGAGATGGCTGCTGAGGTTCCTTCCAGCTGAACATCTATGGCCCTTTGGGGGTGAGCTTCTACTGTGAATTGGTCCCAATCTTTGTAGTATTTTCCATATGAGAATTTACTGAATCTGAGCAATGGGCAGGAATGGCATTACTTTGGTAAAACACACACACACACACACACACACACATATACACAACTGTGTACTTCCTAATTGCACCATTACAGGGAATTATTTAGCTCTATGAAGGTTTTTTGCCCTCCTCTACAAAAGAAGCTAATTATATAAATTTGAACAAGAGAGGGGAAGAAGGATCATTGTGTGATCATTTTTTAAAATTTATACCTTCTGTCTTAATACTTGTTCATTTTTCCTAGTTATCAGAGTCATAATGGCTCCCTGATTTCCCTCTCTGACCCTTAACGAGGTGAATGAAGGCTTTTTTACAGTCTCCCCAAGAGTTCAATAAGATTGGTACCAGTACCTTGGGGAGGGGAAGTACATCTATGCACTTACTTAAGTTCAGTTCAAATAAAACTCCATACGTTAAAGGAAGAATATATGTACAAATCAAAGTTTTTTGAGTTTGATTTAATTATAACTTTTCAGGACCACATCTATTAGTCAAAAGTGAAGCACACATACATTAAAGTTAATTTTATTACCTGAACATACAGCAAATTGAAGGAGGGAGGTGACCAGAAGCTTTTGTGGGAGATCATCTTGTTATTTTAAACAATCAATAGGCTTAGGTTAATTCACAGGTCAGTAATGTAGAGCCTGGCATAGGGCTCTGGACATAGTAGGTGCTCAGTAAACATTGGATGAGATGATGATGATGATGATGATGATGAAGATGATGATAACTTATTGACTAAAGAAGTTTGAGTATGACTATTAATTTTGATTTCATAAATGGCAAGCAGACGAATACATTTTACATGGCTTCTACCACGCACTATCCCCTATCACAACTACACCTTGACCTACATATTCATCTGTACCTATTGATACTCTAACCACCCTATAAAATACAGTACAAATCTGTTTTCTCAAAGTTTTCCCAGAATTCCTCACAAGGAAATGATTCCTCCCTCTTCTCATCTCACAGACCTTCTTTTACGAATTTATATATTTTAAATTTGTATTATATGTTCCTATGTCACAGTACCACTTGGGGTAGAGGGAGAGAGAAAGAGGTAGAGGCGGGAAGGGAGAGGAAGAGGAGGAGTCCCAGGAGGAGAGAGAGAGAAAGATGGAGGCAGGCAGAGAAGGAAGGAGGGAGAACAATGAAAGATATTTGAAAATATTACTTTTAAAGTATACTTCTATTAATGCCAAGAAATTCTACTCTCTGTCTCATAGGAAAGAAGTTGGCAAAAAATCAAGTTGCATTTGTTAGAGTGAAGACTCAAAATGCCCAATGAACAAGAACATAAAGAAGATACAAAGCTCAGACTTCCTAGGTGACAAAAACATTTAGTTCCAACTCAGAGAATAAGCAATTTAAAAATCAAGTATTTCCCAAAGATATTTCATAAAATGTTTACCAAATAAATCAACAAAGAGGTTATGTGGATCTTTAGCTAAAGGGAAAAGAAAATTCTTTTTCACAACAGCCAGGCAATTAATTTTCAAAATAAAATATTCCCTTCCTCAAAGGATATTTATAGGCTAGACCATCAGTCAAGTAAATCCCAAATATAGCACATTTGATTACTCAATATCCTTCTAGTTTTGTGGCCAAAAGACCACACAGAAATTTCATCCTTTCTATGAAATCAGGGCTACATTTTTGGAATTTCATATTAAAATCATTTGATTAGAGCTATTGAGCAAAAAGAGAAAGGGCGGGGCAGGGAAAGTATGCTGTGTTGAAAAAGCATTGAACTTGGAAACAAAATCTAGGTTCAAGTACAATGCAACTCTTTCAATTCTTAGCTAAGTGACTGCCACTCACCCCTAGGGTTACCAATTTCATCTGCAAAATGAAGACTGGATTAGGAGAACTTGAAGGTTCATTCCAACCTTAACTTCCTATGAATTTGGATAAGAAGTAGATAGATATTGATAGATATTCATGTATGTATATGTCATGTATATATAATATATGCATATATTCTACACGTGATAAAGGTACAGTAGTCAATAAAGTTAGGTATTTTCTTACCATCATTGCTAGTTACTCACTGATTAAAAAAGTAGTTCTTCTTTGTTAAAGATCAAATAATCAAGCAGTCTTTACTTCCCAAAATCATAGGATGGGATCTCAGAGGTCATCTAGTCCAATCTGCATCTATACAAGAATCCCCTCAAAAATATCCCTGATAAATGACAGTCTATCCTTCTTAGAGGAAGCTAAATAGCATAGTGAATGTGGACCTAAAGTCAGAAAGACCTGGGTTCAAATCCTGTCTCAGACACTTACTATGTGTCCATGGATAGATCACTTAACTACTCTGTGCCTCATTTTTTTTCATCTTTAAAATGAAGGGATTAGACCTATCAGGTCCATCCCAAGTGTAAATCTAGGATTCGATGACCTCCAGATCATAAGAAACACTACCTCCTGAGGAATCAAACATTCTACTTTTGGATAACTCTATTTTTTTAAAACAGTGTTTTTCCCCTTCTATATGGATCCAAAATATGCCTGTTAACAATATCTGCTCACTGTTCTTACTTCTACTCTGTCCTTTAAACCAAGCAGAACAAGGCTAAACCTTCTTTCATATGACAGGGCTTCAAATATGTAAAAGGGAACTCTGTACCCCTAAGGTTTTTTAATGGTAACTCTTTGCTTATCTAGTATTAGATAGCTTTAAAAAAATCAGGAAAATAGTAGAAAAATAGCTTTTGTTTTATTGTCATGAGGACATCATCGTTATCACTGATCACAAACTATTATGATGTTTTACAAAAGTCTGGTCATATTCCAGTTGAGATATACTAAAAGGTAAGCATACGTTTCATCTTTTTTTTTTTTTTGCAAATCATGATGGCTATCTACAACATCCCTGACAAAATAGCTACCCAATCTCATTATAAATCAATAGTAGCTCATCTCCATAAGTCAACAAGCTACATTAAGTGCTGACTAGGTCTGAAGTACATACACTCCTTACATCTGTCCCCTTCTCTCCACTCACACAGTCATCGCCCCAGCTCTGGCCCGCACCATCTGTCACCTGGACTATTGCCGCAGCCTCCTAATTGATGTCCTGGCCTCAAGACCTTCACCTCTCTGAAACAGCCTCTGCACAGCTGCCCAACTGATTTTCCTGATCTGAGCATATTTACCTTACTTAATAAATTCCATTGGCTCCCTATTGCTTCCAGAATCAAATAAAACTCCTCTGTTCAGCATTTGAAGTCCTTCATGACCTGGCCCTAAACTACAATACCTTTTCAGCCTTATTGAACATAGCACCCCTCCACACACATTGTGATCCAGACAAACTGGGCTTCTTTCTTCTTCTCATACTGCAACTTTTAACTGTGTTTCTGTTGTTTTCCATACCTAGAATACACTCCATCCTCATTTCTAGCTCTCAAAATCCCTAGTTATCCTTAAGGCTTTTAACCTTAAGTGCCTTTCCTGATCACCTCCTCCCACCACTACCCAACTACTGAGGTCTTGCCCCCAAAACCACATTATATCTCTTTGGTCTATACCAAGACATATACATATACATATACATATACATATACATATACATATACATATACATATACATATACATATACATATACATATACATATACATATACATATACATATACATGTATGTATATATGTATATATGTATGTATGTATATGGTGACTCCCCTGATGCATCGATTGTATTTTAATGCTCACAAAATACAACGATATTGTGAGGTAAGTATTGTGAGTATCATACTGTCCATTTTATAGGTGGAAAAAAAGAATTAACGAGGTTAAATCATACAACTAGTAAGTATCAGAGATTAGACTCAAACCTAGGTTTCTTTTGACTGCGAGTCTATCATTCCTTTCTATAATACATTTCTTTAAATCTGTGGTGTCAAATTCAAATAGAAACGGGGGCCATTCATCTGTACCTAAGGATCTCTGTGGGTTTCATATTGATTTAGTTTTTAATTATATTATTTATATTTTTACTAATTAAATATTTCCCAATTATATTGATTATATCTGATTTGGGCCACAACTGGAAGTGTTGTGGGCAACATTTGGCCAACAGGCCATTTGACATCATTGTTTTAAACAATTCCAACCATAGGAAGCTCAGAGATCCACTAACATTTGGGGCAGCTTAATATTTCTTCCTTATTTTAAGCTGAAATCTGTTTTCCTGTAACTTGCACCTATTAGATAGACCCTCTAGAGTCAAGAATAAATTGAACACCTTCCCACATGAAAAGCTGTTTCACAGATAACACATGGGAGGCACTGGAGTTTTTGGACTCCAGTATCTAACAGGTTCCTTGATCTGATCAGACAAGAAGGATAGGAAGATAGCTTCAGAGGGGTTAATAATCTTACTTTAATTCTAGTCTTGTCTTATCAGAAGGGTGTGCTGATAATGGGAACACCAGCCCCTACAGCTTTCCCTAATCACCCTACTCATAGGGGCAGGTGAGAAGTGGGGGGTGGGCAACTACCCCTATCTCTCGATGGGGTCAATCAAGAAAGGCACAGCTTGTGCACTCCCCTAAATCCCCTCAAGCCTCAATTCCTCTATGCATTACCCAAATCCCAAATGGGTTCCCCCACAGGTTCACCTATGTATTCCCCGTGGTTTCCCCAGTCACTGACCAGTGTCCACTTGCTTTATAGGGCAACAGACAAAGAAGGTGTATTGCCAACAATAGCCTCACAGGTTAACTTTAGCAATATCATCTTACAGTGCAAGTGCATAGTAAATATTACTTACATCATCCCTACATCTCACTGTGCAGTCTCAGTAGGACTGCCTACAACTATGATTCTAGGAATTACTATAGAGGGTCTTTGGGATTATTCTGGGAGTTATTTTCTATCACCTGGAAACTAGACATTTTCATGGCCATGGATCCTGAGAAACTAAACTTTAAAAAGGATAACAAATTCCTCCTTACTTACAAAAGCTTTCAAATATTTGAAGATTGTTATATCCCTTATTTCACAAATCTTTTCTAAATATCCCTGGTTCTTCCAATCCCTAAATGACTTTATCAGGGAGTCATCTTACTCTGCCAGCCACCATCTTCTGGAAATGCTTCAAGCTTGTCCATTCTAAATTGTGGTTCCCAAAACAGGACAGGATACCCCACATTGAATCTGTCCACCATTACTACACGGTATGCCTCTATTGTTTCATTCTAGTATTGCATGAGCTCCTTGATTTGCCACTATCAAAATACCACATCATACTGAGCTTGCTGTCTGCTTAGAATCAATATATGAATTGCTTTCTAGACATACCCTACCCATCACACTCAACCCTATACTTATACAGTTGATTTTGTGGACCCAGCTACAGGACTACATTCTATCCCTATTAAATTTATCTTATGAGCTTTGCCCTACTGCATTTCTGAATCTTGATTCTGTCAAGTAATGAATTTATTTTCTTTTCCAGTCTTGAACCATCTACAAATTCGATGAGCATGCCATCTATGCCTTTCTTCATCTAAGCCACTAAAAATGATAACAGCATTTCATTCAGTTATACAGTTAGTAGATATTCAGCACATATCTACCTCTATACTGCATTGTAAAAATAGTTTTGAATATACATGCACATGTATATATGTGAATGTATATTTGAGTATTTTATCAGACCTGGAATTTCACTGGTAGAGGATAGTACTCATAAGGAAACTCCCTCTGCCAATGTTGCTAAGCAACTATTCTACATCTTACAGTTTGAGAGAGGTGTCTAGGAAAACTGAGAAGTCGAGTGACTTGCCCAGGACCACACAGTATGTGGCAGAGGGAGGATTTGAATTCAGATCATCCTGACTGCTTTTGTATTTTTCTGTTTGTAGAAGTTATCTATGTACAGAATAAAAGTAACAAAAACATTTTTCTAGTACAATAGTACGAAGTGATGGCTACGACAGACCAAAGTCTTAAAATTCCTTAAAAAGCCTGAGTGGCTTTATTTTACTATTTCAAGAACTGTGATTAAGGGTCTCAACAAAGGAAAATAAAATTACTTACAGCCGACCATCATCATGGCCACTGAAAACATCTTCTCCACATCAGTGGTTGGAGCTATGTTTCCAAATCCTATCGTGGTAAGGCTTGTCATGGTAAAGTAGAGCGAGGATACATACAAGGAGTCCTTGCTGGGTCCTCCTTCCCATGCCCCTGTACTGGTATTGTACTGATAAGGCGTCCCAATACTCATGGCCAACTGATAAAGCCAACTCTCATTTTGGATGCGATTCGTGACTTCATCAATGACTTCATAATCCCCAATGCTGTACCAAATGCAAGCTAGCCAGTGAGCGACTAGTCCAAACACACAAACCAACAGCACCAACACAGCAGCACCGTATTCCAGGTAATGGTCCAACTTCCTAGCAACACGGCCCAGGCGTAAAAGACGTACCACTTTCAAAGAACTGAAGAGGCTGCTGATCCCCTGAAAGGAAAGAAATGATAGAATGACTTCTAAAAACCTGGTGAAAATGCACATGAAGCATTGACTCACCTTGAATGTCAAGATCCATTTATATTATGACAACAGACACATAAAATGCACCTTTAACTTTCCATGAAGTAATGAACCTGAAAAATAAAGGAGGTATTCTAAAATAGGGATATTTTAAAAAATAAAAGAGTGTTTTGTGCATCAGTAGGCAGAGCAGATGTTAGCAAAGGAAAAGCAAGGATTTTTTCAAAAAAGCAAAGAGTTTCAAAAGGGCAGGAGATCTTAACTAAAATTTGATTCTGACTTAAGGCAGCAAGTAATACAGTGTATGGAGGACAGGACTCGGAGTCAGATATTGTTGTTCAGTCATTCAGTTGTGTCCAACTCTATCTAGGCTTTCTTGGCAAAGATACTGGAGTAGTTTGCCATTTCCTTCTCCAGTGTGTCCTATTTTATGGATGAAAAACGGAAGTAATTAGGGATTAGGTGACTTGCCCAGGGTCACACAGCTAGTAAGTGTCTGAGGCTAGATCTGAACTCAGCTCTTTGTGACTCTGGGTGCTTTATCCACTGCACCATGTAGCTACCCCTTGATGTCCGATAACCTGAGTTCAAATCCTGCTTCAGATACTTACTGAATGTGTTACCCTGGGCAAGTCACATAATCTTTCTCAGATTCTATTTCTTCATCTGTAATATAGGGATAATAATAGCACCTGTCTCACAGAATTGTTGAGCACTCAAATGAATTAACGTGTATAAAGTGTTTTGAAAAACTTAAAGTATTATATAAATTCTAATTCTTATTATCATTATTATGTCCCATTTCTTGGTACTGGGGTCTACGTAAATGAAAAACTTAATAGACCAGAAGAAATGCCATTAGAATAGTCTCTAGGAAGAGTGTAGAACTCATCAAAGTGAAATCAATACACTTTTTTTTTCTGTTTCCTATGAAGCTTGTCCTCTAAATGGCCTATTTTCTTTATCTTATATTCTGCCAAGAGAGAACAATAGCATTGTTAGAAAGGCAAAAACAATGAAGTTTGTCCCAGGGAAACTATTTTTGGCCTCTTTTTTAATGACTTAATGTCTTTGACTTATGTAAAATATAAGTAAAGTTTTTACTTAAGTAAAAATGAGTTAAAGTCAATGACTTAAGTAAAATCATAGATGCCCATCTTGCAGATAATAAAAAGCTGGGAGGGATGACTATGCTAGGATCCAAAAGGACTATAAGACAAAGATTAGTCTAATGAGATACAATTAATAAAATGAATTTTTATAAGGATAAATGCCTTACACTTGAGTTGAAAATTGCAATGCCATAAGCACAAAATAGAGGAGATATTTGTAGACAGCAGGGTTTTTTGTTTGTTTTTTATTTCTGTATTTCTAGAAAAGATTGGGTGGTTTTAGTGCAATACAAAGCCCCATATTAGTCAGTGATCTGGTATGGCAGCTAAGCATCTATGTGTCTTGGGTTGCATTAAGGGAGGCACAGTGTCCCAGGCTAAGAAGGTAATAGCTTCTTTGTAATCTTCTCTTGTCAGACCAGATGTGAAGGACTATATTCAGTTGTGGGCACTCCATTTTAGGTAGGCCATTGATAAGCTGGAGAGCACATAGAGGAGGGCAACTAGTACAGCAAGGATTAAAGATCCTGCCATGTGGGGGTCAGTTGAAAGAAACAGGGATGATTAGCAGCCTGGAAAAGAGAAATCGTGGCTGGGGGAGGGAGGCAGAAAAGAGTCAGGAACCTGATATTCAAGTGTTTAGCAACTATTAATATTGAAATCACATATTTGAAGGGCTGTCACATGGAAGAAAGATTGGAATTGTTCCCTTTGTTTCATATGTGGAACAATATCACAGAAGTCAAAAAGTTCAGATTTATAGCCTGGATCTTAAGAAACATTTCATAACAATTATAGCTAACCAAATGAGGGAGTAGGTTGCCTCAGGAAGGAATGGGTTTCCCTAGAACGGAAATTTTCAAGCAAAAGTCTTAAGACTAGTGTTGAATATATGGTCAAGGGGATTCTTATTCAATTATGGATGGTACCATGTGGCCTTACCAATGTGATTTTGTGTAATTATGTAACTGACAAGAAGTAGTTATATTGGAAAGAGGGATATAGCTGAGCTGAATATCACACCTTGCAGCAAACATCACTGTTAACCCTGCTGTCTCCTATCACAGCTAAAATGCTACAGCCCCTAAACTTGGATGGTTAGAACCAAAATAATAACAGTAATTAAAAATAGCTAGCATTCCTAAGAGCTTTAAGGTTTGCCAAGCATCTTGCAAATACTATCTCTATAACATCTTATCCTTTCTTACAACCTTGGGAAAGAGGTACAATTATTATCCTCATTTTACACATGAAGTAACTGAGGCACAGAGAGGTTAACTTGCTCAGAAGCATATAGCTAGTATATATCTAAGGCTATATTTGAACTGGGTTCTTCTTGAATTCTAGGCAGCTAGAATTTACTTACAACCAATTCAATCTTATCTCAAGCAGAAAACCGATCCAAGAGAATTCCTATTTTGTTCAATGAACAGGCAGAAAAATGAATGTTTTTATTAAAAAGTAAGATCCTTGAAGATATGTTTTCATTTTCGCATCCCTAGCATCTAGCACGATGCTCGGTACATAGTAGGGGTGTATTAAAATGTGTATTAAATTGAACTGAATTGACTATGAAGTACTATCCTATTAAAAGTATAATGAAGACTCACTTAAATCCAAAAATTGCTAAATAATTTAGCTGATGTTGAGATGAGTGGCTCAGTATCACTAAATTTGTTTAAATTTGTCCTCATTACTAATTTAGTCTTCTCACAGCTATAAGCCACAAGAACAAAGGACGATTTTCCATTAATATTACACAATCCATCGTGTAATTTACTTTCATTAAATTAAAAAGAAAATGTATAACTGAAAATGTCTATAAAAAAACAAATAAACTAATAGCAAATTTGCTAATGTAGTGCAGTCTCTGGACTCACTCTCATAGTTCCTACTGGAACTGGTAGGCTAGGTTCACAGGAGGTAACTTTTAAGGATTCAAAGGCTAACCCTGAGGGACTTGGGGTGGTTTTCTGGTATTTTTGCTCACTAACTCCACCAGTTTGCTTTCCATTAACTACTAGTTTAAACTAATTAGCCAGCTAGAGTTCATTAGCTTTGAGTTGGGGGCATTTACTAAATAAAATACTACAAGAACAAAAACATTCCTCTCAAGTATGTATTTTCATTAGGAGTCTGTATGTGCTCATTGGCGCTCTCTAACGAGCACATACAGACTCTTAATGAAAGTGGGATCAAGCTTAGAGTACAACAGTACGCTCACAATTCCTGATCATTGGGAGTCATTTTATCCCTTGGTGGAGTCCTCACAAAGTTCTCCATAGGTACAGCTTTCTGATGGATTCTTCTAGAGTCTTGAAACTGTCTTTCCTCAGTGTTTATTTTGAACTTAATTCCCACCAGCCACTGCTGTGGCACTTAATAAAGTGCCAGGCTCAGGAAAAACCTGAATTTGAATCTTTCCTCAAACATTTTCTAGCTATATGGACTTTTTACAAGTCAATAAACTGCTCTCAACCTTCATGTTCCTTGTTTGTAAAATTAACCGCAAAGGACATATGAAGGAAGAAGCTATCTGCATCCAGAGAAAGAACTGATAAATAGAAGTATGTATAGAATGATGTGTGTGTGCATGTGCACACACACAGACAGACACACATAAATATATTTGTGTCTAATGGTAGTCATCTCTAGATAGGGGGAGGTAAGACAAAAAGGGAAAACAGGAAATTTACATGACAACTTTATTAAATATTTAAAAGGATTAGCAAGCTGTACATAATAGATTTGCAATTTTGTGTAGAATCATCTTTATAATTCTACTATGCTATGAAAATATTTGTTTCATTTCATAAATTAAAAATAAAATAAATAAAATTTTTAAAAGATAAAATAAGAAGACAAGGAGAGGTGTGAACTTTATGGACTCTAAGATCCTTTCTAGTTCTAAATCTATAACCCTATGATGTTATAACCCTATGTTCTAGGAACACTGGCAGGACTCTGATGAGAAGTTCAAACCTTTTGAATTTTCGTCTATTTGTCCAGTCCTAACATCTCTGCTGACCTCCAGACTTGCATCTTCAATTGCCTAGTGGACATTGCAAATTGGATATCCCATAGATATCTTAAACTCTACACATCTGAAACTGAACTCATCTTTCCTCCCAAATTCTTCCCTCCTCCTAACTTCCCTGTTATTGTTGAGGGTACTACCATCCCTCTAGTTACCCAGGGTTGCAACCTAGCTGTAATGCTCAAGTCCTTACATTCTCTCACCCCTCCCTTGCCAAGTCTTGTGATAACATGTATCTTACATGCCCCTTTTCTCTTTTTCTGACACTGCTACCACCATGGTGCAATCCCTCATGGGACTCATGTCTCTTATGGGTGCTCTTGGTCTTGCTGCCTCAAGTCTCTCCCCATTCCAATGCAGCTCAGCTGTCAAAGTGATCTCCCTACAAGCATCACTTTCTCAAACCTCCTATTCGATCAACCTGGGTGGCTGCCCTTCATCTCCAGGAACAAATACAAACTCCTATTTGGCTTTTAAAGCCCTTCATAATCTTGCTCCTTCCCACCTTCACAATCTTCTTACACTTTTCTCCTTCTCTCACATGTACTCTGATCCAGTGACACTGGCCTCTTTACCCCTGCAATCCTCTTCCTCCTCTTCTACATTCATTGACTTTACTGGCCTCCTTCAAGTTTCAGTTAAAATTCTATCTTCTGCAAGAAGGTTTTTCTCAGTCTTCTTTAATCTCAAAGCCTTCCCTCTGAGATTATCTGCAATGTATCCTGTACACAGGATGTGTGTACCCAAAGGTCGTAGTGCAATATTAAACTATTAATGTTTAAGGGTATTAAAGCGTAATATGGCACTAAGACCTTTGGGACACCCTATATTTCTTGTTTGCACATTGTACGTGTTGTCTCCCCCATTAGACTATGAGCTCCTTGATAGCAGGGAGTAATTTTTTGGTTGTTGGTTTTGGGGGGAGGTTTTTTTGGGAGGGTGGTGGTGTTTTGTTTTTACTTTCTTTGTATCATCAGAACTTAGCACAATGACTGGCACATAGTAGTTGCTTAATAAATTCTTGTTAATTGACTTTTGAAGGTCACAAGACTTTCCTCTGGGGAGCAGGATAGGGAGGAAAACCATAGGTGCTCTGTCTTCACCCTCATCTTCCATGAGCATTTCCCTTTCAAGGACTTGTCTCTAGATGCTCTACTGCTGCTAGTGATGCTAGTCTGGCCTGCTATCCAAGCCCCACAAAGCCTGACTGAGTCATTTCAATGAATTCTATATTGCCATCTTAAGGCATTTCACTTTCGAAGATGGCGGCTAGTAAGCAGGGACTAGAGTGAGCTCCATTACCGAGTCCCTCCAAAAACCTATAAAAAATGGCTCTGAACCAATTCTAGAATGGCAGAACCCGCAGAACAGCAGAGAGAAGCAGGGCTCCAGCCCAGGACAGCCTGAATGGTCTCTGGGTGAGGTCTATTCCACACGGAGCTGGGAGCTGGGAGCTGGGACCTGGGAGCTGGGAATGGAGTGGAGCAGAGCCCAGCCTGAGCGGCGTGGACCATCCAGACCAGAAGCCGGGCAGAGGGGGCCCTAGCGCCCTGATTCAGTGAGCTGCGGCAGTTACCAGACCCCTCGACCCACAAACACCAAAGACTGCGGAGAAGGTTAGTGGGAAAAGCTGCGGGAGTGGAAGGAGTTCGCGGTTCGGCTTCCAGCCCCGGGGGGCAGCGGAGGTGGGGCAGCTACAGCTGTTGTTACTTCTGGCTCCAGGCCCACCTGGTGGGAGGAATTAAGTGGCAGATCAGAGCAGGGGTGCACAGTCTGTCGAAGATCTAAGCCCAGTTCGGGTTGGGGGTTCTTAGGGAAGGAGCAGTGTGGGTCTGACAGAGCTGGCACCTCTCCCCCAAACGTGGAACATAGAACTCGTTAGTCTACAAGCAGTCATACCCCACTGAAAAACTCAAGGGTCAAGTTAGTTGGTTGGGAATATGGCCAGGCAGCGAAAACGTGCCCAGATTCAGTCTCAGACTTTGGATTCTTTCTTTGGTGACAAAGAAGACCAAAACATACAGCCTAAAGAAGACAACAAAGTCATAGAGTCTACAACAAAAGCCTCCAAGAAAAACATGAACTGGTTCCAGGCCATGGAAGAGCTCAAAAAGGATTTGGAAAAGCAAGTTAGAGAAGTAGAGGAAAAATTGGGAAGAGAAATGAGAAGGATGTGAGAAAACCATGAAAAACAAGTCAATGACCTGCTAAAGGAGACCCAAAAAAATACTGAAAAATACACTGAAGAAAACAACACCTTAAAAAACAGACTAACTCAAATGGCAAAAGAGCTCCAAAAAGCCAATGAGGAGAAGAATGCCTTGAAAGGCAGAATTAGCCAAATGGAAAAGGAAGTCCAAAAGACCACTGAAGAAAATACTACTTTAAAAATTAGATTGGAGCAAGTGGAAGCTAGTGACTTTATGAGAAATCAAGATATTATAAAACAGAACCAAAGGAATGAAAAAATGGAAGACAATGTGAAATATCTCCTTGGAAAAACCACTGACCTGGAAAATAGATCCAGGAGAGATAATTTAAAAATTATTGGACTACCTGAAAGCCATGATCAAAAAAAGAGCCTAGATACCATCTTTCAAGAAATTATCAAGGAGAACTGCCCTGATATTCTAGAGCTACAGGGCAAAATAGAAATTGAAAGAATCCATCGATCGCCTCCTCAAATAGATCCCAAAAAGAAATCTCCTAGGAATATTGTTGCCAAATTCCAGAGCTCCCAGATCAAGGAGAAAAGACTGCAAGCAGCCAGAAAGAAACAATTTTAATATTGTGGAAACCCAATCAGAATAACCCAAGACCTGGCAGCTTCTACATTAAGAGATCGAAGGGCTTGGAATGCGATATTCCGAAGGTCAATGGAGCTAGAATTAAAACCTAGAATCACCTACCCAGCAAAACTGTTCATGTTCCAAGGCAAAATATGGACTTTCAATAAAATAGAAGACTTCCAAGCTTTCTCAATGAAAACACCAGAACTGAAGAGAAAATTTGACTTTCAAACACAAGAATCAAGAGAAGCATGAAAAGGTAATCAAGAAATGGAAATTGCAAGGGACTTACTAAAGTTGAACTGTTTTGTTTACATTCCTTCATGGAAAGATGATGTGTATGATTCATGAGACCTCAGTATTAGGGTAGTTGAAGGGAATATGCATATATATATGTATATGTTTATGTATATATATAAGTGAATGTGTATGTATGTATATATCTATGTGTATATGTATGTATGTGTATGTATGTGTATATATAGATATGTATATATATATATGTGTGTCTGTATGTATATATATGTAAAAGAGAGAGAGCAGACACAGGGTGAGTTGAAGATGAAGGGAAGATATCTAAAAGAAATAAAATGAAATTAAGGGATGAGAGAGCAACATACTGAGAGAGGGAGATAGGGAGAGATAGAATGGGGTGGATTATCTTGCATAAAGGTGGCAAGAGGAAGCAGTTCTGTGGGAGGAGGGGAGAGGGCAGGTGAGGGGGGATTGAGTGAACCTTGCTCTCATCAGATTTGGCCTGAGGGGGAATACCATACATACTCAGTTGGGTATCTTACCCCACAGGAAAGAAGAGGGAGGAAGATAAAAAAAATAAAAGGGGGGGATGATGGAGGGGAGGGCAGATGGGGGTGGAGGTAATCAAAACAAACACTTTGGAAAGGGGACAGGGTCAAGGGAGAAAATTCAATAAAGCAGGATGGGTTGAAAAGGAGCAAAATGTAGTTAGCCTTTCACAACATGAGTATTATGGAAGGGTTATACATAATGATACATGTGTGGCCTAGGTTGAATTGCTCGACTTCTTAGGGAGGGTGGGTAGGAAGGGAAGAGGGGAGAGAATTTGGAACTCGAAGTTTTAAAATCAGATGTTCAAAAAAAAAAAGTTTTTGCATGCAACTAAAAAATAAGATACACAGGCAATGGGGTGTAGAAATTTATCTTGCCCTACAAGAAAGGAAGGGAAAAGGGGATGAGAGGGGAGGGGGGTGATAGAGGGGAGGGTTGACTGGGGAACAGGGCAACCAGAATATAAGCCATCTTGGAGTGGGGGGGAGGGTAGAAATGGGGAGAAAATTTGTAATTCAAAATGTTGTGAAAATCAATGCTGAAAACCAAATATGTTAAATATGTTAAATAAATAAATTTAAATTTAATAAAAAAATAAAAATTAAAATAAAAAAAAGCATTTCACTTTCAAATTACTTAAGAAGTTTTGGCCTTTGAATGAGTCAGTAAGGATATCTAGGAATTGTTCACACCCAGTTTACGATATGATTCAATGACTGATTCATTGAGAAATCTGGACCTTCAGTGTTCTATCCCCATAGCATGGGCTCTCATCCTTGCACTAGAACTAAGTGGAATTTTGAAACTGTTCAGGAGAATACTATCTTCCCCAAGAACAACAGAGATAGATATTAGCTAGGGATCTGAGTGCTATTTTAGTGGAATTCTTTTATAAAAACTGTTGTTTTACAGTAAGCAGTAGCGTCACCTCCAAGGTAGCCCAATTAAGGAGTCTCCGTTATACAGCGGTGATAACAATGATATTTTAATAATAATGCTGATAAGTGTATAACACCTCCTCTGTACCTAAGACTCCCTTCATTTGCTTCCCTTTTTGTCATTTTAGAATGGTTGAAAGGTCGTTAAAGATACTTCCAAGCCTGCAAAAAGCTTGCTTTTGTTATCACCTCTAGAGATGACACAATAAAGCTTCCCTCACAAACCTTTCTAAATATTCCAGGTTTTACACACACACACACACACACACACACACACACACACACACACACAAATTTAGCCTTCCAGTGTCATTTAGGGGCCTCATTAATTTAGTCAATTACATCACCAAGAAAAAATTACCTCAAATAGCAGGGGCAATATTTTTAACTAGAAATCCTTTATTAACTGAATCAAGCAAACTGCTTGTTTATAGCAAATGTCATAGCATAGTATTATATTCCACATTAAATGTTGTGACATTTGCTATAAACAAGAACTCAGCACAGTGCCTGGCACATCATAGATGCTTAATAAATGTTTATTAATTGATTGATTACTTGAAACTATCTAGACTTGATCTCTCAAAATGTAAAAGATTGGTTTGAAGCATTAGAAATAATGATAATAATAATAATGTGTCCTAATCTTATAGACTCAGGAATACTTCAAAATGTCCAGTTTTTTTTGCTTTGTGACAATTTTACCAATTTAAATTTGTTTATAAAAGAATAAAATAGCCTCTTAAGCAGATAAAATATTTTATTTATCCAATTTTAAAAGATATATGTCTGATCTTATCACTCTTCTACTTAAATAGGAGAGTAGCTTTCCTTTGCCTGGAGGATAAAATGCAAACTTCTGAGCCAGTCATGTAATATTTATAACTTACATTTCTATAGTGTTCGAGGGTTTACAAAATGCTTAATATATATTACCTCATTGGACCATAAAAACAACCCAAATATTATTATTATGCTCCCATTTTACAGATGTAGAAAATGAGGCTCATAAACATATAATGATTTGCTCAAGACCACACAGTTCCCAAACGCCTGGGTCAAGGTTCAAATCTAGGTCTTCTTAAATCATAGGCATTCACTTAACTACTATGCCACATGCTCCTCCATCAGTGATGTTATTAACCTGGCACTTAAATACCTCCATAGTCTGTCTCCACTTACCTTTCTAGCCAAATTTCATGCTACTCCCTTTCACAATTCAATAAAGAATTAATTTGAACAATTAATAAATATTTTATTAAATGATTAATTGAAACTGTCTAGACAATCTCTCAAAATGTAAAAGTTTGGTTTGAAGCATTAACAATAATAATAAATTATTAATAATGATAAAGCATTAATAATTAATAAATATTTATTAATCACCTACTATGTGTCAGGCAATGTACTAGGTACTAGGAATACAAAAAGAGGCAAGAGACAGCCCCTGCCCTCAAGGAGCTCACAGTCTAATGGGAGAGGCAACACACAAATACATACAAAGAAGCTCTATACAGGATATGTAGAAAATAACTAACAGAGGGAAGGCACTAGAATTAGGAGTTATGGGAGGCTTCCTGTAGAAGGTGGAACGTTATTTGAGACTTAAAGGAAGCCACAAATTCCATACAGCAGAGAAACTGAGGTATTATTTGCTGTTTCCTGAAATCAACCCTTTATCTCCCACCTCTGCACACTAACACAAGTCATTCTCCATGCTTGAAATGTGTTCCCTCTTCATTTCTGTTTTCTAGGATCCTTGCTTTCCTTTAGGGATCAACTCTCTCTCATTCTTCCTACATCCACTCCAGTAGTCAATGCTCTCAGTCTCCACAATTTTCCTTGTGCTATAATTAATCTTTGTACATATTGTACCCCACCCCATTCCCAATAGAATGTAAGTGGGCTGTTTTGTTTCATTTGAGTCTTTCCCCTACTCTTAGTACAATACCTTATTATGTACATAATAGGCAATTAGTAAATGCTGTATCAAAATTTAAAGGCGTGAATAACTAAAGGAGCATGCAAGCTGCTTCTAAAATGCAAGAATACTTTAATTTTCATTATTGAGCAAGAATAGAGATATGTGGCTAACTCTGAAAGGTGTTTTTCTTTTATTTTTTATTTTTTAGAGTTCTTTCTTTTTTGTAATTAAGATTTTTTATTTTTAGTTTGCAACGCTCAGTTCCACATAATTTTGAGTTCCAGACTTTCTCCCCCCGCCTCTCCCCAAGACAGCACGAAATCTGATATATCTTCTACATATGACTTCTCATTAAATTTAAAGAGTTCACCTAAAAGACATTACATTGAGACAAAATTCAGTTAGGGATTTATGATCTGGGAGGTAAAGTATCAATTTTCTTATGTATCACTGCTATTTTAAGAGGGCGAGTTCTAGGATATAGGCTAGCACATCCAAGACTGGGGATGAACGGGTGATTAAAAGGTGAGAAGAGTTAGAATGCCTGCAGTAATGGGCATGATCCAAGCAACAAGAGCTGGATAAGAACAAAAGTTAACAATCCAATGATGCTTGAAATTAGTAGCAATTTTCCAGGTATGTGACTAAGGGAACTAGGATGAAGGATGTGAGTTATGTTCAAGAGTGATGGATTCAAAATCTGGTTGGGGAGGGGGAATGGAGAGAAAGGGAGATACAGCACAGAGTAAGGTCAGAAAAATGACATGGAACAGCGTAAGGCTTTAATTAATAATGGTTTGTATTACATAAAAATGAGAGACAATATGGTATAGGAGATAGAGAGAAGGTCTTTGAGTGAAGAAGACCCAGGTTCAAGTTCTGTCCAGACATGTACTGCTTTATGACTCTAGGTAAGTCAATTAACCTCTCAATGCTCTAGGCAACTCTCTAAAATTCTAAGTTGCATAGAAGGTTCTAAGTTGGATTGGCAAAGCAAGTCCCATAGTAGTACAAATAAAATGACAGGGCCAGTTTGTAAAAATTACAGAATTGAACTTGAAGCAGCATCCTTTTATGAAGATGGCACACCTCACATGCCCATCAACTCAATTAAAGGCAACACAATTAACATCCCACTTCTTATAATACCTCCCTGAAGCTCAAGGCTGTAGCTTAGTGAAAGATCTGTGGGAAAACATTTGACCTAACCTAAGGCAGGAATGCAGTTTATGTATGAGTTTCCATGTTGCTTCCTCAAATTCATAGTCTATCAGGTACTTGATATGGCCTTATCACCTTTAAGAGTCTAGGGTGTCCTGAGCCACATAATACTCTTGCACATACATAATTAGTTGGGGCTCAATAAGTGCTTAACAAATGTTATTGACTAATTCAAGAGGTGTGATATCCATCAGCTTCCTCGGGATAAGTAGCTTTATAGCCTCTGCACTGTTACAAGTTGTCCTGAGTACTCTATAACTTCCTTCATTTCATGTCAGTGAGTATAACTGGATTGAGAAGTGAGAACACAGGTTTAAGTTGGGGTAAGAACTTTAGTTTATGGGAAAGGGCATTTTGGATCAATGAGCAAAATGAGTTCTGTAGACAGCACTCTGCTGTGGCAGCAGAGAGATCTTAGTGATATAAGAACATGGGATTTAGGGCTGAAAGGGACCTCAGAATAATCTGTTCCTGGAATTCTTAACCTTGGGTTCATGGGCTGTCTCTATCCCTAGGGCTCATGGATAAATTTCAGGGAGTTCATATTTTTTTAAAAAAGTTTGATAACTATGTCAATAAAATATCATTTCCTTTGTAATTCTGTGTATTTTAATTTATACATGTTGATAGACTTGACTCCTCTCATCAATACAAGGTTCAAAGACAGCTCCAAAAAACTCACGATGGAAAAAGCTATGCACATCCCAAGAAAGAATTACGGAGTCTGAATGCAGATTGAGGCAAACTATTTGCTCTTTTTTTCCCTTCTTTTTTGGTTTTGTTTCTCCTTTCTCATGATTCACTTCATTAGTTGTAATTCTTCTTTACAACTGGACTATTATGTAAACAAGTTCAATGTGAAGATATATGTAGAACCTACATTGGATCACGTGCCATCTTGGGGGGAGGAGGGCGGAGGAGAGGAAGGGAGAGAAAATTTGGAAACCAAAAACTTGTGGAATGGAATGTTGTAAACTAAAAAAAAAAATTATTTAAAAAATATTATTCTGAGAAGAGGTCCACAGGCCTCACTAGTCTGGTAAAGGGATTGACCCTGCCACAAAAAAGGTAAAGAACTCCAATCTGTTCCAATCCTATCATTTTAAGGGTGAGGAAACAGGTCCAGCCAGGAAAATGAAGCAACTAGGATAAGGTTACAGAGAGCATTAGTGGCAGAGCTGAGATTTAAACCCATGGCTTCTGACTCCAAATACCACTCTTTTCATTACACCATGATGCTTCTAATGTACAGAACCTGACACAGTGTTTACACATCCATTCAATGTACTCTGTTCAGATCCCAATGACCTTTGACACAGTCATCCCCTAAAGCACAGGGAAAGGCTCAGAAGGTATTGTTGAGAATGCAGCTGTCACTGACCTGGTGACATGGGCTTTATTGCCCAGTCCTTTGATCTATTATGTGCTTAAGACCTTAAGCAGCTTAGAGCATAACTCAGGAGGCAATATTTTCCCCAGGGACATGTACAAAAGGGCAACAACACAGGTTCCCAGACAAAGCTGCCCATTTAGCCAGACTCCCCAGAGCTCAATGACAGACACAGAAAGGTCTTATTTGCCTCTCTTACTCCCCTTCATTATGAAACATGCTGCTGCATCAACACAGCACGAAATACAAGCCTAGAAGACTAGTCTCTCTCTTCTGTTGTCCACTGTCTACAGGCACCCTCTGGGTAGAGAGAGGCTAGTGCTCTCATTAGGATGACTGACATAAGTTGCTACCTTCCTACCCAGAAAATCAACTGCCTTGCCTTCCTATTCATAGTGAGAATCTGTTGGACTAGGCATATGTGATATGATATAATGGGCATATGTGAATTTTCATCTATATTGTTGTGAAAAAAAATTTAGGATTTATTAAAGACCCTGATCAGAAATGAAGAGATAGGAGAGACCATGGAACCTAAAAAGTAATTGAAGAGGGAAGGAAGAAGCCTCTATTTTGGAAGGCATGCACAGAAGAGAACATTACCACCCATTTTGGTCAAAGTGTGAACTACCAAGATAACATCATATCTCTGGGATGGGGGTAAATTTGTGGGGAAAAAATGCAGCATCCTCACCCCTATAGAAAGATGGAGAGTCAACAGAGGTTCTAACAAACCCACCAGTTTCCCTGTGGAGCCCTGGGCAGACATCTCATAGGTTTGCACTTTATCCACATATATGTCCCAAGTGGCAAAGAAAACTATGTAGTAACAGAATCTAAGCTTTCAAACAGGTCCATATAGCACCTGAGATCAAGGTGAGGGGGAGCACTGCCCATTGGGTCTCTCCAGGGAACATATGCAAATATCAGTGGAGGTAGAAGAGTACAGAACTGGACCTTTCTTCAGGTATTGATTTGTGCCAGCTTGGAATTTTGACAAGGGGGTCTGAATACAGGTATTCCACAGCTAGTGCTGGTAGGTGAGATCTAGTTTTGAACTGAACCTAGCCCTGGCTCTACTGCTTATAAACCTACACAAGTTTGTTTCCCCATTTGGAAAATGGGGATAATGACATCTGAGCATTGCCTATCTCACAGGGTTGTTTCTGGGATCAAGTGAGATAAACAAAATGCTTTGTAAATTTAAATAGGTATGTTCTGCATGAGTGTCTTCCATGACTCTTTAGAGTGTGAGCTTCTTGAGAGTGGGAACTACCTTTTACTTTCTTTGTATCCCCAGGGCTTAACATAGTGCCTGGCACATAGGAGATCCTTATTAACTTTTTATTGACTGATTGTGGTAACTGATTCACTGTGTATCCAAATTCTAGTTTCTGCAAGAGTACATCTGTCTGCCATTTGCATTATTGCAAAGCAAAGGATATGATAATGCTACATCTGTTTTGTTTTGTTTATTAAATAATATCTAGTGAATTTGACACGTGTCAAATTAATGCACAGAGCTCTCTAAATTCCTAGGGTCAGCGTGAACAATAATGAAGTACTAAGTTTTCCCCCAATAGTGTTTCCATACCTCAAATGCAGCAATTATATGTTAGTTTTCCTCAAATATCATATAATGTTTCCCTGCTGAGGTAAACCTGGGAAAATTGGGGCTGCCCCGTAGGGGAGATATAGTCTATAAGGGCATGGCTACCACTGGGTATGTTGCTTTCTACTATGAACTCTTTCCAAAAGTCAGGGTAGATCAACAGAAGAACAAAGATAAAATGTTAACTTAACCTCAAATATATGCACTCTGTTGGAGGTATCCAATGGCATACTGTCACATTTCCATATCTAGATCACCCTATATGCTTCTCTGAGATTAAATTTGGTGATTATCACTGGACCAATGAGTCAACGAGTATGGACAGTGGGATTATAAGATACCAGTTCCAAAAGGTTATTGTGTGGAGGACTCTGTCATCATAACAGAGCCACAACTCTCTGATCTTCATTTAAAAAATAGTTTTGGAGTAGTTACCACCAGCAGCAGCAGCATCAAGTGACTTGCCCAGGGTCAGACAGCTAATAAATGTCCGAGGCCAAATTTAAACTCAGATCTTCCCATCTCCAAGATTAGTCACTCAAACTACCATGCCAACTAACTGACATCCTTCTATAAACATAGAGAACTGTGGAAGTGCTATGTAAATACTGGATATTACTATTAATTAATGGGTAGAGTACTAGTAAGGAATAACTGGGTTTAAATAATGTCTCTAATACTGTAAATCATTTAAACTTTTTATGTCTCAGGCAAATTCCTAGAACTTATGTATGTATAACATATGTATGTTTACATATGTGTGCGTACATATGTATGTGTATACATATAATACAAATGTATTAAGCAAAGATAGTTTTAAGAATTGATTATATGACAAATCTACAGAAATGAGAGCTTTAAATAAATTGGCTTCATTTTGAATTGTTATTAAAATCCTATTGAACACATCATATTTTTCTTTTTTTTTTCATTTTTAATTCACATAACCTAGATCAGTTAAAATATTCCTGTCTTTGAAGGGGAAATCTGGATTGGTAGCGTAGTTTGCACAAATGAAGCTTGCTACTCAACCTATGAATACATAAACCACAATATGAGTGTGTGAATTCTACTTTGTTAAATTGTGGAAGATTCATACAAACATACATAAAACAGCATAGTAGCTTCTGTGCCTGACATACTTTCCTTGAATTCTCTTCACATCTTGAGGATACCAATGGAGACAAGCACGATGTCCCCTTCTCTATTTCCTTCCTGCATTTTAATTATTTTTAATGTGAAACAAATAATTCAAAAATTAAAATAAAATCACAATAAATGTTTGTTGATTGGAATTGAATAGAACAATTACATACACAACAGTTTTGAAAAGAGACTGAATAGTATGAAAAGCCCAGTTGCTGGGGGAAAAGATCTTGCAAAGAGAGGAAAGGAAATGCAAAAGTGAGGTAGTGGGCACCACAGAAACCCAACCATTTCAATATTTTTCTTAGGATCCCAACCCCACCTACGTCTTACCTCTTTTTCTCTCATTCTACCTGACTGACAGCTATCTTCAACGAAAATAATCATTCCACAATCAGCAAAAGATTCCTTCAGTTTTAAGTGACCTTGGTAATGATACTCTCAGTCACAGGATGCCCCTATAATAATGTGACTTTTTTGTTATGTTTGCCTCATCTAAAGTACATTTGAATTCTCCTCTTATTCCTCCTCATAAATACAGTAGCTAAATATAGGAACCAACAAATGCTATTTCCAACATCATCTTGAAATTCTGTTCATTAAGTGACCTTGAGCTATTAAAGGCAGAGATGAGCCAGGTACTATACCAAGTTAAAAATATATGTTCAAATTTTCAGCCCTGATGCAAACCCATTAAAATTAAACATTAAAATAAAAGAGATAAGGCACATATAGGTGGCACTTATATAAACTGGAAAGGTTTTATACAGAAATGAAATTTTAGGATCACATAATTTTTCAGAGTAGAAGGGATCTAAAAAATATTTTGAATGACAGGTTTGTTCAAGGTCATATCTAAAGTCATTTTTCTGACTTTTTATCAA
Organism: Trichosurus vulpecula; assembly: GCF_011100635.1. Classification (NCBI taxonomy): domain Eukaryota; kingdom Metazoa; phylum Chordata; class Mammalia; order Diprotodontia; family Phalangeridae; genus Trichosurus; species Trichosurus vulpecula. The sequence goes on from NC_050580.1 coordinate 219,068,612, forward strand.
ATTTTCTGACTTTTACTCTAATCCCTTAATTACAAAGATGACGAACCAGAGGCTGAGAGAACTAAAGTAGAATGCTGAAGGTTAACAGCTAGTTACTGGCAGAGCCAAAACAATACCCTTAGGTCTCCTAACTCTGAGTCCAGTGGCCTTTCCACTACATCATGATGAGTTGAGTATAATTTAATTAAATTATTAAAGTATTTCAAAGTTCTTTATTTGTTACAAGAATACTATGAAATAGGGAAAAATGAAGATATTCTGAGATTCATGCAGATAGATGGCTGACACTGAGAACCATATCAAAATTAAGATTTTGCCAAATAATTTTTGCATTAAAACTTATTAGAGGCCAAGATGGCGGCTGGTAAGCAGGGACTAGAGTGAGCTCTGTACCCGAGTCCCTCCAAAAACCTATAAAAAATGGCTCTGAACCAATTCTAGAACGGCAGAACCCACAGAACAGCAGAGGGAAGCAGGGCTCCAGCCCAGGACAGCCTGGATGGTCTCTGGGTGAAGTTTATTCTACACGGAGCTGGAAGCTGGGAACGGAGTGGAACAGAGCCCAGCCTGAGCGGCATGGACCATCCAGATCAGAAGACGGGCGGAGGGGGCCCTAGCGCCCTGAATATGTGAGCTGCGGCAGTTACCAGACCCCTCGACCCACAAACACCAAAGACTGCGGAGAAGGTTAGTGGGAAAAGCTGCTGGAGTGGAAGGAGTTCCCGTTTCGGCTTCCAGCCCCTGGGGCAGCGGAGGTGGGGCAGCTACAGCTGTTGTTACTTCCCGCTCCAGGCCCACCTGGTGGGAGGAATTAAGTGGTGGATCAGAGCAGAAGTGCAACAGCCTACTGAAGATCTAAGCCCAGTCTGGAATGGGGGTTCTTGGGGAAGGAGTAGTGGGGGTCTGACAGAGCTGGCACCTCCCCCCCAAACGTGGAACATGGAACTCGTTAGTCTACAAGCAGTCATACCCCACTGAAAAACTCAAGGGTCAAGTTAGTTGGTTGGGAATATGGCCAGGCAGCGAAAACGTGCCCAGATTCAGTCTCAGACTTTGGATTCTTTCTTTGGTGACAAAGAAGACCAAAACATACAGCCTAAAGAAGACAACAAAGTGCAAGAGCCTACACCAAAAAGCCTCCAAGAAAAACACGAACTGGCCCCAGGCCATAGAAGAACTCAAGAAGGATTTGGAAAAGCAAGTTAGAGAAGTAGAGGAAAAATTGGGAAGAGAAATGAGAAGGTTGCGAGAAAACCATGAAAAACAAGTCAATGACTTGCTAAAGGAGACCCAAAAAAATACTGAAAAATACACTGAAGAAAACAACACCTTAAAAAACAGAGTAACTCAAATGGCAAAAGGGCTCCAAAAAGCCAATGAGGAGAAGAATGCCTTGAAAGGAAGAATTAGCCAAATGGAAAAGGAAGTCCAAAAGACCACTGAAGAAAATACTACTTTAAAAATTAGGTTGGAGCAAGTGGAAGCTAGTGACTTTATGAGAAATTAGGATATTATAAAACAGAACCAAAGGAATGAAAAAATGGAAGACAATGTGAAATATCTCCTTGGAAAAACCACTGACCTGGAAAATAGATCCAGGAGAGATAATTTAAAAATTATTGGACTACCTGAAAGCTATGATCAAAAAAAGAGCCTAGATACCATCTTTCAAGAAATTATCAAGGAGAACTGCCCTGATATTCTAGAGCCACAGGGCAAAATAGAAATTGAAAGAATCCATCGATCGCCTCCTCAAATAGATCCCAAAAAGAAATCTCCTAGGAATATTGTTGCCAAATTCCAGAGCTCCCAGATCAAGGAGAAAATACTGCAAGCTGCCAGAAACAAACAATTTGAGTATTGTGGAAACCCAATCAGAATAACCCAAGACCTGGCAGCTTCTACATTAAGAGATCGAAGGGCTTGGAATGCGATATTCCGGAGGTCAATGGAGCTAGGATTAAAACCTAGGATCACCTACCCAGCAAAACTGAGTATCATGTTCCAAGGCAAAATATGGATTTTCAGTAAAATAGAGGACTGTCAAGCTTTCTCAGTGAAAAGACCAGAACTGAATAGAAAATTTGACTTTCAAACACAAGAATCAAGAGAAGCATGAAAAGGTAATCAAGAAACAGAAATTGCAAGGGACTTACTAAAGTTGAACTGTTTTGTTTACATTCCTACATGGAAAGATGATGTGTATGATTCATGAGACCTCAGTATTAGGGTAGTTGAAGGGAATATGCATATATATATGTATATGTTTATGTGTATATATATAAGTGAATGTGTATGTATGTATATATCTATGTGTATATGTATGTATGTGTATGTATGTGTATATATATATGTGTGTGTTTTTATATATGTATATATATATATATGTAAAAGAGAGAGAGCAGACACAGGGTGAGTTGTAGACGAAGGGAAGATATCTGAAAGAAATAAAATGAAATTAAGGGATGAGAGAGCATCATACTGAGAGAGGGAGATAGGGAGAGATAGAATGGGGTGGATTATCTCGCATGAAGGTGGCAAGAGGAAGCAGTTCTGTGGGAGGAGGGGAGAGGGCAGTTGAGGGGGGAATGAGTGAACCTTGCTCTCATCAGATTTGGCCTGAGGGGGAATACCATACATACTCAGTTGGGTATCTTACCCCACAGGAAAGAAGAGGGAGGAAGATAAAAAAAAATAAAAGAGGGGGGATGATGGAGGGGAGGGCAGATGGGGGTGGAGGTAATCAAAACAAACACTTTGGAAAGGGGACAGGGTCAAGGGAAAGAATTCAATAAAGCAGGATGGGTTGGGAAGGAGCAAAATGTAGTTAGCCTTTCACAACATGAGTATTGTGGAAGGGTTATACATAATGATACATGTGTGGCCTAGGTTGAATTGCTCGACTTCTTAGGGAGGGTGGGTGGGAAGGGAAGAGGGGAGAGAATTTGGAACTCAAAGTTTTAAAATCAGATGTTCAAAAACAAAAAAAGTTTTTGCATGCAACTAAAAAATAAGATACACAGGCAATGGGGTGTAGAAATTTATCTTGCCCTACAAGAAAGGAAGGGAAAAGGGGATGAGAGGGGAGGGGGGTGATAGAGGGGAGGGCTGACTGGGGAACAGGGCAACCAGAATATAAGCCATCTTGGAGTGGGGGGGAGGGTAGAAATGGGGAGAAAATTTGTAATTCAAACTGTTGTGAAAATCAATGCTGAAAACCAAATATGTTAAATAAATAAATTTAAATTAAAAAAAAAACTTATTAGAACTCTAATTCACTCCAATGTTTCAATGGATCTGCGATCTCATTCCCAACAATATAGAACACAAACTATCCTGTTTAACACTTGTCTCCCATGATTTTTCCCTATTGGGTACATCCCAGGTATGGTCTCTAACTTGTCTTACATGAGGATAAAAATGGAGAACAACAGTTATCCTTCACTCTCACCACTTGTCTGTCCCACCTTATTTTTTGATTATAGATTTATCTTATTATATTATTTATACCACTTCAATATAATCCCTTGTTTGTAATCTGTTGCAGCCTGTTCATTCTACCATATACCTTTCTGTTGTCTTTTGAGAGATCGTCAACTTAACACTTTCAGAAACTATATGACTTGCAGTCAGACAACATCAGCAAAAGAACATTTATCTTAAAAAGTCAGACCCTTGTTTCAGGAAGAAATCTGAAGTTATGAAAAGAATGTGCAATTTACTAAAAGATATCTAACTTGCCTTCCTTCTTCTGTCCAAATCTGTGCCTAACTGATGGCCTACTTATAGTTTGTCCAAGATGTACTTGTGCACATACATACTACACACATACACATATACGTGTGTATGTATATATGTGTATGTGTGTGTACGCGCTGATAGATTACATTGGTAACTGACTAGCTGAATTTACTCATACTAGTTTTCAGAATTGATTATCTTTTTTTCTCCAGAATTCTTTCTCATTTCAGTAGCACCATAGTTCATAGTCTACCAAGAATGTTGTCTTGATATTATGCCAAAATCTTCCTTCTCTCTTATCTTTCATATCTATTCAGATACCAAGAATTTTAAAGTCAGTATTTCTAACATCCAATTCTCTTTCTATTCCAACTGCCACTATCATAACACAAGCCCCTCCTTCCTTATCACTTTTCTGGACTATTTAAATATCTTCCTACAAATTCTTCCTACCTGGGCAGCTAGGTGGTGTAGGGAATGGAGTGCTGCAACTGTAGTGAGGAAAACCCTGGATTCAAATCTGACCTTAGACACTTACTAGTTGTGTGACCCTGGGCGAGTCTCTTAACCCTGCTTGCCTCAGTTTCTTCATCTGTAAAATGAGCTGGAAAAGGAAATAACAAACCACTCCAGTATCTTTGCTAAGAAAACTTCAAAAACCAGACACAGAGAGTTGGACATGACTGAAAAACTACTGGAAAACAACCTAAACAACTAGGTGATGTGGTGGATAGAGTACAGGGCCTGAAGAGAGGAAATTTCATCTTCCTAAATTCAAATCTGGCCTCAGACACTTCTTAGCATGTGACCCTAAGCAAGTCACTTAACCCTGTTTACCTCAGTTTCTTCCTCTATAAAATGAGCTAGAAGAGAGCATTACAAAATGTCAAATAGATAATTCTGGTTATATTAAATTAAAAAGCTTTTGCTCAAACAAAACCAATGCAACCAAGACTAGAAGGAAAGCAGAAAGCTGGTAAGCAATCTTTACAGCAAGTGTCTCTGGTAGAGACTTCATTTCTCAAATATATAGAGAACTGAGTCAAATGTGTAATAACACAAGCCATCCCCTAATTAATAAATGATCAAAGGATATGAACAAGCAGTTTTCAGATGAAGAAATTAAGGCTATCTATAGTCATATAAAAAGGCTCTAAATTATTATTGATAAGAGAAATGCAAATTAAAACAACTCTGAGGTATCACCTTATACCTATCAGATTGGCTAATATGACCAAAAAAAGGAAAATAATAAATGTTTGAGAAGATGTGGGAAATTTGGGACAGAAATGCAATATTGGTGGAGTTATGAACTGATCCAAACATTCTGGAGAGCAGTTTGGAACTATGCCCAATTGGCTACCAAACTGTGCATACCCTGTGTCCCAAAGAGATCATAAAAAAGGATTGTTTTTCACATTGCCAAGATATTGGAAATTGAGGAGATCAGTCAGGAAATGGCTGAACAAGCTGTGGTATATGAATGTAATAGAATGCTATTGTGCAATAAGAAATGATGAACAGGCAGATTTCAGAAAAACCTAGAAAGACTTGTACAAATTTATGGAAAGTGAAATGAGCAGAACCAGGAAAACACTGTATACAGTATCAACAGCATTGTATGATGATCAACTATGAATGGCTCAGCTCTTCTCAGCAATGCAATGAGCCTCAACAAGTACAAAGGACTCACGAAGGAAAATACTATCCACATAAAGAGCTGATGGACTCTGAATGCAGATCTAAACATACTTGTTATCACTTATTTCATTTTTTCTGTTTTTTTTTTCCTTTTGATCTGTTTCTTCTTTCACAACAGTGACTAATATGGAAATATGTTTAACATGACAGCTTATGTATAACCTATATCAAATTGCCTTCTGTTTTAGAAAGAGGAGAGGGGAGAAATGGAGAAAAATTTGAAATGCAAAATCTTGTAAAAATGAATGCCAAAAATTGTCTTGACATGTAATTGGGGGACAGTAAAATACTACTAAAAAGAAATAAAATAAAACGAGCTGGGGGAAAAATGGCAACTCACTCCAGTATCTTTGCCAAAAAAAACCCAACAAATACGTTCACAAAGAGTTAGAAACAACTAAAAACAACTAAGCAACAACAAAGTTATCCCCACCTCTTCTTTCTCCCTTCTATGATCCATTCTCCACAATAGCTAATCTACTCTTCCTTATGTTGAAACCCAGCCATGTCATTTCTGAACCCAAGGCCCTAAAATAGCTTATTACCTATGAAATATAGGTAATGTATTCTGCTTTCTTAACTTGGCTCTTCATAGACTGGTCCCATTCCATCAATTAGCATTATCTTCCTTCTACTCCCTTCCACAACAGATGTCTCTTCAATAGATGTCCTGGACTACTTATTGTTCCAAGTATAAGGCCTATGCTTTCCCACATTTATGACTTAGCTCTTACCATTCCCTGTGTCTCAAATGTCTTCTCTCCAATTCCATCCAGTTAGCAGTGATTATTCCTTCTTTCAGCCTCATGTAGCAAACTTTGTACCCTTCTTATGCATTAGTCTGTGTTACCATAACTTGTGTTGATGTAATTCCCTCCTCATATACTATAAGCATCAAGAACTCAAGAACTGTTGGAATCCAATCCTAATTAGATGTCCTAATAGGCATCTGATCTTTCCACCTCCTCAAGTGTCTAGCACAGTTGTCTGGTACAGTAGGACCTTAATAAACATGTTGGTGATTTTTTTTTAAGTAAAACTAGGACCCAAAACATAAGAAAGAAAAGTCAGATCCTAGGAGTAAATAATGTGAAATGCAGCAGTATATATGTATGTCGTTCAAGACTTGCTGGTTTACAAATCTTGAGAAGTTATTTAAAAGTAATAAAAGGCTATAACAAAATGAATTGGCCTTGATATGAAAGTATGGTTCAACTATTGAGATATTCATTATTTTATAATTCATACAATTCAATGAAGTGATTTTTAATTATAACCTGAAGTAAAATGCATTGATGACTTAAAAATCTTAAAGCCCCTGCAGGTTTTTCAGATGAATGTATTAATTACACTCCATTAGCATTCTACTCTCCTTTTTCAACACAGTGTGTACATGACTCCAAAGGCAATGTCAATGAGCACAATATCTACCAAGAGCAAGCAAACTGGAAGGTCTTCAAGTATACACCCAATGATCAACCATATGTCTCCTGAGTACTAACATAAGTTGCTTAAGGCAATGAACATTTGCAGAGGATTGGTTTCCTTATGATAAATGTTTTGGGTTACAGAAATGCATAAGAGAAAGGCATTAGGGTTTGTTATTTGAGTAGGGGAGGGAGTACCCCCACCAACGAAATAAGGAATTATTTAGAGAAATCTTGAAACAAATTAAATATGATTTACTATTGAATAGGATTCATGTTTATTGGTGTCACCATTTTACTCTATTTCTGAGGCAAAGGAAAGAACAAATTAAACATTTTATCTTACTAACAGATTTTTCTCTGCTGGCTGATACAGAGCAGTTGATAGAATACTGGATCTGGAGGCAGGAAGACCTAAGTTCAAAATCAGCCTCAGACATTTGCTAGCTATCTGAGCCTAGGCAAGCTGCTTAATCTCTGCTTGTCTCAGTTTCCTCACTAATAGCACCCACCTCCCAGGATTTTTGTGAGGATTAAATGATATAATATTTTTAAAGCACTTTGCAAACCTTAGAGGGCTGTCATTAAATAAGTCTTATCCTTATTGTTGTCATTGCCTGTGAATCTCGGTCCCCATCGTCAGCCCATCTTTTGTCAGATTATTTCATTTGACAGGATGGTCTTCATGAAATACTATCTTATTCATTTTTAACAGTCTTTGTGCACTTTCTTCCACTCTTACTATTTCACTCATTTTCCATTTTACTCTATCTTCCCACATCTCCCTTTTCCATCAATGCTCTGCGATGATTTCCACCACCACCAAATACCCTACCTTCCATCCTAACCGCTGTGTTACTAACAAACAAGCCCTCGTTGCTCACATCAAACATGGATCTGACAGCATCAAACACCTTGAAGGCAAATTAAGACATAATAAGGTTGATGGAGAAATCTTATTCAGCAGCCTCTCCCCTCTTCTTTCAGCCTTGTCAACTTGCAAAGTCTACAAGCTTCTATGGCCAGACACATGAAGAAAAACATATTTTGAGGACCTATTGAACTATTACATACTATTGTGTCTTCATACCATACTCACACCAAGGAAATAAAGGAGGGATTCTATCTGATAAGACCTTACATCTGTAGAGCACTTTGCGCCATACAAGCACACTTTGTATGTTAACTTACTCCAATCTCATAGCCCCATGTTTTACAAGCCAGTAACCGATCTTCAGAGAGGTTATATAACTTGATCAGTAAACAAAGAATAAGAGATTGAAGTATACAGATTGAAGCAGGCGAGTTTTCTCTTTCTTTCTTTTTATTTGAGTCTTCTTTTACCAATGACTAATATGGAAATATTTTACATGAATGCACATGTATAAACTATATCAGATTGTTTACCATCAGGGGAGGGGGGAAGAAGGGAGGGAAGGAAGGATAGAATCTGGAACTCAAAACTTTTTTTAAAAAATGTTTTTAAAATTGTAATAATAATAATAATAATAATAATCAAAGAGTATGTTCTATTGCAGTAGAATGCAAGTTTCCTGAGGGCAGGAATGATTCTGTTTGTGTCCCCAGAGGCTTACACAGTGCTAAGTATACAGTGCGTACTTAATAATTGCTAAATTAAACATGCTGCTTTTTGTCTGTACCCCCACAGATATGCTACAACTGCATGTCTTCAGACTTTAGACTGAAAAAAATCTACATATGAGAAAATCTGCCAAAATTCTTTGCCAATAGCTCCAACCCTCACCAACCTCCTCTCTGGGCATCCCCATACTTCCTCCCCACTAGAAACTTTGGATCATGCCTCAGATTCATCCTAGAGTCTAATAGGCAAATTTTCTCCTTAACTTCTTCCAAACAAAGACTGCCCTTCATATCTGGCCACAATCTCTAAATTATATTGCCACGCACATAGCAAGCCTTCCCCAGCTCCCTCCGATGTGTTATCTTTCCCAATTAGAACTGTAAGTTCCTTAAAGGCAGAGATTGTCTTACTTATATTTTCATTCCCAGTGCTCAGCACAGTGCTTGACACATAATAAGCACTTCATAAATTATCTGTTTATCTATCTATCATCTATCTAATCTATCTGTCTCTCCATCCATCTCATGCATTTCTAATAGTCCACAAGCTTCCAGATTCTCTTTGGGACTGACTCTAGGATGGAGAAGGAAAAAGAGTTTCTTGTAGATATGTGGTGGGAGCTAGCTCTTCAACATGTCCCCTGTTTCCAGTTTGCCTCCCTAGAGTCTCTGGAGAATTTTTCCTTGGGTGAGATTGGAGTCTCTCAGAAGGACAGTTCATTCACTCTTGTGTATTTTCTGGTATTATATTCTAATCTATATGATTTCTCTAATTTCTGTTTGTTATTTGGTTTGATAAATAGATTTATTCTCTATTCAGTCTGTGATTTTTCTGTAACCTGAAAAGTTTGGCATGAAAAGGCAGGCCAGTGGATGCAACATTGGGGTATTCTTCCCCTTTAAGAGATAATGGTCACAGAAGTGGCTTTTTGTTCAGTTGTACCTCTAGATCAACAACGGTTTTTTTTTTGCTTTTTTGGCAGGCAGTTGGGGTTAAGTGACTTGCCCAAGGTCACACAGCTAGCACATGTGTCAAGTGTCTGAGGCTGGATTTGAACTCAGGTCCTCCTGACTCCAGGGCCAGTGCTCTACTCACTGCGCCACCTAGCTGCCCCAATCAACAACATTTAAGGGAAAAGAAAGATGTAATTCTAGTCTTTTGTCTCCTTCTCAAAGAACAATGAGGCCAGTCTTATGGTCCCTTCTCCTCCCCTCAAGACTGGATTCATTGTTACCTAGAGTGGGGTAAGCAAGACTCTAGACATATCTGTAAATGCCTCCACCTCTCTAGACATTTAGACATCCAATGTTAATGTGTGCGTGTGTGTGTGTGTTTGTGTCCTGCATAAACAGAACACAACTTACATATCTAATGAGCTAAGGTAGTCTAGAAGTCCCACTGCACAACTTTACACGGTGTACATTTATTATGTACGTCTTAAACTTCTTCACCACACTCCCACTAAATCTATCGTTGGGAAATCTTGTCATCCGGCAAGGTACAATCAGCCTTGGTACTTATACTTCACCTTCTGCTCCTCTGATCTGAGGGTAAGAGCCTCAATCTTGGTTTAAGCAGAGGAGACAGGAGAGACAACTCACATATCTACTCATTTCCCACCCAGTTGCACTCCTTTTGACATTGACTTCTCCACTATTTTCCAGGCTGAACCCATAACTCACCCTCCTTCCCCCTCACTTTTCAGCTTTCTTTTGTATGTTATTTTTTCTTCATTAGATTATAAACTCCTTGAGGGAATTCAATCAAGAGAGAGAAAGGATTTGTCCTCTTTTGCCTCCCCAAGGAGTAATGGTGGTTACTATTGGAGCAACAAGAAGCAAGAGTATGCACTTACCTAGGTGAATTTAGATGGGACATCAAGTTCATGGTAGCTTTTCTTGCTTTGTATTTCTTCCCTGGACATAGGTCATTGAATAGTGATTCTAAGAAATATGTGTTTCACACCGGTGGCTACCACTTGAGCTCGAGCGTTTCTGAGTTCCTGAGTAGGTTATCCAGCAAGAAGTATTTCCTTCAACTATACTCCTTCTTCGAGGAGGAGTTGCATGTCCCACCAGAGGAAACTGTGTAACAACAATGCTACTTGTTGCTACTGTGACTGTGTAAGGCTGATAACACCAGCACACAGGAGGGCCGCTAGCACGGGTCCTTTGATCTGCCTTTCCAAGGAAAGCAACTTTAAGGGGTTTGCAATCTCACTTTAATTAAACATGCGTATATCATTCACTTAATTCAGGGGGAAAAGCCAGCATCCTGAACTTCAGAGAGAATACAAACAGAAATTACAAGCATACATTATATAAACAGAGGAGATAAACACAAATCAGTCTATCCGTAGCAATGCACAGTTACCAGAGAGAAACACTAACATCTGGGTTTTTAAAGCTGGGGGTGAGGGGCTGATGCAATGGCTACCCAGAGTCTCATCACCAACACTCTTTCAATGAGTGTGCCTCCAAAGACAAACCACCAACCTCAGATCTTATATACACATCTCAGGGCCAAGGGGCATCACAACCATGGGACTCAAACTTATGTGAACTAGGCCTTGCCTAGAGGTAAGTAGGTGATCAAAGACTCTCAATTCAATCAGAGATTCCTTAGTGCAGAGAAGCATTCCCAAAACAAAGAAAACAAAAAGTTCACTTTGCTTGCCATTACATTTGAAAGTAAGACTCATCAAAGGTGCTTGATTACCTTAACATTCTAAAAGGGAAAACAAAAAAGTCCCACCCTTCTTAGCATAACAAACTGCCAGAAGGATGCTGAACCCAGAAGAACTTGTAAACTCAAGCCATACCCTGGCTGCATAGTTACATCAATATGGTTCAGAGGTGAAAGCAAAATATTCATTCAATCATCCCATAAAGTGTCTTTCCCTTTAAGAGAATATAATTGGTGTAATGGGTTGTCACTTTAGGTTTCAGGTATTTGGTAATGAGTGTGTATGAGTATTTTGTGTTTTAGGCATTTATTTTGAGATAGATAGATAGACAGACAGATGGTAGATAGATAGATAGATGAAAAATGGATGAAACACTCTCCTGTATCTGATATCTATTTTGTATGTTGATTTCCTTTACTAGATTGCATCAGGTTAAATCCCTTTTATGGAAGATCCTAGATATGATCAATAACTAAGCTTTTTTTTTTGTTTTTAATGAATTCTTCCCCAGATCACTGAGGCAGGGACAAAGAGTCAGAGGGTACAGGAAAAGCTTGACTCTCCTTCTCTAGGGGTCAGATTCCATGATGACCTCTTACCTAGTCTGAGTGAGACCAGATCCAGAGCTCCTTTTCTGAGGAGCACTGTTCCACAGGTAATATATGCAGATAGAGAATGCTCACTATTGTTATCTTAAATTCTGTTTTTTTGCAATGTCTTGATTCCTATACTACCAGTCTTATCACTATCAGTGATAATTATCAGACCCTTGTGGAGCACTAAACTATGGGATACCTTAAAAGAATCCACCTAATGAGAACCAATCAAACTTTAGAAGATGATCACATTTTATCCATGAGGGATTTTGTGTGCTCGCTCTTCTATTTCTATTCACAAAAAGTAACAATATCTGTTGTTTCATTTTTTTAATTCTAAAAACTTACTTTGGTTATCCTGATATGTGACAGATAAAAGTCCACTTCTTCACCTCATACCATCAACAAATCTATGAGGAATTGATCTACTAGCACATGATACATTGCTTCATATGTTGCAGTAAGAGGATCTGAATTTAAACGGCTTGTACTTAGTGGGTTTTTGCGCTCACAATATCCATAGTACATTAAATTTTAAATACTCCATTGTGAGGGAAATATTTTCCCCTGAATATCAATGATATCCACAGTCAATATAAAATGAGAACAAATTCAAACATTTCAGAAAACCTTAGCATGCACTACTTCAGTGTAAATGATTTTTAATCCCTTAACTATGACATTTAACGCATTGCATGCTTTTCTAGGTAGCTCAGAAGAAATATGGTTTTCCTAATTTTAAATGGCTGATGGAAAATTGTCATCTATCCAAGGATTTAGAGCTAGAAGGGACCCAAGAACTCATCTAGTCCAAATCCTACATTTTTCAGATAAGGAAAGTGAGACTGAGAATGATTAAGTGACTTGTCATATTTCATGTATTTCACATATTTTGCAAATAGTAGGGCCGGGTCTCCTATAGCCAAATCCAGTATGCTTTTCATAGCACCATACTGAGTCTGTTCAGAAATGCATCCATGCCACTGAGTATAACATAGCATGTCAAAAAAATCAATAATGATGTTTTGTAGGTTTCCTTACTTGTGAAGAATAATAAAGCTATCATTAAATCACACTACTTTGTGCTAATGATGAATTTATTAATATACAAATCTATTGCTGTTTTTTTTAAGCATTAAAATTATTTCCTCTGCTTAGAAATTAGATCTCATAAGATCTCTTTTGGGTGGAATGGGAGACAGGATAATGTAAGTAAAATTTTTTATAGAAATTTAGACTATGAATAGTCCTCCCAGCCTTAGTCTTTTCAGTCATATTTTTCCTGTCCACAGAGTCTTACCAACTTAGTACCAACAAGATGGTCTAAGTACATGGAACTATGATGTTAGTATTTTTAACTTAAGCAGTCTTTTTTAATCTCATTTTGTACTGAGCATGTGACATTTACCAAGACCAATTCTTCACATATAATCTCAACAATATTTCCAAAATTGTGGTTATAACAGATTATAAAGCACACATTTTGTAAACCAATTCCTTACACGTTGTTTCTTTCCAATTGTCCTACAAAACTTCATGAGAGAACCTATTCAATTGTTAGTTGCTTCTCTCATAGAGACATATAAATGTACCTTAGTGGCATTCTCATTAAAAAGAGCATGCTCTAAAACTTTCTCAAATTCCTCAGTTCTTTATTGTATTGTATTTATGTTAAAACATAAAATTGTAAATTGAATATTAATTTAGCATAAACTGTTATAAAGAAATTAATTTCATTTAATTAGCTCTCTCCTGCTCTGTCACTAATGAAGTATTTTATATTTCAGTTGACATATCCAGAAATAATTAGGGCAGCTCGGTGGTTCAGTGGATAGAGAAACACCATTCAGTGGATAGAGAACTCATCTTCCTGAGTTCAAATCTGAACTCAGACACTTCCCAGCCATATGACCTTGGGCAAGTCACTTAACCCTGTTTGCCTTAATTTCCTCATCTGTAAAATGAGCTGGAGAAGGAAATGGCAAACCATTCCAATATCTTTGCCAAGAAAACTTCTAATGGGGTCAAAAAGTTGGACATGACCAAACAACAACAAATAACTAAGAAAGTATGCCCTACACCAACATGGCACAAATGACAGTATTTTTAAAATTAATTTACTCATACCGATGGGGTTTAGACTCTGGGAACCCCCTTGGACCCCAAAAGAATTTGGGTCCCATTTGTTTGAGGGGGGAATGATGAGGGTACAGTCTCTGGGAACCCCCTTGAATCTGGAGTACAGTCTCTAGGAACCCACTTGAACTCTCCTTGAATCTTCCCACCAGATCTGGCCTTTGCCTAAGGCCATAAGCCTTTCATTATCTAGGCCCAAATCTCTACCTAGCCTAACCCTCTATAGTCCAGCTGCTTCCCACCCTTGATCCTGTTCAAAATATCTATACCCTAGCTCTGTTACCCTAGCCTTCTGTTGTCTTTCCTCTCCAGGCAGCTTTCAGCTATTTCCCACCCCAGAGTCTGACCTCACCCCAGTCACCCCAGTCCACTCTAAACCCCTCCTCTAGTCATCCCAGACTACTCAAGACCACCCCTCCCACAATCTTTCTGTATATAAGTCTCATCTTGTCTCCATGAAGGTGCTCAGATTCAACCTAGCTCAGTACATAGAATCTGGCCCACTTAAGGGTGAGATTTCTTAAGACTACCCATTACCCTTAATAAACTTTGTCTTTTTCCTTGGCTGAGAAGGCATCTTTCGGCAGGACCCAGCATGTTGGTATTTTGGGGTCTTGAGCACCCCTAAAAATGTATGGTTGCCTACCATCATCATTTTTCTTTAACCTCATCAATACAGTGCCATGTCAATCAAGCTACCAAAAGATTACTTCATAGAGCTTGAAAAAAATGAGAAAAAGAGATCAAGAATATCAAGGAAAATAATTTTAACACTGGACAGTGTAAAATATTAAGTACATAACATACTGTACTGCAGCAATCAAATATAGAAGCATAGTGTTAGATAAGTCCAAAGATCGTTTTCTCCATGCTAATGATTCTCAGTTCTGCTTATAAAGCCCTGACTTCTGTGGAGGAATAACAGAAAGTATGTTATGTAAGGACACAGTAAAGTAGATGGCTTCATCCATGGTTGCCACAATTACTTTCTGTCTTTGGTAATAAACCCTACAGTTTTATCTAAAAGGACTACCTTCACAATTTTAAAAGTAGTCTTGTCTACCTATCTATCCTTAAATAGGAAATTTTATTTTTATTCTTCTAATAAATCATGCCACTTGCATTCCAAATACTTCTCTTTTCTCCCTTGATTGATTCTCCTCCTTTGTTACTCTTCTCTCTCCTTGAATGCTTCATATTCTAAGTTGCCTCAGAATGCTGTTGAATGGCTATGAACTCTCAGTGGGTGAGAAAGATTATAAAAACCAAATCTGTATCCCAGGAATTTGAATACACTATCAGCAAGAGCAGATTCCTTGGCATGTTAGTAAAGCTCTTTACTTGCCTCTTGGCCTCCCATCTGTGACCCACAGTCGTAGGACCCCCATTTCTCTCCCAAGATACTGAAAGACCAGCACCTCTCTTCAGACTGCAAATCTCACATCTTCAACTGCCTATTGGACATTTTAAACTCAACATGTCCAAAACTGACCTCATCATCTTTTCCCCCAAAACCCCTACTCTCTTCCTACTTTTCTTATTCCTATGAAGGGCACTACCATCTTCCCATCACTCAGGCTCACAATCTAGGTATCATCCTCAACTCTTCACTCTCTCTTATCCCCTACATCCAATCTGTTGCCAAGGACTGTCAATTCTAATTTCACAACATCTTTCCTATATGGCTCCTTCTCTCCTGTGACACAGGACAGCCTTCTGGCACAGACCCTCAGCCCCTCATGCTTGGACTATTTTAAAAATTTATTTTATTTTTAATTTATGGAATAAAATGAGTATTTCCAAAACACAGTACAGTAAAAAAGATAATTGGTCATGAAACTACAAATCTATTGTGTACAACTTGCTATTCCTTTTAAATATACAATTAAGTTCTCATGTAATTTTTTTTTCTTTTCCCCTTCCCCCTCCCCATTCTAGAGATGGCTACCATGAGACACAAATAGGTATAAGTGTGTGTGTTTGTGTATGTATATATGCATGTATGTACATATATGCGTATGTCAAATTACTCTATGCATCTATTTATCAGTTCCTTCTATGAATGCAGATAGATTCTTTCTTCATATGTCTTTTATTTTTCATTTGTATATTTATGACAGTCAAAATGACTTAGTCACTAAAAGCCAAGGAGAGGAGTCTCATGCTTGCCCCATTGCCTTAGCATTCTGGTTGGTCTCCTGGCCACATATCTCTGCCTTCTCTAGTCTATCTTCCACTTGGCTATCAAATGTATTTTCCTAAAGCAAATGTCTGAACTTTTGCCCTCCTATTCAATAAACTCCCTGTTATCTTCAAGATCAAATAAAAAATCCTTTGTTTTAAATTCAAAGCCTTTTATGACCTAGCTCCATCCAGCCTTTAAGATCTTCTCACACCTTACTCCCCACCAAGTACTCTGCAACCTAGCGGCACTAGCCTCCTTCTTGTTTCTCACACAAGATATTCTCTCTCCCAATTTCTTGCATTCTCCTTGGGTGCCCTCCATACCTCTTCCTCTTCACATCTGTCTCCTGCCCTCCCTAGCTTACTAGAAGTCCCAGCTAAAAATCCTATCTTCTCCAAGAAGCCTTTCCTTCTACCTTAATTCATACCTTCCCTCCGTGATTATTTTACATTTATCTTGTTCACACATAGTTGTTTGCATGTTCTCTTTTCTGTTAGATTGTGAGCTCCTTGAGATCAGGGACTATTCTTTGCTGTTCTCTGTCTCATCAGAGCTTAGTACATTCCTTGGATGTTGTAGGTGCTTAATACAGGATTGTTGAGTGATTAACTCATCTCAGCTTCTGGGGTAAGGACTCACTATTTTAAAAAATTACAAGAAAAGGTAAAAAATAGTCTATCAGGAATTTGATTTAGACAACAATTACTAGCTGTATGATAATGGGCAAGTCACTTAACCCCATGTGCCTCAGTTTCTCATGTATAAAATAAGCTGGAGAAGGAAATGGTAAACTATTCCAGTGCTTTTTTTTCTCTCAAATAACTGAAATTTTAATCATTGTTAGCAAACTTAAATGGAAGGCTCACAATAGGAGTGACATGTGAATGCTTTTGCAAACTGAGCTGAAGCAGAAAGAGGGGTAAAAACTCGCTGAATTAAACAATTTCAGGGAAAGGTAGAAAATGGTCCACCAGAAAATTGATTTAGAATATTTCACACCATATACCAAGTTCCAAACGGATACATATCATAAGTAAGTTTCAAAAGCACAGAAGAAATCATCTAATATATGGATAAGGGAAGAGTTCATGACCAAATAAGAGGTTAATGGGATCACAGAAAATAAAATGGACAATTCTAATGATAAAAAAATTGTGTGTACATCACAGATACACAAAACTAATTCAGCTAAGAACAGAAGGGAAACAACTGGAAGGGGGATAGCAGAAAGTTTCTCTGCTAAATGTGTCGTTTCTAAGATACATAAAAATGATTTGAATGCATACGAATAAAAGCCATCCCCAACTAATACATATTTAAAGGATATGAACAGATATTTTCCTAAGGAAGAAATTCAAGCTATCAATAGCCATATGAAAAATGTTCTAATTCAATAATAATTAGAGGAATCAAATTAAGACAAATGAGATTCCACATCATTTGACAAAATGGATAAAAAAAGAAAGTGACAAATTCTGAAGGGTTGCAGGAAAAATAGACACATTAATACATTATAGTTGAAGCAGTCAATTGGTCTAGCAAAGGTGGGGAACATGTGTCCTTGAGGCCTCAGGCTCCCCAACCCTGGCATCATTCCAGAAAGTAATTTCAAACTACGCCCCAAAATTT
The DNA here is from genome assembly GCF_011100635.1 of Trichosurus vulpecula. Taxonomy (NCBI): domain Eukaryota; kingdom Metazoa; phylum Chordata; class Mammalia; order Diprotodontia; family Phalangeridae; genus Trichosurus; species Trichosurus vulpecula. Next base: position 219,086,316 of record NC_050580.1, read on the forward strand.
GCCACACTTACTATATAGTAGTGTTACCACTACTAGGTCCACACTCCCAAAAAGATAGATGGGGAAAAAATGAGTACAAAAAGTGTTTATAACATCCTTTTAGAGTGACAAAGAGCTAAAAACTGAGGAGATTTATCAATTGTCAAACGGTTAAACTTATTGTGGTATGTGAATATAACAGAATACTGTTGTGCCATAAGATATGACAAAACAGACAGCTCCAGGGAAGCTAGAGGAAGACTTATGTGGACTGATGCAACGTGAACTGAGCAGAAGCTGAGGAATAATTTAAGCTATAACAACTTTGTTGAAGCCAAACAAGTTTGCAAAACTTAAATCTGATCGATACAATGACCAATCACGACTCCTAAGGACTGATGATGAACCATATGTAGCCAGAATGGCCTTTGTTTTCTTTGAATGACTCAGCTTACCTCATTGAGCCTCTGGACACTGTGGCTTGCTCTTCCGGGGCGGGAAGCCCAAAGAGCATTCCAGGAAGCAGACAACTTCCTGTGTGATGAGTCATGGGGCTGACTGAGGGGAGGTGTTAACGGCTATGCTAGGGGGAGGGGCCAAGTCAAGAACCAATCGGCCCTGGTCGTTCAGGCGGTGCTTGATGATGTCAAAAACTCTATAAGAGGGGAGAGGACAGCTTGAAGATCCTCTTTTCCTTTTCCGGTTGGAGCCAGAGACAGTTACAGCGACAGTTACAGCGACAGTTACAGCGACAGTTACAGCGACAGTTGCAGTCACAGTTACAGCCACAGCCACAGCTGAAGCAGGAGCTGCCAGTAGCAGAGCTGACCTACGGGAGGAAGCTGAACAAAGACTTCAGTCCAGTGGGTAATCTTATTACCATAGAGGGGGAAACATGATTTTGCTTTACGCAATCATGCTTCTCTGTAGCCTCCTGGTTACTCTTTCAAGGCGTACTTATTGGGCCTGGAAGCTTTTGATCAATATATCAAAATGGGGTTGCTGGTTCATGGGTTGGTTACTGTGGAGCCTAAATAAATGTTTTGATTCTTCTGCCTTCTACTTTGAGAGTTTCTTATATCCGGCGGTTCCGAACGTTTCAGACATGTTTATGATCCTCTTTGAGATTATAAACTCTGCCCTCCTAATACATTTGGCGACGAGGATGGGATCGCTAGGTATAAGATCTCTATTTAGAAGCAGAACAATTCCAGAGGAAGAGATGAATATCCCAGGATGGGAGGATCCATTTTATTCCTCCCTAGCAAAAGAATTGGCTAAAAAAGCTGGACCCTGTGAAAACTGGGAACCAAGGCTACGGAGAGGAGATCCTAGGGATTTGGAAAAGTGTTTACGAGAAGTTGGGATTCAGTCAGGGGCATCACTATCTAGGCAAAGCTGGATAGTGTTATCAGCCTACCGGCTAGTATACGAAAGATTGAGATTAAGTGAAAGACATGGGGGCACTCCTACCCCACAGGAAGAAGGGGAATCTCAGATAGCAGGAGACCAAACTGACTCAAATGAGAACTTTTCTATTAATGTGGCTAAGAGCAACAGGAGACCAAAAAAGCCCAGAGTGCATTTCAACCCAGCCCAGAAAGAGCCTGACTGCCTGCTTCGTCCTAGCCATGGTGGCAGAGGAAGTGAGTGGGGGGAAAATGAGACAATGTTAGAGGCTGAGGCACAAAACACTACTGGGGTTCAGGATGTGCCTCACATAGAGAATAGGAGATGGTTAAATGATCAGACAAGGGCTCGACCCATACAAAGGAGGAAGACAGAAACCCGAGGTGAAGATTCAGTTACAAGGGAAATTCAGGAAGATTTCTCACCGCAAGAGGTCACAGATATTTTGAGTAGATTCAGCCAAAGAATAGGAGAACCATTGATATCTTGGATGGTAAGACTCAGTGATCAAGGGGCCAGTGGAATATCAGTAGATGGGACAGACTGCATGAGATTCATAGGTATCAGCCATGATCCTCTAGTTCAACAAGCTTTTAGGGAACATCATCAGCAAGGAGATGGTGATAGCAGGACTACTCTGTTGGCATTAGCCGCTGTGGGATGCAATAAGAGATATGCTACTGATTCTATGTGGCCCACTGAGCACAGACCCTGGTATTCACTTAGAGATTGTATCATGAGACTAAAGGAGGAGGTAATGAAGACTGCCATTATGATAGGAACTGCAGACAAATATTACAATGATCCAATGGGACTGCCTCATAGGAATTTAATAATTAGGACAGCTCCCCCTGCTTATAAACAACTAATTTTGAATTTATTACTTGGAGAAGTAGGGAGCCATCTTACAACAGTGATAAATAAGATTTTACAGTTACATGACTTAGGTGACTGGGGAAGGGATAGATCTCCTCGAGAGAGAAGAGTGAATAACCAGCAAACTTGGCGCCAAAGGAGAGTAACAAGGAAAGAAATGTTTACTGCTTTATTGAGAGCAGGGGTAGGTTTTGAAATGATAGATGGAATTCTAACCAATGAATTATATAGAATGTACAGAGATAAAGGCCTTGATAACAGGAGAGATAGGGAAATAAGAACTGCTCCTGCAAATACTACAGATGTTGAACCTTCAAACCCAAGTGAATCATATGAAAGGGAATACTAGGGAACAGGCCGAGCCCCAGTCCAAATTAAGGAAATACACAGGCTGGATTGTAGACCTCACATTAACTTGACCATATATTGGAAAAATGGGTCAAGTACGGTAACTGAGGCATTAATAGATACTGGGGCCGAGGCCACCCTTATTTATGGAAATCCAGACAAGTTCAGCCATGGAACTCCTATTACCATTACAGGACTAGGAGGGACTGAAATATCAGCCAGGCAAGTTAAATTAATGATGAAAATTGGACGGTTGCCCAAGAAAGAATATAGTGTGGTTATTGTGCCTATTCCCGAATACATCATTGGAATAGACATATTGAAGGGTATGACCTTAAATTTACCCGAAGGGAAATACCAATTTGCTGTGAGGAAAATGGGCATTAATGCAGTCTTAGTGGGGAAAATCAAGATGGATCCAATCACTTTGCCCGAACCTTCTAAAATAATTACTTTGAGGCAATATCGTGTGCCAGGTGGGCAAGATGAAATTGCCAACACTATAAGAGAATGTGTTGAGGCAGGAGTGTTAGTCCCTACAACTACTCAATGGAACAACCCTGTCTGGCCAGTCCGAAAGTCAGATGGAACATGGAGGATGACAGTAGATTATAGACAGCTGAACAAAGTGACTCCTCCCTTGTATGCTGCTGTCCCAGACACGGTTACTTTAATAGAGAGGATACAAAAACGTGAAGGGACTTGGTATGCAGTTATTGATTTGGCCAATGCCTTCTTTACAATCCCAATAGACCCCAAGCAATGGAATCAGTTTGCTTTTACTTGGCAAGGCCGACAGTATACATTTACACGCCTGCCGCAAGGATATATTCATAGCCCAACTATTTGCCACAGGATTGTAGCTGAACATTTGGATGAATTAAAGTTACCTGGTGTACAGCTTACACATTACATAGATGACATCATGATACAGGGAAAGAATATAAAGGAGGTGGAGGAGAGTTTAGCATTATTAATTGACCATATGAAAAGCAAAGGATGGGAAATCAACCCCGCAAAGGTTCAAGGGCCAGCTCAAACTGTAAAATTCTTGGGGATACAGTGGAATAGAGGACTGCGAGAAATTCTCCCACAAGCTCGACAAAAAATCCAGGATTTTCCCACCCCTACCAATAAGAAAGAGGCCCAAAAGTTCATAGGGCTGTTTGGTTATTGGAGACACCACATCCCACATTTGGGACAGATTTTAAAACCCTTGTATAAAGTCACCAGAAAGAAATATGAATTTGACTGGGGACTTGAACAAAGTAGAGCTTTTGAGGAAGCAAAGGCTGCTATTCAATTAGCTCTAGACTTATGGCCTATGCAAAATGGGCCAGTGGAGTTACAAGTGACTGTACAAGATGACTATGCAAATTGGAGTCTGTGGCAAAAACAACAAAGCCGAAGTGTACCTTTAGGCTTTTGGTCAAGGAAACTGCCCTCATCTGGAGTGCAATATACACCTTTTGAGAAGCAGCTGTTAGCTGCATATTGGGCTTTAGTAGAAACTGAGCAACTAACTCTGGGTCATGAAGTGGTATTAAGGCCTGGAATTCCAATTATGACTTGGGTAATGAGTACCCCAGCTTCTCACAGAATTGGACATGCACAAGAGGCAAGCATAATCAAATGGAAGTGGTATATTCAGAATAGGTCCAGAGCAGGCAAAAATGGAGTTTCTGCTCTACATGAATCTGTGGCGAACATTGATACTGAGAGCAATGAAAAGCCCCTTGAATCTAAGCAACAGATGGTACCATCCTTAGTGAAATGGAATAATGGATATGACGGACTAAATGAAGAACAGAAGAAACATGCTTGGTTTACTGATGGGACCGCAAAATATTTAGGACAGAAGAGACATTGGAAAGCAGTAGCCTATAACCCCTGTACAAGGAGAACTCTGGAAAGTTCTGGGATAGGTGGAAGTAGCCAATATGCTGAACTGATGGCAGTGCATCAGGCCATCAGAGCAGAGAAAGGAGGACAGTGTCATATATTTACTGACTCGTGGGCGGTAGCTAATGGATTAGCTACGTGGATGCCTATATGGAGGAATCAGAATTGGGAGATTCATGGCAAACAAGTTTGGGGTAAAGAGTTATGGGAAAATATATGGGACATGTCTTTGGTTACAGATCTGTCAGTTTTTCATGTTGATGCTCATGCAACCCTGACCACACCAGAACGTGAGTACAATGCACATGCGGATCGACTAGCAAAGATTGCTACTGAATGTATTGTCCCTACTCCGACTCCAACTGATGACCCAGCCTTAGCAAGATGGGTCCACCAGACTGCTGGCCATTTAGGGGTCCAGGCCACCCATCGATGGGCACAGGATCAAGGTATCAGTATTTCTCATGCGTTGTTAAAACAAATAACAGAGGAGTGTTGTATATGCCAATTAGAAAAAGAACGAACTCTTCCTAGGATAGTTACTGGAGAAATAGCAAGGGGAAAAGTTCCAGCCCAAATTTGGCAGATAGATTATATTGGCCCACTACCCCAGGATAAAGGATGTAAATATGTATGTACGTGTGTTGACACCTATTCAGGTGTACTAGTGGCTTGTCCTTATAAAGACGCAACTCAGAAAAACACCTGTAAAACTCTAGATATTGTAAGTTTATATTATGGAACCCCAATGCAGATTCAAAGTGACAATGGGTCACATTTCAAGGGCAAAGAAGTGAAAAGATATTGTGTGTTGAATAATATAGAATGGATATATCATATTCCATATTACCCACAAGCATCTGGGCTAATTGAAAGAATGAATGGATTGTTGAAAGAACAGCTGAGAAAATTAAGCTCAAATAATTCATATCGACATTGGAAGGATAATTTGTCTATTGCCTTACGTAATTTGAATAATAGGCCCTTAGGGGGGAGTACACCTCTGGCCAGAATGATGACCCCAAATCTGCAGATCAGAGAACAGCAAACATGTGAGATCCAAAACATTGAATTTTGGACTGTGAGGGAAGATGTCCCACTACCAAGTCCAGGAACACCTGGTTCAGCAGGATATGATTTACATTGTATAGAGAATTTTAGGTTAAATAGGAAAGAGATAAGAAAAACCCCTACTGGAGTATGTATGAGAATCCCCAAGAATCATCTTGGACGGATATTATCTAAACCAGGATTAGCGGCTCAAGGAATACATGTGTTGGCTGGAGTGATAGATTCTAATTATCAAAAAGAAATTGTTGTGACACTCCAGAATATGGGTAAAAAACCTGTACAATTTTGTAGAAATGATAGGATGGTTCAAGTCATTATTATCCCCTGTGAAAAAATACCCTTTGTGAAAACTGACCCCCCTCCCAAAATAACTACTAGAGGGGCAAAAGGGTCTTGCTCCATTGATAGAATAAAGTCAGGAGCTAAGGTATGGGTAAAACGGAAGCCAGATGATATTCCAAAGGCTGCAGAAGTTATAGCCCATGGGAAGGACAACACTGTAACAGTTGTCTATTCAGGGGAAAATAATTACCAAATCGTACCCCTGAACCATATATTTTACCGTGAATAGGTTATAATAATAGATTCACAGACTCCACAGGTATGGCTGATGCTGGTAAATGCCATAAGCCACTCAGAGGAAAGGTAACTTTGTGTGATTAACGGATGAAAACTTGTACATTTGGGGAAAGGCTGGGAGGACAATCTTAGTTTCTATCTAGGGTGGGATCCTCTTGGCTTCCTCATTATGTTCCTTTTGAAAAGAAACATTTCCCACCTGAGTTTGGCTCTGATGTTGGATCTTTGCATAACTGAAATCTCAACCAAACTTGAGATGATTTTATTTGAAGAATTATAGTCCATACTTGTCTATTCTTTTTGTCCTTTGTTTGGCTAACCTTGTTGCTAGTTTTGTTTCCTTCAGGCTTAAGCACCCTGCACTTTCCGGTGACTGCCTAAGCATGTAGCATTCTTGGAATTCCTGCCAGCTTGTTAAAGAAATGACCTCTGGAATGGGACTTTTTGGGGGCAGGGCCATCTCTACATCCAATTTCAGCATGAAGAAGCTATGGAAAATGAGACCTTCACCCCTCACCCCAAGATTTTGAGCCCCAATCGTTCAAGGGGGGTGGAAATGATGATAGTGTTCTGTTTACTTATTTTGTGTTATCCTTGCTGTGTTGTTTTATTGTTATGATATTATTGATCCTATGTAATGGATACAAGGATTTAGGGGTGGACATTTGAATTATTAATAATTATTTTGGGGATGGTTGATTGAAAAGATTATCTTGCTGGGACCTAGGGGTGGATCACATTTGAATCGTAAACCAATATTTAGGAATGTCACCAAATGATATGTTTTGCTTTATAATGAATGATATGTTTTAGTTTCCTTTGTAATTGGATCACAATGTATGTTCTAGGATACATGGCTGATTAGATTATGTATCCTATAACAAGGGGTGGAGTGTAGCCAGAATGGCCTTTGTTTTCTTTGAATGACTCAGCTTACCTCATTGAGCCTCTGGACACTGTGGCTTGCTCTTCCGGGGCGGGAAGCCCAAAGAGCATTCCAGGAAGCAGACAACTTCCTGTGTGATGAGTCATGGGGCTGACTGAGGGGAGGTGTTAACGGCTATGCTAGGGGGAGGGGCCAAGTCAAGAACCAATCGGCCCTGGTCGTTCAGGCGGTGCTTGATGATGTCAAAAACTCTATAAGAGGGGAGAGGACAGCTTGAAGATCCTCTTTTCCTTTTCCGGTTGGAGCCAGAGACAGTTACAGCGACAGTTACAGCGACAGTTACAGCGACAGTTACAGCGACAGTTGCAGTCACAGTTACAGCCACAGCCACAGCTGAAGCAGGAGCTGCCAGTAGCAGAGCTGACCTACGGGAGGAAGCTGAACAAAGACTTCAGTCCAGTGGGTAATCTTATTACCATAGAGGGGGAAACATGATTTTGCTTTACGCAATCATGCTTCTCTGTAGCCTCCTGGTTACTCTTTCAAGGCGTACTTATTGGGCCTGGAAGCTTTTGATCAATATATCAAAATGGGGTTGCTGGTTCATGGGTTGGTTACTGTGGAGCCTAAATAAATGTTTTGATTCTTCTGCCTTCTACTTTGAGAGTTTCTTATATCCGGCGGTTCCGAACGTTTCAGACATGTTTATGATCCTCTTTGAGATTATAAACTCTGCCTTCCTAATACACCATATTACCCATCTCCTGACAGAGAGGTGATGGGCTTAAGATGTAAAATGAGACATTCATTTTCTGGATTTGGCCAAAAGGAGAATTTGTTTTACTTGACTGTGTATATTTGTTACAAGGATTTTGTTTTCCTTTTTATTTTTTTTTTTTACCAATGGGAGAGGGAAGTAGAAGGAAAAGAAAATAAATGCTTGTTAATGAAAAAAAAAAGCTCTAATTTGGTTGTTTTTTTGTTTTTTGGTTTTTGGTTTTTTTTGGCAAGGCAATTGGGGTTAAGCAATTTGCCTAAGGTCACATAGCTAGCACATGTGTCAAGTGTCTGAGGCCAAATTTGAACTCAGGTCCTCCTGACTCCAGGGCCAGTGCTCTACTCACCGAGCCACTTAGCTGCCCCTCTAATTTTCTTTTTAATGAAAGCATACGCTATTGAGTTATTGATTTTCATCTTTTTTCTACATAGGGCAGACATTATGTTGTCTCATAAGCTACTAGAAATAAGGGTTTTGCGTGTGTATGTGTTTGTGTATGTGTATATATCTGTGTCTGTGTCTGTGATTTTCTTGGTATGCTATCCAACACAGTGGTACTAAAAATTAGTTCTCCTTCATTTATTCAAAAATCTTAAGTACCTACTATATATAGAGCACTATACTATACATTGAAGGACATTAAAAGTTTAAATATGAACCATCCCTAACCTAGTGGTAACCAGAGTGCTTGTTATAAACAGTCTATAAACATAGACATTTGTTACTCCTGAGAGTATGGACTAAAATGAGTAGATAAATTTATGAATGATAGCTCAATAATAGGTTATTAAGGGAACCACTGGATGTTCAGAATCCATCCTTAACCTTTTGAGGTTAAATTCATGGATGGAAGCCTAGGCTTCCCATAAAACATCCCATGGGGCCATTATCAGAAAGGGAATCGTGAACCTTGTAGACTATCTATGATATAAACTAGAACATTTCTTAGGCTTTGATCTTCATGCCACATTTTTTTTTATTTTACTGAGAAAGCATTATTAGATGCACCAAAGAGAAAACAACAAAGGGCATAATTTATTTAGTAAGCTTTCAAGAGATTTTATCTAAAGTTCTTCAAAGTAGACTAATTAGTGTAAACCTAGTAACCAAAAGATAGAAAATAAAATTGTTCCAGAGATAGCAAATAAAGAATTGGTAGTGGCAAAGTTCATAAGTTCTGTGCAAAATGAGACTAAAAGCTAACTACTAAAGAATGAATATTGACAACACAGATTCATGTACTTGAAACATTTGGTTCATTCCAAATTGGGAAGATTGCTAATAGAAAATTTAAAAAGTTCATCTTGACCAAGGCTGAGGGAGCTGTGTGTTTTTCCTAAAACATTAAATGTTTAAAATTTAGAAAATTAATACAGACAAAAAAGCAATTCATTTTACCTGAACTACTTAAGAACACTGACAGCAACTGAATTATCTGTATCTTTGTGGAAAATACATTTGGAATCTCTTTATCATTATAATGTGGCATTTGCTAATCAATATTCTAATTAGCTAATTAATGTGCTAATTAATTTCTTTAGTGACCAGTCTCTGAATGGGGAGAAAAAGAAAAAACAATCCATTTCCAACCAATGGTCCCAGGCTCCTGTCTTATAAGGACTCAAGAAGTATCATCAGTACTTGAAGTACTAATTTTTTTTAAATGAAATGATATACATAAAAATTGGTAAAGGCACATTTTCTTTTTTTTATAGAGCATTTTAAAGCAAGACAATAAATTGTCATATTATATATGCTCCCTATTCTTGATATGAAACTAGTTGTTCTCCAAGGCCAACATGTGTTGTCTCATCTGTGCACAATGACATATTATGTCACTCATTCCTGGTGGCATAATGGATATAGCACTGGGTTGGAAGTCAGGAAGACTCATCTTCCTGAGTTCAAATCTGGCCTCAGACACATACTAGCTGGGTGACTCTGAGCAAATCCCTTAACCCTGTTTGCCTCAGTTTCTTCATCTGTGGAATAAGCTGAAGAAGGAAATGGCAAATCACTCAGTATCTTTGAAAAGAAAACCTCAAATGAGGTCACAAAAAGTCAAACACAATTGAAAACAACTGAATAACCACAGCAATATTCCTGGATTTCAGTCTCTTCACATTTCCAACATCTGTATTTCAGAATCCTTATCACTCTTAAAGGTTCATCTCACATGTTATCTACTCCAAGCAGCCTACTCCTGAAAGAATCCTTTCCTTCTCAAATTTTCCCAGAGCACATTGGATATCTCTTTAACCCCCATTACAATGCACTTTATATTATACATCTTTATGACCATTATTGTCTCCTAGTAGAACATAAGCTCTTTAAGATCAGGAAATGTCCTTGTAAAATCTTTGTCACCTTTTAGCATGTGCCAAAGTGCACCTAAAATAGTAGATGATTAATAAAAGTTTATTGAATTGAGTTATAAACAAGAACAACAAAAGACCTAATACCAACCATGTCTCTACAAAAGGTTTCTTCTAGTATAAAATATGTTCCCATCATTTGTAATGAATTGTATCCACTTGTTAGTCTAAGCACATCATCCATAAGAATTCTTTCCTTTTTCTTTTTCTCACAGCTCATATTGTTCTTACTTATTTTACCATAAATTAATCCATCTGCATTAAAGGCCTATATTTCCCAGGCACTACTATGTTTTATCATTTGAAAAATAACACATTCATCTAATAATATAATTTTCTAAACTTCCCTATGCTACAACTGGATATGTTATCATAAGCTATCCATTCTTTCATGTCAGAGGAGCAAAAGTCCAGCTAAAAGTTAAACCTATTATTATTAGCCTCATCATTTATCTTTTAGACTCAGTACATTACTGTAGCTACCAAGTCTTCATGGTTCATATAGAATAGATTTGTTTAATAAAATTTTTGTCATCCTTCATCACTTCACCCAAAAGAACTCCATCTTATCCACAAATATTCTTAGTAAACCATATGATGTGCAGGAAACATTTGACTCAACCTTTGAAAAGGAAGGCCTCTATGAAGTCCTGAGGTCATTGTGCAGCTACACAATGTAAACAAAGTATAAATTTTAAACTCAAAGTTTCTCCTTACCACTTCACACTATAACTCACTATCTCCTTGTTATACTTTCTTTAGGTTATTTTATAATTCATGTGAACTTTGTTAATGCTTCAGTGCTCTGAATCAGTTAGTATCCACTGTACAGGAATATTAAAAAAATATGAGACAGTCTCTGTCATCATATTTTTCACAACCTAGTTGGGAAAATGAGACACAAATGAATGAAATAATGATGATGAGGAAAGAATAGCTCATATTTGCAGAGCACAATGTACACATTGTGTATAATATGCATCACTATACATCAGGCACTTAATAAATGTTTGGTGAGTTTATGTTTTTCAAAGTGAATTAGTATTTCTTTTCCCATTTAAGTCCAACCTTCTGAGTTAAAAAGACAAGGGAAAAAATGATTTACTTCATTTTATAGATGAGAAAACTGAGGTCCAGAAGGATAAAATTAATCCTAGAGAGGGGAGTAGAAGCTGTCTCCTGATAGATAGTAGATTACTCTTAAATATTTAAAAATAAACTACTTTGTATTATATTATTAACTTAGTAATATGTGAATGATGAGAGAAAATAGTGACAGAAGGACTAGAGTTGAGAATGCTTCCTGAAAAAAACATTAAGACCAGACTAGATGGAAGTAATGATAATGAATCTAGTAGAGTAGAAGAGAAAGGCCATTTTATTCAGAATGAATGCCTTGATCACAGAGCCAAGAATGGAACAAGAGCTGGAAATAAAGTCGGTGCCTATCAATTACAGAATGGCTGAATAAGCTGTAATACAGGAATGTATTAGGTTGCTACTTCATTGTTAGAAATGACCAATATATCAAAGGAAATGAACAAACACTTCTCAAAAGAAGTATTACAAACTAATTATCATATGAAAGATTGCTCCAAATCTTTAATAATATGAGAAATGCAAATAGAAACAACCCTGAGGTTTCACCTTATGCCTAGCAAATCAACAAAGAAGGAAAAATATGGGAAGAGTGAATGTTGGGAAGATTATAAGAAAACTGGCACACTAGTGAATTGCTGCTAGAACTGTGAATCACTACAATGATTTTGGAAAGCAGTTTAGAATTATGGAAATAAAGCAACTAAAATATCAATACTCTTTGGTGAAGAGATTCCATTTTGAGAAGTATACTCCAAAGAGATCATTGATAATAGAAAAAAGCCCCCGTATACACCAAAATATTTATAGCAGTACTTTTTAATGGTAGCAAAGAACTAGAAGCAAAGTAATTGTCCACTGATTGGGAGATGACTAAACAAATGGTAGCGATGAATGTAATTGAGTATTAGTATATAGGATGAAATGACAAATGTACCAAATACAAAGAAGAATGGGAAGACTTCTATGAACTGATACAGATTGAAGTATGCAAAGGAAGGAAAGAAAATAATATATAGTGTCTATGACAATGAAAATGAATAGGCTAACCACAGGGCAGCTTGGTGGTCCTATTATATGCTGCTTCTGAAGTCAGTAAGACCTGAGTTCAAATCAGGCCTCAGGCACTTACTAGTTTTGTGACCCTAGACAAGTCACTTAACCAACTGTTTGCTTCAGTTTCTTCATCAGTAAAATGAGATGGAAAAAAATGGCAAACCACTCTAGTACCTCTGCCAAGAAAACCCAAATGAGGTCATGAAGAGCTGGACAAAACTAAAATGACTAAACAAGGCCACTCACAAAATAATCAAAAGTGACCATTGCAAAACAAAAGAACCGATATGATGAGACACTATGACCTCACTCATTTGCAGAAGTAGGAGGTCCATGGATGTGGTGCATTGAATACATTTTCATATTTTTCAATGTATTGATTGTATTAATTATCGATTGTGCTTCTTCTTTTTCTTATATCTTTCTTTTGCATGGCTCTCTGGAAGAGGAAGATTCTTGATACTGGGGGAAATTTTGATTATGTAAAAATAAAATCAATACAAAATATATTTTTTAAGTTAAATAAACAATGCAATGCTGAAAGAAGAAAGAATAATAATAGCACCTACATCCTATGGTTGTTGTGAAGATAAAATGAGTTAATGTTTATAAGGCACATAGCATAGTACCTGGCACATAGCAGGCACTTAATAAACAAACACTTGTTCCCTTCCTCTACTGCTCCAAGGTGACCCTCTAGAAAAATTTCTCTTTGGTCTATGGGCCTGATCAATTCCAAGTGCTTTGTAATCCTTACAAAGAGTAATCATTTTAATCATATATATTTTACACTAAGAAGAGCCTATTAAACCAAAAGATATGGAATTTCAAGAATGATTAACAAAGAAGAAGTAAGTATTTAATAATAGGGATGAGGTTGAGGGGACTTTATACACAAGTTAATTTATTCTTTAGAATCCACTGGTTCTTATATTCTTATATTATGATCTTACATTAATATAAGATTACTAGCTCTGGTCACACGGGAAAAAATAGCTAAAGTGTTTCCCAAAACACTAATGAATATAATCACATCTGCATGGTCTACTGAAACAGAGAAGGTCCTATAGGGAAATTAAGTTAGTAATAATATCATTATGAACACATTTCAATAAAAGGTTTTACCTACACAGAATCATTTATATGTTATTAGCTATGATTATTGGTTGTTTCTTCTTGCTAATTCCGGCAAGTTGAAATTTTATACGTTATTAAGTAAAAGGCTAAGATGTTCTGAATATTTTAGTGGCTTTTTAAAGATTTACCCTTAAGTATTAGAGGCAGCTAGGTGGCTCAGTGGATAGAGCACTGGGCCTGGAATCAGTTCAAATTCGGTTTCAGACACTTACTGTCTGTGTGACCTTGGGCAAGACATTTAACCTCTAATTTGCCTTAATCCACTGGAGAAGGAAATGGCAAACCACTCCATTACCTTGGCCAAGAAAACTTCATGGACACTAAAGTTTACGAAGGCACCATGAGTCAGACACAACTAAACAATGGCATCAATTTACAATTCCATAACTTAGAAAATGTTACAGTCATAGAATTGAAAGACACCTTAGGGGTCATCTTGTCCAACCTTCCATTGAGAAATGTGCTTAAATACTTACCACTTTAAAGTAGAATTAAAAATTCTATTTAAAAATGATTAAAGATAGGAACAAACATGGCCAACCTTCAAATATAATTTTACTCTTCACTGACGAAGCAGAAAAACCTCTGATTATCTTTGATAGGACTACAATCTAGTTTTTAGAGATAAGGTTAGAAGAAAGAAAAGAGAAGAAAATCCATAGATGCATCTTCTCCAATTTCAATATCTCTTAACCAACTGGACTAAATATGTAAAGTTCAATTATAATTGTTAAAAGAAAACACTTTGGGTTTAACAATTTAGTTTATGGATTATATGTGGACTAGTTTCTTCTCCTTTCTTTTACAGGCAGCTAGATGGTTCAGTAAATAAAGTGATGATCCCTTTGTCCAAAAGACCTGAGTTCAAATCTGGACTCTGACACTTGCTAAGTTGGTGATTTTGGGCAAATTATTTAACCTCTGACAGCCTCAGTTTTCATATATGAAAAGTGAGGATGACTATATCACCTAACCTCTGAGGTTGTGAGAATAAAATGAGATAGTATTTGTAAAGTGCTTCTCAAACCTTAATATGGCAGTATTCATATACTAGCTATCATTATTTTGCTGCATGACTTCTAGACCCTTCTCTACTTGATCAAAGAATCTTAGTGTTAGATGGAAATTTAGAGCTCATCTAATCTAGGCCTCCCTAATTAGACATCTATGAGGATTTATTCATTAAAATAAAGAGAGAAAAGAAGCTCAAGTTAGTCCAATATAATAATTATATAATATAATAATTAATTGATTAACAAAAGGTAGAGGTAGGGATTGGTAGAAGACAGTTGAGACTAATAATAGCTAACATTTACACAGTGCTTTAAGGTTTACCAAACGCTTAACAATTATTATCTCCTTTGATCCCAATAACAACCATCAGAGGAAGGTGTTATTATTATCATCCCCATTTGACAAATTTGAAAACTGAGGCAGATGGAGATTAAATGGCCCAGAGTCACATAGCTAATACGTAGCTGAGGCCAGATTTTCCTGACTACAGATCCAATGCTCTATCCAATATGCTGCCTAAAATGAGTGTTTTAGACAATCTCTGGATGCCATTTACCCAAGAACAGAGTTAATTAAAAGTTGGGTGTCCCAAGTTTCCTACATATGGAGATAGCTTACCTCATCCACATTTTCAAAGGCATTGATGATGTCATAAGGTAAACAAGACAGCAGATCTATCACAAACCAAGTTTTTAGATAGTTCATCCTTATGAGCTTGGGGTCAGAAATGACCTCTCCACCAGGACCAACAAAAGTCGTGTGGAAATTTAAAACAATGTCTACAAGAAAAATAACATCCACCACACTGTCCAGCACCAGCCAGGCGATGTTGTTCTGTTTTGTTTTGAAGGAAACGTTGTAAGGAACCATAATGGCGGTGTAGAAAGTAAGAATTAAAATCACCCAATCCCAGGTCGTTTTAAAAGCACAATAGTGTAAAATAATGTGTGGTGGAGTCTTTGGAGCTTCTTGTTTATACTGAGGAAGAATGTCTGATCCCAGCTGAAGAACCTAAAAGAGAGAAAATATATTAACCACATGAACATTGAACTGAAGTCTAATGATTCCATACAAAGTATCTTCCTAGCAATCCAGCAACTACTGGACAACAACCACAATATAATTGGCCATTACTACATGAAAGAAAAGTATTTGTATTTAATGACCTGTATTTAAGAGGAAAGGTAATTTTCAGAAGTAAGTATATTATAATGCCCTTCAGATTTGAAGATGATGCTGGTTATACATATAAGTATAGCTACAAAGTGAATATGATGTGCTTTCCCCAACATACAAACTTAGCATGTGGTTGATATGGCCATTTCCTTCCCCTCCACCACCTCCAAAAAAAGTCTCTGTTCATGGATCTGATTCTTTGATTCGTGTGGCATACGAAGATTGTGCTCAGATTGATCCACCCAACCTTGCTTGCTACACAATCAAACTGATTTCCCATCTTGATTGTGTTTTCTAGCAGTCACAGCTATCTAATGATATCTATCTATGTGAAGATTTTGCTTCAGAGAGTGCTGGACACATTTCCTTTGCAAGTCCTGCCAATGGTCAAGCTATCTCCATTTGACATACAATAACGGTCACTCCTCTCTCATCTGTGTCTAGCACCTCAGACAGCAGTGCTACAACTCCAATAGCCCAGGTTGTACCCCCAGAATTTCAATGTTAGTGATCTTGTGTTTTCATTCCAGAGAGTACTACCAAAACTGCTTCAGAGGTAAAACGGACAAAAATATAGCCAGCTTTATTTTTTCTCCCCTAAACCAAGCGCCTACATAATCAGGTCTCTTATCTATCACACTGCTATTCTATCAATATAACTTGCCCAGTGCAAAATACTAAATCTTCCTACGTTTCTCTATCTGTTCACCATTTGTTATTTAAGCCAATATACTAGATGGCTATAGGCACAGAAAGAAACCAGACTTACTAAATGAGTGACTACATTAATTTTTCTAGAGGTAGTATCAAATCACCTCCTTCTCCAATTTCATACTGTAAAGTCTTCCAAATCAGGTACTATGTCTTATAAGTCTCTGTATTCTAGTTCCTAGTATGATGTCTCAATTCAGTATATCTAAGATCCTTGAGGACAGGGACTGCTTCATGTTTTGTCTTCTATCCCCAGAGCCCAGCACAAGGTGGATATTTAATAAATGCTTGTTGAATTGAAATGATTGTGCCTGATGATGTTAACGATTCCATAGATCAGAAGTTCTCAAATATTTTGGATACAGGACATCTTTTCACTCTTAAAAATTATCAAGGAGTCCAAAGAGTTTTTGCTTATATAGGTTATGTATATCGATATCGTCCATGTTTGTAATTAAAACTGACCATTTAAAAATATTTATATATCAATTCATCCTAAAATAATAGTAATAAACCACTAGCATGTTGGCATAAATAAAATTCTTATTTTTAAAAACTATAAGAAGAAATATCATAAATAATAATAATAATAGTGGTATTTTTGTGTAGTTCTAAAAATTTCTTTAATGCTTGGCTTAAAAGAGAGCTGGATTTTCCTATTTGCTTCTGTATTTAGTATGTTGGGATATGTTATTTTAGTTGAAGTATATAAAGAAAATCTAGCCTCACACAGGTTGAAAAAGACAGGAGTATTATGAAAATAGTTTTGAACTTGTAGACCTGCCTGAAAAGGTATAGAATTTCCAGTGGTCAATGGGCCACACTATGAGAACCACTAATGATCTGCTCTTATAGAACGTCTCAATTGGTTCAGTCTTTGCTCTTAGCTCTTCTCTTTCATTAGATTTTATTTGCACTGTGAACAAAATAACTTTAATTTTTAAATTCTCATAAGAAGCATTGCCTTGTAAATATTTGTACCCACAGAGATAGAACTCCTATTCTTAGAAGGTCTAAAATTTGTGAATCTATAAAGAAGCCAGAACCACTAAAATTTTAAGGCAATGTGTCTATCTCAGCCCAATCAAAGGTTAAACACTGAAGACAGATAAAGATTCACATGCAAAACTAAAAAGTTGTCAATGAGGAGATTCTAATGCTTAAAATTAACAACTGGTTCAGAAATTTGGGTGCATATGACTTTAAATACAAACATTCACGTTCAGCTTTTAGAATAAAGGAACAGATAGCAACTGTACAGCGTATCTAATACCCTTAGCTGGCCAAAACATGCCATAGCAATTTTTTAGGCACATTTTAAAATACAACTGGCTCATACCAACTGGGTGATTTCATGAGAATTGCTCTAATATAACGCAAGTATTATTTGACAACATAATGTAGCTATAAAAATATTGTAGGGTTTTTTATGTTATGTTGCATTACAAACTCACATTCTGTAACTTCACATGTTTTCAAAAATTAGTTTCATATCTGAAATTCACACCATTCTGTTAAGTTTGGACATGCCAACCATACACAACTCCCTAACTCCAACAGCTCTAGAGAATTGAAGTTTTCTTGATGTCAACACAAATGGGGAAGAAATGCTAACAGATTTAAGGCCAATGTTTTATGTGAAAATGCATCAAAATGAAAGAAATTTCCAAATGCATTAACTGTTGCTATGAGTCTTTAACATTGAACTCTTGACAAAGGCTTAAAGTGATTAGGAATCATATTTTTAATTAAGCAAAATCAAGTATTTGTCAAGTGCCTTCTATGTGCTTTATACTACTTCTAGTAGATAAATTTTAAAAATGGAGGACATCTTTTATAATAGATGTTAGAAAAAGAAATGTGGAATACATGAGTTTTTCCTGCCTCATTTCTCCTTGCTCAAAGGAAATTTCCCATCTGAGCATGTATAATTCACAGTAGAACTGACTTGCTATTTCGAAAGCAATGGGGGATAAAAGAAATTTCTTGTCAAGGAAACACTCTTCTGGCAGGGGGAAAAAAAGTTAGCATATTAGCCATATTTGGAAAACAGTGCCTTTTGAAGACAGTTTGTCCCCCTTCAATTCTCACTGGGTTGGGAGCTCAAAGTTCGTATGACACACTTACTTCAGCTAATCTTGAATGTTTGTGGACCACCTCTGTTTTGTTCATTGGAGTAAGCTGCTGCAAAACACTTCGGCTATTTGTCAAAGCCCGGGTCAATCGGGCAAACTTTGTCCAACCTTGAAAAGGGGAGGAAATAAAATCTCAGTGCCTTGCAGAATAGTATTTATAAACTTACTCTTGGCTCTCCGAGACGGTAAATCACCAAATCTGACTCCAAATGTTTTCAAATGTAAACATAAGAAATTTTATTGACACATACAAGGTCTGACTTATAATGTAAGGAAAGGCAGTGAATCATATGGATGTAGAGGACCTAGATTTGATTCCTTCTCTTTTACTTACCTGTGTGACCTGGAGAAGTCTTCACCTCTCTGAGCCTCTCTTTGCTCATCTGCAAAATGGGGGTATTTGACTAAATGATCTCTAACATCCCCACCACCTCTAGAATCTTTGAAGATTTTGCAATGTAGATAAGTGAGAGAAAGCAAGAGAGGATAAATTTAAGGGAATAAAAACTGAAACACTTTGTTATACCCTTTAATTTCATTATTCTGATTGTCACCTTTACAGATGAGCTAAAAAGATGTAAAAAGGAAGAACAGGGCACTACTCCTATTTTCTAATGTATTTTCACTTTTCTCCACCTTCAACTTTTAATGGTATCAATTAGTCAAACTAGGCCCTTCCTAGTCATACTCTTCTTTATCAATTCTCTCTATCCCTCCCAAAGAAAAAAGAGTTGGTTGTATGAAGAAGAAACCCTTTCTTCTTGATTCTTGTACAATTTTTTTTGTCCTTTTGGTTTGGCTAATTCATGGTATAAGCACCTTGTGCTAAGGTCTATTCCAACTTCATACATGACCAAAGAAGACCAGCATGGAATAGTAAATAGTGAGTTGGCTTTGAAGTCACAAAGACCTTCTTTCACATCTTGCCTGTGTGATGATCATGGGCAAGTCATTTAATCTCTCAGAGACAAGGCAACTGTTTAAGACTGTGATTTGCAACTGAGTTGCTGATCTACATTGGTTAAGGAAGTTTCCGTACCAGGAGTTCCCTATATCAATGAAATCACAGATCTATGTTCCCTAGAGGAAAAAGAAAGAAAGAAAAAGAAAATGTGAACCAGAGCTCAAATAAAGACTTGAATTAATGTCCTTTATGCTAAATTTATGCTGGGGAAGGGAAGGGAAGGAGAAGGGAGGGCAGGGGAAAGAAGGGAAGGTAATTCATGTGTATGCTAAAGTTGCTGCACTTCTTGTTGATTAATTATTGAGATCGGTTTGGATCTCTGTCTTAAAAAGAAAACCACTTAATTGACTAAGAATAGAATCCATTTTGCTCTTTAAATTTAGCCCCCTTCTTAGTCTCATTCAGTAGTTGGCAAGCTAGATTGCCCATGCTTGGCTAGGAATTGCCTCATTCTTTCATCTTACTCTAGCAATACTATAGAAAGCAGGGTCCATTATCTTTAGATCACGAATTCCATGTTTTCATGGAGTGCTGTAACACAGAAAATCAGAGAAGAGTATTATTGTTTCCTAGAATGATCATTAGATCTGGGTTAAATATATATGTGTATATGTACATAAAATAGGTTTGTGTATATATACATATGTATGCGCACACATATTATGATAGCTAATGAAAGTAGCTGTTATGTAGAGCGATTTAAGGTGTGTAGCTACATTCTGAACTGATTCTTACGATCACTCTGATCATTTATGGACAACGGTAATGATTGCTGGTATTTGTATTATAGTTTATTTACATTAGTTCATTTGAACTTCACAATAATCCTATAAAATAGATGTGATAGACATTCTTTAAAGCTGATGAAATAGTGGCTCAGAGAGTTTAATTAAATTGCCTATAGTCCCATAGTTAATAAGTATCAGAAGTAAGATTTGAACTTAGATCTTCCTGCTGTCTCTTGGTTCTCCTGTCTGACTACTTTTTCTAGGTCTGCTTTGCTGAATCATTATCCAGATGATGGCTCCCTAACTATGGATGTACCCCAAATTTCTTTCCTAGAGCCTTCTCTCTCTTCTCTCTCCTAGTTATCTAATCTTCTCCCATGAATTTAATTATTCTCCATTTATCTCTCTTGACTCCCAGATCTATATAACCAGTTCTAGTTTCTCTTTTACTAGAGCAACTAAGTGGTACAGTGGATAAAGCACCAGGCCTGGAGTCAGGAAGACTCATCTTCCTGAGTTCAAATCTCTACTCAGACACCTCCTAGTTGTGTAACCCTGGGCAAGTCACTTAACCCTATTTGTCTCAGTTTCTCATCTATAAAGTGAGCTGGAGAAGGAGATGGCAGACCACTCCAGTATCGTTGCCAAGAAAGCCCCAAATGGGGTCATGAAGAGTCAGACACAACAACAACAGTCTCTCTCCTGAGCTCTAGTCATGTATCATCAACTGTCTATTAGAGATTTTCAAATGTATGTCTTAAATGCACATCAGAATCAACATGTCCAAAACAGAATTCCTTACCTTTCCCCCCAAACCTACCCCACTTTTGAAATTTCCTATTTCTGCCAACTGCACCACCATCTTCCCAGTCACTTAGATCTGCATTCCTGGAGTCATCCTTGACTCCCTCACTTTCCTGACTCCTCACCAAGCCATGTAACCAAACAACTGTTAAGTCTTGTCAATTCTACCTCCACAATACTTCTCAAACCCATATGCCATATCCCTACCCATACAGCTTTGGTGCTAGTTCAGGCTCATATCACTTCCTGCCTGGATTATTGCAATAGCTTCCTATTTGCTCTCCCTGCTGTGTTCACCCTGCTAGCTGGCACAGTGGACAGAATGTGGACTTAGACTCAGGAAAACCTGAGTTCTGACCCTGCTTCAGATACATATTCTTTGTGTAACTGTCGGGCACGTCGTTTAGTCTCTCTCAGCCCCAGTTTCATTATCCATAAAATGGGAATAAGAGTAGCACCTACTTCACAGAGTAGCAGAGAAAATCCAGTGAGATAACGTGCACAAATACTTCACAAACCTTGAAGCACTACGTAAATGCTAACTCATTATTACTTTTACTCTCTTATTCTTCAGTCCATACTCCACATAGATGCCAAAATAGCATTTCTAAAGTATAGGTTTCACCATATCACTCCCTTGTTCAAGCAGCTATGGCAGCTCCATATTAATTCTAAGACCAAATAGGAATTCCAGTCTGGCATCTACCTAGCTTCAACCTACATTTCCCACTATGTACATTCATCCTCTGTGTCCCACTGTAAGTGGTCCTTTTTGCTCTTCCTCATACATGCCACTCCATCTACCATTTCTGTGTCTTTGTATAGTCTCTCTTCCATTCCTAGGACACTCCCTCTTCACCTTTTCCTTTTAGAAACTCTAGTTTCCTTCTAAACTTAGCTCAAGTACCACCTTCTGCATGAGGCTCTTTCTAATCCCCTCCCTCTCCCCAAATTGCCTTGTATTAATCTTGTATATATTTTATATTCTTTATGTATACATATTGTCTCCCCTGATAGACTCTAAGTTCTTTGAGAATACTTTTATTTTTCTCTGCACATAACCCAATGGTTAGCACAGTGTGCAGAATAAAACAGGAACTTAATAAATGTTTATTGGTAGGTAGGGCATCGCACTGGAAAGAATAGTGGACTTGGAGTCGAAGATCTGATTTCAAATCCTGCCACTGACACTTACTTGTTTAACCCTGGGCAAGTCACCTCTCTCAACCTTAGCTTCTTTATCTGTAAAAAAGGGGATAATAATAGAGCTTACCTCACAGAATTGTTGTGAAGATCAAATAAGTTAACATATGAAAAGTGTTTGGATAAACTGAAAGCACTATATAAATTCTGGTTAATATTGACTGATTGATTGACTCCTGATCCCAATGGCATTTTACCCCCTCCCTCTTGAGACTAATAATCACTATAACACATATAACACAAAGATATGTGTGACAGATCTATAGTTATTTCTATGTAGATGAAGGTGTTTAGTTATATACATAGATATCACTTTATCATTTTTTTACCAAGTATAATTTCTAGTTCTATTAAAAATCATCAATATGAGGATCGAGGCTCTTGCTAAAGTTGTATGTGACTGTGTGTGTGTGTGTGTGTGTGTGTTGTGAAGAGAAAGAGAAATAGAGACACAGAAAAAGAAATGGAAACAGAGATAGATAGACAGTAAGAATATCACCAGTGGAAAAGACAAACTTTCTCTTCTATTTCCCTGGTAGGAGGTTAATCCCTGTATAGAAAAGGATTGAAGAAAGTACCTCCCTCATACTCCATTGGGACAGCATAACTACTCTGGTCACAGCTTCCCCTATAATTTCATGATCATGATTCCTTGGCCTCCCACGGCTGAGTGCAACACAGGTACAAGGAACAGAGAACCTGAGGACAAGAAGGGTGATTATATCCCTATCAGGCAAAACACTCTTTAGCTGGAGTTTGCTTTTCACACCAGGAAACCTACTGATTCTTTAAGAAAAATCTCTTCAAGTCAAAAGCACAAAAACTATTTTGATTACTTTCTTTATTCTATAGTATGATAGCTTTTTTGGAGGGGGGGAATGATTGTTGTTCAGTGTTTGATTATTTAAAAAAAAGTCATCATTTATGTCCCTCCTCCCAAAGAAAAATAATTCAGGGTCACTTGTAACACAATGCCTGGCGCACAGTAGGCTCTTAATTAATTTTTATTAACTAACAAAAATCAAATTGAATTCTGCAGATAGTTCAAGTGAAATGGTTTTTTAAAATTATTATTTGGGTAATCTAGTCTCTTAATATGCAAACACACAATTTCTATTCATGTCAGTAGGAGTAGCATAAACATAAGACAAGCTGACAGCTAAATTCAGTGTTTTTGACACTTGGGAATGAAAGGTGAATTAAGAATAATGTAAGCTGTTATATCACTGAAAAAAATAATTTAACTATTATTTAATAATTTAATTATTAAAAATAATAATAACTGATTACTGGTAGTCACTCAAAATTTCATTCTAAAGTTCCAGACCCAATAATATATTTTATTATATTGATTTAAGGAGAAAGCATAGTAAATGTTAAGATTAGTCTTACCTATATTCAATTCAGCCTGTACACAACTGTCTAGTTGAACATCTTAAAACATAGATCTAACCATGTCACTACTCTTTTCAGAAATCTTTAGTGGTTTCCTCTCACTTCTAAGATGAAATATAAAATCATCAGACACTAAAAGCCCACATTAATATGGCTCCCTTTTGGATCTTATTTCATATAATTCTCCTTCACGTGGTCTCCCTTCCAGGCAACAAGGTACAGTGGAAAGCATACAGGATTTGAAGTCAGAAGACTCAGGTTCTAATCCCATTAGTGCTACTTACTTGTGACCTTGGGAAAGTCAATCTCTGCAGGGCTGGCTACTAAGGTCCCTTCCTATTCTAAAACTATGATCCCATGAGCCAAACTGGCCTTTTAGCTGTTTTCCTTTACAGGAAGTAAAATTTCCCATCTCTGTGCTTTTGCACAATTTTCTTCCTCCCATGCTTCCTCTCCTGACTGCTACATTTTACAATCCCTATCTTCCTTAAAAGGGGCAGCGAGGTGCTGCAGTGGATAGAACGCTGGACTTATAATCAGGAAGGCTTAGCTTCATGAGTTCAAATGTGGCCTCAGACACTTACTAGCTATGAGACCCTTGGCAAGTCATTTAACCTCGTTTGCATCAGTTTCCTCATCTGTAAAATGAGCTGGAGAAGAAAGTGGTAAACCATTCCTGTATCCTTGCCAAGAAAACCCCAAACGGGGTCAAGAAGAATTGGATATGACTGAACAACAGCATCTTCCTTAAAAGTACAGCTCAAGTGCTCTCTCTAACCAAAAGTTTTCTCTTAGCCAACCTAATCGTTAGCCCTTTTCCTCTTGTATCTATCTGGCATTTATTTTTCTGGGTATACCTTGCATAATCCCATGCATTCCCCTTCCCCCAGAATATAGTTTGTGAGGCAGGAATATATACTTATATACATACATATATCTGCATGTAGATATACGGATGTATACGTACACATATGTATGAAAGGCGTGTGGGGTGCGTGTCTATGTTTGTATGTGTATGTACAGAGAGAGACAGTATCATGGCATCTTCAACACAATACTTCTACATTTTAATAAGAAAATCTTGAATTCCAAAACTTCTCAAGACCAAAAAGAATGAATGGCTCTCTAATGGTGTTATTTCAGGCCAGGTGGCAGTTACAGTGAACTGCTACTTGCAGCTGATTAATCTATTTCTCCTTTAGAGTCCAACTCAAATGCCATCTCCTTTAAAAAGCTTCTTCTGATTCCCAAGTCAGGAATTACCCCCACGCTACCTACACACACACACACACACACACGCACACGCACACGCACATGCACACACACACGCACACATGCACACACACGCACATGCACACACACACCTCTTGGGTTTCATAAATACTTTGTTCTGCAACTACCTAATGCACTTATCATGTAATACCGTGTGTTATAGTTGTCTGTGTTTTAGTCATTTCCTCTTTATCAAACCACTAGCTCTCTGAGGCCTGGTACTGTATCTTACCTAAGTGCTGGATCTCCTTCAGTACCTAGCACAGTGTTGAACACATTTCATAAATGCTTTGTCTTGTTTAATGAAGGAAGACATGCTTACCAAATTTGCAGCTGACAAAAATCTGGGCAGTATAACTAATACAATAGATGACAGAATCAGAATCCAAAAAGATCTTGACAGGCTGGAAAGAAGAACAGAACATGTGCTACAGGCCTAGAGGGGAGAAAAATGGCACCATTTTCCAAAAAAGAAATGGTAGGCATTTTTTCAGAGTACAAGCCAGTTAGCTGGACTTTGGTGCCTGATGAAACTCTAGAATATATTAATAAAGGGTAATTTTATAAACACTTAGAAAGAGATCAGATTGTGTCGTGTCTTTTTCTTGCTTGACAAGGTGATTAGAATGATAGATTAGGTGACTACCATAGAATTAGGTATATCTAGAGCTAAAAAAAATTCTAGCTCATATCTCTCCACATATGACAGATGATAACAAAACTAGGCCAACTTGGGACTAGATAAATGATCAGATCCAAAGAGAGATACATGGATTTATGTCAACTTGGAGAAAAGGTTATACTGGAATGCCACAGGAATGTATCTTTGACTCTGTTCTGTTCAACATTATTATCAGTAATTTAGAGGAAGTCAGAGATCAAATGTTTATCAATTAACAAATAACACAAAGCTGAGAAGGATAGATATCACATCAGACAATGGAGTCAATATCCAAAAATTTCTTAAAAAGTTCACACAGTAGACTGAATCTAATAATTGACATTTAATATCAATAATGGCAAATACCAACACTTGAGTTTAAAAATAAATAGCTACAAATATTCAGGAGACCTGGGATTTTTTAAAATGAGCCCAAGGGTTCAATATGAGTCAACAGTGTAACAGAGCAGTCACAGAAGGTAATGAAAACAGCTAATGTAACAATAGTCTACACAAATGGAGACTGTGTAGAACTAGTGACAGTCCTACCATGCTCTGTACTGATCAGGCAGGTGTTCAATTTTGGATGCTACATCTAAGAAAGAGCACACGACACACTAGAGTAAATACAGTGGTATATGATCAGGACAAGTGAGTGAACTGGAAATCATTCAACAGGAGCATCCATTGAAGAATCTTAGACTAAATAGTCTTGATGATTTCTATCATCAAGATACTTCGAAGATACTTGAGAGTAATCAAGCTTATGAAGAATTGTTATCTTGAAAGGGGTTTAGATGTTTCTACTTCAGCCCAGAGGGCAAAACATAGATCAATGGATAGAAGTCACAGAAAGGGAGATTTACATTTAGAAGGAAAGCTTCCTAATTATAAAAGCTGCTCAAGAGTCCAAAGGGCTGCCTTAGGAGGCAGTGGGATCCTCATCACTAGAGGTCTTTGATCAAAGAATTGTATGTATGTATAAGGGGTGCTATAGAGGAGATTTATATTTACAGGTATAATTTGGACTAGATGTCCTTCCAACTACATGATCCTGTGGTTCTGTGAAGTTATAAGGTGGGAAAATAAAGTTAAATTAAAAATAAGCAAATAAACCTCACAAACATAGGATTCAGCTAACCAAGGAAGAACATTCTAACAATTAGCGCTTTCCAACAACGGAATAAGATGCTTCCTGAAGCAATGTGAGTTCCCCGTTAACAAATTATTCAATGACTGGGTGATTGCTTGTCAAGGATAATGATGACAAAGTATTGCACAAATGTCAGTTATTAATATCCAGTGATTAGCACAATGCTCTGTGCTCACTAAGATTATAATTTGCACAGCAGTGATTGACCTGCATTGGTAGTAAAAGTTCCCCATACAAATGAAACCATTTGTTGTTCAATCATTTCAGTCATGTCCAACTCTCCATGATCCCATTTTCTTGGAAAAGATACTGGAATGTTTTGCCATTTCCTTTTCCAGCTCATTTTACAGATGAGGAAGTGAGATAAACAGGGTCTTGTCCAGGGTAACAAGGCTAGTAAGTGTCTGACGCCAGATTCAAAGCCATGAAGAGAAGAACTCCTGATTCCAAGTCCACTCCTCTACTGCACCATCTAGCTGCCCAATGAAGCCATATATTATGTGACAAAAATCATTTTAGCAGTTTCTATGGTAGCAAAGAAATAGAAACAAAGTAGATGACCATTGTTTGGGGGTTGGCTAAATAAATTATGGTATATGAATGCAATTTAATATTGTTCCATAAGAAATGATAAATATGAAGGATTCAGAGAAGTATTGGAAGACATATGAACTGATGCAGAGAGAAGAATGCAAAATGAGGAAAACAATATACATAATCCTACAACAATATGAATGTAAAGAACAAAAATAAAATGAATGCTATATATTTATAATGACCAAGCTTAGCCCTGTAGAAGAGCTTTAAAAACTCACCTCCTTTCCTTCACTGGGAAGGTTGGGGACTATATACTCAAATACTCAAATAGCTTTGTGACCTCTTCTATTTGAGACTTCTATTCAATGACACAGGTCACAATCCATGCCTACCTATTCTATGTCTCTTTTGTCTTACTTATGTAGTCCCAAAAATTCACTACAGTGGGTCTACCCAATGTGCTTTTTTCACTTTCTTCTGACCTCACAAGGGCACTGTTAGAGCATTCTATCCACCTGTCATCTCTCTTACCATATAACCAGTACATCTTTCTTTCTTGTATATGATTGCTTGGCAACATCTTTTATTCTTCTTCAGAGTTCTTCATTTTTTACATTTTGCAGCCTGTTCATATCCACTACACATTTTTCCATTGACCTCTTGTGATACTGAATTTTAGTTCTTCAGTGATAATAGTGTTCCACATCTCACTGTCATGTAGCAATATCAGGAAAATATTACCACTAAAAATATAGAAATTTGCTTTCAAGGAAAACTGAAAGATGGTAAAAAAAAAAATACCAAAGTGCTATGTAATTTCCCAAAAGCTATCCACCTATGAGGAAGTCCTCCTTTTCAATTCTGGACCCAACCCATTGTCCATCTGTATTGTCCATCCAAGATATACCTACTGTTGGATAAGATCTATAGTACATTCATCCAAATGAACGCTGGTCAATAGACAGTCTTCATCCATGTGGCCATTCCTGTGTATATAATCATGCCAAAGACCTTTAAGTAATTATACATCTCTTCTGTAGTGTCCTGGAGTTTGTTGCAATGAAGACAATGTCATGATCCACAAACAAGAGCATCTAGAGGACCTCACCTTGCCTGGGAAACTATGGTGATGGAATATAGTACATACTGTCACAAACAGTTGTGTTGGTTAATTTTCCACAGTTGATGTATTGGTTAATTTTCCTGAACTATGTTGTTGTGTTTTGTTTTGCTTCTCTTTCCTTTCAATCTTTGCTACAAAACATGACATGCTGGGCAGTTGAGGGAGGAAAGATATATCTGAAAACAAATGCAATTTTTAAAATGACCAACAAAAATAAAATATTTTTTTACAAAAACAAGCATCATACAAAATTTTAAGAAATGTTAATAAATCAAGCATTCATTAAGCATCTACTATGTGCCAGGCATGAGGGATATAAGAAGTTTACATCATTCTGGGGCACAACAACATGTAGACAGATGATAAAAAAAAAAAAACAAAATATAGCATGCCCTCTAACATCTAATACTATTCTCAGGAAAAAATAGTCATATGTCCCTTATTTCTTATTCCTGGGTTTTAATTTAATGAATGCAAGTTGCTTAGCTTTGAGTAATCTTTGGAGGAGGTAAAGGAGTATGAAAAGGTTGAAAGAATAGTGGTTTGGAGGAACTGGGTTTGAATTCAATATTTGAACTATTTATATGATCTTGGGTCAGTCAAATTAATTTCTTCATGTGTAAAATAAGGGAACTTAACTAAATAGTCTGTGAAAGCCCCTTTCCTGTTCTAAATCTTTGATCCTATAGAAGTCTATAAGATAATATTATTCTTGAGGTTGATTACATATGAATAACTTTCAAATTTAAGTCTCAATATGCAGAACTCTCACTAATTCATTATAATGAAAAATTTATATCTGTAGAGGCCCAGCTCTGAGAAAGTCCATTCTGGGATAAGATATAGGCCAGAGGCCTATTCTTGCCCTTGGGCTAATAACTTGGCATGTGGGCTCTCCATCCCTCCCTCAGCATGCACATGCTGCTCAAGATGAAGGCTCTTCAAGCTTCCTCAGTATACATGTGCCGTCTCCAATACCCCCACAGCACACACATGCTAAACACCACACAATATTGTTTACGGCAAAAGGGGAACAAAAGCATGAGGAAGTCATGCAAAGGGGAACTAAGCAGGAGGAAGTCATGCATTATGCAAATGCATCCCACGTGGATTTGCTGATTCTGTTTGCTTAAAAGATATGTGAGCCCTGCCCCTCAGTTAAATAAACAGAGCTGTTCTTTACTCTTCCACCTGGTCTGTGTTTTCTTTTCACTCTCCATGGCATTTGGCGATCTCTGGCCATTTTGGCACCACAGCCTCTGGTGGCATATATCTGCCTTACCATACTGTTGGAAGGGCAAAGAGTGTCATAAAATAAAATATAAATGTGTAGGGTTTCACTACTCCCTATATCATTTCTATTACTAGGTTATTGTCCAGAAAAGGAAAATTAATATCACAAGTGATGCCAAAATTATTAGCATAGCTACAATCAACAATTAGAGTTCTTTATATTATTCTTTTACTTGTCATATGTTGCTCAATCTATTCAATTACTTTGACTTTTCTGAGAACAAATGATCAGTAATTTAGTCTACTCCCAGAAGTTTAGGTCATTAATCTGAGTAGTTATCTGAAGAAGAAATGAGTTGTCTCCTGTGAGTATTATTTTGTTTTGTTTTTTAGACAGTGGAGTTCTTTGGTTCTGTAGATACTCTGAAGTTTTATCTGATGACCATTTTACTCTCCTATGACAGCACATATTAAAACAAAATAAAACAAAACACCATGTCAATTAGTTTGTTTCTCCAGTTCTGTTGTAATAATAAAAATCACAGACACACAAGTAAATTTGTGCAATCATAGGAAAAGAGAAATTGTGTCCTGCTAATTCTAAGATTTAAAGGGACCTTAGAGGCCAAATAGTTTTAACCGATATCAGAACAAGAATTTTCTCTACATCATATTTTACATAATTTAGCCTTTATTTGAAGATCACTAAGAAAGGAGAGCCTATTGTCTTCCACAGTACCCCATTTCACTTTTGGATAGCTGTAATTGTTAAGATTTTTTTTTCTTCATGTCAAATTTAAATCTGTGTCACTGCAACTTTAACCTATTGTCTGTAATTCTGCTGTTCAGGGCCAAGGAGATATCTAATCACTCTTTTATATGAAAGTGTTTCAGATATTTAAAGATAGCTGCCCCACCTAAATTTCTCTTCTTTCTAAGACATTATTATTTCCCTCAAACAATTTTATATGACATTAATTCAAGGTTCTTTATCATCCTGTTTGCCTTCCTTTAGATATTTTTGGACATTATCAATGCCTTTAAGATTGTCCTTCCTCCTCCCTAGCCCCTATATTCTAACACTTCCTTAAAATCTCATCTGAAGTCTCATCTTCTGCAAAAGGCCTTTTCCAATTCTCCCCACATTCTGAGCATCCCAAAGCAGTTTTATTCCTTTATTGAGACATATATTTCCCCTACTATAGATTAAAAAATTCACATCCCAAAATACCCCTTGATTACTATTCTTAGTTTCCTAGCCAGTCTCAGCTTCATTGATACCAACACTATTTTTATAAGATCCTGCCATGTTTTTATATTGATCCTTTGTCACACATTCCCTTGCTTCTCCTCTCTCTCCATGTCCTTTAAAAAAATCTATAATGGTCAGTGAACATCCTGTGTATCAATGTACGACTCTCCCTTGACTTCTTCATTGGAATCGTTTGTCTTTGTGTCTTAAGAATTTCATTCTTGATACCTCACTATCCACCCAAGACTTTCCTTTTGTAGAATTTGTCTGTGAGATTCTCCGTATCCTTTCTCTAAAGCCATTGAAATCTGTTCTCTCAAAATTTAGTGTACTTGTCAGACTGGCACAACTTTGTTCTCCTTTATCACAAACTCTAAGAAGGAAGGAGAGGAAGGAAACAAGCATTTATTAAGCAACTATTTATGTATCAGGCACTGATACATATAAAAGTGTTTAAATTCCCTTTCAAATATCCCATCATTGCTGCTTTGTGAATCAACTCTACCTTACTGATTCAAATCAGATCCAGTTGCTTTCTTAGTTTACCCACATCTTAGATGGATGAAACCATCATTAAAGAATGCATTTCACTCCCCCAAGCCACTCTTGCTCCGGTTTCTTTTGATGGTAGTGCCATCTTTCTGTTCACAGATTCAAAACCTCATTGTCACTTCCTTGTCTTTTCTACCCCGTATTCAATCAGTTACTGAGTTTTATTGATTCTATTGGGGCAAGGCAAAAAAATTATTAGCTCTTCTACTCTTGGCAAGGAGAGAGAATTTCAGCAAATAATATAATAATTTGTCTGCTACCAGTATATTATTATTAATATAAATATTAATAGTATACCTCCATGTGAGGCTTTTGATCTGTTTCCCAAGTACTTCGTCTATTTATTCTTTATTCTGTTCATGGGTTTTCTATGTTTGACCTTTGCCCAAATGTTCTTCCCCATATATTTCCCATTGTGGGTCATGGACTTATTTATAATCACAGATATTGAGACTCTGAGAGACCTCAGATGTAAGAGAGAGAGGCAGGGTTGGGGAGGTGGGAGAGATATTTTGGGAAGGAAAAAAAGAGGAATGTAGGCAGGGAGTGAGGGGGAGGAGGAAAAGGGAGAGAGAAAGGAGAGAGAAAAACCTAATGTACTATATTAAGAGAAAGCTGATAGAGCAAGAAAGTCAATGGTAATTAATGATATGTCATGTAGGCACCATACTGGGGAAGAGACATATTAAAGGAAGCAGTAGTTTAAAAAAAAACCTCTTTTCTTAAAGAAGACAAAAAATCTTAAATCAGCTAAAAGAAGCAGTCTTACAAGAGTAGTAACAAAATCTTTGCCTGAAGTATCAAGAACTAGCATAAGTCCAAGAGGGTTTGGATGGAAAGTTAAGTAGGTGAGCGAAAGGAATTAAGGCAGTTACTCCCACCTGTATACTCCCACCCTTCCTTTTTCTGTGTCTCTCTATCTCTGTCTCTCTCTGTCTCTCTGTCTCTCTCTCTCTCTCTCTCTCTCTCTCTCTCTCTCTCTCTCTCTCTCTCTCTCTCTCTTTATCTCCCTCCCTCCCTCCCTCTCTTTCTCTCTCCAGTTCAAGAATAAGTGAAAGAGTCTTCCGGGGGCAGAGCCAAGATGGCGGCTGGAAATCAGGGACTAGCGTGAGCTCCCCACCAAGTCCCTCCAAAAACCTATAAAAAGTGGCTGTGAACCAATTCTAGAACTGCAGAATCCACAAAACAGCAGAGGAAAGCAGGGCTCCAGCCCAGGACAGTCTGGATGGTCTCTGGGTGAGGTCTATCCCACACGGAGCTGGGAGCTGGGAGCGGAGCAGAGCAGAGACCAGCATGAGCAGCTCGGACCAACCAGACCAGGAGCTGGTCGGAGCAGGACCTAGCGCCCTGAATCAGTGAGCTGTGGCAGTTACCAGACTTCTCAAGCCACAAACACCAAAGACAGCAGAGAAAGTTAGTGGGAAAAGCTGCGGGAGTGGAAGGAGTTCGAGGTTCGGCCACTGCCCCCAGGGCAGCTGAGGTGGAGCAGCTACAGCTGCTATTGCTTCTGGCCCCAGGCCCACCTGGTGGGAGGAATTAAGTGGCAGATCAAAGCAGGAGTGCACAGCCTGCTGAAGATCTAAGCCCAGTCTGGGTGGGGGTTCTTGAGGAAGGAGGAGTGCTGGTGTGGCAGAGCTGGCGCATCCCCCGCCAAATGTGGAACATAGAACTCTTTAGTCTACAAGCAGTCATACCCCAATGAAAAACTCAAGGGTCAAGTTAGTTGGCTGGGAATATGGCCAGGCACCAAAACACACCCAGATTCAGTCTCAGACTTTGGATTCTTTCTTTGGTGACAAAGAAGAACAAAACATACCTTCTAAAGAAGTCAACAAAGTGCTTGAATGAAGAGGGCAGGAGTGCAATAGCAATAAATCTTGGGTGCCCTAGAACAAAAGGGGTTCTAAGAGAGGGCAGGTTCAGGTAAGGATATAACAGGGAGGAGCCATGTAAATCTAGGATGCTATATGAGGGCAATGAGTCCAGGAGGGCAGTTACAGTTTATGAGATAGAGACATTTATAGAATGCAATATTCCTGAGCCCTAAACCACATGACCTTTCTCATATTGTTTTCTAACATTACTAAGATTGGAAAATAGAAAAAAAGGGGGGGAATACTTAACAAATAACACCATATTAAAGATAGATATATATATAGATACAGTCATTCTAGATTAATAAATTAATCAAAACAAGAAAAGTTACTTAATAGAAGAATTAACTGGTCTGTGTATAAAGAATAAAGAGACATGGCCTGTCCCCTGGAGACAAGAAAATCAAAACCAATGCTAAACTGCATTCCTTTTGCCATTTTGATGGAATTATTAGGCAATATCAGAGACATTGTACACCTTAATTTTAACAAAGCCTTTGACAAGATTTCCTATGATATTCTTGTGGATAAGTGAGCAAAATAATAGTATAATTGGTCATTTGCAATTGAACAAAAAATCATACCTAAAGGATGAAGATTAATGTCTGTGTCAAATTCAAGTGTTTCTTATATAAGCCACAGAGCTCTTACCATGGACCATTCTTGTTTGACATTTTTAACAGTGACACATAGCATAATATAGCAGCCATTTCTATCAAATTTTTATATGACACAGATCTAGGAAAGATAGCTAATGTGAGAGATAAAAGAATCGGAATACAAAATTATCCCAACAGGCTTGCCCAGTGAGCTAAAATACGCAAATAAAAAAAGTGAAGTATTATATTGGGGTTTAAAAAAAACAGCAATTGCATAAGAGAAGACCAAGTTTAGGAGGAATTAAAATGAAGCTGATTAACCACCTTAATAGATTCCAATAGTAAGATGCAGCCTACAGGAAAAGACAAAAGCAAGAAGCAGAATAGGTCTGAGAAGTAATGGATTATATGCAGTATTATGCCATTGTAACAACAATGTTGCTAGCAGCTGTTGTGTAGGTGAAAGACCAACAACACCAGCACATGGAAGGGCTACTAGAACAGGTTCTTTGATCTGCTTTTCTAAGGAAAGCAACTTTAAGGGGTTAACAATCTCACTTTAATCCAACATACATGTATCATTCACCTAGTTCAGGGTGGAAAGCCAGCACCCTGAACTTCAGAGCAAATACAAACAGAAAATATCGACAGATCAAATAACACAAACCAGTAGACAGGCTTCTAGTTTTCTGTCCAACATCTCAGTATATAATTACCAGGGAAGCACCAACATCTGGGTTTTCAGGCTGGGGGGCTCCTTAACAACAGCTACTCTCTTATAGTCAAATTACACAACACTCTTCCAGTGAGTGAGAGCCCCAAACAACACACTAACCTCTGAGTTTATATACCCTGTTCAGGCCCTGAGGGCTCAGAGCCTACTTAGCAAAAAAGGTGTGGGGCCTGGGGCCTCACACCTAGTTAGCAAAAGGGTGTGGGCCTAGGGCTTCCCACCTAGCAAAACTTAATGAAAGGCACTTGATTACTTTAGCATTCTAAAAGAGAAAACAGTAAAAAAAAAAATTCCCACCTTAATTACCCTTAGAGTCATCTACTCTGAATGCTTAAGTGTTAAAATAAGGGTTAAAATAAAATTATGCATAAAATCAAGTCCAGGTTTTTCATCCTTAAAACAGAGGATATAAAAATGGAAAAATGAAAGCAGGACAAGCAAAAGATGGGCAAAAGTGAGACTAAAGACGAACATCCTACTTCATCATTTTTCCAATTCTATGCCAAGAGAATTAAGATGATTTTCATCATTTCTTCTGCGTAAAGGCAAATTTGAGTATTGAATTATTTTAAATAGCTCTAAAAGCCATGAATCGCTGCAACTTTTTCCAGGCAAACCGCTATGCTGTCTTCAAAAATACCTCAAAATTTCCAGATCCATTATGGTAAAAATTAAATAATAATAGCTACCATTTATATGACACTTTAAGGTTTACAAAGCACTTTATAAATATAATAATAATAATAATAATAACTAGGATTTGCAGAGCACCTACTCTGTGACAAACATTTGGCTAAATGCTTTACACTATTATTTCAATTGATCCTCATGGCAGCCCCAGGAGGTAAGTGCTATTGCTATCTTTACTTTATGGCTTAGGAATCTGAGGCAAACAGAAGTTAAATGACTTGCCCAAGGACATATGACTACTAAATGTCTGAGCTTAAATTTGAACTCAGGTCTTACTGACTCCACTGTACAACACTATCCCAAAGTCTTAACATTCTGTTAAGAGTTTTATAAGTCAACAATCCTCCGTTTTATCATAATATGGAGGTGATATTAGTTGGGGTTGGCAAAGGTTGTGTCAACAGAGCACAAGCTCTGCCATGGTGGAAGGACTTAGAGTCATCCAAAGACCAACTAATTATCTTTGTTGAGGTTCATTATCTAGAGGCTGAACACGAGACGAGGAATTTGGGAGCCATGATGAAATGTGGAATTGCCTTTTAAGGTGTAGAGATGTTGCAATCTTGTTTGAGAGGAAGGAATGCCCACTGGAGTCGTTCATAGTCTGAAATTTTGAATTAAGTAGTGCTTAATCATCTCATTTTCAGCTAAATTTGCTCATTTGTTCTCCCTCTCCAGCATTACTCAGGCAAACTTCAAGAAAGCTGAGCAGCCTGGCTGTCTAGGCCAGAGGAAAGAGAAGCATCAGCATTTCTAACTTTTCCCAATGATACGTTTACTGAAAACACCTTCACAGAAACCTAACTTGTGTGACTGATTATTCAGCATGGCTCGCTGATGTTACTTAGGTTTAGGCAGGATAGAGAAAAAAGTGAATAGACAGCTAAATGTGAACAGCCTAATACTTGCTCTGCAAGATGCTTGTGGAATTATTAGAACATTTGTTCTGCTCAAAGTGCAGAATGCCTTCTCCTCCTTAATAAAACATTAGTTTAGCTCTGTTGGGTTGCAATTAACCTCTTTATCATGGAGGGTCTAATCTTAAAAGTGAAAGCAAATAATGAAGGCATTTAAATCCATGTATCAGACTAAAAACCAAGATCTTAATCTACAACAAAAACGTTTAGGTAAATAATGATCCTCTTAGGCAAAGAGGCTATGTACTATAATTATTTTTATATTATTGTTGCTTCCTTTCTAATGGAGGATAGCTCTGGGTTCCCAAGATAAGAAAGGCTCCTCCTATTATGAAACTAATTGTTTTGGGGGATTTTGGGGGGAGGGAGCTGTTTTTGTTTCACTGTTTGTTTTTTACCGCAGATGTTGCCACAAAGGTGATGTAACAACTGGATTGTCGATTTCATAACAGAAGCACTCAGCTTAGGAATGTGTCAGCCTGAGAACACATCATTCTGTGCAGTATAAATGATCAAAACCTTAGGTTTATGTCTTCAGTGTCTCTTGCCTAAATCACAGCACACATAAGAATAATTGATGGCATGAATGCCAAGGTCGCATCTTAATTTCTTTCTACATTACTTTAGATATTGGGTTCTCCTGAAGAGACATTGGAAACATCATTCTAGAAGCAGCAGAAACCCAGAATACTCCCAGCACCACTTCCCTGATTAGAATCAGAAAGAAACACAAGCAGACAGACAAAACACAGACATGTTAGACAGACAGACAAGACAGTAACAGACAAGAGACAGAGACAGACAAGATAGACAGACAGACAGACAGATAGATGATAGATAGACAGATAGATAAATGAGAGAGAGAGAGACAGAGAGAGATAGTTATAGTGCACTTACTGAGAACTTATAATGTACCTGGGACTGTGCTAAGCACTGGGGATACAAATACAAAGAAACAAGATAGGCCTTACCCTCAAGGAGACTATATTCTAGTGAGGGGAGATAGTGTTTAAAAGGGAGCTAGAAAAGAGGGGAGGAGTAGGGGGGGCGGAGCCAAGATGGCGGCTGGTAAGCAGAGAATAATGTGAGCTCCCTACGGAGACCCTCCAAAAACTTATAAAAAATGGCTTTGAACCAATTATAGAACGGCTGAACCCACAAAACAGCAGAGGAAAGCAGGGCTCCAGCCCAGGACAGCCTGGATGGTCTCTGGGTGAGGTCTGTCCCGCACGGAGCTGGGAGCTGGGAACGGAGTGGAGCGGAGCCCAGCTTGAGCGGCGTGGACCATCCAGACCCAGAAGCCAGGCGGAGGGGGCCCTAGCGCCCTGAATATGTGAGCTGCGGCAGTTACGAGACTTCTCAACCCACAAACACCAAAGACTGCGGAGAAGGTTAGTGGGAAAAGCTGCGGGAGTAGAAGGAGTTCGAGGTTCGGCTTCCAGCCCCGGGGGCAGCGGAGGTGGGGCAGCTACAGCTGTTGTTACTTCCGGCTCCAGGCCCACCTGGTGGGAGGAATTAAGTGGCGGATCAGAGCAGGGGTGCACAGCCTGCCAAAGATCTGAGCCCAGTTCAGGTTGGGGGCTGGGGAAGGAGCAGTGCTGGGGTGGCAGAGCTGGCACCTCCCCCCCAAACGTGGAACACAGAACTCGTTAGTCTACAAGCAGTCGTACCCCACTGAAAAACTCAAGGGTCAAGTTAGTTGGTTGGGAATATGGCCAGGCAGCGAAAACGTGCCCAGATTCAGTCTCAGACTTTGGATTCTTTCTTTGCTGACAAAGAAGACCAAAATATACAGACAGAAGAAGTTAACCAAGTCAAAGAGCCTACAACAGAAACCTCCAAGAAAAACAGGAACTGGTCCCAGGCCATGGAAGAGCTCAAAAAGGAGTTGGAAAAGCAAGTTAGAGAAGTAGAGGAAAAATTGGGAAGAGAAATGAGAAGGATGAGAGAAAACCATGAAAAACAAGTCAATGACTTGCAAAAGGAAACCCAAAAAAATACTGAAAAATATGCTGAAGAAAACAACACCTTAAAAAACAGACTAACTCAAATGGCAAAAGAGCTCCAAAAAGCCAATGAGGAGAAGAATGCCTTGAAAGGCAGAATTAGCCAAATGGAAAAGGAGGTCCAAAAGACCACTGAAGAAAATACTACTTTAAAAATTAGAATGGAGCAAGTGGAAGCTAGTGACTTTATGAGAAATCAGGATATTATAAAACAGAACCAAAGGAATGAAAAAATGGAAGACAATGTGAAATATCTCATTGGAAAAACCACTGACCTGGAAAATAGATCCAGGAGAGATAATTTAAAAATTATTGGACTACCTGAAAGCCATGATCAAAAAAAGAGCCTAGATACCATCTTTCAAGAAATTATCAAGGAGAACTGCCCTGATATTCTAGAGCCACAGGGCAAAATAGAAATTGAAAGAATCCATCGATCGCCTCCTCAAATAGATCCCAAAAAGAAATCTCCTAGGAATATTGTCACCAAATTCCAGAGCTCCCAGATCAAGGAGAAAAGACTGCAAGCAGCCAGAAAGAAACAATTTGAGTATTGTGGAAACCCAATCAGAATAACCCAAGATCTGGCAGCTTCTACATTAAGAGATCGAAGGGCTTGGAATGCGATATTCCGGAGGTCAATGGAGCTAGGATTAAAACCTAGAATCACCTACCCAGCAAAACTGAGTATCATGTTCCAAGGCAAAATATGGATTTTCAATAAAATAGAGGACTTTCAAGCTTTCTCAGTGAAAAGACCAGAACTGAATAGAAAATTTGACTTTCAAACACAAGAATCAAGAGAAGCATGAAAAGGTAATCAAGAAACAGAAACTGCAAGGGACTTACTAAAGTTGAACTGTTTTGTTTACATTCCTACATGGAAAGATGATGTGTATGATTCATGAGCCCTCAGTATTAGAGTAGTTGAAGGGAATATGCATATATATATGTGTTTATGTATATATATAAGTGAATGTGTATGTATGTATATATCTATGTGTATATGTATGCATGTGTATGTAGGTATATATATATGTGTGCTTTTATGTGTGTATATACATATATATATATATATATGTAAAAGAGAGAGAACAGATACAGGGTGAGTTGAAGATGAAGGGAAGACATGTAAAAGAAATAAAATGAAATTAAGGGATGAGAGAGCAACATACTGAGAGAGGGAGATAGGGAGAGATAGAATGGGGTGGATTATCTTGCATAAAGTTGGCAAGAGGAAGCAGTTCTGTGGGAGGAGGGGAGAGGGCAGGTGAGGGGGGAATGAGTGAACCTTGCTCTCATCAGATTCGGCCTGAGGAGGGAATACCATACATACTCAGTTGGGTATCTTACCCCACGGGAAAGAAGAGGGAGGAAGATAAAAAAAAAATAAAAGGGGGGGGGATGATGGAGGGGAGGGCAGATGGGGGTGGAGGTAATCAAAACAAACACTTTGGAAAGGGGACAGGGCCAAGGGAGAAAATTCAATAAAGTGGGATGGATTGGGAAGGAGCAAAATGTAGTTAGCCTTTCACAACATGAGTATTGTGGAAGGGTTATACATAATGATACATGTGTGGCCTAGGTTGAAGTGCTCAACTTCTTAGGGAGGGTGGGTGGGAAGGGAAGAGGGGAGAGAATTTGGAACTCAAAGTTTTAAAAACAGATGTTCAAAAACAAAAAAAAGTTTTTGCATGCAACTAAAAAATAAGATACACAGGCAATGGGGCGTAGAAATTTATCTTGCCCTACAAGAAAGGAAGGGAAAAGGGGATGAGAGGGGAGGGGAGTGATAGAGGGGAGGGCTGACTGGGGAACAGGGCAACCAGAATATATGCCATCTTGGAGTGGGGGGGAGGGTAGAAATGGGGAGAAAATTTGTAATTCAAACTGTTGTGAAAATCAATGCTGAAAACCAAATATGTTAAATAAATAAATTATTTAAAAAAAGAAAAAAGAAAAGAGGGGAGGAGGAAGTTCACTAGAACACTTGAGAGAGGGGAAGTCTGGGGAGAGGCCAGGTAAGATCACAGGACCATAGATTTGGGACTGAAAGGGACCTTAGGAGTCACATGGACCAATACCCTCATTTCACAGATAAGGAAACTGAGGTTCAAAAAGCTGAAGGGACTTGTTCAAAGTCCAGTTGGCCCCCCTACAGTTGTATTTCATCACTAAACAATTTTAGCTTTACATGGCAACTTTACGTCATAATTATTTTGTCAGAATTTTTGGTGTTTTCAGCAGCTAGGAGAGACAGTTGATAAGAGGGTAGAACTTGGTATCAAGAAGACCTAAGTTCTGCTTCAGACAATTACCAGCTGGGTGACCCTGAACAAGTCACTTACCTGTCTGCCTCAGTTTCTCCATGTATAAAATAAGGATAATAGCACCAACTCCTACTATTAAATAAATTAACATGTGCTGAGTTCTTTGCAAACCTCAAAATGCTGTATAAATATTAGGTATTGTTATGCAGCTTATTTTTAGACAAATGTTTGAGGATAATAAGGAGGGCTGTAAAGACGGAAGATCAAAAATAAAAAACAAGGTGAAGAACACAAAACATGCCAGTCATAAGTCTAGGGCTGAATAGTTTCGTTACCAAATGGCATAGTTTGGAGACTAAAGGCCATTGAAAAAATGGTCCAGTATTATTTACTTCAGTACATCATCAGCATCATCAGCCAGCCAGCCAGCCACCCATCTAAAATGAACCCTCAGGTTAAGACGGGCTCTCATGAATTATCATATTGAAAAGTTACAGTTAAATTGATTTTGCCAGTAAGTCTGCTTGCTTGAGTCTTTCAGCCTTGTAGTAGGATTTTTTTATGTTACCTGTACGAGCTAAGAGTGATAAATAACCAATTCAACCCCTCCATTATGGAAGTGTGTGAAAGTTTTGGGAAGACTTGTTCTTCTACTTTATACTCCAGCCACTGCATCATCCTGCTTCAATCAGAATATTCCCACCTCCTAGCTTTTATCTGGCAACAGCAGAAAGTCTGCCTAAAACTGTCCAGGCAGCCAAGCAGACCCTGCACTACATGCAACAATTATTACTACCTACCTCCCAAAGTTGTTGTAAGGATCAAATGAGGTAACATTTATAATGTGAATATTAATTAGCTAAGAGTCTGACCTCAGCTTTGCCCTCAGGACTCAGCAATTTTATATACTGTGCCCATGCAAACTGACATACCTGATCACGAGAGTGGACCACGGAGGGCTTTGGCCAACTTTTTTGTTGCCCGAGCCCAGCTTACAGTCTTGTTTCCTCCTGGTCTAGCCACCTACAATTAGTGTTAACGTCCTTATCTGGATTATCCAGGTTTTCAGGATACCAGGTAGCACCTTACATTCAGGAAATTTATTCAACTTAATAAATTGAACTAGCCATAAATTAAACTGGTGTATTATCTAATTGGCCTTCCTATACCAGCACTATGTAATACATATTTTAGATACTTTATAGTGAATAACCAACTATAGGACTTTCAATGGGATCCACAGGAGAGAAAATAGATGGTGTAGGCTACTAGGTTTCTGACATTACAAATATACATTATAGCATATAGCATACTAGATCATCCATCCAGATATATAATAAAAGCACTAACTTACAGAAACTTTATTTGCTTACCTATTCTAACCTTAGGCAAGCAACTTAAACTCTATGACTCAGTTCCTTGATCTGTACAAGAGGGGATAGCAATGATTCCTATCTACCTCAGGAAAAAAAAAAAAACTTCATAAGGGCAAATTAAAAATGCATGTCAAAGTTCTTAGTCTTTTTCATCTAGAATGAGTGAACTAAATCCATAGTAACCCTTTATACATAAAATATTGTTTCAGAGGCATATTTCTGAAGCTAGAAAATTCCCTAAGTTATTAACATTTGGTTTTTACATTCTTTATTTTAAATTTTGTCATCTTTTGCTTTTATATTACCTTCATTTCCAAATATGTCCCTCCCATTCCATAAAAAGGCAGCCCATACCTTTTAACAGCAACAACAAATGAAAAGAAAAAGGAAAAAAGTTCAGCAAAATAACCATCTTATTAACTGAGTCCAGTAGTACAGTATGTGCAATGATCCACACTCACAGTCCCCCAACTCTTCAGTAAAGAGAGGAAAATTCGTGTTCTTATTTCTTCTTTAAAGAGAGTTTTGGTCATTATAATTACACAGAATTAAGGGTTGTTTGGGGCAGTCTTTCCACTTGCATTGTTTTAATCATTTTGTATATTATTTTCCTGGATCTGCATCAATGTGCAGACATAATGCTCTGAATTCTTCATTTTCACCCTTTCTTATGGTATGGTAATATTCCTCTATATTCATGTGCCTGAAATCATATACCACATTACATTCAGGTGCCACAGTACATAGTAAGTACTAAATAAATGTGTTGTTTTTTTCCATCCATCCATCTACTTATCTATGCATTATCTATTCATCTATCATATATTAAAATTTAATTAGCTAGATCTAAATCGATGGGCATTTAGTTTGCACCTGATTCTTGGTGCCACAAAAAGTACTGCTAGGAATAACATCTCATAATATAATTAAAGACAATTAAGATGACTGGTGAGTGGAATTTGGTTTTAGAAGAGAGGATTATTTAGCCAT
This sequence comes from Trichosurus vulpecula, assembly GCF_011100635.1. Lineage (NCBI taxonomy): Eukaryota > Metazoa > Chordata > Mammalia > Diprotodontia > Phalangeridae > Trichosurus > Trichosurus vulpecula. The sequence goes on from NC_050580.1 coordinate 219,129,179, forward strand.
CTCACATACGAAGGCCTTTTTTCCACCATGCTATGGAGAAGGTCATGAAAAGCAAATCCAGGTTCTTTACCCTGCCTTAGCATAAGCCTGAGTCCTATGCTCATCCTCAGTAGCATCTTAAGAAACAATATGTCAGTAGCATAAGAAGGTAGTCAGCCTCCCATGATTCTCTGGCCTAAAATGTGGAGAAACATTTGCTCTCTGCAGGATAGATGGCTGCTCTGCTAAAAATAAGCCTGAGACCTGAAAGGATTCTGGTCATCACAAGTCTCAAGAAGAAAACAGTAAAGTCAGAGAATCCTTTTTGCTAGTGCTGAAACTTTCTCTTGGGAAATTCTAGCCTTCTAGAAGACATCATCATCTAATTAATCCTCATTACATTAATTAAACCCATTTTACACGTGCATAAAGCGAGACTGCAAATGCAAGTAAAGAGAGACTAAGGTAAAGGCAGAGACTAAGAGTAACATTCTCATGATAGGCTTGGGAAGAGGAAATATTACCTCATTCTTTTGTCTACAACTGTATAGAATACTGTACAGGATTAACAACTCTAAACTCTCTTCTCTATTCTCAGATAATTATCTCTAGATTATTTTCTCCAAACTTTAACTAATGCTTTTTTTAATTCTATAGTACTTTTTCTTCCTATTTGATACTCAAAGGGATTTGCGATGCTATCACCAAAGATGCAAGTTCACAACCCATCCACAACAACCTATTCTATGTGACTTTTGTCCATGTCTTCCCATGAGTTCACCACAGAGAGCCTACCCAAAGTCCTAAGGCTATTCCTAGCTTTCCTCTGCTTTTAGAGGGACAAAAATGGAGTGCAAAGCAATCACCCCTTGCTTCTGCCACATTAGCAGCCAATCTTAATTTTAGCCCATATAGTACTTTGATAACATCCTTTATTCTCCTTCTTCATAATTCTTTCTAGATAATGTATTTCAGCTTGTAAATTATACTTGCCTATACTGCCAGCTATAGTAGTATGACAACACCTAGCATTCTTATTACTATAGGGCTTTAAGGTTTATAAAGCCATAACAAACCTATAAAGTAGTACCATTATTTCCATTTCACAGATAAGGAAACAGAATCCAAGAAAGAAAATCCCCACACTCATACAACCAGTATGCATCAGAGTCAGGGCTAGAATCCAACCCTTTTCAGCCCAAAGCTCTTTCCAATGAATGCCAATGCCTCATTTACAAGAACCACAAGCCACAACTCCTTCCTCTTAACTCACTATTTTAATGATTATTAATCTTGAATATCCTTGGTCTTCGGTCAATTGAAATGCAACAATTAAAACAAAAAAAAATACAATCGAACTCTTTCCCCAGAAATATCAAGCATTTTCTTTCACCTTAACCAACTCCCTCCTAGGGAGGGGCTAAGGTTCTGGCCTGGATTTTGAAAGCTACCAAATTGCGGGTTTCCTCCTTCCTGTGTTATGACCACAGTGCTAAATACCAGAAAACATTTTGTTTTTTTCTAACTAGGCTGTATTATCACTCCTTTGGGAATTATTGACTGCCCTGAAATAAAAGAATCATATAATCTTGTCCTCAAAGAAACATTTGAGATCATCTAGCCCACAGCAGAGGAAGTGACCCATCCACAGACACATAGCTGGAACTAGAACCCATGACTATATAATGGCATAAATATTTTATTTCTATTGAATTTTTCATAATGCATTTATAATGCCCATGAATAATAGAAAATAGTGCATAGAAACTATTCACAGTTACCTTATGAAATGGTTTTTTAGTCATGTATTATATATTTTGCAGGCCTGGCAGAATCACAAAATAAAAGACTATTTAAAAACCAACCCTTCCTCTACAAACTCTTACATTGAAAAGATATATTTTATTCTAATATTTTCTCAATGGCATCTGATTTTCCTGGTATATTGCAATTTACATGTCTATCCGACCAATAATTCAAAAATAAAGTGGCCTGAGTATGTGAAATCTTATTAAAATATTATTTTCAGGAAGAATGAATTATACATTGCCTGAGGAGTCATGTCTGACAAAACAATGATGTGATTCTGATTCAGAGGATAACGGAGGAGCATTAATTTGGGAAATAAAAGTAAAGGCAGGTTTAAGGTAGGTTTACATCTTTTTCCCTATCCTATAAAGCAAAGAAAGAGAAGATAACAAGAGTCTATTAAGTGCTTTCTACGTGCCAAGCATTATGCTAAGGGCTAAGAATACCTATACAAGCAAAAAATGACATTCCCTGCCTTCAAGAAATTTACATTCTTTTGGAGTAGATAGCATAATAAAGGAGCTGAGAGGATATTGATGTAGAAAAGGAAAAGTACCTGCATCAGGAAGTGGCATCAAAGTCTAAAAATCAATAGTAGAGACAAGATGGAGTATGAAAGTTGGTCAACCTGAGGCCCTCCCCAAAATGGAGGCACTGCTAACAAAATAATGGTGCCAGCATTCTTTTTCCATAAACAGAATATATAATTAGCTGTGCCTTCAGTTAGCAGGTTAATATTTTTAGAAAGTACTCTTCCAGGTTATCCTTAGCTGCAATATTGAATCAACCACAATAAAATATAATATTGCCCCACCTTAGTAAAAGTTTTCTTTGTAAAGAAAAATGAGAGACTTCTAGTGCCAAGATAGCAGAGTGAGGAAGGAACCCTCTGAAACCCTTCCAAATTCCCTTCCAAACAACTAGAAAATTGCCTCAGAATTTATCTAGGAGCAGGGAAGCAAATTAGCAGTCAAGCAGAAATGGTTTTTCTCGCTGGGGTAAGAGGGAGCAAGGTCCAAGAGCAGCAGCAGCAGCCAGTCTAATAGCAAAAGGCCTGTAATGGGGCTTCAAGCCTGGGGCAATCAACCAGCAAGACCTCACCCACCTGCAAGTCAGCAGACCCCTAGCAAGTGAACAGTCTGTGAGTACAGCAAGGCCCCATCCCTATGACTCCATCCCCAACACAAGCCACTAGCAATGCCTTGACCCCATTGCTGAGGAGTAGAGAAGCCTCACCGCAGGGCTGGCCAATAGCTAGACCTTGCCACTGAGGCCTACTAACAGAGAGATCCTGTTTCCAAGAAGATTCCTCTGCCAGGGCCAGCCACCACAAAGACTCTGTTACTGTAGCAACCCAGCAGCAAAGCCCCATCCCTGGAGTAGGCCAGCAGCTAAACACCACAACCAGGGGACATCATGGGGAAGGCCCCACACCCCAGTACAAGCCAGAAGGGAGAGCTACCCTCCAGAGAAAGCAAGCACCTAAGCCCTGAAGCCTAGTGAAAATCATCAGTAAGACCCAGAGCCCCAGCACAAAAAGCCTAGGACAGTGCAGGACCAGAGCCCAATCTCACACTAAATCATAAAAAAAGGCAGAAAAAATGAGCAAAAAATAAGAGAGATTGACTATAGAAAAATACAATGGTGATAGGGAGGATCAAGGCATAAACTGGGAAGAGGACAATAGTGTCAAAATGGCCACAGGTGAAGCCTCAAAGAAAAATGTAATTTAGTCTCAGGCCCAAAAAGAAATTCTAGAAGAGCTTTAAAAGGATTTAAAAAGCAAATTAGAGAAATAAAAGAAAAATTGGGGAAAGAAATGAGAGTAATGCAAAAGAATCATGAAAAAGAGTCAATATCATGGGAAAAGATATATGAAAATTTACTGGGGAAAATAACCCCCCCAAAAATAGAACTGGCCAAATGGAAAAAGAAGTACAAAAGCATACTGCAGAAAATAATTACTTTGAAATTATAACTGAGCAAATGAAAACTAATGATTCTATGAGACATCAAAATACAATAAAACAAAATTTAAAAAATAAAAAAGGAAAGAAGGAAATTTGAAGTTTCTCATTGCAAAAACAACTTAGAAAATAGACTCAGGAGATAATATAAGAATTATTGGACTACCTGAAAGCCATGATCAAAACAAAAAAAAAATAAAGAAAAAGAAAGTAAAAGCTTGGACAATATCTTTCAAGGAATTATCAAAGAAAACTGCCCAGATACATTAGAACCAGAAGGCAAAATAGAAATTGAAAGAATCCACCAATTGTTGCCAGAAAAAGATTCCAAAATAAAAACTCTCAGGAACATCACAGCCAAATTCCAGAGCTCACAGATCAAGGAAAAGGTATTGCAAGCAGCCAAAAACCAATTCAAATATTGTGGAGCTACAGTCAGAATGACAAAGGATTTGGCAGTTTCCACATTTAAGAACCAGAAAGCAAAGCAGTTAGGATTACAATCAATAATCATCTACCCAACAAAATTAAACATAATCTTTCTGGGGTAAAAATGGACATTTTAATGAAATAGAGGACTTTCAAGCATTTCTAATTAAAAGACCAGAGCTGAATAAAAATATGACCTCCAAATACAAGACTCAAGGAAACATAAAAAGGTAAAAAAGAAAGCAGAAACAGAAAACATAAGAAAAATTCAATAAAGTAAAACTTTATATTTCTCTATGGTAAACTAATATTTGTAAAGCTTAACTTTAATACTATAAGAGCAATTAAAAAGAGTATATATAGATAGAGGTATGAATATAAGGTGACTCTAATGGAATGATGTCTCCTCTCCCTAAAAAAGAAAGAAGGCAAGAAGAAAATGGCACTGGAAGAAAGATGGGGAGAGATTGAATGGGATAAATTATCCCACATAAAAAAGGCATGAAAGAGTAGAAAGGAAGATGGGGGGTGGGGCTGGCAAAACTTAAACCTTACTTTCATCAAAATTGGCTCAAAGAAAGAATAACACACAATAAGTGGGATATAGAAATCTGTCTTACCTTAAAAGGAAGTAAAAAGGAATGGGGATAATAGAAGGGGGAGGGGAGACTGAGAAGTGAAAAAAAGGTATATCGGGAAAGGCAGTGGTCAGGAGAAAACACTTGTGAGGAGGGAAGGTGTGGAGATGGTAAGAAAGAGGGGGGATAAACAAGCAAAAAATAGTATGGAGGGAAATATATAGTGAGTTATCATAACCATAAATATGAATGGGATGAACTCACCCATAAAATGGAAGTGGATAGCAGACTGGATTAAACACCAGAATCCTACAATATGTTGTTTATAAGAAACATATTTGAAGTAGAGAGATACACACAGGGTAAGTTAAGGGGTTGGAATGGAATCTATCATGCTTCAGTTGAAGCAAAGAAATCAAAGGTAGCAATCACAATCTCAGACAAAGCAAAAGCAAAAATAGGTCTAATTAAAAGAGATGAAGAAGGAAACAGTATCTTGCTGAAAGGTGCCATAGACAATGAAGTCATATCAATACTAAACATATATGTGCCAAATTATATAGCATATATTTTTTGAAGGAGACATTGAATGAGTTATAGTAGGACATAGATTAACAAAACTAAACTAGTGAGGGACCTCAACTTTCCCCTCTCAGAGGTAGATTAATCTAACCAAAAAATAAACAAGAAGTTAAGGAGATGAATAAAATTCTGGAAAAGTTAGATATAGATTTCTAGAGAAAATTGAATGGGAATAGAAAGAAATAGACCTTTTTTGTCAGCCCTACATGGCACCTACACAAAAATTGACCATGTGCCAGGACATAAAACCACACAGACAAATGTAAAAAAAACAGAAATAACAAACACTTCTGTTTCAAATCATAATGCAATAAAAATTATATTCAATAGTGGACAATAGAGAGGTTAAAATTGGAAATTAAATAATCTAATCCTTAAAAAAGTGGGTCAAAAACAAATCATAGAAATAATCAATAATTTCATCATAGAAAATGAAAACAATGAGACAACATACCAAAATTTATGGCATGCAGCCAAAGAGATTTTTAGAGGAAAACATCTTTAATTACTTACATTGATAAAATAGAGAAAAAGCAGATCAATGAATCAGGTACATAACTAAAAAAAAACTAGAAAAAGAACAAATGAAAAATCTCCAATTAAACTCTAAATTGAAAAACCTGAAAAACAAGGGAGAAATTAATAAAACTAGAAGTTGGTTTCATGAAAAAAACTAACAAAATACATAAACCATTGGTTAATTTGATTTTAAAAAGTAAGAAAACCAAATTACTGGTGGAGCTCAGCATGGGCGGCGGCAGGACCAACTAGACCAGCAGGCTGGAACAGTCCTTAGCACCCTGAATCAGTGAGATGTGGCAGTTACCAGACTTTTCAACCCACAAACACCAAAGACAACAGAGAAGGTTACTGGGGAAAGATGCGGGGGACAGAGTCGAGGTTCGGCTACCCCCCCAGGGGCAGCGGGGGAGGTGCAGCTACAGAACTACAGCTGCAGTTACTTCCGGCCCCAGGCCCACCTGGTGGGAAGAATTAAGTGGTGGATCAGAGCAGGAGTGCAGAGCCTGCTTAAGATTTGCATCAGATCCCGGTTGGTGGTTCTTCAGGAAGGAGGAGTGCTGGTGTGGCAGAGCTGGCTGCATAGAAATAGCTCTAAAATCAACAGCGCATCCCCTCAAGCTTGGAACAAAGTATTCTTTGCTCTACAAGCAGTCATACCCCAATGAAAAACTCAAGGGTCAAGTAAGTTGGCTGGGAACATGGCCAGGCAGCAAAAACGCACTCAGATTCAGTCTCAGACTTTGCATTCTTTCTTTGCTGACAAAGAAGAACAAAACATACAGCCCAAAAGAAGTCAACAAAGTCAAAGAGCCTACATCAAAAGCCTCCAAGAAAAATATGAACTGGTCTCAGGCCATGGAAGAGCTCAAAAAGGATTTGGAAAAGCAAGTTAGAGAAGAAGAGGAAAAATTGGGGAGAGAAATGAGAAGGATGGAAGAAAACCATGAAAAACAAGTCAATGACTCGCTAAGGGAGACCCAAAAAAGTACTGAAAAAAATATTGAAGAAAACAACACTTTAAAAAATAGACTAACTCAAATGGCAAAAGAGCTCCAAAAAGCCGATGAGGAGAAGAATGCCTTGAAAGGCAAAATTAGCCAAATGGAAAAGGAGGTCCAAAAGACCACTGAAGAAAATACTACCTTAAAAATTAGATTGGAGCAAGTGGAAGCTAGTGACTTTATGAGAAATCAAGATATTATAAAACAGAACCAAAGGAATGAAAAAATGGAAGACAATGTCAAATATCTCCTTGGAAAAACCACTGACCTGGAAAATAAATCTAGGAGAGATAATTTTAAAATTATTGGACTACCTGAAAGCCATGATCAAAAAAGAGCCTAGATATCATCTTTCAAGAAATTATCAAGGAAAACTGCCCTGATATTCTAGAGCCAGAGGGTAAAATAGAAATTGAAAGAATCCGTCGATCGCCTCCTCAAATTGATCGCCAAAAGAAATCTCCTAGGAATATTGTTGCCAAATTCCACAGCTCCCAGATCAAGGAGAAAATATTGCAAGCAGCCAGAAAGAAACAATTTGAGTATTGTGGAAACACAATCAGAATAACCCAAGATCTGGCAGCTTTTACATTAAGAGATCACAGGGCTTGGAATACGATATTCTGGAGGTCAATGGAGCTAGGATTAAAACCTAGAATCACCTACCCAGCAAAACTGAATATCATGCTCCAAGGCAAAATATGGATTTTCAATAAAATAGAGGAGTTTCAAGCTTTCTCAGTGAAAAGACCAGAGCTGAATAGAAAATTTGACTTTCAAACACAAAAATCAAGCCAAGCATGAAAAGGTAAACAAGAAAGAGAAATCATAAGGGACTTACTAAAGTTGAACTGCTTTTTTTTTACATTCCTACATGGAAAGATGATCTGTATGATTCACGAGACCTCAATATCATATGTGTGTCTATGTATGTAAATATGTAGGTGGGTGTATATATATACATATATATATGTGTGTGTGTGTGTGTGTGTGTGTGTATGTATGTGTATATATAGATATATAGATATAGATATCTCACACACACAGAGGGCACAGAGTGAGTTGAATATGAAGGGATGATATCTAAAAAAATAAAATCAAATTAAGGGATAAGAGAGGAATATATTGAGAGAGGGAGAAAGGGAGAGATAGAATGGGGTAAATTATCTCACATAAAAGTAGCAACAAAAAGCAGTTCTCTAGGAAGGGAAGACAGGGCAGGTGAGGGGGAATGAGTAAATCTTGCTTTCATCAGATTTGACTTGAGGAGGCAATACCATACACACTCAGTTAGGTATCTTACCCCACAGGAAAGAAGGACGAAGAAGATAAAAAAGGGGGGGTGATAGAAGGGACGGAAGATGGGGGGAGGAGGTAATCAAAAACAAACACTTTCAAAAAGGGACAGGGTCAAGGGAGAAAATTCAATAAAGGGGGTTAGGTTAGGAAGGAGCAAAACATAGTTAATCTTTCACAACATGAGTATAGTGGAAGGATTTTACATAATGATACGCATGTGGCCTATGTTGAATTGCTTGCCTTTTTAGGGAGGGTGGGCAGGGAGGGAAGAGGGGAGAGAATTTGGAACTCGAAGTTTTAAAAGCAGACATTCAAAAACAACAACAAAGAAAAAAGTTTTTGCATGCAACTAGGAAATAAGATACACAGGAAATGGGGCATAGAAATTTATCTTGCCCTACAAGAGAAGAAGGGAAAGGGGATGGGAGGGGAGTGGGGTGACAGATGGGAGGACTGACTGGGGAATGGCGCAACCAGAATACGCGCCATCTTGGATTGGGCAGGAGGGTAGAAATGGGGAGAAAATTTGTAACTCAAACTCTTGTGAAAATCAATGCTGAAAACTAGATATATTAAATAAATTAAATAAAAAAAGAAAACCAAATTACTGGTATCAAAAATGAAAGGGATGAATTCACCACCAATGAAGAGGAAATTAAGACAGTTGTTAAGAGGTATTTTGCCCAATTATATGCCAATAAACTTGACAATCCAAAGGAAATGGATGACTATGAACAAAAATATAAATTACCTAGATTAACACAAGAGGAAATAAAATACTTAAATAATCCTATTTTAGAAAAAGAATTTGAACTAGCCATCAATGAACTCCCTAAGACAAAATCCCCAGGATCGTATTGATTCACAAGCGAATTATACCATACATTTATATAAACTATTTGGAAAAATAGGCAAAGGTGGAGTCCTACCAAATTCCTTTACAACACAAATATCTGTGCTGATATCCAAACCAGGAAGAGCCAAAAAAGAACATGAAAATTATAGATCAATCCCACTAATGAATACTGATGAAAAAAATTTTAAATAAAATATTAGCAAAGAGATTACAGCAAAGCATTACAAGCATGATATATTATGACCAGGTAGGATTTATACCAGGAATGCAGGTCTGGTTCAATATTAGGAAAACTGTCAGCATAATTGACCACATAAATAACAAAACTAACAGAAATCATATGATTATCTCAATAGATGCAGAAAAAAGTTTTGACAAAATACAGCACCCATTCCTATTAAAAGCACCAGAAAGCATAAGAATCAGTTGAGCTTACCTTAAAATAAGTAATATCTATCTAAAACCATCAGCAAGTGTTATCTGTAGTGGAAATAAGATGTAAGCCTTTCTAACACAATCAGGGATAAACAAGGATTGACATTATCACCTCTATTATTTAATATTGTACTAGAAATGTTAGCTATAGAAATAAGAGAAGTAAAAGAATTTAAAGAAATTAGAACAAGAAATAAGGAAACAAAACTATTTCTCTTTGGAGATGATATGATATCATACTTAGAAAATCCTGGAGAGTGAACTAAAAAGAACTACCTGAAACAATTAACAACTTTAGCAAAGTTGCTGGATACAAAATAAATCCAAACAAATCATCAGCATTTCTATATATTACCAACAAAATCCAGTAGCAAGAGATGGAAAGATAAATCCCATTTCAAATGGCTGTAGACAACATAAAATACTTGGGAGTCTACCTGCTGAGACAAATCCAGGAATTATGTGAACACAACCATAAAACACTTTTCATATCAATAAAGTCAGATCTAAACAATTGGAACCTATGCGTACTAAGATATTTATAGCAGCTCTTTTTGTGATGGCAAAGAATTGGAAATTGAGGGGATGTCCATCAATTAGGGAATGGCTGAACAAGTTGTATTATATGATTGTAATGGAATATTATTGTGCTATAAGAAATGACAAGCAGGATGATTTCAGAAAAACCTGGAAAGACCTACATGAACTGATACATAGTGAAGTGAACAGAACCAGGAGAACACTATACACGGTGACAGCAATATTGTTTGATGAAGAGCTGTAAATGACTTTCACGGCAATACAATGATCCACAATAATCCCAAGGGACTAATGATGAAGCATACTATCTACCTCCAGAGAAAGAACTGATATTGATTGAATACAGACTGAAACATGCTACTTTTCACTTTTTTTCATTTTTTCTTTTATTTGAGTCTTCTCATCTTCTCATACAAAATTACTAATAAGGAAATGTTTTGCATGCATAACCTATATCTGATTGTTTACCATCTCAGGGAGGAAGAAGGGGAAGGAGGGAAGGAGGCATAGAATTTGGAACTCAAAACATTATAGAATGTTAGTATATTGGGAACAAACTAAAACAATATTTAATTATGCTTCATACACACACGTATCTATATGTGGCTAATGACTAATAAGCAAAATCACCAGTGTTTAAAATAATCATTCAGTTGCTTACAATCATTGAGAGCGACGCTCCTCTTCATTTGTATGCTACCAATTGTGAGACAATGGTGAGACAAAAGTCTCACCAACCATTTAGCCCTAAATGATATAACCAAATTAATGTTATAATTTGCATGCATGGAAATCATCTGGAGGGCTGTTGTGGACCACACTTTGAAAGCCATTGATTAAGAAGTGGTCTGTGGTCTAATTAATACATATCTCACATCTATATATGCAGACCACACAGTACTTTTAATGACCTCATAGTCTAATTGGTACTGTATTTATCTACATATTTATCTGTGCTTGTCACTTTCTAATAGACTCTAAGTAGCTCAAAAATAAGCACTTTGTGTCATCCTTTGGTTTGTATTTCCCCAGTGCCTAGCATAGTGCATAGTACATAAGTCATTTAATAAGTTTTCAATGAATGTACAGAGAAGTAGCAGAGACAATTACAATTCACAAACCAAATATTCCAAAGTTGTGTCTATAACACAATTTTGAATATTTTGATGTCTTTCTTTTTTTTGCATTTCCTTCATGCTCATTCATATGTTACATTTGTTTCCACATCATAATAATGTCTCCTTTTTGTGATGCAAAATACAATTCATTTTGGTCAGATAAAAGACCAAATCCACACCATTCATTACAAAACCCCCAAAGAAAAAGCCGTCTTTCATTTCTTCTCTAAAAAGGGTAGTCTCTTTTTGATCAAACAGAAACAAAGTATGATTAACAGTATTTGAGCATAAATTACACATGATTGTTTCAAGCTCCTAAAAGGCTCAGAAAAACAGTATCATCCAGTACTTCCTCAGGGCTTAAATATGAAGCCAAAACTTTGAAGATTGTTTCTATAATGGTTTCAACTGAGGAGAAATGGGAAGGAGGGAAAACCACCATGTCAAAAACAAACTTACAATGATAGTGTCATTTAAATTGAAGTAAGGTGAGTTGGTTGGCTCATTGTTTTAGGCTTTTTGTTTTGTTTTGCTTTGCTTTGTTTTTTCACGGGGCAGGGGGGTGACCCAAACCCTAGACTTTTAATTTTCTCTTTTGTTTTTTTGACTGGATATTATCAGGAGCAACACAATTCCAATGCAGTGCAAGAGATAATTAAACTATGATAAATTATTGTGCTGTATAAAGAGAATTATATCAAACTTTTAAGGAAATATATACATATGTAAAGAACATATATAATATATATAAAGATATATATTACATAATTTGAAAGGTAATACAGCATAGTGGCTAGAGATCTGGCTTCAGACCCAAGAAGGCCTAGGGACCTAGTTCAAATCTGCTTCTGAAATGCATTGCCTGTGTAATGCTTGGCAAGCCACTTAACTGCTAGATCACTCTCTAATAAGACTATTAAATTGATGAAGTGTTGACCTACATTAGTAGAGGGAGTTTCCAAATGTTGCCATTCCCTATATGAATTAAATCATTGGTCCAGCCCCTGTCCCCTCCTCCATGAATTATTCTTAAAAACTGAGAAAGAAAAAAGGATATAAACAAATTCATGAAATCAGAATATATTATTAGTTGGAGTATGAAATCAGAGTATGGTATTAGATTGAATAGTTCCCCATTAAGTGGTTTTTGGGGGGTGGGGATCAGGAGAAGGAGCACAGGTTCTGCACCATCATGACTTAGTAAGCAAATCTTCCACTATGCCCTATCCATTTGATAGGTAAAGTGGGAAAAAATGAATAGACCTAAACAATAAGCCAGTACTTTAATTGCAGAAAGGAGCTTGTATCTCACCTTTAAAAAATTCTCCTTCGAGTTACCATAATAATTCACATTTATGGAGTGCTTTATAATTACCCTGTGGGATGGGCAATTTGACTATTAATTTGGAAAGCTTAAGGGTTTTTTTTTTTCATCTTAACTGATTTGCCCAGTAAGTGAGTGTCAGATCATGAATTTGAACCCAGTTATCTCATTTCTCAATCTAGTGCATTTTCCATTGTACTACAGCTGTCAAATAAAGTGAGTACAATTCGCAGCGGAACCAATGGTGTGCAAACCACATTTTCTCACTTTATGGTACAGAGTGCAGAGAAAAGGGTCAATTTTAATGGTGTTGTTGGACCCTGAAATCACGTCTGATGTTCTCACTGTGGAAATTCTCCAAAGGATTCAGTTGCTTTATAACTGATCAACTATGGAATTCACTTTTCTTGATATTTTAAAATATTGTATGGAATGAAGTACAGTGAGAAGAGCCTTGGATTTGGCATCAGAAGACACGGGCTTGGATCACAGCTCTGATATTTAGTATCTGTGTTACCTTGAACAAAGTAAATTCTTTGCTGTCATTTTTCTCATATATAAAATGATGAAGTCATACCAGATGACCTCTAAATCTACTTCTGTTATGACCACACGAAGAATATTTCACTATGGGGGTACTTTTGTTCCCTCCAAAAAGAAAATTCCTGGCTTTCTCCCTATGCCCCTTCTCCCCAAAATTTAGTGGTTTGGGATCAAAGTAAGAGATTGTATATATTCTGAGAGTCAAATATAAGCTCTGAGTTTAAAAGAAGGTAAAATAAAGGTGAATTAGATTTTTACTTGCCCTAGGAAATGCCTCATAGAAATCAATACAAAATAAGATAAAAAAATTATCAAGTCCTTTTTTTGAGACTGGTTCTTCCTATCTTACTTATGCTAAAAGTGATCCACCTCATTAGCAGAGGAACTTTGCCCTGCTCCACTGATCTGGCCACAAGTTACTATCTAAAGGGACCTTGTCTTAAATCTACTGCAGGGTATGGCCTCAAGCAATCGGTCTGAGCCCTGTCTTAAAGACCTGTCTATAAAAGAGGAGGAGGTAAATACAGTTACAGTCTTAGGAGGTGCCTGTAGCATCACATTCCCAGAATTAGGATTATTCTACTATATCATGCAAAATACATATAACACCAGTTCCATAGAAATACATTGAGAAAATTGGTCCTTAATTATACTTGGATAGGAATCTAGAAGTTTGAATTTCTTAGATTTGCTCAAAATCTTAAATTAAAAGTAACTTTAGGTTCCCAGTAAAATACTGGGAGCCTCATTATTGTTTCTGTGGGTATGTATGCCATGAGGAACAGTGTTATAGTGAGATATATCTCACATTCAGTAATCATCCTCCTTGGATGAAATCCAAGATAGGCTAATCTTACAACAAATTCCAGAGCTTAGTGCGTGGTATTGTAGCAACACCTAGTACTTATGAATAGATCATTATTTCAAAACGATTATCTTTTTAACTTCAAGTCAAAATGTAGGTAACCAAACTTGGGCACCCTTTAAGATCATAGATTTAAAGCTGGAAGGGACCTCCAAAGTCATCTAGTTCAACCCCCTCATTATGTAGATGAGGAAATTCAGAGCTAGGCACTTAAATGACTTGCTCAAAGTCACAAAAGTAAAATATATGCAATGTGAGAGTTTAACCCAAATTATCTAACCTCAGAAATGAGAAACTAACTAGCATAGGGACTTAAGATAAGGTACCCAAAGCACTTCAAAAATGTTCAAGCATTATATAAAGATGCATTATTATCACTGTTATAATTACATTGTTATTGAATAGTGGGCATTTGATGAATGTTAAAAATGAATCAATTTTCTTCTGCTTATTTTAAAATTTTTATTTAACAACATTTAGTAAGTTTGTGCATGGTACAAATTTTAAGTAAAGCAGGGTCCCTACTCATCAAAGAATTTATAGTCTAGTGGGGGAATAAGATACAGACATAGTTAATTTTGCATGGAAGTTGATCAGGAGAGTTCATTTGCTGAGCTTTCAGAGTGGTAAGATTTTTCTTTGGGACTTTGAAAATACCTCATCAGTTAGGGATGGATTGATTGTCTCATACTTACATAGGTAATGTCCTACTGTAAAGGGGGTTGGTCCTAGAGTTACTCCCTTTCTTCGTTAGCATCTTTTTTTTTTAATGCAATTTATTTATTTAACATATTTGGTTTTCAGCATTGATTTTCACAACATTTTGAATTACAAATTTTCTCCCCATTTCTACCCTCCCCCCCACTCCAAGATGGCTTATATTCTGGTTGCCCTGTTCCCCAGTCTGCCCTCCCCTCTATCACCCCCCTCCCCTCTCATCCCCTTTTCCCTTCCTTTCTTGTAGGGCAAGATAAATTTCTACACCCCATTGCCTGTGTATCTTATTTTTTAATTGCATACAAAAACTTTTTTTGTTTTTGAACATCTGATTTTAAAACTTTGAGTTCCAAATTCTCTTCCCTCTTCCCTTCCCACCCACCCTCCCTCAGAAGTTGAGCAATTCAACCTAGGCCACACATGTATTATTATGTATAACCCTTCCACAATACTCATGTTGTGAAAGGCTTCGTTAGCATCTTTTGGAGGACGGACAAGAGAGTGGCAGATCTAAAAGTGAACCTGAATCTGGGGTGAAAGAGCTTATAGATGTGCATCAACTCTTCCTACCTCAAAAGCCTCTAATTGTTATCTTGGGGCAGAGGCACATACTAATTATACCCATGTGGCCTGATAGAAATGTTTCTGGATCCAGAATTTCAGCCTCCTAGAGGTAAAAGGGGATTTCTCAGACACTGATGAGTTCCTGAAAAATTCTGTAATGCCACATTCTGGAGAAAGAAGGAGAGCCAAGATGGCAGAGTACAGAAGCACTCAGCTAAATTCTCACAAATTCCACTCCAAACAACTCAAAAATAACCTCTCAAATAGAATTTTGGAGAGATAGCCCCAATAAAGGCTTGAGTGAAACAATTTTCCAGCCCAGGACAAGTTCCGAAGTTAGCAGGAAAGGTGTTTCTCACCACGGTGGTGATAGGCCCTGGGAGCACAGAACAGGGGTGGCTGGATTGGTGGTGGAAGCTGTTTTGTGACATCCCAATCCATGTGCCATCGGAGTGGACAAAAAACTGGTCAGAAAGATTGCAGAGGACTCTTTGCTGGCACAGGGTTCAGGACCCTGTTGCACTGCCCATACACAGTTCTGGGTCACAGTCCCAGGACCAAAAGGAGTGATAGCACTTGCAGCAAAATGAAGCAAGGGCCCAGGTCATGGATACAGGCTGGAGAAGAGTGTTTGTGGTTACTTGCAAGGTGAAATAGGGAGGTTAGTTGCAATTCTAAGACAGAGAAGAATATTTGAAATTACCACTCAGGAGAGCAGGGGACCTTGTCATAGTCCAAGGGCCAGGAGAAAAGCTAGCTGGTAGCTACAGGGGAGCAAGCACCCTTCCTGGGTAAAGACTACAGCGCAGACCGGGAGAGCAATGTTCACACCTATCCTTAGATCATACCACATTGGAAGCACTGAAAAGCTACATACTCCCAGATCTGGCTCTGAAAATGGCAGCAAGAAAGGCCTAAAGCTTGAGACAGCGCCACCTCCATCCAAAGAGCAGAGTCCAACTTTAACATAAAGTTAAAAGTCAAAAAATAGACTGGAAAAATTAGCAAATGACAAAAAAAAAGAACCTGATTACAACAAGCTTCTATGCTGACAGGGAAAATCAAGACACAAACACATAAAAAGATAATAATGTCAAAGCTCCTACAAGCAGTCTCAAAGATAAGGTTTAAATTGGATACAAGCCCAGCAAAAATTCCTGCAAGAGCTCAAAAAGGATTTTTAAAATCATATAAGAGAGATAGAGAAAAGTTGGGAAAAGAAATGAGAGTGATGAAAGAAAATTATGAAAAAAGAATTAACAGCTTGGTAAAAGAAGCTCAAAAATCCAATGAATGCTTAAAAAGCAGAGCTGGCCAAATGAAAAAAGAGGCACAAAAATTTACTAAAGAACTTCTTAAAAAGTAGAATTAGCCAATGGGAAAAGGAGGTTAAAAAGCTCACTGAAGAAAATAATTCCTTAAAAATTATAATTGGGCAAATGAAAGCTAACGACTTCATGAGACACCAAGAAACAATAAAAGAAAATCAAAAGAATGAAAACCTAGAAGAAAATGTGAAATATCTCATTGGAAAAATGAATGATCTGGAAAACAGAGGAGAAATCAATTAAGAATATCAGGATCAAAAAATATTTCAGACAATGTCTTTCAAGAAATTATCAAGGAAAATTGCCCTAATATCCTAGAATCAGAAGGAAAAATAAAAAATGGAAAAAATCCACCAATTGCCTCCTGAAAGAGATCTCAAAGTGAAAACTACCAAGAATATTGTAGCCAAATTCCAGAGATCTCAAAGTTATGGAGGAAATATTGTAAGCAGCCAAAAAGAAACAATTCAAATATCATGGAGCCACAGTCAGAATAACAAACCTCTCTGTAAAAGAGGAGAAATTTCTACATTAAAGGATAAGAGGGTTTAGAATATTATCAAGGAGATTTCAGCACATTTGTATGTATGTGTGTATATTTGTATGTATGTATGTATGTATGTATGTATGTACATAGGTATGGAGTTTTCCCTAAATGATAAGTAGTATCTATCTAAAACCATCAGTAAGCATAATCTGTAATGAGGACAAGCTAGAAACCTTTCCCATAATATCAGCAATAAAGCAAGGATGCCTAGTATCACCACTATTATTCAATATTGTTCTAGAAATTATACCTATAGCAATAAGATAAGAAAAAGAAATTTGAATGATTAGAATAGGCAATGAGAAAACAAAACTATCACTCTTTGCAGACAATATAATGCTATACATAGAGAACCCTAGAAAATCATCTAAAACACTAGCTGAAACAATTAACAACTTAAGCAAACTTGTAGGATGATTTTTATATATTACCAGAAAAATCCAGCAAGAGATGGAAAGAGAAACTCCACTTAAAATAACTGCAGACAACATAAAATACTTGGGAGTCTATTTGTCAAGACAAACCCAGTGACTATATGAACACAATTACAAAACATTTTTCACCCAAAATAAAGTTAGATCTAAACAATTGGTAAAATACTAATTACTTATGAGTAGGCAGAGAAAATATAATAAAAATTACAATCCTACTTGAATTAATTTACTTGTTCAGTACGATACCAATCAAATTACCAAAAAAAAATATTTCATAGAGCTAGAAAAAATAACAAAACTCGCTGGAAGAACAAAAGGTCAACAATATCAAGTGAATACATGGGAAAAATGTGAAGGAAGGTGGCTTAGCAGTACCAGATCTCAGGCTGTATTACAAAGCAGTAATGTGAGACATCCTCCTCCATCTTAGCTATTCACTACCATAGTTTATGTCAAAGACCTCAGTTTGAAAGTACAAATCGTATCTCACATCTAAGGGAAAAGCAGTTGCAACATTTTAACTGAAATTTCAATATAACACAAAATCAATGTTCCAAACTGGGCGCAGGTGGAGCAAAAGAAAGAAATAAGAAGGCTAGGGGATGGGAGGAAGCAAAAAAAAGACAATGTTTGTCAAATGCAAAAGAACAAATTTGCTGGAGAAAGCCATTTCATTTTCAATCTCCTAAGAGGTTATTAAAAGCAACATATCATAAAAACTACTTTTATGAGTATTTGACTGTGTCCTTTTATATGACACACCTTTCTAATCTAAGCATAAGCCAGTCAGAGAGAAATGAGAATGAAAATGAGATGGGAAAAGAAAAAAAAAGCTTTTTAATAACTATTGGAACTCCTGCAACTGGTGTTCTGCAGTGGTCTCATTGAATGACATTGGTAACTCAATTTTATACTCCAGAACAAGAAAAACGGGGGTCACAATTTTTGTATTTTTCTATTTGTATTTTTGATGACTAAAATATCTTTTCAAACTGTTCAAATTGAATCTAACATATTTTTCTCTTCATGAAGCTACACATATACAGAATAAAGTAAGAGGGGTTTAGAGAGAACCGTGTAATCAATACAAAACCTAAACTACTTTAGATTATGGGTTATGAAGCCTATTCTTAGAGGTTTCTGTGGAAGGAGCTTTTGAAAATTCCTAATATCCATCTGAATTTTATTAACCCTTACAGTCAAAAAAGTCCTTCTTTAAATCTTCTCTCAACTTTTCCTTTTTAATTGAAATTATTTTCTTTATTGTTCCATTTTGGGCATAATTGTATGCTTTAATTATAGACAAGAAAATGAATATCAAGGTGTCTTTGGGTGAGTGGAAATATGAATTTCCACAACTATTATTTACCACTACCACTATTGCACTTCTTTGACCCTTCAGAAAAATGGATTTAGTGACAAACATTAAGTATGTAACTAGGTGGAAGCCAACATTAAGAGTAATAAATCTATTCAAAGTTACCTTTTGTAGAATCATCTTCTATTGGCTGCTTGAACAGGGTAATATCCTTAAAAGTACACAGGAACAAGACCACCTTTTCATGTTCATTTCTTATTGGTGCAATTTGCATATAGAACCAAACAGGGGTTCCTGTAACAAAAATAAGGTTGATTAGGATAGATAGATAGATAGATGATAGATAGATAGACAGATACAGACTAATAAACTGATGGAGATAAAGAGGTGAAGAAATGGGATATATAAGTATATACACTTATACATATATTATATATATATGTACATACATACCTAGTAGATAGATATGTATAAAGATAGCTACAGGGAGAGAAATAGAGACCTATATAATCTATCATTTCCTAAATGCTAATGATTACCGTCTTCTCTTTTCTCCTTAAAGGAAAAAAATTGAAATAATGGTGTTTGATTGCTTCAAAGAAACCACAAGGATCTGTTCTTTGCACATCAAATTTGTAGTTGACCAGCAATCAAGAAGCAATTACGAAGCATGTATCTATGCATGGTACATTGAGAAATGTCCCACATGGGATTACACAGGCTATATAATAACTCTACCACACATTTTTCAAGTAAGAAACACCCAAACTCTGGGTTCAGACAATGAAGGTCATTCTAGTACCATACTAAAAATCATCACACATTATTAACTTGACATACTTATTTCTGCTTTTTAATCTCCCTTACTCTAATAAAGCGATATTTACTTTCCTTGGCATTTGTTTCATTTCTTGTGTCACACTTATTCTGATTTCCTCTTCTAGCACATAGTTTGTGCTGGTTTAGTTAGTTATAAATCCAAGGTGGATTCAGTCAAGGAAAGGAGTCAGTTTGAAAATTGAGGAAAAATATGTCGCGAGGAAAAATGACTGAAGAAAGATAATGAGAATGGAAAAGAGGATCCAGTAACTTCCAAAAAGTTTGGCCTGAGATGGGTATATAAAAAATGAGGGGGAAGTAATGGAGGTGATGTAGCAGGAGATAGGCTGGATTTGAACCTTAAAACAAAAGGTAGGTAGAAGTTAATGTAGAAAGCAAAAGGAAACCATGGAAAAGCTTTGAAACAGCAGTGATGTGGCTAAAGAGACATATGAAGTTAATTGTTTTTGTTTCCACATTTTAGATGTACATGGTAGGAGGGAAACAATTCAGAAGAGCCAAAGGGGAGAGATGCATGAGACTTTCATGACCCAAATGTAAGCTGAATAAGGACTGAGCCAAACATTTGGTTGTAGGGGAAATTATAGGGAAATCAGGAGAAGAGGAGAAAACAAAAGAGTTTTGACAAGAGTTTCAATATAAATCAAGAATCTGGGAGATCTAGCCCTCAATGAGAGAACAAAGAAGATACAGCATTGGGGAAAAGCTTCAGGAAAGAAATAGGAAAGGAGTTTTCATCATATTTAATTTGATTTGATAGCAAGACATTCAAACATCTGTCCATTAACTAAGAAATAGAAAATGGAGGAAAAAGCTCAGCAGTAAATGTGGAAAGTCTTTCAAATAAAAATGGATGCTAAAACAATGGAATGGGTGAGATACACCAGGGAAAATGAAGATATGGCCATAGTCTATGGTGGGAGTAGAGCTAATAAAGAGGCTCCTTGATAACTGCTCAACATAGCAGTTAGATCTGCCTCCCTTTAGCTCACAGTATGACAGGACTCAAGTCAAGATGTAAAGGAATTAAGTATCCTCTATCAACTCTCATTTGGTCACCGATTTCATCATCTATCCAAATGTGTACCTTTCCTATCCTTTTGGCGTCACTTCTCAGTAGCCTAAAAATCACCTCTTTTTCAGCTCTGGTTCCTTTTCTCCTCCTCGTACCCAGTCTAAGGCATTTAATATAGCAACCTAAGTAAATAAGGTTAATTTTTTATAATTTCACTTATCGCTTTCCATTTCAAATAGAATTGCCCACATGGAGTATTTGATGTGCCACCAATTTGTACTGGACTGTGATTTCATTATTATTGTATATTCATCATTGGCAGATAGGTGGTACAGTGGGTAAAGTGCTGAGGCTGGGGTCTGGAAGACCTCATTTCAAATCTGGACTCAGACACTAGTTATGTGACCCTAGGCAAGTTACTTAAATGTCTATTTCACTGTTTCCTCATCTGTACAATGAGGATAGTTGCAGCACCTACCTTCTGGGATTATTGTGAGGATTTAATGAGATAACACTAGTAAAGTGTTTTACAAACCTAAAAGTGCTCTACAAAGGGTAACTAATGTTATTAATTAACATTAATGTTATAATGGAAATCATGATGATGAAATTTCCTCTGTCTGCAAACATCAGCACCTGCTCTGGAATTTAGAAATTGCGAGAACTGCCTAGGGCATTGAGAGTTTTAGTTGTAGATAATCACACAACAGGTTTGTGTCAGAGGCATCAATTGAAACCAAGACTTTTTGACTCTGAAATCAACTCTCTGTTCAATATGCTGTGCTACCTCTTTGAAATGTTATGTTAAGCTTCAAATTGTCATGAATGTGTCGACACTTTACCAGATTTAAACTGTAAATATATTTTGACATTCCATAACTTGTTCTTGTTGTAAAAACAATTCTTATATGAGGCAGCTAGGTGGCACAGTGAGTAGAGCACCAACCCTGGAGTCAGGAGGACCTGAGTTCAAATCCAGCCTCAGACACTTGACACACTAGCTCTGTGACCTTGGGCAAGTCACTTAAACCCAATTGCCCGGCCTTTCCCCCTGAAAAAAAATTCTTATGCCCTCAACACAAACATTCAAATCAAAACTAGACATTTTATATAAACTTTAACAACTGACTTTCTCTAATGAAACTATGATTTTATATTTGACAATTTGATCTTTCTAAGGTTTTCAGGATATTAGGAATTAAAAAACACATATTAACTACTACACTGAGTAGGGAGGATGAACTAGATGAATGTTCCATCTAATAACTAACTTTCCTACTACTGAAAATCACTGCCAGGGTCACCACAACTGCAAGAGCCAGAGTAGTGATCTCCTAATTTATCCTATAGATTTAGAGTATTGGGTTATAGGGTAATGGGCTTGAAGACAGAAATACCTGGATTTGAAACCTGACTCAAACATCCTACTAGCTATGTTACCTAGACTCAGAAACAGGAAGACTTATGTTAATCCCATCTCAGACACTGAACTGGGTGAGTTTGACCCTGAACTAGTCACTGATCCTCTCTTAGCTTCAGTTTCCTCATCTGTAAAAGCAGGATGAAAATAGCACCCACTTTCCAGTGTACTGAGGATCAAACAAGATAACATTTGAAAAGTTCTTTGAAAGTTTAAAAGTACTATATAAATGCCAGTTATCATTAATTATTTTATTAAATATACTCTACCACTGCCACCAACCAATAGTGATTTCCCTGACCTCTTCTTGGCACAGACAGGCTACTTAGTGCCACTTCCCTGTGAGAAATTCCACATTAATTACTAATAGCAAGACACTTAGCAAGTCGCTTCCCCATCCTGGACTTCATTTTATTCATCCGTAAAATAAAAAATTGGAATATATGATCTCGGAAATCCCTTCCAGCTATAAAATCATGATTCCATGAGTCAAAATTTGGATAGCTAAAACACTGAGATCCCTGCTGCCAAGAGTAAAAATATGTATGGAATTAGGGGGTGATTTCTGAAATGCTGTTGTATAAAGCTTAGCAGTTGGTAAGTTGGACCTAACATGACTTCCATCACAAGAACACTTCTATCACATGACACACACAGGAGAGATTAGTTGCCTTCACTCGATGGATATGATAGGTACCTGGGACAGCAACCCCAAGACTATATAAATAGTAAGCTTACTATTGACACACTATAATAATTAGATACTATGTCAACAGTATGTAAATATGTGAATCATTTATGAAATACTATGGGGAGTTATGGAGGAAGAATAAAGTTTTTATTGTCACCAGTGTTCCTCAAATCAGGAAACTAGGCTTGAGTATCAAGCCCTTTGAAGAGGCATTTACCTCTGAGTATTGTGGCCCATGCTTATGATCCCTACTACTGGGAATGCTGAGGCTAGGGAACTGCTTGAGCTCTGGAGTTCTGAGATGCAGTAGGGCTAAAGTCAACCATGTTTCCTCATCAACTGTGACACTGATATGATGAATGCATGGGAGAGGGAGTCACCAGATTACCTAACAAAAGATGAATTGGATAAGGTTGGAAAAGGAGCAAATCAAAGTTTATGTGCCAATCAGCAGTGAGATTGGAACTATGAGTACTAATGCACTTCCAGCATGGGTGAGATAGAGACACCCAGGCTACAGAGGGGTTTAAAAAGATTGATTCATGCAAAACTCAGGAAAAATGAAATTTAAGGCAGCCTAATAAGAATGCAGTACAGTTTTGCCAAGAAGCGGACAAATCAAAGAATCAAACAAGAAATACTTTGATAAATTGCTCAGTAAAGCACAAAACATCAATGGAATGGGACTGCCCATTGCATTTAAAAACTTCCTACCTTTTGTCCCTCAAGTTTTTTTGCTGAAGACCCTGTGAATTCTCCTCCCTTAAAAGTATTTAAGTGAAGAAAGACTTAGGTCCATCTTCTGGTCTTTAGAAGATAAATGGTACAGATACTAATGGCATTTGTTAAAAAATGTATAATGGCTCAGAAATTCTTTCTAATGAGAGCCAAGAGACAATATTTTATGAATCCCAGATGAAAGTAACACATTTATTCACAACAAGGGAAAATGTACAGTCAAGACCACCTGAGTTGTTTCTATTTATATCCTTAAGAGAGCAGATAACTATTTGTAGTAGCTCATTAGGAGTTCTTTGACCCAAATTTTTATTTTTATTTCATTTATTTATTTATTTTAATACAACAAGTAGCCCTATTAATTTTTAGGTATGAGTACAGGACATGATCCTTCCCAAGAAATAGCCAAATATGAGAATGATGCATTGAAAAAGTAGGTAATAGTGAACTGTATCATTTTGAGGCTGATTGTTCATCAATTTTGTTTTGTTTCATTTCAAACTTAATATAGCATATCTGAAAGGAGACTGAGTGGTGTACACATTTTGACAGATCAACAGACATGGGAGCTGTACTAATACATAAGTTATTTCTTTTCCAGCACAATGAACTTGTCCATGTCAATGAAAGTTGAAGAGCTTATAATATACATGATTTTCCTCATGTCCTTTACAAGCTTGTTTACAGGTAGCTAATACTCCATTTTGTATTTTGCTATGAAAGGCTTTTAGGAACTTCAGGAAATAAAACTGAACATTTTATACTTTGGAAGGAAATATAAAATAGCAAAACATGAAGAGAGAGTAGCATAGCAGCCACCCAGAAACTCAGCCACGTGACGTGATATAATTAGCAAATAATAAGCAAGCACTGTCTCAATCCTTCCCTCTGGGGACAGACAAAAGCATTGGAAAGACATACAAGCCTTTTGGAGAGAGCCCTGGTCTAGATGAAAAGAATTATAACTTCCTTGAAGGCAAAGAACTATGTGTAATTCATCTTTGTATCCTAAGCAGAATTTAGCTCAATGTCTTTCCCATTTTATGTGCTCGTTATGTTGCGTGAATAAATAAAATTCTAATTTTGCTACAACTCTATATGCAATTTTGATAGGATACTTCTCTGGGCCTCAACTTTTGTATATATGAAATGACTAAGGGCCTACGATGCATGTATATTTTGATCATATATATTATTCATGTATGTTCATAACCCTTACTTCAATATATATTTCTTTTATATTTAAAATAAAAATGGTCTGTCTATTTTGATAATGTACCCCAAATTCCTTGATAAATATATAGATTTTTGACAAGATACAACTAGTTAGTCTAGTTTTAAAGACACAACGGCCCTCATTACTGGAATAAATACTCAATATTTTATTTTTTTAAATTGCTGGGGAAATTGGACAGCAGTATGGAAGAAATTTGATTTACACAAACACTTAATGCCATACACCAAGATAAAATCCAAGTGGATATATGAAATTTACAAGAAAAAAGAGTCATTCCCCAATTGAAAAGGGATCTAAGAATATGAAAAGTCATTTCTCAATGCAAGCTATCTATAACCATATAAAATGCTCCAAATAACTAATATAGAAATGCAAAAACACTTCTGAGATTCTACCTTACATCTTATGCCTCATTGGCATAGAAGATTAAAAAAAAGAAAATGACAAATGTTAGAGCAGCTATGGGAAAACAAAAATATTGAAATACTAGTGATGGACTAGTGAATGGGTACAAACATATTGGAAGTTATTTGGAATTACATACTAAAAATTATTAAATACTGAGTGCCCTTTGACCAGCTACACTATTACTAGGCCAAAATTAGAAACTAAAAGAATGTTTCTCAATTGAGAAATAGCTGAATAAATTGTGGCATTATC
The DNA here is from genome assembly GCF_011100635.1 of Trichosurus vulpecula. NCBI lineage: Eukaryota > Metazoa > Chordata > Mammalia > Diprotodontia > Phalangeridae > Trichosurus > Trichosurus vulpecula. The sequence continues at coordinate 219,154,535 of NC_050580.1, forward strand.
ATTGTGATGGAATACTATTGTGCTGTAAGGAACAATGAAATAGATGATTTCAAAAAGATATAAAAAGATTTATATGAACTGATGCAGAGAGAAATAAGCAGAACCAGAAGAACAATTTATATTGTACCATCATTATTATAAAAATGAATGTTTAAGACTTTTATAAATTGATACAGTGTGAAATAGAAGAATAATTCACATAATAACAACACTACAATTAAGCCATGCAACTTCAAAACCTTTAAGAATTATAATCAATGCAATGATCATTCATTATTCCAGAGGACTGATGATGAAACATACTATTCACCTTCTGACAGAGAGATGATGGATTTAAGGTGCAGAATGAAACACATATTTTTAAAGACAGCCAATTAAGAAATTTGTTTTGTTTGATTATGCATATATATTACAAGGAATTTTTCTTTTCTTTCTATAGGGTGGGAACAAGAAAGGAGAGAAAGCAGATTTCTGTTTATTTGAAAAACAAAACTCTTTTACAATGAAGAGTTTGAGGAGGCTATAGGTTTGGAATGTCACATATACTTTCAGGAAGAAACTGCTTTGTGAGTTTTGCCTAGTTGTTTTACTTCCCAAAACAATTCCAGTAATCTGGAAATGTTTGTAATGCAAAAATAAAATATGTCAATAAAACAAAAAAAAAGAAAGTACTGAATTTGATTGGTCTTTCCTTACGAGGTTAAGTTGGAAAAGCTCAGTGGTTGGAAGAATTTTCAGAGTTGTTTTCAGAAATAGATGACCCCATTACAGGATAAAAGGATGACACCTATATTTTATTTTCCAAATTATAGTAAAGAAAACATCAGAGATAAGTGTGCAGCAAAAGAAAACAAAAGATTACACAGAGTATAATTAAGTCCATAGTAAAGCAAAATCTTTTATTATAGGGTTTCTATATTGCTATTGCAGGCTGTATGTGGAGAACGGCCCTTTTATATAGCAATATGACACCTGAGAATTGCCAAAGGGTCCTTGCCTATGTCTAGAGAATGGTTTTCTCATTCAAATTCAATTAAAATGCCAAAACACTTTTAAAAAAAACAATCTGTTAGTTGATTGGCTTATTCATTTGTTCAATTTTGTTGTTTCACTTATTTTTTTGAGACTGTGTCTCCTTATCCCACTGAGGTTGGAAGTATGATATCCATCCCCAATACTGATCAATACTGAAGCTTTAACCCTCTCTACAAACTCAGCCAGTTAGTTCATTCTTACGCAGCCTAGTCATTCCCACCTCACCCCTTTCCTTGAGAATCGCCATAGTGGTTCCAGACTTAATGTCAACACCTAATGGGTTTCAGTTCTACTGCAGCTCAAAACTCTTGAACTCAAGCAATCCACTAGCTTCAGCCTCCCCAGTAGCAAGTCATGCCTAGCCTTTGAAAGAAGACTTAGAGAAATGCAATACCAGCTGTGGGCCTTCTTTTATTTTTACCTGTAAAAATGAAGTTTTAGACTAGATGACTTTAAAGGACCCTTCTGGTTCTAAATACTAAGATTTTATCAGTCCCCCTTGTAAGTTAACTGGGATGTTGCTGCAATGTGAAGACACTATGCATTTCTTTATTGAGGAAACCCATGAAGAACTAGGTATATTCCAAAGAACTTGACCCCTATAGTCTATAGTATTACATGTCCAACTAGTCTTTTTTAGGTTTTATTTATTTTATTTTTAATTTATGGAATAAAACAAGCATTTCCATCATGTAGTATAATAAAAAAGATAATTACATGTAAAACTGCAATTTGCTATTCCTTTTAAATATATAAAGTTACATATAAATTTCTCTTATTTTCTTCCTCCCCCCACCCTAAAGATGTCTACCATTAGACACACACATGTGTGTATGTAAAATCATTCTTTACATTCTTCTATTCATCAGTTCTTTATCTGGACACAAATAGACTCTTCCTTCACACATCCTTTGAAATTAATCTATGTATTTATAATGGTCAAAATGACTTATTTGCTCAAAGTTGTTCTTAAGTCAGTATTGCTGTTAAATATCCTCTTGATTCTGCTCATTTCTCTCTTCATTGTTTTATGCCAGTCTATCTGTGTTTTTCTAATATCATTGAGCTCATAATTTCTTATAGCACAGTAGTGCTCCATCACAATCATACACCACAACTTGTTCAGCCATTCCCCAATTGATAGGCATCCCCAACTAGTTTTCTACGTAAGTTTAAATGTCACCCTCTGGGCAAAGGAACTGTTCCAACAAGGATCAAAGGATCTTTGTTTCCCAATGAAAAAGATTCATTCCACAAGTCTGTAGCTTCTGAAGAAGTCTTGCCATTCACAGAGGGAGACATTTTGAAGAAGGTCGGTGTTCACTGCCCTGTGTTTGACTATGTGCCAGCAAAGCTTATCACCCTCTTTATCTCCAACATTGGTGAAAATGCACCCTCCTATATTTACTACCTCATGAGTGAGCTCTCCCACACTAATGATCACATAATATAAAGTCAGGAAATGATGGCGTTCAGGTAGACATTTGTCTAACACTGAAACAAATGAGAGACACAGAAAAGGCTGGGGTCAAATGCCCTCAAAAGAAGCCTTGAACTCTAGATAGAAACTTCTGCTTCTGCAGCCATAAACATACAAAGGCAAAATTCTGGGATCTGTTCTTTGGATCTTCATGGAATGACAGTGTTTAAACTATTTATTTGGGAATCTCCTGCTGTCCTGGCTGCACCTCTGTGGGAGATGAAAAGTTCTAATTCAGTGAAGTGTTATGGTTCAGGTGGAATTCTTTACTGAGGTAGACATGTTTGCTCAGAAGTTTCTACACCATCTCCTGGGATGTACCTATAAAAGCTTCTTTATGAAAAAAAATAGAAAAAAAAGATTTAGAGGTGGAAGAGACCATGAAGTCATCTAATCAAACCCTCTCATTTTATAGATGGGGAAGCTAAAGCCCAGAGAGGTTAAGCAATTTGTCTAAGGTCACACAGGTGTTAAGCATCACAGGTGGGATTCAAAATCAGGTTCCCAACTCCAAATTCAGCACTGTTTCCACTATACTGTAATGTTTCTTGTCTTCAACTTCTCAAAAATGGAAGTTCATGGTCTGGATCAGTCTTCACAGGTAGGGGGCCCATACAAGCAGGTGATGTAACAGATACCAATGACAAGTAATGAGTCTCCTACTAGTTGCTCCAATTCTTGAGTGTGTTGCTCTGAAATCAGAGATAGCTTTTCCCACTTTCATAGCTAGTGGTCTTACTGGTTTGGGTCTCATGGTTTCCCTTACTGGTTCAAGGTCCACCAGTCATTAAAGAAAGAAGCACTTAATTGAAAATGGGAAATTTTCTGCATGTGATTTGTAGTGACTATCTAAAAGATGGCACTACAGTTTTGTCAATTATCCAGTGATATGTCTGACCAAAAAGATGAATATACCACCAGTTCTTCCTGTTTTCTCAGTCAATCACTCAAAATGGATCACCTTCCTAGAACTCAGTGCAAACTAAAATCTAGCCATAGTCCTCAAAGTATGTTCTGTGTTCAGTCTTGACTTTTAAATAAAAGTAAAAATGATGAGACAGAAGAAGGCAGTGTACTTGGGTGGGGGGGATATGTTCTAGGTGTGGCAACATCTGAGATTTTATCCTAAAAGTCTCACTTTTTCTTAAAAGCAAACTTAATTGCAATTACTAATGGTCTCCATAGAGTAAAGATGAGGTAGAGAGGCACATAAAATGTGTCACTATACACAGTCAGCACCATTTAGAAATAAGAATTTGATACTAATGTCAGAGGTCTTCTTCAACTGGTCTGTGTGATAACACACAGAATTCACCATCAACCTGCCATAAAATCCTAGTATATCATGCCATTGTTTCTAATTGTAAACAGGATACAACATCTGAATATAAATCAAACTGTCCTAAGCTAGATGTTACAGTGTTCACTAGAGTCAGAAATGAAGGACAAGCAAAGAAAAAGGAACAGGAGATAAAATTGAATCATTAACAAAAGCAAAAGAATCAAAATTAAGAAGTTAGTCAATGAGTGTACCAGGATTTTTTTTCTTTAAGAGACTCTTCCACACTCTAAGAAGGGTCTATATTATTACAGTTTATGAATTTATGTAACAGATGCCTGAACTACCACTCCCCTCTATAATCTGACCCCAGGGTACAGCATACTCCTTGATCTGAAGTCCAGCACTAAAAATATTGATAAAGGAAATTAGTTTTCAACAGCCCATTTATATTATATTGCTACCAAGTATTCCCACAGCATATCCTCAGGAGATAAGGATTTGGTATATATGTAAGTATGTATGTATGTATACACACATGTATGTATACATATGTGGGTATGTATATATAAACATGCACATGTCTATATACACAGAAAGACACAACTAGTGGAATACATATACTCACTTATGCTAATCATATTTCCTTAATAAATAACAGGAAATAAATTCTGGGGTCAACTTTGTATTATATATGTCCCCTAATCGAATTCTGGCTAGCTATTAGAATCCTTCTGTACTGTTCATGGGAAGCTGCAAAGAGGGAAATTTAGGCTACATGTCAGGAAAACCTTCCTAAACTTAGATTTATACAAAAAGGAAATGGAATGCCCTAGGAGGTCATGTTGATTTCCTCGTCATTCGTTTCAAACAGAAGTGAAAAGTCATTGTTAGGTATGCTTCTCTTTAGGTAATGGATTCAACTAGAGTCAATAAGGCCTTTTCTAATGTTGAAATTCTATGATTCTATCAGCGATGTTATCAATAAATATTTATCGAGTACTAGCTGTGTACCTGGCACTAAGCTAATGAACCATTTAAAGCTGGTCTATATTTTTCCTGGTTCCCAGGTTCACATGGTATTCTGTTAGTAGTTCAAGCCACTTTCTCCTTCATTGTCAGATTTTGTCCGCCCCTGAAGGGTGTTAGGGAGGAAATCGATTACCCAAATTCCCCAGATGTTAGGAGTTAACTGGAGCTAATTCAAATATATTATCAATAAAGGAAGTGATACATTTTTGTTGATAGTTACACAGCTTATACATACTGATAATACATACTGTTTTTCTTGTACAGAAGAACTTCAAAGCAGTTTGACTCATAGTTGTCAAAAGTTTGCCTGACTTTCTCAATGGTCTTCTTGTCTGTCAGTTCCCCATACATAAAACTGGAAGATAAAATAAAATCCATTTCAGCTTGTTTTTTTGTTTCCATATACTACATAGTCATAGATTAGCTGTATTTATCTTAATTCATATTCAGAAAAGGCCGAGACATGTTAGAAACCCCCGCCAAATAAACTAAAACAATTAATCTTCACTTTATTTTATATGATTCCTCAAAGCTGTTCTAATACTGATAAAAGTTACCTCTTTTCTTATTATAAAGGAAAAAAAATAGTGATTGGCATACTCACCATCTCCCCTACCAAGCCCCACCTTCTTCCTAACTTTCTATTCCTGTCAAGGATACCATCATCCTCCCAGTCACCCAAGCTCAGAATCTAGATGTCATCCTTTACTCCTCTCTTCCTCTCACCTTCCTCCCCCCATAAAATAAGTTGACACATCCTATCAAATCTACCTTCATAATATTTCTCAAATATGCCTACTCTCCTCTGGTTCTGCCACCACTCTGGTATAGATCCTTATTGCTTCATTCCTGAATTATTTCAACAGCCTGCTATTTGGTCTTCCTGCCTGAATTTTTTCCCCATTCCAGTTTATCCTCCTAATCAAACCAATCTTCCTAAATCACAGATCTATTCCATGCCCCTATCTAATAAACTTCAGTTGCTCCCTAACCTCCAGTGTCAAATATTAAATCATCTGTTTGGCATTTAAAATTCTTTGTAGCCTGGTCCCTACTTAAATTTCCTTTTTTTTTTACATCTTATGGTACAGTAACACTGGCTTCCTTATAGTTCCTCACACAAGGGTCTATATCTCCTGATGTCACCAATGCAGCTAGGTGGCACAATGGATTAAGGTGTTAGTGCTGGAGTCAGGGAGATGAATTCAAATCTCACTTCAGATACTAACTAGCTTGTGTGACCCTGGGCAAGTCACTTAACCTCTTCCTGACTTGGTTTCCTTAATTGGAAAATGGGAATAATAATAATACTTACCTCTCAGGGTTGTTGTGAGAATTAAAGGAAGTAATATTTGTAAAATGCATTTATCACAGTTCCTAGCATACAGTAGGTGCTTAATAAATACTTGTTTTCCCTCTTCCCTGACTCCATACATTTACATAGGCCATTCCACACCTGGAATTCTCTCCCTTCTCATCTCCATCTCCAGGCTTCCTTGGTTTCCTGAAGTCTCTGAAAATTCCACCTTCTGCAAGAAAATTTTCCCAAACCCCCTTAATTCTAATGCCTCCCCTTTATAGATTACCTGAAATCCTGTCTATATCTTGTTTGTTCATAGTTGTTAGGGTTTGGGAAGGGGATGGGGCTCTTCCATATCCCTGGTGTCTAGCACAGTGCCTGGCACATAATAGGTGCTTAATGAATGCTTATTGACTTGACTTAACATGAATTTATGGGCATTTTCTTAGTATAGATACAAATAAATCTTCTGGAAATAAAAGGGTAAACTCTAAATTCAACTGCATAAGAGAACATGTGATACCAAGCACAAATTAAAGACTAAGTGGGAACACTGAACAAAAGCCTAAACATTTGCTAATTTTCCAAGAGAAACTCAATAAAGGCTTGATTATTATTAACATATCAGGGGCTAAAATATAGTCTTTTACACTTCACTAAAATATTTAAATACCTCTCTAATACTAAGACTCTTACTTTCTGAAGTATACTTTCTTATTATCAGCACATGGCACCCACACAAATGCACTGAGGTATAGTTCAAAAAAAGATCTCTGTTCTTAAAAGAAAAGATGTTAATTTATAATGCTTTATACATAACAAGTACCTACTATTCTTCTTGAATTGACCTGAATTGAATTGAATCTTATACCTATTATGTAAAGTCAATATTTTCCTTTTATATGAAGCATGAGCACTGGACAATGGCAGCTGATATTAGCTTTCAGCTACTATTTCACTACTTTTTTAAAAAGGCAAGTAAAAAAGTTTCCTACTCTGTGAGGAAGATGAGGGAGGAAGAGTAGGGAAAAAGAGAAGGTGGAGGAGAAGGGAGAAAAAGGAGTGGGCAGTAAGAGGAAAAGGAAAGAAGAGGGAGGAGGAAAGGGAAAGAGGAGGGAGGAGAAGGAGGGAAGAAGAAAATGGAGGAAGAAGAAAAAGAAGACAGAAAAGGAAGAAGAGGGAAGAGGAAAAGGAAGGAGAGGGAGAAGAAAATGCAAGGAGGAAGACAGAGAATGAAGAGAGGAAGAGAAGGAAGAGGGAGGAGGAGAGAGAAGGAGGAGAGAGGAGAAGGAGGGAGGAGGAGGAAGGAGGAGGAAGAGAGAGGAAAAGAGAGAGAAGGAAGAAGAGGGAGGAGGAAGGAGAGAGAAGAATGAGGAAGGAGGAAGAGGGAAGAAGAGGGAGGAGGAGGAAGAGAGAGGAGGAAGAAGAACAAGGAAGAAGAGGGAAGAGGAAGGAAGAAAATGAAGGAGGAGGACAAAGAGCAAGGAAGAAGACAGAAGGAGGATGGAGGCAAAAGAAGAGGGTGGAAGAAAAGTGAAGAGCTTAGAGGAGGAAAGAGGAGGAAGAAGGAAAGGAGGAGGGAAGAGGAAGGAAGAGGAGGAGGTAGTAGTAATAGTTACGACACATTGAAGAAGACAAAAGGATGTTTTACTGTAGATGTTGCACATATTCATGTATTTCTTCCAAAGTCAATAACTATATATGAATTAATTGATGCAGGCTGCTCTTCCTTCTAAAAGAGGAGAGTTACAGGGCTAGTGGCCCATTGAAGAGAATAAAATCATTGAAAAGATGGAATAAATTCTTCAATAGAAGAAAAGAAACAATCTGAAAAGACAGAAAAGCATCCAAACTAGTAAAGAAATTGTACCATGAAAGAATATAGCACAGAAAAGGAAAGATAGGACTGTTGCTCTATTGGAGATATGTACCAGGTTCAAAGCTCTTTGCAAGTGGGGAAACTAGGACTTTCTGATGAGGTAGCAGCTTTCTGTGCTACAGAAGTGTTATAAAGATATGTAGGTACTCCCAGAAGATAGTGTAAACAAGAAAAAGAGATAAACCACGATACTTAATGACTTCCTACCCAGGGATACAGAGGTATTCCTATGCCAAATTGACATGAACAATAAGGAAATATGCTGGTTTTCTCAGGTGTGTATCTGAGTCACGTTGGAAAGAGCCCTGCGAATTACCGAAACTGAAGACCTATACCTACTTCTGATAATACATGCAGAGACTAGCAATAAAATCTCATTTATGCTAGAATGTATCTCTAGGCATTAGAAAGCCCTAGTAAAGAAACTGAAACCCATAAGGTAAAAGATGAGGCTGTCATCACTTGGTATAATTTAATGAAGAAAGATTAATTAAGGGGAATAAGTAAAGATATTGTCAGAGAACAGTATTTGGCTTTCTGAGTCAGGATTTAAGACTAGAGATATAGTATATCTATCTGACTAAGGCCAAGAAAATATATTTTATCAGAGATCTTGCAGAGAAGAGCAAGAGTCAATTTATTAAATACTTACTATGTGCTAAGTATTGTGCTAAGCACTGAAGATACAAAGAAAGGTAAAAGACAATCCTTTCCCTCATGCAGCCCCCAGTCTAATGGGGGTAGGGGGACAATACACAAATAGCTATGTACAAACAGGGTATAAACAGAATAAATCACAAATATTCTACAGAAGGAAGACACTAGCATTAAGGGGTAATAGTAAAGGCTTCTTGCAGAAGATGGATTTTAAAATGAAAATTAAAGAAAAAAAGAAAACTTCCCAGTTAACTAGCTATACTAGCTGGTAATATACCAGCTAGTAGTAGGAATGATATACAAATAAGAACAATGGAGACACTCAGTAATTCACAGATGCCAGTATTCAGGAAAAGCGGCAATCATTACACTTATTATTCTATGTATCTATGTATAAAACCACAAATTATGAAAAAGCAAATAAACTTAAAATCTTAACATAAGGAGTTAAATGGGGCAGTTAGATGGTTCAATGGATAGACTGCCAAACCTGCAATCAGGAAGATCTAAGGTCAAATTTGGCTCTGACACTAGCTGTATGACCTTGAGCAAATCACTTAACCATGTTCACCTCAGTTTCCTCATCTGTAAAATAAGCTGGAGAAGGAAATGGCAAACTACTGCAGTATCTTTGACAATAAAACCCAAATAGGATCACAAAAAGTCAAACACAACTGAAACAATTGAACTACAACAACAAAGCCAGTAAATACAACTAGATAAGTATAACTAAGACGTAGAAATAGGATGTAACTCATGACTGTAAATTGACAATTGGTAGACCTTCTAGTAGTAGTAGTAATAGTAGTAGTAGTAGTAGTAGTAGTAGTAGTAGTAGTAGCAGCAGCAGTAGTAGTAGTAGTAGTAGCAATGGTAGTGGTAGTTGTAGTGGTGATGGTGGGTGGTGGCAGCGGTGGTGGCCACGGCAGCTTAGGATATCCAGAAAATAAAGTGCTTAAATTGTAGGAAGACTCTGGCAAGAGATTGCTCAACTAGCAAGAGAAACTCAATTGGAAATTCCATCTGAAATACCACAAAACTGGCATGGAAATAGTATACAATATTGATATAGAACTTCAGCTACCGGTACATCTGTTAGAAGCCTTTCTATGTTAACGATGGAACAATTGAGAAATTCTCAACTTCCTTAGGGACAATTACCTCCTTCAGAAGGATCTGATTCTAAATGATAAAAAGAAATGCCTTATTTGTTGAGGTAAAAATGACCCTTAAGAAGGGAATGCCAATGATAGTTGAATTCATAGCCAAGTCTTGGGAGAAAGCATTTCAAAGAGATAGGTAGGATATCATGATATAAAAATCTTTATAAATAAAAATTTGTTCAAGGGGGTAGCATATTCTCAAGAAGAAAATTGCAATGGCATGAATGTAAATGACTTTTATGAGAAAGAAAAATGGGAACCATCTAGAGAGGACAATGCAGGTGAAGAGGAACCTCATCAACCCCCTCAGATTTTAAAAATATAACCAAATCAGCAATTGGGGATGAATACAAAAGAATGTCATTGGCTAAGACCAATTACGCCTGGCTAAGAACTAGAATGTGAGGTTGCATTAACAGAAGCATGATGTCCAGAATGAAAAAGATAATGGATTCTCAGTACTTTGCCCTGGTTTGACCAATATGGAACACTATATATTTATATGAAGCTCTATGTATTTAATTCTGGACATCTCATTTTAAGAAGTACATTTACAACCTGGAACATATTCAGACACAGTAAACAGGGCAATGAAAGGACTAGAAGCCAAGTAGAAGGAACTGGAGATAGCACAAAGAAGGAAAAACAATGATAGCCACCTTCAGATAACTAAAGGGATGTTAGTTTTGCTTCACTTGGCCCCGGAGGGACAAATGATAGATGATTCATTCAATACGTAGATTATTCATTCAATATGTAGAAAATTTCTTAATAATTAGAGCTGTCCAAAAGTAGAAGAGTCAGAGTGGCAACATCCACGCCTTAATAAATAATCTTCCTCAATACTTCCTCAGTACTTAGCAAAATAATAATAATGATGATAATAATTTGTAATAAAGTGTAATAAAGGATTAATAATTGGTCTGGTAAGTAAATACTCTTCCTCAGTTTTAGCAAAATGATAACCAAAACTTGCTAAGAGTACTGAATGTTTATTAATTGGTCTGATATTGTAAAATGATATTCACTTGTAGTTTTAACTTCAAGAAACAAATGTAAGAAGCTCAAGAAAAATTCAGGAAAACAAAGAATTAACTTACTGTCTGTAGTTTAAAAGCTGATTTACTACTGAAGAACAAGCTGTTCTCAGCAAGCTGAGATTATATGCGTATATATGTGTATGTATATATATATATGTGTGTGTGTGTGTGTGTGTGTGTACATGCATATATGTATACATGTGTATATGCATATATATTCACATCACACAAAAATAAAACAAAAACAAAAACAAGGGAGTAGGGCAGGAATCCATTGAATCTAGATGTCCATGGTTTAATAAATTACTTTTGGGGAAAGTTCTATTAAAATAAAAATCACGTAAGTATTTGTGTAATGAAAAAAAAAGTTACTATTGAAATGAAAAAAAAAATTTGGACCCAATGTATGACTGTCACTAACAATGTCACCCATATTATTCAAGAAACATTGTTTAAACTGGTGGGGAGAGGGATGCAAGCAAATGTTTTTTCTTTTTACTTTTTTTTAGGGCAAATTGAATATTTATTTTTTTTCTTTGTTATCATTTTTTTTAATATATTTAGTTTTCGGCATTGATTTTCACAAGAGTTTGAATTACAAATTTTCTCCCCATTTCTGCCCTTCCCCCCACTCCAAGATGGCATATATTATGGTTGCCTTGTTCCCCAGTCAGCCCTCCCTTCTGTCACCCCACTCCCCCCCTTTTCCCTTCCTTTCTCGTAGGGCAAGATAAATTTCAATGCCCCACTGCCTGTGTATCTTATTTTCTAGTTGCAAGCAAAAACATTTTTGTTGTTGTTTTTGAACATCTGTTTTTAAAACTTTGAGTTCCAAATTCTCTCCCATCTTCCTTTCCCACCCACCCTCCCTAAGAAGTCAAGCTATTCAACATACGCCACATGCGTATCATTATGTGTAACCCTTCCACAATACTCATGTTGTGAAAGAGTCACAATATTTTGCCCCTTCCTAACCTATCCCCCTTTATTGAATTTTCTCCCTTCACCCTGTCCCCTTTTGAAAGCATTGTTTTTGATTACCTCCACCCCCATCTGCCCTCCCTTCTATCATCCCCCCCTTTTTTAATCTTCTTCCTCCTTTTTTCCTGTGGGGTAAGATACCCAATGGAGTACATATGGTATTCCCTCCTCAGGTCAAATCTGATGAGAGCAAGATTCACTCATTACCCCTCACCTGACTTCTCTTCTCTTCCTAGAGAACTGCTTTTTCTTGCCACTTTTATGCAAGATAATTTACCCCATTCTACATCTCCCTATCTCCCTCTCTCAATATATTCCTCTCTCATCCCTTAATTTTATTTTATTTCTTTCAGATATCTTCCCTTCATCTTCAACTCACCGTGTGCCTGCTCTCTCTCTCTCTCTCTCTCTCTCTCTGCATATATATATATATATATATACACACACACATACATATATACATACATGCACACTCACATATACATATATATATATATATATATATATATATATATATATATATACATGCATATTCCCTTCAGCTACCCTAATACTGAGGTCTCATGAATCATACACATCATCTTTCCATGTAGGAATGTAAACAAAACAGTTCAACTTTAGTAAGTCCCTTGCAATTTCTTTTTCTTGTTCTTTTTCTTGATTACCTTTTCATGCTTATCTTGATTCTTGTGTTTGAAAGACAAATTTTCTATTCAGCTCTGGTCTTTTCACTGAGAAAACTTGAAAGTCCTCTATTTTATTGAAAATCCATATTTTGCCTTGGAGCATGATACTCAGTTTTGCTGGGTAGGTGATTCTTGCTTTTAATCCTAGCTCCATTGACCTCCGGAATATCATGTTCCAAGCCCTTCAGTCTCTTAATGTAGAAGCTGCTAGATCTGGGGTTATTCTGATTGGGTTTCCACAATACTCAAATTGTTTCTTTCTGGCTGCATGCAGTATTTTCTCCTTGATCTGGGAGCTCTGGAGTTTGGTGACAATATTCCTAGGAGATTTCTTTTTGGGATCTATTTGAGGAGGCGATCGATGGATTCTTTCAATTTCTATTTTGCCCTGTAGTTCTAGAATATCAGGACAGTTCTCCTTGATAATTTCTTGAAAGATGATATCTAGGCTCTTTTTTTGATCATGGCTTTCAGGTACTCTAATAATTTTTAAATTATCTCTCCTGGATCTATTTTCCAGGTCTGTGGTTTTTCCAGTGAGATATTTTACATTGCCTTCCATTTTTTCATTCCTTTGGTTCTGTTTTATAATATCATGATTCCTCATAAAGTCACTAGCTTCCACTTGCTCCAATCTCATTTTTAAGGTAGTATTTTCTTCAGTGGTCTTTTGGACCTCCTTTTCCATTTGGCTAATTCTGCCTTTCAAGGCATTCTTCTGCTCATTGGCTTTTTGGAGCTCTTTTGCCATTTGAGTTAGTCTATTTTTTAAGGTGTTGTTTTCTTCAGTGTATTTTTCAGTATTTTTTTGGATCTCCTTTAGCAAGTCATTGACTTGTTTTTCATGGTTTTCTCGCATCCTTCTCATTTCTCTTCCCAATTTTTCCTCTACTTCTCTAATTTGCTTTTCCAAATCCTTTTTGAGCTCTTCCATGACCTGGGACCAGTTCATGTTTTTCTTGGAGGCTTTTGTTGTAGGCTCTTTGACTTTGTTGACTTCTTCTGGCTGTATGTTTTGGTCTTCTTTGTCACCAAACAAAGATTCCAGAGTCTGAGACTGAATCCGGGTGTGTTTTCGCTGCCTGGCCATGTTGCCAGCCAACTGACTTGACCCTTGAGTTTTCAGCAGGGTATGCCTGCTTGTAGAGTTAAAAGAACTATGTTCCAAGCTTGGGGGGATGCGCCAGCTCTGCCACACCAGCACTCCTCCTTCCCCAAGAACCCCCAACCCAGACTGGACTTAGATCTTCGGCAGGCTGTGCACCCCTGCTGTGATCCGCCACTTAATTCCTCCCACCAGGTGGGCCTGGGGCCAGAAGCAACTGCAGCTGTAGTTCTGTAGCTGCCCCACCTCTGCTGCCCCCAGAGCGGTAGCTGAACCAGGAACTCCTTCCACTCCTGCAGCTTTTCCCACTAACCTTCTCTGTTGTCTTTGGTGTGTGTGGGTTGAGAAATCTGGTAACTGCTGCAGCTCACTGATTCAGGGCGCTAGGGCACACTCCACCCAGCTGCTGGTCTGGTTGGTCCGCGCTGTCCACACTGGGCTCTGCTTCACCCCGCTCCCAGGTCCATGCAATAGACCTTACCCTACGACCATCCAGGCTGTCCTGGGCTGAAGCCCTGCTTCCCTCTGCTATTTTGTGGGTTCTGCAGTTCTAGAATTGGTTCAGAGCCATATTTTATAGGTTTTTGGAGGGACTCGGCAGGGAGCTCACGCTAGTCCCTGCTTTCCAGCTGCCATCTTGAGCAAATGCTTTTTCAAGTAAACTCTAAAATCATAGAAACATATTTCTTAATTTATACCTTCTCAAGATCACCAGTTGTGGAAAATTCACCTGGGTCCTTTAGATAAATCTAGGTAGAACTGAGTACTTTTTAAAGATTTTTTTTCCCTTAAAAAATTCAGCTCATTTTTTCTCACCTCATCTGTTAACATCTAATGGCTAAGCCTTAATGTTTCATTCATTATTAACCTGCCCTTTTCTAGGAAATGCTTTTTTTTAAGGAAACAGCAAAGAGCAGAGCATTTAAAATTGCGCATGAGAATCTTAGTACACCACATTTGGCAATCGAACCCTTCATTTGACATTATTGTTTCCTCTATTGTGCCTGATTTCTCTCCTCTGTATTATATAGCAAGAGTTGTCTACATCAGTTGTAAGGAACTTGTTATATAGAGCTTATTATTATAGCAATTTCTGTACATTTGTTCTCCCCAGACAGATTGTAACCTTCCGGAGTGCAGAAAATGTGTCTTGTGTATATGTGAATCCCCCGCAGGTGAATCACAGGGCGAACAGGAAAGTGTACATTGCTTAAACTATGCCTCATTCACTTGATGTTTCTTTCTGAATATTCTGAAGGAAGACCTGATTTAATTTGAAAGTGAAACGGAAAAAAGATTCAGAACTTCAGATTTTTCCTCCTCAGGTAAGGACCCACATTCCACTTTAATCTGACATATACATCAACTAGGTGGAACAATAGATAGAGCTTTAGATCTGATCAGGAAGATCTGAATTCAAAACTTGCTTCCTGACCCTTAATAGTTGTATAGCCCTGGGCAAATCACTTGACATCTAAGTCTTTGTTTTCTCATCTGTAAAATGGAGGTAATTATAGCACCTACTTCCCAGGATTGTTGTAAGTATAAAATGAAACAATAAAGCAGTTTGTAAGCCATAAAGTGCTATCTGGATGCTAACAATCACTATTATTTTTACCAGAAAGCAGATAAAACTATTTTATTAACCAAGCTAGTCTGTGTATAACAATAAATCAAATAGCTGAGCTCTATTAATCATGAAAAGTAAGAATGGATCATACTCACATGGATACTACCCTACAAACACTGATAAGAATATTCTAAGCCTGTAACTACAAATTGTTTCTCTTTGCTGTATCTCTACAGTATTGGTTCTCAAACTGTGGTCCTTGGACCCCTGAGGTGCTCCTGAAGACCCTTTCAGAGGGTCTGTAAGGAAGACGCCAAAATTGTTTTAAACAATGCTACTAAAGTATTTTGATTATCAAAATATTCTTCCCTTTCCCATTTATATAACTGTGTGAAGCCAGATTTTCTTTATATACTTCAACCAAAACAAGGTATCACAACAGATTGAAAACAGAAGCAGATAGGAGAAAGCAGCTGCCTTCTATTAAGCCAGATTATTTAGAAATCTATTAAGAGATCTCCAAAAATATTATAACAATACCTCTCTTCTTATCCATTATTTGGTCTGGAAATTTTTTTGCTTTTCAGGAAAAAATATGCTATTTATGTTGACAAGTAATGGGTTTTTATTATTTTATATAAATAAATGTTTTTAAAATTTATTGGCTTTAACTTCTAATACATTGTTGTTGCTCATTCATTAAGTTGTATCTGACTCATGACCCCATGGACCATAGCAAGCCAGGCCTGTCTATCTTCCACTATCTCTCAAAGTCTGTCCAAGTTCATGTCCATTGCTTCCATGCTATTTATTCATCTTGTTCTCTGCTGTCCTCTTCTCCTCTTTGCCTTCAATCTTTTCCAATATCAGAGTCTTTTCCAATAAGTCCCATCTTCTAATTATGTGGCCAAAGTATTTGAACTTCAACTTTAGTATTTGACTTTCCAATGAATAGCCTGAACTAATTTCTTGTTAAAAGAATGATGATTTTATATTGACTTTTTTGATCTCCTTCTGTCCAAGAGACTCCCAAAAGTCTTCTCCAGCATCACAATTTGAAAGCGTTGATTCTGTGGCACTCAGCTTTCCTCATAGCTCAACTCTCACAGCCATACATTGCTAGTAGAAAAAAATATAGCTTTGACGGTACAAACCTTTGTTGGCAAGGTGATATCTCTGATTTTAGTATGCTGTCCAGATTTGCCATAACTCTCCTTCCAAGGAGCAAGCATCTTTTAACTTCATGGCTGCAATTGCTATCTACAGCGATTTTTGAGCCAAATAGAAAATCTAACACTGTTCCCATTTCTCCTCCCTCTATTTGCCAGGAAGTGATAGGACCAGTTGCCAAGATCTCTATTTTTTTATGTTAAGTTTCAAGTCAGCTTTTATACTCTCTTCTCTTTCACCCTCATCAAGAGACTTCTTAATTCTTTTTCACTTTCTGCTCTCAGAGTAGTATTATCTCCATATCTGAGATTGCTGATATTTCTCCCAGTAGCCTTAATTAGAGCTTTTAATTCATCCAGCCAGGCATCTCATATGATGTACTCTGCATATAAGTTAAATAAATAAGGTGACAATATACAGCCTTGTCATACTTCTTTTCCAATCTTAAACCAATAAGTTGTTTCATGTTCAGTTCTAACTGCTGCTTCTTGGACCACATACAGATTCCTCAGGAGACGAGTAAGATGACCTGATACTCCTATCTCTTTGAAGACTTGCCACATTTTGTTGTGATCCATATAGTCAAAGGTTTTAGTGTAGTCAATGAAGCAGGAGTAGATGTTTGTTTGTTTGGTTTTTTTTTTCTGGAACTCTCTTGATTTCTCCATAATCCAACGAATATTGGCCATTTGATCTCTAGTTCCTCTGACTTCTTGAAAACCATCCCGCTCTTCTGGTAATTCCCAGGTCATATATTGCTAAAGCTTACCTTGCAGAATCATAAGCATACCCTTCCTGGCATGTGAAATGAGTGAAATTGTTCAGTAATTGGAACATTGCTTGGCATTGCCCTTTCTTTGGGATTGGGATAATCTGATCATTTCTATCCCAGTGGCCACTGTTAAATTTTCCAAATTTCTTGGCATATTGAGCACAGCACTTTCAAAACATCAGCATTTAAATTTTAAATAGTTCAACTGGAATTTTATCACCTCCTCTAGCCTTACTGATAGCAATGCTTCCTAATGCCAACTCAACTTCATTCTCCAGGATGTCTGGCTCTAGGTCTATCTAGGTTATCTAAGATGGACAGGTCATAGTGGAGAGTTCTGACATAAGGTGATCTCTTGGACAAGGAAATGGCAAATTTCTAAAATAGTCAATATTTATTTTTCTAACCTATATGAACAAAAGCTCTTTGGGATCCTCAAAATTTTTCAAGAGTGTGAAGAAGTACTGAATAACTTCTAAGGGAAGACATCTTCAATAATTTTAAGTATAAAAGGATCCTCAATTTTTAATAGTGCAAATAATTCTTCAATATTTTTTAGAGTAGAAAGGGATCCTCAATAATTTTTAAGAGTATAACAATGTCCCAACACCAAAAAGTTTGAGAAGTTCTTTCTGTTTTCAGGCCCAAATGGCTATTTCAAAAACTAGTCATTTCAGATATTAAATGAGGATTGTCATTGTTACCAAAAAGGAACCAAGACAGAGACTAACTAAAGGCAAATGACAAAGGACAAACACTTGTGAGATATACATATATGTATATACACACACACATATATATATATATATATATATACGTATATATATATATATATATATATATATATATATATACATATATATATAATCAGAGAGACAGAGAGAGATGGAGAGAGAGAGAGAGAGAGAGAGAGAGAGCGAGAGTCAGGAAGAGCATGGGTTCAAGTCCCTTCTCTGCCACATATTGACTACTATATGGATCCTCGGAAAGTCATTTGACTTCTCTATATCCTGAGCAGCTCTCTAAGTCACAAAGTATTAGAAGGAGTTTTCTCATCCAGAATTTCCTTATATCAATGAAGTCATAGTTACTTTTCTTGTTTCTAAATAAGAAATGTGTTTTCTAACTGCATGATAAGTACAGGTAATATCAAAGACAAATGGAGCATAACTAACTTTGATATCACTATCACCTCAGAAAGTTTGTGAAAAGATGGGGATACTGCCAGACTAAGAATTGGGATCAATAGATAATATACCAAAGGAAGTTTCAATAGTAATCAATCTGGAACCTTACCAAATAGTAAGTCACTGTGGAATGTCTGTGGATAGAATTCCTATGGGTGTAAATTCCATAATTAAAGTATACAAAGATGGTCATTGAGATCTATAATAGACTAATATAGCAGAATAATGACACTAAGATGAAAACACTTAATACAATGCCACTCAATTCAATTAATACATATCATACATCCACTATAAGAAAAGCAATTGATGAATTTATAAATTTAATCCAGGTAACAAAAAGGGAAAACTTAAATTGCCCATGGATTGATTTTTAAAATACATGTCACTGGGGAAAGATGCAATGGTAAAGTTTTGGGAGAATATAATTGCTATTTAGGAAAGGTGACCATCTAATTGAAAAGGAAAGAAAAGACTTTTTACTTTATTCAAAGTAATATATAGGAGGGATAATAACTTATATTTATATAGATCTAAATAGTTTAATAAGCAGATGCTTGTTAAACAAGTATACAAGCAGGTAGTGTAAATTAAAATGATGATTTTAAAGATGAGTAAATTGAGGTTCCTAAAAGTTAAATGGTTTCTTCATAATTACAAAGTAGTAACCACTATTGGAGACTGCCTATAACACCAGGAACCTCTTAGTCTTTCTTAAATCAGATTCTACATTGGTATGTACTCATAAGTCATAGAACATTTAACAAAGGAGGTTTATTTTTGCCCTAACATTGCAAGAATATGCAACAAAGATACAGATTACTTAACTTCTCTGGATGCAGCAACCCCCCTCCCTTTCCACTTCCCTCCATCTGAAAATATGTCTGGTCAATAGATTATTAGAGCATAGTGTCTTGCATGGTCTGAGAGGCACAGATTCTACAAGACTAGAACATTTTATGCCCTGATGTGTAGATGAGTAGGAAGTTGTATCAGTAAAGCCAGAGTCAGTCAGGTCCCAGAGACAACTTTGTCCTGGGTCTGTCCCATGTTGGCTGAGTATAGGGGTAGAGTAGGAAGGATGCTACATTTTGAGCGGCAGCTTTGTCCTATCACAACCACTAATTCCAAGTCTGGTGCTCTCTATTGTTGACTGAATTTGATTCAACATTCTAGTAGGAAAGGAAAAAACCAAAATTTTGGTTAGGCAACTAAGTAGTTTTAGAAAATGATATAATGAGAAAAAAGTCCAAGTATTAATTATGAAAAATTTGAGTGAATTATTTTAAAGAATAAATCATACATGGAAAGCTTAAGGGTATCTAAAAGTATATCAATGAAAAGACAAGGGGGAAATTGCCACCGGGAAAAAATATCCTGCAGAACTTATAGGCAAAGCAAATTGGGTTGAAATCTTGGTTCTGCCTTCCCCCCCTCCAAAAAAATAAAAATAAAACATTATTTGTGTGTAAAATCTACATATTTACAGATCAAATTGTTACACCAAGAGCGAGTAAGACATGCCACAGAGTGTAAGTTTTAAATGGAGAATTTATTAGACAGCGGCCATTCGGGGTTCAACCCAAATCACAATGACCAGGAGTTTGGGGTGGAGAAGTCAAATTTATACAGTAGATTAAGGTGCAGTGGTTAATTATCTCTTGAAACTGACATATGTTATTTTTAGCAGGCTTGGCAAGCCTTTATTATCCCACTTCCATGATCATGATACATGAAGAGGAACCTCCTAAATAGATTGTAAATACCGCATATCAGACAGCTGACAAAGTGTCGACTGAATTAAAACCCAGGATCTCTCTGTCCAATTTGCCATTTACATCCCACAACATAAGATAAGAATAAGGAAAAGTCACCTAATTCAAGAGAATGTCTGGTGCTGAGGTCTTCATCCTTCAAGGCCATAGGCAGACCAAGGGACACTCCAGCTGGGTTTGTTGACACAAGATAGAGATGTCTCTCAGCCCACACAGGAAAGAAACAGAGATTGCTAGCATCAGGCCCCTCCCCTGGCCAACCAATCCATACTCCCCAGAACAGTCATGGGGCCCAAGGACACCCACTGAATGCCAAATGGCAGGAACTAAGTTTGTTTTTCTTATGCAAACTGGGGTTTTTAGTTAGAGGCTGGGGGCAGGGTTTTTTTTTAGCAATAGCTGGCTGCTCAGGTATCACAACATGATGCTTTTATGAGTGCTACCAAGTTGATGGCTATAAACTACAAGATCAAACACTGCTGTCTTCATAAATTCAACTTATTATCCCATTCTCAATCTGTGTATTTCTCATCCATATCCCCATAAAGGACTCATTGTCCTTTGGCTTACCTACAATTTCAAATCTTCCCAAGTCATAGTATCCCTTTACATAGCATCATTTAGATAATATTAGTGTTAAGATAAGCAGTTGTGATATAACACTTTGGGATCATTTTCCAAATGATTTTGGGACATAATTTTCTAAATACATCACTCAGCTCATCTTTAGGTCCTCTCTAAAATGTATACATTGGAATAATGTTTTAATTTTAAAAATTAAATGTATACATTGGTGAACAAACCCAATAAAATACCATCCAACTACATATTTTATCACTAGCATATGTATTTTTTATCAACTTTGCTTTTCTAGCATGTATGTAGACCAATCTTTGCAGAGGCTACAGTTTTCAATGAATACTTTAATATTAAAAAGATCTGTGATATCATAAGTGTGTGAATTTTTTCCAATTATCCATGCCTTCTCATACTTTACAATTCCCACAGATGCTCCACTAAAAAGCTATTCTGGTTTCTGGAGCTAGACTGGAGATCTTCCTCTAGGTCAGCAATTCTTAACCTTTTTTGTGTCATGGACCCCTTTAGCAGTCTGGTGGAGCCAATGGTCCCTTCCTCAGAATCATGTTTTTAAATGCTTAAAATAAAACATACTGGATTACAAAAGAAAATTATTGTGAAAATATATTAATCAAAATATTCATTAAAGACCATGAGTTCATGAACCCCAGATTAAGAACCTCTGCTCTAGACCTTTTAAATGTCATGAATAACAATGCAGTACTCTGACTACTCACTCCTTACTCTTCCTATGTGACCAGTCCATTTTCTTTTCTGATCCTAAATTTCCTGAATGATACCCCCTATGTCATTTCTTGTGAGGATGTCATCATTGGAAATAAGGTACAGCCTACCATGTATCTCTTCATTGACCTCTGAGTCACCAACACTTAAATTTTTTTTTTTGAAGAATGAGACTTTTTACCTTATAACATGAAGAAAGCATTTGTGTTGAAATGGAGGATTTCTATGTAAAAGAGTAGTTTGGAAATGTTACAGGCAAAAAAAGAAAATTTGTATAATATTATGTGGGAAAAGGACACCAGGAGAACTTTGCCACCAATAGGAAATTTCCTTTTGGTTTGGAATCTCTGCAGGGAATCTCCCAGAAACATAAAGAAACCATTTTATCCTGCATGTTTTTGAAACTCGTTCAAAATTACTTTTACTAACAATCTAGAGTAAATAATTCAACTTCTGCGGGCCTCAGTTTCCTCCCCTGTGAAATAAAGAGGTTAGATTAAATCATCACTAAAGATTTCATGGGATTAAAAGATCTCCATATTTGAAAGCCTATCATTTTATGATTCAGATCTTAGATATATAGTTGGTCCAATGGCCCTAAAACCATATGCCATTCATACTATTATATCCAAGCCTACACTCCCAGCATTTGTGTCTTTGATCATCCTTGAAATATACAATAATTATTTTTTCTCCAATGCCACCTGCCAAATAATTAAAATGCTAGAAAATACAATCATTAAAAAATTAGATCAATTAGTTTTGATTCCTAGACTTTCTACTGCACAATAAACAAAACTTCTAAAAATCTTCATATCACAATGCCTTAATATTATAAGAAGCCAAATTAAATGCACTATTTTACTTTTCAATAAAATAATTCACATATGAATAAAAACAAAATGGAGCATGTAATCTTTTATCCAGTATCCATGCTAATCTTCTTTTCTTTAATCCATCTAATGCAAGTTTTATATCAAGTAATTCTATTTTTGACACATATAATGTAGTAATCTGTCTTCTTAAGTCCAAACTGAAAAATTCATTGATTTTGAAAGTCTCAAGCTTTAATGTTAGTCAAAAATGTCATCATGATTAAAATCAGAGAGATCGTTTAAATTAATTACTGGACTCCCTTCAGCATCAGACGGCATCTTTTCCCCTCAGAAAATCCTTATTCAAGATAATGAATTACTAAATTACTAAACTGAGTTACTCTTTATTACAATCTTTTTAAATTGTTATATTCTTTCTTAGGCTCAAAAGATCTTTATATATTGATCTAAATTTTTCCCTGCATATCTACAGGAAATAGGATGGTTCTGCTCCTAGCTTGTAATGTTACTTACAATAGTTATTTACCTTTTCTGAGCCAGTCTTCTCATCAGTGAAAAGGGAGGCTTGGATCAAATAAATCTTCAAGTCCCTTCTTGTTTCCTAACACCTTAAGTTCTAGTATCTAAACTTTACAAATGGTAAACAAGAGTTGATAGGATTTAAGTGGTTTGAGCTAGGGTTGGTCAGACTGCTAATCAGGTCTCAGAAATGAGCCAGACCTCCAGATTGAATTCCAGTGCTCTCAACATTGACATCAGCTCTTTTACTGAGTTCCCCTTATTGAAAAGAAACTTCCGAAATGCTTTAGCTTAAAAGATAGCTTGTTTACATATGAAAATCAAGACAAACCTTTCCCCAAGTCTCTCTATTTCTTTTTTTACATGCCAATTTTCTTATTAGATAGAGTACCACGACAGATCCCAAAATTGATATATGAGTGTTCAGTGCTTTCAAAAGTCATAAGGATGGCACCACAGATTGATGCTATGAAAAAAGAAGGTGAGAAGAATCTCAATGAGCTCAGGACAACAGCTCATAGAGTTAGCCTCCACAAGGATATGTATATATACATATATATACATATACACACATATATATATGTATATATATACGCATGCACACAAAAATGTATATACACACACATATACATACACATTCATATATACATATACACATAGATGCAAAGATACATATATGCATGATCTATGTATATATATATGTATATATGAATAAGCATTTGTTAAGCACCTACCATGTGCCACGTACTATGTTAAGTGCTTTACAAATATCTCATTTGATACTTGCAACAACCCGGGGGGTAGGTGCTATTATTATCCTCATTTTACATGGGAGGAAACTGATGCAAACAAAGGTTAAGTGACTTGCCCAGGTTCCTATAACTAGTAAGTGTCTGAGGCTAGATTTGAATTTAGGTCAGTGATGCTGAACTCAAATAGAAAGGCATTTCTACAGGTCCCATATCAACTTAGAAAAACACAAATTAACATTATGCTGTATTTTTATTTATATTTGTTAAACATTCCCCAACTATATTTTAATCTGGTTCAACCCCGTTGTGGAGTTTTGTGGCCTGCTTCTGGATCAGTGACAAATTTAACACCTCTGACTTAGGTCTTCCTGACTTCAGGCACAGCACTCTACTAACTGTGCCATTTTGCTATCTTTATGAGTATCTATTAATTGATGTCCTATACATTCTTTATTTTACTTTTCCCCTCCTACCCTCTCATTTCTTCTTCCATTATTCCTTCTTATTAGCTTCCTGCCATCCTAGCTTCTTTACCACTGACACTCTCTTTTAGGTTCTGTCATGCCTGAAAATTAAAGGTCTACTGAGATACAGTGGTCTGAGCTTAATCAATTTGTTAGTTAGTCTAGAAGTAACCAAAAAATTGGGTCAATGACCAAAGACCCTGAGGTAGGGCTCACCAATCTTGATATAGTTTTGGGAGTACAGAGTTCAGTAGGTGGGAAGCAGGTTATGATTGGTCAAAAGAGCTCAACATCATGAATAATGAAATGAATATGATTGGTTACAGGGCTGAGATGTGGGGTACAATATGATTAGTCAGAAATTGAGAATAAGGAGCTAACAACAACCTCCTCCTTCCTTCTTGTGACCAAGAAATAGTCATTGTTTGAGTCTACCTGCAAGATCAGAGATAATAGACCAGACTTCTTTGGATGATGAACCAGACATCCTTGAAGGA
Source organism: Trichosurus vulpecula (assembly GCF_011100635.1). Classification (NCBI taxonomy): domain Eukaryota; kingdom Metazoa; phylum Chordata; class Mammalia; order Diprotodontia; family Phalangeridae; genus Trichosurus; species Trichosurus vulpecula. The sequence continues at coordinate 219,179,037 of NC_050580.1, forward strand.
TAGCTTAATGGTGTAAAGATACTAGACCAGTCTCCCTGGTGTCTACCCACATCTCTCAAGATCAGCGTATTTTCTTGAGGCAAGAATATGATTAGCAGAAGAACTGGATTTCTAAAATTAACTCATTACAGGCCAGCTGAATTACTGAACTAAGTTCAGAGACAAAGAACCATGACTTCCACAGTTACAAGACAAAAGCAATTAACCATAAATAGGATCAATTAAAGATGATACAAAATTGATCTAATTATGGCAGCTCCCACGCCCAAAATGCTAAAGATGGCCCAGAGGCAAGATGAAGTTGCTGGATGTGGGGAGAACCTAGAAAAATGTGTGATTTTTTTTCTCTTTTAAGTTACTAGTTTCTTGAAGGCTACACTAACAATAAATAATGTTGGACAATGTAGCAGAAATTTTATTTTAATTAATTAAAAAAGACCATGTTTATCTACATATGCTAAATGGTACCATAAGCACTTAATAAGTGTGACCAGCCTCACCACATCCACTCTGGCTGCCAAGAAAACTCACAGCCCAGTGAAGTATCTGCCCAGTAGGCTCCTTAAATAGAGAATCTGGAATTCCCTCTGTTCTGGGGACTAGCTAAAGTCACAATCCCAAAGCTAATCATGTTCTCTCTTCTCCAGTGCCCCCTGACTACCTCTGCTCTCTCAAGTTCAACCTCTAGGACACCTGGGCAGTCTTCTCCTTCTATAGACTTCTAGGAAGTCTATACATAATCACTTGCCAATTCTTGAGTTTCCAGGGTAACACCTGTGGCAAGGCTGGGGTGGGGGCAGTTATATCAGTAAGAGCCTGAATATGAAAGGTGAAATCATAGCAGAGTGGAAAGACAAGTTGACTTGGAATCAGATGACCTAGCTTCAAACCCTGGTCCTGGAACTTACAAACTATGTGACCTCCAGTAATTCATTTGATGTCTCTGAACCTCAGGTTCCATATCTATAAAATGGGAAGGGGGAAGTTGACTAGATGAAGTCAAAGGTCCAATGCTGAATTTTTGATCCTATCTTAGAACTAGAAGGAACCTTAGAGAGCCCTGATAAATCTTTGCTCTTACCACTTCTATTCAGCTGTACACAGGATGTCTCAAAAGTCTTAATGCAGTTTTAGACTTTAATACATCCTATGTGACAGCAAGAGAGAATATTCATTGAATATCTCTGAATATTAATCTGTAAGCATTTATTAGGACTTTATCATGTGTCAGACATTGTACAAGGCATCAGAAATAGTAAAACAAAAGTGAAACAGTCCCTATTCTTGTGGAACTTAATTCTTCTAGCTATATATCCACTATCTCATCTTATCCCTAATAATAATTCTGTGAGGTTAGTCACCTCTGTTTTAAGGATAAGGAAACCAAGGCTCAGAGAGAGGAAATAGCTTACCTAGGGTCACCTGGTTAAAAAGTAAGGAAGCAAGGGTTCAAACCCAAGGCCTTTGAACCATACTCCTCAGGCTCTTTTTCTTGTTCCACGGATACCTCTGTAGAGAAATATGCCTACATTTTTTATGAGGGTTAACTGAAGATTTTAATGGCTTTTATCTGGAGCCAAGCTAAAGTAGCTTCACTGTAAGCAAGCCAAGTCAAAAACCAACGAGAATGGTTTCATAAAAACAAAAGGTTAGAGTGGGAGTACATCGCAGGGATTCCGCCTGGAAGAGAACCTGACAGAGCTTTGATACAGTTTGTTATTGTTTCAGATGCTAATTTTCCTCCCTCTGTGAGGGTATCAAACTGGTTGCTATTTCTGGATTAATAAATCACACAAGGCATTTTTGTGCAAGCCCATAATAATTGTTTATGTTAATAATGCATGCCTGCTAGCTTTGAGAATATCATATCTGATGCTATCTGAAGATACAGAGAAGTCTTAGGGGAAAGGTAATCATTTGCATTCTCGCTCCTGCAAGAATAAGAAAACCCAAAAGAAGCTAAATACTCTTTCGTGCTTCGACCACAGAAACTTCTCTATATCCCCTCCCCCCAGGAAAAAGTATAATGAGATCTAGTTTAAGATTTTCCACAAGGCAAGGGAAATGAAGGAAAGTGGTTGGACTAGAAGTCACCTAAGACTTCTTTCTTGGAAATCTTAGCATTCCAATACTGTGTTGGATTAAGGTCTTCCTAGACAAACTAAGATCAAACAAAGCAGGCCTATCTGTATCTAATGAATTTTGTATATGAAAAAAATCTGTCTCCCTCAAAATAAGATTTTTAAGTTTGCTTTCTCTTCCCCAACTGTTTTTTTTTCTTTTTAGTAATCTTTTCAGTGTTATACTCATAAAAATATTTATGAAGGGTTAGTTTTCCACTGGTCTAATAATTGATGTTTCCCTTGAACATCAATGTTTCTCAAAAAGACTCCTTCTCTTTCCCGAAGGATTTGGCAATGCACCATGTCATTGTTTGAGTCTGTCACAACTCTTCTGAGATGAAGTTATGTCTAGGTGGTAGATGTCTTTTGGCTTTTCTCTCAGCTAAGAGGTATACTCCAGATGTGCATGTACTCTTGAGACATGTTTGCATTGTATCCTTCATGGAATTTATACTTTTAGTTATGGAAGCACCGTGTCAAGTGATGTTTTGTATACTGCTAACTATCATCCTTTTTCTCTTCTGACCTTTTGTACCCTAAAACTCCTTGAAAAGGCCATCTACATTAGGGGCAGCTAGGTGGAGTCAGGAAGATCTGAGTTCAAATCCGACCTCAGACACTTGACGCATACTAGCTGTGTGACCTTGGGCAAGTCACTTAACCCCAATTGCCCTGCCAAAAATCCAAACAAAAGAAAAGAAAAGAAAAGAAAAGGCCATCTACAATAGCTAAATCCTCTCACTTTCTTCTTAACCTCTTATAATCTGGCCTCTGACATTATTCAACTGAAACTGCTCTCTCCAAAGTTACTAATGATCCTTAGCTGCCAAATCCAATGGCCTCTCCTCAACTCTCATTCTCTTTAACCTCTTCTTAGCTTTTAACACTATTGATCACTCTCTCCTCGTTGATATTTTCTTCTCTTCTAGATTTTCAGGGACACCACTCTCTCTTGGTTTTCCTCCTACCTATCTGACATTCCTTCTCTGTCTACTTTGTTGGATCCTCCTCCACAATCACACCCTCTAACCATAGGTGTTCCTCAGGGTTCTGTCCTGGATTATTGGCTCTTTTCCCTCTACTTCACCATAGTGATCTCATCAGTTCCCAACGGTTTAATTATATACTCATGATTCTCAAATCTACCCATCCTGTCCCAGTCTCTCCACTGACCTCCAATCATAATCTTTGAAATGTCTGACATTTCAAACTGGATGTCCAATAGACATCTGAAACTAGTATGTTCAAAACAGAATTCATTATCTTTCCACCTGACCACCTATTACTGCCTTCCTCTCCTGCCTTCCCTATTACTGTGGAGGGTAATACCATCCTACCAGTCCCTCAGGCTCAAAACCTAGGGCTAAGCCTGGATTTGTCACTATCTCTTGCCCTCCATATCCAAGCTATTGCCAAGGCCTGCCTATTTCACCTTCACAACACCTCTTGAATATCTCTCTTCTATATGCCTCCTTTTCTTCTCTGACACTATAACCACTTAGGCTTTGATCATCTCATGCCTAGATTACTGCAAAAGCCTGGTGGTGGATCTGCCTGTCTCAAGTCTCTCCCCACTCCAATCCATTCTCTATTTAGCTACTGAAGTGATGTTCCTAAAGTGCAGGTCTGATCATGTCACCTCCCTACTCAATAAACTCCTATGGCTTCTTATTGCCTCCAAATACAAATACAATGTGTTCTGTTTGACATTTGTGGTGATAATGTGATTGAAGATCTTTCCCACTCATTCAATAGGCCTCAGGTGGGGCCAGTTAAGAAAGACAGGCCCATACCTTTGTGATACTGATCAGTGATTACAGCTCTTTCCCACACTCGTTGGACGATTGGGCGTGAAGCCCTTGGGCCCTAAAAAGAGCATATACACCCAGAAAGTAGCTATTGACAACCCAGATTCAGAATTCAGAAGTCAGAGGAGAAGCCAGACTTCAGAATTCAGCCCAAGGAGAAGGAGTAAGAACTCTGAGTCCACAGAGCTGCAGAAGAGAGTGCTGAGAGGAGAGCAGAGACCAGAGAGCTTCAGACCAGAGGACTGAGGAGGGATAGGACACAGTCAAGCAAACAATTAGGATTTGTGAGTGATTGTTTATGGGAAGGCCCTAGCATGGGGGGAAGGTTACAGGATGACTTGGCTCTTTGCTATAATACTGTGTTTTAATCTCCTTGTTGCTACATTGATGTGGGCTTACTGGTTCTGGAATACAATTACTGCCATATCGAATTGGAATGACTGGTTCTGAGATTTGATTCTTTAGTGCCTAAATAAATGCTATACTTCCTCTGCCTTCTACCTAGAGAGATTTTTCATACTTTGCGATTCTAAACCATACAGGCATGTTAATGGTCATCCTCCAGGTCATGAATCTTGCCTTACTGATATAACATTCAAAGCCCTTTATAACCTAGCCGCCTCCTACCTTTCCAATCTTCTTACAACTTAATCCTCTCTCTACATACTCTTTAATCCAGTGACACTGACCTCTTGGCTGTTCCACAAACAAGACACTCCATCTCTCAGCTCCAGGCATTTCCTCTGACTTTCCCCCATGCCTAGAATGCTTTCCCTCCTCCACTTTGACTACTGACTGACCTCCTTGGATTCAAGTCTCAGGTAAAATCTCACCTCCTACAGAAAGCCTTTTCCAACCCCTTTTAATTCCAGTGCCTTCCCTCTGCTAATTGTTTCCTATTTCTCCTGTATACCACTTGATTTATATATGTATATGTGTGTGTGTGTGTGTATTTGTTTGCATGTTTTCTCCCCATTAGACTGTGAGCTCCTTGAGGGCAGGAACTATTTTTTGCCTCTCTGTGTCCCTAGCACTTAGAACAGCACCTGGCACATAGTAAGGCACTTAATAAATGTTAACTGAATTAAACTGAATAGAATTGTGACTATATGGGAATATGCCACTGGATCCTGGCATTTTTCTCCTTGACTCTCTGCTCCTAACAGATTGATAAAGCACTACTGATGTTGCTGCTGGTGGTCATGTATAGTGTTTGCTGTGCCAATCAGAACAAAGCTATACCAAAAATGAAGACTTCTGAAAAAGGAAAGTGATGACCAATGAGGTTTCTCCCTCAACTCTCTGCCCCAGCAGTGGAGATATGGTACCAGCTGCCATTAACAGCCTCATTGCTCTGGAATTTTGCTTTGACTCCTCTCAAGGAGCCAGAGCCTAAAGCAGGAGTCTAAGGATGGCACAGTACCAACTGCTCTCTGCATGAGCAGTACCCCTCCCATTCTCTGCTCTTTCATTGTTATCATTTACTACCCTTTTATATGAAGAAAGCTGGAGATCACTAATTCTTTTTGCATAATTAATTAACATTAATCATGCAATACTAATAGAAATTTGGTGAAATGGCTAAATCTTGTTAGAAAGTAGGAGACATATATCACAGGGAGAGGGTGAAGTTAGTAAAGCCCCACTCCCACCCAGGGAATCACAAACAGTTTGGTATCACTCTGTGATATGTTAGTCAGTTCAAGTTCAAAAGCAGGAGAAGTTGTAAGCAGAAAGAAAATAATAACCTAAAATTAATCAAAAGGCCTTTGACACAGGAGAAAAACTTTGCAAGCCAAGGATCTGAGAATGGTGGAGAGGATGGGGAAGCGGGAGACTTGATTAAATGCACATATGGTTGCTCTAGAACTCATATACCTTCTGTTTTACCCATGGGTGAAGATTATAACAAAGAGCAATCCATACCTTTTGTCTTGGCCCACAGTAACCTTTAGGTGCCTCAGCCTCTCTGAGATTAACCAGATTTACAGAGGAGTCCTCTATCATCTCTGTAGCATTGCCCTTCAACCATTCAATAGACACATGTGCATGTATGCATGCATGCATGTATGTATGTATATACAAATGTAAACATGTGTGAAATATATATGTGCATGTATGTGTTATGTACTTGTGTGTGTTTATATGTGTATATGTATATGTGGCATATATAGAGGCAGCTAGGTGGCCTAGTGAATAGAGTACTAGACTTGGAGTCAATAAGACTTGAGTTCAAATCCAGCCTCAGAAACTCACTAGCTGTGTGAACCTGGGCAAGTCATTTAACTTGTGTTTGCCTCAATCCACTGGAGAAGGAAATGGCAAACCACTCCAGCATCTTTGCCAAAAATAACAAAACAACAATAGCAACCCGTACAGGGTCACGAAAAGTTGGATACAACCGAATGACTGAACAACAACATGCATGTGTATATATACATATGTGTGTATGTTTTATGTGTGTGTGTGTATGTTTGAATAGTGAAAGATAAGTTGTAAAATACATTTGAACCATCACCTTTGATTGCTTCAAAGGGCAGCTGAACTGGTTCCTACAGACTGGTGTTTGTTCCTTTTCTTAGCTAAAGTCAGAACTAGTAGACCAAATGGCTCTCCAGAAATGTTCATTTAAAAAAAGGGGGTTGCTTAGCCTCTTGAACAATATTTTAATAGAATTTTTGTACTAATCTAATAGGTGAACTTAAGTCAGTGTAAATACTTTGTTCAAGTTTCATACTAATTCATTAATTAAGAAAAAGAGTTTCAAAAGAATTACCTACCTGCAGGTGCTACTTTTCTGCATAACGTCAGCTCGATGATATCCAGAGAGTTTACAAAAACCGTCATTACTATAAACTATAGGCCAGTCCACAATCTGGGCATTTCCCAGTAAAAAACTTGATTCTGAAGAGGAAGTAAGAAAGAGAAAATTACTTGGCTTCATATGCTGAAAATGCAGTCAGAGGCTTTAGGTTCAAGTCCTGCTTTCTACTTATTATCTGTATGATTTTGAGAAAATAACAACATTTTGGGCCCACAGTTTCCTCATCTATAAAAGGAGAGGAATGGTTTAGATGACCACTGAGATACCTTGCATTTCTCAATGTAAAATCTTGTGTTCTATAAAATAATTTTAAGTTGTTATTTCAAAAAATGACCAAAATCATTTATAGTATGGGTTTATTTGTCATTCAATATTGTATACAACTTAGATTTTAAAATCATGTTATCAGTTAAACTTCAGCATTTGCATAAGATATATAGTAAATGATTGGTTTGTATACATAAAAATTCTTTTTAGGAAAAAAAAGATAGTCTTCAAAGTCTGTGTGCATTCAATCATGTCATTAAACTACTAAATTAAAGCATATACTAGTCAAATAGGTGATAAAAATAGATAGAGTACAGGACTTCAACTTCAGCTTCCTCATCTGTAAAACAGAGTTAATAACAGTACCACAAAGTTGCAGCAAGGATTAAATAAGTTAACATATATAAAGTATTTTGCAAATCTTAAAGAACTACATAACTGTTAGCTGTTATCATCATCATTATTTTATGTTACCTATCATAACAATTGCACTTAAGATAAAAGGTTTATTGAGCCAAGAGAGCAGAGAAAAGACATAAATCCATCTAAGCTCTTTCCAACACCCCTCCAAAAAACTTTAAATAATGCCTTAAAAATATTCTGGAGTGGTAAAACTCATAAAAGACAGGATGAAATAATTTTCCAGCCCAACAACTTAGAAGGTAGACAGGAAAGGTCTGCTGCACCAGGGTGAGAGTGGAGCACAGTCCAAGGCAGGCTGCACACCACAAACCAGCAGTAGGCTTTGGGGGCTACTGAATAACTGGTAGCAGTGGCAATCTCTGGACATCTCAGCCCACAGATGGTAAGGAGGTCAGAAAACTGGTCAGAAGATTAAAGGGGTCTCTTTGCTGGCACTGGCATCAAGACTCTATTACATGGTGTGTATTTGGACACCATATCAGAGCTTGTGGCCACCAGAGAGCAGGGAACCCAGTCACAGTCCCGGTGCAGAAAAGAGTGCTTGTAGTCACTCACAGACCAGAGCACAGGTCAGGAAAGTAGTAAACATATCTTGAAAAGCAAAATTGGCCAAATGGATATACAAAAATTCACTAAAGAAAGAACTCCTTGAAAAGTAGAATTCACCAAATGGAAAAAGAGGAACAAAAGCTTGCTAAAGAAAATAATTTATTAAAAATTAGAAAGAGGCAAGTGGAAGCTAATGACATTATGAGACATCAAGAAACAAACAAAATCAAAAGCATGAAAAAATGGAAAAAATGTGAAATATTCCATTGGAAAAACAATTGACCTAGAAAATAGAACAAGGAGAGATACTTTAAGAATTATTGGACTACCTGAAAGCTATGATCAAAAGAAAAAGAACCTAAACATCATATTTCAAGAAATTATCAAGGAAAATACCCCGATATTCTAGAACCAAAGGGTAAAATAGAAATTGAAAGAATCTACCAATTTACCTCCTGAAAGAAATCCCAAAATGAAAACTCCCAGGAATATTATAGCCAAACTGCAGAGCTTCCAAGTCAAGGAAAAAATATTGCAAGTACCAGAAAGAAATAATTCAAATATCATGGAGCCACAGTCAGAATAACACAAGGTACAGCAGTTTCTATATTAACCAGGAGGACAAATGCACTAGGATTACAACCAAGAATCACCTACCTAGCAACACTGAGTGTAATCCTTCAGGGAAGAAATATATATTCAAAGAAATAGACTTTCAGTCAATCCTGATGAAAATTTCAGAGCTGAATAGAAATTTTGACTTTCAAACACAAGACTCAAGAGAAGTATTAAAAAGCAAACAGGTAAGAGAAATCATAAGGTTAAACTGTTTACATTCTTACATGGGGAGAATGATATTAGTACCTCCTAAAAAATTTCTCATTATTAGGGCAGGTAGAAGGAATATTCATAGACAGAAGGCATGGGCTTGAGTTGAATACAATGAGATAATTATCTTTAAAAAATACAATTAAGGGGTGAGAACACATTGGAAGGACAAAGGCAAAGTAAAAAGGAGTAAATTACCTGACATAAAAGAGGCACAAAAGAGCTTTTACAGTTGGGGAAGAGGGGGGATGTGGGGGAGGGACACTTGAACCTTACTTTCATTGGAATTAGCTCAAAGAGGGAATAACATACACACCCAGTTGAACATAGAAATCTATCCTACCCTAAGTAGGAAGGAAAAGTGGTAAGAGAAGGGAGTAAGGCTGATAGAAGGGGGGGGGGTGGATTTGGGAAGGTGATAGAAACAAAACAGGGAGAAAGGAGAGAGTAGGATAAGTGTGGGGGCGGGGGAATAGAATGGAGGGAAATATATAGTTAGTAATAGTAATCATAACTGTGAAAAAAATTTTACTGCAAGTTTCTCTCATAAAGACCTCATTTCCCAGATATTTAGAAAACTGAGTTAAATTTCTAGAAATAAGAGCCATTCCTCAAATGATAAATGGTCAAAGGGTATGAACAGGCAGTTTTCAAAGTAATCAAAGCTATCTGTAGTCACATGAAAGCATGCTCTAAATCACTATTGATTAGAGAAACATAAATTAAAATAACTCTGAGCTACCATCCCGCACCTATAAGATTGGCAAATATGACAGAAAAGAAAAATGATGAATGTTGGAGGGTATGTGGGAAAATTGAGACACTAATGCCTTGTTGATGAAGTAGTACACTGATTTAACCATTCTGTAGAACAATTTGGAACTATGTCCTGTGTTTTCAGCACACACACACACCCCTTTTGGGATTGTCAGTGTAATTAATAAAGAAACCATCACAACTCTTATTTTTGAGATACTATATGATTTTCTGCGGGCTATGGAGAGGAAGATTAGGTTAATTTGTAGGGAATCATATTCAAAATGCTTATTTTTGTATCAACTATGATTTCAGATCTTAAGGTTTTAGAGTCCATATTATTTATTTGGTGGTTCACGTAGTAAATATATTGCTTAAAGTTAAATATTACAATAACAAGGGTATGAGAAATAACTAGAAGGAGATTCTTAGACAAGGAATAGAGAGAGGTGTTCACCAAATATTAAATAGGTTAATTTAATAACTTTAAATTAAAATTAATTTATGAATAAAATTAACCCAACTAGAATTAAAAGGAAAGTAAGAGGTTGGGGGGTAAGGATCTTAACATCAAGTATCTCTGATAAAGATCTAACATCCAAGGAAATCTAATACAAATATATGATAAAATTATTTCCCAATAAATAAGTGGTCAAAGTATATTAATAAATTATTCTCAAGTTGTAAATCATTTAAAAACCATATGAAAGACCATTACAAATCAACAATAATGAGAGAAATGCAAATCAAAATAACTCTCAAGTTTCATCTCACATCTGGCAAAATGGCAAGGATGACAAAAGCTAGGAATGGTTGATGTTAAAGAAATCTTGGAAGTACAAATACACTAATGTTGGTGGAGATGTGAATTGGTACAACCATTCTGCAAAACAATCTTGAATTATGCTAAAAAAGTTATCAAAATGTTGATAAACCCTAAGCCAGAGAGCTTACTGCTAAGCATAAACTTCCAAAAGCTCAATGATAAAAAAGAAAGGTTCCACATATACCAAATATTTATAACAGCACTTTTCATAGTAAGAAATAATTAGAAACAAAGTAGATGACCTTGGAGAATGTCAAAAGAAATTATACTACATTAATGTAATGAAATATTACTACACTGCAATGTTGAAATAATGAAAACAAAAGATTCAGAGAAGCACGAGACTTACTTGAACTAGCATGAAGAAAATAAGCAGACTCAGAAAAAAAGATACATGATGACTTCAACAATATAAATGAGAAGAAAAACATAAATAAAGGAATCAAAACTGTGAAATTATTAACAGGGGATGCCCCCCCCCCTCCAAAAAAAGAGAGATATGAAAATGTATCTCCCAATCCTCTTTGAAGAGATAGAGGACTATGGATATATATGGTGGGTTTTGTTCAGGTCCTACTTTAAACACCACTGAGATGTGTACCATAAGGATAGTGAATTTAAGTGGGAGCAAGAAAAAAAACAAGATTGTAAAATAGAGGAAAAGAGGGAGAGTTAGAAAAACAAGATTGGAAAATGTAAAATAAATATGCCTCAAATCATATAGAACTTGTCTCGGCTATTACTAGAACAACCCCCAGGGCTATCATGACATCCAGCATTTGATGATAAAAGTCATTAAAAGGAGAGGGCTCATTGCTCCTCTGACCAAGTAAGACTTTCATTTTGCAGGATGAAATCAGAACCTGAAGGAGTCTCATGGTGAGGGAAAAGAAAGAGACAGGGATACACGAGTAGTTTTTACACTGACTGCAATTGTTATTGTGCCCTAAATTGCAGCAGCATCTATCTTTGTATTGTGTTTGACAACTGCATCCTAACACAGCTTCCTGGTATTAAATTGGTCATTTTCAGCATTTCTACATCTGAGGTTAGGACGGCTTCTTCAGATTCCTAGAATAATGTGAAACAATGCTTAAAATGTCAGACTTGATTAAGCACTTGTTTAGTTTTGCTTAACTGTTTTAAAACTTCTTTTTTATTCTTTGCCATTAATGGAAACTTTCAGAGACAGCAGAGGAAAGGATATATCAGAAAACACAAGTAGAGTAAAAATAAAATATCAGTTGAAAGTGTTTTAAAAAGGCAAAGAGGAATCAGGGGGAAGAGGGAAGAAAAAGATATCTGCACATTAAAGATTTCACTAAGAGAAAAAGGCTCTCTTAGTTGGCTATGCTACTCATTCATACTTCCATTAATTAAGGATTCAAGTGAATTCCAAATCCATATTTGCAATAATGATAGTCAAATGGTAATGTTCAACTAAAAATGTGACACTTTTAAATATATTTATACTTGGACCAAATTTGAATCTTCTAAGAGTGATTTCTTCCATTAAAGTGATTTAATCCAACTAATTTCTTAACTTCCCATACAGGCCACTAAAAGTCATTTACCAAACTTTTACTTGGGCAGAAGATTGAGAATTCCTTACATAGATTCACAGAGTCAAAAGCAAAGATGATTATGAGTGAAGACAGATAAAGATATGCAGGTTAAGTACTGATCAGAAGCCTGTAACTCCACATTCTTAACTTCTCAATCTCCCTACCCCCTCTTCAGTTGGTTCAGGAATTCATCAAAGGTTACAAATGAGGAGAGACAGATAGATAGATAGATAGATAGATAGATAGATAGATACATAGATACATAGATACATAGATACATAGATACATAGATACATAGATAGACAGATAGAGATATGCACACACATATTCATATGTATGTGTGATGTATGTATATATACACATGTATACATCTATACATATACCCATATGAAAAATATAATGTAGATGTATACGTGCGTGTGTGTGTGTGTGTGTGTGTGTGTGTGTATAGTAGGGATAGATACAAAGGAAACCAAATGGTATCATTTCTCTTATCAATAAAAAATGTTGAGGACTTCCAGGAGTCAAGATGGCAAAGTAAGCAGTAAACCATAATTCTCCCATATTCACCTCCAAACAACCATAAAATGACACCCCAAAACAAATCTTGGAACAGCAGAACCAACAAAAAGATGGGGTGCAACCATCTTTTAATCCAAGAAACTTGGAAGATTGGCAAGAAAGGTCCATCTCACCAGGGCAAAAGGGCATTCCAGGACAGGAAGCATCCTAGCAAGCCCCACTTTAGCAAACCAGCATGAGATCCTGAACCCTAATGTAGTGGAACAGGCAAACACCAACACCAGGACCCCATCAGCATAGCCAGGGGAACTGGTAGACTCCAGCTCCAAGAACTACCACATTCTTCAGTGTAGTTCCAAGCAAAGAGGTGTCCTCCATCATTAATAGAAAGTAGGCCAGACCTTCACGTGCTTCAGCACAGTCCAGGGCAAACATTTATCCTCCATCTAACAGACCTCCATGTGTTTCTGTGTAGCCTCACAAACACAGAAATATCCCAATGGGCCTCAGTGCATGTCAGACACCACTATTAGGACAACAGTTCAGCACAAGGTAAGCTACCAGACACCTACAGCTTCCAGCAGTGCCAGCCACCCTTCACCCAGCCCCCCTAGCACAGCATCATACATGACAGTCCCTGGGGGGTTCAGAGCAACATCAGTAAATATCTAGGGCCTGAAACTACTGGCATAAGAAGCCTGAGACAGTGCCCCTTCCAACCTGGGTGCAGAGTTCAAATTTAAAAGAAAAGATAAAGGCCAAAAAAACATGAGCAAAAGAAAACAAACAAACAAAAAAGAATCTGACCTTAGAAACTGTCAAGGAAAACTACCCTGATGTCCTGAAAGCAAAAAACAAAATAGGCATTGAAAGAATCTACCAATCACCTCAGGAAAGAAATCCCAAAATAAAAACCCCAAGGAAATTATAAGCAAATTTCAGAACTATCAGGTCAAGAAAAAAGTGATGCAAGTGGCCAAAAAGAAACAATTCAAATATCAGAGTGCTACGATCAGAATTACAAAGGACTTGGCAGCTACAACATTAAAGGATCAGAAGTCATGGAATATGATATTCTGAAAGGCAAAGGAACTAGGATTAGACTCAACAATCACTTAACTAGAAAAATTAAGCATAATACATTAAGGGGGAAATGGTCATTCAGTGAAATAAAAGGATTTCAAGCTTTGATAAGAAGGCAAGAACTAAACCAAAAATTTGACCTTCAATATCAAGACCCAAAAGAAGCATAAATAGGTAAAAAGGGAAAAGAAAACATAAGGGATTCAATACAGCTAAACTATTTTCATCTTTACAAAGGAACATTATACTTGTTATTCCTAAAAATTATATCACTAATAGTATAGCTAGAAGGAATATACATAGACAAAGGGTAAGGGCATAAGGTGAATTTGAGGGAATGACATAAAAATGAAAGGATGATAAAGAGAAGTGTTATGGGTACAGAAAGGAAGGAGAGGTAGAATGGGATAAATTTTTTCACATGAAGAGGTGCAAAAGACCTACTACAGTGGAGGGGAAAGTGGGAGGGTGGGTGATGAGCATTGCTTCAACCTTACTCTCACCAATATTGACTCAAAGAGAGAATTATACACCCAGTAAGTTAAATATAGAAATCTATCTTACCCAACAGAGAAATTGAGGGGGGGAGATCAAGTAAAAGGGGGTGAGGTAGGGACTGACAGAAGGGAAGGCAAATTGGGGAGGTGGTAGACAGAAGCAAAACTCTGGTGAGGAGGGAAAGGGTAACAGGAGAGAGAGGACAGACAGGAGGAAGAATAGGACAGAGGGAAATAAACAGGCAGTAATCCTAACTGTGAGTTACATGAAACACACTTGAAGCATAAAGACAGACACAAAGCAAAAGTAAGGGGCTAGAGTGGAATATATTATGCTTCAGGTGAAATAAAAAAGCAAGGGTAACAATTCTAATCTCAGACAAAGTAAAATAAAAAAATAGACCTAATTAAAGAGTTAAGGAAAGAAACTACATCTTGCTAAAAGGTACCGTAGACAATGAAGCAATATTAATACTAAACATATATGCACCAAGTGGTACACCATCCAAATTCTTAAAGAAGAAAAGTGAGTTACAGGAAGAAATAGATAGCAAAACTACAGTAGTGGAAGACCTCAACTGTCTCTTCTCAGACCCTGATAAATCCAATCAAAAAATAAACAAGAAAGAAACTAAAGAGGTAAATAGAATATTAGAAAAGCTAGATATAACAGACCTTTGACATGATTTAGACATAAAGGGTAACACCATAAACAAATTAGAAGAGCAAGGAATAGTATATCTGTCAGATCTTTTGGGAGGGGGATGAATTCATGACCAAACAAGAGACAGAGAACATTACAAAATGTAAAATATATAATTTTGATTGTATTATACTAAAAAACTTTTGTACAACCAAAACCAAAGCAACCAAGATTAGAAGGAAAGTAGAAAGATTGGAAACAATCTTTACAGAAAGTGTCTGTGATAAAGTCCTCATTTCTCAAATATAGAGAACTAAATCAAATTTACAAGAATACAAACCATTCCCCAATTGATAAATGGCCAAAGGATATGAACAGGCAGTTTTCAGATGAAGAAAGGAAAGATATCTACAGGCATATGAAGAAATGCTCTAAATCACTCTTGATAAGAAAATGCAAATTAAAACAACTCTGAGGTACCACCTCAGATTGGATAGTATGACAGAAAAGGAAAATGATAAAAGCTGGAGGAGATGTGGGAAAATTAGAACACTAATGCATTGTTGGTGGAGTGGTAAACTGATCCGACCATTCTGGAGAGCAGTTTGGAACTATGTCCAAAGGGCAACCAAACTGTGCATACACTATGATGCAGCAATACTACTTCTAGGTCTGTATCCCAAAAAGATAATAAAAAATGGTAAAAAGACCTACATGTGCAAAATATTTATAGCAGCCCTTTTTGTGGTGGCAAAATATTGGAAATTGAGGGGGTGCCCATCAATTGGGGAATGGCTGGACAAGCACATTACAGATATGAATGTAATGGAATACTACTGTGCAATAACAAATGCTGGGCAGGCAAATTTCAGAAAAACCTGGAAAGATTTGCCCAAACTGATGCAAAGTGAAATGAGCAAAATCAGGAAAATATTGTACACAGTATCAGCAAAAGTTAGGTGACAGTCAACTATGGAGGACTCAGTTCTTCTCAGCAACATAATTATCCAAGACAAGTACAAAGGACTCACAAAGGAAAATGCTATCCATATCCAGATAAAGATGGACTCAGAATACAGATTGAAGCATATTTTTTTCATTTATTTTATTCTTTTTTGTGTTTTTTTTCCTTTTGATCTGTTTCTTCTTTCACAATTGGAAATACCTTCTTTCACATGGAAGTATTTCACATGAATGCATATGTATAAACTATATCAAATTTTCTACCATTCTGAGGCTAGGGGAGGGGATGAAGGGAGAAAGGGAAAAAAATTGGAACTCAAAATCTTATAAAAATGAATGGTAAAAAAATTTCTTGAAGTGTAACTGGGGAAAAATAAAATACTATTTGAAAAAAATTTAGTGTCTTTGAATGTAACTTTATGTTAAAGTTATCCCTTAAAGATTGATCAGACCTAACAAGATTTGTGATTAGTATTTATTTGAATAGAGTTTAATTCAATTTGTTGGATGTTTTCTAATCAGATTCAAAGGTTCCACCAGCAGAGGAGGAAAGGAGGAAGAAACTTACTCTTAGGTAGAATTCTGATTTGAAAAAGTAAAGTAAAAAGACTTAAGATTTTGGGATAAAAATCCATTATTTGGTAAAAAAAATGCTCAGAAAACTGAAAAACAATATGGAAGAAACTGGACATGGACCAATATTTCACACCATTTACAAGATAAGGTCATCATGACCTTGATATAAAGAGAGATTTTACAAGAAAATTAGAAGAACATGGAACATATTACTTATCTGACTTATGGATAGGCAAACAGTTTATGAATAAACAAGAGAGAGAGAGAGAGAGAGAGAGAGAGAGAGAGAGAGAGAGAGAGAGCAGAGTTAGTGTAAAATGGATAATTTCAATTACAATAAATTAAAAAAGTTTTGTACAAACAAAACAAATAGAACCAAGATCAGAAAGAAAGCAGAAAATTGGAGGAAATTTTTATGGACATTTTATCAGATAAAGGTCTCATAACCAAAATAGAAAGACATTTGTCAAATCTAAAAGAATAAGGGTCATTCTCCAACTGATCAAAGGATATAAACAGACAGTTTTCCAATGAGGAAATTAAAACAAGTTATAGTCATATGGAAAAAAAGCTGTAACTCATTATTGATTAGAGAAATGAGATATCATTTTACACCTACCAGATTGGCTAAAATGATAGGAGAAAGTGACGAATGTTGGAGAGGATGTGGAAAATGGGACATTAACACATTTTTGATGGAACTGTGAACTGATCCAACTATTTTGGAGAGCCATCTGGAATTATGCCCAAAGAGACCCAGCAATACCACCGTCTCTTTCCAAAGATGATTAGAGTAAAAGGAAAAGATCCTATATGTTCTTAAAAAAATGTTCATAGCAGCTCTCTTTGTGGTGGCAAAGAACTGGAAATTGCAGACATGCCCATCAATTGACGAATGGCTGAAGAAGTTGTGGTACATGATTGTGATGGCATAGTGCTGTGCTATAAGAAATGATGAGCTCAATGATCTTAGAAAAGCATAGAAAGACTTGCAGGAAATAATGAAGAGCAAAATGAGCAGAACCAAGAGAACATTGTATACAGTAACAGTAACGCTGTTTGAAAAATGACCTTGAGTGAATGTTATTTTGTCTATTAGAAATGCCTGAATCAACTCTAAAAGAATATGAAGACACTATCTGCATCCAGAGAAAGAACTGGTAAATAAAAGTATGTATGGAATAATTTTACATATACATGTATACCTATTTGTGTCTAATGGTAGCCACCTCTAGGGTGAGGAGGGAGTAGAGAGGAAAGAATAAAAAGGAAAATAAAAAAATAGAAATGTACTTAATAATTTTGTTGTATATTTGAATGGACTAGCAAGTTGTGCATAGTAGATTTGCAGTTTCATATGCAATCGTCTTTTTATTGTATTGTGTTATGGATATGCTTGTTTTATTCCATAAACTAAAAATAAAATAATTTTTTTAAATACCAAAAGCTGCCACTACACACCCCATTATCATTTCCTCACCCCTCAAAGAAAAAAAAAAAACACTGTACTGCCAAGTGTCTGGAAATTGAAATTACCAATGCAAAGGAAATTTTTACTATAAAAGATTGCTTTTTCCTCCTGTTTCTTTGTTTTATAACTTACCATGGTCAAAGAATTTATCATATAAGAGTATACTTATCTAGATGGGCTCCACATATACCAAGATATTTATAACAAATAGACATGGTATATCATTAGAAGTAGTCAAAGAATATTCTACCTTCGTAAACCATGCCGGAGCTTGTGCTTCTTTGGAATTGCCCAGTCACCTCCATGACAAGATGAACCATTGAAATAAAACTTTGTGGATAAGAAGGTATGACTAAGTTGCAATTTGCATCAATGAAAGGCATATTCACATTGAAGACATCACGATAAATGTCAAAGAATAAGAATGTTTTATGTTATGTTTAAGAGAAGTATTTTTAGAAAAAACAATATTGCTACTAGTAGTGGTTACAGCAGTAGCTCAACTGACAATGAAGCCTTCTTAGTTGTTAAAGAGATTGCCAAACTCCCACTGTTTAGTAAAATATTATTTAGAAAATTTAGTAAAATAATTCCCTCCCCCCAGGGAGGGGCAGGGAATCTCATCCAATGCAGAAATTACCTAGGTGGCATAGTGGGTAGAGTGCTAGACCTGAAGTCAGAAAGACTGCTCCCCTAAGTTCAAATCTGGCCTCAGACACTTACAAGCTGTATGACTCTGAACAAGTCACTTAACCCTTTTTGCCTCAGTTTAAATGAGCAGAAGAAAGAAATGGCAAAACACTCCAATACCTCTGCCAAGAAAACCTCATATGGGATCTCAAAAACTCAAACATGACTGAAAATGACTGAACAGTATCATAGACTTTGAAGGTACCTTAAAATTCATGTTATTTATTGACTATCTGGTCAGGTATCCTCTCTACAACATCTCTGACAAGGGCTTGCTCAGTTTCCACCCAAAAACACCTCTCCCTAAATCCCTAGTTAATAGGGAGATCTCAACCTTTCAAATCAGCCTATTCCATTTTTTTGAACAATTTATATACAATTTTATATATAATTTGAACAATTTATCATACCAAAATAGAAAGCTGTCTCCTCATCTCTCAACCATTTATTTTGGGTTCCATGACAATAAGTTTAATTCTTTATCTTGTTCGCAATTTTGCCTCAGACTATACAAATATAGAATAGAGAGGGAAGGAAATTTGTTTATCCCCTAAGAGTTGACTCCTCCTGGGAGACAAAAGTACAAAAAGCTTTCTGAATAGCTCAGGAATCCAGAAGTCCTAAAGTATCTTGTAATCTCTATGCAAGAAAGGGTAAGAGGTAATGGTTTGGCTTCTGGCCACAAAAAAGACAGTGGTTAGGATATGCTATGGTTCCCATTTCTCTCTTTTTTTCCATCTGACAATCCTTCAAATACTGAAGATATTTACTGTCTTCATAATACCCATATACCACAAGCCTTTTCTTCTCCGGGCTAAGTATTCCTAATTCCCATATACAATAATTACAAATCCTTCACCATACAGGTCATCAGCCTCTGAATAAATGCCAATATGTCAATGTTCCCCTTATAATGCAGTACCCATAACAAAACAAAACACTCCTCCAGATGCAGTTTCTACAGGGCAACTATCTTGCTCTAGACACCATAGTTCTATTAATAAAACTTCAGATGGCATTAGCTTCCTTGGTTGCCATAACACACAGTTGATTCATTAAGAGTCAATGAAAACCCCCAAGCCTTTTTCATAATGAACAGTTTGATACTCATAGAATTGTAAGATTGGTAACTGCAGAAGACCTTAGATCAACTAGAGATCATACCCTTATGTTATAGATTAGGAAACTGAGGCTCTGAGTGTTAAGTGCCTTGCCCAAAGTCCCATAGCATGCATATTAGAGAGTCAGGATTTGGATATAGAATTTCTGATTCCTTTTCAGTACACTACAGTTCACCCATCACCTAACATTGTATATTTTTTTTTAAAAAAGCTTAATGTTTGGCATTCATTTCTATTAAATTTCTTGTCATTTCCCCTGGCTTCAACATTCCTAGGCAGATGACTCAAAAATCAAAAATCCTTGTCTCAAACCCTGACCACCATCCCCTTCTTTCTCTTTGTCTCTCTGTCTGTCTCTGCATGTCTCTGTGTGTCTGTCTCTGTCTCTGTCTCTCTCTCTCTCCCTCTCTCTCTGTCTCTCTCTCTGTCTCTCTCACAAACACACAAACACACACACACACACACACACACACACACAAATGTGTAGGCTACTGTCTTCAATTGCCTACAAAATCTCCTCACTTCAAAATATCATGGCATGATAGTTATCTTGCCCTACTGCTGCTCTTCTGCTTCAGCTGCAGACATGGCATTCTACCATCTGTTCTAGAGCCTTGTGGTCATCACTGGTGAGAGTTCATCATTATCTAGCCAGCTCCAGACCTCTTCCCTGCCCCCTTTCCATTTCTTGCTCTGGAAGTAATAATCAAATGATTATGAACGTTCCTGGAAGGGACATTGCAATTGTTCTATGACTTTACTCAGAATTCCTGTGCCTTCCCCACCAAAATATTATTCCCTAGTCACCACTTCCCTATGTGTTAGGTCCTAGAAGAATATAAGAGGGATTGGCTGTTTTTTTTTATTTGTATCCCCATTGTTTAGCACAGTCTCTGGGACACCATAAGTGCTTAATAAATGCTTTTTCATTCATGCATTCATTCAACTGGATATCTGATTAGCACCTCAAACTCAAGTGCAAAATGGGACATGTTATCTTTTTCTCCCAAAATCTCTTCCATGTGATTTCATTATTTCTGTAAATAGCACCACCATTCACCCAACCTCAAATGTTCAAAATCTGAGTGTTGTCTTTGAATATCTGTTCTTCACCTCTCAATTCAAATCAGTTGCCACATTTTATTGATTCTCTATCCACAATATTTCAAGTGTCCATTTTCTTTTTATTCCCACTGTCACGAACTTACTATATGTCTTTATTACTACTAACTGTCAATAATAATAATAATAATAACCTAAATTTATCTAATACTTTAAGGATTGCAAAGGATTTTACATATACTACTTCATGTATCCCATACAACTCTTTAAGGTAAGTGGCATTGTTATTCATCCCAGTCTTACAGATGAAGATACTGAGGCTGAGAGTGGTTGAGTGACTTGCCCAGGGCCACATGGATGCTAAGTATGTAAAGCAGAATTAAATTCAGGTGTTCCTAAATTTTACTAGATTTAAAATCCAGTACTCTACCTAATATACCACCTACTTCTCTAATGACTGTCCCATTTCTTCTCTCCCTTCCCTCCCATCTAGATTTGTATGTATATCTGGTGGATTTCTTAGCTCAAAACTCTTCAATGACTCTATTTCCTTTGAAGCCTTTGATAAGCTCCTTAGCCTGGAACTTAAGGTCATACATAACCCAGTATTTCCCTGTGTTTCTAGTCTTTTCTAATAGAAATCTTGTCCATATAGTCAGTCAAACTGACCTACCCACTCTCCTTTGTATACATGTTATCTATGCCTCATTCCTTTCCTTTATTGGTTCAATTCTTTCCCATCCTTAAGATCCATTTCCATCACTACCTCTTTCTGAAAACATTCCCTAATCCTTCCTCTAAGTTAAGAATGACTTAAAAAGGAGAGTGGGGGCAGCTAGGTGGTACAGTGGATGGAGTACTGGTCCTGTTGCCATTCCCCAATAGATAAATTGTCAATGGGAATGACCAGGCAATTTTCAAAGGAAGGAATTCAAGCTATCAATTTGAAAGAATTGTGAAAACACGTTCCAAATAACTAATAATTACAGTATTTCCAATCAAAGCTACTTTGAGGTTTAACCTTGCACCCATCATACTAGCAAAGATGATGAAATAGGAAAATGACAAATGTTGGAGTGGGCTTTAAAAAAGCATACTAGGGTCCTTACAACTTGCTGTGCTGTTCAAATTCAATTCCACCATCATCATCCTCTCCATCCCTAGGAAAAGTTCATCACCAGGAATCTCATCAAAACAAAGATTCCATTAGCTTTGTTACTCACACCTCACCAGTATCCTAAGTTGCCTCTACCCCTTGATTGGAGAGGTGGAGAGCAGCGTAGAGCTATGAATAGATCCAACCATTCTGAAAAGTAATTCGGAACTACGACCAAAAAGCTACTAAACTGTGCACACTATGTCTATACTCCAAAGAGACCAAAGAATGAGAAAAATGACACATATGTACAAAAATATTTATAGCAGCTCTTTTCATAGCAGCCAAAATTTGGAAACTAAGGAGCTATGCTTCTATTGGAGAATGGTTAAACAAATTATAGCATTTGAATGTAATAGAATATTATTGCATCACAAGAAATGATAAAATGGACTGTTTCACAAAAAAAAAACTAGAAAAACTTCCATGGGCTGATGCAAAATGAAGGAAGCAGAACCAGGAGAATGATTATTCAATCACAATGACATTGTAGAGAAACACAACTTTGAAAGACATCAGAACTCTGATCAATTCAATAATAAACCATGAGTCCAAAAGGCTAAGGATGAAGCACACCACTCATAACCTACCAGAGAGGAGGTAATAAACATAAGATACAGAAATAGACAAACATATGTAGGCATGGCCAAAGTGGCTACAATACATGAGGTACGTATGTCCATTGGATTGTGAGCTCCTTGAAGGCAGGGACTGTCTTTGGCCTCTTTTTATATGCCCAGTGCTCAGCATAGTGCTGGCATACAGTACGTACTTAATAAATGTTGGCTGGTTGATTGATTGATGTGTATGTACAAGTACACATACATTCAAAAACATAAAACAGTCAACATCCCAGAGTACAAATCTAGGTTGGAGAAAAACCAGAAATGGCACAGAGCAGGATAAGACAAGAAAGCAAAGAACTAAGTTTGAAGGGGGATGCTGAATTTTAGGTATTAATACCTACAATCTTCTTGTTAGGTAGCCACCTTAATTAGAAGTTTAAAATGACTGGGCATGATGGGAATATCTGTAATCCCTGCTATAGTGGAGGCTTAGGTTGGCAACCCTTGAACTCAGGAGGTCTGAGTTATAGTAGAGCTGAAGCCAACCAAGGGTCCACACTAAGTTTAGCACCAATATGGTGAGTCCTTGGGAGTGGCCCTCCAAACTGCCTAAGTGTGGGTGAAGGGAGGGGACTGCCAGAGATCAGAAACTGAGAAGATCAAAGTTTTCATGCCAATCAGCAAAGAGACCATTCCTTTGAGATGTTACTGCGCTTCCAGCCTGAATGAGATAGAGACCTAATCTCAGGGTGGGAGTGAGGGAATAAGGAAGAAAAAATGCATCTTTTCTGCATAGGACATACTGAATAACTGTACCATTGGATTGTAAATCCCACAACAATCTCTCAAATGACAGTAATAATTGAGATAATTAGTAGATATTACTAAGAGGAAGATAGACCTGGAATGAAATTGTTATCCAGAAAATTATAAATTCCCTTTAGTTGAAAAAAAATTAGATTGCTGAGAAAGCATTAGCAAAAGGGGATGAATTTTAAGCTTAGGCTAAAAGACAATCACAATCTAGGAACTTAAATAGCACATGGCTTTACACAATTTTTCAGAATACCTGCTGTCCTGTGGTTACAAGTTGCAACAAGGTCAGATTGTTAGAGAGGAACTCACTGTAGCAATCACTGCCTCCCTCCACTAATCTTAAGAAAAAATATTCCAATACATTTTCCCAAGCTGTTTTATCGATATTAAATGATGAATAATTCACTTCATATGTTGGGGTTTTTTTTTAAAAGGTTTGACTCAGGCTAATTTGAAAGCACAAATTTTTTAAGATATTTCATCCACAAACAAGGATTTATTTTACTAAAAAATGAAGTCGTTGTACATTCCCAGTGGTAAAAAATCCATGGGAGGCCAGTATGGTGGTGCATTCCTATAGTACCTGCTGCCGGGGAAGCACCAGCTAATGGATCACATGAGTCTGGGAGTTTTGAGTTGCATTAGGGCTAGAGCTGCTTATTTAATTATTTAATAAGCAAAACAACAATATGCTGAGCCCTGGGAGGAGGAGTGCCACCAGACTGCCTAAAGCAGTTTCCTAAGAAGGGGTGAACTACTCTACAGTGAAAAATAAAACTGGTCAGAACTTCCACACCAATTAATATTGGGGTTGGACCTCAGAGTGGCTGTTGTACTTGGGGAGATATGCAGACTCAGCATCAAAAACAAAATGAAACAAAATCTGTGTGCAACAGTTGTGAAACTATAGCTCAGTCTTAAAATGTTGAAAACTTTTTTTAATATCAGTTCTAAAACAATCCTAAGGAATCTTCATATATTCTGGTACAGCTCTGCACTGCCAACTCCTTAAGACACCACTGTGTCCTCTCTGTGGTAGGCTTAGACTGCCAGAGAGGTACAATTTTCTTTTGGACAGGAGGAGTTTTAATGCAGTATTATCTGGTGCCATTAGCTCTATATATGCTCAGACTATTTTCTGTAATCTACCTTTTAAAATGATACTCCCAGCTCTTTGGGTACAATACACCAATATGACTGATGTCAACATCATTGTTCTTTCTTAATATGGTTCCAATCTCTTGAGGCCCCTGTTAGATATAAAGCACACAAACGCTGTCGAGAACCCAAAAAGACAAGTCAATAAGTACTTATTAAGCATCTATTATGTGTACTGTGCAACTATATAAAAAGAAAAGCAAAAATGGCCCCTGCCTTCAAAGGAATCATAAAATAATGAAGAAGACAACATTTAAACAACTATGTGCAAATAAGATTTTAAAGTAGGATAAATTAGGAGATAATCACAGAGGGAAGACACTAGCATTAACACAAATTCCCCTGACTTCAAGGAGCTTATATCTATTTAGGTTCTGGGCTACACTGAAGGAAGAACCTTAAGAAAAGCTTCAACTCTTAGAGTCAAGTGTCCAAATGTCAGGAGACATTTTCTTCCAAAGTATTTTAAAATCCTCCACCACTACTACTACTACTACAAAAATAAGATAATGCATTTGAGACTGCTTATTTTATTTAACAGGTATCTCATCCACAGGTGGCCAGATGACTCAGTGAGTAGAGTGCCGGGCCAGGAGTCAGGAAGACCTAAGTTCAAATCTGACCTCAGACATTTACTAACTCTGTGATCATGGGCAAGTCACTTAATCTGTTTACCTTATTCCATTAAAGAAGAAAATGGCAAACCACTCCAATATCTTTCCCAGTAAAACCCCACGGACAATATAGACCACAAGGTCATGAGGAATCAGACACAAGCGAACAACAATAACAGCATATCTGTTTTGTAAGACGTCTTTGAGCCTTTGAAGTTCATAGCCTCTGAATACAGGTTTGAATGCCTTACTCCTATAAGAAATAAAATTAGTGTTCAGAAAATTTAGCTTCTGAAGTAAGTGCCTCATGAAGGGTAGTAAGGTTGCTTCCCAAGCTGCTTTCTCTGTATTTCAAATAGCATAAGATAAACTAGGAGTAAAAGTTCAAGGAATAACACAGAACATAAACTCTCAAGGAAGGAATCATATCATTTTATACTGTGCATTGTGGGGCAAGGACAGTCGTCTAACTCTGGAAACAGAGGACCTGGATTCAAATCCCATTTTTAGTGCCTATTACCCATGTGACCTAGATCAAGTTTCTTAATATCCCTGGGCCTCAGTTTCCTCATCTGTCAAATGGCCTTGAAGGTGTCTTATATCTAGACCTATGCTCCTAATAATCAAGAAAATTGCACCATATTCTGTTGACACTGATAAAAAAGAAGGTTACTGTAATTTGAGGCAGATAGGTAGCACAGTGGCTAAATCAGTAGACCTAGAGACAAGAAGACCTGAGTTCAAATCCAGCCTCAGAAATTTAACTAGTGGTGTGATACTGGGCAAGTGATTTAACCTCTGTTTGCCCCAGTTTTCTCATCTGTAAAACAGGTGTAACAATGCCAACTGCTTACTAGGGTAGCTGTAGGATAAAATGAGGTAATATTTGTTTAAAAATTAAGCTTTTAAGTACTAACTAGCTATTAGTTTTTGCCAACTGAAGCTTCCAATCTATTTTGGGACAAGGAATATAGTATTTTAATCCATCACTAAGATTTGAGGATGCAGACAATCATCAGTAACAGGTTTTCTGAGGGAACGCAAGAAAATAAACAAGAAAAAAACTCTGGGATCAAATCACACACACACACACACACACACACACACACACACACACAATCATTGAGCTGAACTATAATTAAACACACTAAATAAATACACATTCAAAACTAGTCTCCTAGGCAGATGATGACTGGTCTGCTGCTCTCTCAAGCTTCCGTGGAACAATAGCATCAGAATGATTCCGGGAACATTTTACCTTGGTAAACAAATTGGCACAGATGGGAAAACTGAAGCCTCAGCAGGTTTAATAGCATAGCCCACGGCCACAATGTCCATCTCTGGCAGGCAAGATCAGAGACAGAGGGGCAGACATATTCTTTCCCATGAACTTTCTAAATACCCTCTGATTTCTTACTGTAGGAGCTCATTCAAGGATAAAGACTCGCGCATACAGACACAAATGTAGAAGATTCAATATTATTCCCCAATACTGGTAACATCACACAAACACTATCATTTTAGAAATTTTAAAATCAATGATAAAATGCTAATTTCTTCAAATTCGTTCAGCTTCAATCAAAGAGAAAAGTATGTCTCCACTTAAAGTTCAAAGGCAATTTTAAAATGTCTGTGCTTCTATTAGTTTTACTAGTCATTTTTCCACCAGTGAAAATCTTTCATCATGTACGGATAGAATGTAATAATTAACATGTTCATTTAACAACTATTTGTAATATTCTAAAATTCTGATAGTGAAACAATCAGTATTATTGGATATAGAAAATGCAACAGATTTTCTAAAGATAGTAAACATTTCAAATTCTTTTACTTGAATAGTTGATGAGGCAGAGTAACTTCAAGATTTAGTAGAATAATTAAAATCAAAATATTAATTTGTGTCATGCAGAAATAGTAATACTTGGGGTAGTACATCAACATGCATTCGTCCACTCTATTATTTCAAGTTTTTCCATATACAGCATGCCAAATTGTTACTGTCTGCTTATGATGAACTTTTTTTTTTAATCCCTAAAATGGTATAGTAAATAGAGAGCTGGCCTTGGTGCCAGGAAAACTTGAGTTCAAATCCTGCCTCTGACACAAACTGGTTGTATGACTCTGGACAAGTCACCACTCAGTACTCTAGACCTGTGGTATCAAAACTCAAATAGAAATGGAAGGATACTAAATCATACCTAAGGATTCTGGTGGACCACATATTGATTTAGAAAACTACATGTTAATATGATCTATGTTTTATCATAGTCTTATTTATTTTGTTAAATATACCCTAATTATATTTTAATCTATTTCAGGAAACACTCAGGAGTGTTGTAGGCAGCATGCCCCCCAGGGCTGGAAATTTGACACCTCTACTCTAGACAACTCTTTAAGATTACAAAGTTCAGAGAAGCTGCTGACTTGAAATGCTAGATGAAATTTCTCTATCTGGGAGTTCTGTATATCAATGAACCACCAAGTCAAATCACTATCACTAAGCAATGTGTGTGAGACAGTGTTTATATATACACATACATATACAGTATTCACATATATACATAAAACATATGTGTATAGATTAAGAAAGAATAGCTAAATCATTCAAGGTGGTGTTTCCACAAGTTAAAAAAACATAATTTAATCATCTACAAATCACTGTAAATACAAAACTCCATTTTTGCAAATGTATTTTTCTGAAAAAGAACACACCTATTCTTTGGAATTAACTTTTTAAAGTAATCAAACATTGGTGTCTTAATAACTCCATATAAGGTATATAAATTACAAGTGGAGTACAACATGCAGATTAAAAGGACAGAAAATAAGAATGTTTTCTGTATTACATTTACAACCCAATTAATTTTCTAAAGGTACATTATATTGAAAATATATATATATACATACATATATACATACATATATATGTGTGTATATGTGTGTGTGTGTATATATATATAGTGGTTTGGTGACACATGCCTATAATCCTTGTTTCTGAGGAGGCTGAGGTATGTGGATGGCTTGGGCTAGGCATGCAGTAGGACTAAAACAAATCAGGTATCTTCACCAAATCTGGCACCAATGGGGTGAGCCCTCAGGAGTTAGGGGAATGAATGCCACCAGGCTGCCTACAAGGGGCAAACTGGCTCAGGTTAGAAACAGCAAGTCAAAGTTTCAGTGCCAACCAGCAGGGACATTAGGCCCATGAGTGGCCACAACAACATATGCACATACATACATATACATATGTACATACACGTGTGTGTATATACATACGTGTATATATGTGTATGCATATAATTAACAGCCCAATATAGCCAAAAAGAATTTGATTAAACTTCCTCCTGACTGATTTAAAACTTTTGATGTGAAAATTTACAAAAGAAGTGTATATTTCTGCAATCTCCCTTACCTCCTCTAAGAAATATCAAGTAGTACGAATGAAAGACCCATTTCTCAACTGAAAAATGGTCAAAGGATATGAAGGGGAAGGGAACAAGTTTTTTATTAAGTGCTTAATAAATAAGCAGGTATTAAGTGATTTACAAATATGATCTCATTTGACACATGAATAGGCAGTCTTCTAATAAAGAAATTCAAGTTATCAGTAGTCATGAACAAATGCTCAAAAATACCAATAATTTGAGAAATGCAAATTAAAGCACTGCTGAGATTGTTATCAGATTGCTGAAACTGATCAAAAAAGGAAAATGATAAATGTTGGCAGGGATGTGGGAAAACAGGCAAACTGATGAAGACGTCAGTTGGTCTAGCTTTGAAAAGGCGCAGCCATTCTGGAAAGCAATTTGGAACTATGTAATAAATTGTGCATTCCCTTGGATACAGCAATATCAATATAAGACCTACACCCCAAAGAGATCAAAGAACGAGGAAAAGTACTCATATGTTCAAAAACATTTCTAGCAGTTCTTTATGAGGTGGTAAAGAAGAGGAAACTCAGGGGATATCCTCATATTGAGAGATGGCTGTCTAAATTTAATGGAATACTATTGTGAAAGAAGAAATGACAAAAGGGATAGTATCAGAAAAACCTGAGAAGGCTCATATGAACAGATGGAGAATTAAGTGAGCAGAACCAAAATAAAAATCTGTAAATAACAATAGTATTTTAAAGACAAAAGACAGAATGACTAAAGAAATCTGATCAATGTAGTAACCAACTCGAATTCCAGAGGACCAACGATGAAGCATGATGCTGACCTCTGAACTCAAGGAACTGTATTAGACATATATTTGGGGAACAGGTCAATATGGGAATTTGTTTTGCTTGAGTACACATATTTGTTCTAAGAGTCTTCTTCTTGTAGTATTTTTCCCTTTTTTCCAATGGGAGAAGGAAGTGAAATGGAAATATAATGTTTTTGTTAATTTTTAAAATTTTAAAAATACTCTGAAGCAAGAAGAAAACTACTCTTTCTCAAAAAAGTAGCATTTTTCAAGGAAGCATTGTGAGAAAGTAGAAGAGTTGGCTCTATTGTTCTTTGAGTAATGCAGATTATTCCCCTTGACTACCTTGCTTTTTCACTAACCATGTGATTACCATGTTCGGGGAACATGGTCTAGATAATCAGAAGGAAATCATAGGACCACAGACTTTCAGAGTTTAAAGGGTCTTACTCTGAAACAATAGTTTAGTCTATCCTACACCTGAATAGGAAACCCCTATACAACACCTCCAAAACAAAAAGTGAGTTTCCACTTTTTTTGGAGATCTCTAGTGATGGAGAAAATGAACCTACTATATCCCAAGGCAGCCCAAGGATCTTTACAAGGATCTAATTATTTTAAAGTCTTTTGTTCTCTCAATTCAAATCCATTCAACTCAATCAACATTTACTAATGCCTACTATGTGTCAGGTACTGTGCTAAGTTCTGGTGACATGTATAAGCAGAAAAAAAGATAGTTTCTGTCCTCAAGTAGTTTGAATAAATGTTTAACAAAATTTAATAGGGGGAAGACAACACACAAAAGGAAGCTGAAAAGAGAGGAAAGGTAACCACCGGGTCTTCCGAGTGTAAACGCATGATGGTCTGTAGAATAAAATGAAGTAGAACTGATGATAGAAAATGAAGAGTCACTTGAAAAGTTCTAGAATTTCTGGACCCCTCTAAGAAGGAAGGCTTGTGGGAGGTTTTATTGCTCCACCTTTCAGTCCTCCTCCAAACAAAGAGTTGAGGGAGCTAAGGGAAGAGAGAAGGTGTTGAATATCAAAAACTGTGTCATCTGACGAATCAGTTATGTCCACCTAAAATCTGTCTCCCTCTAATTTTCATCTATTGCTTCTAAGTCTGTCCTTTGAGGCCAGGCAGTGAAAAAAAAAATATCTAATGCTTTCTCTATATCTTTATTCAGACAATTGTTTAAATATATGAATTTGATGGCCCTCCACCCAAACCTTCTCTTCTCTAGGCTAACCAGCTATATACCCTTCAAGTTAGCATCATTTATTTCCATTCCCCCACCATCCTAGGGGCATGCAACCTCCTCTGGATACTCTCATTTTCCCGGCCCTAAATTGCCTTGACTCATATTCTAGGGTTGGACCCATATACGGTCCAACCAGGATAGAAAATAGCAAGACTCTCACCTTCTTTATTCTACTAAGTCGGTGGGCTGACAAGCATTTATTAAGCATCTACTATATTCCAGGTACTGTGCTAAGGGCTAGGGTTACAACTATTGTTCATTCATTTTGGTCACATCTGACTCTTTGTGACCCCATTTCGGGTTTTCTTGGCAAAGATACTGGAGTGGTTTGTCATTGCCTTCTCCAGATCATTTTACTGATGAGGGAACTGAGGCAAACAGGGTTAAGTGACTTGCCCAGAGTCACATATTGTACATTTTCTGCTTGGCCACAATCTGTAGAACTAGAAGCAGTGAGTTGCTGTTGTGAAGAGGTGGAATTAGGATTGGGGGGAAAACACTCCTAACAGAGTTATCCAAATGTGGAATAGGCTGTTTAATGGGGTGGTAAGTTACCCCTCAATGGAGGCCTTCAAGCACGCAAGCAAGTATCTGAGGCCAGATTTGAACTCAGAGAGATGGATCTTCCTGACTCCAAGCCTGGCACTCTGTTCATCATGCCACCTAGTGCCCGAGGAGATACAAAGAGAGAACAAAAAATATCAGGAAAGGTTTCTTAAAGCAAGTGACCCTTAGCTGAGTTTTGAAGGGAGTTAGGGATTCTAAGAGTTGAGATAAGGAGGGAGGCATTCTAGGCCAGAGGAGCCAGTCCATGCAAAAGCACATAGATTAAGAGGTTTAAAGTCATGTCGGCACACACAAACTCCAATGCCCGGAGGTCACTGTTGAAGCAATAGTTTGGTATGGCAGCTGAATGAAAGCTTAGTGAAATTCTAGACTGCCTAAGAGGCATTGTGTCTAAAATGAAGGAGGTGGTAATCCTGCTATGTTCTACCCTGTTCATACCACATCTGGAGTAATGTGTTCAATTCTACATATCATTTTAGATGGGATGTTGATCACTGGCAATTGTTGAGAACAGGACAACCAACATGGAAGGCGGTCTAAAGATCATGTCATGTGAGCATCATTTGAAAGAACTAAGGATATTTAGCCTAAAGAGAAGACTTAGTTGGACACGGTAGCTGCCTGCAAATACTTGAAAAGTTATCAAGTGGAAGAGAGATTGGACCTTTTGTTCTTGGGCTCAGTCTGTAGAACTAGAATCAATGAATAGAAGTTGTGAAAAGATGAAATTAGAATTTAAAAAAATTACTAACAGAGCTATCCAAATGTGGCTGTCTCGAGGAGTGGTGAGTTGCCCCTCAAGAGATGGCTTCAAGCATACAAGCAAGGAAAGGTCTGTTGGATAACAATTCATTCCAAAGGGGGGTTGTGGAATTTGGGTTTGGAGAAGGCAGGACGTACTTGGTGATCTCATCAGCTCCCATGGGTTCATATCTTTACAGGTGATTATCACATCTATACATGTAGCACAAATCTCTCCTGAGCTCCAGCCCATCATTACCAACTGCTTTTGGGACATCTTGAATGGATGTTCTAAGGACACATCAACCCATGTGCAAAACATAACTCATCAAATGCCCCCCCAAATTCTCCCCTTCCCAATTTTTTCTATCTCTCTTGAGGACATCAGGCTTGCAACCTAGGTGTCATCCTCAATCCCTCTTACCTCCCATATGCAATCAGTGGTTAAGTCCTGTTATTTCTACCTTTGTAACATCTCTCTTATATGCCCTCTTCTCTCTGACATTACAACCACCTTGATGCAGGCCTTCAGTACCTCACACCAGGACTACTGCAACAGCTGCTGCTTGGTTTAGAGCCTCAAGTGTCTACTCCAATCCATCTTCCACTTGACTGCCAAAGCGATTTCCCTGAAGTGCAGGTCTGACCACATCAATCACTTATTCAACAATTTCTAGTGGGGCTCTACTATCTCTAAGATGAAATATAAAATGTCCTGTTTGGCTTTTAAAGTCCCTCACATCCTCGGTCCTTCTTAACTTTTCAGTCTTCTTACACTTTTCTCCCCTCCACAAACTCTGAACTCAGACCTACTTGCTGCTTTTAACATCTCTTGACTCAATCTATTTGCACTGGCTTTCCTCCATTCTCGTAATGCCCTCCCTCCTAACTTCAAACTCCTAACTTTCCTAGTTTTCTTCAAGATTCAGCTCAAATCCTATTTCCTGCAAGAGGCCTTCAATACCCCTCACCCCATCATGACCATACTAGTGCCTTCCCTCTGATTCTACCTTTCCTGCATGCATTGTGTGTGTGTATGTGTGTATTTTATAGTATGCTATATGTACTATAATACATACTTTACTATATGCATATAGGTATGTATTATGTATGCATTGTGTATGTGTTATATATGTATTGTGCATGTATTTTGTATGTGTCTTCACAGCCACATTGTTATTTGCAATTTGTCTGTTAACCCGTTAGAATAAGGACTGTATTTTTCCATTTTTTAGCATCTCCAGCACTTAGCAAACTGCCTGGAATTTGTTGTTGTTTAGTCATTTCAGTCCTGTCCAACTCTTTGTGACTCCTTTTTGGAGTTTTCTTGGCAGAGAGACAGGAATGATTTGCCATTTCCTTCTCTAGCTCATTTTGCTGATGATAAAAGTGAGGCAAACAGTGTTAAGTGACTTGTCCAGAGTCACACAGCTAGTAAATATCTGAGGCCACATTTGAACTCAGGTCTTTCTGACTCCAGGCATGGCATTCTATCCATCTGGCCATCTTAAAGCTTGGAATAGTAAGTGCCTAGTAAATGTTTACTGACTGATCAATTAACTGACAGGGATGAAGGATTAGAGCTTATAGGTACTCCACTAAGGCTCAATAGCTGCCGATTTTTGTGACATGCAGCAGACATTTATGATAATTCTTACCATGTTCAGATAACATAAAAGCCCTTACCGGGAGTTGGTAGCCAATTAGCTCTTCCATTTTGTAAGTGATCAATGATGTCTGGATTCTAGTCCCTGCTACTCCTCTTACTTGCCACATGATTTTCCTGTCACTCATCATGCTTAGGATTCTAGACAATCATTTTATCTTTCTTGGCCTCATTTTATTCATCTGTAAAATAGGGCCTCATTTGTAAAATGAAGCTAATAATACCTGTCTTGTGCCTTTCTCAGGGCTGATGTAAAAATCAAATAAAGAAATGTAGACAAAGGATCCAAAGCCCAATACACCAAGAATTACTATTATGACAGAACAGAGGATGAGTCAGAGGGAAAATCATCCATATAATACAGGAACCTCAGAACCAACCTTAGGAGGAAACAAAGCATTACCATCAACTACTAAATTTCAAGTGTGCCCTTACTGAAACACTTCTAGTGATGAGGAACCTACACTGTAATAAGGCTATCTGTTTCATTGTTGATAGATTAACTTTAAGTCGCCACTTAAAATTCTTCAGATATACATTGCTTTGCAATTACAAACTATACCTTACCTCATTTGATCCTAACAAGTCCTTCTTTATATTGACCCCAAAGCTTTCCAAATAACTTGTTTCATGGCTTTTAATTCACCCCTAATGGAAGCAAATAAGCTCATTCCTTCACTGTGACATTCTTTGAATTTTTTTAAGACAGTGGATTATGTCTCAATCTAAGACCCCAAAATGAACTCACTTCCAAATCCACCCCCCCCAGTTGACTCCCTAACTTTCTTCAAGGTTCAATTCAGATACTACTTCCGTGACACCTTTCTTCATCTCCTATCCCACCCTAACACTAAAAACATCCTCTCCCCAAATTTCCTATAGCATTTTGCCTGGACCTCTCTCTTCCACTTATTCCACTCTCCTTGGTATCAGTTATTTGTGTTTAAGGCCTTCCTCCCTAAGCTTCTGGGGAGTGTAGTTTGTTTTTTATCTACCTTTGCCCATCTAGTTCCCATCACAATGGTTTATACTTCTGTATTTGTTTGTTCATTTGTCTGTTTATTAATTTATTCCTTCCTTCCCTCATTTGTTTGTAAGCAGAGCTATGATTTTATTGATGTAGGAAATACCCAGTGCAGAAATCCCTCTATCACTGCAGATCAGGAAATATTCTGCAACTTAAGAGCCTTAGGAACTCACATTCCATGTGCCTGCCAACAGTTACCCTGCCTCTGTGTGTCAGAGGTGGTCCTTAAATCTAGCTCTTCTAGACACCAAATCCAGCCGTCTCTCCACTACATGATGCTATTTCTCAGCCTTGAATATAGCCCCTAAATAAATATTTGATATTATATATTAAACTTAAGACTTGTTTAATTTGAGTTAATATAGCAGTAAATATAAGTGGCACTGTCCTGAAGTGAGTTGTAAATATGGGAGTAAAGCATAGATGGGGGGTGACAGAGGAGATGTAGACTTGGGATTCAAAAACATAAAGTGCATACAGCTGAATCCATGAGACTAGACAGCCCTACAGAAGAAAGCGAATACAGAGAGAAAAGAACAGAAAGCTTATGACTCAAACCTCAGACACCCTGGGTTTTGGAAAGGAGAAAAAGAAACTGGAAAATGAAACAGAGGAAGAACAGTCAGGGAAGTAGGAATTAAAGTGCAATTATATGGAAGCGACATAATGAGTTGGTTCAGGCTTTGGAAGCAAACAGCCATGGTTCAAATCCCAGCTCTGTTGCTGTCTATTTCTAGAATCACTTAATTTTTCTGAGCCTCATTTTCCTCAATTATAAAATAAAGGAAGGGAGGACTTTGAGAGTCTTTTCTAGTTCTACATCTGTGATCCATGGATGAGCCCAAGAAGAGCTGTGCGTTCAATAGTTATCAAATGCCACAGAGTGGTCAAGAAGGCTAAGAATATCTTGATGTTTCTTGGAGGGAGTTATTCTTAGAAACGGAGAGGACCTCAGCAACCTGCTAGTCAAGTCCATACCTGGAAAAGGATCCTCTCTACAATATACCTAAAGAGTGACTTCCAAGGATGAGGAATCTACTACCTCCAGAGGCAGCTCATTCCAGCTTTAACTATTAGGACATTTTCTGACTTCAAACTTTACATTTGCCTCTTTGCAAATTGCACCTACTTTTACCCTTTAAAGCAAAACAAAACAAATCTAATCCTCCTTCCATGTGATGGCCCTTCCAGTACTTGAATATGGCTAGCATGTCTTCCCTGAGCCTTCTCTTCTCCATACTAAATATCCCCAGTTCCTTCAACCAGTCCCCATATGGTATGTCTTTCACCACCTGGCTGCCTTCCTCTGGAATCTCTCCAGCTTACCAATGTCTATTTCTAAAATATGATGCCTCACACTGAACACAATAATCCAGATGTTATCAGACCGGGGCAAAATACAATGAGAATATTACATCCTCAAGTCCTGAAAACTATGTCTCTCAGTATAAACTCAATTCATAATGAGCTTTTTTTTGACTGCCAGGAAAAAAAGGAACTAGTGATAGAAAAATGATTAAGTACCCTGACTTATTTTAAGAGTCAGCTCAAATTCTCTACCTTCCACAAGTGGCCTTTCCTGCTCATCTACCACCCCCACCTTGCCATTGCTAGTGTCTTCCCTCTGACATGACATCCAATTTACCTTCACATGGATCTTGTACATATATAACTGCTTGTATGTTGTCTTCCTCATTCATAGGTGAGCTCACTGAGAACAGAGGATGTTTGTGCCTTTCTTTGTGTTCCCAGCATTTAGCACATTGCTTGTACACAGTTTGATTTGGCTGGACTAGAATGAATATTTGAGGAGTTTGGAAACAAAAGGGATAAATATTTAGCAGTGGTTAGAAGGGGAGCCAGGGTCAATTTGTTTTTATTTTAATATAATTCTGGGACTTAATATGTGTGACCTACATATAGCAACATCTCCACTTTTTTTAAACAGTGAATATGCAAAAGAAGCAAATTTGCTAAGATTTATTTTCCCCAACATGGAACATATGTGATCAGGTAAGGCTTACATCTCTGCTTCAGGGTGTGAAGAGACTAGTTTGGTCCTTCAATCACAAAGTAACTGTTCACTTCTTACAGCTGAGGTTTGTGACAAGGAAATGTCCCTAGGTTCTCCACAGTGACAATGATACATTTTTCATCCTCCATTTAGTCATATAAACAGATTGTAAACCTATTCCTGTGACAAAATGTGACCCAGTTATTTATCACTAATTTACTTTTAAAATCTAAATCATGTCTCTTTTTATTAATATGAATTCTATTATGGAACTAAATTTCATCCTAAATTACTACCAAGTGCAACTTTTTATTTTTGTAATTATAAAAGATATCTGTTAACTTTAACCCAAATTTATGCCTACTATGCCAAGGTCTTAAATATTGCTAAAGTGTTTTCTTATACGTCTTTCTCTATCCAAAACTTTTTAAAAGAACATTCAAATAAATATTATATATGTGTGTGTATGTATATATTTACATATATGTATGTATGTACTATCACATATTTTAGACAAAGTAAAATCACAAAGGTAGAAAATGTCAGTCATCAGTATGGAAAACAAGAGAAAGGCAAGATTGCCTATCACACATTTTCTTAAAAGGTATTATTAAGTTTTCATATGTTCCATTAGACTTTGTCTAAACAGAACAATTCCTAGTTCAGATTTCTGGTAGAGGAGGCCTTTCTCCATCCTTCATTTTCCCTTCCCCTCCAACTCTAACGCCTTCCTACTGAGATCATGTCCCCTTTATACTACCTCTGTCTGGTATGTACTCTAATTGTATGTTGTCTCTTTCACTAGAAAGTGAACTCCTTTAAGGCAAGAACTATATGTTTACCTTTCTTAGTATCCACAATACCTGGGCCATAGTAAAAAACAAATGTTTGCTGAAAGATTGACTAACTAAATATTTTTCACTGTATAGTAACTTTATTTCTGCTTTGGGAGATGAAAGCTGCATTGACTTCCAAACAATCCAATTCTGGCATGAGTCAGAGGATACAACCAAACGAAAAACAGGACTAGATATTACTAATTTATGGCAAGCAGATGTATATACTTCTCCAGACCTGAAAGAACATGTTATCAATTTGCACTATCTCATTTTTTTTTACTTTCAGTATCTGAATTGTGTCCACACAACAGATTCAAGCTTTGGAATGAATCTCTCTTGTAGACAACTATAGCTGCATATATTTGTAAGAAACATAAAACCAGACCAAAAACTGGAAAAGAAACTCTATTTCTGTGCAATGTGACAATAGCCTTCTTGCTATATAACCTTCTTGCTTTATAAATTATGTCAATTTGAGCTAACAGAAGTCTTTTGTCATCTGCAGTTTATTTTTGTGTTGTACATAAAGGTAATATTCAGAAATTGCACTAATATTTCTTCCCAATAGTTTAAAACTTAGAGATACTCATTGTACTCATTTCTGCAAGGTCAATAAAAATGCAATAGAGTTTAAGGTAATTATTGCTACTCCTCTGATGTTATCAAATGTCTTTGAAGACTCACACTTTCCAATATTACCTTCTGGATTACTTAAAATGATAATGTTTAAGAGCAGGTGCCTTGTAGTCATTTTTAAAAGGTGAGAAGATCATTTTAATTCTTAGTTGAAAATTTAAATATCAAATTTTTAAGGTTATCTTACACACACACACACACACACACACACACACACACACACACACACTGAACTAGACCTATGATTCATCATTGTAGGGCATTCCCAGTGTACAAACTCTTTTCACTGATGCAGATTAGCCAATTTAGCATAATTAATACTTTTTTAAGTTGCCTGGGACACTGAGAGACTAAGTCACTTGCCCATCCATGGGCAGGCAGTTTATGTGTGTCAAAGGCAAGAGAGATTCTTGTTTTCATAACTCCAAGACTACAACCCCATTCACTATGCCACAAAAAGCAAAATAAAATATCATGTAATGGTTGACTTCTGACTCTAAAAATATAAACATTATTGTCACTAACTCTACTGTTTAAAGAAATGATTCCCAATTTTCTGTATTGTGTATCATTATTTTTGTTAGATTTTTTTGCTCATTTTTTTCATAAACAGGGAAGGTTCAAATTTTTTAAATCAAAAATGATTTAAAATTAGCTTTGTTTTTAGAACATAATTGCTATCTTTGAAATTATTAAAGATTAATGATTTGGAGCTGAAAAAGACTTTAGAGAATATCTAGTCCAGCTCCTCGTTTTTATGAGATGAAGAATTTGAGGCTCAGAGAGATTGTTACCCAAAGTCACATAAGTAGGGACAGATTTGATATCTGAATCCAGGTCTTCTTTTAGAGTCAGTACTCTTTACCTTAAACTACGTTAAGACCAAGCAATTTCCCTGAGCTGTTGAAGAAACAAGCAAAACAGGGTCAGATATCCCTCATTTGTGGCAAATGTTCTAGGGAAGGAAGTGATTCTAAAATTTTTTTAGAACTTAATAAGCTTAGACAACTTATTTAAGTTTATTGTTTTAAATGTTTCATTTTAATAAAAAGTGATTGAATACTCTTGTGTTTATTCAACATAGGTTGCATGATACTTTAACAAAAATCTCCAGTTTTAAAATCAGGGACATTCTCACAAAACCTCGGCCCTAACATTCCATACATCTATTCCAACCTCATTTCTCTCTTTCAGAATTTTTAATCCTTGTATTTTTAGATGGATATAAAACAGAAACAAGTGGCAAATAGAGAAAGCACATGTATAGATAGTAATGTTCACAGAAACAGAAATGTGAAAAACCAATATAATCATCTCTATATTTCTTTTTAATAAAGTTGAAACAGACATATTAATTGAGGTTTTTATTTAATTATATCAAAGCATCTGGTAAAAAAGGTATAAAATTATTTTAATAACTAAAAGTATACTTTTAATCTTCAAAAACTATTCATGGTTTATTTGTCACTTATTTTGTAAAATATCATCATTCATATAAATGTCACCACATCAAAAAGGTATGTATGCATATCAAAACCATAATTCATTTGTCAAAATAAATATAAATTATGTTTTTTAAAATTGCTAATACAAAATATGTCAAATCATAAAATATCTACTATGGAATTTGTATATAAAGTCTGTTTTTCCATTTACTAAATGCTAATTCAACAACAAGAT
The DNA here is from genome assembly GCF_011100635.1 of Trichosurus vulpecula. Taxonomy (NCBI): domain Eukaryota; kingdom Metazoa; phylum Chordata; class Mammalia; order Diprotodontia; family Phalangeridae; genus Trichosurus; species Trichosurus vulpecula. The sequence goes on from NC_050580.1 coordinate 219,218,563, forward strand.
TTCAATAATAAAAAGAAATCAAATATGTTTCTATTTCATTTCATTTTCTTCCACAATTCTTCTGTTAAGGCTCTTTTACAACAGCAATAGCAGACCAAATATTTCTTCCAACAGCCTATAATTTTATTTAACAGGTTTCACACTTCCCCCTCTCCCAACCCCCAGAAAAATATTAGCGACTCATTTCACCTCTAACAAAACTTAGAGTGACCTCTTGTGGTAACTGTTAACTTCAGTACACTATATCATTCTTTTTGAGAACTGGAAAACAAAATATCTCTACATGAACACACAGGTGCTATTAGCAATAACAGACAAATTAAACATTCACATACCCAAGAAATATATCTGTGGAAATCCACTTAGTCAAATGTTAACAAAAAATATGGCTATTCCTTCCTACAAATAACCTAGTATTTTTTAGGCATTCTTCCCTATTGGATAATTCTAGGAAAGCTAGAACATGTATTTCTTCCACATTCCACTTCTGATATTATACAAAAGACAGAAGAAGAGAAATTTCTAGGGAAGAGGGGGATGTCCTGGGATAAAGAGCTCTCTGCTCAGCTATGTACTGCAGTCATTATATAATGCAGTGCAGTCTCTGAACCAAGAGTAAATCTTCTACTGATTTATAAATAAAATCTAGTGAGTGGGTCAGTTCAATTCCAGTTAATATGATAGTTGAACTGTAAAAGTAAGTATACATGGACTTTCCTGATGCATAAGCCAAAAAATTGCATCTAGCTATGTATTTTCACCAATCTTTCTTCTCTAGCTGCTTAAGAAAACCCATTTGTGCCAAGGAAAATATTCAGTCACATTAAACTCAGGCATACACATTTGATTCCAACCATTTCCCTTAAAAAGTTGCTTATGACTTCCTAAAAATTGATTATGATTGTTTCTTCACACACACACACCCCTCTACCCCCAGTATATATTTTTTGGAAAATTAATGCTAAATTTCTTTTTAAAAAATAAATGCACAAGAAAACATTTAGGATTTCACTCTAAATTATACAGTAAGACATGATTGGATGTGGCAGGCCCTGAAAAAAATCTGAATATCCCTAATACTAGTAAATATTTTCTGTGCTTAAAAGGTAAAAGCAACATGAGATGCTAAGTCCTATCTCTTTTCTGATTATGTTGTTCCTTTCAAAATATCTTGACCATCCTAAGAAGAAAATTATTTCTTGATCTTTACCAATTTTGTAATTTTGGAATATTAAAGATCACTAATTAGTCATTAGCAGACATAAAGGAAAAGATAATTTTTACAAACTTTTAATAACTGTGATTTTTGTGGCCAAAATTACTTCTGCTTACAAATCAAGAAATTTTTAAACAACTTGTTGTCAAAACTCATTATGCAAAGTTAAATTTTTATTGCAGAATCCTACCTTAAAGTTCCAAAAGAAATACAGGTTTCTATTGAATTTTTCAATAATTTACAGAATTATTGAGCAAAATTTACAATAACAAAGAGAGTTTTCAAACAACTTGTATTTGGGCAAAAAAAGTGTCATTAGGCCAATGATCCAACCAGTCAGTGATTTTTGGTTTCTGTCAATGGTACCAAGGAACATTTTGTGAAATAATATGACAGCTGCCTTCTATAACATTTCCTCAAAGGCAAAGGATACTTTATGAACATCTCTAACTTCCTTGCCATACTTCCTATGATTCTTTTATTAGCTAATGTATCTAAACCTTTTCTGAAGTTCATATGTTGACCTAGAAAACCTCTAAGGAAGAAGAGTCCCATATGTTTCTTACCCACTGTGTTACATATTGCACCTCCCTGTATTTTTCCTAAAACATAGTTCTAGTATTCTGGGATTTAGTGACAAACTCTGTTTTTAACTTATCCAATATCCTTTGTCATATCCTTTGTCCAATATCCAATATCATAGACTTTCAGTCTGACATGACTGGATGAAAAGACTGCTAACAATGTTTAATCTTTAAAAAATAAAGACTTAAATTTAAGTGAGGAGAGCAAAGAATCATTAAGAAGAAATGATCACAACACATAAAAAATAGTCACTCTCAAATGTAAAATACCATAGGGCTTTATTAAGCTGGAGTTTGAGGTGGGGGAAGAGGGGGAAGAGGATCATATAGATTTAAAAACCTCCAATTTTTAAATCAGGGAAAGTCTTATAGAACCTCAGCTCTAACACTCTATACATCCACTTCAATCTCTCTCTCTCTCTCTCTCTCTCTCTCTCTCTCTCTCTCTGTCTCTCTGTCTCTCTCTCTCTGTCTCTCTCTCTCTCCTCCCACCTCACTATTTTTTATAATTTTACTCTTGTATTTTGGATGGATGTGAGAAAGAAACAAGTGGTGAGTAGAGGAACTGTATGTATAGAGAGATATTAAGCCTCTTTCTCCATTTCTAAAAAAACCTCTAATTTTTTTCATCTTTTACCATTGAAGTTCTGCCAATTCTTCCTTTTAAATGCTAACAATGGATAATAAAATCTTGGATTATGTTTCTATACAAACAACTCCATCCACTAGGATAACAAAAGGGAATTTTCCTTGAACTATTATTCCACTTTGTAGATAATGAATGTTCATATTCTTTTGATATATCATTTAGAAACTGCTCTCAACTGGGAGACATTGCTATATGAGTGGATAATATGATTTAGTGTTGTCATTGTCAATTTCTTATTTTCTACCTTCAGAAGAATTCTTCAGCTTGATAGAGAATTTTGTATTTAACAACTGAATTCCAGTTTCTCTTAAAGAATATTTATGTGTAATTATCTCAAAATTACTAGCAACCACAGAAGCTCAAAGTGTATGAAAGTAGAGTTAAAGGGTGGTTATGGACTACCAATGCATTAGCAATGCCAGAAAAATAATCTTTTCCAAATAAAATGTTAGTTTAGCACCTGGTTCCCCATCAGAAGTAATATTAAATACCCTAAAGAAATACCAGCCAGCATGTAGAAAAGAGGAAACCTTCAATAAGTTGGTTACCAGACACAACTCAGAGAAAGAAAATATTATATGAATGCAAGTCATATAATTATAGAGCCTACATAAAGTTAATCTTAATTTTAAAGTTTGACCAAACCAGAAGATATTAGGGTAGATAAAACATTTGTTTATGCCAAATTCTCAGTTGGAAACAAAAAAACAATCTTAGCAAAGGATACTAGAATAATAAGCCTAAATGAGGAATGCCTCCATTGCATCCTTCTTGACCAACCAGAGGAAATAGAGCCTCCATTTTTAAAGTCTTATCTGAAAGATCCTCTCAATGGGCTGAACAGCATGGTGACAAGTTTAACATGAAAAGAGAAATGGCTAAGCCAATACTTCTAGTGCACGCTGATGCTAGCATTAGTATTTCCTAGCATCATGTGGCTATTTACAATGTCAGTGCAAAATAATGTCAAAATTGGGTAACCATGGTTTATCTTGGAGAATTTCTCTTGAGTTAGGCCATTTAAAAAGACATAATGAATGTGAAATCACTTTGAAGTACCTAAAATTGCTCTACGAATGCAAAGTTCTGGTATTTTATGAAGACTTTCTACAAGGTCAGTTCTGTGTTGATATCAGATAGTTCATTCAAGCTATCCAATAAATAATGGTGTTGTCATTAGTTGTCTCTGTCCCTCTTCTTTAGGGTTCTAGGCTTTTTCATATATATCAGCTCAAGAGCAAATACACAGTAGATAATTCAGGGACATGATATTCTGAAATCAACATGAATGCAATTTTTACTCATATGCTATTTTATATTCTGAGAAGGTTAAAGAACAAGTTTCTCTGAAGTCAATAAATTATTTCATGATCATAGAATTCAGAAGACATCTAAGTTTCAGAATTATTAACCCAGCAAAGAGTCCTGACTGATGAAACTGTTTTAATTGTAGGCTGGTATTGTCACACTGCTCTAGACAGAGCTTCAGTTACTTTATGCCATCCGTGTCCGTAGTGGTCCTTTCCACAATGACACTTAAAGGAAATTCAAAATATGATTGAAATGACTGATCTCTGATGAAAAACTTTGAGAAATACAGAACTCTTTACATTTATGCTTTGGAAATGATGTAAAGATAAGAAAAGTAGCACCAAGATTTTAGTAGAGTGTCTTTAGGCATGACTCACAAAGTTTGGAAGATCTCAAAATTTAAAATAAAGTCTGTTATCAACTGGCACTATTTGGGAAAATGGCACCATCATCTTACGGCATTCTTAAAAGATACCTAAAAGCAGGAAAGCCCTAAGAAATCTGTAGCGAAAGTGAAACACCACATCCTAGGAATTCATTCTCCAAATGAATTAAAAGTAATGTGGCTGTTACTTCAGTTCTATATTTCCCTTGCTTATGTCAAAATATCCTCTGTAAATATAAAGAAGCCTTTTAAAACAAGATTTAACTGCAGAGGTCTTTTTTTTAAGACATACTGCCTGTCTCATTCAAGATTCAACTCAGCATACCCAGAATAATCACAAGGTTCCTTCCAGCTATGCCCACTGGGGTTAAAAGCCGTTCTGGCTCCCTAAACTTCATTAAACAGCTATGACTTTAGCCACTACGGACCTGAGGGAAACCCTTGTTTTACGGAAAATTGCTCTGAAAATTTGGTCAGTTCCTAAAACCTACCTGAAAAAAAAAAACAGAGGAAATTTTTAAAAGTAAAGTGGCTGTCATAAAACCCAACGTGAATTCCCTTCTCTAGACATCACTTAGCTGCAGATAGATGCTAAGGTACAAGCGAATTGTCAACTTCCCTATCTCTCCGTCCTCACTCATTCTCTCCCAGTTCGCTTCTGGAGCTCTTGACAGGTGTAGGGGGGCTGGGTAAGTGGTGGAAAGTGGGGATGGGAATTGGCCTGAAGCAACTTTATCCCACCTCCCCAGGTCCCACACAGAACAGAAAACCTTGCAGGGGCATGGGGGTGTCTGCATTCCCCCCTCCCCCCTCCAAGAGAAAGTTGGAGGGAAGGGCAGCTTATACATATGGGGATGTGGACAGACACGGGCACAGGTCTGGGTGGATGAAATGAGCAACTCTCCTTACCACTAGAGCGTCTGACGATGTTCTCCAAAAATGTGTTCTGCGGTGCCACCAGCCCTCTCTTGCCCCCCGGCATCCTGGGTCTGGGGAGCAGCGGCCAGGATCCGCGGCGGGGGAGGGGGAGGAGGGGGAGGAGGAGAAGGAGGAAGAGGAGGAGGAGCAGGAGGAGGAGGAGGAGGAAGAAGAAGAAGAAGCAGAGAAGAGAGAGGAAAAAGAGGAGGGGGAGCGGCGACCGGGTCCCTTAACTGTATCTCGAGCCCGACCCGGATGAGCAGCTCTGGGGAGGAGGATCAGGCAGTTCATGGTAGTAGCGCTCCCCTGGCTGCTGCTGCCCAGACTGTGGCGGTGCCGCACACGGGGCTCGGAAACTGCAGGCTCCGGCGGGCACAGTGCGCCTGCGCCGCCCCCGCTGTCGCTGTCCCACGGCTGCTGCTGCTGCTACTGCTGTTGCTGCCTTGACAAGGGTTCAGCATATCTGCTCTTACTCCCGGGAGCCCCAAACCGGGGAGCTGGGGAGGGGGCTGGGGGGAGAGGGGAATAGAAGAAGTGGACTCAAATCACCGCCCTCCTCATTTCTTCTTGCTTGAGACAGGAGAGACTTCGTCAGTCCTTGTTTTTTCTCTCTCGCCCCCACTCCACCCCACCCTTGTCTCTTAGGCAGCTGAACCCATACAGTCCAGCTGTGCCAACTTCTGGCGGAGGTTAGTGGTTGCTCCAGTCTTCCCTGGCGAAAGGAAGTGAGATCTCATAACCCAGTAAGAACCATGACTTGGGACAGGAAGAGGAGGAGGAGGAGGGAGAGAGAGAGACAGAGAGAGACAGAGAGACAGAGACAGGCACAGAGACAGACAGAGACAGACACAGAGAGAGCGAGAGAGAGACACGGAGAGAGAGAGACAGAGAGTTAGTTCTAAAGATTATTAGACTATGGGTAAGGAACGGTCTCAAACACATCTCCTGAATATCTGTGTCTCTGGACAGTGCCTACTCCTGAAAACCGCCGTGGCTGCAGTAGAAGTCGTGCTGACCCCGGTTCTGGGACCCATTTCGACCGATCGCAGAGCAGGAACTAGAGTTGAGTGGAGCTGATGCGGGCAATTTCTTCATTCCAGGAAAACATATCAAATCAACAAGCATTAATTAAGCTCCTACACTGCCACGTGAAGCTGCTACTACCCTCCAGCTGCGGGAGCCTGAGCCTCCTTAACTGTCCAAGAGGAAAGGAAATATACGGGCGGGCATTAGTAACCTCCCACTAATGCTAAATTGACGCTTAATTTCTCTACATTTGCTCAGTCCTATGAGGAGAAAAGGGTGAGAAGCGCAGGAAGATCTTCAAGGGTTAGCGAGAGTGGTACGCTGACAGGTGAAAGTGGAGGAGAGGTTCTGCAACGAGAAGCAATTGCTAAGGATGTTGCTTACTAAGCTGGGAGAATACACGTAACAATCGCCCAAAAGTTATCAGGAAGGTGCCAGCACTAACTCGAGGAGATGCTGGGGGGAAGGGTGAATAATTTCTGAGTGACAAAGAAGGGACTGGGAGGTGTGGGGGTACGGTGATTAGTAGGCATAGGCGTAAGACTTTTTGAAATTGTGGGAGAGCGGGCAGTGCACTCGAGAGCTAGAGAGAGGCTCAGAGAAAGAACTGCCTGTATACAGCACTGCTTTATACTTGATACCCCAGGGAGGAAAAATGATGTGCTAAGGCCCCGAATCTGCTTGACAAGATCAGAGCTGGGAGCGGAGGGAGAAGAACTAATAACTGAACACCACCTATAGGAGTTGGGGACTAAAACTGTCCACTCCCCCCCCCCAGGCAAACCAGGCAGCCAAGACAGCTCGAGTTAAATGTTCCGTAGTTCTACTGATCTGCTCCTCGGCAGTACGGCATAGGTGATCCCCGAGCCCCAGATCTAGAGAAAGAAGAGGGAAAGAGGGAGCAGGGGAGTTGAATATAACCGTCTCTGAGCCTGACTGGCTCCCACCCTCGAAAAAGGGAGCTGCGGAAGCCGATCGGGTGTGGGCATAAAATCCAGCTCTGGGTGTGTGGAGAGGAAAGAATAGGATGAGGGATGCCCTCTACTGCTCTTAGATTTGTTGGAAGAAACAAAAAACGCCTCTTGTCATACAAGATAAACCTTGCCAGGAACTGATGGCGTCTCTTTTATCAGTGAGGGGGCTTAGGGATCACCTTGCCACCTCCTAACCTAAAGAAGAGAATAGAGAGTCTTTCTACACCTGTTTAGAGAAAGGACTTCTCACCAGCCCGCGAGATCTCCAGCAGCGACCAGAGACCATCCCTCCCGTCGTTGGCAACCCAGTTCGGTGCCTATGCCATTGCTTATTATTGGGGGAGGGAGTGGGAACAGTTGCTACACATCTGAGATCTGCTTGGGTTTATCATTTTCCCTCCCCCACCCCCACCCCCCAAGGCTTCCTTCCACACTGCATGCAAGCACTTTGTTTTGCACGGATCCTTGCAGCAAAAAAAAAAAAACAAAAACCACCTAGAGAATCTTTTCCAAAGAGTAAGGAACCTAACCAATTCACACATTGAAACCTCAGACCTATTCAAACAACGAAAAATACATATGTACATCTTTTCTTAAGTGAAGGTAGATATTTTATCTACATAGCGGTTTGCATGTTTTAATAACATGCTGTGGGTGCTGTTGCATTCGTGAATCGCACCTGCCACAGGGGCAGGAGCTGAAGGTGGCGGGAGCTTCTTTGCTGCTGAGACCAGGCAGCTAGCCAGAGTGACTTACTCTAGCAATCCTCTGTAGTGAGCTGGCTAGGCCAGATTGCCCCCTCCTGGTGGCTTCTCACGCTCCCTTCTTTCAGGCCAGGCTCATATAGGACTAGGAACTAGCCATTTGTAGGCTTATTTAATGAGGAAGAGGAGGAGGAGGAAGAGGAGGAGATGAAGAAGAAAGAAGAAATTCCACAAGTAGAAAAGAAAGTGTGAATTTTAGAAATTCAGAATAATACTTTCAAAGCTGTCCTGCTTGTCCATTTCCCTCTAAACTTCTTTCCTTTTCTATTGATTTGAAGATGCTTCAATGACTCATTAATTTATTTCCTCTTTAAAATAAAATTTGGCAAAACAATCACTAGCTCCCACTTCCTCTTCAATAAGAAAATAAAAGCGCTATCCTCATGTAATAAATAAGCATAGTCAAATAGATGTTTGCCATGTCTAAAAGAATGTATATATCCTTCTGAACCTTGGAACTACTACCCCTCTGTCAGGAGGTGACTATTTCATGCTTCATTATGTATCTTCTAGAGTCTTGATTGGTCAATGATTACAGTTCTTAAGTCCTTAAAAGTTGTTTTCCTTTGCAATGTTTTGTTATTATGAAAAATGGTCCAATCCTGTTTACTTCACTCTAAATTATTCAGACAAGTGTTCCCAGATTTTTCTGAAATCATCCCTTTCCTCATTTCTTATGGCTCAATAATTCCTTACCTCAGCAGTTTCAATATTTCAAGACACTCTTGAAAATCTAACTTCAAGGATTTTAAATTAGAGGTTAAATGAGAGATGCTTTCCAGAAGCAGCCACAAATACGGGAAAAGGAGGAAATAAGATAATGTATGTAGAAGCAAACTCATAGTAGACAACACAGAAGTGTATAGATGCCCATGCTTGCTGTTCACCTCTGGGTTTTACTTAACATTCCACTGCCCACTGTAACAGTATATCTCTGGGGAATCATTTGCATAAGGTCGAAAATTTCACCTGCTGAACTGCTGAAAGAGGAGAGGAATAGGATTCTCATTTTCCTCCTTTGGACCCTGATTTTGGAATGTATGCATCTCAGTCTTTTCCAGAAGCTCTTCTTCTCTCACCAGGCTGACCTAATCTCTAGTTCCCACTCTATGTGAAGTGGAGAAGAGGAGTAAGAGGAGTCGGTTAGCATGTGTGAAGTAGAATTATGGAAAAGGCAATGTGCCCTGCCCCTTCCCCCCCCACCACCACCCCTAACCAGATCATAAATGATATTGAGCCTACTGGAGCTGGAGTCATGCTTTGAAACAGAAAGTTATTGTGAAAAGTTTGTAAAATATCCAATCAAGATGGTCTTCTCTCCTTTAATCAGGAGTCCTGAGCCAGAACAAAATCCTAACAATTTTCCAACAGTCTATTTTTCTCTGTCCCTTTATTTTTCTCTCTGCAAGCCCTGCTGGCCATTGCCCTTCCCTATGGCTTTCCATTCACAATAATGAAGCACACAAATAAGAATCACATGCTGAGCATTTCTCCTCAAGCCACAAAGGACTCTGTCCAAACCTCTCTGCCCTTGCTGTCTTCTCTCTCCTCCCAAGATTTCCACTCTGCCTGTCTTTTAAGATGCAGAGAGAGCAGACTGTATTTTCCCACTTCAATACTATACACAGAGACTCACATAAACAGATATTACACTTTATTTCTGCTACCAGAAACTGATCTCCAGTACTCTGCTTCATCACTGTTTCCCATCTACTGTAAATAGCTTTCTATTCCTCTTCATTCTTGTCTGAGTATATTAGCTCACTCTTCCCAAAGAGGACATTCTTTTAGCATATTCAAGACATATTCATAGTTACTTGCAGAAAATTGTCTGTTTTATTTCTTCTTCAGATATAACTAAAGCAATATATAGCCGTCTTCTGTATTTATTAATAATCACCTAAGCTAATTTTTATTAGTTTATACAGGAATATAAAAGTCCTTTGGGGTCACATGTGTTTTCTGATAAAGTTATAGACTTTCAAAAGGACTTTGGAAATTATCTAGTTTAACCCAGATTTGAAATAGAGTAGTAGCTAGAGCCCTGGACCTGAAGTCAGGAAGACCTGGGTTCAAATCCTGTCTCAGATACTAGTGATGTGACCCATAAGAGTTTATCTTTTCTGTGCCTCAACTTCCTCATCTGTGAAATGGAGGGGAGGTGAATTCTATAGCCTAGAGGTCCCTTCTACCTCTGAAATCCATGAACCTTCTCTTTTTAACGTATGAATTTCTGCTACGAGCCCTCTCCTTTTTTCTCTCTTATCTCCCATGAATTCAGCTATCATCTCTATGCAGTTAATTCTCAGATCTACATATCAAACTACCATCTCTCTCCTGAGTTCCACTCTTGCATCCAAATGTGTATTCAACATTTTCCACTGGGATGTCCAATAGGCATCTCAAACTCAACATAGGATCATAGAATTATTTAGAGAGCTGAAAGAGACATCAGAGACCAACTAGTCCAATTCTCTTATTTTACAGATAAGGAAACTGAGGTCACATAGGCAATAAGCATGAGAAGTAGGATTTGAACCCATGTGCTCTGACTAGGGAGCCAATGCCCTTCTCCTTATACTGAAACAGAGTTTGCTATCTTTCTCCTTGACTCACCCTACTTCCTAATTTAGCTATTTATGTTTTGCGTTTAAATTCCTTTCTAATCCAGCCCCAGGCTATATTGGCTGTTGGTATATTACTTCTCTTCCTACACTTTATACTCCAACCAAACTGGCCAACTGTTCCCCATCTACAACATTCTATCTCCTCCTTCCTCCATACCTTTGAACAAATTGTTCCTCATACCTAGAATGTTCTACCTCCTCACCTTCACCTCTTAGTTGCCAGGAAGGCTCAATGCAAGTGTTAGATCACTCATGACCTTTCCAGATTCCCCAACTAATCAGTGTTAACCTTGAATTCATCACTGTGTTTTTATTTTGTATATATCCTACATTTGCTTAACTGTGAACATATAAAGTTACTTTCTTGAAAGAAGTCTTTATCCCATTTTTGTCTTTAGGGCCCCAGTGCCTAGTATGTACTCAGTCATTTTCACTTGTTCCCAACTCTTCCTGACCCCAATTGGAGTTTTCTTGGCAGAGATGCTGGAGTGACTTGCCAGCTCCTTCTCCAGCTCATTTTCCATATGAGGAAACTGAGGCAAACAAGGTGAAGTGACTTGCCCGGGGTTACACAGCTAATAAGTGTTTGAGACCAGATTCGAACTCAGGAAGATGAGTCTTCCTGACTCCAGGTCCACTCTATCCACCATGATAGATAGATACGTGGGGCAGCTAGGTGGATAGGAGATTAAAGACCTTATATGACATCCAAGATCATACAAGTAAATTGGTAATGATGTCAAGACTAGAACCTAGGTCTCTTAATTCACAGTACAACATTCTTCTAAATATCATAGGTTTTAGACCTGGAAAGCCCCTTAGTAATCATCTAATCCAATTCATCATTTTCACAACACTGAACTGACAGGTTATTTTGGATTTTTTAAGCTATAAATCAAGTGGAACAGTGGATGGAGTGCTGTGCTAAGAGTCACGAAGACCTGAGTCTAAATTCAGTCCCAGTTACATCCAAAAGTCATTTGATTGCTGCCTGCCTCAGTTTCCTCACTTGTAAAATGGGAATATTAATAGCATCTGCCTGCCAGGGTTGTTACGAGAATCAAATGAGATAATGTTTGTAAAGTGCTCTGCAAACTTAAAAATGCTAGCCATTTTATTTATTTATTATGTAGCTGCATGCTATATTTTTTAAAAACCCTTCATTCTATTAGCCCTGTATAAATAAGGGTCTACTATTCTTATGGTGCATTTTATATAAGCAGATTCTTACAGTTTCATGGTATGTTGTGGCAGCACCGTCTCAAAGAATTCAGAGTCAGATCACCTCTAATCCAAGAGCAGGCATTTATTGAGGATTGACGCCCCTCAGAAGCGGGCTAGGTTCCAAGAGGAACCAACGACTTAGAAACACAACACAAGCAAATTTATGGTGTAATGATGCTGCTCACACAACAGAAATGAATATTAAAAAGGCAGGAGGGATTTGTTAAGAGATTAGATGATGGGGATGGTTCCCTTCTATGGTTCAGTGGTCAAACATCCTGGTCATGCTCCCCTGCTGTTCGCTAACTATTGTGGCCCTGTCGGGTCAAGATGGATAGTTAGGTTGTGGTCCTGTCTTGGGCTAAATGGATGATGTGATTGTGGTTGAGTACAAGAATACACCTGTTCAAATATGTGAATTGGATCTGGGGACAGGAGCTAGCTAGTGTTGTCTGGGGGGTCTGTGGTTGTAGTTAAAGCCAGATTTGTGTGGTTAACTCAGGACATGCCTACTGTCCATTGGAGCCCATAAAGAAGTTAGAATATTAGTGCTGGGGGCAGCTTTATTAGGATTCCATCAAGATACCTTTGTCAGTGCAAAGGAAAACACAATGAACACCAAAGCACCTAGGTATCCATCATTTATTTTTCAGTACTAATGAAAAGGGGGGGGGGGGCAGGAGGAAATTCTGGAAAGAATTTTGAAATTATTACAACTCAAGTCAAGTTAAATATAACAAACCCTGAATTAACTAGTCCTAAGGAATAGAGTGGTAGACTGAAGGAAGGTACTAAGATAGAAATTCTAGAATGCTTTGCCATCAGTAACTATGTGCTTTAGACAAACCACAGAATTTATCACATGAGAAGAGGGAAAGGAGCAAGTATTTTATTAAACACTTCCTGGTATGTTACAGATTCTTTTTACAAATATTTCTCATTTGATCTTCACACCAACCCTATGAGAAAGGTGATATTATTAGTAGTTCCATTTTACACATGAAGAAACTGAGGCAGAGAGAGGTTAAGTGACATGGCCAAAGTCACATAGGTAGTAAGTTTCCAAGACCAGATTTGACCAGAGCTCAATCCACTGTGCCACCTACATGGGAGAAATAAGAATCAGAGAGAAGGCATTGATTTTTTTTTGGTTAGGAAAAGGAGATGGTGGAGTGGGAAGGGATTTATTGTAAAAATTCAATACTTAAATAAAAAATTCATTTCCCTTGCGGTATTGTAATAGGAATAGCTCTTCTATACTTGAACCAATAGTAATGAACCTCAGAGAGAGATTATGGTTGCTGGGTCACAATAGAATAGAAGCTAACTAAACTGCAGGCTTAAACAAACAAATAAAAAAGAGCCTATATGTGAAAGTATAGACTTATGAACACAGTAACTTGGGAGGCAATTATTTACCTTAGCAATGGATTCAACCACAGGTTCCTTCCTAGAATGTTAGTGATGAAAAGGGCAGTAGAGAACATTCTACAATATCCTATCTTCACAAATTAGGAAACTGAGGCCCAGAGAGGTTGTAATTTATATGAGGTCGTACAAGTGGGTAATAAAGAGCTCCATAAGAATTCCCCTAGTACATTTAACATTTATCTGATTTATAGAAGTTTTATTCATACATAACATTTTTAGAAATATGCATATGACTTTGATCATATATGTGTTGCATGGAAAGTCAAAAATAAATATGAAATAATATGGGATGCCCACCAAAGAGATGATAGATGTACATGCTAACTGTGCCACACAAATTCAAAAGCTGAAGTATATAAATTTTCAAGGAAGTTATATCTGTTTTGTTGAGGTAAGTAATAGCTTTTTCCATCACTAACACTGGAAGACAATTATCATATTTTAGAAGGCAATGATATTCCAGGTAATCTAGCACCAGAAAGAATCCAGCTAACCTAAAATGATTCCTTTCCAGGATACTTAGGCTTAGTTTTAGTTTTAAAATGTATTTTCAACCCCCTGTAGAAAATAAAAGTTTGGATCAAAAATTCATTCTCTTCTTGGTATAGCAGGTATGTCATAGTCAGTCAGTCTGTTAACAAGCAAATACTTATTTAAATTAAACACTTTCTATGTGCCAGGAACTGTGCTAAAGGCTAGGGATACAAAGAAAAGCAAAAAACAAATCATGGACCCTTCTCTCAAGGAGCTTACATACAGTCTAGTGGGGGAGACAGCATGCAAACAATTATGTACAAATAAGATGTAGACAAGATAAATTTGAACTAATCAAAGAGGGCATTAGCATCACACAAGACATTCCATCTGCTGACACCAAGCACATATTAAGTGCCAGGCACCGTGCTTAGCACATTTTATAAATATTATCATTAAGGAGGATCAGAAAAGGCTTCTTCCAGAAGTTAAGGTGTTACTTGAGATTTGAAGGAAGCCAAGCAAAGCCAGGAGGCAGAGATGAGAAGGGAAAAAAACTCCAACCATGGGGGATAGCTAGTGAAAATGCCCAGAATCAAGCGATGGAGTGTCATAGAAACACAAAGTTCACCCTGGAAGGGATTGCTTCCTGGATGGGTCATCCACTTTAACAAGAGAGGCCATCCACTATTTCTAGGTCATCACCAATCAGCTTGATTTTTGTCTTGCCACTAGACTTCAATGACCCTGGAAGAGAGAGTGAGGCTGACAGCTTTGTGCAACTCTGCCTCACGTAAATCCAAATCATGCACGAGTCAAGACATCACCCATCACATTGTGATGTGATTGGTCCTCTTTGAAAACAGTGTCAATAACAACAAAAATGTACCACTCAAAACAGGGGCTTATCTATTTAAGGGAAATAAGGGAGAGACATTTTATAGCATTTCAGAATCATGATCCACTGTTCAATTAATCAGTGGCAATTTATTTCAAGATACATAAGTTCCCATTTTCAGTAGTTTTAGTGCAGCTGTAGGAAATTAGGGGCACGGTAGAATGTTGAAATTGGAATTAGGAAGGCCTGAGTTCGAATCCTGAATCATACACTTACTAGCTGTGTGACTGAGCAACTTGCTTACCCTGTCTGAGCATAACTTTCCTCATCTACAGAATAAGAATAAGAATAGTACCTTCCTACAAAGTTATTGAGAAGACCAAATAAAATGATATCTGTAAAATGGGCTTAGCACAGTGCCTGACACAAAGTAGACATTTGGTGTTAGTAGATGGAGTGTCTTGTGTAAGGAACAGCAACTGGGCCAGTGTCACTAACATGAAGTACATGGAAGGAAATGAGGTGTCAAGAGCAATGGAAAAGCAGAAGGGGTACAGGTTAGGATGGGTTTTGAAAACTAAGCAGAAGATTTTATATTTAATCCTTGAAGTGACATGGAGCCACTGGAGTTCATTGAATAGGGAGTGACACAGACCTGAGCTTTAGGAAACATTTGGGAAGCTGAGTGGAGGGTGGACTACATTTGGGAGATACATGAAGAGGAAAGACTGACCAGCAGGCTATCTCAACAATCTAGGTATAAAGTGGTGAAGGTCCTCACGTTGGTATTGGCAGTATTAGAGAAGAGAAGGGGACACACAGGAGATATGTTTATAAAGTTAGAGATGACAAGGCTTGGCAACACACTGAATATGGGAGTAAGAGACAGGGAAAGAGAAGTCTAGGGTGACCCAGATGTTACAAGCCTAAGTGACTGTGAGAACAGTCAGTGTTGCCCTCAGTGGGAAAATAAATTAATTGATTGATTAATAAATTAGTAAATAAATAGATAAATAAATGGGAAGAGATGAAGGCTTTGGGGGAAAGATAACCAGTTCTTTTTTGAACAGGTTGAATTTAAGATGTCTACAAACATTCAGTTTGACATGTCCTACAGTAAGTTGGAGATGTAAGACTGAAGGTCAGGAGAGAGATTAGTGTTGAACAAATAAATCGAAGAACTATTGTTGAAAAAATATTTTTCAGCATCAAGAAATGAAAGTGACCAAAGATTTGTGGACTATTCAAAAGCTTCAGCCCTGTATATAATAAATATTTTCTTCAAGGAAAGAATTAGAAATTGCACACAGTAACAGGCACACTGTGCGATGACTGATTTTGATAAACTTAGCCCTTCTCAGCGATGCAAGAACCTAAGACAATTCCAAAGGGCTCGTGATGGAAAATGCCATACAAATCCAGAGAAAAAACTATGGAGTCTGAATGCAGATTTGTTTTGTTTTGTTTTGTTTTCTCATGGTTTCTCCCATGTGTTATAATTCTTCTATACAACATGACTAATGTGAAAATTTGTTTAATAGGAATGTATATGTCAAGCCTATATCAGATTGCAGGCTGTCTTGGGGAGGGAGGGGAAAGGGAGGGAGAGAAAATTTAAAACTTATGGAGATGAATGTTGAAAACTAAAAATAAATAAACAAACTAATAAAAAAGAAAAGAATTAGAAGACACTAGATGTAGGATAAATCACAGTATGAAAAAAAAATGAAATTGATTCCTCCTTGACAGGAAACTACTGGTTTCCTAAGTAGGTTTTTTTTCAGAATTATCTCTCCATGCATAGTTAAATCATTGACTGATTATAGCAAAAGTAAAAATCAATTTCAAATTCAATATCGAAATCACAAAGTCACAGAATATCAGAGCCAAAAATGTTGTGAGAAGCCAAGTTCAAGCTGTACCTGAATGAGAATTTTCTCTATAATGCACCAGACAAGTAGTCATCCAGTGTTTGCTTACAGACCTCTAGTGAGGGGGAACATCCATGGGTCATCTTTTCTGAATGTGCTCTAATTTTTTTCTAAAATTAGCCAGAAATTAATAAAGTACTTCAAGTGGGACCCAACCAAGACAATTACACTGCAGTATACCTTTTACTTCCTCCTTCTAGACACTCTTTCTTCCTTTATTCTGCCTTGAACACCATTACTCTGTTTGGCTACCATGTCACACTGTTGATTCATACATGGTTTTATGTGAGCTTTTATGGACATAAAGTCCATTATTTACAATACCTCTTCACTAACTACATCTCCATCACTGAAGGAATAGTTGGTAGTTATTGTTATCAACTCAAATGTAGACCTTGACACTTGTTTTCATTAAATTTCATCTTATTTTATTGGGTCCATTTTTAAAATTATAGCAACTAACATTTATATAGTGTTTTAAGATTTTCAAAGCACTTAGCATACTCATTTGAGTCACAACAGTCCTGTGCGGTAAGTACTATGGGCACTTTCTTCTCATTGGAAACAGAAGATCAGAGACATTGACTTTCCTATCATCACATAACTGACAACTTTGAGCAGCAGGATTTGAACTCAGGTCTCTTTTATCTATAAGTACAGAATTCTTCCTAAAGTGTTATGTTGCAACAATAACCTGTTGTAGTATTTGTGAATCCTGACTCTTATCATTTATTGTTTTAGCTATCATTATAAGCTTTATGTCATTTGTGATTATAACAAGCGTACCACCTGTATCTTTGTAGAAGTCATTAATAAAAATCAACATTGAGAGGATATTGCATGTAATTACAATAGCTCTCATCTAACTGGTTGGAAAAATTATTAACTCCAAAAAATGGGAAATAGACAAAAGTAAAGAAATTGACTCCCATTATTTCCATTTCAGAGAAAAAATTTGACTAATGCAAAATAGTTGGCATAAAGAAGGTGCCAAAGAAAGTTCAGAAACCAACTCAGCTAGTTTTACTATCTAAATATACAATAGACAAATCAGCATCATCATAATAATAATATTCTTTCCAGTGCACAAGGCAGTGTATAAATGACAAATGAGTGGTATAGATAATAAGTCCTTTGTGAGTTGGAAGGAAAAGGAGATCCTCATAAGCTAAGGTTGTAATGAAAGGCACTATGGAGTAGGTAAGACTGTAGCTGGACCTTGAAGGATGGCTCTGAATTAAACAAGTAGAGAGGATATGGGAAAGAATTACGGGTGGAAAAACAGACTGAGTTGGCAAACAGGTTAAGATCAAAGCACAAAGATGGTGAATACCCGAAACAAGATGATGTAAAAAGTATCAAGTATCACGATAGTGGGAGACGAGGTTAGAAAATTAGGTGGAGGCTAGATGATATGAAGCTTTGAATGTCATCCTGAGAATTGAAATTTTTAATGTTATCCTCTAAACATTGCTGTTCAGTTGTTTCAGTTGTGTCTGACTCTTCATAACCCCATTTAGGATATTCTTGGCAAAGAAAATCTTTCTTAGTGAAGTGGTTTGCCATTTCCTTCTCCAACTCATTTTACAGATGAGGAACTGAAGCATATGGGGTTAAGTGACTTGCCCAGGGCCACACAGTTAGTTTCTGAAGCTCAATTTGAACTCATGAAGATGGGTCTTCCTGACTCCAGGCCTGGGGCTCTACCCACTGTGCCACCTAACAGCTTTGTGTAAACATTGGAAGCCTGTGAAAATTTTAAGAAGTTTAATTTCAATTAACATGTAAAATAGATTGAAAAGGGAAGAGAGACAGTGATGAGGCCAGTTAGGAAACTCCCAGATTACTCTAAATGTTAGGTACCAAGGGATAACAATGATACAAATACCCTTGGCTTCAGGGCCTAGGATTCTATCAATCAGTGTTTATTTGTTGATCAAGGGGAACCAAATTACAATGGAGAGAATACTGCTCTTGGGGTCATTCTAAATTTTACTTTCCTCACTTGCTAGTTGTGTGACCTCAAGGAAGTTCTATAACTTCTTTATCTTCAGTTTCTTCATCTGAAAAATATGGATAAAAATACTTGTTATGATTGTTTATTATTATTTAATTATGATTATTATTTACTAATTAACAATGTCATTATCATTAATGGACTCTAATATATGTAAATGTATATTATTGTTGCTATTTTTATTATAGAAAATCATTCTCATCTTTTATGATGGAGTTCAGATTAAAATGGTCCTGAGGCAAATCACTGTCCTATATTCTTTAATATATAATGGTCTGTGCACTATTATTACACTAGTGGATAAAATAACTTTTCTGTAATTAAATAAAAGTGTTAGGCTATAAGCTCATCTTCTATAGCCTCCTTGAAAGCATATTTGGTGCAACTTGAGTAGCAGGCAGGACAATAAGGATGTTACGTATTGTGTTTTGGGCACATGATTTTGGTTTCTTCTAGGTCACTACACAGGGTGTCTCTAAATTCTTAAGGCTATTAAAGCTTAAAACTGCATTAAGACTATTGGGACACCAGATCTTTTGAAAACTTTTTAGCTAGCATATAGTACATATTTGGTATGGCAATAACTATTTAAAATATTACATTTTTAGGGATTAATATTTATGTCTGGGTCATTATGGACAATAGTTTATTCAATCTGTGATAATGCTCTGGCTCTACTATTGTTTGTTAGTTGAGTTCTTCAGGATATTTTGAGGTCTATATTTGTAATATGGAGATTGATTATCTATTTTTATAAATACATAATATATATATTAAAAATATTTAAAAGTTTACAAAAAATAGTTATTGGTCTATAATTCTAACCAAAAGGTCATGTCTTGCGAGATATGTTTTTGGCAGATGCTGGATTTTTGCCATCTATACTGAAGTGTTGCAGTTTCTACCATTTTGCTGAATCATCTGCATTAATCATTAAGTCCAAGTTCCTTAAGGATAGCCATTCTATATAAGCTCCTCAATTACACAAAAATCTCTACATCCAGAAATAAACCAAGACAGCTATTTGTTTGACACTTTTTGATATATTGTTGTCTGAGTTCACATAGCTATGTTGTTGTGTGAATTCATGTAGCCGTAGGATCCATAGGGCTCTTTTTTATTTCACTTTTGAGTCTCAGTCATCTTATAGGTTCCACCCACAATAACTCATTGTTACTATTACTATTATTATTATTATTGTTATTGACAAAATAATGGTTTCACTGTGTCTGTTAACAACCTATTACTGGACAATGAAGTGATGCCTTCTTGTTCTAAATGTATTTTAGAGTTTTTAATCTGTGTATCTTGTGCTTTAAGAATGTCTATCAATACTCTTCTTTTACGGGAAGGAAATATTCGTCTTTCCAGATCGGCATATAGAATGATGGGCCCCATATGTTCCATTAATATTATATGGGCTGTTAGCGTAACCTTACATGCATCCAATTTCCCTAAGCATCAGCCCTCTGACACTACATAGATACATACTGTGAGGTAGCAGGACTCCTGACAAGCTGAATGTTAATCTTTGATGGTGTGCACTTATGTGAGGAGTTTCTTTAGATGACTGGAGAACTTCCTGACTTTTAAATACAACCAACAGCATTCACAGTCACAGAAATGTAAAGAGCACTCCCCCTCCCCCAATACATCCTACAGCTCTAGAGACTGCTGAGATTGTTCTCACTCCTAGTTTGAGAAGAGCTCTTATCTTACTCCCACCCAAAGAGCCCATTTATTCTTGTGTATTATTTGGTCTTTCTAATCTGCATAATTGGAGAAGGAAATGACATACCACTCCAGTATCTTTGCCAAGAAAACCCCGAATGGGGTCACGAAGAATCTGACACAATTGAAATGGCTGAACAACAATAACAAAAATCTGCATAACTTCCCTGATTTCTATTTATCCCTTGTTTTGATGAAGATGTTTACTAGCTATCTGTGATAGTCTTTTGGTGGGAGGAACTGGCAAATGTAAGCTAAATGCTATCCTCCCTTTGAGAATAGTCAGGAAAAATACAATTTATTCCGAACTTATTATATCTTTACACTACCAATATTTGATGTGTGAAAAGATATGATTCTAGCTCAATATCCCCTTTGAAGATAGGTGAGGGAAGGAACAAATAGACATTCAGGCACTTCTGCTGCAGACTGCACAAAGGTAAAAATCACAGTTCCCTTGGAACACAGTGAGCCAAATCCCAGATCAGATATTATTTCATGACACATTGAATCCAGCTGTCTTCATATATTAACACAGCCCACAAACATATATCTTAAGCACAGATATTTTCCAAATCTATTTTACAGTTATGAAAGTACATGTACATTAGGATAGTTGTTATATAAATGTTAATCACTCTAACTGTTTTTTCCAATTCAGTTTCTATTTCAGAATGCCAATAAGTCTTGACAAATATGTCATATGGTAATAGTCTTCTCCTTGATGTTGTTATTTTGATATGAAAGAAATGATTATTAATAACCAATTATGGGGGGAAATCAGGTTTTTTCCTTGTCCTATTTCCTTGTTCAAAGCCCAGCCATTGGAGGACATTACAGACTTTGGTCAAAAATTTGGCCCACCTAGACCTTCTTATCCAAGGTAAATTCCTGCCCATTGTGTTTTACTCACGCAAATTTGGGTGGAGGTCCTTTGTCTACATTATCCAATGGCATATAAACTGGGAGCCCACCACGGTGGGAGTTCTTTGGCATTTGAGAGTGTCACTGGCTCTTTTATTAATAAAATGCTAAGATTATTAATAAAATGATTAATCACCCAGAAACTATGTCTCTTGAACTTTTTAAACATTATAAATGGTTCTTGCCTAGAGACTGATATATTTGTAGGTGTTGCTTGCATCCAATGCTTCAGTGTCACCTCCAAATTCAAGCTCAAAATCTAAAGTTCTATCATTCCTTGTTCTATGTTAAGAATGTTATGCCAATTGAGTCCAAGTGACATTTTGATATCATTGGTAAAAGATTCCACAAGATGAAGGAGCTATTAAAATGCTTTTGTTGGAGGTATATAGCTTACTGTTATCTATGAATATAAAGTGATTATTAAGATGTTTTGATTCAACTCTCTCTTTAAGATAGCAGCCATACTTATTTCTTTTTTATAGGAGATAATGATATAAATGGAATATAGAAGTGGAAAGTATAAATGGAATACAGAAGTGTCTTCCATGTGGACTTCAAATACTCCAGAATTATCACCCTACTTGGGTCTACTTTTTGTATGTGCAATGTGAGACCAAGTCCCTGATCTCAAGGCATTCACAATCTGATGAGGAGGAGGAGGAGGAGGAGGAAGAGGAGGATAATCTAATATGCAAACAACTGTGAATAATTGGAGATAATTTTAGAGGAAAGGTACTAAGGTTAAGAAGGGTACCAGAAAAGCTTATTTTAGAAGGTAGATGTTAACTGAGATTTGAAGGAAACCAGGGAAGCTATGTGGCAGAGACGCCAGACATAGGGAACAACCAGCGAAAAAGAAGTCAGGAGATAGAGCATCCTGTGTAAGTGTAAGAAACAGCAGGGATCCCATTGTCACCGGATCATAGGGTACATGGAAGGGAGTAAGTATAAGAAGACTGCAAAGGTAGAAGTGGAATAGGGTTATAAAGGGCCTTGAAAGCCAGAGAATTTATATTTGATCCTTGAGGTAACAGAAAGCCACAATGTATATGCAAATGATCAGATCTGCATTTTAGGATAAGTGTAAGATGGGTTGAAGTGAAGAGGAATTGAGACAGGTAGTCTGATCAGAAGGTTACTGCAATGATCCTAGAATTAAGTGATAAGGAACTGTACCAGGATGGTGGCAATGTCAGAAAAGAGAAAAGAAAGGTGTTAAAAAGATGGAAATGCCAGGATTTGACCATTATTTGTATACAGGCAGTGAAAAATTGTGAGAAGTAGAGGATGACAGTTTCAAGCCTATGTGACTGGGAGGATTGTGGATTCCTCAATAGTAATAGGGAAGTTAGGAAGAGGCAAGATGTTGGAAGGAAAGAATGAGTTCAATTTTGGAAATGTTGAGGTTAAGATGTTTATGGGACGTCCAATTAGATGCCCAACAGGCAGTTAGAAATGTGAAACTAGGTCAAGAGAGATTAGAGATAAACAAGTAGATCTAAGGTCCACCTACACAGAGGTGATAATGAAACCAAGGGAGCAGATGAAATATATTTTCATATACGTATATGAAAATATGGTGAAAATATATTTTAAAGAATATAGAGGCTGGAGCAGAGCCCAGATGGCAGAGTGAAAGCAGGATTCATCAGAGCTCTCCCATAAATTCCTATCGGGTCCCTCTAAGAAGTGAATTTGAACAAATTTTGAGGAAGCAGAAACCACTGGGAGATAGAGTATGGCAGATTTCCAGCACAGGCCTGGTCAGGAAGGTCAACAGGAAGGATCTCTTGTGCCTGGCTGGGAGATTGCAGAGTACACAGGCTACACAAGCGCAGACTCGGCCATAGAGGAACAAAAGCAGGCTTGGCTCTGGAAATTCAATCACCAGTAGCAGTGCCAATCCCCAAACCTCTCAGTGCAGGATGGAGTCTCTTGGAACTGGGTGAGAAAGAAGCACAGGGCCTATGGCAACAGCAACAGCTGCTTCTGGGGATATCAGCCCACAGACAAGTCACATACTTGAACTTCTGGGAGCCATGATGGCAGAGTAAAGTTAGGGCTCTCATTTCCCCTTTCTTTTTTTGAGGGGGAAAGGCAAGGCAATTGGGGTTTAAGTGACTTGCCCAAGGTCACACAGCTAGTAAGTGTGTCAAGTGTCTAGGCCAGATTTGAACTCAGTCCTCCAGACTCCAGGGCTGGTGCTCTACTCACTGTGCCACCTAGCTGCCCCTTCTTAACCTTGAACTTGCTCCTTTTTAACTTTGTAAAACCTAGAGAATATTGCCCAAGGAAAAACCCAGAAATACTGGATCCTAAGAGTCCAACAGTCTTTTAGCTTGGGAGGCTAGGGAGATCAAAGGGAAGGGTCCCTCCTACATTGGCTAAAGGGGTCCAAGGCAGGAAACAGAGTTGTTCTAGCAAGCCTTACTTCAGCAGACCAGCAGGAGATCCTGAGCCCCAGGGGTGTGGACCTGGAAAGCACCAACACCAGGACCCAAGGTGTGCCTATGACCAGCCAGGGGAAGTGGAGACACCAATGCAGGTGTCCACCATGGCTGAGCCTATCCAGCCCCAGGGGAGGAGGTGAATTCCAAGGGCCAGATCACACCTCCCCCACACCTTATGCTGTGAGCCTCAGTGTATCCCCGGTGAAACTCAGAAAGAGCTGGCCTTGGCACATACCAGCTAGCTCTACCTCAGCACCAAGTGAGCAGCAGCATTATATATATAGCTTTTAGATGTGTAACAACAATGCTACTTGCAGTGTGTAAGGCCAATACACGAGCACACAGGAGGGCTGCTAGCACAGATGCTTTGATCTGCTTTTCTAAGGAAAGCAACTTTAAGGTGTTTACAATCTCACTTTAATCAAATGTACATATATCATTCACTTAGTTCAATGGGAAAAGCCAGCACCCTGAACTTCAGGGCAAATACAAATAGAAATTATAAGCAGAGAAAATATAAACAAAGCTAATAACACAAATCAGCAGACAGGCTTCTACCTGTCTGACCAAAGCTATACATACATAGTTACCATAGAGAGAGAAGCATGAACATCTAGGTTTCTAAAGCCAGGGGGCTCCTTAATGGCTACCCAAGGTCTCCACTCCAACATTCTTCCAATGAGTAAGCCCCCAAACAAAATGTTAACTTCAGAGTATATATACTCTTCTTCAGGGTCAGAGTGCTTGGCACTTCTCAAGGGCAACCTCTTGAGGGCTTTCACACCTCTTAGGGTTTCACACTTCTCATGACTTAACTAGCAAAAGGGTATGGGCCTTCCCACAAAGGCAAGACTCAATCAAAGGCACTTGACTGCCCCAGTGCTGAGAAACCCTCCAAATGAAAGACAACAAAAAGTCCTACTTTGCTTAACCTTACAAGTTGACAGAACCAAAGGCTGCAAAACACAAAGTCAGTAACTAGCACCCCTAGCTCCTACCACAAAAGATGTGGAACAAAGCCCCTTGTACCACAGAGGCAGAGATTCACTTTAAAGGCCAGGAAAAAAGACAAACACCATGAATAAGAAGCAGACTAGAAAAGTAAAGACCATTGAATTGTACTATGGGGGCAGGGGAGATCAAAATACAAATTCAGAAGAGGACAGCATTGACACTATACCCATATCCAAAACCTCAAAAAGAATATGAACTGGTCTCAGACCAAAAAAAAATTCTTGGAAGAGCCAAGAAGGAATTTAAAAACCAAATTAGAGAGGAGAGAAACAAATTAAACAATGATTGTAAAAAAATACAACTGACAAAATGAAAAAAAATTCACTGAAGAGAACAATTTCGTAAAATGGAATTAGTCCAAATGGATAAGGAGGGACAGAGCATATCTGGAGGAAAAACTCCTTAAAAGGAAAATTGACCAAATGGAAAAAAGAGGCACAAAGCTAATTGAAGAGAATGATTCATTAAAAATTTAGAATGGGCAAATAGAGCTAATGAGACGAAGAGGCATCAAGAATCAGTCCAATAAATTTAAAGAATGAAAAATAAAGAAAATGTAAACCATCTCATGGGAAAAACAACTGACCTGGAAATAGATCCCAGAGAGAAAATCTAAGAATTATTGGTCTAACTGGAAGCCATGATGACAAAAAGACCTGGACAGTATCTTCCAAGAAATCATCAAAGAAATCAAAGGACCATCAAAGGACCCTGAGGTCCTAGAACCAGAGGGCAAATAGTCACGAACACCTACTGAAAGAGATCCCAAATTGCAGATGCCAAGGAATATTGTAGCCAAATTCCAGAATTGTCAGGTCAAGGAGAAATCTGCAGGCATCCAGAAAAAAAAACAATTCAATGTAAAAGAACTACAGTCAGGGTACACAGGACCTTGCAGCTTCTACATTAAAGATTGGAGGGATTGGAATATGATATTCTGTTAGGCAAAGGATCAACTACCCAGAAAAACTGAGCACAAACTTCAGACAAGGAGATGGACATTCAGTGAAATAAGGGTATCCAGGACCTTCCTCATGAAAAGACCGACCTCAATGGAAAATTTGATCTTCAAATACAGGACTCAAGAGAGGCAGAAAGGTAAACGGGGGGAAAAATAAGGAAAAAAAAAACCCTGTATTCAGTAAGGCCAAACTGTTTACATTCCTATAAGAGAGTATAAATCTTGGTAATCTTGAGAATTGTATATTTATTATGACATTAAAAGGATATACATGGACAGAGGGTGTGGGTATAAATTAACTGATGTGATGATAAAAATCTAACTGTTTCAAAGGGATTGTAATAAAGAAGAGGAAAGGAGAAGGCAGAGAAGGGTAAATTGCATCACATAAAAGGCAAAAAAGCATATTATAGTAGAGGGAAAGAAGGGAGGGAGATGAGTATTGTTTCACCTTTACTCATTGGATTTGATTCAAATAAGGAATAACATATTCTGTTAAGTATAGAAATCTAACTTGTCCTAAGGCAGTAGGAAGGAAAGGGGAAAGCAAAGCGTTGGTTGGTTAGAAGGGAGGGAAGACGTAGCAAAGGAAAAGGGTAAGATAAGGGAGGGGTCTGATAGAAGGGGAATTGAGGGAGATGGTGGTCAAAACCAAAAACTCATCTGAGGAGGGAAATGGAGAAGGGAGAAATAAAAGCATAATGGGGGAGAAATAGTATGGAGAGAAAAACACCGATAGTAATCATAACTGTGAATGTTAATGGGATGAACTCTCCCATAAAACAGAGGCAGATAGCAGAATGGATTAAAACCATAATCCTACAATATGTTGTTTACAAGAAACACATTTGAAACTGGGGGATACACACAGGGCAAAAATAAAAGGCTGGAGTAGAATACATTATGCTTCAGCTAAAGTAAAAAAAGCAGGGGTAGCAAACTGTAATCTCAGACAAAGCAAAAGCAAAGATAGATCTAATTAAAAGAGATAAGGAAGGAAACTATATTCTGTTAAAAAGGCATCATAGACAATGAAGTAATATCATTACTTAACATATATTCACTGAGTATTGTAGCATCCAAATCCTTAGAGGAGAAGTTAAGGGAGTTACAGGAAGAAATAGACAGCAAAACTGTACTAGTGGGGGACCTCAACCTACCTCTCTCTGAACTTGATAAACCTAACCTCAAATAAACAAGAAGTTAAGGAGGTGAATAGAATTTTAGAAAAGGTTGATGTGAT
Organism: Trichosurus vulpecula; assembly: GCF_011100635.1. NCBI lineage: Eukaryota > Metazoa > Chordata > Mammalia > Diprotodontia > Phalangeridae > Trichosurus > Trichosurus vulpecula. The sequence goes on from NC_050580.1 coordinate 219,245,258, forward strand.
AGGCCTTTGGAGAAACTGCATGGGATTAGAAAGGAATATAATTTTTTTTCCTTAGCAGTATATGGCACATACACAAAATTGCCCATGTACTAGGGCATAAAAACCTCACAATCCAGTGCAGAAATGCATCATCCCTTTCAAATCATGATGCAATTAAAATTATTTATAATAAGGATCATGGAAGATAGACTAAGAATTGCATTGGAAACCAAATATTCTAGATCCTAAAGAATGAGTGGGTTGAACAAATCATAGAACAGTCCAATACCTTCATCAAGAAAAAGACATAATGAGCAACATACCAAAACTTATGGATGCAGCAAAAGCAGTTCATAGGGGAGTTTTATATCTCTGACTGCTTACATGAATAAAAAGAGAAAAAGGTTGCCAATGAATTAGACATGCAACCAAAAAGCTAGAAAAAGAACAAATTGAAATCCCCAATTAGATATCAAATTAAAAATACGAAAACCAAAGGAGAGATTAATAAACTTGAAATTCCAGAAAACTATTGAACTAATAAAAAAACTGAGATCTGTTTTTATGAAAAAACAATAAAATTGATAAAACTTTGGTCAATTTGATTTAAAACAAAAGAAAGAAAAATTAAATTACCAGTATCAAAAATGAAAAGAGTGAATTCACCTCCAATGAAGAGGAAATTAAAACAATAATTAGGAATTATTTTGCCCAAGTGTATGCCCATAAATTTTAATATCTTAGGGAAATGGATGAAAATTTACAAAAATATAAATTTCCCAGATTAACAAAAGAGGAAGTAAAATACCTAAATAACCTCATCTCAGAAAAAGAATTGAGCAAACAAGCAATGAAACTCCCTAGAAAAAAATCTCCATGGCCAGATGGATTTATAAGCCATTTATAAGCAAACTTTAAAGAACAACTAATGCCCATATTTTATAGACTATTTGGGAAAATAGGTGAAGGAGTCCCACCAAATTCTTTTAAGACACACATATGGTAATAATACCTAAATCAGGAAGAGTGAAAACAATAAAAGAAAATTATAGACCAAATTCCCTAATGAATAGAGATGCAAAAATTTTAAAATAAAATATTAGCAAAGAGATTACAGCAACTTATCATGAAAATAATACACTATGACCAGGTAGGATTTATTCCAGAAATGCAAGGCTGCTTCAATATTAGGAAAACTATCAGCATAATTGATCATATCAACAACAAAACCTAGCAGAAACCATATGATTATCTGATAGATGCAGAAAACGTTTTTGCCAGAATACAACAGCCATTCCTATTAAAACACTAGAAAGCATGGGAATAAATGGAGCCTTTCTTAAAATTTAAGTAGCATCTACCTAAACCATCAGCAAGCATTATATGTAATGTGGATAAGCTAGATGTATTCCCAATAAGATCAGGGTGGAACAGGATTTCCATTATCACCCTATTATACAATTTGGTACTAGAAATGTTAGCTGTTGCATTAAGAGAAGAAAAAGAAATTGAAGGAATTAGAATAGGCAAAGAAAAAACTAAGTTGTCACTCTTTGCAGCTGATAAGATGGATTTACTTAGAGAACCCTTGAGAAATCAAATAAAAAACCACTTGAAATGATAAAGAGTTTAGCAAGTTGCAGCACATAAATAACCCACATAAATCATTGGCATTCCATATATTATAAACAAGCCCAACAGCAAGAGATAGAAAAGAGAAATTCCATTTAAATATATTCAATATTTAATTTAATAATTTCATTTACTATAGACACTTAAATATTTGGAAGAAATTATATCAGATAACACACCATCGTGGGGGGGGACGAGGGGGAGAGAGAAAGGGGGGAGAAAATTTGGAATTCAAAACTTGTGGAACTGAGTGTGGTAAACTAAATATAAAAAAGAAATTAAAACAAAAGAAAAATGGGGGGAAAATATAGAAGGCAGAGATAAGGCCCCACTTGGAGCTTTGGGGAAATCCTGTTGTAGTGGGCATGGGTGCAGATGAAGATCCACTAAAGGAGATAGAGGAACAAAACCGGGAAATAGAAATATCATAAAAACCTAAGAGAAGGGAGGATCAGAAGAAAGTTACTGATAGTATCAAAGGCATAGAGAGGTCAGAAAGGATGAAACTTAGAAAAGACCATGAATTTGGCAATTAAGTGATCAACTTTGGAGAAGGCAAATTGACACATAATTCTGACTTATAAATGAGTCAGTCAAGAAGCACTTATTAATTACTATGTACCAAATATTATGCTATGTGCTAGCAATACAAAGAAGATAAAAACATCATCTCTGTTTCTAATGAGCTCATATTTTAATAGGGCAGAGATCTGCAACTATGGACCATGATCCATGTTGCCTGCTGCCTATTTTTGTATGACCTAGCACGCTAGGATATTTTTTACATTTTTAAAGGAAGTTTTAATTGTATTCAAATGTAAAAAATAGGGGGGCGGAGCCAAGATGGCGGCTGGTAAGCCTGGACTAGAGTGAGCTCTGTACCCAAAAACCTATAAAAATGGCTCTGAACCAATTCTAGAACGGCAGAACCCACAGAACAGCAGAGGGAAGCAGGGCTCCAGCCCAGGACAGCCCGGATGGTCTCTGGGTGAGCTCTATTCCACACGGAGCTGGGAGCTGGGAGCTGGAGCTGGGAACGGAGTGGAGCAGAGCCCAGCCTGAGCGGCGTGGACGATCCAGACCGGAAGCCGGGCGGAGGGGGCCCTAGCGCCCTTGAATATGTGAGCTGCGGCAGTTACCAGACCCCTCGACCCACAAACACCAAAGACTGCGGAGAAGGTTAGTGGGAAAGCTGCGGGAGTGGAAGGAGTTCGCGGTTCGGCTTCCAGCCCCGGGGGCAGCGGAGGTGGGGCAGCTACAGCTGTTGTACTTCCCGGCTCCAGGCCCACCTGGTGGGAGAATTAGTGGCGGATCGCAGCAGGGGTGCACAGCCTGCCGAAGATCTGAGCCCAGTCTGGACTGGGGGTCCTTGGGGAAGGAGGAGTGCGGGGCTGACAGAGCTGGCACCTCCCCCCCAAACGTAGAACATAGAACTCTGTAATCTACAAGCAGTTCATACCCCACTGAAAAACTCAAGGGTCAAGTTAGTTAGTTGGGAATATGGCCAGGACGCGAAAACGCGCCCAGATTCAGTCTCAGACTTTGCATTCTTTCTTTGCTGACAAAGAAGACCAAAACATACAGCCTAAAGAAGACAACAAAGTCATAGAGCCTACAACCAAAGCCTCCAAGAAAAACATGAACTGGCCCCAGACCATAGAAGAACTCAAAAAGGATTTGGAAAAGCAAGTTAGAGAAAGTAGAGGAAAAATTGGGAAGAGAAATAAGAAGGATGCGAGAAAACCATGAAAAACAAGTCAATGACTTGCTAAAGGAGACCCAAAAAAATACTGAAAAATACACTGAAGAAAACAACACCTTAAAAAATAGACTAACTCAAATGGCAAAAGAGCTCCAAAAAGCCAATGAGGAGAAGATTCCTTGAAAGGCAGAAATTAGCCAATAGGAAAAGGAGGTCCAAAAGACCACTGAAGAAAATACGACTTTAAAAATTAGATTGGAGCAAGTGGAAGCTAGTGACTTTATGAGAAATCAGGATATTATAAAACAGAACCAGAGGAATGAAAAAATGGAAGACAATGTGAAATATCTCCTTGGAAAACCACTGACCTGGAAAATAGATCCAGGAGAGATAATTTAAAAATTATTGGACTACCTGAAAGCCATGATCAAAAAAAGAGCCTAGATACCATCTTACAGGAAATTATCAACGAGAACTGCCCTGATATTCTAGAGCCACAGGGCTAAATAGAAATTGAAAGAATCCATCGATCGCCTCTGCAAATAGATCCCAAAAAGAAATCTCCTAGGAATATTGTTGCCAAATTCCAGAGCTCCCAGATCAAGGAGAAATACTGCAAGCAGCCAGAAAGAAACAATTTGAGTATTGTGGAAACCCCATCAGAATACCCAAGATCTGGCAGCTTCTACATTAAGAGATCGAAGGGCTTGGAATGCGATATCCGGAGGTCAATGGAGCTAGGATTAAAACCTAGAATCACCTACCCAGCAAAACTGAGTATCATGTTCCAAGGCAAAATATGGACTTTCAATAAATAGAGGACTTTCAAGCTTTCTCAATGAAAAGACCAGAACTGAATAGAAAATTTGACTTTCAAACACAAGAATCAAGAGAAGCATGAAAAGGTAATCAAGAAACGGAAATTGCAAGGGACTTACTAAAGTTGAACTGTTTGTTTACATTCCTACATGGAAGATGATGAGTATGATTCATGAGACCTCAGTATTAGGGTAGTTGAAGGGAATATCATATATATATATATATAGTTTAAGTATAATATATAAGTGAATGTGTATGTATGTATGTATCTATGTGTATATGTATGTATGTGTATGTATGTGTATATATATATATGTAAAAGAGAGAGAGCAGACACAGGGTGAGTTGAGGATGAAGGGAAGATATCTAAAAGAAATAAAATGAAATTAAGGGAGAGAGAGTAACATACTGAGAGAGGGAGATAGGGAGAGATAGAATGGGGTGGATTATCTCGCATAAAGGTGGCAAGCAGAAGCAGTTCTATGGGAGGAGGGGAGAGGGCAGGTGAGGGGGGAATGAATGACCTTGCTCTCATCAGATTTGGCCTGAGGGGGAATACCATACATACTCAGTTGGGTATCTTACCCCACAGGAAAGAAGAGGAGGAAGATAAAAAAAAATAAAAGGTGGGGGATGATGGAGTGGAGGACAGATGGGGGTGGAGGTAATCAAAACAAACACTTTGGAAAGGGACAGGGTCAGGGAGAAAATTCAATAAAGCGGGATGGGTTGGGAGGAGCAAAATGTAGTTAGCCTTTCACAACATGAGTATTGTGGAAGGGTTATACATAATAATACATGTGTGGCTAGGTTGAATTGCTCAACTTCTTAGGGAGGGTGGTGGGAAGGGAAGAGGGAAGGGAATTTGGAACTCAAAGTTTTAAAATCAGATGTTCAAAAACAAAAAAACTTTTTGTATGCAACTAAAAATAAGATACACAGGCAATGGGGCATAGAAATTTATCTTTGCCTACAAGAAAGGAAGGGAAAAGGGGATGAGAGGGGAGGGGGGGTGATAGAGGGGAGGGCTGACTGGGGAACAGGGCACCAGAATATACGCCATCTTGGAGTGGGGGGGGGAGGGCAGAAATGGGGAGAAAATTTGTAATTCAAACTGTTGTGAAAATCAATGCTGAAAACCAAATATGTTAAAGAAATAAATTGCATTTAAAAAAAATAAATAAAAAATAAACAAAAAAAAATGTAAAAAATATTCTTAGTTTGACCATAAAAATAGCCACAGGGCCAGACTTTGCCCTCATTTGTAGCTTGCCAACTATTGCCCTATAACTGGGGACAAAACATGAAATCAACTATGTACATATAAGATACATACAATGGGGGCTGGAGGGTGGAGCCAAGATGGAGGAGTAAAAACATGGATGTGCTTGAGCTCTCCCCCAAACCCCTGAAAATACCTGTAAAAATGACTCTAAACAAATTCTAGAGCTAAAAACCCACAAAATGACAGAGCAAAACAAATCTCCAACCCAAGACAACATGGAAGGCCAACAGGAAGGATCTAACCCACGGGGCTGGGAGCGCAGAGCAGTCCAGCGTGGGCCAGACTGGCACAGACCAGGCCAGAGCAGGCCTCAGGAATCACTGGCAGCTGTGGCAGTTTCCAGACTTCTCAACCCACAAACACCAAATACAAAGTAGAAGGTCAGTGGGGAAAAACCAAAAATCAACTACCCAGCAAAATTGAGTATAATACTTCAGGAGAAAAAAAAATGGATATTCAATGAAATAAAGGAGTTTAAGGCATTCTTGATGAAAAGACCAGAGCTGAACAGAAATTTGACTTTCAAATACAAGAATCAAGCATGAAAGGTAAACAGGAAAGAGAATCATAAGGGACTTATTAAAGTTGAACTGTTTACATTCCTACATGAAAAGATCATATTTTTAACTGATGAAACCTTTCTCAGTATCAGGGTAGTTGAAAGGAATCTTTCTATACACATATGTATGTATGTGTGTATGTTTGTGTATATATATATATATAGGGATGCACACACAGTTGGGTATCTCACCCTACAGGAAAGTAGGGAGGAAGGAGATGAGGGGAGTCGATAGAAGAGAGGGAAGATTGGGGAGGGGGTAGTCAGAAGCAAACACTTTTGAAAAGGGACAGGGTCATAGGAGAAAATAGAATAAATGGGGGGCGGGACAGGCTGGAGGGAAATATAGTTAGTCTTTTCACAATATTATGTGAATATTTCACAATATTAAGGAAATTTTTTGCCTAACTATGCATGTATGACCTATATTGAATTGCTTGCCTTCTCAATGAGGGTGGGTGGGGGAAGGAAAAGGTAGAATATTTGGAACTCAAGGTTTTAAAAACAAATGTTAAAAATCATTTTACATGCAACTTGGAAATAAGATATACAGGCAATGGGGTATAGAAATCTATCTTGCCCTGCAAGAAAGTAAAGGAGAAGGGAATAAAGGGGAGTGATAGAAGGAAGGGCAGACTGGGGGGAGGGGTAATCAGAATGCATGTTATCTTGGGGTAGAGTGGTAGGGGAGAGTGTGTTGGTAAGCAAAATGGGCTCTTAGCACTTAGTTGACCTTTGTTTCCTTTGAGTAATTCAGTGTATTTCATTGAGCCTTACTAGGTGCTAAGCCCCAGGCCCAAACCCCTATTAGGTGTAAAACCTATGTGGGTGTGGATTGGTAACTAAGGTGGGGCCCAAGGTGGGACTAACTCAGGTGAGGACCAAGTTTTACACATGAGTTTGAGTGATAGGTTTGGGACATCAGAGGCTCTTAGACCACATGGGTTTAAGTCGCCTCTTTGTGACGATTTTAGGTCACATGGGTTGTATGTGTGACTCACCCCTGATGTTGAAAAAGATATAAAACCAGGAGTTGGCTTTCTCTTCTTTGGAGCTGTTACCCACAGCAGTGGTAGCACGTGTGACTCCGGGCCAGCCCTTGTTCTGAGCTCCCGGGCTGAACCTAGATGTTGGTAACTACGAATCTGTATTGGGTCTGTCTGTTGATGTTTGTAATTTGTTTGTAATTTGCTCAGAAGTTCAAGGTGCTGGCTTTTTCCCCTGAACTAAGTGAATGATATTTGTATGCTGAATTAAAGTAAGCTTGTCAATCCCTTCACCTTGCTTTCCTTAGTTAAGCAGATCAAAAGAACCTTTGCTTTTGCAGCGTGCTGGCAGCTTTCTGAGTGCTGCCTGTTGGTGGATCTTACACCCCCCAGAAGCTGCTAGCCAGATTGTTGAAACAGAGAGGTGGGGAGAAAATTTGAAACTCAAAATCTTGTGGAAATGAATGTTGAAAACTAAAAATAAGTAAGTTAAACAAAAAGATACGTATAATGGAATTGGAAATTAATCTCAGTGGGAAGGGACAAGATGAAGATGAGGACTGGAAAAGCCCCCCCCCACACCACACACAAAGGTAGAATTTGAGCTAAGTTTTGAAGAAAACCAGAGAATCTAAGACTCAGAGGTGAAGAGGGAATGGATTTCAAGCATGAGGAACAGTTAATACAAATGAATGGAATTGGGGATGGTGTGAACCATGTTATAAATAACAAGTAGACCAGGATAGTTAGATCATAGAGTGTCTGAAAGACAGTAAACTGTAAGAAGACAAGAAGGGCAGGAATTAACCAGGTTCTAAATGGCTTTAAATGTCAAACAGAGGATATTACACTTGATCTTGAGGATAATGGAAAACCATTAGAGTTTGTTGAACAAGGTGTTGACAAGTGCTTTAGGAAAATCACTTTGGCAGCTGACTAGAGGATAAGATTAGAATTGGAAAAGACTTAAGGCAAGGAGACCAATTAAACGGCTATTACAATAGTCCAGGCAAGAGGTGATGATGAGGGACTCATACAATGGTGATGGCTATGTAAATGGGAGGAAAAAAAAGGACATAAATGAGATATTGTAGAAGTAAAAATTAATCTCTGGCAATAGAATGGATATGGGGGATGGATTTAAATGAGGAATCAAGGCCAACACAACGTTAATGATCCTAAGTACTAGAAATATGGTGGTGTATTCAATATAATAGGAAAATTAGAAAGAGGGGAGGATTTTAGGGGAAAGATAATGGTTTTTGACAAGTTGAGTTTGAGACGCCTATGAGACATCAGATTTGAGATGTTGTAAAGGCAACTGATGAGATGGGACTCTAATTCAGCAGAGAAATTAGGGCTGAATACAGAGATCTGGCAAATGTTTCTGTAGAGATGATAGTTGACTCCCTGAGACCTGATGAGATCACCAAGAGAAATAAGAGAGAGAGAGAAAAGAATGCCTAGAACAGAGCAGAGCAACCAAAGGACATATAGAGGAGGGCAATTATGTCCAGTTGAATTAATGCCAAGAAAACATAGCGGAAGTAGGAGTTGTGCTCAACAGAATTGAATCTATATCTTTAGTGAATATCCATTCTGTGTTATTGTTAAGCAAGCCTAATTTTGTTAAATGTTAAATGATCTACATATTTCTCATTTTTCCAAACCTGAATCAGAACCAGTAGACCAAACTAAGTCAGACCTTGCCTGGGACATAAATCCCAATAATCTTTTTATTTCTTCTCACTGTGATTTCTTCATTAATTTTAGACATATGATTTTCCTCCCTTTAATTTGTGACCAAGTTAACTAAAGATTTATCATTCTTAGAATATAATTTCCAAAGAGATGAGTACTCATTTATAAAATAACTTTATAGTCTATTCTTAACTTTTCAACTCAGTTTATTTTATGGGTAACAAAGTGAACAAGGCTCAAAAAAACTATTTGGGTATTAAGTTAAATCTACCCACATGGATTCAAAAATATTTTCCATATGTCATATTCATAGAATCCACTCATTTTATTCAGGAATGCACTCAACCCATATTATTCAAAGGACAGCAACTTCAAGCATTGTAATTTCATTAGTTAGGTGTGTACTTCCTCCATGGATTATGATAATTATCCTTCTATGGGACTTGGTAGATCATCATCATTAGCTGTGGCTGAAAAATTCACCCTATAACTATCTTAGTGAACTATGCAAACAATATTATTTTAGAAAAAGGGGAAAGAAAGTGAAAGCAAATTTTAATCATTAAATTGGGAAGACTCCACAGAATAAACCAAGCAAATCCAAAATCACTTAAGCTAACTCTGGTAAAAGAAATGGAACGGGAAGGGGGGGGCAACACTCTAACAGACAGTACTAACACTTCTGCTTCTTATATTCCCATAAAGGTGTTAGCACCAAAGAACCTTTTCCCTTGGCTCCCCCTGCTAGATTCTCTCCTTTGTCCACATTGATGACTTAAGAGAAAAAATGCAATTGTTGGCCAAAGAACAATTCAGCATTACTTCAGAGGTGCCTTAACCAGGCTCTTGTCACCAGCATGTATGTACATAAAGGGGAAGGTAGCTGTAGAAAAATATTAACTATAAGGTTGCCCTATACCTCAAAGAGACCCAAGAAGATGCACTCTCCCTATAGCCTTCATTTCAGAAAGTTGAATCCAAGCCTGTACAGAGAAGAGGCACGGATAGAGTCTGACTTTCTTCCGTCCCTCTAAGTAGCAGATTTGGAATCCTTACCCTTACACATGTTCAATAAACAATCAATCCAAGAGAGGCTAGAAAACTTTTGGTTCTCCAAATTTCCTCCACCAAAGCAGACAGAACATCACCTCAGAGTGAACACATTGCAGCAGAAATAAACGAGTCAGGGTAAAGAAGTTGTCCTCCTAAGACAACTTGAGAAGACCCCAGGAAAGACTGAGCCTCCAGGGGTGGAGATTCAGCCTGACTAAAGTACAAACACCTCCAGTCCAACTCTGCAGAAACAACAAACAACAAGCCCTGGGGGAAGCTGGAGTTGGGGAACTTTCATCCCACTTAAGGTAGGGATCACATGGCTGAGTAGGAGAAGATTGAAGGACCTTGCCCTGTTGAGGGACACAAAGCACAGCTGTGCTGACCTGACATGTACTGGGCTACAGCTGCAGAGGAGAAGAAGCTAGCACACACCTGGTGAATGTGGTAGCAGAGGGGCTATGTGCACTTGCAGAACATAGTTCCTGGTTTCAGTTACAGGGCAGAGAGGACAGCTGTAGTTTGCAGCCTGAGAGGGACTGCATAGAGCAAGAGCATTTGCAAGACATCATGGCTGGGTGCCCCAGCTGTGGCTGAGGGGGAAAATAGTGTCCAAGACTGGGCCTTGAAATTGAGCCCAAAAAGTAATAGAAAAAAGGACCTAAGGCTTAGGGCATCATTCCCCACACCTCAGGACTAGAACTTCATTATTTAATAGCTACTTAAAACAAAATAAAAATGAGTAAGCAAAGGAAAGAGACCCCAATCATAGATAGCTACTATGGAGATGGAGAATATCTGGGTTCATGTTCAGATGAAGATAGTGGAGCTTAAAACAAAAGTCACTCCTTTTTCTTTTTTTAAATTTTATTTTTATTTTTCAACACTCAAGATTTTGAGTTTTAAATGTCCTCCCCCTCTCTTCCTTCTCCCCTCCCCAAGACAGCATGCAATCTGATATAGGCTCTACATATGCATTCAGATTAAAAATATTTTCGCATTAGTCATGTTGTAAAGAAGAATTAGAACCAATGGGACCAGAAGAAAGAAGAAACAAAACAGCAACAACAACAAAAAGAAAAGCAAATACTATGCTTCCATCTGCATTCAGACTCCAAAGTTCTTTCCCTGGATGTGGATAGCATTTTCCATGAGTCTTCTGGAGTTGTCTTAGATCTTTGCCTTGCTGAGAAGAGCTACGTCTATCAAAGTTAGTCATTGCACAATGTGGCTATTACTCTGTACAATGTTCTCCTGGTTCTGCTAACTTCACTCAGCATCAATTCATGAAAGTCTTTCCAGGTTTTAAGTCCACCTGCTCATCATTTTTATAGCACAATAGTATTCCATTACATTCTTATACCACAACTTGTTCAGCCATTCCCCAATTGATGGGCTTCTCCTAAGTTTCAAATTCTTGGCCACCACAAAAACAGTTGCTATAAATATTTTTGTATATGTGGGTCCTTTTCCCATTTTTATGATCTCTTTGGGATACAGATCTAGAAGCAGTATCCATGGATCAAAACATTGCACAGTTTTATAGCCCTTTGGGCATAGTCCCTAATTGCTTTCCAGAAAGGTTAGGTAAGTACATGACTCCACCAAAAATGCATTAGTGTTCCAATTTTCCCACATCTTTTCCGACATTTATTATTTTCCTATTTTGTCACATTAGACAACACGATAGGTGTGATGTGGTACCTTAGAGGTGTTTGATTTGCATTTCTCTAATAAATGGTGATTTAGAGCATTATTTCATATGACTAGAGGTAGCTTTAATTTCTTCATTTGAAAACTGCCTGTTCGTATTCTTTAACCATTCATCAGTTGGGGAATGACTTGTATTCTTATAAATTCAACTGAGTTCTCTATATATTTTAGAAATCAGGCCTTTATCAGAGAAACTCATTGTAAAAAAATCTTACCCAAATTTCTGCTTCTATTCTTGTTTGCATTGGCTTTGAGCACAAATTTTTCAATTTAATGTAATCAAAATTATCCATTTTGCATTTCATATTGTTCTCTATCTCTTATTTTGTCACAGATTCTTCTCTTCTCCATAGATCTGACAGGTAAATTAATCCTTGCACTTCTAGTTTGCTTTTAGTATCACTCTTTATATCTAAATAATGTACTCATTTCGACTTCATCTTGATGTAGGGTGTAAGATATTGGTCTATGCCTACTTTATGCTATACTATTTTCCAGTTTTCCCAGCAGTTTTTGTTAAATACTGAGTCCTTATCCTAGCAGCTGGAGCTTTGGATTTATCCAACAGTATATTACTGTAGTCACTGACTACTGTATCTTGTGTACCTAACCTATTCCACCGATCCACTACTTTATTTCTTACCCAGTACCAAGTAGTTTTGCCGATTACTGCTTCATAATACAATTTAAGATCTGGTACAGCTAGATCACTTTCCCTTGCATTTATTTTCATTAATTCCCTTTATATTCTGAAACTTTGGTTCTTCCAGATGAATTTTTAAATTATTTTATAGCTCTTGAGAATAATTTTTGGTAGTTTGATTGGCATGGCCCTGAATAAATAAATTAATTTAGATAGAATTGTCATTTTTATTATATTAGCTCAACCTACTCACAAGCAACTGATATTTTTCCAATTATTTAGACCTGACTTTATTTGTGTGAAAAGAATTTTGTAATTGTGTTCATAAAGTTCCTGGGTTTGTTTTGACAGGTAGACTCCCAAATATTTTATAATGTTTACAGTAGCTTTAAATGGAATTCCTCTTTCTATCTCTTTCTGTTGGATTTTGTTAGTAATATATAGAAATACCGATGAGTTATATAGGGTTATTTCATATGCTGCAACTTTAATAAAGTTGTTTATTATTTCAAGTAGCTTTTTAGTTGATCACTTAGGATTCTCTAAGTAAATCATCATATCATCTTCAAAGAGTGATAGCTTTCTTTCTTCTCTACCTATTCTAATTCTTTCAATTTCTTTTTCTCATTGCTAAAGTTACCATTTCTAGTACAATATTGAATAACAGTGGTGATAATGTTTCACCCCTGAACTTATTGGAAATGATTCTAGCTTATCCCCATTACATATAATGCTTGCTGATGGTTTTAGATAGATGCTACTTATCTTTTTCCAGAAGACTCCACTTATTCCTATGCTTTCTAGTGTGTTTTAAGGAATGGCTGTTGTAGTTTGTCAAAAGCTTTTTCTGTATCTGTTGAGATGATATGGTTTCTGCTAGCTTTGTTGTTGATATGATCAATTGTGCTGATACTTTTCCTAATATTGAACCAGCCCTGCATTCTTGGTATAAATTCTGCCTGGTCATAGTGTATTATCCTTGAGATAAATTGCTGTAATCTCTTTGCTAATATTTTGTTTAAAAGTTTTGCATCTATATTCATTAGGGAAATTGGTCTATAATTTTCTTTCTCTGTTTTGTCTCTTCCTGTTTTAGGTATCAACACCATATTTGTATCACAAAAAGAATTTGGTAGGACTCCTTCTTCACCTATTTTCCCAAATATTTCACATAGTATTGGAATTAATTTTTCTTTAAATATTGGTAGAATTCACTTATAAATCTATTTGGCTCTGGAGATTTTTTCTTAGGGAGTTCATTGATGGCTTGTTCAATTTCTTTCTCTGAAATTTGGTTAGTTTTATTTATTAATTCAATAGTTTTCTTAATTTCAATTTTATTAAACTCTCCTTTGATTTTCAGAATTTCTAATTTGGTATTTAATTGGGGATTTTTAATTTGTTCTTTTTCTACCTTTTTTAGTTGCATGCCCAATTCATTGATTTCCTCTTTCTTCACTTTATTCATGTAAGCATTGAGAGATATAAACCTTTTCATTAAGAACTGCTCTCACTGCATCCCATGAGTTTTGGTATGTTGTCTCCTTATGTCACTCTCTTAGATGGAGTTATTAATTGCTTCTGTGATTTGTTGTTTACCTACTCATTGTTTAGGATTAGATTATTTAGTATCCAATTAAATTTAGTCCACATTTCCATGGTCCTTCTTTACAAGTAATTTTTTGAATTATGATCTGAAAAGGATGTATTTAATATTTCTGCCTATTTGGATTGTGAAGTTATATTGAGCTCCCCGCTGAGTCCCTCCAAAAACCTATAAAATGGCTCTGAACCAATTCTAGAACTGCAGAACCTACGAAGTGGCAGAGGGAAGCAGGGCTCCAGCCCAGGACAGCCTGGATGGTCTCTGGGTGAGGTCTATCCCTCACAGAGCTAGGAGTGGAGTGGAGCAGAGCACAGCAGAGCCCAGCGTGGGTGGCGTGGACCAACCAGACCAGGAGCTGGGCGTAGCATGCCCTAGCGCCCTGAATCAGTGAGCTGCAGCAGTTACCAGACTTCTCAACCCATAAACACCAAAGACAACAGAGAAGGTTAGTGGGAAAGCTGTGGGAGTGGAAGGAGTTCGCGGTTTGGCTACCACCCCAGGGGCAGCGAGGTGGGGCAGCTACAGAACTACAGGTGCAGTTGCTTCCAGCCCCAGGCCCACCTGGTGGGAGGAATTAAGTGGCAGATCAGAGCAGGAGTGAAGAGCCTGCTGAAGATCTAAGTCCAGTCCGGGTTGGGGGTTCTTGGGGAAGGAGGAGTGCTGGTGTGGCAGAGCTGGCGCATCCCCCCAAGCTTGGAACATAGTTCTCTTAACTCTACAAGCAGTCATACCCCACTGAAAAACTCAAGGGTCAAGTTAGTTGGCTGGGAACATGGCCAGGCAGAGAAAACGCACCTAGATCCAGTCTCAGACTTTGGAATCTTTATTTGGTGACAAAGAAGACCAAAACATACAGCCAGAAGAAGTCAACAAAGTCAAGAGCCTACAACAAAAGCCTCCAAGAAAAACATGAACTGGTCTCAGGTCATGGAAGAGCTTAAAAAGGATTTGGAAAAGCAAGTTAGAGAAGTAGAGGAAAAACTGGGAAGAGTGATGAGAAGGATGTGAGAAAACCATGAAAAACAAGTCAATGACTTGCTAAAGGAGACCCAGAAAAATACTGAAAAATACACTGAAGAAAACAACACCTTAAAAAATAGACTAACTCAAATGGCAAAGAGCTCCTAAAAGCCAATGAGGAGAAGAATGCCTTGAAAGGCAGAATTAGCCAAATGGAAAAGGAGGTCCAAAGACCACTGAAGAAAATACTAGTTTAAAAATGAGATTGGAGCAAGTGGAAGCTAGTGACTTGATGAGAAATCAAGATATTATAAAACAGAACCAAAGGAATGAAAAAATGGAAGAAAATGTCCAATATCTCATTGGAAAAACCACTGACCTGGAAAATAGATCCAGGAGAGATAATTTAAAAATTATTGGACTACCTGAAAGCCATGATCAAAAAAGAGCCTGGATTGTGAGGTTATTATGCCTTTATACATGGCAATATTGTGTAGGGCATGTACTACCAAGTAAAGGTATATTCCTTTCTATCCCCACTCAGTTTTCTCCAGAGGTCTACCATATCTAACTTTTAAAAATTCCATTCATTTCCTTAACTTCTTTCTTGTTTATTTTGTGATTAGATTTATAGTTCTGAGAGGGGGAGTTTGAGGTCCCCCACTAGTATTTTTGTTCTCTATTTCTTCTAGTAACTTCCTTAACTTCTCCTCTAAGAATCTGGATGCTATACCATTTGGTGCATATATGTGTAGTAATGATATTACTTCATTGTCTAAGGTACATTGTAGCAAGATGTAGTTTCCTTCCTTATCTCTGAATTAGATCTAATTTTGCTTTTGCTTGTCTGAGATCAAGATTACTACTTCTGCTTTTTTTTCATCAGAAGCATAATATATTCTACTCCAGTTTTTACCTTTACTCTGTGTGTATCCCTCTGCTTCAGATGTATTTCTTGTAAATAACATATTGTAGGATTATGGTTGTTAATCCACTCAGCTATCCACTTCTGTTTTTTGGGAGAGTTCATCTAATTCACAATCACGGTTATGATTACTACCTGTCTCTTTCCCCCATCTTATTCCCCCACCCCATCCCAGTTATGCTTTCCTCTCTCCTTTCCCCTTTCCCTCCTCACTAGAGTTTTGCTTTTGACCACCGCCTCCCTTAATCTGCCCTCCCTTCTATTACCCCTCCCTCTCTTTCCCTTTCCCCTTACTAATTTTTCCCTCCCTTCTATCCACCCTCTCCCTTTTCTTTCCCCTTTCCTTTCCTACTTCCTCTAGGGTAAGTTAGATTTCTGTGCCTGAGTATGTTATTCCTTCTTTGAGTCAAATCCAATGAGAGTAAGGTTCAGACAATGCTCATTTCCCTCCCTTCTTTCTCTATACTATAATATGTTTTTGTGCCTTTTCATGTGATGCAATTTACCCATTTCTTCCTCCTCCTTTCTTCTTCTCCCAGTACAATACCTTTTCATCACTTAATTAGATTTCTTATCATTGCATCAAAATCAATCTATACTGATGCCCTCTGTCTATATATTCCCCTTCTAAAGATATAGTTCTCAGGGGCAGATAGGTGACAAAGTGAATAAAGCACCAGCTCTGGAGTCAGGAAGACCTGAATTCAAATCCAGCCTCAGACGCTTGACACTTACTAGCTGTGTGACCTTGGGCAAATCATTTAACCCCAATTATGTTGCCTTCCCACCTAAAAAATAAATAAAGATACAGTCCTCAAGAATTACAAGTATAATCTTGCCTTATAAGGATGTAAACAGTTTGCCCTTATTAATATCATGTTGGGTTTCTTTCTTCTTTCCTGTTTACCTTTTTATGCCTCTCTTGAGTCTTGTATTTGAAGATGAAATTTTCTGTTGAGTTTTGTTCTTTTCATCAGGAGGGTTTGGAAGTCCCCTATTTCACTGAATGTCCATCTTCTCCCCTGAAAGAATATGCTCAGTTTTGCTAGGTAGTTGATCCTTGGTTACAATCCAAACTCCTTTGCCTTATGGAATATTATATTCCAAGCCATCTGAACTTTTAATGTAGAAGTTACAAGGTCCTGCGTAATCCTGACTGTTACTCCACGATATTTAAATTGTTTCTTTCTGGCTGCTTGCAGTATTTTCTCTTTGACCTGATGATTCTGGCATTTGGCTACAATATTCCTTGGTGTTTTCAAATTTGTATCTCTTTCAAGAGGTGATCAGTGGATTCTTTACATGACTATTTTACTCTCTTGTACCAGGACTTCAGGGAAGTTTTTCTTGATGATTTCTTGAAAGATGCTCTTTTCTTTGATCGTGGCTTTAAGATAGACCAATATTTTTAAATTATCTCCCCTGGATCTATTTTCAAGATATTTTATGTGTTCTATTTTTTCATTCTTTTGATTTTCTTTGACTGATTCTTGATGTCTCATAGAGTCATTACCTTCCGTATGCCCAGTTCTAATTTTTAGCTAATTGTCTTCTTCAGTTAGTTTTTGTACCTCCTTTTCCATTTTGCCCTTTTACTTTTCAAAGAGTTCTTCTCTTCAGTGAGATTTTATGCCTCTTTTTCCATTTGGTCAATTCTACTTTTTAAGGAATTGTTTTCTACAGTTAATTTTTATCCTTACTTTTCCAAGCTATTGACTCTCTGTCACATACATCTCATTTCTCTTCCCAATTGTCTTTCTGCTTCTCTTATTTGACTTTTAAAATCCTTCTTGAGCTCTTACAAGGCTTTTTGGGCTTCAGACCAATTCATATTCTCCTTTGAGGTTTCAGATGTGCATATTAAGACAATAGTGTGCTCTTCTAAATTTGTGTTTTGATCCTCCCTGTCCCCATAGTAAGAATCTATTGTCATTGTCTGTTTCTGCTTTTTGCTCATGATGTTTGCCTATTTCCTGGCTTTCTTAAGTTGAGCTCTCTTGCTGGAGCACAGCAGGCACTGACCCAAGTTTCTTGTGCTGGGGGCCAAGGACCTGGTCACTGGCTTTGTGTGCTGGGGTCTCAAGTGCCAGCAGCTGAAGGCTGTAGGGGTATGAAAACTTACCTGGTGCTGAGCTGTGTTCAGCAACACAGAAGCTCTTGGGGGTGGATGGGCTATGGACCCTGGAGGATGGCTGCTCTGAGGCACTGGAAAGTTTGGCTGCTGGAGGATGTACTTCCCTGGATGTACTTTCCTAGAATTATGTTGAAGCATGGATAGATTTGGCTGCTGGAGTCTACCAGTTCCCCTGCCTGTGCCAAGGGATTGACAGGGGTTCTAGTGTTGGTGCTCACCTGCTCCACCACCCTGGAGCTCAGGATCTCCTCCTGGTTTGTCCAGGTGGGGATTGCCAATGGCTTGCTGGGATGCTTCCCATCCTGTACTGCTCCCCTTCCACCAGAGGGAGAGAGATCTTTCCCATTAATCTCCCCAGCTTCCCAGGTTAAAAGATTGCTGTACCCATCTTTCTGGTGGCTCACGTGTTCCAGGGTTTTTCCTGGGGTGATATTTGGCGGGGGGGGTTTAGAGGTCAATAAGGGAGGATGAAAGTGACTTATTTCTTACTCCACCATCTTGGCTCCCAAAAGTCTTGATCCAGTCACTCCTTTTGCAACAAGAAAAGTCAAATGGTCTTTAGCCAAAAATAGTTTTTGGAAGAATGTTTAAAAATACTTTAAAAATCAGATAAGAGATTGAGGGGAAATTAAAGGAAAAAAATAAGAGCAATCCAAGAAAATCATGAAAAGAAAGTCAACCAATATAAGAAATATAGAATCAAATAAAGAATAAAATAGAACAAAATAATCAAAAACTTGAGGAAGAAAATAATTCCTTGAAAACTAGAATTGGGCAAGAGGAAGCTAATGATGTTATAAGATATCAAGAAATAATAAACGAAATCAAAAGAATAAAAAACTAGGAGAATGTGAAACATCTCAATAGAAAAACAACTGCATTTTTGCACAAACAAAGCCAATACAACCAAGATTTGAAGGGAAAAAGAAGGCTGGGAAACAATTCTTACAGCCAGTGTTTCTGATAAAGACTTCATTTCTAAAATAGAGAAAAATGTGTTGAATCTATAAGAATACAAGTCATTCCCCAGTTTATGAATGGTCAAAGATATTAACAGGCAGTTTTCAGATGAAGAAATTAAAACTACCTATAGTCATATGAAATAATGCTCTAAATCACTATTGATTAGAGAAATGCAAATCAAATAACTCTGAGGCACCACATCACACCTATCACATTGGCTAACATGATAAACAGGAAAATGATAAATATTGGAGAAGATGTGAGAAAATTGGAACACTAATGCATTGGTGGAGTTGTGAATTGATACAATCATTCTGGAGAACAATTCGGAACTATGCTCAAAAGGCTGTGTAAACCATTTGACTCGGCAATACCACTACCAGGTGTGTATCCCAAAGAGATTATAAAAGGGGGGAAATGATCCACACATACAAAAATATTTATATAGGTCTTTTGTGGTGGTTAAGAATTGAAAATTGAGGGTATGCCCATCAATTGGGGAATGGCTGAACAAGTTATGGTATACGAATGTAATGGAATATTATTGTGCTATAAGAAATGGTAAGCAGGTAGACTTCAGAAAAACCTAGAAATACTTGCATGAACTGATGCTAAGAGAAATGAACAGAACCAGGAACACTGCACATAGTAACAGCAACATTGTGCAATGACCAATTTTGTTAGACTCAGCTCTTCTCAGCAATTCAATGATCTAAGACAACTCCAAAAGACTCATCCGATGGAAATGCTATCCACATCACCAGGAAGAACTATGGCTTCTGAATGCAGATTAAAGCATACTATTTTTCTTTCTTTTGTTGCTTTTTTGTTTTTTTCTTTTTTCATGGTTTTCCCTTTTTGTCCAAATTCTTCACAAGATGACAAATGTGGAAATATTTTAATATCATCATACATGTATAACCTATAACAGATTGCATGCCATCTTGGTGAGGGAGGGGAGGGAGGGAGAAAATTTAGAACTTAAAATCATAAGAGCAAGTGTTGAAAACTAAAAATTAATTAATTTTTAAAAAACAAGTGATCTGAAAAACAGATCAAGGAGAGACAATATAAGAATAGTTGGATTACCTGAAATTATGATTAAAATCTTCATACAATATTACAAGAAATTAAAAAGGAAAATTGCCCTGAAGTTCTATACAAGATGACAAAGCAGAAACAAAAAAATCCACTGATCACCACCTGAAAGTGAGCCCAGAAGAAAACTTACAGGAATATCATAGTCAAGTTTCAAAGATCTCCCAGGTTAAGAGAATATTGCAAACAACAAGGAAAAAGCAATTTAAATGTCATGGAACTACAGTAAGGATTACACAAGATCAAGCAGCTACTATGTTGAAAGATCATAGGTCTTAGAATACTATATTTAATTGATCAAAAGAGCTGGGGTTGGGACCAAGGGTAATTCAGCCAGCAAAGTTAATTATAATCCTAAATGAAAAATAAAATGAACATTTAACAAACTGAAAGACTTTCAGGAATTTGTGACAAAAGCAGCAGAACTCATGCAAATTCAACACATAAGATCCAGAGAAACATAAGGTAAACATTAAAACCAATTTTAAGGGACTCAATGACATCAAGTCATTTACTTCTTATAGGTGAAAGTTATCAGTACTTTTACAACTGTAATCACTGTTTGGGTAGCTTGAAAGAAAGCTTGGGCAGAGCTTGTGCAGATGAGTGATTCTGAAAAAATTAAACTGTGTAGGGAGAGGTAAAAAGGTAATTATCTCATACAAATGAAGCATGAAAGGAAGGATTGATACAGAAAAAGCAAGTTGGTAGAAGGACTGGTAGTGCTGGAACCTTACTCTCATTGGAAATGGGTTAAAGAGAACAACATAGAGAATATAGATAGATAAATAGATCATATGCGTGTATGTGTGTGTATACACACACTACATATATACATATATGTATGTATATATATATACATATATGTATAAAAATTTTCTAATTCAGAAAGAAATAGAGGGCTAGGCAATAGGGTGGGGAGAGAGAATAACAGAGGGACTCTTGGAGGGGTGAGTAGGTTAAGGAATAGGAGGGGAAGGTAGCAGGTAAAGTAAATTAGAGAAGTGAGGACGGATAGGGTAAATACGGTGAGAAGGATAGTGAGGAAAATAGTATGAGGAAAATACACAAGTAATTAGCTTAGAATGTGAATGGGATGAATTTACCCATAAAATGAAATGGAAAGCAGATTAAAAATTTGAATTCAACAATATTTGCTTTCAGGGAAGACAATTAAAATGAGAGCTATACAAAAGATAAAATAAAGGGCTGGAGTAGAATTTATAATGTAAAAAAGCAGAGGTAAGAATCATGATCTCAGACAAAATTATATTAAATATTAAAATTAAAATTAAAATTAAACATTAAGTAGATTTAATTAAAAAGAAATAGGGAAATTACTATGTATCACCAATATTATTCAATATTGTTTTAGACCGTTTAAAATAACTAGACAGTATAAAATACCTGAGAGTATGACTGCCAAAACAGACAGAGGAATTACATGACATAAACATAAAACACTTTTTATACAATTAAGTCATATTTAAATAATTGGAGTAATATTTCTTGTTCATGGGTAGGTAAAACCAATGTATAAAAATTACAATTTTACACAACTAATATGTTTATTCAATGCTATTTCAATTAAATTACTAAGAATTATCTGACTTTCTTTGAAAAAAATAACAAAGTTTATTTGGAAGAAAAAATCAGGAATTTCAAAGAAACCAGGGAAAAAGATGCAAAGGAGAGATTCAGCAATATCAGACCTTAAACTATATTTTAAGATGAGAATGCTGTTGAAATGTAATTTTGATTATTTTAAATTAAAATTTTTCTTGCACAAATAAAACCAATGTTGCCAAGAATAGAAGGAATGCAGAAAATTGGGAAGAAACTTTTGTAGACAATCTCTCAGATAGGATGTAATTGTGTTAGACTACTACTGTGGTGTGGGAAATGATTGGCTAGTTGATTTAGAAAAATGTGAAAGAATTGGTCAATAAAGGAAGATGCTATCCTCACCAAAGAAAGAGACCAAGCAGAACTATGCATAGTATGTTTTACATACATGGATAAAGTACATCTATGTGTATGCATTGTGTATGCATGTTTATAGATATCTATAGATATAGATATATCAGTGGTTAATTGTAGCCTTCTTTAGGGTGGGTGGGGGGAGAAAGGGAAAAATAAAGTAAAAAGTGCACAGCAGAGCAAAAAAAATCTAGAAGGAAGCAAAGAAAAGCTGAATAACTTTGAAAATAATGTGTAGTATTTCTCATATAGGTTTTCTTGAAATGGAAATTTATTGTTTCATATTGAATCTTCTCCTACATTCTTCTGTATACATGGGGAATTTCTTTTTTTCTCCTTTTGTCATTTTGTATTTAAGTTTAAAATGCATTAAAAATTTTACAACAAAATTAAACTAAAAGAGAGAGAAGAAAGGAAATTGGAAAAAATACTTACAAAAAATTAACCCTCAATAACTCATATATGGCTAATTTACTCTGTATATTACTTATTGAAAATCTTTAATCTTGTGCTGATTTGCTCCTCTGCCCAGGTACAACTTTGGGTTTACATGTCCCCTCATCAGTTAATGTGGGCATGTAGCAATTTAGCATCTACCCACACAGTGGATATCTTTTATATAGCTGGAATTGGTGTCCACAAATATCAAGAGATCAAGAGGCAGACCCCTCCATTATTCTGCAAGGACTCCCACTGGGGAACTATAGGAGGGTATGGTGAAGAGTTGCACAGATGGAAAAAAATGTGGATTTACAAACTGCAGAGTTGGAGGGAGTACCCATATTGATTAGGTGACAGATTTATCCTAGTGTCAACATATTAGGAAAAGCAAGTTTCTCTATTAGCCTAAAAAAGAATTATCTAAAGAAATATAGTATGGGTGGATGGGGAGGAATGCTATTACTATCCCATTCAGTTGACACACTCTCAAAAGGCCAGAATGTAATCACAAGATGTTAATGTGTTGTTAACTAACTGTAAAAAATGTGCCTGTCCTGATCCCTTTACGAGGTCACCTCTCCGATTAAGTCAGGAAGTGAACAAGATTGACTGAGCAAACAAATTAGTCATGCCTCTAGGGGTGCTTTAGATACTTAAATCCTCCATGAATTTCAGAATTTCCCCAGTTCAGCAGACCTAGGACCTACCTGTGGAGAAGACTCCTGCAGGGAAGAAGAGGATGTCTCTCTCCTCCTCCATCCCTTCATTATCCATGTAGTTTTGAAAGGAAATCACTGGACCAGAAGAAAACACTGAATCCATTTGGAAGTAGAGACACACACTTCAGAGAGACACAAATGCAAGAAGGGAAGCAGCTTTGAGACTCAAGAACCCCTGTAATCAAGAGTCAGACTCTTGAGCAGAGACTGTAGAAATCCATGAATGAAGTTCTACATAGCTCTCTTTGAAAATGCTTTCTAATCCCTAAAGTTCAAATAGTTGTGAGTTGCTTTGAACATGTTCATCTTACCAGTGTGCCTCAATACCATTGTCCTTGAAATTTGAGCCCCTTATTCCCCTGGCCACTGTACTTATTTGCAATCAAGTGTCACAGATTTCAGGAGTAGGGAGGTAGTGTGCATTGTAATTTCTGTTTTTTTCTGTGTCATTTAAGTAAAAGCCTTTACAAGAGCTAATTGTGTCTACTGACAACAGCCTTCAGTAGAAAGCATACCTGTAGGGGTGGAGCCAAGGTGGCAGCTGGAAAGCAGGGACTTGCTTAAGCTCTCCCCCAGGTTCCTCCAAACACCTGTAAAAATGGCTCTGAACAAATTCTAGAGCTTCGGAAGCCACGAAAAACAGAAGGAACCAGGGCCCCAGCCGAGGAAAGCCTGGATGGTCACAGGGCAGGGTCTATCACATGGAGCTTGGACAGGAGCAGATCATAGCCCAGTCTGGGCTGCACCACAGCCAACCAGACCGGGAGCCAGGCAGAACATTTGGTAGGGCCCTGAATCATTGAGCTGTAGCAGTTATCAGACTTCTCAACCCATAAACTCCAAAGACAACAGAGAAAGTTGGTGGATAGAACTGCTAGAATGGAGTGAAAGTCAGCCCCAGCCCTGAGGGCACAGAAGTGATGCAGCTCTAGGGCTGCTTCAAACTGCAGTTGCTTCTGGCCCCAGACCCCCCTGTAGGAGGAATTAAGCAGCAGATCAGTGGGAGTGCAGAGCGTACTTGAATCTGAGTCATGGTCCAGGTTGGCAATTCTTGGGAGGAGGACCGCTGGTATGGCAGAGCTTGCTGCATAGAAGTAGCTCTGAAAACAGCAGCACAAGGCCCCTAAAGCTTGGGACAAAGTACTCTCTACTCTACAAGCAGTCATACCTTTACAAAAAGCTCAAGGGTCAAGTAGTTGGCTGGGAACATGAATAGGCAGCGAAAACAGACTCAGATTTAGATTCAGACTTTGGAATCTTTCTTTGGTGACAAAGAAGACCAAAACATACACCCAGAAGAGTCAACAAAGTCAAAGAGCCTAAATCAAAAGCCTCCAAGAAAAATATGAATTGGTCTCAGGCTATGGAAGAGCTCAAAAAGGAGTTGGAAAAACAAGTAAGAGAAGTAGAGGAAAAATTGGGAAGAGAAATGAAAGTGATGAAAGAAAATCATGAAAAACAAGTCAATGACTTGCTAAAGGAGACCCAAAAAATACTGAAGAAAATAACAACTTAAAAAATAGACTAACTCAAATGGCAGAAGAGCTCCAAAAAGCCAATAAGAAGAAATGCCTTGAAAGGCAGAATTAGCCAAATGGAAAAGGAGGTCCAAAACACCACGGAAGAAAATACTACCTTAAAAATTAGATTGGAGCAAGTGGATGCTAGTGACTTTATGAGCAATCAAGATATTATAAAGCAGAACCAAAGGAATGAACAAATGGAAGACAATGTGAAATATCTCATTGGAAAAGCCACTGATGTGGAAAATAGATCCAGGAGAGATAATTTAAAAATTATTGGACTACCTGAAAGCCATGACCAAAAAAAGAGCCTAGACATCATCTTTCAAGAATTTATCAAGGAAAAGCCCTGATATTCTAGAGCTAGAGGGTAAAATAGAAATTGAAAGAATCCACAGATCGCCTCCTCAAAAAGATCCCAAAAAGAAAACTCCTAGGGATATTGTCGCCAAACTCCAGAATTCCCAGGTCAAGGAGAAATACTGCAAGCAGCCAGAAAGAAACAATTTGAATATTGTGGAAACACAATCAGGATAACACAGGATCTAGCAGCTTCCACATTAAGGGATCTAAGGGGTGGGAATATGATATTCTGGAGGTCAAAGGGTTGGGATTGAAACCAAGAATCACCTACCCAGAAAAACTGAGTATAACGCTCCAAGGCAAAATATGGATTTTCAATAAAATAGATGACTTTCAAGCTTTCTCAGTGAAAAGACCAGAGCTGAATAGAAAATTTGACTTTCAAACACAAGAATTAAGAGAAGCATGAAAAGGTAAACAAGAAATGAATCATAAGGGACTTAATAAAGTAGAACTGTTTTCCTTACATTCCTCCATGGAAAGATGTGTGCAATTCATGAGACCTTTCTCAGTATTAGGGTAGTTGAAGGGAATATACATATACATGGAAAGGGCACAGGATGAGTTGAATAAGAATGGATGATATCTAAAAATTAAAATCAAATTAAGGTGAGAGAGGAATATATTGAGAGAGGGAGAAAGAGAGATAGAATGGGGTGAATTATCTCACATAAAAGTGGCAAGAAAAAGTAGTTCATTGGAAGGAAAGAGGGGGCAGGTGAGGGGGAATGAGTGAATCTTGCTCTCATCAGATTTGACCTGAGGAGGGAATAACATACACATCAATTGCGTATCTTACCCCATGAAAGTAGGGGGAAGGGGATAAAAAGAGGACAATAGAAGGGAGGCCAGATGGGGGAAAAAGCAATCAAAAGCAAACACTTTTGAAAAGGGATAGGGTCAAGAGAGAAAATTGAATAAAGGGAGACAGGGTAGAAGGGAGGGAAATATAATTAGTCTTTCACAACATGACTACTTGTGGGAGTGTTTTGCATAATGATACATGTGTGGCCTATGTTGAATCACTTGCCTTCTTAGGAAGAGTGGGTGGAGAGGGAAGCGGGGAGAGAATTTGGAACTCAAAGTTTTAAAAGCAATGCTCAAAAAAGGTTGTTTTTGCATGCAATGGGGAAATAAGATATACGGGCAATGGGGCATAGAAATCTATCTTGCCCTACAGGAAAGTAGAGGAAAGGGATGGGGGGGGGGGGGGGAGAGGGAAGGGAGAACTGGGGGGCAATCAGAATATATGCCATCTTGGAGTGGGGGGGAGGGTAGAAATGGGGAGAAAATTTGTAACTCAAAATCTTGTGGGAATCAATGTTTAAAACTAAAAAATATCAAATAAAATAAAGAAAGTATACCAGTAGAGGCTCAAGAAATATGGGTTTTAGTAGGTAACACTCAAGGTTACTCCTAACTCAAGAGCACTCATCCCTTTCCCCTGGCTCCCAAGTTTGTTAGATTAAATGAAAGTTGAAGTGAGTAGACCATATTTTTTAAAAATAATTCTGTGAAGTATAGATGACACTTTGCACAATCATAGAAGATACACTGATTTTAAAATTTTACTCACTTCCAATTGTTTCAAGATGACTGACTGATAAATAAACAGACCTTCAGATAATCTTGACATCCTTTTACATTTCACCAAATTTGTTCAAAACCTAATTAGCATAGAACAGAAAGACATATAAATAGCAAGTGAACAAAGTCAATTAGTCATCAAATTAGTCATCAGCCACTTCCACTCACTACCCTCACCCAAAATGCCCATCTAAGGTATTGTAATATCAATTAAGTATTTTAAAATGATTAATTAAGTGTCTTTTATTGAGCCTTACTAGGTGCAAAGCCCCAGGGCCAAACCCCTATCTACTAGGTGCTAAGCCTATGTGGGCATGAAGCCCTCATACTAAGGGGAGTTGCTAATACCAGAGCCAATAGTAGGAGCCTTAGTTCTGGTCATGCAGATGGATAAAGAGTGTATAAAAAGAGAACAGAGCTATTTACTTCAGGTTCTCATTCTTGGAAGTGTGTTGATGTGGAGACTCTGGGCAGCTGTAGTTAAGAGCCCTCCAGATTGTAAACCTGGATGTTGGGACTTTGTTGAACCATAGTAACAACGCACTGAGATTTGAATCAGACAAGGTCTGTCTGTTGACATTTGTAATTTGTTTATATTTGCTCTGAAGTTCAGGGTGCTGGCTTTTTCCCTTGAACTAAGTGAATGATATTGCTATGTTGGTTTGAAATGAGATTGTTAACCCTTTAATGCTACTTTCCTTAGTAAAGCAGATCGAAAGAACCTGTGCTGGCAGTGTTCTTGTTGTTGGGCTTGCATTGGTCTTTCACCCCCACAGCAGCTGCTAGACAAATTGTGTCATGAGATATATGTTTGTCTATTCCCCAAAATATCACCAAATAGGAACAATTTTGTACTTATCCTTTATTTTGGCCTTTCTGCATTATTACTTTGCTTAGCATAAATAACGAAAAAGGCACATAAGTAATCCCAGTTCACTGCCAAAATGGGATTTGTAATCCATTGTCTTGTTCATACAAGGTCTATAATTATGTCAGTAAAAAATTGAACTTCTTAGTCAAGGATTTCAAAGAATAGCTATTCAAATGAATTGGCAGCCTTAAGTTATAGTTAGATTTTCATCTCAGGAATGCTAGTTCATCAGCATTTTAAATGTTTTCTCAGAATTTCAGGACAATAAAACAGTAATTTGAATCAGAACTTCGTTTTTTCGTGCTGAGAGCTATGGCCAAAAGTGCTGGGGTTTTTTGGCTTTTTTTTTTACTTTTGTTTTTGGTTGAATTCACCTGGATTCTGATGGAGTGCAGAGGGCAGTGAGAGAAGTGGAGAAGACACAGAGGTTGCAATTTTAGATCCTACTTGTTTTTGAGCAACAGTCTTTTTATCTAATTTCATAATAATAAGAAAAATAATGCTGAATTCTAATTAAGGAATAATATGTATTATGTATGTATATGTAATGTGCATTTGTAATGTGCATACATATGTATGGGCAGCTAAGTGGCACAGAAGACAGAGCTCTGGGTCTGGGGTCACCAAGACCTGAGTTCAAATATAGCCTCTGAGGCTTACAAGATATATGTGGCTATGGGCAAGTCACTTAACTTCTGTTTGCCTCAGTTTCCTCATCTGTAAAATGGGGATAATAATGACACCTACTTCCCAGGATTGCTGTGAGAATCAAATGAGATAATAACTATAAAGTGCTCAGCACAATTCATGGCCCATAGTAAGCGGTATATAAATATTAGGTAGTTCTAATACGTGTATTGTGATAGGTGGTGGGAGGGATGACACCCCCCCAAGGAAAAATAATGGCATTTTGTTTGCATTTTTTTCTTTAAGAGATTAAAAACTAGAATTCCCATTCTCCAAACAATAAGATAAAAGCGACATATGCCGGACCCTCTATTTATGGTAGGGACATGCATTCTATATTTAAGAACCAAAAGCTACATCCTCTCCATTAAAGAACTATGACAGCTAAGTGTAGAAATGGAAAAAATAGGAAAGCTTGAATGTATTTTATAAAGCATGTGGTAGAATTTTACAATCTATGTATGTATCTATAGGGAGTAGAGGGATTTCTGTTGCCTGGGGAGAAGTAGGACAAAGATCAATCTTGCTCTTAAATTAATTTTCATGGCAGCAATGAACATTATCCACAGAGCTATGTTTCACTTTGGAAAGTAGAATCCTTAAGATAATTTGAAGTAGACATGAGCTAGTGACCTGAAGGCATGATAGGGTTCAAAAGAATTTCAAACTGAGACTCAGCTAAAATTAAGACTATAAGTGTCTGCATGGCAGTAGGAGGAAGAGTTCAAAAAGAGACACTAAAAATGCCTAAAGCTTCCTTAGTTAGTCTGGTGGGTAGAGTTACCTGGGATTTGCATCACAAAAGACTTAAAAATAGGATAGAATTTTCTGTTAGTTTCTAGAAGGAAAAAGAAGGAAAAAATAAGTGGAAGTTGCTAAGGGAAATTTAAATTTGAGGTACAGCAAAGCTTCCTAACAATTTTTTGTTTTGTTTTGTTTTTTGTTCAATCATTTTCAGTCATGTCCAACTTTTCATGACCCTATTTGGGGTTCTCTTGGCAAAATTACTGGATTGGTTTTCCATTTCCTTCTCCAGCTCATTTTACAGATGAGGAAACTGAGGCAAATTGGGTCAAGTGGCTTGTCCAGGGTCATACAAGTCTCTGAGGCTGAACTGTAACTCACATCCTCTTGACTCCAGCCCAGTCCTCTATCCACAGCTCTCTCTAGCTGCCTTCCTAACAATTAGAGCTATCCAAAAATAGAATGGACTGACTTAGGAGTAGTGAGGGTGCCCCTTACTGGAGATCTTGAAACAAAGGCTAGGTCACCACTTATTTAGGCACAGACTGGACTAAGTAGCCTCTGAGATCTTCTCCAGCTCTGAAATTCTTTGACTACCTAAAATACCCAATTATCAAGAGGGGATGGGAAGGAGAGCTGAGGGAAAGACAAGACAGATCTCTACTCCAGCCTAGATCTTTTCACCTTAACACATACAATGGTAGCATATAACACTATAAATTAGCTACTCCATACATTTAGCTGAAACACACTTCTACAGATTTGTGCCATTTCATGTATGTGCTGGTTTAACAACCACCCCTCCAGGGGGAAAAATGCATAACACACTTATTTTATTCTGAATTATTTGCATTTTCTTCATCACTTCCTTAAGTCTAGACAGTCAACAAAACAATAAATCATGCCCTGATTTGTTGTGTTTGCTGATTTCCAACATATAAATGTTCACACTGAACATTTGACAGTTGGCTTTCTTGAGCCTATGTATGCTGGCTCCAGCACACCACTGGCATTATTTATATTCAAAGGCAAGCTATGTTCCTTTTGATATCTATCTTCTTGTTTAAAGTCAAATTCAGGTAAAACATATAAAGGATTAAGTAAGGCAAGACGCAAAGGAAGTATCTCTTTATGTTCTAAGTATTTCACCCTTGATCGAATTCCTATTGCCACAAACATGTAGGAAGGGGCTGAAAGATGCCTTCTGCCACTCTCCATGCTTCAGCCCATTTCAGATGCGATCCTTTTTAAGTCTCTTTCCTCCCTTCCAACACTTTACAAAATGTCATTTTTATCTCTTAACAGTTTTTAGATTTTTGTAATGATTTTTCCTCTCACATTATCTCCCATTTTCTCCATCAACCTTTTAACATGTGTCTTTTTCATTCAAAGCAAGAACCTGAAAACACCTTAGCTTAAAAGGATCAGGGTCTCCCATTGCATCTTGGGTCATCTCCAGTCGCCCTGATGACTGAATATCTGGCCACTGGACCCAGATGGTTTTGGAGGAGAAAGTAAGGCTGGTGACCTTACACAGCCTTCCCTCACTCTAATCAAAGTCAACTGCAAGTCATGTCATCATCTCCTTCACGTCATGATCCTCTTCAAAAAAAGGACAAACACAACTAGACCTTTTAGTAGCCACAGTGAAAAACAAATGCCCTTTCCCTACTTCAATCACTCTCACTTCCATAATTTCTACATCTAAGGTTAAATATGAGTCATTTCTTCCCCACTCAAGTACCTGGATAGAATACATATCATGGATATGTTCAATTTTTTTTAATTCCACTTTCTCAAATAGTCACTTGAGAACAAAGATAATTAAAATAGGTTAATTCCATTTTTAACAACAATTGCTCATATTTATATAGTGCTCTTTTTTAAAAGATTTGTGTTATTTATTCATTTTTAGTATTTTTTTATTTCAGGTTGCAAGTTTTCTCCCATTCCTCCCTCATCTAGCCCAGTTTCCAACTCTTTGTCACCACAAAAAGAGCTCCTATACATATTTTATATTTTGTAAGTCCTTTTCCTTGTTTTTTACTCTCTTTTGGAAATTCTTCAGAGTTTTCATTTTGGGATCTCTTTCAGGAAATGATCAATGGGTTCTTTCCATTTCCATTTTACCCTCTGGATCTAAGATACTAGAGCAGTTTTCCTTGATAATTTCTTGAAATATGCTGTCTAAGCTCTTTTTTTAATCATAGCTTTCAGATAGTCCAAAAATTATTAAATTATTTCTCCTTGATCTATTTTCCAGGCCGATTGTTTTTCTGATTTAATATTTCACAATTTCTTCCTTTTTCAACTTTTTGACTTTGTTTCATTGTTTCTGTCTCAAGGAGTCATTACTTTCCACTTGCCAATTCTAATTTTTAAGAAATTATTTTCTTCTGTAAGATTTTGTGCCTTTCTTTCCTACTTGTCCTATTCTGATTTTTAAAGAGTTCTTTTCTTCAGTGAATTTTTGTGTGTCTTTTAACAGTAAGTCAATTCTGTTTTTTAAGATGTTATTTTCTTCAGTGTTTTTTTTGTGCCTTTTTTTACCAAGCTGTTAATTCTCTTTATAATTTTCTTGCATCACTCTCATTTATTTTCCAAGTTTTTCCTCTACTACTCTTATTTCTTTCCTTAACTCTTCTAGGAATTCTTGTTGGATTGGGTTCAATTAGCATTTTTCTTTGAGGCTTTGCTAGTAGCTGTTTCCATACTATTGTCTCCTACTACTGAGTTTATCTTGCTCTTCCCTGCCACCATAGTGGCTTTTTATGGTCAAGTTCTTTGTTGCTGATGCTGTTGTTTGCTTATTTTTCTAACCTATTTCTTGACCTTGAACTTTATGTTAACGTTGAGCTCTGCTCACCTGTTGGTAGGAGGACACAGTTCCAAGTTTTAGTGTTTTTTGAGCTGCTGTTTTCAGAGCTATTTCTAGGGGTCTGTAAGTTTTCAGTGCTTTTAAGATGGTGTGACATGGGGAGAGGCATGGTCATTGTTGTGTGGTTTGTGCTCTAGTCCTTACCCTGTAAGAATCCCTACAGCTCTAACACTCCTTTTGACCCTGGAAGTGGGGCCAGGTTCCCTGCTTCCCTGCAGCCATAATTGCTAGCATTCCTCTCTCATTTTGATCTGTAACTAGGGCCCCTCTTCCCTTCTGATGAACCAACAAGCTCCTCTTTCTGCCCTACCACTGCAACCCAAACCACATATGGGCAAAAGAGTTGCCAATCACGGCCGGCTGCACCCAGTGGCAGCAAAGGGTCCTCTACAATCTCTTTCTGACCAGTTGTCCAACTTCCTTACCATCTCTAAGCTAGAGAGCTCCCAAAGCTGCTGCTGCTGCTGCCACTGTCACAGCCACCCGAAAGGCCCACTGGCCCCTACCCGTGTTGCAGATCTCTCCTGACAACTTATTAAATTACCTGAGGCTGGAAAAATGTCTCACCCTGATCTTTAGTTGGTTTTATAAGCCCAGATTTTGATTTGAGGTATTATTTTAAAGATTTTTGGAGGAGAATGTTGGGAGAGTTTAGTTGAGTTTCTGCCTCTCATCCTCTGTCATACCCTACTCTGTCTGTAGCTCCACCCTACAGAATGTCTATATAGTAATTTAAGGGCTTTAAAGTATTTCCTTAAAACTCTTCACAATCCAAGGCTGAAGTAGAAGAGCAAGTATTATTACCCTCTTTACACAAATGAGAAAACTGAGGTGCTGTGATCTTAAATGGATTTCCACAACTAAGGTAGAATTTGTGATCATACAGCTCGAGCTGGAATTTGAATCCAGGCTTCCTGATGCTAAATTCACCATGATTTCCCCTATGCCAGCCTGGCTTTGTTTCCTTGGTTGCCCTAAGAAATCAATTCTTCCTAAGTGTGACTACCTTCCTTCTTTCCATAATGCAAACTTGGTCTGCATGTTTTAATTGCTGCAAATAATGTATAATCATACTCTCCTTCAAACTTCATGCTAAACTATAGCTATCAGGAACTGGATGTATAGAGACTTCTTCTCAGAATTAGTCTTCTATCTACCCTTGCTGAATAATTCTGAATACTTGATTAACCATTAAATCCTAGTGTCAGAACTTCAGAGTTGAATCCTAGTCCAGGGGTGGGAAACCTGTGGCCTAGAGGCCATATGTGGCCCTCTAGGTCCCCACATGTGGCCCTTTTGACTGAATCCAAACTTCATAGAACAAACCCCCTTAATAAAAGGATTTGTTCTCTAAAACTTAGACTCAGTCAAAAGGCTATACCCAAGGACCTAGAGGACCACATGTGGCCTCAAGGCCCTAAGTTCTCCACCTCTGAAGCCCACCCTCCAAAATTTACCAGCAAAGATCCAAAGACCTTGAGTGACCTAGCCAAGATCATACAGTCAGTTGGTAGGAGAACTAAAATGATATTCCAAGTATCTTGACATCTACTTTAGGCAGATTTCTTTTCACAAAACTTTTTTCATGCACATTTGTTATTTTTTAAAATTATAATACATAAAATAAAATGCATACCTAGGCATGTATCAATTAATAGTAATTGAGGATTTTTTGGTGTTTTCTTAATTTTACTTTGATATTTTAAATACTAAATAATTGCATACTATTTACGTACACACCTCCCACATTTGCTGTCTCATACACACACACACACACACACACTCTCTCTCTCTCACACACACACATACACACACACACACACACACATGTATTTACCAGATTCCCCCGGATGAAAAAAAGCCAGTCCTTGCTCTCAAAGAACTCACTATCTAATGTGTATTTGAGTTCTTCGGGCTGTTTGTTTAGTTTTCAAAAGTGAATAGAGGCAACTTCTTAACCACCTCTGAACTTTTTTCATTGCCCAAATATTTCCACTTCAGTGAATTTTGTCTCAACCACAAAGAGGCCAGGGTTAATTATACAGAAATATAAATGTAAGGTGAGGCAGAGTGCCCAACCTGTCTGCCTGACAGTTAGGAATTTTCTTAACTGGGGTATCGAAGGGAGTGTCAAGGGACTCATAATTTTTTCTATCTAACAAAAACGTCCTAAAGCCAAAGATAAATGAACCACATGAAATTTAGGGATCAGTATATTGACTCCAGGCTTAAGATAAGCTAATTATTGTAATAGGCTATTGCACTTATATCCAGCCCAATTCTCTTTCTAAAGCTCTAATTTTGTATAGCCAATTGCTTCTAGGATATTCCCCAAATGGTTGTCCTTTAAGCATCTCAAGTTCAACATGTTCACCAAAATTTTTAGCTATCCAGATTTTCAATCTCAGAGTTATCTTTCATTTTTCACTCTTTCTGTTATAACTACAACATTGTAAAGAAAAACAACTTTGAAATACTTCAGAACTGTTAACAATGCAATAAAGAACTATGACTAAAAAGGATATTATGAAATTTGATACCACCTCTTCACAAAGCTGATAGACTAGAGGTGCAGAGTAAGACATTTATTTCTGGGCAGTGCCATTGTGTGCATTTGCTTTGCTGGACTGGACTTTTTTATGACAAAGAAAAAAATTGGGAGAGAAAGATAGTGATAAAAAATGAAATTTGTTTTTAAATTTATAGAAAAGCAAAGAAGATAATCAGAAGGAGATAAAGATAAGCAGGTGATCTTCAGAAGTAAAATGCATTACGTACTTAAAAAAGAACATAAGAGAGATTCATGGTTTTATACAGAATATCCCAAAAGTGTTAGTGCAGTTTTAAGCTTGAATACATTTTAGGACACCTTGCATATAATCATTTTTTTCTTCTTCCTTATATATAGAAATGTTTGTACTGGTGTCTATCAAATTCAGAATGACAAGAAATTAAAATCAAACAGAAAAAAAACAAAACTGTCTTGCTCCCTTGCCACTTTTACCTGCTTCTCACGACCTAATTTTCCACCTGGGGTCACCTCTACTGTCTCTCTTCTTTGCTCCTACTTTAAAGATGTGGAATACTATTTCATTAGATCCAACACAAATTTTTCTTATGTAACCTTAACTAGGTCCTCAGCACTTCACAGTGATATACTTATTCAACTTCAGTGGACTGTCTCAGCAGCATTAGAAATGTGGACACTCTCCTCAAGCCCCTAAACCCAGCCTCTCTCCCCATAATAGAAGATCTTTACTCCTACCTTACTGGGAAGATCAAGATCATCCACCATGAGGTCTTCAACATCACCTCCTCAAATTTTTACCTTACCTCTCCCTCTTTGCTCTCTTCTTGGAGGATAAGGCAGTTTTTTTTCTTCTTGCCAAGGCTAAGTCCTCCTTTTGGGCCACTGTACCCTTGATATCATTCCCTTCTTTTTCCTTCAGATAGTTTTTCAATCCCTGTCTATCCCTCTCTGTCTCTGTCTCCTTGTCTCTTGCTGTGTTTGTGTCTGTCTGTCCCTCTCTCAGGTGCACACACACACACACACACACCACACACACACCAAACACACAAACACACACATTCCTCTCTTCCTGCTTATTTCCAAATATGCTCATGGCTTCCTTACAACTGAGAAAATCTTTGGCGTGTTTTCACTAAAACTATTGTTCCCTATTTCTCCTTCCATCTGCCGATAAACTCCATGACAGAATAGTCTAAACTTGATGCTTCAACTTCTTCATGACCTTTTTATTTCATTTTTTAAGAGATGGAGTCAATACCCTGCCAGGATTTTATTTGAAGCAACTGCCCTGCTACCTAGGAATCAGGAAAAAAAGAAGCTAAGATTGGCTGCTTGCTTACTCTCAGCATCTATAAGAATGGAAATCTGGTCTGAAAAATGCAGCAAATCCCAGTGACCTAACCTTCCCATCCCACCATGAGAAATCACTTCTGCTGCTGAATTAGCTGAGGTTTTGAGTCAGGATCACCACTGTTAGAGAAATGGCTTTCTTATGGTGTGCCCAGGCAAAGATTATATTGTAATGCATTTTTCAGGCTGATTTTAATAGCAAAACCTTCCCAGAAAAGTCTTCGTAGGTCTTATAGGATCATAGATTTAAAGCTGCAGGAAGTTTTAAAAGATCAATGAAAAGTAAAATGTGGAATATCAAAGTAAATGATGAAAATAGGGAATAGCACTTCTTTGGCACTTAATATTTATTGATATAGTATGACATTTATTTACCACTGTTATTTTCATTTGAATTAATTACTATTTATAAATATCTACTTTTAGTGATTTAATATTTTTTTCCCCCAATTACATTTAAAAACAAATTTAAACATTAGTTTTTTTTCAATATTGAGTTCGAAATTTTCTCCCTTTGCCCCAATTGAGAAGGCAAGTAATTTGATATAGATTATACATGTGCAGTCATGGAAAACATATTTCCGTTAGTCATGTGTGAAAGGAAACACAGACCAAAAAAAAAACCACCAAGAAAAATAAAGTAAAGAAAAGTACGCTTCAATCTGCATGCAGACTCCATCAGTTCTTTCTCTGGAGATGGATAGCATTTTTCATCATAAGTGCTTCAGAATTGTCTCAGATCATTGTATTGCTGAAAATAGCTAATTCATTCACAGCTGATCAGTGTACAATAGTGCTCTTACTACATACAACATTCTCCTGGTTCTGCTCATTTCACGTTGCATCAGTTCACAAAAGTCTTTCCAGGTTTTTCTGAGAGCATCCTGCTTGTCCATTTCTTTTTTTATTTAATATTTTTAGTTTTTAGCATTGTTTTTCACAAGATTTTGAATTACAAATTTTCCCCACTCCAAGATGGCATTTATTTGATCGCCCTATTCCCCAGTCAGTCCTCCCTTCTGTCACCCCACTCCCCTCCCATCCCCTTTTCCCTTACTTTTCTGTAGGGCAAGGTAGATTTCTATGCCCCTGCCTGTGTATCTTATTTCCCAGTTGCAGGCAAAACAACTTTTTTTTAAACATCTGCTTTTAAAACTTTGAGTTCCAAATTCTCTCCCCTCTTCCCTTCCCACCTACCCTCCCTTAGAAGGCAAGCAATTCAACATAGGTCATACTTGTATCATTACGTAAACCCCTCCCCAATACTCATGTTGTGAAAGACTCCCTTTTCGAAAGTGTTTGCTTTTGATTACCTCCTCCCCCATCTGCCCTCCCTTCTCATCATCCCCCCTTTTTAATCTCCTTCCTCCTTATTTCCTGTGGGGTAAGATACCCAAACAAGAACGTATGCTATTCCCTCCTCAAGTCAAATCTGATGACAACAAAATTCACTCATTCCCCCTCACCTGACCCATTTCCCTTCCAAAAGGACTGCTTTTTCTTCCCACTTTTATGTGAGATAATTTACCCATTCTATCTCTCCCTTTCCTCTCTCTCAAGATATTCCTCTCTCATCCCTTAATTTGATTTTATTTTTTTAGATGTCATCGCTTCACACTCAACTCACCCTGTATGTATGTATATTCCCTTCAGCTACCCTAATACTGAGGTCTCATGAATTACACACATCATCTTTCCATGTAGGAATGTAAACAAAACAGTTCAACTTTAGTAAGTCCTTTTCTCTTTCTTTCTGCTTAACTTTTCATGCTTCTCTTAATTCTTGTGTTTGAAAGTCAATTTTCTATTCAGCTCTGGTCTTTTCACTGAGAAAGCTTGAAAGTCCTCTATTTTATTGAAAATCCATATTTTGCCTTGGACAGATGATCTCAGTTTTTTCTGGGTAGGTGATTCTTGGTTTTAATCCTAACTCCATTGACCTCTGGAATATCATATTCCCAGCACTTTGATCCCTCAGTGTGGAAGCTGCTAGATCCTGTGTTATCCTGATTGTTTCCACAGTATTCAAATTGTTTCTTTCTGGCTGCTTGCAGTATTTTCTCCTTGACCTGGGAGCTCTGGAATTTGGTGACAATATTCCTAGGAGTTTTCTTTTTGGGATCTTTTTGAGGCGGCGTCTGTGGATTCTTAATTTCTATTTTACCCTCTGGCTCTAGAATATCAGGGTAGTTTTCCTTAATAATTTCTTGAAAATGATATCTAGGCTCTTTTTTTGATCATGACTTTCAGGTAGTCCAATAAGTTTT
This sequence comes from Trichosurus vulpecula, assembly GCF_011100635.1. Taxonomy (NCBI): domain Eukaryota; kingdom Metazoa; phylum Chordata; class Mammalia; order Diprotodontia; family Phalangeridae; genus Trichosurus; species Trichosurus vulpecula. Next base: position 219,282,956 of record NC_050580.1, read on the forward strand.
AAATTATCTCTCCTGGATCTATTTTCCAGGTCAGTGGTTTTTCCAATGAGATACTTCACATTGTCTTCCACTTTTCATTCCTTTGGTTCTGTTTTATAATCTTGATTTCTCATCAAGTCACTAGCTTCCACTTGCTCCAATCTCATTTTTAAGGTAATATTTTCTTCAGTGGTCTTTTGGACCTCCTTTTCCATTTGGCTAATTCTGCCTTTCAAGGCATTCTTCTCCTCATTGGCTATTTGGAGCTCTTTTGCCATTGAGTTAGTCTACTTTTAAAGGCGTTATTTTCTTCAGTATTTTTTGGGTCTCCTTTAGCAAGTCATTGATTTGTTTTTCATGATTTTCTTTCATCACTCTCATTTATCTTCCCAATTTTTCCTCTACTTCTCTTACTTGCTTTTCCAAATCCTTTTTATACTCTTCCATAGCCTGAGACCAATTCATATTTTCTTGGAGGTTTTTGATGGTTGGTCTTCTTGTCACTAAAAAGAGATTCCAAAGTCTAAGCCTGAATCTGAGACCATTTTTGCTGCCTATTCATGTCCCCAGCCAACTGCTTGACCCTTGAGCTTTTTGTCAGGGTACTACTGTTTGTAGAGTAGAAGTAATTTGTCCCAAGCTTTAGGGGCCTTGTGCTGTTTTCAGAGCTACTTCTACACAACAAGCTCTGCCACACCAGTGCTCCTTCTTCCCCAAGAACTGCCAACCAGGATTGCAGCCCAGATCCAGGTAGGTCAAAGCAGGCTTTGCACTCCCATTCTAACCAGACTCTTAAGTCCTCCCATCAGGTGGGCCTGGGACAGGAAGCAACTGCCACTGTAGCTCTGGAAGCAGCTTCAGAGCAGCACCACCTCCACTGCTCCTGGGGTGGTGGCTGACCACAAACTCCTTTCACTCTGTCCCCAGCTTTTCCCAATAATCTTCTCTGTTGTCTTTGGCATTTGTGGGTTGAGAAGTCTGGTAACTGCCACAGCTCAATGATTCAGAGCCCTAGGGCCTGTTTTGCTGGGCTCCCAGTCTGGTTGGTCATGGTGCGGCCCATGCTGGGCTCTGCTCTGCTCCACTCCCAGCTCTGTGAGATAGACCCTTCCCAGGGACCATCCAGGCTGTCCTGGGCTGGAGCCCTGCTTACATTTCCTATTTCATGGGTTCTGCAGCTCTAGAATTTGTTCAGAGCCATTTTTATAGGTGTTTGAAGGGACTTGGGGGAAGCTTAAGCAAGTCCCTGCTTTCCAGCTGCCATCTTGGCTCTGCCCCAGGAATAGCACTTCTAGACCTCATATTATAATAAAGCAATAATCATAAAATTGGTACTGGTTAAAAAAAAGAAAGGTAGATCAGTGGAATGGATTAGCAAAGGATGAATCAGAAATAATGTAACCAGGGGTGGGGCAGAGCCAAGATGGTGACTAGAAAGCAGGGACTTGCATAAGCTCCCCACCAGGTCCCTCCAAAAACCTATAAAAATGGCTCTGAACAAATGCTAGAATTGTAGAATTCACAAAATAGCAGAGGGAAGCAAGGATCCAGCCCAGGACAGCCTGGATGGTCATTGGATGAGGTGTATCACACACCGAGCTGGGAGTGGAGCTGAGCAGATCCCAGCATGGGCAGCAGCAGGACCAACCAGACTGGGAGCCAGGCAGAACAGGCCCTAGCACCCTGAATCAGTGAGCTATGGCAGTTACCAGACTTCTCAACCCACAAACACCAAAGACAACAGAGAAGGTTAGTGGGAAAAGCTGCAGGGGACAGAGTTTGTGGTTGGCCACCACCCCAGGGGCAGCAGGGGGTGGTGCAGCTACAGAACTATAGCTGCAGTTACTTCCAGCCCCAGGCCAACCTGGTGGGAAGAATTAAGTGGCAAATCAGAGCAGGAGTGCAGAGCCTGCTGAAGATTTATGTCAGGTCCGGGTTGGTGGTTCTTGGGGAAGGAGGAGCACTGGTGTGGCAGAGCTGGCTGTATAGAAATAGCTCTGAAATCAACGGCACATCCCCTCAAGCTTGGAACAAAGTACTCTTTGCTCTACAAGCAGTCATACCCCAATGAAAAACTCAGGGTCAAGTAAGTTGGCTGGGAACATGGCCAGGCAGCAAAAATGCACCCAGATTCAGTCTCAGACTTTGGAATCTTTCTTTGGTGACAAAGAAGGCCAAAATATACAGCCAGAAGAAGTCAACAAAGTCAAAGAGCCTACATCAAAAGCCTCCAAGAAAAACATGAACTGGTCTCAGGCCATGGAAGAGCTCAAAAGGAGTTGGAAAAGCTAGTTAGAGAAGTAGAGGAAAAATTGGGATGAGAAATGAAAATGATGCAAGTAAACCATGAAAAACAAGTCAATGACTTGCTAAAGGACCCAAAAAATACTGAAGAAAATAACACCTTGAAAAATAGACTAACTCAAATGGCAAAAGAGCTCCAAATAGCCAATGAGGAGAAAAATGCCTGAAAGGCAGAATTAGCCAAATGGAAAAGGAGGTCCAAAAGACCACTGAAGAAAATATTACCTTAAAAATGAGATTGGAGCAAGTGGAAGCTAGTGACTTGATGAGAAATCAAGATATTATAAAACAGAACCAAAGGAATGAAAAGTGGAAGACAATGTGAAGTATCTCATTGGAAAAACCACTGACCTGGAAAATAGATCGGAGAGATAATTTAAAACTTATTGGACTACCTGAAAGTCATGATCAAAAAAAGAGCCTAGATATCATTTTGCAAGAAATTATTAAGGAAAACTACCCTGATATTCTAGAGCCAGAGGGTAAAATAAAAATTGAAAGAATCCACAGATCGCCACCTCCAAAAGATCCCAAAAAGAAAACTCCAGGAATATTGTCGCCAAATTCAGAGCTCCCAGGTCAAGGAGAAATACTGCAAGCAGCCAGAAAGAAACAATTTGAGTATTGTGGAAAAACAATCAGGATAACACAGGATCTAGCAGCTTCCACATTAAGGGATCAAAGGGCATTTTTCAAATGATGATACATAGCTTTAATTTCTTCATCTGAAAACTGTCGGTTCATATCATTTGACCATTTATCTATTGGAAGATGACTTGTATTTTATAATTTGACTCAGTTCTCTGTATATTTGAGAAATGAGGTCTTTATCAGAGGCATTGACTGTAAAAATTATTTCCCAGCTTTCTGCTTTCCTTCTAATCTTGGTTGCATCGGTTTTGTTTGCACAAAATCATTTTAATTTAATATAGCAAAAATTATCTATTTTGAATGTTCTCTATCTCTTATTTGATCATAAATTCTTCCCTTTTCCATAAATCTGACAGCTAAGTCATTCCTTGCTCTCCTAATTTGCTTATGTCTAAATCATGTAGCCATTTTGACTTTATCTTGGTATACTATGTTAGGCATTGGTTTATGCCTAGTTTCTACTATTTTCTTGTTTTCTCAGCAGTTTTTGTCAAATAATGGAGTTTTAATCCCAGGAGCTGGAGTCTTTGGGTTTATCAAAAAGTAAACTACTGTCATCATAAACTACTGTGTCTTGTGTCCCTAACCTATTCCACTGATCCATCACTCTATTTCTTAGCCAATACCAAATAATTTTGATGATTTCCACTTTATATAGTTATATGATATGGCTAGGCTACCTTCCTTTGCATTTTTTCAGTAATTCCTTGATATTCTTGACCTTTTGTTCTTCCAGATGAATTTTATAACTTTTTCTAACTCCATAAAGTAATTTTTGGTTGTTTGATTGGTATGGCACTGAATTAATTTGGGTACAATTGCCATTTTTATGATATTAGCTCAGCCTATCCGTGAGCAACTAATATTTTCCAGTTGTTTAGATATGGCTTTATTTGTGTGAAAAGTGTTTTGTAATTCTGTTCATATAGTTCCTAGATTTGTCTTGGCAGACAGAGTTCCAAATATTTCATATTGTTCACAGTTATTTTAAATGGAATTCTCTTTCTATCTCTTACTGCTGGGTTTTGTTGGTAATATATAGAAATGTTGGTGATTTATGTGGGTTTATTTTGTATCCTGAAATTTTGCTAAAGTTGTTAATTGTTTCAAATACTTTTAGTTGATTTTCTAGGATTCTCTAAGTATACTATTATTATCTGCAAAGAATGATAGTTTTGTTCCTCATTGCCTATTCTAATTCCTTCAATCTCTTTTTTTTTCTTATTAAAGCTAACATAAAAAGGGTAAACAGGAAGGAAATCATAATGGAACCAGTAAGGATAAACTGTTTATATTCCTACATGAAAAATGATATTTTTAACTTCTAAAAACTTTCTCATTGTTAGCAATTAAGAGTATGCATAGATAGAAATCAGAGTTGTGAGTTGAATATGATGGTATGATTATTTAAAAACATAAAATTAAGGGATGAGAAAAAGAATATACTGGAAGAAGTGGAAAGGGGGAGGTAGAATGGGTTAAATTGTCTGATATAAAAGAGGCCTGAAAGAGATTTTATAGTGGAGGGGAAAATGGGAGAAGTCTGGGGGGAGAGTCCATGAACCTTACTTTCATCAGAATTGGTTCAAAGGGAGAATAATATACACACTCAGTTGGGTGTAGAAATTAATCTTAACCATATAGGAAAGTAGGAAAGGAAGGAAATAAGAGAAGGTCATAGGAAGCTGATAGAAGGGAGGTAAATTTGGGGAAGGTAAAAGTCAGAAGCAAAACATTTTTGAGAATGGACAGGGTAAAAAGAAAGAGCAAGTAGGATAAACAGGGAAATTGATAGAGGAAAATACCTAGTTGACAATCATTACTGTGGGAAAAATTTTATAGTGAGTTTCTCTTATAAAAACTTAATTTCTCAAACATACAGAAAACTGAGTCAAATTTATAGAAATAAGAGCCATTCCTCAATTGATAAATGGTCAAAGGACATAAATAGGCAGTTTTTAGAAAAAGTAATCAAAATTATCTATAGTCATATTAAAAATGCTAAATCAACTATTGATGAGAGAAATGCAAATTAAAACAACTCTGAGATACTACCTCACATTGTCAGATTGGCTAATAGACAGAAAAGGAAAATGACAAATGTGGGATGGAATGTGGGAAAATTAAAACACTAGTATGCTATTTATGAAGTTGCATACTGATTCAACCATTATGGAGAGCTATTTGGAACTATGCCCAAAGGACTATAAAACCATGCATCCTTTGACCAAGAAATAACGCTGCTAGGTCTGTATTCCAGAGATAAAAAGAAAACAAAAAGGAAAAGGACCTGTGTATGCAAAGATATTCATAGCAGCTCTTTTAGTGGTGGCAAAGGATTGAAAATTGAGGGGATGTCCATCAACTGGGAAATGGCTAAACAAGTTATTGTATATGATTGTGATGGAATACTACTGTCCTTTAAGAAGATGAGGAGAGGATTCTAGGAAGATGACTGAGCAGGTCAGAAAATTCCAAGCTCTCAAGATTTTCCCCCACAAAAGAGATGAACTAGGCCTCAGGGCAAACATGGAGTGCTAAAAATAAAAAAAGAGTAGGGGCAGAACAATCATCCTTCTGGGACAATTGGAGAAGACCTGAAAAAAAAGTCTGAGGATGAGATTGGTCTCTGTGAGGAGTAAACACCTCCAGGCTAGGTTAACCAACAAATGGCAAGCCCTGGGATTAACTGGGTTGGGAGGCTGCCTTGGCCCCAGTCACAGGAAATTTTACCCCTGGGACAATGAGGGGTGTTGGGCATCTGAGCCTGGGAAGATCAAGAGAACCTATGCTGACAAGGAACACCAACCTAGCTGTGCTATGGAGATGTGGGAGGGGGGGATGGGCAAGAAGGGAATAGCACATGCTCTGTGAGTGAAGAAGCAGTGGAGCAGGGAGGGACACCACTGTTCATGGGCACTTATAAGAGACTGAAGGTCTTCGTTCCAATTCCAGGTCAGAGAAGAGAAATGAAGGAGGATCTGAGGACAGAGGCACCATCCTCCATACTCCAGTACTAGAGGTGATTATAAAAACTAAGCTACTACCAAAAAAAATGCATAGGCAAAGGCGAAAGAATCAAAAACCAGGGTTCATCTTCAGAGGAGGATACTAAAACAAAGAAACCTCTTCTACCCCAAAGAGTAACATCAGATAGTCACCTGCCCAAAAAGAATTCATAGAAAAACTTTTAAAAAAAGACTTTAAAAATCAAATGAGAAAGATTCAGAAAAAAAAATAAGAACAATCCAAGAAAACAAGAAGATTATGAAAAGAAAGTCAACCAACTAGGAAAGGATGTCTAGAATCTTAAGGAATAAAATGACTCCTTGAAAATCAGAATTGGGCAAGGGGAAGCTAGAGAAGTTAAAAGAGATCAAGAAATAATAAAACAATATAAAAAATGAAAAACTAGAGTATTAAACATCTCATAAGAAAAGAACTGGAGAGGATTCTGGGAAGATGGCAGAGTAGGTCAGAAAATTCGAAGCTCTCAAGATTTCCTCCCACATGAGTTAAAATAACACTTTAGGGCGAACAAAGTGTGGGTGGAGACAAAGAAGAATAGGAACACAACCAGAATCTTCCTGGGGTTTGGGAAGATCTGAAGAAAAATATCAGATTTGGTCCCTGGGAGGAATAAACACCTCCAGGCTAGGTTCCCTTTTAAAAACAGGCAAGCCTCTTAAACAACTAGTGGTAAGCCCTGGGGTTAGTTGGTTTGAGAGGGTGCCTCTGCCCTAGCCACTGGAACTTTTCACTCTGGGATAGTGAGGGGAGTCATGTGTTTGAGCCCGGGAGATTGAGGGAACCTCTGCTGATAAGGAATGCCAGACCCAGCTGCTTCGAAGAATGGTGGAGGTGAGAAGGAGCCAGCACGTGCCCAGTGAGTGCAGAAGCAGCAGGGCAGAAAGCCCCTGGCTGTGGGCACTTACAGGAGGTTGGAAGTTTGGCTGGTTCCAGGCCAGTGGGGAGAACTGAAGATCTGGGGCAAGGGGCACCATTTCCCATACCCCAGGGCTAGATAAGATTACAAAAATCAAGTTATTACCACACAAAAAAAAATGCACAGGCAAAGGAGAAAGAATCCAACCATAGAAACCTAGTACAGGCATAGAGATGACCAGGGTTCATCTTCAGAGGAGGATATTGAAGTAAAGAAACCCCCAAAGAGCAACATCAAATGGTCATTTGCCCAAAAAGAATTTATAGAAGATCTTTAAAAAGACTTTAAAAATCAAATAACAGAGATGGAGGAAAAACTAAAAATAAAAATAATCCAAGAAAACAAGGTTATGAAGGAAAGTCAACCAATTAGAAAAAGAGACCCAGAATCTCAAGGAGTAAAATGACACTGTGAAAATTAGAATTGGGCAAAGTGAAGTCAGTGAAATTATAAGAGATCAAGAAATAATTAAACAAAATATGAATAATGAAAAAAATAAAAGAAAGGAAAACATCTTATAAGAAAAACAACAGATTTAGAGAATAAATCAAGAAGAGAAAAATAAAAAATCAGAGTGCTGAAAGTTATGATTAAAAAAAGAATCTTGATACAATAATGCAAGAATAACTAAAGAAAATTGTCCTGAAGCATTAGAACAAGGAAGGGAAGTAGAAACAGAAAAAATCCATCAAACACCACTTAAAAGAGATCCTTTGAGAAAACTCATAGGAATATAACAGTCAATTCCAAAACCCCCAGCTCAATGATAAAATATTAAAAGTATCAAGATTAAAACAATGTAAATTTGAGGGTGCCACAATTAGAATTACACAAGACCTAGAAGCAGACATTAAAGGACCATGGTTGTTAGAACACAATATCTCGAAGAGTGAAAGATCTGGGGCTCTGGCTGAAAATATCATGCCTTTCAAATTTAAGTATTATCTTGAATGAAAAAAATGGACATTTGACAAACCCTCAGACTTTCAAGACTTTGTTTTAAAAATCCTCAACTTAATAGAAGATTTGACATACAAGAACCAAGAGAAACATAAGGTACATACTAAAGACTGACTATTAGGGATTCATAAGGACTGACTGTTTAAACTTTTATATACATAAAATGTAAAATGTATGTCTAAGATTCTTATTAATAATTAATTAATAATTGTCAAGCTTGTAAGAAAGAATGGGATAAACCTATGATATGAATTTAAAAAGTAAAACCACTTAGAAACAGCTAAAAGGAATAACTATTTTATACAAAAGAGGTACAAGAGGAAAAGGTTACAGAGAATTTAGATGAGGGAGTAGGGTTGGTAGTTCCATAGCCTACTTTCATTGAGAAGGGTTTAAGCAAGAACAAATATGTATTTAGAAAAGTATAAAAGTCTTCTAAATTTAGAAGAAATAAAATGGTAGGGGCATAGTGGGGAGGGAAAGGAACAGAGGGATTAGGAAAATGGAGGGATTTTTAGAGGGAGAATGAAGGAAGAGGTAAAGAGTGTTTAGATAATGGGAATGGAGGATAGGGGAGGAATCCCTGGAGGGAGAAAGGCAAGTAATAGGAGGGTAGGGTAGTTGGTGGAGGAGGGGAGTAAACAAGTAATAGGAGGGTGATGTAGCAGGTAGTAGTAAAGTAGAGAAGGCAAGAGGGGTAGGAAACAAAAGATATGTACAAATATAAAAACAAAGATCAGGAGTAGAGTATGTCTGGGAAAGTATATGTTTATACACATGTATATATGTAAAGTGTATGTATATATCAAGAAATATCTAAACTATATTGCAGCCTTCTGGGGGGTTGTTGGGAGGGAAAAAAAGAACAAAGTTTAAAAATGCACAGCAGAGAACAAAAGAAAACACAAGGAAGCAAGAAAAGATGGACAATTCTCCACACAAGGCGTATTATTTATCATACAGGCTTTCTTGAAATGAAAATTTATTGTTACATATTTTGAATCCTCTCTTATGTTCTGCTATGCACGTGACATGCTTTTTTTTCTTTCTTACTTCGTATTTAAGTTCCAATATTTAAGTTTATGATATGTTTTTTTTTCTTTTCTCTATTCTGTATTTGTGTTCTGGTAAAATAAAATATTTTTTTAAAAAATGAGGGGGGTAGATTAGTTGGCCACTGAAGGCATGTGTAGCTAGAGATCTATGATCTTACGAATTTTGGAGGAAATGTTGACTCAAACTCAAGCATTTGTGTGTGTAAATCTTTGCTCAGTTTCATCCATTATTACCATTTATAGTACTGTTTGTGAACTCAGACTATTATATAAAATTGTATTAGAATTTGTCCAAATGTTTATAAAAAGGAGCATAGTGTCTCAAGGGAAAAATAAAAGAAAAACAACAGATCTGGAGAACAGATCAAGAGAGAAAACATAAGAAAAATTGGACTACCTGAAAGCTATGTTTGAAAAAAGAATCTTGATACAATAATACAAGGATAATTAAAGAAAATTGTTCTGAAGCGTTAGAACAGCAGTGAAAAGCAGAAATAGAAAAGAATCCACTGATCACCACCTATAAGAGACCCTACAAAGAAAACTCACAGGAATATCATAGTCAGATTCCAAAAGGATAAAGGATAAAGTATTACAAGCAACAAGAAAAAAAAATTAAATATGGCAGTGCCACAATTAGAATAACACAAGACCTAGCAGTGGTGACACTAAAAGACTGCAGGTCTTGGAACACTATATATCAAAGAGCAAAAGAATTAGAGTCCTGGCTGAAAGTATCATACCCAGCAAAGCTAAACTAATTAGATGGGGGAGGAGGGCTGTTAATTCTGGAAACCTACTTTCATTGAGAATGGTTTCAAGAGGGAACATTATACATATCTATCTAGAAGAGTATAAAAGTCCTCTAAATTTAGAAAGGAATAAAATGCTAAGTGGATAAGGGAGGTGGAGAGGATAATTCCCTTATCTCTAGAAGGGACTGTGAGGGAATAGTTTAAATGGGTGGGGTATAGAAGTATGTTTGTATTAACAGGAATGGGAGGACAAGGGAGGGAGGGATCTTTAGAGGGGATGATAAAGAAATAGGACAAAGGAGGGTATAGAAAGGGGTTTTGATTTATGGGAATGAGAAGGTAAGGGAGGGATCCTTGGAGTGGGGTTAGGTTAAGTAATAGGACAAGATAGTGGGTAGAAGTAAAGTAGAGGAGTTAGGAGGGTTAGGAATAAGAGATACACACAAACATAAAAACAAAGATCAGAAGTAGAATTTTAGGGAAAGTGTATCTCTATAGGTATGTATGTGTATATATGTATATGTGTGTATGTATATACATATATGTGTATATATACATATGTGTATGTATTTATACACACATATTATATGTATGTGTGTGTGTATATCAGTAAGGCAAGATTCATGATATCAGTGGTGACCACAAATATGCCTGTATAGTTCAGAATTGCAAGGTATAAGAGACTCTCTGTATAGAAGGCAGAAGAAGTAAAACATTTATTCAGATACCAGAGGATCAGGTCCCAAAACCAATAACCCCAATTCGACATAGCAGTAATTGTACCCCCAAACCAGTAAGTCCACTTCAATGTAACAGCAGGAGATTAAAACACAGTATAACTAACTACAAAGAGCCAAGCCATCCTGTACCTTCCCTTCTTCTAAGGCCTTCCCATAATACTCACAAATCTTACTATCTGCTTCCCTGTGTTCTCTCCTCTCACAGTTCTGAAAGCCCTTGCAGTTCTCAGAGCCCTTCCAGTTCTCTCTCTCTTGCAGTTCTCTCTTCTCACAGTTCTGTCTTTTTCACAGCCCGCTCCACTCCGCAGCTCCCTAGTCCTAGCTTAACCGCGGACCCACAGGGTATATATACCCTGTGTAGGCCTGGGGCTCAGCACTTAATAGCAAAAGGGGTGTGGGCCTGCCTACAAGCAAGCCTAGCTCCTAATCAAGCTTCCTTAATTAGCTCCATCTGATGCCTATTGAATGGACCAGGGAAGATCTTTAATCATATTGGCACCACAGGGTGGTGTGTGTGTGGGTATGTGTTGTGTGGGTATGTGTGGTGTGTTGTGGTGTAAAAGGGGAGGCTTGATTAGGAGAGGCTTGTTTGTATATATACACATATATACATACATCGTATGCACATACATACATATATATGCGTATATATGTGTGTGTATATATATGTGTGGGTTGTGTGTATATATGTATATATATACACACAGAGACATATATAAATATATCTGTACTTAAGTGCAGCCTTATGGGGGGTATGGAGGAGGAAGGGGGAAAAAAGAACAAAAGTAAAAAGTGCACAGCAGAGAACAAAAGAAAACTTACAAGGATGCAAGAAAGATGGACAGCTCTCAACATAACATGTAATATTTATTACATAGGCTTTCTTGAAATGGAAATTTTTTGCTATATATTTGAATCCTCTCCTACATTCTGCTGTGCACGACATGCTTTTTCTTCTTTTTGGTTTCATATTTAGTTTATGATATGTTTCTTTTTCTTTTCTTACTGTGTATTTAAGTTTCAGTAATAATAAACGAACAAAAGTAAAAATAAAATAAAGTCCATAGCTGGGAAAGAAAAAAAAAAGAAGTGATGAGCAGGATGTTCTCAGAAAACTATGGAAAAGAATTACATGAATTGATGCTGAGTGAGGTGAGCAGAACCAGGGGACCATTGTACACAGTAACAGCAATATTGTATGATGCTCTACTATGAATAACTTAGCTGTTCTCAGCAATACAATGATCCAAGATATTCTGTAGGACTTATGATGAAAGATGCTACCTATCTCCAGAAAAAGAACTTGTAAAGCTTGAATGCAAATCAAAGATACTTTTTGTTTACTTTCTTTTTCTTGGATTTTTTTTGGAGGGGGGAAGGCAGGGCAATTGGAGTTAAGTGACTTGCCCAAGGTCACACAGCTAGTAAATGCGTCAAGTGTCTGAGGCTGCATTTGAACTCAGGTCCTCCTGACTCCAGGACCTGTGCTGTACTCACTGCACCACCTAGCTGCCCCTCTTGGATATTTTTGTTTGTGTTTTCTTTCACAGAAAGACTACATGGAAATATATTTTGCATGACTACACATGTATAACCCATGTCCAAATTGCTGCCTTCTCAATGCAGGGTGGGGGGAAGGGAGAGAATTGGAACTCAAATTTAAAAAAAAACAATGTCAAAATTTTTCTTACATGTAATTGGGAAAAAATAAAATATTAAATAAGATTTTTAAAAAGAAATGACAAAAGTAATGAATAAAAGAAAGCACGAAAAGATTCACATGAACTGATACAAATTTATTAGAGCCAAGAAAACAATAGATATATGCCTACAATGGAAATGGAAAGAACAACAAAAAACATCAAAACATAATCTTTTATGAACTTATAAAGAACAAGCAACGCCTTGAAAGAAGATGTAAGAGAAGAACATCCTCACCCTAGAGATTCGGTGGTCCCTAGATAGAAGAGATAGAAGATAGGAAGGTCCAGAAGTGTTGTATATTGTATATATTTTCAGACTTTTTTATTTATTGATTATCTATGCTGATTTTTCCTTTTCTTTTTCTTTTTTTTTGTCCCACAAATCTATTTTGTGAATATGGGTATTTCTCTCAAAGAGGAAATTTGGTAATGTGAAAGAACAGAAGATATCATACAAATTTATTTAAAACCAAAATAAATTGAAAGGTCCAAAACCCAGACCTCTCATTTAGAAGGTGAAGAAACAGAGGCTCAGAAAATTTAAATGAATTTATGCAGAGTAATATAGCTAGTCACATATCCAAAGTGGAATTCAAACCCAAATCTTTCTGAGTCCAAGACCCCCCACAATTTTATCCAAAACTCTGAACTCTATGTCCATAGAAATTGAAGATCATCAATGCCTGAATACCTCAGTCTTTATACTCCTGTATGAGGGCTGCTTACTGGAATGGTATGGGAGATCCAAATTAAGATAACATATGTAGTTTGTGTCATCTGCAAATTTGATAAGCACGCCATTTATTCAAGTCATTGCTATAATTAACTATCGTATATTAATCAGACTACTGAATAAATACAGAAATCAGTGTAGTCCTTAACTGGAAAAGATATATATATTATATGTGTGTGTATGTATATATATAAATGTGTAAAAGGATTTTAAAATAGGTTAAAAAGGAAATTTCTTTAGTCACCATCTTCTACAAACAAATCACTAGATTATAGTTAAGTGTACTATATCAAAATGCAACTCTTGTAAGATAGTACATGTTTTCAAACCTGAAACTCAATTACAAGGCACAGTCATCTGATGAATTTAAACAGAATCATATGGACTTTATCTGTAAATATCCCTTAATGAGAATAGAAAGATGAACTAATGCACAAAGGAAACTTGGAAGGAAATTTTGAATAGTGTCTTTGATGCCCTGAAGTGTTTTATTTCCCAGTTGAATAGTGATACTGATAGAATCACAAGGATAAAAATTGCCTTAAGCGATCTACTGTTAAAACTTATGAGGCATCAGACAAGCCCATCAATGTTATAAGTAATAGACCCTTTTCTTTAGCATGCTTAAAAGAATGCCACATGGCTTAAATAGGGACACTCAAGAGTGGTTGGAAAAGGAGACAAGAACATCAAGGGAAAAGTATAAATGCAGTATCTATGCTTGTGGCAGCAACTAACACCTCCATAACTGAGCAACTCACCAGTTCTTCATCCTGGGGCCTAGGCTGAGGCCTTATTTTGTCCTCTCCAAAATTATTTTGTTGATTTCACTTTCTGCTCTCTTGCTGATAAGTTTGTAGTCTTCTCAAATAACCATCTTTTTTATTTTTGTAAATTCTATATTATATGATGCTCCCAATTTTTAATGTATATTCAGTTCATCAATTATTGCTTTTTCCATTTTAATGTATATTTTAAGAAGATAATTTTCTAGTGAGGAATGATTTAATCTCACTTCAGACATTCTGCTATATGGGCTTATAATTTTCATTCTTTCACATAATTATTAATTGTCTGTATTATCTGTTCTTTGACCCACTCATTATTTAAGATTTCATTGTTAAGTCTACATTTTAGTTCTTTTGTTTGTACTCCCTGAATTGTTTACTCTTTTGTTGTGTTACGGTCTATAAAGGATAAATATAACCCATGGTTTAAAAGCCCAATAGCATAAGATCCTCATCATTGGGACATGCTTTCATTCATATTCCACCAGCGCATGGTGGGGAAGAAACTCCCAAGAGCTTGAGGGAGAAAAGAGATCCTGGCTTCTTGCTTTGGGAGCCTTATCAGGTTCAAAAAGGGAGAGATAGACTCTAGGAAGAAGCCAATTTATAGAGAAATAAGCACTTCAATCATATCCCTATGCCCAATTTACATTAAAGATTTTGGGAAATTTCCCCTTGGAAGATATCTGGAACTCTCTTGTTTTAGCTAAGATTTCTCACTCCCAATTGGAGAGCTCATTAATATTAGATATTGTCTATTACGTATTCTCTTGCATATACCTTCTTTTATTTCTGTTTGCTATCAGCTTGGATTTATTTGATATTTGCTATGTGTATTCATTGTGGAACTGGCATTTGGTGAGAAGGGAGTCAAGCTTTGCATATATAGGTTTGGATACTACTTCCCCATTAAATTATAGTGATCAGCAGCTCAATTTGACCCTAAAAATGATCTTCCCTAGACTATCAAGACATAAGGGGGATAGATATAATTCTAGCCCTGTATCCTTTCTCTAAGGAAAGCACAGTGGATAGCCTCTAGTTCCAACCTTCTGCCTCCCCTTCTGGCAATAATCAAACTTTCCTTTGGAGAGGGGTGGGTGTAAGATGCTCGAGAGGTATCTATTTATTCCTCCTTGTAAGCCACATTTAGACAAACCCATGTGGACACCTATAACACATATACAGGCACAAATAGATGGGCAACAAAATATACAGCACATACCCTTACATGTAAAATAGCATTTCTGACTTTTACATCTATTTGCAAATTTTATGACCTAAAACATGGTCAATTTTTGCAAAAGTATCATGTGGTACTGGAAAATGTGCATGGCGTTTAGTGGTTCCAAACAGAAAGAGCCATAAATCTTTTGGTTCCAAATTCTCTAGCAATTTGTTCTATCCTATAGTCTCCCTTTTGTTTATTTTTCTGTTAAATTTATCTAACTCTGATAAAGAAACATTAAAGTATCATATTACTACTGTGTTACTGTCGATGTCTTTTGCAGTTTAGCTAATTTTTCTTTTATCAATTTAGATGCTATGTCATCCAGGAGTTATAAGTTTAATACTGATATAATTTTGTGTTCTATGATTCCCTTGCTTTCTAGATAAGTTATATTGTAGGACTTTTTTTTTTATTAAATCTGTCATTCTTTCATTTTGTTTCATTAATGCACTAATATTTAAAGTTATGAGAATTAGGTTTGTATTATCCTCCATTTGTGTATTCAGTGTTTATATTCATTTCTTTTTTTAGTTCCTTCACCCTTTCAAACCTTTACTTTGTCTCTATGAAAGGTTTTGCTTAATGTACTTCGATACAAGCATATCCCTACAGACTATCTACAAACCCCTTAACTAACATTCTCATTTGTCAACCAACCCTTCCTATAGTTTTGGAATTTTAATGAATTGATTATTTTTCTTTCTTTTATTTTCAATTCTGGCTGCTGTATAGAATAAAAATCTATGTATTATAGAAAAAAATAACAAATCTGAGGTGATTTCCACTATTCTTTAATCCCTCTTCTTGCTGAGGAACTAGTTGTTGTTGTTGTTGTCATTCAGTCATTCATTCAGTTGCGTCTGACTCTATGTGACCCTATGGACTTTGTCCATGAGATTGTTTTTTTGACAAAGATACTTGAGTGGTTTGCCATTTTCTTCTCCTGTTTGTCCCCATTTTACAGATGAGGAACCAAGACAAATAGAGGTTAAATGACTTGCCTAAGGTCACACTGCTAGTAAGTAGCTGAGGCTGGATTTGAACTCAGATCTTCCTTACTCCAGGCCTGGTGTTCTATCCATTGCACCACCTAGTTTCCCATTAAGAGACTATCAGAGTTATGAAATATCGTATATTTCCCACTTTCCTCCACTTCTTCCCATTTGTGCACCCTCCCATTTTGCAATTTTGTCCCCCAAAATACATTGATTCCCTTGTAAGGAAGTTGTGAGGTTTAGTTAGTCTAGCAGTCAACAAGCATTTAATAAGGATTTACTATTTTATGTCAGGCACCGTGCTAAGTGTAGGAAATAGAAACACAAGCAGAAAGAAAGTAGGTCCTGTCTTCAATGAGCTTACATTCTCATGGGAGAAGGTAATATAAAAAGAAGCTAAAAAGCAGAAGTGAGGTCCCCAATGTGGGGGGCATGATAGAGAAAGTCTAGGGAAAGAATTAAACATGGTTTGACCTGGTTATCCTTCTTAAATGGAGGGGAGTCATCCAATCAGTGGTAGAGGCCACAAGAATTGCAATGTGTACTTGCAATGTGTGAATTCAAGGGCTGGGGTGAGCTTCCAAAAAATTGTTCCCAGGACATAGTAGAGCAAGTCTAGAGAAGCCTACAGAAGAATAATACTCTGCAGTATTTCAGGGCAGCTGTTCTAACATCACTTCTATTTCTTTAAATTCTCCTTTCATCATTATCCTTTTATGTTCTTTTTAAAATCAATTTTTAATGTTCCACTGGAGGGAGATCGTGTTACATTTAAGAAGGGATTATATTACATTTATTTACCATTCTTGTGTTTATATGTAAGATATTTATAACTATAATATTTGCTCATGCTTGTGTTTTGAGGGAGTATGTTGTGGGCAGGAATGCCTCAAATATCCATTTCTTATTTAGCCTAAGTATATCTTCTTCATTGACAATTAAGCCTAGGTTTTTATAATATTTGGAGTGCATTCTTTTTGTTTCTTTGCTTTTTTGGGAATATATTACACCAATCTCTTCTTCAATTTCTAGTGTGTACAGAAGTGTTGAGTTATTTCAATTTCCTTTCTTTCATATCTGAACATGATTGTCCTGAGCATAAGGAGAATTTTCTGCATTTCATTGGAATTATTAAATGTACCATTAAATATTTTGAAGTTTAAAGTTTAGGTTTTTCTCCTTGTGGATTCTTTTGATTGGCATTTTGTTTTCTATACTCATGTTCTGGGAAATTTTTCATGTATTATTTTCTGCATTATAGTGCTGTATGATTGAAATAAATATCTAAAGAGCTAATAATCCTTGTAAGTGGTTAAATGGAATTAATGGGTACTTATCATTGGACCCCTAAAATGGAGAAAACACAACTGAAGGGAGCCAGAGCCAAAGGCAAAAATAAAAAATAGAGAATCTTTAATCCCCTCAGAGTACTGTAATGGTAATTAAGGTGGGACTTTTTTTTAAACTGCTTTCCCTTTTGGAACACTGAGGTAATCAAGTGCCTTTGATGGGTCTGGGTTTTATTTCTTTGATTAAATCAAGAGTTTTTGATGACCTGCTGATGTCAAGGGAAAGCCTAGTTCACGTAGTTTGAGTCACGTGGTTGTGATAGCCTTTGACTCTGAACAGGGTATATAAACTCAGAGGTTAGAGTTTTGTTTGGGGGGTCTCACTCACTGGAAGAGTGTCATGTGATTTGGCCAGCAGATACTCTGAATAATAGCCATCGGAGGCCCCTGGCTTTAAAAACCCAGATGTTGGTGCCTCTCTCTCTAGTAACTATGTAATTCTTTGGTCGGACATCTACAGTCCTGTCTGTTGATAACTGCGTGTTTTTGCTCTGTTTATATTGTCTCTGTAATTTCTGTTTGTATTTGCTCTGAAGTTCAGAGTGCTGGCTTCCCCCCGCCCCCGAACTAAGTGAATGATATATGTATGTTTGATTAAAGTGAGATTGTAAACCCCTTAAAGTTGCTTTCCTTAGAAAAGCAGATCAACGAACCTATGCTAGCAGCCCTCCTGTGTGCTGGTGTTATTGATCTTACACAGCCACAGTAGCTGCAAGCCACATTGTTGTTACAGGTACTAAAGAATCCTAAGGATGTAAAATGTACCAGGCCTGTCCTTGAGAAAGTTGGGGGCAGAGACAACCAGGTTACATTAGTGCCTTCCCTCTGACCTCATTCCTATATTGTC
Source organism: Trichosurus vulpecula (assembly GCF_011100635.1). Classification (NCBI taxonomy): domain Eukaryota; kingdom Metazoa; phylum Chordata; class Mammalia; order Diprotodontia; family Phalangeridae; genus Trichosurus; species Trichosurus vulpecula. Next base: position 219,300,992 of record NC_050580.1, read on the forward strand.
CTATCTTATTTGCACATAGTTGTTTTCATTTTGTCTCCCCATCCCCATTGGATTTCAAGCTCTTTGAGAAAAGATACTGCTTTTGTTTTCCTTTGTATCCCAGCACTTAGCACAGCCTCTGGCAGTCAATCAGTCAGTCAGTAAACATTTCTTAGGCACCCACTATGTGCCAGGAATTATCCTAGGTGCTAGAAATACAAAGAAAGCTAGATGACAATCCCTGCTTTCAAGGAGCTTACAAAATGAGGAGAAAATATGCAAACAACTCTTTACAAACAAACTAGGTACAGGATAAATTGGAAACAATCAGTAGAGGGCAAGGAATCAGAATTAAGGGGGATGAGAAAACACTTTCTGTAGTAGCAGGGATTTTTAGCTGACACTCAAATTTAACAAAACTTACTTGAGAAGCTCAGTTAAACACATAGTAAGTGCTTTACAAATATTTGTTGTTGTATAGAAACTTCTTACCTCCTTGCTTTCTTATCTTGACAATTCAGCTTCAATTATTCTACTTTTGGCTGATAATTCCCCTTTCTTTTGGGGTGGGGGCAAAAGGTGAAGAGGGAGTTAGTGGGAATTGGCAAAAGTGGCAAATCTAACATTTTATTGGCCACTTGACAAGAACTCCCCCATCTCTTTATTTTACAGATAAGGAAATTTGGACTCAAAGAATGTAAATGACTTATTTGAATTCACAATAGCTAGTATGTGCAAGATGCTGGATTTTATCCTCAGTATTCATGACTACAAGTCTAGCACCCTGTCAACTGTGCAACACATCCTTTCATGGTTCTGCTTATTTCATTTCTCTTCAGTTCTTCTCAATAACTATATCTTTTCATTTTTCTCTGAATCCCTCCATTCATTAGGATGCAACAACATCTGTTCAGCAGCCCACAATGTGTGTAAATCTTCTAGAGGAAGTCTATTGAGTCTAACAGGCTATTTGATTACTTTACAAATATTTGTTCCCAAGCTCCTTTGAATGCTGTGTGTCTTATACATTTTCTCTGGTAGGTAAAATAAAGGCTATCTGATCCATGCTTGGATCCATAACTCAGAACTCAATGGTAAGAAACAAAGCTGCTAGGTGTCACCAGTCCCTATTAATAAGCACCCATGTTGGTCTGATGGAGCCTCAGTATATGTTTAGGACCTCCTTTTGCCCTGGTGTACAGCCTTTCCCTGGGCACTAGAGTGTTCTCGTCCATACTCCTGGTCAGACCTCGTCCCCAATGTCCACAAAACTCTCTGTTTCCCTATGCCGAGCTGGGTGGGTAGACAATGACTTTTTTCAGAAATCCCCATCAGAATTTGATCTAGTGCCTTTTCTAGATATGTTTGGAGGAGTTCTATGGAGGAAAGCTCCCCACACTACTTACATACCACTCCTCTGTACTGGCTCTGTCTCATATGTACCTATTTTCAAAAGGTCCATAATATCACTAGTTTAGTTATTATCAGAACCCATACAGAGTGCAAACCCTCGGCAGTTTCATGGGTTGTTGTACAAAAAAATATCACTATACAGTAGCCAGTCTTCTGGCCACTGGGCCTTCAGTTGCAGGTCACAGGCCCCTGCTTTCCACCTCCACAGGATCTACCAGAACTCACTCTCCTCTAGTATAGCCTTCAAGAGCTCAGAGTCATTTTTTTGCTGTGAGTCATTACAATAGGCATTTAGAGATCCTTACCCAAAAAAAATCAATGCTGATAAAGCTACATGATTTAACTGCCAAATTTCACAGTGGTGGCTGAACTACCTGCACAAAATTCACTATTACAATCATTTAACCAGTCAACAAGCATTATTTAAACACTGACTATGTGCCAGATACTGTGTTGAGTGCTGAGAATATGAGTAAAGACAAAAACACAGTCCCATCTTTCAAAGAGCGCACATTCTAATGGGGAAAAAAGATCACAATGCTGTCTATGGCCATCGTTGCCAGTGACTCTGCAGGTATAAAGAAATCTCTCTAGATGTATATTCTACAGGACTTCAGCTTCTTTCTCCCAGCATCATTAATCATGTAAAATGTAAGTGAATAGCGTATAAGACACTAACGAGAATATTATACCAAAAAGGTGCATAAGTCTTGTACGAGAAGGTTAAAAAAATGGCTTTTACCCCTGTTGAGGTTGATGACAAGTTCAATATGCCCTCAGAAGTGCTCTAAAAGTTACCTACTTGCTAAAAGTTGATATAGAAAATATCCCTTATTAATATCGCAAAGATGGTTGTAAAGATAACATGAAACATTCCCATGTGAAAGCAAAAAGCTCCTAAAATGTGTTGAATGTAGTATTATTTTTAAAAGAAAATGAATCACTCAATAGGGACATTTAATTTGCTATAATATATAAAAATCTTTATGAAAAGAAACAAATGTTTGTCATTATCAACACAAAAGCCATGTGGATTAGACACAACTGAAAAAATAAAACTGAGATATCTGCTTTTTTTTTAATTCATTGCCCTTGCTTAGCCCAGTAATTACATTTTGAAGTTCCCTAGGATTTAGAGGTTGATTTAGTTCATAAGATGATTTGAAATACTCTTCCATTGTTTCTTATTTAAAAGAGTGATTTAAAAGTACAATGTTTTTCTTCACATTGTGCTTTCAGATATTCTAATTTTGCTTTCAAGAAAAGAAGCAAGGTCTTGGCCCAATTGCCAATATTCCTTTGCTTTCCTTTCAAAGCAATTGAATTGCATATTGAGAAAAAGATTCCCCCCATGCTCATCTTCTTGGTGCATTGTTGCTCTCAAATACTTTCTTCTGAGTTTAGTATAAAAAATTATAACAATACCTAAAATTTCTAATGCTAAGACTTCAACACACTTATCAGAATTAACTTGGAAACATGACAGATTGTACGGTATGGCACTTCTGGAAGTGTAGTGGGAGGGTTTACTAGGATACACTTTATGAAGCATGCATAGTGATGGGCTTTTTGGAGCCATCTAACAGTGTGCTCAGAACTACCCTTGACAACCTGTGGGGGTGGACATGGCTCAGTGATGAAGGGATTGGTGATTTGGGATAACACAGAAAACTTGGGGTAGTCCCTTTGGTCCTCTAGCCCATGATGCCTAAAGGAGGAGAGAAAAATTGAATCAAAGTTGTACAAGAATGGGCCACTGAGGCAGGAGGAGTAGATCACTTTATAGATCTTAGAGAGAGTGAATGGTCCCTCTGGCTCTCTCTTCCCCCTTCTTTCCAGGTTGTCAAGATTCCTTGAACCCTCTCACTCTCCCATACCCCAGCCATAGGGTTTAGTAGCAATTTTGTGTTGTTAAACAAACATTTACCAAATAATTCATGTAAAAGGTTATATTTCTTCAGTACACAATGAATTGGGAAGTTTTTCATTTACTTGTTTAGACTTTGGTTATATTCTTTAACCCTTAATTTCCCCATCTATTAAATGAGGATAAAAAAAGTTTTTTCTACTTTGAGGGGTCTTTATTGCTGTTCCTGGACTGGAGATTGAGTAAACATTGATATAAAAGCCCTCAAAACATTTTGGAAGAAAGATATTCTAGTAACCCAAGATTATAATTTTATTATATCATATTAGATTGTATTATATCATATTGCATTACATCATTACCATCTAATGTTGCATTATGTTATAATGTATTATATTATATTACTTGAGTTAATCCTTTACCACAAGATCTTCAGAGGTTAAATTTAGGAGTGAAGGAGTTGATTAGTGTCTTTCCTCTATTTAGCATGTGGTAGCAACAGGACATCCAGTTATGGCAGGTCTGAAAGCTATAGAATATTTACTAGATGCAAATAGAGAAAAACAGAAATAAAGACAAAGTGGGGGGGTCATTCCACACAGCTCATAAAAGAAACTTACATGAAAAGACCAGAAGGCTCAGCTTATTGTCTTGATGGTCCCTTTTTCTGTTAAGCATGGTGGCACATACCTGTAATCTTCACTGCCTAGGAGGCTGAGACTTGTGGATCTCTTCAGCTCAGGGATTCTGATCTATAGTAAGCTAATGTTATCCTATGTCCACACTAAGTTTGGTATTACTACGGTGACCTGTCCCCATCCACCCCATCTGCTTAAAGAGAATCAGATACCCGGGTCAGAAACACAGCAGGTAGAAACTCCTGGGGAAAGCAGTAGTGGGATCACACCACTATTCCAGCTTCAGTAAGATGGGGGGACCCAGTCCTTAAAAAAAAGTAACACCCTTTCTTAGAAACACACACCTAAAGATATTCCTTCTCTTTAAGGCAACAACAACATTTTAAGTGGCTCCTAAAACCCACAGGTTTTACATAGGTGCAACTTCAGTGGCTCCCAGAAATTTTATGCCTGAGTTTTGTTTCCAAAATGATGTATCAAAATATCCTTTGAAATCCCAGCGGCAAAGATAAATGTGTGCCAGAAGCTACAGCATTTGTTAAAATGTTTGTTGTAATCCACTCTGATTTATTCTGCCATGAGGCATGCTGATGGTTTTAATCCTCATATGTAGTCCATTGTGACTGTTCTGGCCACAAAGATAAGAAGAGGATTCCACAAATCCGTTTGTAAGATTGAGAAGCACAAAAAAATCCAATTTGACAAAAGCTTTTTTAAAAAATCCATGTGAGGCAGTATATCATGTATCCAATGGCCCTGCCACTGTGGACTAATAGAATCAAAAAGGATCTACAGGGAAAATTTTTTTTTGAAAAGGTGGGTTGGCCCTCAGAAAATCTTCAAGCAGAGGGCTAGTTAAGAAATTATCCCTAGAATCTTTGGAGGTTGGTTCATTCTTTGTTCTCCTTTTTGAATTAAGTATAAACCTAAGAAATAGAAATTCTTTCTTTTTCTGTCACTTCAGTAATCACACAGTTTTTGGCACCAGGATTCTTTGATTGTGACAAGTTTGTTAATAATTTCCTCTACTATTTGTTCTTGGCCACCATCTCCCAAGCATGCAGAAAACCTGATAGCATCTTGCCTCAGACACTAGCTGTTTGACCGTGGGCTGTCCCTCTCTGAGCCTCAGCTTCCTCACCTATGAAACGGAGGTAATAATAGCTCTTAGCTCACAGAGTTATTTTGAGTATCAAATGAAAATTATACATATAAAATGTTTTACATATGTGAAATTGCTGTATAAATTTGAGTTATTATAATATTATTAGGTAATAGTCATATTTGCCATTTGAAGACTACTCTAATAATTTCCAGCTTTTAAGCTTGCTGCTTTACGCTTACAGTATTATCCAGATTTGATGGGGAATTTTTTTTTAAATGTAATGGTTTGCTGACATCTGAACAGATAAAAGCAGTGTATTCTCTGGTTGGCAAATTTTAACCAACATTATTTTAATGACCTATGTTATAAAGCAAGATAATCATTTTCTTCTAAATCTGTCACCCAGCTATCTGTGCCTGCTACTAATCTCTTTTTATTACTTGTACTTTTGCTTTTTGTACGTAGTTCAGTTGCTTTGGAGTTAAGGCACTTACAGGTTTCAATAAATGAAGATGAACAGTTCTAGGAGGTGGACCCTGTGCTATTCACAAATGAATTCCAGTGCTCTATCCACTGTACCACATACCTGCCCACGGTTTTAGTATATAGCCTTGAAAAAAAGATTTTCCCTAGTAAAAATAATCTATTCCAATCTTCATTACTCTAGTCTTTGTACTGTATTGCCCATGACAAACGTTTTCCTTCTTAGTAATGATTAGAAGCTTTTTCTTTTTTTCGTTATTCTTCTTGCTATTCTTCCAACCTCAAGAAGTTTACACTGTATTATAAAAGAGCCCAAAATAACTCGCTACATTTGTCTTAAAGTTTTTGCTCATTTTCTGAGGATTAATTAGTATGTTTGGTGGCAATATGCTCCATCAGTGTCACTCCTTGGTGTTATTTTTAATTTTCTAACAATTTTTCTTTTGTTCTTTGGTGTGACTGATCTGTTTCATTGTGGGCTTGAATGATCCTTAAAATGCTTGACTTCCCCACATCAGAAATCAATGCAATAACCCTAACAGTCATTGAAGTATATTCTTTATTATTATTGCTTGCTTCAAGTAATTCACACACTACTGTTAAATGTTTTGAAAAATTATGTATGTAATCCACACTTTTTCTCATTTGGGTTATTTTAATACCCTCCTAATTGGCTTATCTGCTGTGAGTCTCTTCCTACTCCAATCTGTCCTCTATACAGCTGACAAAACAATCTTTCTAAGGTATGAGTCTAATGAAGCCCCTTGCCTACACAAAAACCTACTGTGGCTCCCTATTGCTTATAGTATAAAATATAAATTACTTATCTTGTAATTTCATGAGACCATAAAATTAGAGCTAGAAGTGATCTTAGAGATCATTGAATCTAACTCCCTCTTTTTATGGATGAGGAAGCTGAGGCCCACAAAAGCGAGTGAATTGCCCAAGATTATACAGGTACTTCATGGCAAAGCCAGTATTTAAATTCAGCTCCTTCAGAACTTACTTCGGAGTTATTTCCACTGCACCAAACACTTCCGCAATCCGGTTTTAACTTACCTTTCCCGGCTTATTTTACTTTGGTCCATTCCTACACTCCAAATTCCAACCAAACGAGAGATGTTCTCAAACTCAGCACTACATTTCTCAACCATAAGCATGAAAACGTTACATCCTCCTTGCCTGGAACATGATCCCTCTTAACCCCCTTTTTTTAGAATTATTTTTCCTTCAAGTTTCAGTTCAGATATCACTTCCTCCATATTTCCCGAAGTATCAGGACTGTCTTTTTTCTTATATATTACCAAGCAACATTGTCTGATTTTTTATTGCTCCCTTCTTTCCTTATTCTGCATTATACTTATCTGTGTTCATACAGTATGACCTAGTAGGATATAAATTTCTCAAAGGCAGAGACTACTTAGATTTTTGTCCTGGTATCCCTAGAGCCTAATAAAGTACCTTACACATAGCAGATCCCCAATAAATATTTTACTGATTTTACTTGACCTGTCTTAATGAGTACTGTGCAGATCCTCTAATGAGGCAGCTAGGTGGTGTAGAGTGCTGGTGGATAGAGTGCTGGGCCTGGAGTCAGGAAGACCTCACTTCAAATCTAACCCCAGTTCTTTATTAGTTGTGTTACCCTGAGTACCTCTGCTTGTTTCAGTTTCCTTATGTGGAAAATGAGGACAATAATAGCTCCTACCTCCCAGAGTTGTTGTGAGAATCAAATGAGATAATATTTGTTAAAAAAAAAAAGGCACACAGTGCTTAGAATATAGTAGGTATTATATTTCCCTACATATATTTTTACTTTAATGATAATTATTATTGTTAACTAGCTTTTACATAGCGCTTTAAAATTTGCAAAGTACTTTACAAAAATTATCTCATTTTGTCCATTATGAAAGTATTTGAATGATAATTACACAGGATAGGAAGGCATGGAAGGATCATGATTTGTACTGGTGGAGAGAAAACAACCGCACCAGTGAAATCACACTCCATCTAAATATTGAATTAAGGAATATTTTACAAAATGTATTTTCAAGATCATATCAGAGCACTTTTCAAAATACAAGCTATGCAGATAGACTCCCTAAAATTTTGTTTTTAAGGGGACACAGGAATCTGAATTGCCATAGGCAACAATTGGACCTTGCTTAATGAGATAGTTGCTTTTGCAAAGAGGTGTTATAAATGAATATATGTAAGTTGTTAAATTTTAAATTTATCATTCACTACTTAGAGCAGCGTGGTGGGAAATATTTTTGCAAAACAAAAAATTATTTTATAGTACAATTATTCATCTTCTAATTTATCTGTTTGTAATGTTTGGATTTCTTTTTTTTTTTAAACAAAGAACGACTGCAGGCTTAATCCTGCTAAGACCAACTAGTTTTTGCCTTTCATTTATTTCCTATTTTCAATATATTATTTCCTCACTATCTCAGTCCTAGTTCTCTCTCTCTCTCTCTCTCCCTCTCTCTCTCTCTGTGTGTGTGTGTGTGTGTGTGTGTGTGTGTGTGTGTGTGTTTCCCTCTCCCCCTTTCTCTATCTTCTTTTCTTTACTTTTGCCTCACCAAACTGACCAGATGACATCTGGCTTTATAAAAGCTATTTTCTGTATCATTCAATAAAAAATATATTATTGTATTCTTAGGATCTTAGATTTGAAGCTCGAAGGGACCTCAATGGTCATCTAATTCAATCCCCTCATTTTATAGAAAACCGATGCCCAGAAAGTGTAACTCATTTAATGTACCCCAGGTCAGCTAAGCAGCAAGGTAGATTTCGATTGTGAATGCTCTGAATCCCAGTAGAATGTTCTTTCTGCCACGCCATGCTACATGGTACTCCTCCAATTTACCTACTTCCTGACTTAGCTGCCTTCCGGGGTAGATCAGGGGATGGGGAGGGAGGAAGATTAGTTGTTTTCATTGTTGCTTTTTTATATGTGATCACCTGCGTCTCTCCCCACATACTTCATAGCCTACCCCTGACCCTCCTCTTCCATTCAGTTCTAAGGTTGCACCAATTATCATTAAAACTTAGGAAGCTTCATAAGGCTCTCCTTGGGATCACAGAGGCTTTGGAAAACCTCAAAGCTAGAATATTGTGGGCATATGGGAGGAACTCAGATTCTTCTCCTTTCTGATGGCTTGGTAAAAAAAAATTCTATAAGGAGCCCTAAAGTCAGGAAGAACTAAGTTTACATCTGGCCTCAGACATTATTAGCTGTATGACCCTGGGCAAGTCAATTAAGCTCTGCCTACCTCGGTTTTCTCAGTTGTAGAAAGGGGATAATAATGGCACCTACCTTTCAGGGTTGTGATGATCAAATTAGATAGTATTTATAAAGTACATAGCACAGTGCCTGGCGCTTAGTAGATAGTATATAAATGCTCATTTCTTACTCTTCCTGCTAAGAAAGCACATGGTGGTCACTGAGAGTAAGAAGTGCAGCTCCAGGAATCCATGCAGGCTGTGATTCCTTTCTTTGAGGGTTGAGTAGGATCTGAGTAATGGCAGCTTGGGACTGATGTCCTGATGGCTACTCATGGGAACAGTCAAAGCGATCAGGCTGAGAGGAGGAGCAAGGTGTTGACCTGAGAGAACAAAGGCATACAGTAAATAGGAGGGATCAACTGATGTTGGCCAGAGAGTCAGGTCATAACGAACCAGTAGCAGTGAGTGAGAGCAACATCTAACCCACAGCTACTACATTCCTGCACTACCTTCCCAGAGTGCAGTTCTGAGAAATTTTCCTCCTAGATTTTAACTTTCAATCTTTTACTTCAATGCCTCAGAGCAAAAGAGAAGAGTTGTGGAGGTGAGACAGACCAGTCGTATCATAACATTTCATTCATTTTTTGCTTAAGTACTTTGCTACTTAATATAGTTAATCAGTTAACAAAGATTCTATCTAAGCCTAAGAGCTCACAATTTGAGGTTGAGAGAGGAAACCAGACCATATGAGTAAAGGCTTTCCAAATTTTAGTCTAGAGTAAGGATGAGAAAGAGAGTTGGGAAGAGGGAGAGAGAGAGACAGAGACAGAGACAGACAGATAGACAGAGACAGAGAGACAGAGACAGAAACTGAGACAGAGACAAAGAGACAGAGAGAGACAGAGAGAGAGAGAGAGAGAGAGAGAGAGAGAGAGAGAGAGAGAGAGAGAGAGAGAGTTTATTTATTTTTGGCAATTTCTGATCATATTTCTTTTTTTTTAAAAGGTCAAATTTGAACTCGGGTTCTCCTAACTCCAGGGCTACACTGCGCCACCTAGATGCCTTGAATTTCTGAACTTATTTCAAAACATATTTGCTAAACTCCATTTGAATCTGGAGAGAGCTAATAAGGAGATGAGCTCTGACCAGAAATAGCTGGAGGTCAGCATGGTTATTGAATGCTTTTTTTTCATTCCAATCTGAACTTAAAATACCAGATCAACCAGATCAACCTGAATCCCATCACAGCCAATCACATCACACAGGCCTGTCCCACATAAACATAATAGCCTACCTAGACCTACTTGAGGAGTATACACTTTAGAATTGCCTCTTCATTTTTGCTATCCAGATACTTAATGAGACAGACAAGGAAAGACTCATCTGGTTAATGAGGCTTTTCTATTTCCTGGGGTCTGTTTTTCTTAGGGCTGATGCCAATAGGGAATTATTATGGACAAATAGGTGAGAGTAACATTTCTGAATTGCTCTGGACAGACAGCTTTTTTATCTTCTCTCTTAGGTTTTAATTCATGACATCTCCATTCAAAATGTTTTAATAAGATTGTTTAATTTATAAAAATCGTTACAAAAATCTATATATTAGGAAAAAATTCACCTTTTCTTACAGTGGAGAAGGGAGGGAAACCTGAAGTGTGCTTTCTTTATAGGAAATCTTTCTCTGACAGCTCACCTGGAAATTTCTCCCAAGCCAGTCTTACCTTTCCTTAGTTTCATCAGTAACATTTATATTGTAAGTAGTCCATGAGCACACACTGTTGGGTGCTTTCCAGATGAATGTCTATATTTCATTGACTGTTAACTTAGGTGAGACAAGCTTTCAGACAACATCTTGAAGTTAATGACTATGTACCAGAGGTATCAAACTCATATCTGCACAGGTAAACCAGATTAAAATATAATTGGGAAATATTTAACAAAATAGATAAAAATACAACATAGATAATGCTAATTTGTGATTTTCTCAGTCAATATGTAGCCCACAGGGATTCATTTCTATTTGAGTTTCTCATCACTAGTGTAGAACATTGAACATTTCTCCCTTCCATAAATGATAAGCTGCTATCCCTAACATCTTGCAAATGAATGTATGTCCTTGGAGGACGTGTTGAGACAGTGACGACAGAATACAGAATAGGGTCTGGAATTAATTTCTTCCTTATCTATTCTCATAGTACTTTGTACTCTTAAACATGTATCATATTTTAATCTGTATTATACTTATTTGTATTCATGTCATACTGCCTCTCCTAGAATGTAAACATCTTGAGAGCTGGAATCCCATATCATTTATCTTTGTCTTTTCCCCCAGTCCTCAGCACTGTGCATTGCACATAGTAGTAATAACAAAACTTACATTTATACGGTGCTCAGCGGTTGATTGTATGCTAGAGTAAAAGGCAGCCTTGAAGGTTCAACGTAATAAAGTATTTCCCATGCATATGTAAGATCATACAAGATCCTTAGGTGTATTCAAGAACATGGATAACTTTGTTCAATGATCATCTGACTATCCGCTTCAATGTATGTAACAGGGAGACATTTGCTAAATAAAATATTTGCCATTATCATGGAGGACTGCCTATAGAGGGTAGAGATATGATATTAATTTTATAAAGCCCCTGCACAGGGATAGTCATAAGCCGATAAGCACTCAGAAAAGAGACAGGATAGAAAGGCCCAGGCTGGGGACACAGCTCACAGAAGCCCTCCAGTTCAGAGGCCAGTGGCAAGCCAGGGAAACCTATAATTTAAAGCTATGTATTAAAGGTATGGGGAAGGAAACTTGGAGACCTGGCCAAGAACATCTGGAGACTGCAGCTGTGTTTCTCTGACCCCAAACCAGGGTTCAGAAGCCTGTTGTACTTAGACTGGGAAGACAATGTTCAAGGCATGCCCTGGATTAACCCACCTAGGCACAGACCACCCAAAGTATAGTGCCCAGGAATAGCACTCATCAGCTGTTCCTAAGGTCTTTGAAAAACAAGGTGTTCATTATCTATCCCCACCTTTGTTGACCTTCATAATCAAAGATGACCAAAATTGCATCATGATGTTGGGGTTAAGGTACAGTGTGTCTGACTGTGGCTGATCAAATCAATATGAGCTCAGAAAGCTCTACCATAGGCAAGAAGACATCTCTAAATTTGTGTATCTCACATTTCTTTTGAACTACTGCAATTCTGCTTTGCTCATAAAGAACAACACCTTCTTTGATGTGGACACACCACGCTGGATGGTCCTGTGCCAGTGCTTCCCATGTCTCATAATCAATTCAAAAGTTCCTCAGAGAGTCCTTGAGATTGTCCTTGTACTGCTTCTTCTGACCTTCATGTGACTGCTTGCCTTCTGTGAGTTTTCCATAGAATAGTTTTTTAGGCAAACTGACATTTGGCATTCAAACCATTTGGCCATCAGAGCTGCATTCTCTGAAATAGAGTTTGAATGCTTGGCAGTTCAGCTTGAAAAAGGGCCTCAGTGTCTAATACCTTTTTCTTGCCAGGTGATCTTCAGAACCTTCCTAAGACAATTCAAATGGAAATGGTTCCATTTTCTGGCATGACACTTGGTACACTGTCCAGTTTTCACAAGCATACAAGAATGAGGTCAATATAACAACTTTGTGGACTTTCAGTTTGGTAAATATCTATACCTGAAAAAATGCAAATCAATACCAATGAAGACCTTCCCAATCCTTCCAGAAGGGCACAGATCCTATTTCTCACATAAAGTTCAAATTCAGGAAACATGGCTAGAAAAATGAATAAACACAAACACACTAATCAATGATAAGGAATACAATGGTGCTAGAGAGGTTCGACTCTCAACAAAGAAAGAAGAAAAGAATGCCATATAAACAGTAAACCAAGCCTCAAAGAAAATCACAGATTTGACACTTTTATGGGAATTTTTAGAAGAAATGAAGTAAAAGTTCTAAACTGGTCATACAAATGAAATAAGAACTCCAAAGGAAAAAATGAGAAAGGGAGCTCCAAATGAAAGAATGAAAAAGAGAATGAATAAAACCTTATTCCAGTAGCAAACTCCCTGAAAATTGGATTGGACCAGATATTAATGATTTCATGAAATGAAAAAAAATAGAAGAAAAGTGAAAGACTAAAAAAAAGGTTAAGGAAAAGTAATCTAAGAATCATCAGACATAAAAATAAATTTAAAAAATCTTTAAACATCACATTTCAAGAGTCATGAATTAAAACTGACCAAACCTATTAGAATCAGAGAGCAAAGTGAAAATATAAAGAATCAACAAGATACTTCCTAGGGGAATAACATCCCAAAATGAAAACTCCCAGGAATATTGTAGCCAAAATGCAGTTTGAAAGCTAAACAAAAAGTCCTGAAAGTAACTAGAAAGAAATTGCTCAAGGACAAATATGCCACAATCACAATCACACAAGACCTGTCACCTGCAATTATAAAGAAGAAAAGAACTTGGAAAGCAAGATTCCAACAGGCAAAAGATAAAGGTTTGCAATCAAGAATAACTTATTAGGTAAAATGGTATAATATTGTAGGGGGAAAAGATACCTTTAATAAAAGAATAGACTTCTAGGTATTCCTGATGAATAGACTGGAGATGATTAGGTATTTGAAATGCAATCACAGAAGTGAGGAGAAGCATAGAAACATAAATACATTTGAGCAATTGGAAGGTACATACGATGATGAAGTTTTTTTTAAGGCAGATTTTTTTAAAGGCAGAAACCCAAATTACCAATATGAAAAATTAAAAAAGAGAAATCACAACAAATGCAGAATAAATCAGATTTTTAGCAACCATTTTGCCCAATTTATACCAAGAAAATTGATCATTTAAATGAAATGGATAAATGCTTTTGTAGATAAAGCATAAAATGCCAAGATAAATAGAACACAAAATTAAAAAATTAAATAACCCAATCTCAGAAAAAGAAATTATCTAGGTCAAAAACGAACTCCCAAAAGAAAAAATTTCCAAAACCAGATGGATTTATGATTGAATTCTATCAAGCATTCAAAGGACAATTATTTTCAGTATTATATGAACAATTACAAAGTTGAATAAAGAAGAGATCTTATTTTCTATTATATAAATATGGTCTTGATAAGCAAAGCAGGGAAAGATAAGTCAAACAAAAAAATTCTATTTACAAATATAGACTCAATCAACATCCTTGATGAGCATGAATGAAAAATATTGAAGAAAATATGATCAAATAGGCTACACCAACATTTCAAAAATGTAATATACAGTATGTCCATGTAAGATTCATAACAGAAATGAAGAACAGTTTCAATCTTCAAAAAACTAGATTGACCACATTAAAAAAAAAGTAATCAAAATCACATTACTGTATCAATACATGCAGAAAGTGTCTACTACGTTCCAGGAACTGTGCTAAGTACTTTGCAAAAATCACCTCTTTTGATCGTCACAACAACTTTATTAGGAAGGTGCTATTATTATCCCCATTTTATAGTTGATGAAACTGAGCAAGTGAATTAATCTGTGTCATCCAGAGGCACACAGTTAATAAGTGCCTGAGACTTTTGACAAAACACAACATCTATTTCTGTTGAAAACACTAAAAAAGTATAGGAATAAAGGGACATTTCCTTAATATAGTCAATCTTTTCTATACAAAACTGTGAGCCATCTTTGTATATCGTGGAAATAAACTAGATGCCTTTCCAATAAGATTGGTACCAAAATAAGAATGGCCATCATCACTACTATTATTCAATATAATGTTTGAAATGATAATTATGGCAATATGACAAGAAAAATAAATTGAGGGAATAAGCATAGAGAAATGGTAAGCAAAATTATCACTTTTTAGAGAAGATAAAAGTCTACATAAAGAACCCTAGATATGCAACTAAAATTAATTGAAATAATAACTATACCATACTATAGCAAAATAGCAGCATATGAAATAAACCCATACAAATTACTAGTCTTTCTGAATGTTACCAATAAAACTTATCAGGAGATAGAGCAAGAAATTCCATTCAAATTATCCACGGAATGCATAAAGTATTACGGAATCTACCTAAGACATAAATAGGAACTATAAACTACATTAGTTCAACTATAAAACACTATTACAGAAACAAAGACAGAACTAAATCATTGTAGGAATATTAATTGCTCATGACTGAATCATGCCGATAGAATACAAATAGTAATTTAAAATTATGTACATAACTTGTAGGTTTATATAATCTTCTTTTTCTGTTTATATAGAGCTGTTCTTTTCATTAAACTCATTAAAGTCAGAAGAAAAGAATTTAAAAATGTGAAAAAATATAGGAAAATATATAATGTGTCTTCTGCATAGTTCTAATAGGTATAAATAACCTCATCTTTGAAAAAAATGTAATGTGAGCTCATGTCTATTTTTCATTGTGTTATCATTATCAGGCACTTTATAGAAATAAAATCACATTTTGTTCGTTTAATTTCTTCCTATATAGGATCACAAAGTCTCTAGATGTATGTCTTCAATTGAAAGTTCACAGAGGAATTCAGTGACTTTCAAAATGCACTTGTTTTCCAAGTTAACCACATTATAGCAGGCTTTTACTATTATGAAGCCTGTTATTAGGTTTCAAATGACATGATTTACCATGGAATAACAGTTCTCTCCTGTGTGTTAACTCTGCATACAAGAAAAAAATGGCATGGTAGAAAGTGGTTGAATTGATGTATTTGGCATATTGATCTTGCTCAGGAGAATGGGCCTCCAAGGACTCTAATGTTAATATTTTTTGTTGTTTAGCTCAGTGGGTTAGAGAGATTGGTCATGAGTTGATCCTTATGTGAACTAGCTTTGTTTCTTCCTTAGACACAGATAGTGGCCCTGGCAGTGTTCTTGCAAATGTGTCATTTGTCAATCAGAAAGGACTGGGCATATTATTGCATAGGAATTAAATATGATAAACATTAATTAAACATGTTTTAAGTATAAGATACCATGTTATCTTCTGGAGATGAAGAGGCATCTTCATATAAACCGTGTTGTAAATGCATAAGAGACCAAAACATTAAAAAATGCTTTTTAACTGAATGTTATTTTATTTAAGAAAACCATACAGTCAAGTCACCAAGCATTTAAGTGCCTATTACAGTGCCGTACACTGTGCTAAGTGCTGGAAATACAATAAAAGACAAATAAAATAGTCCCTTCTCTCAAGGAGTTCACAGTCTGATGGGAGAGACAACATGCAAACAACTATGTAAAAACAACATAAATACAGGACAAATTGGAGATAATCTCAGAGGGAAGGAACTAACATTAAGGAAGATTGGAAAGGGCTTCTTGCAGAAGATGGGGACTTTAGCTGAGATCTGAAGGAAGCAAGGAAGTAGAGATAAGGAGACAGACAGAGAGACAGATACAATGTTTGAAATGATAATTATAGCAATATGACAAGAAAAATAAATTGAGGGAATAAGCATAGAGAAATGGTAAGCAA
This sequence comes from Trichosurus vulpecula, assembly GCF_011100635.1. Classification (NCBI taxonomy): domain Eukaryota; kingdom Metazoa; phylum Chordata; class Mammalia; order Diprotodontia; family Phalangeridae; genus Trichosurus; species Trichosurus vulpecula. Next base: position 219,317,208 of record NC_050580.1, read on the forward strand.
AATTATCACTTTTTAGAGAAGATAAAATAGTCTACATAAAGAACCCTAGATATACAACTAAAATTAATTGAAATAATAACTATACCATACTATAGCAAAATAGCAGCATATGAAATAAACCCATACATTTTCCCTGACTTCAAAGAACTTTAATTCAAACTGGAAGGACACGAGCGTGTGGAAATTGTAATGATGTTAGTGTTAGTGTTAACAGCTCAGTGGATAAGAGGAGGCTCCACAAATGTAGCACCTGAACTGACTCTTGAAAGCAAAGATTATAAGGGAAAGAAATAAAGAGCATTTCAGATGTCAGGATCAGCTAATATGAACATATGGCTTTAGAGCCATGAGATAAGAGTTTCAAATTTAGGGAAGAGCTAGTAAGCCAGTAGAATGATATTCACTGTACAATGTGAGTCATACATACAACAGAAATGCATAAGACATCTAAAAGCATCAATGGACAAAAAAATACCTAAGCCAAACAAGCAGCAATACTCATGAGTGCTAAACTCTGCAGGAAATTGATCAACCAAATAAGCATGAAGCAGTTTATAGGACTGATGATTAGATATTTTACACTTCTCTTCAGCTCTGCACTGTCTGCCTCAAAGCCTGTCTTCTAACAAGTCAGGCCAGGGACCAGGTTCATCTTCTTGAACGTGATTATCTCCAAGAAGAACTCCACTATAGTTCTTGGAGGCCTTAGTCAAAAAGTTGAGGATATCCAAACTTCTTGAACTCACAAGGTAGGTTCCACGCTTGGACACATTCATTTCCATATTCATACTTATTTACTTGAGAGGAGAAAAAACAGGAAGAACAGAACAGGCAGAGCAGGCAGGACATGGGGAGTAAGATGAGTTCTTCTTTCTCCTACCCTCCTCACAGGAAGTCCCAGAGCCAGTAAGTTAGTTAACTAGCATTTTTAAGCGCCTACTACATGCCAGGTACTGTGCTAAGTGCTGGATTTACACCTGGGATACAAAGAAAGGCAATAGATAGATAGATAGATAGATAGATAGATAGATAGATGACAGATACATAGATGAATGAATGGATAAATAGATAAATAAATTAATGAATGAATGACTAAGTGAATGATGAATAAATAAATAAATTATCCTTGTTCTCAAGAAGTCACATTCTAATGGAAAGATGGATGTAAAGGATTTCATGAAGGTGGAGATAACAAGACTTGGCAACTGATTGGGTATGGGGCATATTGGGAGAATGAAAAATCAGATATAACTAAAACTATCCATTAACCCTAGCTTCCTCACACAAGACATTTCTTGCCATCCCCTATCTTCATTAGACATCCCCCACGACTGGAACTCTCTCTCTGTCTCAGTCTCTATCTGTCTCTCTCTGTCTGTCTCCTTATCTCTACTTCCTTGCTTCCTTCAGATCTCAGCTAAAGTCCCCATCTTCTGCAAGAAGCCCTTTCCAATCTTCCTTAATGTTAGTTCCTTCCCTCTGAGATTATCTCCAATTTGTCCTGTATTTATGTTGTTTTTACATGGTTGTTTGCATGTTGTCTCTCCCATCAGACTGTGAACTCCTTGAGAGAAGGGACTATTTTATTTGTCTTTTATTGTATTTCCAGCACTTAGCACAGTGTATGGCACTGTAATAGGCACTTAAATGCTGGTGACTTGACTATACGGTTTTCTTAAATAAAATAACATTCAGTCCAAAAGCATTTTTTAATGTTTTGGCCTCTTATGCATTTACAATACAGTTTATATACACACCCACACCCAGTCTCACTAGTACTTATGAACTGTCTTCCTTTCCTGAGAAGTCGGAAATTTCAAAGCTCCTTACTGAAATGGGCACCCTAATGAAATGCCTCAAAACATTTGCAGATTTGCATAATGTCCATCTTATTAGGTTGTGTACTTATTTCAATGCACTGTGATTCTCTAGTCTCTGAAAGTGCTCTCTTTAAAGTGAACTCATCAGAATGAGCTAAAATTTGCAATTAGCTCCCTTGAAGACATGAGAGGCAGCAGGATCCTCTAAAACATTGGACAGAGGAAATTGGACATGCTCTACCAGCTCAGTAAAACAATTGTGCCAGATTGCTTTGTCAGTTTTTTTTATTTATTTTATTCTGAACTTAACAAACACCAAATAAGATGAGCATTTCCATAGGAAAATAGAACCAAAAAAAAGATTGTACAGGAAATTTCAAATTGCTGTTAAAGTAGAGCTTGCATTTCCTTTTGAGGACATATTAAATTCAAAGTATAACTTTCAAAGCTGTCCTGATTGCTTGTACTTCCCTCTGGCCTTCTTTCTGTTGCTTCAGTGACTCCCCTTTCTTTCTTTTCTTTTTTTTTTACCATTCTATTGCTACAACTGAATTCTGTAAGCCCCTTTAGCAGCAAGCACCCTATCATACCCAGGATGGCCTGTTAGTACAGGTTCTTTCATCTGCTTTTCTAAGAAAGACTGCTCAAAAAGGGGTTAAGAATCCTACTTTTAATTACACTCACTCATTCATGAAAAAGGTCAACACTGAACATCAGAGAAAATACAAGCAGAGAAATTAGACCAACAGACAGAGCTCTTGCCTGAATCAAAGCAATATTGTTATACACTTTACCAAATCACTGGAACGAGAGATCCTTTATATCTGAGCAGTTGGGAAGCTCTGAGTCTCAACCAGGAAATCAAAAGATCCTTCTCATAAGTGAGCCCCAAAGTAAAATACCAACTCAGAGTATATGTATACTTCTCAGAGCCAGAAGGCATGACAACCCTCATGACTCATTGCCTAATCAACTCAGCATCAAAATGTGTGAAAGCCTTCCTACAAGCAAGCTTCCCCTAATCAAGCTTCTCTTAATGCCTATTAATGGGCAGGGAAGATCTTATGCCTCCTTAACCTCACAGCACCCTCTTTGGAAAAAAAAATGAAAGAAAAAAGAAAATCCTTCTAATAGATATGCATAGTTAAGTAGTAAAGCAAATTCTTACATGCTCATGTCTGAAAATGTATCTCATTGTGCACCTTGAATACATCATCTCTCTATCAGGAGGTAGGTAGCATGATTTATCTTTCATCCTCTAGAATCATGGTTGGTTATTACATTGGTCAGAATACTTACATCTTTCAATATTGTTTTTCTTTACAATGTTGTTGTTGTTATATAAAGCATTTTCCTGGGTCTTCTCACTACAGTCTGTCAGTTTGTACAAATCTTCCCAGGTTTCTCTGAAACTGTCCCTTACATCCTCCTATAGCACAATTATATTTGATTATATTAACATGTCATAATTTTTCAGTTATTCTCCAAATGAAGGGTACCATCTACCATCTTAACTTCTAGTTCTTTTCTATAACAAAATATATTGCTATAAATATTTCTTTAGGGCTTTTTGCTCTTTCTTTGATATCTTTGAGTACAGGTCTAGTAATGATATCACTGGCTTCAATATATAATATTATAAAATATTAAGTCCATGTCTACTCTGGACAAATAAAATATAAAGTTCCTGGGAAATAGTTTTGTTAAACCTTGACCTGAAGTTATTGGGATGCACCAAAGGAAATGCTGTACAATCATTTACAGGTCCACCTTCCCATGCTCAATATTGTTCAACTGTTCAGTCATGTCAGACTATTCACGATCCCATGGGCCCTACTTTCCATGGAGTTTTCTTGGAAAAGATATGGGAGTGATTCGCCATTTGCTTCTCCAGTGGATTGAGGCAAACAGAGGTTAAGTGACTTGCCCAGGGTTACATAGCTAGTGGGTTTATGAACCCAGATTCCAACTCAGGTCTTCCTGACTCCAGACCCAACACTCTATCCACTGAGACATCTAGCTGTCTTTATGCTCAATGGACACCTACACTAGCTTTGCCTTATTAGAAAACTGACCACCATCACAATGATGCTGAACATGACATTGACTCACAAAATACAGACCCATTGAATGTTGTTATTATGTTGAATTAGTTGTGTCCTGCTCTTTGTGACCCCATTTGGGGTTTTCTTGACAAAAATACTGGAGTTATTTGCTATTTCCTATTCCAGGTCATTTCACAAATGAGGAAACTGGAACAAACAGGGTTAAGTGACTTGCCCAGGGTGATACAGTCAGTAAGTATCTGAAGCCAGATTTGCCTCACATAAATCTTCCTGATTTCTGGCCTAGCACTCTATTCACTGTACCACCTAGTGAATTCAGAAAATTCTAGACTATACCATTAAAAGAAATTTATACATATGAGACAGTATATCTCTACTTAGAGCAGGTAACACCATACTAACCTCATATCCTGTCTTGACAGGATTACTCAACTAGTTGATGATGGGAATTCTATAGCCCACCAAACATATGACAGAATTCCTTGTGCTATTATTGCTGTGGACAATGGAAAGTTATGGTTTAGAGCAAAGGTATAAAAAGTGATTCATGATGGCTGCACATTGACTTAGAAAACCACAAATTAACATTATCTATATTGAATTTTTACTTTTTTTCATTAAACCTTTCCCAAATACATTTTAATCTGGTTGGGACCCACTTAGGAGTTTTGTTGCCCTTGACCTTAAGTTTGACACCTCTTTCTAGATAAGTTTAAAGTTAGGCAGAATTAGAACATATGGATAAACTGGAATCAAAAAATAGTCATTAATAAGTCAGAATCAAATTGGAAGAAGCTCTGTACCATATTGCTCTAGAGAACTGTCCTTCCCCATTGTTGTTCAGCATTTTTTGAAGGTTGGTTAGATGAAGGCATAGATAGAATGCTTATCAAATTTGCAGACATATGAAGCTGAGGCAGGGGCTGGGAGAGGGGTGAAGCTACTGTATTGTATGATAGAGACAGAATCCAAAAAGAGCTCAACAGGCTAGAATTATGGGGTGAATCTGATAAGATATCTAATTAGTTCTTAAAACCCCGGGTGGGGGTGCCCTGCTTCCCCATGGCCGGACACCTGGCTCCTGAATATTTCTCGCCACCCCTGGGCGGTGGCGGGGCCGGAGGTTCAGAGCCTACGCCAAATTGGCCCGGCTGTCAAGGCCCGCCCGGTGGGGACTGAACAGCACTAGACCCGACGGGTGGGGAATGGCCCCGTACCCCGCCCCCTTGTATGATGCGTGGGGAGGGGATGTCTACTGTGAACTTCAGCCCAATGTGGGAGTGAGGGCTCAGCCTTCTCAGGAGATCGCAGTCCCCGAAGGCGATGCGGGACCCGGGGTAGAGAGCCCTTCCGAGGGCAGCTCTCCAGAGCCCCGCGCAACTGCTCGAGTCACCAAGATTGGGCCGGTGGAGAGTGGAGACTAGCAGCCACAGGATACCTCTTCCCCAGAGGAAATGGAGCAGTTTGCCAAGGAGCTAAAGCGGAAGAGGATCACTCTGGGTTATACCCAGGCTGATGTGGGCATCACCTTGGGGGCTCTCTTTGGCAAGGTTTTTAACCAGACCACCATCTGTCGCTTTGAGGCACTACAGTTCATCTTCAAGAGCATGTGTAAGCTCCGACCTCTGCTACAGAAGTGGCTAGAAGCTGCAGATCACAACGACCACCTTCAGGAGCTGTGCAGGGCTGAGACAGTCCTTCAACAAGCCAGAAAGAGGAAGCGTACAAGCACTGAGAATGGAGTTCGGGGAAACTTGGAAACCATGTTTCTCCAGTGCCCCAAGCCCACACTTCAGCAGATCAGCAATATTGCTGAGGAGCTGGGCCTTGAGAAAGATGTTGTCCGGGTTTGGCTCTGTAACCGGAGCCAGAAGAACAACACAGCAACAGCAACTCACCGCGAGAAGATTTCGAGGCAGCTGGTTCCTTCCCTGGTGGACCTATGCCTTTCCCTCTAGCTCCAGGCCCTCTATTCACTCATCCCAGTTACGGAGCCCCTCATTTCACCACTCTCTATTCCCCAGCTCCTTTCACAGAGAGGGATGCATTTTCCTCTCTTCCTGTTACCCCTCTGGGCTCTACCATGCATTCAAGCCAAAGGGCTTAGCCCATCCTTGGGCAGAGGAGGTGAGAGACTAGAGATGAGGAACCCAACAAATTGTTTTAAGGTCTGGGAGTTGGACGATTAAGCTTTCTGTATCCTGGGAGTATTTAGGAACAGGGAAGGATGGGATCAATCTTTCAGAGATTCATAAACAGATTTTTTTGAGGGGAATGGGTGGGAGGGAAGTTGGGAAATTTGCTGTTTGTTAGTTCCACATCTCTTTCATCTCCCGACTCTTAAAGAAAGCAATCTGAAAAGCAAAAAAAAAAAAAAAAAATCATAAGGATACTTGTATTCAACAGGAGAGACATAACATTTCATGTACAAAAATCTAGGGTAGTAATTCTCATATGCTTTTATGCTCACAACACACTACTCTTTGATATAAAGAATTGCGTTGAACATTGCATATTCACATTGGCAACAGAGATCCATTGCCAAGGTCTTGAGATTCCATTTGGCTCTCCTTTCTCTCCCCTAATGCCTTGACTTCTTTCTTATTTCCCCCAGACTCACAGAGGAGAACATGCCTTTTTACTCCCACGGATAAAACTCCTCTTGTGACCTGCCTGACACCAAACCAGGAAGAGAAGACCACAAACAGCAGCTGGGGATGGGGGCTAGAAATTTGTTGACATATAAAGCGTGTTGTGGCACATCTAGGGGTTTTGGTGGATCACGAGATCCATAAGTAAATAATCTAACATGGCACCCCAAAATAGTTAATTCAATCTTAGTTTGCATTAAAAGAGATAGGTATATTGGGTAGAAAGATGAAAGTGATAAATCTGCTAAACTTTACCTTGGTTAGACAGTGCCTGATACCTCATTTTCATTTAGAGGCTACTGTAACAAACTAGGCTCACCTGGAGGAGCATCATCAAATTGTGAAAGGATTAGAGAACACGCCATGTAAGGTTTAGTTGAAGGAAATGGAGTTAATTAGGCATGACAAGAAAAGACTTTAAAGGGATATGACAGTAGTCTTTAAGTATTTGAAGATTATCATGCAAAAGAGGAATCAGATTTTTTCCAGTTGGCCCTTTAGGGCAAAATTTAGGACAATTGATAGAAATTACAGAAAGGTAAATTTCAGCTACATGTAAGGAAAATCTTCCTAACAATCTCTCACAGCTATCCCCCATCTCTCCACTCACCCAGCCATCAGGCCCTCATCACTTCTCACCTAGATTGTTGCAATTACCTTAGAATCCAGTCTTGCTGCTCAAGAGTCTTAAATCCAGCCTTCACACAGCTGTCAAAATGTTTTTCCTAAAGCACAAATCTATGTCACTCACCTTCTCAATAAGCTCTATTGATTTTCTATTATTTCTAGCATCAAAAATAACATTTTTTATTTTATCTGTAAAGCCCTTCAGGACCTGGCCCCCAACTTACCCTTCTAGCTTTACTGCACATTGTACCTAGGGATGTGTTGATAAGTGTTTAACAACCAGCTTTTGCGGGGGGGGGGGTGGTAATGTAAGCTTAAAACATTGTTAATTTGCATTATTAATATTTTCTCCATCACTTTCTTAGGTCTAGAAATCAATAAAATGAGAAAGCCCTGATTTGTAACATTTGCTGATTTCCAAGGTTTAAATATTCACACTGAAAATGTAACAATCAGCTCTCTCAAGCCAATACAAACTGGCTCTAGCACACCCCTGATTGTATCACTCCATACACACTATAGTCCAGCCAAACTGACCTTCTTACTTCTCTTTACACATGGCACTCCAGGCCCTGCCTCCATGCCTAAAATATATTCTCTTCTTATCTCCTTCTCTCAATATTCCTAGAGAAGTAGAACATTGCAGACCAGTGCCTGCTGGTGGATATAAATTCCCTAATGTCTTTCTATTTGAGCCCATGAGAGCCATGAGACTGTGACCAATGGGCCTCTCCCAATTCCATAGGAGAGACAGAGCAGAAATCTTGTGATAAGCTATCAAAAACACTAAGGGGATGCTATAAGAAACTCTGGTAGTGCTGTGATGAGAAGATTTAGGGTCTTTGGAACTAGAAAGCAGAAGAAGCAGTGTAAGGAAGCACTCAAGAAGATTCAGGAACAACGGTATAGAGCAAAAAGAAAGGGAGACACCGAGTCTCAGATATCAGGACTCTGTGATTGGTGCTGAGATTAAGCCAGATGGACAGATTTCTGTGGTCATGGTGTTGTGAAGACAGAACATAGTGAATTCTACACTCCCACCTCCTTCCCTCCATTCTTTTTTTCTCTCTCTAGGGAGATAAATCTGTTTTAGCAATCCTTGTTCATTGAGTCTGTTGGCTTTCTGTTTTGTCATTTGTTCTTTAAAATTTGTTTATAAGACATGAATTTATTGAATGATTGGTGTGTGTCTTTGGGGCTTAAATTCAGCTGGTAGAGCAGTCAATGGGTGATGAGATATCCATGGGGGAAGACATTTTCATAATTGTAGGGAAATTCCCAGCATGGGGGCTCAGACTTGATTGGAAAGAGATTTTTTTATTTTTTTATTTTAGACAAATACTAAAACTTTAATACATAATAACAAAAGAAAAAGAAACATTATAAACTTAAATATAAAAGAAAAATATGTCATGTGCACAGCAGAACGTAGGAGAGGATTCAGAATATATAGCAATAACTTATTATTTCAAGAAATCCTATATATTAAATACTATACATTATGTTGAAAGCTATCCATCTTTGCTTCCTTGTAGGTTTTCTTTTGTTCTCTGCTGTACATTTTTTCACTTTGTCCTTTTTTCTCCCTTCCTCCCCACTACCTGCCACCCCAAGGCTATGATTGAGCATGCATATATTTATATATAGGTGTTGATATATACCTATATATACATGTATACACACACATACATATATACATTGACACATACATATATAAACATATACTTTCCCTAAGAGATTCTACTCCTAATCTTGTTTTTCTGTTTGTGCACATCTCTTTTTTCTTATCTCTCTAACTTCTCTACTTTACTTCTACATGCTACCTTGCTCTCCTATTACTTAACCTACCCCTCTGTCTGACTCTAGGGAATGAAGCACACCTGTAACTCTCCCAAAACACTCCTTCTTTCTGGATGATAGCAGCCTGACCACCAGCTGACCCACAGCTCCTCAGGGTGGTGTAGTTTTATACTGAATCAGGCAAAAGGAGCTGGAGTCTCTTACACACGCAGCAATCTAGGCTAGGTCACAGAAGGCTAAACACAGATAGAATGGAGTCAGTAGCTAAAGTCATGGACAGCCATCAGTAACACTTGGTTTCTTTGTCTGTTTTTCCACTCCAAGCTTTGCTTGTGACTCTTCATGAACTTCACCACTATGACTCAAGTTACCTTGGAACTTCCTTCAACACCTGAGAGATTTTTCTCTGGAATACAACACACTTCTGGAAAGAGATTTTATGACTTAACAAATGCATAGAAAGACTCAGTGAATCTAGCCCAATAAGAAAGCTGTGCATACTTGGATTTATCATAATACATGTCTCAGGAAGGATAAATAAACCTGGAGCCACATATTTTTGGAGTAGTTGGCTTTGGTGTCTCTAATATTCCTTTGATCTTGCCTAAGCACATCCTAAAGAAAACCATCAGCCTGAGGGGCAGAGCTGAGGATCTTGACTAGAAAGTTAAACCTAGAAGGAAGATTTGGCATCTAGTACAACTGTCCATGAGGCCAAAAGAGAATAACTAATTCTCATCAACTTCTGCTTCTACCCCACACAGTACTAGAAACACATAGACCCATGATGAGAAAGTATAAGAGAAATTTCCTTTGAGATTCAGCTCAAGAGCTGCCTTCTGCATGCCTTCTGCATGAAGCATTTCCTTATACCCTGGTTTTTAGTGGCTCCTCCCCAAATTACCAATATATTAACATTTATTTGGTAACTTCCTATATATGTGCATGTTGCTTCCTCTGACTAGACTGTTGCAAGCCCATTTTAGAGTAGAGACTGTTTTTACTCTGGTCTTTGCATCCCCCAACCTAGCATAATGCCTGGTACATGAGAGATATTTAATAAATGAGAATGGGCTACTAAAAGAAGTAGTAAGTTATCCTTCACCAAACATCTTGACAAGAGGCTATCAGTGATATTGCAGAAGGGATTCCATTTAAAATTTGAGTTGAAGCAAAACTGTAAAATCTACTCTGATATTCTGTGGTTTTGGGACCCATTTCTAGATGTGTGATGAGATCCTACCCTTTCCTTTGGGAGGAAAAATAAACATGCTTAATCGCAAATTGCATAAAATTAGAATCTAGTCCCTAGAAAAAATTAATCTAATTTGAAGATCCAAAGTAATAGAACCCTGGAGATGTGTAATATTCAAATGAGGTATTTCAGAACAATATAACATATTTCCTCAATTACAAAAGTCTATAATACAGCCAATATGTGTGCCAGAAGGCACCATCTGGAAAATAATATTAATTCTCATTGACTTCAGTTTTGTGCATGTAATAGATAAAATGTGTTCTATGTAGAAGAAATATAGAAATCCATTAACTTTTGACTCGAGCATTGTTTTATGCTTAAGGGTTTTGCCACTTATTCCCCAAAGTTCTATTCGTTGGATCATAAAGTCAGAGCCAGGAGGGAACTTGATGATTATTGTGTCCAATTTCCTCATGTTTTGGAAACCAAGGTCCAAAGATTTTAATCAATTTGCCCAAGGTCATACAGATAGTAAATAGTAGAACCAGGACATGAATCCACATATTCTGGCTCCAAATGCAGTGTTCTTTCCAATACATCATATCTCTCTTTTATAAACAAAATGTTCTTAGCTTTCAATTGCAACAAATATCATGAGTAGATAAAACCAAGAAAAGGAAGTTGTGATTAATCTCATCAGTGGTATTACTGAGGCACAGACCTAGACCTTCAGAGTCAGCCTACACATAGGAAAAGAAGGCAAGCCTGCAGAGGTGATTTCAAGTCTTAAAGGTCCTTTTTACCCATATTGCTCTTTCACACCAGCCTATCACATTACGGGTAGTATTGGGATAGGGAGTATTCAGGGAGGACTAGCCCCTCTAGTGTGAGGGTTTGCCAAGCCCTTTTCTGGTCTGCTCATCCACCTCTGGTGTCCACCTGTCACCCAATTCTCACCTGTGGCTTCAAGAAACTGCAGTATTCACAGTGGCCACACCCTGGTAAAACCATCTTGGCAGATGGCTTAAACCAGTTTGAGGGTAGCCAACAGGCCTCAAATTCATCAGTGACTTAAAGGGATGTCTACCTCAACTATGTGAAGACCTCCCCGGTGGAATGAGTTGATGAGAACAATTTGTATTGGCAACATGCCATGAAAGCAGCTGAAGCAGGTGCTATGGAGTGCTTTTGACTCATCATATGATTGATGGTCAGATATCAAAGATTTCAAAGCCATCCGCTGGAACTTGGGCCATCACTAGTTATCTTGACTTTTGTCCTGCCACTGGATTTTGATGATCTTGGAAGAGAAAGTGAGGCTAATGACTTTGTGCAACTCTTCCTCACTTAAATCCAATTCATGTGCAAGCCAAGGTATCACCCCATGATGTTATTGGTCCTCTTCTAAAATGAAGAACAAACAACCACAGCATACAAATTACCGATGTTTGGAATCGCTTCCCCTCAAATTGCAATGTTTTCCTTCTGCTTGGCTCAATTAAAATACAAATGTGTTATATAGGAAGTGGTAGCACACAAAGACTCTCACATCTATGAGCATATTAGTATGGATTAGCTTTCAGATTTGCCTGGAAAGTAGAGAGCATTACCCAAAGGAAACAGGTGAGAGGTTAGATATGGATTATGTATAAAGTATCAGGTACTACTGGAAAAGAAAAGCCCTGAGCAGCTGGTAACATTATGAGGGTAGTAGGTGTCGGTGGTGGGGAGGATGCCAGAAAGGATGTAGAGTATCAGAAAATAAAAATTTGTCTAGTTAACAGTTGTAGCTCCCTGACCTTAAAGAGCAATGTTTTAGTAAGCTTAAAAATGAAAGATTTTGAGTCAGGAAAGCCTTAATTTAAATCCTGCCTCAGACATTTAATAGCTGAATAACCCTGACCAAATCTTAACTTCTCTGTACCTCAGCTTCCTTTTCTGTAAAATCAAGTGGTTGGAATCAATATACTCTAAGGAGCTTTCTAGCTCTAAATCTATTATCCTATAAACCTATAAAAATTCCTACCCTCTGCCTATTAGTGTCAGTGTTGAGGAAGAGTGGGGAAGTGGGCATATATGCTACCTTGATATTTTGTTCCTCTAACCAATCTTGTCCAAAATAGGTGATATATACAAGAACCTTGCCAACCTTGGTTCCCCCATTCCTGATATTCCGTGACCATTTAGCTAACTAGTCAAAAATATTTGTTGAGTACTGTACATATGGAATATTGTTACATAAAAGACAGTCTGGTGGATTATGTTACAACAGAAGACATAAAGCTACTACAAATTTAAATGTAGGGAAGACTCCTTTGCTATCCCCAATGCATGTGTACATACTTAAGAGAAGCAGCTTTGACTTAACTATTCACAGCCAAAAAACATGAGATGAGTACAAGGAAGTCTTCTGGTGCCAGAATTACATAGAGTAGGAGAGACAGACACAGACACAGAGACAGAGAGAGAGAGAGAGGGAGAGAGAGAGAGAGAGAGAGAGAGAGAGAGAGAGAGAGAGAGAGAGAGAGACCAGGCCACCCAGTGAAGGAGGAAGAGAGAGATATGCCAGCTGAGCCAAGTGGGAAGAAAGAAGACAGAGGCTACATAGAGAAAAGAAGATTCAAGAAACAATAAGGAACCACAGTCATAAAGCAAATGGTAGTCACTAGAGGTATGACTAGATTAAGATGAATTGAGCAGCAGACCACTGAGAATACAGTGTGTTTTAAAGAAAGGTGTATTCATGCAGACCCAGAGTCACAAGGAACAAATGAGAAACAAGGCAATAGATGAGTGAGCCCTATCTAAGGCCCCATCCAGGACAATGTTGAGAATTACAAGGAATGTGCTAGATAGAGACGCCCAACCAATAGGGGAAGGGGTTCTCTTAATTATCTGTGAGACCCAGGAACAAAGACTTTTCTTTATCATATAAATAAAATATGCTTAATGTTTGACACTCATGTCAGCCTGAGTGCTTGTAGGGAAGTTGATGACCATATTTTGGAGAAGTAACATGAACCAGATACTTTCAAAGTTCCCAAGGTTCTTCTTCTGGGTGGAGGAAAATAGCCAAAGAGAACTAGGAGCCCCAAAAGTCTCCCTGGTCCTTCATGTTAGTTGGTGTATTGTTGATGAGTAGCATATTAGTAAGGGTCTGCAGTAACAGTACTAGAACCCTGAGAAAGACTTTTTTGCCACCAGAAAAAGAGATAATATAACTTTTTATGCATAAAGTCCCTGTTCCTCTTTCTTTTATCTCTTTTGAACATAGGCCTAGCAGCAGTATAGCGAGGTCAACAGGCACACAATTTGTACCTAGTACAAAGTGCTAAGTAATTGATAGTAACTTTTCAAGTATGAATTCAAAACTTCTTTCCAGGTTGGTTTTGCCCATTCACTGATTCATGAGCCCACATCAATGTGTCTGTCTCTTTTCCACAGTTCTTCCATCATTCATCTTTTTCCTTTTTTGTCCCCTTTGCTACTCTGATGAGTATGAGGTAGAGACTAGGAGTCAGCTATCCTCTGTATACTCCAATAATTTGTCAGAAATTCAAAAAATATTCATGAACTGCTACAAGGAATAAAACAAATAAAAGTGTATTGAAATAGACATATCCTCAAGAGCCTTAATTTTGGTCAGTGATCATATATTTCGAGCACTCTTGTGCAAAGTATGATAAAGAGCTCTGGATAGACAAAGCAGAACTCAAAGTCCCAGTCTTCAAGAATCTTTCAGCCTACAAAAGTGACAAGAAAGGGTAGTACATTCTAGAGAGTAGTATATAAACAAGCACAAATGAGTGTAAAACAAAAAGATGTATTAATAACATTCAAGTGGTAAGTAAAAGTATGAACCAAATGGAATAAGTTCATCATCTAAAGATGGATCTAGTTAAATTCAGAGAGGCTCACTCACCACCAGATCATGACTTGGTAAAATTCTAGCTACAGAAACTCCCAAATACCACCTAAGCTAAATAGAGACTGTGATGTCCACTAATGTCAGGAGATAGATTCATTGAGTAAAATGATTATAAGTCTTCAAAGTAGGAACATAGGATTTAGAGTTGGAGACCATAGAGGTCCCCTAGTTCAACACTTTCATTTTACAGCTAAGGAAACTGAGGTTTTCTTAGTGCCCAAGACGGAGTGCCCAAGCACATAGCTGGTGAATGGCAGAGCCAAGATTTGACTCCAAATCTTCTGACTTCTACTCTAATGCTCTTTCTGTTATACCACCATACATCAATCAACCAACCAACAGGCATCTATTAAGTGCTTATTGTCAGGTCCTATTCTAAGTGCTTGAGAGATAAAGAAAGGCAAAAATATGACTCCTGCCCTCAAAGAGCTCACATTCTAATGAAGAACGCAACATGCAAACAGCTGTGTACAAACAATAGTTAATGGGAGGAAATCACAGAGGAGAGGCAGTGGGAGAGACTAGGAAAGGGGGTCTATTAGAGGAAGTGGGATTTAAACTGAGTCTTAAAGGAAGCCAGGAAAGCGAAAAGGTAGCAATGAGAAGAAAAAGCACTCCAGGCATGGGGAACAGCCAATGAAAAGGTATAATATATACATAAATAATAACAGTAATAATAATGATGATGATGAATAGTTATATGACATTTACTCTGTGTCAAGCACTCTACAAATATAATCTCATTTGGTCCTCATAACATCCCTGAGAGGTAGGTGCTATTTTGATCATCATTTTACCGATGCAGAAGCTAATAATAATAATAATAAATAGCCAACATTTACATATCACTTGTTACGTGCAAGGTGCCATGTTAAGTGCTTTACGATTATCATCTTATTTGGTCCTCACAACACCCCTTATCATTTTTTTACAGATGAAGAAACCAATAACAATTAGCCAACATTTATATATCACTTGTTATGTGCCAGGCACTGTGTTAAGTGTTTTATGATTATTACTTCATTCGGTCCTCACAAAAACCCCAGAGGTAGAAGCTACTCTTATTCCAATTTTACAAAGGAAGAAGACAGGCAAAGAGAGGTTAATTGAATTATCCAGTCACATAGCTTAAATAAGTGTCTGAGGCCAGGTATTAATTCAAGTCTTCCTGATCCCAGACCTAACACTCTATCCACTGCATGACTTAGCTACCCATACATTTTACACGTATAAACATCTATTTCCTTAAGACTGTACTCCAGTACTTCCTTAATATTGTAATATTTTACTTAAAGTGTTATAGGTATCATGGAGTGGGTTTGAGCCATTGAAGACCAACATTTTGAAGACTATTGATGAGACATTTTTTTGTAGCGGGGTGGCCATGGTACAGTGGAAAACAAGACAGAGGATTATATTTGGGGTTAGTACTTGAGTTAGAATCCTGGCTCTGACCCTCTCTACCTTGGTGACTTTGAGAAAATCACTTGACCTCTCCAGGCCTCAGTTTCCTCATCCACAAAATGCAGTGGTTGGGATAAATGGCTTCCAAGGTCCTTTCTAGTTCTAAATCTATGATCCTGCAATCCTATCTCCAAAGACCAATGCTCAATTTCAGAAATCCTTTGCTATAACTTTCTCTAAATGAAAAGTTGCCACTACCAAAGAATAAGCCAATGCCCAACTATCACAGGACGCTGTACTAGCCACTGCTAAAAGCAAGCTCTCCACACAGAGTGCCTGCCCTTCAGCCTGTCCTTGTATTGCTTGTTGGTTTTCTGTTTTTCTATTTTTTTTCTTTTACCTACACTAAATGCCTCCTCTGGTGTTGCCTACGTTTCCCATATGCCCTAGGTCAATGTTGTCCAGCAGACACCCTAAAGAGTCAATTAAGTGATCAAAGGTCCTCTAGAAGACTTTTAGGACCTTGACCAAAAGAGATGGGATGTAGCAGGAGCACCATCTATGAAAGTCCCTACCAGGTAGGCTAGGCTAGTTCTTTCCTGAAAGACAATCAAACCATCTTCAAGACTTAATTATTCCGAGAAACAAAGGCTTCAACCATTGACACAGCTTTCTGTTCACCTAAATAAAAAAAGCCCAGCACATAAGCATGTGTCAGGATCCTTGGGTCTGATACATACTTCTGACCAAACATGTGCCATCATGGCAAATATGGAATGGCAAAACAAAATCAATGCTCTAGCTTTTCTGAATGTTCTTTCTATGATATTATAAAATAAATCACCTTTTGTGAAATGTTCAATGGTCTCTGAGTGTCTCATGTTGTTTTAATCACAAAGCTGAACCACTGGACCAGCCTTAGTCAGGCTTGGCCCAAAACAGAGATTGATTTGTTTTTATTGTCTCCTTTTGATAAATAAATGCTCTGATTCAGATAGAATTTGTTATAGAATTTGCTTTTAGCTTTAAAATCACCATTTTACTTAGATGTATATGTGCAAAGTTCATAATCATAAAGCAATTCCTTTTTTGTTTCTGTTAGAATGTAAGGCATGTCATCTGAATAAAGCAAACTATACAAGGCAAACCTATTATTAATACTCCCACTGCCCTTTTCATCCATAGGCTTAAATATCATCATTCCAGTACTTTATGGCCATATATTGCAAAACCTCATTTGCTCAATTGTCATAATATCCTATTACCTCACAGTCTGGTTGACCAATGTGTTAGCTATTAAGTGGTAAAAGGCCATTCTGGCAAAGGCTTGAATTGAATTTTTATTACCCCAGATTATCTTAATGACCTTTTTATTTGAGTTAACTATAACCAGGAACAAAAGAAATCCCTGTGCATAGAGTCTCCAAGTATTCCATGTATTTGAGGATTTATTACTATTTTCCCTGGAATTTATGTTTTCATTTTCCAAGAATGAGCTCCTTACATGCTCTTCTGACCACTAGAATAACCACTGGAATTTGAATTAATGAAGCATTATTGTTCTGTCTGGTAGACTTCAGTAAGCCCAGAGATTTCCAGACCAGATCTACTGTAAGCATAAGTTTAAAATCAGCAAATTTGAAGTCCCCCCATCTCCCTCTTTCAGGCTCCTCTTTCCTCCACAAAATCTTCCACAATCCACATAATTGGAGATAAAGAGCCAAAGAAATTTCTTTCAAAGTGTAGAATTTCAGAACCTTTAGAAGATGATGGAAAAGAATGTTTTTAGATATTGGGCCTTTCCCAATACACAAAGACAAAACCAGGAATTCTTGCTTTCAGATAAATTCAGTTAAATTGGGAGAGGAGAGAGGGAGAGGAAGGATAAGGAAGTGGTAATCTAACTGTGGATATAGTCTTTTTGGAAGAGGGGATTCACCATCTTCCAGAGAATCAAACCTTTATCCCCATAAAAGTGTGGGAGGAAAACAGAGTCCTGGAAGGTGAATAGCAAAGTGATAGACCCCTAGATGAGTTGGCCAAGTTACTTCATGGTGGCATAGACTCCTCTGAGGTGCTTTTGGAGAGAAAGCCTGCTCCTACATTAATGCTAGCACCTTGAGGTAAACCTTTATTCACTTTTGAATTTGTTCTGCCAGGGCCTTTCAAAATTCTCCAGGTAGATATTTACCTACTCCATCTGTCCTTGTCATACTTGTCATTGTTGTTCATCCTCTGTCTTTAAAGAGGACTGATGACATCATGATGTAATGGGTAACATCTTGACTTGCTCATGAATTGGATTTAAGCAAGGAAGAATTACCTGAAGTCATCAGCCTCCCTCTCTCTCTTACAGTGTCATCAAAGTCCAGTGGCAAGACAAAAGTCAAGATGACTAGCAGTGACCTGGGATGCAGTGGATGATCTTGGAATCTTCAATATCTGGCCAAATTCTAAGAGCTCCACAATGCCTACTTCAGTAGCTTTCATGGTCATTGGAAAAAATTGTTCTCATCCACCCATTCTGCTTGGGAAGTCTTAACATGTTTGGGGTAGAAACCCCCCTAACTCACCAATGGATTTGAGGCCTGTTGGTTTAGCAGCTAAATGTTGAGGACCTCTAGATCCTCAAGTGCAGCTCTTTGACTGAAACCAAACTTCACAGAAAAAATCTCCTTAATAAAAAATGATTTGTTCTGTAAAACTTGGATTTAGTCAAAAGGCTGCACCCAAGGACCTAGAAGGCCACATGTGGCCTCAAGGCTGTGGGCTCACCACCCCTGGTTTAGCCTGTCTGCCCAAATGATTTTAATGGTGTGTGGCCGTTGTGCATGCTACAGCTTCTTGGAGCCACAAGTGAGAGTTGGGTGACAGGTAGATAGCAAAGTTCGATAAACAGCCCTGAGAGGGGTTCAGGAAGCCCTACACCAGAGAGACTAGTCCTCCCTGAAACCCCATACATCCAGTTCAGGCAGTTCATAATCTAATGATGCAGTAACAGGAAAGAACCTAAATATGTAGAGGAAAAGTCTGTCATGCCACCAACTGTACTAACTGGAATTGTGTGAGGGATAGGTAGCCATTCCAAACATCTACCCTTAAAGCTTGTATTAAGAAAAAAGAGGAAGAAATGACCATTTCCCATTTCTTGTAGGGCATAAAATGCTTAAACTTAATTTGACCTAACAAATAAAAAGCAGTGTAATCCTTCTGTTGGAGACTGTCACATGGCATAGACATGCTTACACTTTAGGTAATTTTTCACTTATTTGTCTTGGTTCCCTACCCAAAAAATCAGGGAACTCCATTATATGACTCTACCTAGTGTTGTCAACATTTTCTCTTGCAAGTAAACAGTATACAAAGGTTAAGGATATATACATTTATTTACAGGTCTAAGTAAACAAATAGATGCCTTATCAGAGCTCATGGAAAATATTAACATTTATTAATGCTAATTAATTAATTAGGTTCATTAATGTTAATTAACCCTTCTGGGATACTTGTACAGAGGCAATCACTTACAATTCATGTGGACGTAGGAGCCTCCAGAAGTCATTGCCTCTCCTAGTTTCTCATTAAGTGATGCCTGCTGCAGCTCTCCAAAACTCCCAGAAGGTGGTGCCCTCATCACTCCTCTGCAGTTTTCCACAGCTCTCAACTCTGGTTATTAGCCCTACAAGTCTGTTACAACTCAAAACCTACAATATTGGTCATCATTCTCTTGCAGTTCACCGACTGTAGCTCACTAAAGTCACCAAAAGGTATCATCAAATGAGATAATGTATGCAAAAAGTTCTGCAAACCTGAAAACACTATATAAATGCTAGCTGTCATCATCACCATCATCATGGTCATCACTAGCTATTTCTGCAGAGAAAATTCCTTTGAAAGAAACATAACTCAAACCATAATAGAGCAAGATGACCCCACTCTTTAAAAAAAAGTTTCTCCTACATTCAGGATATAGCCCTAACCTCCTTATCTCCAACTTGTCTTCATTTTAGATGCCAGGTAGGAGCAGATTAATTCACAGTTTGAGGTCCTCTTTATCTGAGCATCTAGATCATATTTTACACACGTGCCAGCAACTCTAGATACTTTTCAAAATATCCCAATTTGAGATTCTAGTTCTGTGAGTCCTCTATAGTCCACTAAGTAAAGTAAATTCTTCTTTATCCCTAGCAACTTGGAGACTAGCTGTGTGGTAGAGAGAACATTTCAGGTAACTTGCAATGTGACTCATAAACCCATAGTTCTATGGGGCAAGTTGGCATTATTAAAGGTACCATCGTAAATTTTGAAAACATCCATGATGCCATTAGAGGGGACAGAACTCTGGGGTATATTGAACATTGTCTCATTTCAGATGGCAGAAACTGTGTCAGTTTTATAGTTCTCTTGTTAATGTGACTAAAATGCTCTCAAATATTATTGTGGGGAGAGATCCTAACAACCGGGAGACAAGGAAAAGTTTCATATTAGAGGAGGCATTTTAGTTATTTTTAGAGAAAACTAGAGATTCTAAGAAAAAGAGGTGAGGAGGAAGTGATTTCAGGCATGGGGGATATCTGTACAAAGACACTGAGAATGCCCTGTGAGAGGAAGAGGAAGTAGTCTAATATGGCTGGAATATGGAGTATAGAAAGGTTAGTAATATGCAATAAACCTGGAAAAGTAGGCTGGATCCATGTTATAAAGAGACTTAAATGCCAAACAGAAGAGTTTCTATTTAATCCTAGAGATTGTAAATGTGGAGCCACTAAAGCTTATTGCACCAGGGAAAACGTGGTGAGACTGGCAATTCAGGAAAAACACTTCAGTGGTGATATGGAGAAAGGATTAAAGTGGTAAGAGACTTCAGGAAGAGGGACCAATCAGGAGGCTATTTCAATAAACTAGGCAAGGGAGGATAAAGGCCTCAATTAGATTGGTGGCCATGTAAGTGTAAAGGAAGAGATTTATGTGAGAGATGTTATAGGGGTAGAATCAACAAAGCTAGAGACTGAAGGGATATGTGGATAGAGAGAGTGAGGATCAATGACAATTCTGACATCTAAACCTGGGTGACTGGGTGACCCTTCACATAAATAAAAAGCTCAGAAGGGCTAAGGGCAAGTTTGAGGGTAAAGACAAATTGATTTTGAGATGCCCACAGGACATCAGGGCAGTTAGGGGACACAGTGGATAGAGTGCCACACCTAGAGTCAGGAAGATTCATCCTCCTGAGTTCAAATCAGGGCTCAGACATTTAGTAGCTATGTGACACTGGGCAAGTCAATGTAATTCTGTTTGCCTCAGTTCCTCATCTGTAAAATGAACTGGAGAAGGAAATGGCAAACCACTGGTGTATCTTTGCCAAGAAAACCCCAAATGGGGTCATGTCAGACATGACTCAACAACAACAACAGCATAGGACATCCAGTTGGAAATGTTCAATCGTCAGCTGACTGGAGCACAGGGAAAAGATGAAGACTGAGTATGCAGATTTAGGATTTATATTCATAAAGATGATCATTGAAACCATGGAAAATTATAAGATCAACAAGAGAACATAAAGAAAAGAGAAAGAGAACTGGGACAAAGCCTTAGCATACATGTACTGCTTAGGGTCATGGGATATAGATGGAGATCCAGAAAAGGAGATTGCAAAAGATCAGTCAGAAGAGGAGAAAAATCAAAAGAGAGAAAGAGAGAGAGAGAGAGAGAGAGAGAGAGAGAGAGAGAGAGAGAGAGAGAGAGAAATGTCTGAAACCTCAAAAGGGAGAGAGTGCCCAAGAGAAGGTGAACAATGTCAAATGCTATGTAGAGGTCAATAAGGAATAGAGTTGGGCAAAAGTTGCCAGATTTGGAAATGTCACAATAAATCTGATGACACTTCCACATAATAGCCCTTTAAACACTTGAAAATAGTTCACACACTCCTAAGTCCTTCCTGCTGGTGAAAATCAGATCTCTTGTGAATTCTGAACACCTCTACTTCATTCATTATAGAAACTCCCAATGATCTCTAGCTTGGTAGTTTTCTCTCTCCTCCTTCCTTTTTATTTTAAGGTCCCATGAATTAGATTTGCATGATTCCAGGTAAATATATTCTTACCAACCCTGGTTAAGTGTACTCCATCCTTGGAAAGGCATCACAAATTCATCTGTATCACCTTCCTCATTTTTTCTGCATAAACCCAAGAAACTAGCAACCAAATTCCTTTCTTTCTTCTGTTTCCATGGGAATATTAAAGAATGATGGTGTTCCCTAAGATAGTCTTAAGTGCTGTGGTTATATCAAAAAGTATTAAAGACAACAATTTCATGGGCTACTGGTCAGAAGTGGACCTACACAAGACTGTAAAGTCTATCTTAAATTCAATACCACCAAACATTTCCTTTTAATAAGTCCCTGTCTCCCACGTTGTACCTTCATCTTGTTATATAGATCCCTTTGCTAAGAAAATTAAGTGATTTTATTAATAAATCCACACAAAGATGTTCACATCTCCCTGTGTTAACATCCTATGTATATTTGCATTTTTAAAAGGATACCTGCAGAGAGTGCTTGATCCAAAAGAATGAATAGAGATTCAGATTTTGTGCTATCTTGGTACCTAATGTAAAAATATTTTGATTAGAAAGAGTAAAATCTATAAAATCGAGGTACAATTAAATCCACTTATTCTTTGTTCTTTTCAAAAAGTCAGTCTTTGCAAGGATCACTTAGAAAAAAGTTGGCTCTGCTGCTAGATAAAATGGATTTTCTGGCTAGAACCAAGGATAGTTTTAGTTCCAGGATAGATCTGGGATTAGGGATAAAATTACTATTTTCTTTCTTTCTCCTGAGGGTCAATTAGAAAATGTTTCAATGTTTTTATAGCCATGATATAGTAAACTCTCTTACTCTAAACCTGAAAGAGAGAGAGATGTTAATATGATAACAAGTCAAGGATACTATGAAATTAGTTATTTTTGGCAAAAACATAAATAAGAATTGCCAGATCACCCGACTTGCAGAGGAAGTCCCATTCATGTTAAAAGTACTCTACAGGTCCATATTCATTAAAACTATGGTTTATGAGTCCCCACCAATGTATTTAACTTTAACAGTCAGCCATAGGACATAAAACAAAGGCATTTAATGAAATGCCACAGTAAGAAAAGTATTTTAATAAAATGTATCTTCCATAAAGTTGGGGAATACTCTCCCACAAATATATACACCATCAATGGAAAGAGTAAACACAGATTGTGAGCACACATCAAGGGAACGTATATAGAATGCTACACAATTAAGGAACACACGTAGCAAAGGTACATGTGTGGAGGAGTAACTCTCCAAAAATACAGGACTACCGATGTCTTCTGGTGTTCCCAATGGATTTGTTCCAGCATCTTATTCTCTTTCAGACATTCAGTCTCAACCAGATTCACCTGCATGCTGCTCTGTGAGATACATTCTCTGCCAGACATTGTTTCACTGAATAATGCTCTGCTGGATACCACTCTTACAGATGGGTAGTCTCAACCAGATGCTACCAGGCATAACCCTACTGGATACATGGCTGGGCAGCTTCACTCTTCCTTCAGCTTCTGGCTTTAGTTAAAGTCCTTGGATATCTCTTCTTCAAGAGAATAAGTTTAGCTTACCAAAGGACAGGATTTTAGCTGAGACATGAAGAAAACCAGAGAAAGCAGGAGACAGAGACAAGAAGGTAGAAATCCCATGCAGAGATGATAGCCAGTGAAAATGCAGAAAAAAGAAGAATGGAGTATCCTGTACAAAATACCAAAAAGATCAGTGTCACTAGATTGGAGGATACATGGGGGTGGAGATAGAGAGCAAAATATAAGAAAACTAAAAAGGTAGGAATGGGCAAGTTATGAAGGGCGTTAAAAGAAAAACAGACTGTATATTTGATCCAGGAGATGACAGAGAGCTACTGGAACTTATTGAATTGAAGGGGGGGAAGCAGAGAGACGAGAGGACTGACATGACTAGACCTGTGTGAGGTGATAGAGGTCTACACCAGGGTGGTAACTGTGTCGGAGGAGATAAGAGGAATGAATACAAGAGATGCTTCGAAGGTGGACTCTACAGGACTTGGCATCTGATTGGATATGGTGGGTAAGAGAGAATGAAGAATCAAGGATGACACCTAGGATATGAGCCTGGGTAACTGGAAGGAGGGTGATGTTCTCAACAGGAAAAGGGAAATTAAAGACCTATATGAACTAATGCTGAGTGACAGGAGCAGAACCAGGAGAACATTGTACACAGTTATATCCACATTATGTGATGACTAACTTTGATAGACTTAGCTCTTTTCAGCAATGCAAGGTTCTAAGACAACTCCAAAAGGCTCGTGATAGAAAATGCTATCTACAGCCAGAGAAAGAATTATGGAGTCTGAAAGCAGATCGAAGTAAACTGTTTGCTCTCTCTTTTTTGTTTTGTTTTGTTTCTTCTTTCTCATGGCTCATTCCATTGGTTATAATTCTTCTTTGCAACATGACGAACATGAAAATATGTTTCATGTGAATATATATGCAGAGCCTATATCAGGGAAGGGGAGGAAATGTGGAACTCAAAAACTTGTGAAACTGTTGTAAACTAAAAATAAATAAATAACTTTTTTTAGAAAAAGAGGAAATTAGAAAGAGGAAAGGGTTATGGACAAAAGCTAATTAGCTCAATTTTGGAAATGTTAAGTTTAAGATGTTTGTAAGACATCAGGTTGGAGATGTCCAATAGACAATTGGAGATACAAACCTGGATGTCAAGAAAGAAGTTAGGCTGAATAAATAAATTTGGGAATCATCAGCATAGAGATAATAATTGCATTCGTAGGGGTTGATGATATCACCAAGTGAAATATCATATATAGAGAGAAGACAAATGGGTCCAGGACAGAACACTGGGAGATACCCATGATTAACAGGAGAGGCCTGGATGAAGATTCAACAGGGAAACTAAAGAGTGGTCAAATAGGACTGAGGAAAACCAGGAAAGAGTAGAATCACACACAAAAAAATGGAAAGAAGAGAGTATTAGGACAGACGAATGTCAGGGAGCATCAAAGGCTACAAAAGGTAAAGAAAGATGGGGACTGAGAAAAGACTATGAGATTTGGCAGGTAATTTTGGAGAGGGATGTTTCAATTAAACCATGAAGTCAGAACCAGACTGAAGAATTAAGAAGAAAGTGAGAGGAAGAAAATTAGAGGCATGTATTACAGATAGCCATTTCCAGGAGTTTAGGGAAAGAAAGAAGGAAGGAAGGAAGGAAGGAAGGAAGGAAGGAAGGAAGAAAGGAAGGGAGAAAGGAAGGAAGGAAGGGAGGGAGGGAGGGAAGGATGGATTTATTAAGTGCTTAACTCTGTGCCAGGCACTCTGCCAAACACTTGGGGATAAAAATACAAGCAAAAAGAATGACAGATCCTGCCCTCAATGAAAGAGCTTATATTCTGCTTGGGGAAGACAGCATATAAAACGGAGCTGAAAATCTGAGATCGGGTTTGAGGATAGTGGTGGGAAAAGGGCATCAGTTGTGGGGAATGAGTCTGAAGTCCATAAAGTCAGAAACAAGGCCAGGAGGAGAATGAAGACAGGCAAGCCTGGACCCTTCCACACAATGGAGATCCCAGACACAGGTTTGTTTGTAGGGGACATCACCCTGGTGATGTCATTAGTCTTGTTCAAGAACAAAGGACAAACAACCAATAGGGAAGTAGCCAGTAAAAGTGGGGTGGACATATTGAAGGTAAGTGAATGGGAAAGATAAGAGAGGTCAGTCTGCTAAAGTAGAAGGGTTGGCATGGGATCACTCATTTTGGCAAGGTGACAGGCCACCTCTTCATGTGAAACAAAGGTGAAGGAGGCAATAGTGGCAGAGAGTACCTAAGTAATATGAGACAAGGAAGAGTGGATAAGAGGAAGCTCTCATTGAAAGGCCTCATTTTTTTCACTGAAATATGAGGCAAGCCTCTCAGTTGAGAAAGCTGGGGGAGGGGAGCCATGGGAAGCTTAAGGGGGGATGAAAATGTTGGAAAAGCCACTGCAGTAAATAGGATGGTGAATTGATTAGGGTGGTGTGAAAAATGGCTTTGTTTCATTGAGGGATCAGCTCAGATTAGTACCACGAATTTATGATGGACTCTGTCAACACAGTTTGTCAGGGCAAGTTTGGTATTAGGACAAAGGAGCAAGGGATTCAAGAGAAAAGAACAGGGTAGAATTGAGCTGATTCACCAAAGGGGTCAAGATGGAGAAGTGAAGAGAGTGGCAATGGGGAGCAAGGCATGTTCTAACTTTCCCAAAATGACCAATGAGCTGGGAATGCAAGCTGACCTGGAAAGGTGCCCGAGAAAGCTATATCATCAGGAGAGAGCTAGATTCCAATGAGTGTGAGATGGAATGATGACTAGAAATGTAATCAGAGTCATGATTGAAAGACTTCTTATCTATAAGAATTGAGTCTCAGCCTCAGCTACAAAGGTCAAAGTATAGACCCCTAGCTAAGGAATTAGTACCCTCTAAAATAAGGCTGCCTCTTCTTTCAACTAAAATTTCTGGTCCAGAGGCTTGACACTTCCGTCATTGACACACTACCTTTGTTTGTAGTTAGCACACCCTATGCCTCTTAAATTTCCAAATAATATCTAAAACCTAGACTACTCTTTGATCAATGTTCATATAAAGGCTGTTCATCAGACAACTCTGGGGTTCAGGATTCTCCATTTTTTTATTAAAAACACTCCCACTCCCCCATGCAAATGAGTAAGCAGAGAAATGGAACAGGGCGCAAGATTATTTTCTCTTCTACCTGCCTAGAAACTTTCCAAGTCTTTTATGTTTAGGTACAACCAGCAAGTACTCTTGTGAGTTTATCTTGACTTTATTTTTACAGTCAAATTTTGTTCCTTCTTTTTTTCCCTGAGGTTATCCCGGCAAAGCAATGATATCTGTAACCAATACAAGACAAACTGGACAGATGCATCATTTAGAGGCCAAATTCAGAATAGCACTCCACTTCCCACTTTCCACTCCCATTCCCCAAACCCCCCCCCCCCCAAAAAAATAACATCTGGTTCTAAAGCCTTGTCCTTGATGACTCAACTGCTGTGTACGTGGCTGGCTGCCTTGTTTGCCTGACAGCTGTACAGCTGTAGCCATATCCACTTCTGACATTAGTTGCTGCTGTATAACATCTGGCTTTTTCACTCTACTATACAGTCCCCCTCATTTGTTGTGTGGGGCAGACCCTGAAGGAAGTAATTCTAGGAGAGGAAAAACTTTGCTGTCACGGGGATATTAAACTTGTAGCCAGGCTTTAGAACAGAATCTTTCTTGTTTGGTGGCCAGGTCTCTCTTAAGACAAGAAAGAACTTCCCACCAACAGGTAATAACTGGGGAAGCAAAAACAAAGCAAAGCTTTAGCTCGCAGAAGAGATTGGAAGGGATCATCTTAATGGAAAAGGAGAATACAAAAAGAGGAAAAACATCAGAGCAGAAAGCATGTAAAAATGCCTAACTAAAGGCACAGTCTGTCCAGAGAATGAATAGGACTTGTCTGAGCTGCACCAGAGAAGCTCAACAATTACTTGCTGAAATGAACTATATTAATTTTTTTCATTATTTTTATTTCATTAACTATTTCCCAATTACATATAAAAAATTAACAATCTTTTTTAAAATTTTTGAATTGTAAATTCTCTCCCTCCCTCCTGCCCTTTCTCCCTCCTTGATAAGGCTAGCAATCTATACCAATTATACCTTTAAAGTTATACAAAACATGTTTCCATATTAGCCATGTTGCAAAAGAGAACACAAAATAAAACAATAAAAATAGAGTAAAAAACCTATGCTTCAATCTGCACTCAGAGTTCATCAGTTCTCTCTCTGGAGGTAGATAACATCATTTTCATCATGGGTCATTTAAATTGTCTTGGGTCGTTGTCTTGATCATAGTACCTAAGTATTTCAGGGTTGATCAATACTGCTGTTACTGCATGTAATGTTCTCCTGGTTCTGCTTACTTCACTTTGCATGAGTTCATATAAGTCTTCCCAGTTTTTTTTTTTGAGAGCATCCTGCTCATTATTTCTTTATAGCACAATAGTATTCCATCATACTCGTATTCCACAACTTGTCCAGTCATTCCCCAACTGACATAAACATTTATTAAGTGCCTACTATGTGCCAGGCGCTGTGCTAAGCCCTTTGTAAATCTCATTTGATCTTCACAACAATCCTATCAGGTAGGTAGTAGTAGTATTATTATACACGTTTTAGAGTTGAGGAAACTAAGGAATTATTCTGGAATGAGGGTAGGGAACCAGAGAACAGAAAGATGGCTCCCTCTTCATCATCATTTCTCTCCAGAATGAATCAGGTTCATATGAGGCCAAAGCCTCTTTTCTTGTTCAGGTATACCACTGTTAGGCCAATACTCGAAAGAGATAGAAAAAAAAAGGAAAAGGTCCTTTATGTACCAAATATTTACAACAATTTCTTTTGTGGTGGCAAAAAAAACCCAGAAACTAAGAGGATTTCAACAACTGAGGAACAGCTA
Organism: Trichosurus vulpecula; assembly: GCF_011100635.1. Taxonomy (NCBI): domain Eukaryota; kingdom Metazoa; phylum Chordata; class Mammalia; order Diprotodontia; family Phalangeridae; genus Trichosurus; species Trichosurus vulpecula. The sequence continues at coordinate 219,345,264 of NC_050580.1, forward strand.
AAAACAAAAAGTTATGGCATGTTATTATGATGGAGTATTGTTGCATATTTTGAGAAAAGAACAATTAGATAACTTCAAAAAATATGGATTGATACAAAGTGAAGTGGACAGAAACAAGAAAAAGCTGTATTATAGAACTTATACGTGTATTGGTAATTAAGGTGGGACTTTTTTTCACTGTTTTCTCTTTTAGAATGCTAAAGTAATCAAGTGCCTTTCATTAAGTCTTGCTAGGTGCTAAGCCCCAGGCCCACAACCTTTTGCTAATTAGGTGTGAAGCCTTCAGGCCCTAAGAAGGGTATATAAACTCAGAAGTTAGCATTTTGTTTGGGGCTCTCACTCACTGCAAGAGTGCTGATGTGGACCCTGTGGGTAGCCCCTGGAGCTCCCTGGCTTGGAAAAAAACCCAGATGTTGGCACTTCTCTGGTAACTATGTATTGCAATTTGGTCTGTTTATATTGTCTCTGTTTGTAATTTCTGTTTGTATTTGCTCTGAAGTTCAGGGTGCTGACTAAACTAAATGAATGATATATGTATATTTAATTAAAGTAAGATTGTTAACCCCTTAAAGTTGCTGTCCTTAGAAAAGCAAATCAAAGAATCTGTGCTAGCAGCCTTCCTGTGTGCTGGTCTTATTGGGTCTTACACCTCAACAGCAGCTGCTAGCCACATTGTTGTTACACTACAATAAAAATGAAAAATTTTGAGGACTTTTGTAAATTAAGGAAGAATGAAATGAATACAACCAGGAGAAAAATTTATACAATAATACTGTAAAAAAATAAACATCTTAGAAAGCTGGAAGAACTATGATCAATAAAATGATCATTCATGATTCCAGAGGACTAATGTTGCAACATGACATCCTTTACAGGGACCTGAGAGAATTGGGGTGCAGAATAAGACATATATACACACACACACATATGTGTGCACAAACACAAAAATGTATGCATATTTTAAAATGTAAAAATTTTCATTATACATATATATTTGTATACAACCATTGGAGGAATTTGTTTTGCTTCACTGTGTATATTTATTACAAAAATTTTCCCTTTTTTCAATAAAATAGAGAAGAGAAAAAGCATTCTTCTGTTAATTTTTTTAATTGGAAGAGGGTACTACTGAAGTGAAACATTGCATGAACTTTCAAATGAAGTTACTGAATTATTAGTTTTATTTAAATATTTTGCTTTGTTACAAGAGAACTCTCTTGAAGCTGGAATAATCTATAAATGTTTGTAATATTAAGAAACACATCAAAAAACTAAAAGTGTAATTTTTTAATTTAAAAAAATTCTACCAGATTTTCTGTTGTGAGGATCAAATAAAATGCTTATAAAGTGCTTAGTGCAATACCTAGCACATGGTAGGTGTTATTTAGATGCATATTCCCTTTTCCTTCTTTTGTAATCACTTCCAGTATCATCAATCAATTGAAATTGATTTCTCCAAAGTTACCAATGATCTCTTACTTACCAAATCTGATGATCTTTTCTCAGACTTCATTCTTTTGGACCTATCTTTGACACTATTGGCCAGACTCTCCACTTGGATATTTATCCTCTCTGGGCTTTGTAACAATACTTTTGCCTGGCTCCCCCCTTACCTGTATGCCTGCTACTTCTCCCTCTCTTTTGCTAGCTCATCATCCATATTGTGCACTCTAATTATCAGTGTCCCATAGGTTCCATCGTTGATCATCTTTCTCTTGGCTACCTCACCATTTTCCATGAGTTTCATATCATCTCTATGCAGATGACCCACAACAAGTCTCTCTCCTGAGTTTTAGCTCCGTATCACCAATTGTGTATTATACAATTCGACCTCAATGTCTCAGAGATATCTCAAACTTATGTCCAAAAGTGAGCTTGTTATATTTTCTCCCCCAAAAAATTCTCTCTTCTTCCAAACTTCCCTTTTTCTTTTAAAGGCACCACTGTCCTTCTAGTCTCCCAGGGTGGTAACCTCAACCTTATCCTGGACTCAGCCTCACCCCATATAATTAATCAGTTGGGAGATCTTGCTATTTCTACTTCCAGAAAGTCTCTCATATCTTACTTCTTCTCTCTACTCTCACATACGTAGATTATTTCAGCATCTTCCTAATTGGTCTCCCCATCTCAAGTCTCTCACCATTCCAGTCCATCCTACACACTGTTGCCAAAATAATTTTCCTTAAGTGAAGATCTGACCATGTGACTCCCCTCCTCAATCAATTCCAGTGGTTCCCAAGTACCTCTAGGACAAAATATTACTTCATCTGCTTAACCATTAAAGCCCTTCATAACCCAGCCCTAATAAATGCTTGCTGAGTGTGGAATAACTCACTATTTTCCCAGCCTGATTAGATATGAATTCCTCTCCCACACTCAGATATTTAATCAAACTGGTCTTATCATTGTTACCAAACAAGACACTCCATCACCAGTCTTTGTGCCTCTGCATCAGCCATTTCACATGCCTGTAATGTGTTCCCTCCTTACTCCTGCCTCATAGAATCCCTCTCTTTCAACATGTGGCTCAAGCACTACATTCTATGTGAAGTCTTTCCTGGCCCTATTTGGCCCACTCCCTCAAATGCTAATATATTTGTATTAATTCTCTTTAGATTTATGCTGTACATACTTGTATATGAACTTTTCTCCCCTATTAGAATATAAGATCCTTATATTGGTTGGGACTATATTATATAGGTTGGGACTATTTCATTCTTTGTATTTGCATCCTCAGTATCAATCACAGTGCCTGGCACTTGACAGATGCTTATTGATTGATTGAGTAATCAATTAAACACTGATTGTGTTACTGCCCAGTGCTCAGGGAAGGAAAGAGAAAGTTCTTGTAGCCAAGGATACAGGTTTACCTAAGCAAAACATATATTCCCCCTCAGCCATTGTAGCCTAGTAACCCCCATTGCCACTGGCCAGGGTGGTAGCTTTAAGTGCAAGGGGAAAAACATGGATGCTAGGAATACCAATTACACAGCTTTATAGCCCAACTAGATGCTATACTCTTAGCCCTCAAGTGTCCCTTCTCCTTACTTTTAGTGACCAATCATCTTTGACCTCATCCTGCTTCACTGAGGATCAATAAGAAATTGCTGTGTAATTCACACGAAAAGCTACAGTTTGTGTCCATCTCCAATGGATGGGAACCAGGTCTAGTAAGTCAGGGGTTCCTTTATTTATTTCTGTTAAACACTCTTTCAAAGAACAAAAGACCACATTCAAGGCTCTCTTCCAACAAGGAGTCTCTCATTCTTATACCTGAACTATGCAAGATTCTTTGAAAGCTGTCATAGATATAATCTTGTTTAAAGGCCTTGTAATCATTAATATCAAACAAGGCATAAGAAAGTCATCTTCTCAGCAAAGGTGTTTGCCATTGTTATGGAGGAGCTCCAATACCTAATCCAAGTTAAAGGAGGATTACTTGTTGGTTGTGTTAAGTCCCCAAATATTGTGGAACCCCTTATATGAATTCCATAAGCTTATAAGTTTCCACACAAGGAAGTCAAAGTGGTTAAAGAAAAAGTCTATTATCCAGATTATGACAGTTAGATAGATAGTTTATAGAACTTGTCCATTAATGCATATATCTTGGTCAAACATTTCAAGTGAACAATGCTTTGGACCCAGAACTAAACAAGAGGAGAACAAACTGGAAAAAATACCTATATCACATCACTGACCTCAGTTAGAGAGATTTGCTCAGTTCCCACTAGCCTGTGACTGTCATAAATGAGGCTTGAGGTCACAAAGGAACAAATCTATCATCTCTCATTTGTAAAATAAGGATAATAATAGCACCTACTCTGAGGGTTATGGTGAGGATCAAATGGTATCATACACATAAAGAGTTTTGAAAACCTTAAGGTGCAATAAAAATGCTCATTATCACCTCTGGAATACTGTACAAGCCCATACCAGACACTGAGGTGTTCAGTGGTAGTTTCAATGAGACAAGCAAGCTTCTGTTCAGCTAGACCAATGACTGAACAGTACAGAGAGTCAGTAAGAGTGCTTCAGCATCCATTTGAGCTAGGGAGAGAATTCAGTGAAATTTAAATAGGTGTCAACCGTCCTTCCCTATGTGCAGTGGGAGTGGGGAAGCTTGAATTCAAAACAGAATCTTCTGTTTCTTCCAACCTTCAAAAGAGGGGGAAACTGATGTGTTCACCCCTTCTGTGATGCACATTTCTGTTGCTTAAGTTTTATTGCCTTTGTATTTTATCCAATTGAACTGCTTACTAAGGCATTGACACTCATGTAGGTGCTTCATTAGCATAATATATTGGGAAGAAATGAAGAGACATAGCCAAATACTAAGGGGGAGAGGGAGAGTACAGAGCTTTAATTAAGTGAGCTATATTCCTAGATAAGAAAGGATATGGGTAGTAAGGTGGTACAGAAGTGTGGTATGATTGACAGCAGTCCAACCTATAGCTCTAACTGATGATAATGGACCAGACAGATCTGCTACCACACACCCACAGTTACACTTTCTATTCTTCCCTATTCTCTCCTTCACGCTGTATCTCTTCCCTCACATTTTCTCCAAGATTCACCCTCCCTTCAACACACTTGTTGTCCATTCAGTCTACTGTATTCCATCATACTCATTATCTTAAAGTATGAATCATAACCTTATTAGACCCATTTTCATCTCTGTAAATTTAAATATTAAACTCTTCTCCTGATTTTCATACTTGTCCCTACATTCTACCTCCCACCTCATTCTAGCAGTCCCAACCTTCCCATTCCTGATAGACATCATCTTTCTATTTGCCTTGATCTGTATAGCTTCTTCTATCCCTTTTAAATACACTACTTGCTCTCACTTTACTTCCCTTACCCAATCCTTTTAATTCTGTACCCAGACCATTCCATTTGGACTGTCTCAAGTCCCCATTCCTGCCCCCTACCTAATTCAGTAGTATTCTGTCTTTCTCATTCTATTATATCCTCTTTTCACTCAATTTGTCTCCCTCCTAATACCCATGATTTCTATTATATGTCAGCCAAACAGGAAGAAGGAAGAATGAAAATGCCAGTCTCTGAACCTTAACTTCTCCATTTGATTCACTCTTTTTTCTTTTTTTCTAAACAAAAACTTTTGTTAAGAATTTGAAAATTTAAAAAAAAATCACAACATCATACTTCCTGAAATAGTGGGAATGTATGAAATGATAGAAAGAATATTTTCATGGTGTTTTAAAACATTAAAATAAAACGCAAGCAGCTATAATTTTTAAAAAGAGTGGCATATGGAGGAGGGGGAAGGGGGTTGCCCTTATAACAGAAAGGAAGGTGAACTCAAGATTCAGAGCATTTAACTATACCCACTTCAAATTCCATTCACTTCATACCTATTAAGCATGTACTACATGAAATAGGATTTTTAAAAAATCCATAAATCAGGATTAATCAAATTAAATACATGATGTCATTTTAATACAGGCTCGTTATCTTATCCAGACAAATTTAAATCTATATCAAACTAGGCTCCTCATTTCTGAGACCATCACATAGCATCATTACAGCATTACAGTCTATCAGCTACAAGGAATTTTCCCAAATGCAGCACACTCACTTGATTCTGGTCCATTTATTACTAATTCACATACTTATTCACTAATATCCAGGAGCTCCTTTATTCGCCTTGAGTATATGAGTTCCTGTCTGAATCAATCACACTGATCCTCTTCTGTGTAATCAAGATTTCTTAAATACCAGACATTGTAGATCAGAAGTGAATGGTTCCAGAGGGCAACCAAAGAAGCTCCATGTAGCCCCACAGGGAACTGGAATTTGCTTTCAAGATAACCCCAGTGACAAGGGAAATAAGTTTGAAAATCATGAAAGTTGCAATGATAGCCTTAAATTAAAGAGAGAATTGAAGAATGCATATGAACAACTTTTAAGATGCCTTTTGAAGACTGTGAAATAGATTTGAAAAGGAAAAACTCGAGTCTTTATGGATAGACTAGTGCTAATCTAGAATGGCTGAGAACACATATGTCCCAGGTCAGGGAATTTTTCAGAATAGCAAAGTCCTATTATGAATTCCCCTATGTAACCATAGATTTGGTTATTTCTCTGGGACAAATCTTCTTCCACATGTATGCACTGATATGTATACAGTCCTTCTATTATAGCAAAGAAAGCCTAGTGATTGAAGATTAATTTCAGACCCAAGTGTGTCTACTGTATTTAGAAATATGACTCTGAAAGGAACCTATTTATACAAAAATATTTATAATATCTCTTTTTGTGGTGACTAAGAATTGGAAATCAAAGAGATACCCTTCAATTAGGGCATGGCTAAATAAGCTGTGGTATATGTTTGTGATGGAATATTAGTGTGAAATGACAAGCAGGATGATTTCAGAAAAATCTGGGAAAAATTTGTATTGGTAATTAAGGTGGGACTTTTTTACTGTTTTAGAATGCTAAATTAATTAAGTGTCTTTCATTAAGTCTTACTAGGTGCAAAGCTCCAGGCACACACCCTTTTGCTAACTAAGTGTAAACCCCAGGCTCACACCCTTTTGCTGATTAGGTGTAAATCCTTTGAGCCCTGAACACAGCATAAAAGCTCAAAGGTTAGCATTCTGTCTGGGGTTTTCAGTCACTGGAAGAGTGGCGTGGGACTCTGGGTAGCCATTTTAAGAGCCTCCCGCTTGTAAACCCAGATGTTGGTGCTTTCCTGGTAAACTATGAATTGTGATTTGGTCCATTTATATTGTGTATGTTTGTAATTTGTTTGTATTTGCTCTGAAGTTCAAGTTGCTGGATTTTCCTCCTGAACTAAGTGAGTTATATTTGTATGCGTGGTTAAACTGAGATTGTCACCCCCTTAAAGTTACTTTCCTTAGTAAAGCAGATCGAAAGAATCTGTGCTAGCAGCATTCTTGTTGTTGGGCTCGTGTTGGTCTTTCACCCCCCACAACAATTGCTAGCCAAATGTTGCTACAAAGTTAGATGAATTGATACAAAGTGAACAGAACCAGGAGAACATTGTATACAGTAACAGCAATATTTTTCAATGAAGAATTGTGAATGAGGTAGCTATTTTCAGCAATACAATGGGCCAAAACAATCCCAAAAGACTAACAATGAAGCACACTATCTGCTTCCAGAGGAAGAACAGATATTGTTTGGATACAGACTGAAGCATGCTATTTTTCACTTTCTTTCTTTCATTCTTTTTATTTTATTGGATTCCTCTTATATATAATGACTAATATGGAAATGTTTTACATAACTGTACATGTATAACCTATATCTGATTGCTTACTGTCTCAAGGCGGGGCAACAGGGAGGAATGGAGGCATAGAATTTGGAACTTAAAACTTTAGAAAAAAACAAATGTTATAAAGGTGCCTTAACATGTAATTAGGGAAAAATAAAATATATTTTTAAAAATAATTTTTAAAATATCCCTGATCATGACTCTTGGCCTCTCCTCCCCAAGCCTTGACTAAGGATGACTGGAAACAGGGAAAATCCCAGCACCAATGCCCACTCCTAAATAGGCTTCAAGCCTTGAGCAGAGCCCCCCAGAAAATCTGCATAACTTCTTCGGTTCTGATTCATAGTTCTGAGTGGGTATGAGATCCCTGAACTTGCTTCTGGGCATGGCAGTTTAACTATTTATCCACATATCTACATTCCATCAAGTCTATAGCTACCCCTACTATAGGAAGTAATGTTTCAATGTGTTTAGTAAGCAGCAGATGGTTACATGAACAGTGATTAATTTAGTCTTCACATGTGGACTGAGGCAAGCAAAAAAAAAAACCATAAGCACATTACAAAGCAAATGAGGCAGGAAGGAAGGATAAAGAAGAGTAAGATGTAGGACAGAAATAAAGAGAATAGGAAAATGGGTAAAATGTCTGCCAGATAGGCAGAAAGAATTAAAAGGATTTAGAGAGCAACATAAAACTCCATGAGGCCTCAACAAAGGAGTCACTATGTTGTTCTTCTTTAACTACTCTTCTACCAGGTCTGACACAATAGGAGCTTAATAAGTATTGTCCAAAGTTCATTCATTTATCTAACTTTGCTTTGGTCTAACAGTTTTGAAAATCCTAATCAAATTCTACTATCTAGACTTGGGAAACAGCTAAAATGGATAATGATTCCACCTTTCTGAGTCTCAGGTTCCACATCTCTGAAATGGGGTTGGGGAGGTGAGACTAAGTGAACTCTAAAGTTCTTTCCAGCATGAACAATTTGTAGTGCTGTATTACTAAGAGAATATCTGTGCTAAATAATAATATCTGACATTTAAGTCAGCAATAGCTGTACTTTAAGGTAGGGAAAAGCATTTTAGATGCACTCTCTCATATGATCTTCACAAAAATCTTGTGAGTTAAGTACTGTTTTCTCCATTTCACAGATAAGGAAACTGAAGTTCAGAGAGATAGCTCACTCAGTCCTAAGGCTAATAACTGTTGGAAGCATAATGAGCCTCAGTTTCTCCTGATTCACAGTCTTTTCACTCTACCATCTCTGCCTCTCTGAAGAACTCTGGGTCATATTCACACACTTAGAAAAAGTTTTGCAAATTTCATATATTTTTCTCCAAAATAATTTTGAAGGCAATCATCAAAATTTGTTCAATGATGTCTTAAATCATTTTGAAATTGGTCAATGTTCTTCTCACAAAATGAAAATAATAGGAAAAACTTTCAAATTACTGAGCATTTCAGTACTTCCCCCTCAGCAACAAGCTCTTGTTCACGTGGTCCATTGGAAGATGGCTCAGGATGCTGCACATCCCAAAGTATTGTGTCTTACTAACTCATTACAAAAGGTGTCTTCAAGGTTTCCACCATGCCTCTTTGTGTTGCAATTCCAGGGGTAAAGGCTTCTAAAAGCATAGAATCACACAAAGATGATTTAAGCTGCTGATTTCCTAAGGTCCATTGTTAATTAAACAATACCATTATTAAAATAACCAAAATGAATATTTTGTCAAGAAAGTAAAACCAATGCCTCAATTGAGTCATTCAATACTTTCTATTTTCTTTTTCTGTCTGTTTTAAAATAACTTTGATAGGGAACAGTTTTGACCAAATTTGCCACCCAACTGAACAGCATCAAAATGCACCTTGAGTTTAAGTTGTGAATCATTCTTCTGCCTTGAAATAGAACAGATTATGGAAAATTTTATGTAATTTGAAAGACTTTTACAGAAATATGTCAGGTGAATGCAGGTTATGATGATAAATATTTTGGGAGAAGAAATTGTTCAGCCTGTGAATTTTAAATACAATATACATCTTGTCTATAACACTCAATTGCATGTGACCTTTTCATTAAGTTAAGAAATATTTATTAAGAGCATATAGCATACAAAGCATTTTACTATGCGTTGAGGAAGGTACAATGATTAAACAGAATGTTCTTCTTGCCCTCAAAGAGCCTATAATGTAGTAAGCAGATTTGATATATGTATGAACAGCTATAATATAAAAAAATATAGAGTAAGTGCAGAAGATTTATAATAAAACTGCTATGTGAAGTTCAAGGGGGGTAGACAAGCATTAACAATTGGCAGTATAAAAGAAAACTTCTTGGAGGATGTAACCTTTGAATTGAGCTTTAAAAGTATCAAAAGGTGGAAAGAAGACCAGGCATCCCAGGCTTAAGGAGCAATGTGAGCAAATAAATGGAAGCAGAAAAGTATGGAGTGTGCTCAAGGAAGAGTAAATAGTCCAGGTAAGAAGAGAATAGTAAAAGATTAGGCTAGACAGCTAAACTGGTCCCAGGTAGTAGAAGACCTTGAATGGCCATAACTTCACTGGGCTGAGAGCAAGGCACAATCCAACATGGGTCATGCCAGCAAAGACAGGGCAGGAACAGGGCCCAGGAGACTGAATCACTGACAGCTATGGTGGTTTCCAGACTTCTCAACCCACAAATGCCAAAGACAAGATAGAAGGTCACTGGGAAAACTCTGTTGGACCTGGTTGAGAAAAGAGCACAGTCCGTTCCCAGTCCTGACGTGGCAGGGGCGGCAGTGGTAGCTGTTTCCTGAGCTCCAGACCCACAGACAGATCAAGCAGCTGATCAGAGGGGGATTTCAAGGATCTCTTTGCTGCAGCTGAGGCAGGATTCTCTTGCTTTGCCCTGCTTGGTTATGGGTCGCTGTGCTGGGTGGCAGTCTTGGGGTGAGGAGAAGCATTGGTGTGGCAGAGCTTGTGGGAGCTGTGGAGATGGAATCTTCCTCATAGTTCTAAGGCAGAAAAGAGTGTTTGAGTTCATTCACAGATGAGAGCACAGGCCAGGATAGGAGCAAACACCTCTCCTTTGATCTTACCGCATTAGAAGAACAGAAAATTTACAGATAGCTAGAAGTATCTCTGAAAACAGCTACAAAAAAAAACCCTGATGCTTGAGAGAGAGCACTCACCACTCTGGAAGTCGAGTCATACCTTGACAAAGAGTTCAAAAGTCAAGTAATTTGGCTGGAAAAATTAGCAAACAGCTTTAAAAAATCAGACTATAAAATCTTACTTTGGTGACAAAGAAGATCAAAACATGCAGCCAGAAGAAGTCAAAAAGGTCAAAGAGTCTACCTCAAAAGGCTCCAAGAAAAATATGAATTAGTTGCACTCCATGGAAGAGCTCAAAAATGAGTTTGAAAATCAAGTCAGAGAAGTAGAGGAAAAATTTGGAAGAGAAATGAGAGTGATGCAAGAAAATCATAAAGGCAGAGCCAAGATGGCGGCTGGAAAGCAGGGACCAGCATGAGCTCCCTGCCAAGTCCCTCCAAAAACCTATAAAAAATGGCTCTGAACCAATTCTAGAACTGTAGAACCCACAAAACAGCAGAGGGAAGCAGAGCTCCAGCCCAGGACATCCTGGATGATTTCTGGGTAAGGTCTATCCCACACGGAGCTGGGAGCTGGGAGCTGGGAGCTAGGAGCTGGCAGCCGAGCAGAGCCCAATGTGAGCAGTGTGGACCAACCAGACCAGGAGCTGGGTGGAATGTGCCCTAGCACCCTGAATCAGTGAGCTGCAGCAGTTACCAGACTTCTCAACCCACAAACACCAAAGAGAGCGGAGAAGGTTAGTGGGAAAAGCTGTGGGAGTGGAAGGAGTTCGAGGTTTGGCTTCCAGCCCCAGGGGCAGCGGAGGTGGGGCAGCTACAGCTGCTGTTGCTTCTGGCCCCAGGCCCACCTGGTGGGAGGAATTAAGTGGCGGATCAGAGCAGGAGTGCACGGCCTGCTGAATATCTAAGCCCAATCTGGGTTGGGGGTTCTTGGGGAAGGAGTAGTGCTGGTGTGACAGAGCTGGCACCTCTCCCCCAAACGTGGAACATAGAACTCTTTAGTCTACAAGCAGTCATATCCCACTGAAAAACTCAAGGGTCAAGTTAGTTGGTTGGGAATATGGCCAGGCAGTGAAAACACACCCAGATTCAGTCTCAGACTTTGCATTCTTTCTTTGGTGACAAAGAAGACCAAAACATACAGCCAGAAGAAGTTAACCAAGTCAAAGAGCCTACAACAGAAACCTCCAAGAAAAACATGAACTGGTCCCAGGCCATGGAAGAGCTCAAAAAGGATTTGGAAAAGCAAGTTAGAGAAGTAGAGGAAAAAATGGGAAGAGAAATGAGAAGGATGAGAGAAAACCATGAAAAACAAGTCAATAACTTGCTAAAGGAAACCCAGAAAAATACTGAAAAATACACTGAAGAAAACAACACCTTAAAAAATAGACTAACTCAGATGGCAAAAGAGCTTCAAAAAGCCAATGAAGAGAAGAATGCCTTGAAAGGCAGAATTAGCCAAATGGAAAAGGAGGTCCAAAAGACCACTGAAGAAAATACTACTTTAAAAATGAGATTGGAGCAAGTGGAAGCTAGTGACTTGATGAGAAATCAAGATATTATAAAACAGAACCAAAGGAATGAAAAAATGGAAGACAATGTGAAATATCTCCTTGGAAAAACCACTGACCTGGAAAATAGATCCAGGAGAGGGAAATTAAAAATTATTGGACTACCTGAAAGCCATGATCAAAAAAAAAGCCTAGATATCATCTTTCAAGAAATTATCAAGGAGAACTGCCCTGATATTCTAGAGCCACAGGGCAAAATAGAAATTGAAAGAATCCATCGATCACCTCCTCAAATAGATCCCAAAAAGAAATCTCCTAGGAATATTGTCGCCAAATTCCAGAGCTCCCAGATCAAGGAGAAAATACTGCAAGCAGCCAGAAAGAAACAATTTGAGTATTGTGGAAACCCAATCATAATAACCCAAGATCTGGCAGCTTCTACCTTAAGAGATCGAAGGGCTTGGAATACGATATTCCAGAGGTCAATGGAGCTAGGATTAAAACCTAGAATCACCTACCCAGCAAAACTGAGTATCATGCTCCAAGGCAAAATATGGATTTTCAATAAAATAGAGGATTTTCAAGCTTTCTCAGTGAAAAGACCAGAACTGAATAGAAAATTTGACTTTCAAACACAAGAATCAAGAGAAGCATGAAAAGGTAATCAAGAAACAGAAATTACAAGGGACTTACTAAAGTTGAACTGTTTTGTTTACATTCCTACATGGAAAGATGACATGTATGATTCATGAGACCTCAGTATTAGGGTAGTTGAAGGGAATATGCATATATATATATATGTGTGTGTGTGTGTATGTTTATGTATACATATATATAAGTGAATGTGTATGTATGTATATATCTATGTATATATATATAGATATATACATACATACACATTCACTTATATATACATAAACATATATATATATATATATGTATATATATATAAAAGAGAGAGAGAGAGCAGACATAGGGTGAGTTGATGATGAAGGGAAGATATCTAAAAGAAATAAAATCAAATTAAGGGATGAGAGAGGAACATACTGAGAGAGAGAGAGATAGGGAGAGATAGAACGGGGTGGGTTATCTTCCATAAAGGTTCTGTGGGAGGAGGGGAGAGGGCAGGTGAGGGGGGAATGAGTGAACCTTGCTCTCATCAGATTTGGCCTGAGGAGGGAATACCATACATACGCAATTGGGTATCTTACCCCACAGGAAAGAAGAGGGAGGAAGATAAAAAGGGGGGGGGGGTGATGATGGAGGAGAGGGCAGATGGGGGTGGAGGTAATCCAAAACAAACACTTTTGAAAGGGGACAGGGTCAAGGGAGAAAATTCAATAAAGCGGGATGGGTTGGGAAGGAGCAAAATATAGTTAGTCTTTCACAACATGAGTATTGTGGAAGGGTTATACATAATGATACACATGTGGCCTATGTTGAATTGCTTAACTTCTTAGGGAGGGTGGGTGGGAAGGGAAGAGGGGAGAGAATTTGGAACTCAAAGTTTTAAAAACATGTTCAAAAACAAAAAAAAATAAAACGTTTTTGCATGCAACTAGAAAATAAGATACACAGGCAATGGGGCGTAGAAATTTATCTTGCCCTACAAGAAAGGAAGGGAAAAGGGGATGAGAGGGGAGGGGGGTGATAGAGGGGAGGGCTGACTGGGGAACAGGGCAACCAGAATATATGCCATCTTGGAGTGGGGGGGAGGGTAGAAATGGGGAGAAAATTTGTAATTCAAACTCTTGTGAAGATCAAGGCTGTAAACTAAATATGTTAAATAAATAAATTTAAATTAAGAAAAAAAATAGAAAACAAAAATACAAAAATATGGAAATACTCTTAAAATAAAAAGAAAATCATGAAAAACAAGTCAACAGCTTGCTAAAAGAGACCCAAAAAATACTGAAGAAAATAATACCTTAAAAAATAGACTAACCCAAATGGCAAAAGAGGTCCAAAAAGACAATGAGGAGAAGAATGCCATAAAAAGCAGAATTAACCAAATGGAAAAGGAGGCTCAAAAGCTCACTGAAAAAAATCATGACTTAGAAATTAGAAAGGAACAAATGGAAGCTAATGACTTTATGAGAAACCAAGAATTTATAAAACAGAACCAAAAGAATGAAGAATAGAAGAAAATGTGAAATATCACATTGGAAAAACCACTGACCTGGAGAATAGATCCAGGACAGAAAATTTGAAAATTATTGGTCTACCTGAAAACCATGTGTTTTAACAACCCAGCTAGCAGCTTCTGTGGGGGTGTAAGATGCACTCAGGATGCTGGAAAAGCACAGGTTCTTTTTATCTGCTTAAACAAGGAAAGCACGGTGAAGGGGTTGACCAGCTTACTTTAATCCAACATTCAGTTAGCATACAGACAACAATCATTTAGTTCAGGAGAAAATGCCAGCATTCAGTTAACATTCAGTTAGTTCAGGGGAGCATACAGACAAGCATCAAGAGACAGACCAAATACAGATTCATTGACTTACTTCAGGGGAAAAAACCAGCACCCTGAGGTTCAAAACATTCATTTAGTTCGGGGGAAAAAACAAACCAGCACCCAGAACCTCAAAACCAAAACACAAACAAATTACAAATATCAACAGACAGACCCAATACAATTCATAGTTACCAACATCTGGGCTCGGCCTGAGAGCAAGGGCTGGCCCAGAGTCACGCTTGCTTGCCGCTGCTCCCACACCAACTGGAAGAGGAAAGAGAGAGCTTCAAGCTGTCCTCTCCCCTCTTATAGAGTTTTTGACATCATCAAGCATCGCCTGAATGACCAGGGCTGATTGGTTCTTAACTTGGCCCCTCCCCCTAGCGTAGAAGTTAACACCTCCCCTCAGCCAGCCCCATGACTCATCACACAGGAAGTTTTCTGCTTCCTGACATGCTCTCTGGGCTTCCTGCCCCGGAAGAGCAAGCCACAGCATCCAGAGGCTCAATGAGGTAAGCTGAGTCATTCAAAGAAAACAAAGGCCATTCTGGTTACACCATGATCAAAAAAGAGCCTAGACATTGTCTTTAAAGAAATTATAAAGGGACACTGCCCTGAAATGCTAGAAGCACAGGGTAAAGTAGAAATTTAAAGAATCTACCAATTGTCTCTTGAAAAAGATCCCCAAAAGAAATCTCCTAGGAATATTGTAGTCAAATTCCAAAGTTCCCAGGTAAAGAAGGAAATATTGCAAGCAGCCAGAGAGAAATAATCTGACTACTGTGAAAACACAATCAGGATAACACAACATCTAGCAGCTTCTACATTAAGGGATCAAAGGGCTTGGAATATGATATTCCAGAGTTCAAATGAGTTAGGATTAAAACCAATAATCACTTACCAAGCAAAACTGAGTATAAGGGTAAAAAATGGATATTCAATGAAATAGAGGACTGGCAACCATCCTTGATGAAAAGACCAGAGCTAAATAGAAAATTTGGCTTTCAAATACAAGAATCAATAGAAGCATTAAAAGATAAACAAGAAAGAGAAATCATAAGGGATTTACTAAAGTTGAACTGTTTACATTCCTACATGGAAAGATGATATTTGTAAGTCATGAAGCCTTTCTCAGTATTAGGGTAGTTGAAGGGAATAAATATGCACATACATATATATATACACATACATACATATATATATATATACATACACACATATATACATACATATATACACACACACACATATATATATGTATATATGTACATACAGACAGAGGGCACAGGGTAAGTTGAACATGAAAGGATGATATCTAATTAAGGGGTGAGAGGGGAATATATTGAGAGAAGGAGAAAGGGAGAGATAGAATAACATAAATTATCTCACATAAAAGAGGCAAGAAAAAGCTGTTACAATGGAGAAGAGGGGGGAGGTGAAAGGGAATAAGTGAACCTTACTCTCATCAGATTTGGCTTGAGTAGGGAATAACATACACACTCATTTGGGTATCTTACCCTACAGGAAAGTAGGGGGGAAGGGAATAAGAGGGGGGGGATGATAGAAGAGAGGGCAGATTTGGGGAAGGGGTAGTCAGAAGCAAACACTTTTTAAAAGGGACAGGGTCAAAGGAGAAAATTGAATAAATGGGGGACAGGATAGGATGGAGCAAAACATAGTTAGTCTCTCACAACATGACTATTATGGAAGTGTTTTGCATAACTACACACGTATGGCTTATATTGAATTGCTGGACATCTCAACGAGGGTGGCCTGGGAGGAAAGAAGGGAGAGAATTTGGAACTCAAAGTTTTAAGAACAAATGCTAAAAATTGTTTTTACATGCAACTAGGAAATAAGGTGTACAGGTGATGGTGTATAACAAGGAAGTAAGGGGAAGGGGATGAGTCTGGGGGTGGTGGTGAAAGAAGGGGGGGCAGACTGGGAGAAAGGATAATCAGAATGTATGCCATCTTGGGGTGGGAGGAGGGGAGAGATGGGGAGAAATTTTGAAACTTAAAATCTTGTGGAAATGAATGTTGAAAACTAAAAATTAATTAATTAATTAATTAAAAATTTAATATAAAAATAAGAAAAAAATAAAATAAAATGATCTGGGAAAAAGAAAAGAAGCATTGTATTTTCAATAAGTACACCCAGAGTAGCAAATGTTTGTGATTTATACTCTTTATCATTACATTTATAAAATATAATTAGCTATTCCCCAATTGATGAGTACCCCTTTAGTTTTCAGTTCTTAGCCATCATAAAAAGAGCTATGTTTTTGTAGCAATAAAACACTGGAAATGAAGTAGATATTCATCAATTAAACAAAGTTGGTTGACAAATGTAATGGAATGCTACCATGCCATAAAAAATAATGAACATGAAGAATTCCAAAAAACTTGGAATAACTTTTATGAACTGATACACAGTAAAGTAAGAAGAACCAAGAAAACAAAATTCACAGTGACTACAACAACGTAAATGGAAAGCACAACAAAAAGGAAACTGAATTCTGCATTATTAAAATGACCAAGGTTGGCTCTAAAGAAGGGAATAAAAAGTCTGTGCCCATTCCTTCTTCTCAGAGATGGGAACTATGGTTAAGAATACTGGTATCAAATGCAAGTAGAAAATGTGGCTACTAATGCATAGCTAGAATAACTGGGGATCATATATTAACTTAGTTTTAAAATTTAATGCTATCTATGTTTTATTGTATTTTTGCTTATTTGGTAAGTATTTCCCAATTATATTTTAACATGGTTTGGGTCACATTTGGGAACATTGAATGCTGCATATAACCCACCAGCAATGAGTTTGACATCTCTGGTTTAAAATGTTAAATATCTTCACAGATTTTATGGATGTACTGGTTAGTTCTGAGCTCCTTTTTTATCTCATTCATTTTTGTTCTTTATTTTTTGAAAAGTACCCTATCTTTCCTTTATTATTTTTGATGGTGGAACATTTTATTTTTTAAATTTTTAAATTTATTTTTAGTTTTCAACATTCATTTCCACAAGATTTTGAGTTATAAATTTTCTCCTGATTTCTCCCCTCCCCCCATCCCAAGATGGGATGTATGCTGATGCCCCTTTCCCCAGTCTGCCCTCCTTTCTATCACCCCACTCCTTCCCCATCCCCTTTCCCCTTACTTTCTTGTACAGCAAGATAGATTTCTATACCCCATTGCCTATATATCTTATTTCCCAGTTGCATGTAAAAACAACTTTTTTTGTTTTGTTTTTTTTTTGTTTTCATTTTTTGGCAGAGCAATTGAGATTAAATGACTTGCCCAAGAACACACAGCTAGTACATGTGTCAAGTGTCTGAGGCCAGATTTGAACTCAGGTCCTCCTAACTCCAGGGCCAGTGCTCTACTAGCTGCCCCAAAACAATTTTTTAACATTTGTTTTTAGAACTCTGAATTTCAAATTCTCTCCCTTCTTCCCTCCCCACCCACCCTCCTGGAGAAGGTAAGTAATTCAATATAGGTTGTACATGTATCATTATGCAAAACACTTCCATAATAGTCATGTTGTGAAAGACTAACTATATTTCCCTCCTTCCTATCCTGTCCCCCTTTATTTGGTTTTCTCCTTTGATCCTATCCCTTTTCAAGAGTGTTTGCTTTTGACTACCTACTCTCCCAATCTTCCCTGGCTTCTATCATCCCCCTTCTTATCCCCTTCCCCCCTACTTTCCTGTAGGTTAAGATGCCCAATTGAATGTGTATGTTATTCCCTCCTTAGAACAAATCCAATGAGAGCAAGGTACATTCATTTCTTTTCACCTATCCCCTCTTCCCTTCTATTATAACAGCTTTTTCTTGCCACTTTCATGTGAGATAATTTACCCCATTCTATCTCTCCCTTTCTCCTTCTCCCAATATATTCCTGTCTCAACACTTAATTTTATTTTTTAGATATCATCCCTTTATATTCAACTCACCCTGTGCTTTCTGTGTGTGTGTGTGCATATATATATATACACACATACATATATACATACACACACACACACATATATATATATATATATATATATATATATATACATATACATATATATATATGCATATTCCCTTCAACTACCCTAATACTGAGAAAGATCTCATGAGTTACAAATATCATCTTTCCGAAGAGGAAGATTAAAAAAAAATAAAAGGGGGGGGATGATGGAGGGGAGGGCAGATGGGGGTGGAGGTAATCCAAAACAAACACTTTTGAAAGGGGACAGGGTCAAGGGAGAAAATTCAATAAAGCGGGATGGGTTGGGAAGGAGCAAAATATAGTTAGTCTTTCACAAAATGAGTATTGTGGAAGGGTTATACATAATGATACACATGTGGCCTATGTTGAATTGCTTGACTTCTTAGGGAGGGTGGGTGAGAAGGGAAGAGGGGAGAGAATTTGGAACCCAAAGTTTTAAAAACAGATGTTCAAAAACAAAAAAAAAAAATAAAAAGTTTTTGCATGCAACTAGAAAATAAGATACACAGGCAATGGGGCGTAGAAATTTATCTTGCCCTACAAGAAAGGAAGGGAAAAGGGGATGAGAGGGGAGGGGGGTGATAGAGGGGAGGGCTGACTGGGGAGCAGGGCAACCAGAATATCTGCCATCTTGGAGTGGGGGGGAAGGTAGAAATGGGGAGAAATTTTGTAATTCAAACTCTTGTGAAAATCAATGCTGAAAACTAAATATGTTAAATAAATAAATTTAAATTTAAAAAAAATAAAATAAAATAAAAAAATAATAAAAAAATATCATCTTTCCGTGTAGGATTGTAAACAGTTCAACTTTAGTAAGTCTCTTATGATTTCTCTTTCCTGTTTACTTTTTCATGCTTATCTTGATTCTTGTATTTGAAAGTCAAATTTTCTTTTTACCTCTGGTCTTCTCATCAAGAATGCTTGAATGTCCTCTATTTCATTGAAAATCCAAATTTTTCCCTGAAGTATTATACTCAGTTTTGCTGGGTAGGTAATTTTTGGTTTCAATCCTAGTTCCGTTGACCTCTGGAATCATATTCCAAGTCCTTTGATCCTTTAGTGTAGAAGCTTTTACATCTTGTGTTATCCTGATTGTGATTCCACAATACTCAAATTGTTTCTTTCTGGCTGCTTGTAATATTTTCTCCTTGACCTGGGAACTCTGGAATTTGGCAACGATATTCCTAGGAGTTTTCTTTTGGGGACCTTTTTCAAGAGGAATCGGTAGACCTCTTTCAATTTCTATTTTACTCTGTGCTTCTAGCATATCAGGGCAGTTTTTCCTGATAATTTCTTGAAAGATGGTGTCTAGGCTCTTTTTTGCTCATGGCTTTCAGGTAGATCAATAATTTTTAAATTATCTCTCCTGGATCTATTCTCCAGGTCAGTGGTTTTTCCAATGAAATATTGCACATTGTCCCCCTTTTTTTCATTCTTTTGGCTCTGTTTTATAATTTCTTGATTTCTCATAATGTCATTAGCTTCCATTTGCTCCATTCTAATTTTTAAGGCATTATTTTCTTCAGTGAGCTTTTGAACCTCTTTTTCCATTTGGCCAGTTCTGCCTTTTAAGGCATTCTTCTCCTCATTGGCTTTTTGGACCTCTTTTGCCATTTGAGTTATTCTATTTTTTAAGGTGTTATTTTCTTCTATATTTTTGGGTCGCCTTCAGCAAGTCATTGACTTGTTTTTCATGATTTTCTTGCATTACTTTCATTTCTCTTCCTAATTTTTCCCCTACATCTTTAATTTGCTTTTCCAAATCTTTTGTGTTCTCTTCTATGGCCTGAGACCAATTCATATTTTTCTTAGAGACTTTTGATGTAGGCTCTTTGACTTTGTTTACTTCTTCTGGCTGTATGTTTTGATCTTCTTTGTCACCAAAGTAAGATTCTATAGTCTGTGGTTTTTTACACTACCTGCTCATTTTCCCAGCCAATCACTTGACTTTTGAGCTCTTTGTCAGGGTATGACTGCTTTCAGAGTGGATCATGTTCTGTCCCAAGCTTCAGGGTTTTTGCGCTGCTGTTTTCAGAGCTACTTCTATTCTTAGGTGTTATGATGCTCCTCTCCTGGCCTGTGCTCTGGTCTGTGAGTGATCACAAGCACTCCTTTCTGCTGTGTAACTACCAGGAGGACTCCCTCTCCACAGCCACCACAAGCTCTGCCACACCAGCACTCCTCCACCATGGACTGCCAATGACCCAGATCCAATCAGGGCAAAGTAATGGAACATTGCCTCAGTGCCAGCAAGAAGAACCCTGCACTCCTGCTCTGATCAGCCACTTGATTCCCCCCACCATCTTTGGGCCTGGAGCTCCGGAAGCAGCTGCCTCTGCAGCCACCTCCACCACCCCGGGGCTGGGACTGGACTGTACCCTTCTTTCACCCAGGTCCAACAGTTTTCCCACTACCTGCTACGTTATCTTTGGCATTTTGGGGTTGAGAAGTTTGGAAACTGCCACAGCTTCCAGTGATTCAGTGCCCTGAGACCTGCTCCCGGTCTGCTCCCGCCTGGTCTCTCCTGTCATGGCCCATGCTGGGCTATGCTCCGCTTCCAGCACAGTGCCCAGGGACCCTCCAGACAGTCTTGGGCTGGAGACTTATTTCACTCTGTCATTTCATGGGTTCTGTACCTCTAGAATTTAATTAGAGTCATTTGTACAGGTGTTTGGAAGGATTTAGGGAAGAGCTCCAGTGAATCCCTGTTTTCATGCTGCCATCTTGGCTCCACCCCCACCCCCATTTTTATTCTTTATTTTAAGGAATAGAAAACTGGGTAGAAGAAATATGCTCAGAAATGAAGGTGATATAAAAACAAAAGATGAAATAAAAAGGTTTAAAAATCAAAGATCTACAACATCATCAACATGTTTTTCGTTGTTGAATCATTTCAGCCTTGTCCAACCTTTCATGGCCCCATTGGGGTTTGCTTGGCAAACATACTGATTTGTCATTTCCTTCTCCAGACTCAATCAACCTTGCTTCTGGCTTCTCTGTGTTTCCTTCCTCTCCCCATGATGCAACTAGCCAATTGGAAAACTCCTACCATCTGCTGAGACTGTGGAGACTCTTTTTTATAGCAACAGTGGGATGAATAAGTGAATGAAAAAATATTTATTAAGCATATATCATACACCATGTGTCACATACTGTGTTTTATACAGTTTAAGCCCGGGGATACAAACAGAAAAAGCAAGACATTTCCTGTTCTCAAGTAGGTCACACAAACTTGGGGTGACAACATTTATAAGAGAGTTTAGCTGGAAAAGAGATAGCAAGGACTGGAAGTCTTAAGGATGTATTCGAAGGTTAGATGGTAGTGCATAGGGTTCTAGGTGGTTTAGCATCAGTGTAGTTGGTAAGACCTAGAAAATTCATGATGTAATGGCAGAGACAATGGAAAGAAAGCCTGGTGGTCGTTCATCTCACCAGAAGGATTGTAGTTGATGACTCCCAGCTCATCAAGTGCAAACATACCCCTCTTCCCAGTCAGTCATCCCAATTGAGTCTGGGCTGCTCATGAATTGGGACAGGGACAAAGGAAAGGCAAAGGAAAATGGTATCTCAATGGTAGTTGTTCCTGCCTTCTGGTCTTTATGGAAATGAGGTTTTCCCTAATCATAAGGGGGCTCCTTAATACATGAGATTATCGATATTTAAGATAGAAGGTCAAGAAAATATTGGCATTGATTTGACTACCCTCTGAGTGACCTAAAAACAGCAGTAAGTAGGCTCCAGAGGAAAAAAAATAGCTCTGCTATGCTAATAAAATAAAATCACAAAGAATTAAAGTTGACAGCTTAATCAAATAGCAACTATATCTTATGCACTAAGCAGGAATGATTAATCTTCTAGAAGTGGGCTTTAGGGGAATATTTTAGAGGAGCTTTTTTGTTGCTGTTTGGGCTTAGGTTACTTTTTTTTAGTTTGTTTCATTTATTTTAGCAGAGATGCTTTGGTAGGGTGGTCTAAGGAATGGGATCTTTGGTTCTTCTTAGCTATATAAATTTATCATGTTCTTTTATCTTGCCAGAATGATGAACTAGTATCTCTTCTAAAATGCAAATTTATACTTTTGGTGTTTTCCTTTAAACTCATAGTAGAGTGAAAAGAACACAGAATTTGGGCTAGAGTCCAAAACCTGGCTCTGCCATTATGCTACCTATTTGACCAGGGTTAAATTAAGTCCCTTAATCTCTTGGGGCTTTGGTTTCTTTATATGGAAAATGAGGGCATTGAACTGGATGACTTCTGATTCCCTTTCCAGTTCTAGATATATAATCCCATGATCTAGGATCCTCTATCTCACACACACACACACACACACACACACACACACACACACACATCACATCACATCACATCGCATCGCATCATCCAAAAACAAACTTGGAACGTCAAGAATCCTTAAAGGAAGGTCATTGAATCTAAAAATTTTCTAGATAGAAAATCATTCCCCAAAGGAGAATAAATCATACATATGTTGAACCTGGAGAGAAAAGTTGCAGAAGCAGATGAATCAATTAGTTGACATTATTCCTTGTTAAGAATTGAGAAATCTCTCTCTGTTCTAAAAGGAGCATCACAGTAAAGGTAAGTGATTTTTCCCTTCTGAAATGAACGTTGAGCAGCTAGGGGGCACAGTGGATAGAGCCCTGGGCCTGGAGTAAGGAAGACTCATCTTTCTGAGTTCAAATCCAGCCTGAAACACTTATTCCCTATGTGACCCTGGGCAAGTCACTTAACACTGTTTGCCTCATTTTCCTCCTTTGTAAAACAAACTGGAGGAAAAAATGCCAAGTCACTCCAGCATTTTTGCCAAGAAAATCCCAAATGGGGTAACAAATAGTCAGATGCAACTGAAACAACTGAACAACAACAACATAACAAAAGTTGAAATTATCAATCCCCTTTAGACCTTACCAAAACCACTACCACCACCACCCACTTCCAGGCACATTCATTTGACTTCTCAGAATTAAATGGGAGGAACTGAACTTTATAATAGAGACAAAAAGGCATTGTTTCTGAAGTTAACAAAAAAGGTTAAGGAAAGACAGAATACAGTGCATTTTTCACTGATCCTTTTCAAACCAATAGAACTGTCATTTCATCGGAGAAGGGATGACTCTTCCAGAGAGCACAAGTCTGCCTAGCCTAAAACAACAGTGTACAAATTCATAAATTTCTTCTCCTGAAACCAGTTCTTGAAGGTTTACATTTAACTGAAGAAAGTCTTTCTCTGTGCCATAAGATTTTGAGTATTGTAAATGGTATTAAAGTAATCAACGAAAATCAACCTACATCTTTGCAGTTTTTACTATGTGCAAAGCACTGTGGTGGAGTTTGGGGATACAAAGATGAAAATTTACATAAACCTTGCTCTCAAAGAGCTTTTAACCTATGAGGTACCAGTTAAGCCAGTCATCAGTAAGTAACTATTCTGTGTTAGGCAATGTGCCAGGTACACAGGATAAAAAGATAAAAGCAAAGATAATACCTATTTCCAAATAATTTATAATCTTGCCAGAGGATAATTATGCACTATACATATATGCATATATACTTGCATAAACATATGATGATTGCAAGGGAGGTGGGAGGGGAAAGTGGAAGACTTTGGGAGGGTGGACAGAAAAGGCTTCATGTAAAATGTAGTGCTTAAGCTGTCTTGAAGGAACCTAGAAATTCTGAGAGAGGTGAGGAAGGAGTGCATTGCATTGGAGGCATTGGTGTGCTCTGTATGAGGAACATAAAGACCAGTTTGGCTATACCCATGTGTGTGTGTGTGTGTGTGTGTGTGTGTGTGTGTGTGTGTGTGTGTAAGGGAGAATTACACAAGGAAGAAAGGTTGGAGCCAGATTGTAAAGCGCTTTAAATGTTAAATAGAGGAGTTTATGTTGAATACTAGAGATAATTGGGAGCCCCATGGATATGACATGTAAGTAAATTAGCATGATACAAAGTAGAATGGGTTATGGGCAAGTAATAATCCAAAGTGCTCTAGGAAAATGTGCATAAAGACCATTTTCATGTGCGGGAGATCATATGAGACACCACGAGCAAGCTGAGTGGTCCCATGACAAATAAGAAGGATTTCCACAGGTGAGGATAAGGAGAAAGCATTAAATCCATAAAGATGGACTATGAAAATGTTCAGAAGAATAAAAACATATAGCAAGATAAGAGATAGTTTCACCAGAATGTAGAGTTCATCAATGAAAAGAGTATGAAATCAAGTTGTTAAAGCAGTTTGGACAGAAATTGTGGCCTGAACCTAAAATGCAAGACTGAAGACTCTATTCTATCCTAAAGGGAATAAAGAGCCACTGACTTTTTTGAGCAATAGAATAACATGGTTAGACCTTGCTTCAGTGGGATAAAGGTAAAGATATGGAATAGCCATTTAGTGGAAGAAGAAAGCAATTACAGAAGAAGACAGTATATCTTAGGATACCACGCTACTCATCACGTTGATTTGGCCATTTACTATTTGTTTATATCAAGATAACATAAAAATTCTTGTTTTGTGTTCATTTGGGTTCAAAAACTCAATTCCATAGACTAAAAGATATGGAAAAGATGGTTAGAGAGAAGCTGATCTATAAAAGATCTGGCTGGATATTTATAGCACCATAAGCACAACATGAATTAATAATGTGATATGACAACCAAAAAAAAAAAAAAGCTAATGCAATCTTAGGCTACATTAAGAAAAGCATGCTGTGCTCTTTTTCTGGGGCAGAGCCAAGATGGGAGCTGGAAAGCAAGGACTAGACTACAGCTCTCCCCCAGGACCTTCCAAACACCTATAAAAATGGCTCTGAACAAATTCTAGAACAGCAGAACCCACAAAATAGCAGAGAGAAGCAGGGCAGCCTGGATGGTCACTGGGTAAGGTCTATCGCACAGAACTAGGAGCAGAGCAGAGCACAGGGTGGGCTGTGCCTGGACCAACCAGATCAGGAGCCAGGCAGAACAGGCCCTAGTGCCCTGAATCACTGAGCTGTAGCAGTTACCAGACTTCTCAAGCCACAAACACTAAAGACAACAAAGAAGGTTAGTGGGAAAAAACTGCGGGGACAGAGTGAAAGGAGTTCATGGTTCGGCCACCAACCTGGGAGCAGTGGAGGTAGTGCAGCTACAGAACTACAGCTACAGTTGCTTCTGGACCCATGCCCACCTGGTGGGAGGAATTAAGTGGCGGATCTGAACGGGAGTGCAGAGACTGCTCAGATTTAAGTTGCAGTCCGGGTTGGTGGTTTTTGGGGGAGGAGGAGTGCTAGTGTGGCAGAGCTTGACATGTAGAAAAAGCTCTGAAAACAACAGCACAGCTCCTCAAGCTTGGGACAAAGTACTCTATACTCTACGGGCAGTCATGCCCCAGCAAAACACTCAAGGGTCAAACAGTTGGCTGGGAACATGGCCAGGCAGCTAAAACAGACTCAGATTCAGACTCAGACTTAGCAATCTTTCTTTGGTGACAAAGAAGACCAAAATATACAGCCAGAAGAAGTCAACAAAATCAAAGAGCCTACGTCAAAAGTCTGCAAGAAAATGATGAACTGGTCTCAGGCCATGAAGAGCACAAAAAGGTTTTGGAAAAGCAAGTTAGAGATGTAGAGGGAAAATTGGGAAGAGAAATGAGAGTGATGCAGGAAAACCATGAAAAACAAGTCAATGACTTGCTAAAGGAGACCCAAAAAAATACTGAAGAAAATAACACCTTAAAAAATAGACTAACTCAAATGGCAAAAGAGCTTCAAAAAGCCAATGAGGAGAAGAATGCCTTGAAAGGCAGAATTAGTCAAATGGAAAAGGAGGTCCAAAACACCACAGAAGAAAATACTACCTTAAAAATTATATTGGAGCAAGTGGAAGCTAGTGACTTTATGAGAAACAAGATATTATAAAACAGAACCAAAGGAATGAAAAAATGGAAGACAATGTGAAATATCTCATTGGAAAAACCACTGACCTGGAAAATACATCCAGGAGAGGGAAATTAAAAATTATTGGACTACCTGAAAGGCATGATCAAAAAAAGAGCCTAGACATCACCTTTCAAGAAATTATCAAGGAGAACTGCCCTGATATTCTAGAGCCAGAGGGTAAAATAGAAATGGAAAGAATCCACTGATCGCCTCCTAAAAAAGATCCCAAAAAGAAAACTCCAAGGAATATTGTCACCAAATTCCAGAGCTCCCAGATCAAGGAGAAAATACTGCAAGCAACCAGAAAGAAACAATTTCAGTATCGTGGAAACACAATCAGGATAACACAAGATCTAACAGCTTTTACATTAAGGGATTTAAGGGCTGAGAATATGATATTCTGGAGGTCAATGGAGCTAGGATTAAAACCAAGAATCACCTACCCAGCAAAACTGAGTATCATGCTCCAAGGCAAAATATGGATTTTCAATAAAATAGAGGACTTTCCAACTTTCTCAGTGAAAAGACCAGAGCTGAATAGAAAATTTGATGTTCAAACACAAGAATCAAGAGAAGCATGAAAAGGTAAACAAGAAAGAGACATCATAAGGGACTTACTAAAGTGGAACTGTTTTGTTTACATTCCTACATGGAAAGATGATGTGTATAATTCATGAGACTTCAGTATTAGGGTCGCTGAAGGGAATACACACACACACACACACACACACACACATATAAATATATGTGTATATATATATATATATATATATATATAGAGAGAGAGAGAGAGAGAGAGAGAGAGAGAGACAGAGGGCACAGGGTGAGTTGAATATGAAGGGATAATATCTGAAAAATAAAATGAAATTAAGGGATGAGAGAGGAATATATTGAGAGAGGGAGAAAGGGAGAGATAGAATGGGGTAAATTATCTCATGTAAAAGTGGCAAGAAAATGCAGTTCTGTAGGAAGGAAGAGGGGGCAGGTGAGGAGGAAGGAGTGAATCTTGCTCTCCTCCTATTTGACCTGAGGAGGGAATAACATACACTCTAAATTGGGCATCGTACCCCACAAGAAAGAAGGAGGAAGGAGATAAAAAAGGGGGGATGATAGAAGGGAGGGCAGATAGGGGGAGGAGGTAATCAAAAGCAAACACTTTTCAAAAGGGACAGTGTCAAGGGAGAAAATTGAACAAAGGGGGATAAGATAGGAAGGAGCAAAATATAGTTAGTCTTTCACAACATGAGTATTGTAGAAGGGTTTTGCATAATGATATGCATGTGGCCTATGTTAAATTGCTTGCCTTCTTAGGGAGGGTGGGTGGTAAGGGAAGAGGGGAAAGAATTTTGAACTCAAAGTTTTAAAAGCAGATGTTGAAAAAAAAAGTTTTTACATGCAACTAGGAAATAAGATATACAGGCAATGGGGCAGAGAAATCTATCTTGCCCTACAAGAAAGTAAGGCAAAAGGGGATGGAGGGGAATGGGGTGACAGAAGAGAGGGCTGACTGGATGTTTCAACAATCCTGCTAGCAGCTTCTGTGGGGGTGTAAGATCCACCAACAACCAGCACCCAGAAAGCTGCCAACACACTGCAAAAGCACAGGTTCTTTTGATCTGCTTTAGTAAGGAAAGCAATGTTAAGGGGTTGACAAACTTACTTTAATTCAGTGTACAAATATCACTCACTTAGTTCAGGGGAAAAGACCAGTACCCTGAGCTTCAGAGCAAAATACAAACAAAGTACAAACATCGACAGACAGACCTTGTCTGATTCAAATCCCAATACATAGTTACCAGAGTTTAACAAAGTCCCAACATCTGGGTTTATGAGCTGGAGGGCTTCTTAGCTACAGCTGCCCAGGAGTCTCCAAACGCCACCAAGAGTGAGAGCCGTAAACAAATTACAAACATCGACAGATAGACCTAATACAGATTCATAGTTACCAACATCTAGGTTCAGCCCAGGAGATCATAACAAGGGCTGGCCCAGAGTCACTCGCACCACCACTGCTGTAGGAAAGAGCTCCAAAGAAGAGAAAGCGAAGCCCTGGTTTTATATCTTTTTCAGGGTCAGGGGTGAGTCACACATGCGACTCACCCATGTGACCTAGAATCATCACAGAATCATCACAGTGACTCACCCACGTGACCTAGAATTGTCACAAAGAGGCGACTGAAACCCACGTGGTCTAAGAGCCTCTGATGTCCCAAACCCATCGCTCAAACTCATGTGTAAACTAGGCCCTCCCCTTAGTTAGCCCCACCTTGGGCCCCACCTTAGTTACCAATCCACACCCACATAGGTATTACACCTAATAGGGGTTTGGGCCTGGGGCTTAGCACCTAGTAAGACTCAATGAAATACACTGAATTACTCAAAGGAAACAAAAGCCAAACTCTTCAAGGCTACTTGGTTGAACTAAGTGCTAAGAGCCCATTTTGCTTACCAACACACTGGGGAACAGGGCAATCAGAATATATGCCATCTTGGACTGGGGGGAGGGTAGAAATGGGGAGAAAATTTGTAATTCAAACTTTTGTGAAAATCAATGCTGAAAATTAAAAATATTAAATAAAAAAATTAATAAATAAAAAACACCCAAAAAAAAGAAAAGCATGCTGTTCAGATATGGGTTGGACTACATAAAGGGATATGCTGGCAAATGTAGGGCACATTTTTAAGTTTAATCTATATCATTATCATTTCTCCTTCACTTTAAGTCTGGACAACAAACAAAAGTCATGATTTGAAGTGTTTGTCAATTTCTGAGGTACAAATGTTCATAATGAAAATTTAACAATCAGCTTTCCAGAGCCACACCCCTGATACATCATTTCAAAAATTTCTTCTAATACTTGAGTGATGGGTTTGGGACATCAGAGGCTCTTAGACCACGTGGGTTTCAGTCGCCTCTTTGTAACAATTCTAGGTCACGTGGGTGAGTCACTGTGATGATTTTGTGACGATTCTAGGTCACATGGGTGAGTTGCATGTGTGACTCACCCCTGACCCTGAAAAAGCTATAAAATAATTCTTTGGATTGATGCTTCTGACCAAATCTGCATTGGTTTTTCCTGCTAAATCCTCATTTGATTGGACAGAATATAGCCTTGAATACAAGGAAAAATAAAGAAGATAGTGATTATCTGTCATGTTCTTGCCTTTGAGCCAATTTGATTTGAATTGGAATCAGGTGGGAGAGGGAACCCATGGGAAATGGCTATTCCTTATCAATCCTTGTAGAGAGACTAGAAAAACTTGAAGAAAATTAGCTGGAGTGGAACAGTTAAGGAATCCATAGACATCAACATGACTTGAAATGGCATGGTAAATAGTCTTAAGGAATTAGAAAAGAAGAAACATTTATGGGGAGCAGAACTGGGAAAAAAGACAATACACACACTATTATATATACTAAAGGGAAGGCTGAAGGAATGAGTTCACCTTAAATTGGAATAGACAGCGAGGCAGGTGATTAAGCTAAATAGAATGAATATATTTAATTAATTTTAATTTAATGTAATGAATGAATAAAATAAGAGAGCATGCATAAACATTGATGAAGAAGAAGAAAAGAAGGAAAGAAGAAGAAGAAGAAGAAGAAGAAGAAGAAGAAGAAGAAGAAGAAGAAGAAGAAGAAGAAGAAGAA
Source organism: Trichosurus vulpecula (assembly GCF_011100635.1). NCBI lineage: Eukaryota > Metazoa > Chordata > Mammalia > Diprotodontia > Phalangeridae > Trichosurus > Trichosurus vulpecula. Next base: position 219,375,171 of record NC_050580.1, read on the forward strand.
GAAACATGTAGCTTCTCTCATGCTCTAGGAGAGTACCCCAGTGCCCTCAGCAAATTATAGCTGAACTCCAATCCAGTGAAACATTTTCTAATAGTAGACCACATAAGAGCCAGAAAACAAAGAGCAAGATAATCAAAATAGTAGCTGTTCCCACAATTTCTGAGCACTGGAATCATTTTCAGTGCCTTATATACAAATGGGTACAACCTCCTACAGTTTCATACAGTGGTAGAGGTGACCTTGACAACTCAAAAGCTACAACTACAGAGCCTAAGTTCCAGTAGGTCCTGTCTCTACTTCCTGAGAAACAGCCTAGGTAAATATAGAGAGATTTAGCACTGTAAAGTTGCCCACTAGGTGATGAAATTTTTGAACACAAAGAACACATGCTCAAATCTGTGATGCTATCAATGTAGATATTCCCTACAATGATAATCATAAGTCATCTTTGCCTGCCAATCCTGGGCAACTCTTGTTCATATTATCCCATAAGTTTACCACAAGGCATTCATCCAATATACTAGGGGTCTTTGTCACTTCTTCATTTCTCGCTTTCTCTTGCCTACATAAGTATTAACATTGGAGCACAAAGATGATCCCTATTGCTCGCTCTCACCACTGATCAGCCCATCTTCTTTTTTGCTCATACATGTCATTGATGATATTTTTTGCTCCAGTTCTCTTTCACAATTCCTTATTTATAATATGTTGTAGCCTGCCCGTCCCCATCCCCCATCTGTCCACTGACTATTAAATAGAAAATGCAGGGTGGGAGTGGAAAGAGGCAGGAAAGAATGCTGCTTCCACTCACTCTCAGGATGCTAATAGTAATCCTGATGGGAGATCATCATTATAGTTCCTGAGCCCCCATCAATATGTTTCTATTTATATAAAATCAGCTACAATGGCATTAACTCTTAAACATAAATCATTTGTTAAATGTTAAAGTAAAAGCAAGGATAATCATAACATTTACCAAATAGAAAGCAAAATCAGGAAAAAAAATTTTAAAAATCTGAGTCACACACTCCTATTAATACAAACAGTATCAGGAGGTAAGAGTGGACACACAATTATAGAAACCTAGCAATGATGCACATGAATAAGGGAACCCAGTAGTTCAGACAACTCACAATTCCGGACTGCAGACCTAGAGATCATTTGTCTCTTTAGAAAATAATGTGCACCACAGGGAAAAATTATTTCTCTCATATCTGCTCCTCTCTGTTCCTCACATTTCCCCTAGGAAAAGCCACTTTTCTGCCACTTTCAAGCTGCTGAAACAATGTCATGCTCTTTCAGCACAAAGCTACACTTGGCAGAGTCCTAAGAAAATGTTATGCTATTTTAACAAAAATATATAAGCATAGCTTCCACCAAAAAAGCTGCAAAGCCTGTCTCTCTCCTTTTCCTTTCCCTTCTCTTAAGATGTAGAGAGTAATAAATGGCAATACAGTCACTGCTGGAAAATTTCCCTTTTTTTCAAGCTATAAATGGGGCTAACAGTCAATTAACCCTTTAAATAACAAAGAATTATCTTTTCCTACAATTGGCAGCTACAGTTTTCTCTTAGAAGCAAAACTATCCCCTGAATCATCTACAAAGCCTGCCTGTCAGCTCTGCTAAGCTCCTCCTCGCAAATCTTCTGCAAGCAATTTCTCTTGTTATACACTTTTTGTCTTCAGTACCTGGATTCTTCTGTCTTCTGTGCTCAGCTTTTCTCCAACTTCTCTATTCTTCTACAACCCCTAATGCCTCATATTAGAGCCTTGTAGTGAGTGATGACCCACTTCTAACTAAGGATGAAAAAATCCAAAGCTGCAGTTCTGTAAGGCATGCATAAACAAATAATACATATGTGTTCCTACAGTCCACAATTAGCTCTATGGTTTTTAGTTTATCAGCTATATCAGACCTTTAATACGATTATACGTATGTCATACAATTGTCCTTACCTTCAATCAGGGCTTTTGTCTTTGAGAGAATCCTTTCTCTCTCTGCTTTTCTCAGAACTTCTGTATCTCTCCTGAACCACTTATATCAAGTAGGCTAGGTTTCTTCTCAAGACAGTTCTATCAATACTCACAAGTGTTCTTTTTCTGTCTTTTCCAACAACAAAAAAGTCCACATACCAAAAGGGAAGTGCCTTTTATTGCGATCCAATTGCAACTGTCAGATTTTCTATTTGTTATTCCTCATTCTTATTATTCCTCACCAGTTAGTTCACCTTCTTTTTGGGTCATCTACATACTTCACAAAAATCTTATTCTAATTCCTATTGGGGCATAGAAATGACCCTTAATTCTCAATGACTATGCCAGTATAGTGAAAACTGCAATATTCAAACAATTTGGAATCTATTTTAATAAATTCACTAAGAAACTCAGCATACAGTCCAAGAATTAGCCTAAATATAGAAAAAAGTTATCACCAACATATTGATGTTTATCCATTCAACATGTTTATTCATTGAATATGGTAATCTATGGAGACGTTAGCAGGTAGATAGATAGATGCATAGATAGATAGATAGATGCATAGATGGATGGATACAAACAGGTGCGCCAATCATGAAATTGAGGTATGATAAATGGATAAGCCGATACCTACAAAATATTAAAAGAATAAGAGAGAAGAACCTAGTAAATTCTGTGCATCCACTATGGAGGACTTATAAAAGACATAAATGAGGATTACAGAGAAGGAAAAGTCATGGATGGGTCAAGATTCATTGATGAAGGGACTATCCATTCCATTGTCTCATAAGGCCATTAACAAAGTGAAGTGTTCGCAGTTAAACATGTAGCAAGGTTTTTAAATGTTGATTCAAAAATTAAAATGAGAGTATAATTGAAGTAATTCTTTGGGGAACCACAGAGTAGGTAGACATGACCAGTGAAAGCTTGCCATTCAAGTTTACATATAAAGAGGAGTTCTCAGGTTGACATGGATTATGAATTCTCATTAATATTTTATATATGTAGACATTTTAGAAGACTTCTCTTCCTTTCATACTGCAAAGAGAAAGTGAAGGTTAAGTGGTAGCTTTGAAAGGACGAGTCATGGTAATAATATTGCCAAATTTCTTTTTCCTTCCGAAGCTGTTGGGAAATGATTTTGTTGTTTTCTTACGCAAAATTAAAGAACAGAGACTTTCATAACAGGAAAAGCAAATATGTCCCCATAACAATTTGTTTTGAAATTCTATACTGAATGAGATAAATTTTATACCATATTTAACATTGTTTACACAGTCACAATGTTTTTTTACTTTGATCAAGTTGACATCCTAAAGCCTGTGTAAGGAAAAAATGAAACATGAGGAAATGATACAATCCCACAAAAAGGCAAAAAAAAGTCCCAAGATGCAGATTTCCATCTTGCCAGTAAGATGAAGAATCTTTCCTAGGTCACCAGACCAGGGAGACATGAGGAGCTTTACCCTTTCATAAAGGAATTTTTTTTCACCTTCATATTGTCAGGCATGTTAAAATGTGGGGAAAGTGTAAAGTCTTCACTTTTGTTTCCAAAGCCATTTAATAAAGGAATGTGTTTTGGGTTAGGAGCCCTGTGTATCTGGGTTAGAATCTCAGTTCTGTCACTTATCATCTTGGGGAAGTATTTAGATCTCAGTTTCCTTATCTGAAAAATATGAGAGTTATTCTAGACTACTCTTTTTTTTCCCTCTAGATTAATTCTGAAGTCCTTTCTGATTGTAAATCCTAATGCATTTGAATTTAAGCTTCCCAGTCCTTTTTCACAGTCCATTCCATCATATGTGGACACCATAACTGAGATCTAGAGAGACTTGATCTGATTTAAACTCAATGTTCTTTCTTATTCACTTTCTTCTAACACTAAGGCTTACAAGCTGTAATTTAATTAGCAAATAGACTGCTGCTCAAATAGTAGAACTGAACTAATTAGCAAATAGGAGGCAAATTAAGTTGCCCTCAGCTTTTATAGCATTTCACTGCCAGGGAGTTGTTTCTTAAGCCTATGCTCCCTGGAGGATTCAAATTTATACCTAAGATAACCACTATAACAACTTGCCACAATATCTCTCTGCAATGGAGCTTGGTTCTTTGTTGCTATAACCCTGGTTTGTTTTATCTGTCAAATAACCCACTTTATGATCACAGCCTTCCAGATATGATGATTCTATGCCTGACCTTTCCTCAATAAAAACACATCTTTTCAGTGAGCTTTTTTCCTAGTAGTAAATGATGCATTTACAATGATCTTACTGACCAGGTTTTGTGGTTTTACTGACCATGCCATCTTAGAATCACTCTGGCTCTTTAAGAACTAATATTAAGAGATACTGTAGACACTTAGAACTGTACCCTACCTGACTCTGTATCTGGCTACAGGCTGAATTACTTTCAGTTCTCTCTCCACCCTTGCATGCATAGACAAGGCCCAAAGGAGCCAAAGGAGCCTTCATCTGGTTCCTGATAAGTAGGCCCCCAGCCAATAAAAACCCTATAACTTGATCCCCTATAAGCCCCACATTCAAGCCCTCCTCCAAATTCTGGATCCATACTAGCAGAGTGCTCCCAACTCTCCACCTTCTCAACTGGAGCCAACACATAAATGTTCTATTTTAATTGCTGTAACTGTGTTCCTACCCTGCCATAAATGCCCTGCTATGTGTGTAAAGCTAATATGGCACCTCTACTTTACATATTTCTTTGCATCAATGAGCCAGGAGGGTGTTGTCCCCCTTCACAGGTAGACACTGGGAATTGGGTTAGGACAACCTTAGACATGGGCTGGAAGCAGATCTGTAACTAGGCTCCCAAAGCATCCACACCTGTGTGGCCAGCTGGTCTAAGCCATAGTAGAAAGCAAGGGTCAAGGGATGAATGCAGAACCATACGACCCTCCCCCCACCAAGACAGGGCTTCCTTGAGGAACAGAGCAGGACACTTGCTCTTCCAAATAGTTCACTTGGAATGGGGCCATTTGTGAAGTCTCTGCTGGTGCCATCTTTGACGGTGCAATAGAGTCGGGCTATACAAAGAGCAAATTCAAAACCTTGATCTCATTAGCTTTGCTGTCTAGCCAAGAAAGCAACTGTGGTGCTCTAAAAGGGGAGATAGAATGGCGCAGTGGGAAGAGCATAGGTCTTAAGGTCCCAAAAAAGTAGCATGAGGTCCCTTGCAGTTCTAAATCTACAATCCACATAAATGGCACTGGACTTGAAAAAAGAACACTTGGAATCAAATTCTGACTCTGACCTTTGCCAAACTGTAACTTTGGCCAAGTCATTTAAATTGTTTAAATTGTTGTAGCTACTTCTTCCTATGCTTCCATTTTCCCAACTTCATGCAGCTTTTTGCAAGTCAAATAGATCTATGTCTCTAACACTTTCATGTCAGCTAGCGCTCTCTCCCTCTCTCTCTCCCTTCCTCTCTCCCTCCCCCTCTCTCTCTCTCTCTCTCTCTCTCTCTCTCTCTCTCTCTCTCTCTGTCTTTCTCTCTCTCTCTGTCTCTGTCTCTGTCTCTCTCTGTCTCTGTCTCTCTCTCTTTCTCTCTCTCTCTTATTGATTTCTCCCTCAGTCACTAGAAGTAGGAATCTGGTAGTAGCTCCTGCAAATGCCCAATACTGAGAACCACTGGCATAGATAGTCCAACACACTTTGAACTCTTGCCACAATGTAACAGTTCATTTTGAAACTCTTTTTATTTAGTATGCATGGAGTGTTCATACAGGACTAGCACCTCTTCTGTGAGAGCTTCCCAAGCCCCTTGCAGGGCTGCTTATCCACCTTTAGTGTCCACCTGTCACCTAACTCTCACCTGTGGCTCCAAGAGGCTGTAGCTTACAAAGCAACCACACCCCAGTAAAACAGTCACAGCAAATAAGCTAAACCAGGCTGAGGATAACTGATAGGTCTTAATCCCATTGGTGAGTTAGGGGGATGTCTACTGTAAAGATATGCAGCTTCCCCAGCAAAATGGGTATGTGAGAACAATGAGTTCCAATGGCCCTGAAGGAAGCTAAAGCAGACACAATGGAGTGCTTAGAGCTTGATCAGACACGGAAAATGCTAAGGTCATCCACAGCATCCCAGGCCATCACCAATCATCCTGACTTTGTCTTGCCACTAGATTTAGATGACTGGAAGAGAATCTGATGACTTTGTGTGATTCTGACTTGCTTACATACAATATATGAGTTAGCATTCTGTGATGTTATTGGTCTTCTTTGAAAATAAAGAACAAACAAGAACAATATTGATATGTATAAGACTGCTGGATTCTGTGATCGTCCGTGGACCAGTGGGTCTCTGGGACTGTTTCTGTGTTCATCCATCGCAGATAAAGGAATCTTCTGAGATTGTTCTAGAATATCCAGGATTTGGAGAAATGGAGCTTATGGGTATCTCATTAGACATATCTCCTATTCCACTCATTCAGTAAGAACTCATCTGTCCCCTAGCTAAGATTTGCCTCAAATAATCCTTCCATTTTTCTGGTACTAGAGAATCATCACAGTCAAATATTTCAGTATCTATTTCTGAAGCTGAAGAGCCAGTGTTCTGATAATGTTCACTGTTACTACTTGCTCCATTTCTCTTGTAGCTCTCTGCAAAGGCTACATGAATAATCAAAATGGGAAGGTAATAGACCATAGCTTATAGTCTGCAGTATCCTGGTAGTATCTTAAGTAAACTGAAGTTCATTCCAATCAGAACTAAAACACCAAAGAATTTTTTATGAGTCTAGACATAACAGAGCCAAGGTATTATTTTTTTTATTAAGGCCAACCACCTCATCAAGAAATTCCAAACTTACTACAGTGTAGCCCAAAAGTGTATATGATTTGTTACGAGTCTTTTAAGTCCAAGTCCTTCCAAAGGTTATAGTGATGATTTTCTTAAATGTCTCCTACAAAATGACAGGAAAATGATGGTCACTTGAGGGTCACTGTCTAAGAAAGTAATGCATCCCACATCCTGGATTTTCATCATTATTTCTGAAGGGAGTCCTGTGAGTCTTACTGGGACAGACATTTATGACAAACAATAAGGAAGTCATTCTCAATATTTTGTGATCTCCTTCTCCCATTGGTGAATTCCTCTAGAAACTTCTATTTTAAGGAAGAGCCAGGAAGAGCTATGCTTCACTCTCAGGACTTTGCCACCAAGGTTCAGCTTCCTTTCCCTTCCATTCATAAGACACCCTTCTCTCATTAGTAAGTTACTCCCAGAATCCACTTTGAGAAAGGGCCCAAATCACTCATCCTTCATTCTAGAAACTTTATTACTGTGACTCAAAGCAGTTACCTTCTCTCTCATCTAGTTCCCTCCCTTCCTTTCCCCCCTTTTCAGCTCAACTTTGATATGTTGTCTTCATCTATTTGGATGGAGGAAGCTCCCTGAAGGCATTGTCTTTCTCTTTGCTTGTATTTATATCCGCAGTGCTTAGAACTGTGCTTGATACAACAATGCTTGTTGATTTGGCAATTTGTGTTAGAGTTTGTAACAGCAAGCATCCTGGCATATCCAAGATGGTCTGGTAGCACAGATTCTTTGATCTGCTTTTCTTAAAGGAAAGCAATTTTTCAGGGGTCAACAATCTTACTTTAATTACATTCACTAGTTCAGCGGAAAGGTCGGCATCCTGAATGTGGTGAAAATACAAACAGAGAAATTAGCACAGAGATTCAACAGACCTGTATCCAACTATCTGAAAGAAAGTAATACAACCACCTACATACACCACCAGATGAGGGGAGCATTTACATCTGAGTGGTTGAGGGGCTCTTAACAAAACAGCTACTCAGAGTCCTGTCTAGGGTATAAAAAGGTCATTCTCAAAAGCAAGACCCCAAAGCAAAATCTTACCTTAGAATATATATATACACACATACATATATATATATGCATATATATATATAGATAGATACACACACACACACACACACACACTTTTGGCTAATAGGCTAAGAGCCAGAAGGCATCACAACCCTCATGACTCAGAGCCTAATTAGTTTAGTACCAAAAGGTGTGAAACCCTTTCTACAAGCAAGAGTCCCCTAAGCAAGCTCCCACTTAGGCAAGTTCCTCCCCTAGAGGCTCTATGTAACTCAGGATGTATCACAGCTGTGATTGAACACATGTGGTCACATAGACCTATTAATGAATGGGGAAGATCTTCCTATTCCACTAACATTACATTTGGCCCCAAGATCTTACACGTCTATTACATAGGCCTATGGGACTTTAAGGGCAACTTGTATCTGGATAGGCATTAACATCTCTTTAGAAGTAAATACAACATAATTCCCACAAAATAAACACAGTATGAGCTTCACATTTGCAAAATACATAGCAACATAACAAATCATTACCAGGGTGGCCACATGGCATTAAACAAACACACAAGTATATAACATAACATAACATAACATACCATCATTCTTTGGGGGTCAAAAACTTTGGGGAGTGAGCAACCAGCTTCTCCTCCCTCAATCCAAAACAAAAAAGTCCAAGTAAAAGTTCTCTTGGAGATGTGTTCTTCTCCCCATGCTGCCATTGCAGGCTTCCTCCTAGCAGTCTAAGGTGCGTGCTCTAATAAGCCAAGTCCCAGTCTTAACACTGGTCCAGCCCCCAACTTCCAAGTCCTGAGAGGCATCTGCACAACAAAGCAAACCCAGTGGGTCCTCGGGGATCACAGCACTTTCCCCCATCCACCATAGAAAAACTCTACCCCCTCCTAGGTCCCAAACCATCCCAGGGGAACACCGCATGAAAACACACTCAGTGCTCCTGCCTTGCTATACAGTTTTTGTCTTGCCCTGGGGCTGACTTCCAAGTTCTGGGGTTCCTCTTCCAGAAGGTCCAGAGGCCAACTGCTCCTAGCACCTGCCTGGGTCCACACACAGGCAGCTCTCCACTCCTGCTCCATGGCTCCATTACACTTCCACTACTTCTGCCGCTTCTGAACACTGCTCCAGCTCCTGCTTCAAGGTCTGGGGGGCAGTGTTCTTGCCTGGTTTCTGAATACAATACACTTCACAGTCTGGGGCAGGGCTATTCCAACCAAGCCCTGGCTCTGTCTCTGGCCATCCCCACCGCCCACAAGCATGTTTTCCTCCCACAGACACTGCTCTGGCCTGTCTCCCCCTGAGTGCTAGTGGGGTAGGGAGAGGGAAGGAGAGGTTATCTCCCAGCGGCCCTGCTCTGGGCATCTGAGAAACTGCTCCCATCACCACGACTCTCCTGTTTCCACTCAGGCCACTGCTGCTCCTGTGGCTCCACAGAAACATAGCAAGCACAACTGGGAAATAACAGACAATTATCCCAGTCCCCATACTTTCTGTTTAGTTTATGCAGATCCTACCAACTACAACAAATGTAACAGCAAGCACCCTGGCATATCCAGGATGGCCTGCTAGTATCAGTTCTTTGATCTGCTTTTCTTAACGGTGTTTCCACAATCCGTCTAGCAGTTTCTGCGGGGGTGTAAGACCCGCTCACAGCCAGCACCCAGAAAGCTGCCGGCACGCTGGGAAAGCACAAGTTCTTTTGATCTGCTTTAATAAAGAAAGCAAGGTTAAAGGGGTTGACAAGTTTACTTTAATCCACCATACAGACAGCATTCACTTAGTTCAGGGGAAAAAGCCAGCACCCTGAACTTCAGAGAAAATTGCAAATAAATTACAAACATTAACAGACAGACCAAATACAGATTCATAGTTACCAACATCTAGGTTCAGCCTGGGAGCTCAGAACAAGGGCTGGCCCAGAGTCACGCATGCCACCACTGCTGTGAGTAAGGGAGCTCCAAAGAACAAACAGCCAACCCCTGGTTTTTATATCTTTTTCAGTGTCAGGGGAGAGTCACACATTCGACTCACCCACCTGACCTAGAATCGTCACAGAGAGGCAGACTTAAACCCACGTGGTCTAAAAGCCTCTGCTCTCCCAGACATGTAAACTAGGCCCTCCCTGGAGTTAGCCCCACCTTGGGCCCCACCTTAGTTGCCAATCCACACCCACTAAGGTTTTACACCTAATAGGGGTTTGGGCCTGGGGCTTGGCACCTAGTAAGACTCAATCAAAGACACTGAATTAATCAAAGGAAACAAAGGCCAAACTCTTCAAGGGCACTTGTTGAACTAAGTGCTAAGGAGCCCATTTTGATTACCAACACGAAAGGAAAGCAACTTTTAAGGGGTCAAAGATCTTACTTTAATTACATTCACTACTTCAGGGACACCCTGAATGTGGAGAAAATATAAACAGAGAAATTAACGCAGAGATTCAACAGAGAGGGCTCCAACTGTCTGAACAAAGTAATACAACCACTTACATACACCACCAGATGAGGGGAGCATTTACATCTGAGTAGTTGGAGGGGGCTCTTAACAAAAAGGCTACTCAGAGTTCTGTCCAGGGAAACAAAATGTACTTCTCATAAGCAAGCCCCCAAAACAAAATCTCACCTTAGAATATATATACACTTTTGGTTAATAGGCTCAGAGCCAGAAGGCATCACAACCCTCATGATTCAGTGCCTGTAGAGCCAATATAATACCCACAGTGGCTGCTATGAATATGCCAGCATATTTCTGAATCGCAAAATATAACAGACTCTTTCTATGGAAGAGAAAACCTAAACATTTATTCAAACAACAGAAAGCCAAATCCATCATAGTAATAAAGAAATCCATCATAATAACCAAGAAGTCTATACACATTACCAATGCAGGGGGCACTGCCACTCCCAAACCTTCCTTCCGTCAAGCTTCCCCACAAACTCCCTTAACCAAAATCACTCCCTCTCTCACTCACACTCTGCTCTCTCTCTCCCAGCTCAGACTCACTCCAACTTCCTACTCCATCCCTTCATGCTCCACCTGTTTGGCAAGCTCTTCCCACCACAGGCTCATGTGACTCAGACTCATGTGACTCAAGCAGGTCACATGGTCCTATTAATGGATGGGAAAGATCTTCCCATTTTCATTAACAGAAAATTCTGCCCCAAGATCTTTCATATTTATTACATAGGTCAATGGGAGTTTAGGGGCAACTGGTATCAATAGAACTGTACAACAATATAACAGGGATAACACTAAATAAACACATAAAACAATATCTTAGGGTGAGGCTTGAGCACGAGCACCCCATCATTCCCCCCCAAATGAATGGGGCCTAAAATCCCTTGGAATAAGGAGCGAAGGCCTCTTCTTCTATAGCTACTTCCTGCTGAGACTGGAGGTAGAGCTGCCCCTGCCCCAAGAGGTCCCATTCAAGGGGTCAGGTCTTTAGCTGGCATCTGAAGCATGGTCGATGCTAGGTCCAGGAGTGATACAGCACAGTCTTAGACAAGGGGTGACATCCAGCTTAAGCAGTCAGACATCTACAGGTAGAAGGCACCAAACCTTCAGGAAACAAATCTAGCAAACAAGTTGAAAAGACAAAAAGAATAAGGAGACAACAACCAGAAGCAGGGTAAACATAGGGTCAGCCATGCTTCTGGAATCCATGAACCCACTAAAACTGTATTAATTCCTATCTTCCTTACTGCTGTGTGTTTCTTTAATCTGAGCTGGGGCTTGGCCAATTTCCTATTCTCCCTGAAGGTGTGACAAACCTGGAAACAATGATTCAGGGGGTTCTCTAGGGGCGTTCTTACTTCCCTATTCAGTCTAATATTAAGCCCCTTTTCTAGGTGTATCTTATATAGTTCATTAGTTGGAATACCATCTATTCTTCCAAAATCTATCCCTGCTCTTAGTAAAGCAGTAAACAATTCTTTTCTTGTTAATATAGTCTGACTTTGAATCTGCTGGTTATTTACTCTTCTCTCTTAAGGAAATTTATCTTTTCCTCATTCCTCTAAGTCACTTAACCGTGAAATCTTATCCAGTACCTCTGAAAGAGGGTGCCCTATTTCCCCAAGTATTAGAGTCAGAATTAGGTGTTTGTAAGCAGGAGGAGCTGTCTTCACTCTTATATTTCTATGAGAAATTATTAAAGGATGTGGCAGCAATATGGCTAGCAGCTACTGTGGCTGTATAAGACCAACAACAACCAGCACACAGAAGAGCTGCTAACACTGGTTCTTTGATCTGCATTTCTAAGGAAAGCAACTCTACGTATGTTTAATCAAACATACATATATCATATCATTCATTTAGCTCAGGGGGAAAAGATCAGCCCCCTGAACTTCAGGGCAAATACAAACAGAAATTACCAACATCAACAGACAGACCCTGAATGATTCAAATCACAATACATAGTTACCAGATAAGAACCAACGGGTATAGTTTAGCAAAGCCAGGGGGCAGTTACAATGGCTTGCCTAGAGTCTCAACGTTCCTTCCATGAGTGAGCCTCAAAAGTCAAACACCAAGCTCCCCTCAGTTATATCCTGTTCAGAGCCCTGAGGGCTCTGACCTCATCCAGGCTGGGTGTATGAAAGTTCCCCATCCCCAGCATCACATCATATACAAGTCAACGACTCCTGATTGCCTCAGTGCTGAGTAATAGCCGATTAATACTCCAAAACAAAGATAGCAAAAGGTTTCCCACTGATTCAAACAAAGGGGAGACTTGATTGTCCTAGCATCCCAAAAGGGAAGAACAGCAGAGTCTGATTGCCATAACAAGGGAATACTGTGATAATGCATCTGCACCTCCAATCATAATTGCAGTCTTCATTACCTCTTCCTTTAACTTTCTCATATAGTCTCTAAGCGAATACCAGGGTCTATCTCTACTAGGCCACATAGAGTCAGCAGGATATGTTTGTTGCATCCTTCTACAGCCAAAGCTAACAGATTAGTTCCTTTGTTACCTCCTTGCATATGGTCATCCCTAAAAGCTTGCTGTACAAAAGGATTCTGACTAATACCCATAAATTTCAAACAATCTATGTCATCTATCTCTTCTTCTCTGGCTCCTTCATCACTGATCCTCACCATCCAAGATACTAACAATTCTCCCATTTTTTGGGTGGATCAACTCAAAATATCTGTGACCTCCTGAAATCCTCAATTACTTCCTTAAACACTGTGTGGCCCCTCTGGTTCTCTTGCTTTCTTCCTAGTATTGGATGAACCTCTGCATTGCTAAAAGCCTCCTCATTTAACTTTGTCTCATTTTTCTCCCATACAGTTTCCTGGCAAGTGTTTGGGCCTCAATCAAGCCCAGCCTGTGCACTTACATGCACCTTCCTCTTGTTAATTTTTTGCTTCTTTTTCTGAGCTAAATTCACAGTTGCTTTTTCTTCTACCACCTGAAACGTTCTAGCTTGCTCTTCCAAAGGAAAGTTTGAATGCTGTAGCATAGAAAGCTTCTCATGCAAATCAGCTAACTCCTTTTTCATCTGAACCTTTTCCTCTAGCAATTTTTCTCTGCTTTTACATATAATACAATAACTTGTTAGCAAGGCCCAGCCTTTTCTACACAACTCTGCCATTTCTTTCCCTGATTCTTTTGGTATTCCTTGAAAACATCTTTCTAAATCTCTGGGTGCTCTATTCTGTAGCCTCGGTTCCCAGTTTTCACAGAGTCCTGTGCTTTTAGCCCATTCTCTCCCCAGGGAGGAATAAGGTAGATCCTCCCATCCTGGAATGTCCATTTCCTTCCCTGAAGCCTTCCTGCTTCTAAGTAGAAGTTTTATACTTTGCCATCCCATCCTCGTCACCAAATGTAGCACCAATGTACCACCCACAGTGGCTGCTATGAATATTTCTGAATCGCAAAATATAACAGACTCTCTCCATGGAAAACAAAACCAAAACATTTATTCAAACTCCAGAAAGTCAAATCCATCATAGTAATAAAAAACTCCATCATAGTAACCAAGAAGCCTATACACATTACCAACACAAGGGGCATCGCCATCCTCAAACCTTCCCTCTGTCAAGCATCCCCGCAAAGAGACTCCCTTAAGCAAAATCACTCCCTCTCTTACTCATACTAGCTGCTCTGCTCTCTTGCTCTCTCTCTCTCTCTCTCTCTCTCTCTCTCTCTCTCTCTGTCTTCCAGCTCTGACTCACTCCAACTTACTGCTCCACCTATTTGGCAGACTCCTCCCACCACTGGTACATGTGACTCAAGTCACAGGGGCCTATTAATGGATGGGAAAGATCTTCCCATTTTCATTAGCATAGCAGTGCCTAATTAACTTAGTACAAAAAGGTGTGAAAGCCTTCCTACAAGTAAGCTTCCCCTTAGGCAGGTTTCTCCCCCAATGGGCTCTATGTGACTCGGGATGTATCATAGCTATGATTGAACACATGTGGTCACATACACCTATTAATGGATGGGGAAGATCTTCCTATTCCATTAACATTACAGAGTTTTGTTAAGTTTTTTCCTGATACTAGTCATATAGACTCCAACTTATACAATAATAAAACTGCATTTTCTTCACAAGTTCAAGCAATCTCTATATGACTGTCTTCTCCACAGTAGCAACAGAAGGTGGATTTGCTCTTCTGATTATCTCCTGGTGGCCCTGTCTGTCTTGTTTTTGTGGCCTCTAGATGACTAATAATGAAGTGATGACTAAATTTTCCTTACACAGAAAACCAAATACAAAACCAAAATAAAATCAAAATGAAAGGAAATTTAAAAAAATAAAAACAGGAAAATAGGTTGTAGAAACTCAATGGAATTAAACAAAAATATATTTCAACAAAATTGCGCATAAAAATTATAAATTCAACAACCAATAATTCTTCTAAGTAAGTATTGGCAAAAAGTTGAACAAAATTTAACTCCAAACTTAATATTTATAGCAATTATACTAATTCTACTAATAAACCCTGCTTAAAAGAAATGGGAAAGTAGAAATAAAATAACAATCAAACTCCCAAAACTGAGGGAAGAAAAATGTCGCCTGGTGAGATCCCTTTTATAGCATTGATGGAGTGGTGTACTGAGTACCCCCCTCCTAACACACACACACACACACACACACCACCACCACCACCACCACCTCATAGCTGGATGGAGGCTTTTAGAAAGCAATTAAGGAAGTTCCTTTTATTCAGCTACTCTTTGGTATGCAACCTAGAGAGTCTAGGCATTTCTTACAAATGAGGAGGTTCTGCTGGGCAGGTATGGTTTAAGCAGAAGTCACAAAGAAATGCCCACTTTTCTAATAATAATAATATTTATATGTCACTTACTATGTGCCAGGTACTGTGCTGAGTTTTACAATTATTATTTCATTTGATCTCACTTGATGAAGGGTTCTTTTATTAATGTTCAAACAGTATTCACTGTTCACTTTGTTCACTCTCTCTTTCTGGAAATTTTGAGATCTTCCTTTCTCCAACTTCAGCACCACGCCTAATCTTTCTTCACTTTTTTCTTCTATCAAGACTGATAAGAGAGGCAAGGGACCAGTCAGTCCTCCAAGGAGGAAGGAGGAAGGAGGAAGTGGTGACTACTAAATTAATTGTAAAGTAGTCTGGGTCAAGAAAATAAGGAAGGACTTGTAAAAATCGGAAGCTGAGTGCAGGTAATCTGATGTCACAGAAAAATATATTTGAGTGAAATTTGCTCCCAGGAAGATGACTTAATTCCAACTTGGGTTTTCCATTATGTGTCTAAAAAAAGAAGATTCACAACTAAACTTGAGCTTCAGGTGTACTTTGGGGAACACCAATAGGTCTGTGAAGTGCCCCAAGGATCAGCAGAGTTCACATGGGAGACCTTAAGTTCCTCATTATCACCAGAATTGCCTTGGCCCAAATCTACATTTTTGTGATACCTACCCTTTTGATATCTGGAAATGGGCCACTATCACTGGGTCTGAACCCAAAGCAGCCCCTTGAAGAGAAAATTGAAGAGGAATGTGAACATGTACTCCAGCTGTCTTACTTCTGTGTCAGACTTTTGAATGCAGAAGAATGTGGTACAGAAACAGAAGACAAAAGGGTAGTATGTCACCTCTAGTGGTATCCTATCAAAACTGGAAGCAAATAAAGTCACCAGTATTTCAGGCAAAAATATATATATATATATATATATATATGGTTGGTCTTTGGAGAGGTTCCAATGAAGCCAAAACTCAGAGAGAGAAGTCACTGAGGAAACTGATTCCTCTGGAACCCCAGAAAAACTGCAACTAAGATTTCCCTCACAGCCTGGGTAAGTATTACAAAGTTAAACAGGTAGGGCAGCCCCATCATTGTGCATAGCATGAAAAAAACAAATAATTTGGGAAGACAACTATGTGTACAGTACATAAACATAACAACTGTCCTCATTTTCCCAAGAGCAAAAAAAATAGCAAAGTTACCTGGTCCCTGATATGTTACTAAGTGGTCCTGGGTGCTATTTCCAGCTCTGCTGAAGCAAACCTTCAGGGGTGTTGTTGTTATTGTTGTTCAGTTATTTCAGTCCTGTCCAACTCTAGGGTCATGATGGAGTAGTGTAGTCGGGACAAAGATACTGGAAAGGTTTGCCATTTCCTTCTCCTGCTCACTTGACAGAAGAGGAAACTGAGGCAAACACAGTTAAGTGACTTGCCCAGGGTCACACAGTTAGTAAGTGTCTGAGTCCAGATTTGAACTCATGAAGATAAATCTTCCTCACTTCAGGCCTGGCACTTTGTCAATAGTGCCACCTTGCTATCCTTGGGCAAAGCAAGTCTGACTAATTAGGGTTATTCTTCTGGTTTTTAAAGTCAGCTAGCTTAGTAACAATCATATTACCTATCATTCACTTAAAGAAAATTGCTATTATGGTGACTGAGATAAACTCCAAAAGATTAATGTCGAAATGGTACATATAATTCACTTTAAAGACAATCTCATAAATCAGCATGTTGACCTTTTAGTGTATAATGCTTTGCTATTTTTAATAGCTTCTGCCACAACATGATGCCAAAACCAGAAAAAAATGAGAGTATCTATAGCTATTAGTAAGAACACACACATATATCTATGTACATACATATATGCATACATATGCATGTATAATGTATATACAAAATTAAAAGAAAATCTAAATTAAAAATTAAATTTCAAAGACAAGCACAGAAGAATAAAAGGATGGCAGAACTCTGCTGAAATCATCCCCTGAGTTCTATTTACTTTCTCACATGAGATCTAATACATTAGCTACATGTTGAGAGAAAGGAGGCATTATTTTACATACTCCAGCACATCTCTACTTTAGCTACCAATTTGGCTAGGACTAGTAGAGGCCCAGGTTGACCTGAAAAGAAGAGGATTAAATCCTTGTAATTTGACTTCCAGCCTCACCACTTGACTGAAACAGCTTTCTCTAAGGCAGGTCTGCACAACATGCAGGCCATGGGCTGCTTGCAGCCCACCAAAGGATTTCCAGCAGCCTGCGAAAAATGTAGAGGATGTGAAAAAAAGTAAAGATGTGACAAGTGCTTTGTCCATGTCCCACTTAACCTGCTTTCCACTAGTCACTCTTGTGCCTGTCATGTGATTTGCTGGGTGGGTTGCCATAGCCCTATCTTTCCTGCTTGTCACATGACCCGTGGTGGCCAACCATCATCAGTCTGTCCCACCTGAGAGGATAGATTTCATGATAAATAAAAACCTTAAGTAATATGTGTAATTACTTGATATTAATTGAAATTTCCCTTTTTTAATATGGTTTATTTGCAAAATAGTTTAATCATTAATTATACCTCTACTTGGAAAGTAAGCCACTAATAGTCTATTTTAATTTTGGCCCCTACCTACTGCCAGGCTGTACAGGTGTGCCCTAATGTTACCAATGATAGTTTAATTGCTAAATACAATTGCCTTTTGTTAGTCCTCATCCTTCTTGACCTCTCTCAATCCTGGTTCTCCTCTGACCATGGCTGCTCCGTTTTCTTGGCTGGAGCCTCATCTGTATCTACTCTCTCTGTCTCTCTCTTTCTCTGTCTATCTCTCTCACTCTCTCCTTTTGTCAGTATCTCTCTGTCTCTATCTCCGCCCATCTCTCTCGCTCTCTCATTTTGTTTGTGTTTCTCTGTCTCTCCTTGTTTATTGCTCTATGAGTTTCTGTCTATTCTCTGTCTCCCTCTCTCTGTCTCTGCTTTTCTCTCTCTCTTTCTCTGTCTTTGCCTCTCTGTTTCTGTTTCTCCTCTCTGTCTCTCTGTCTCTCGGTCACTCTGTCTCTGTTTCTGTCTGTCTGTCTCTCTCTATCTATCTATCTATTTATCTACCTCTATCTCTATCTCATTGGTTCCATGGATCAAATATCATCTCTATGCATCTCCAAAGTTGACATATCCTGCCCTAGTCTTCTCCTGAGCTTCAGGCTCACATCACCAACTCTCTGTTGAAGTTGGTAATGTGAGTCCTCCAATCTTCACCTGGATGTCCCACTGACATCTCAAACTCAACATGTCTAAAACATAACTCATTATTTTTTACCCCAAATTAATACACCTCCTAAATTCCCTTTTCCTGTTACAGATACCACTTTCCTTCCAGATATTGAGCTTAACAACCATGGGGTAATTCTAATCTCTTCATTCATGCCCACCTCCCCCAATCATGCTGATACAACTTCCACAGCATTTCCCACATTTATTGCCTTTTCTCCATTTGATTGACCACTACCCTCAGTCAGATTCTCATCACTTCCCACAATATTCTCCTAACTGGTCTCCTTGCCTTCAGTCTCTTCTTTCTCTAATCCATCCTCCACATGGTTGCCAAATGCCAAATCAACGATCCTAAAGCCTGCATCACTCCCCTGCTCAAGAAGTTCCAGTGACTCTATTTCTTCTAGACTCAAGTACAAACTCTTGTGTTTAGCATTTAAAGCTTTCACAATCTACTTTTGATCTATCTTTACAAAATGATTTCACACTTTTCCCCTCACAAACTCTATGTTCCAGCTAAATTGGCCAATTTATGGTTCCCTAAAGGAGACATTCCATCTTCTATCTGTCCATTACATTGGCTCTTTCCCACCGCCAAAATGTTCTTCCTCCTCATCTCCAGCCCTTGTAACCAATTAACATTTATCAAGCGCCTACTATGTGCCAGACAAATGCTAGCTCCTGTGAAGTCTTTCCTGATCCCTTACTCACCCCTAGTTGTTAGCACTGTACCTACTGCCTCCCTAATAACTTTGTATTTGTTTTTCACATGCTTTGTATTTGACTATCAATATGTGTTTTCTCAAAGGAATATAATCTCCTTGAGGGCAGGAAATGTTTTCTTTTCATTTCTGTATTCCCTAACATTTAGCACAGCTCCTGGCACTAAATAAATGTTTATTGTATCTAACTTAATCCAGAATCAATGTGCCAAAGCAAAACCTTAACATTTGAAATTTGAAACAATCCAAAACCCGATCTCCAAATGTGTTAAATGAGTGTGACACACATGTTCATTATCCACTAATAAGGAGAAGGAAATACCAACTACTTTTCAGATGAGTTCAGCTGAATGATCTATTTCTCATGTGTGATGATTATAAAACTTTATTATCTGGAAGAAGTTTTAATTTCTAGTGCAAATGCAATTTATAAAGCTGGTGTACACACACACACACACACACACACACACACACACACACTACAGCTATGATGCTTGAGGGGAAAATGAAGTTTTCCTTCAAAACAACTATAATCCGGGAGAGTTTTCTTCTTTATGGTGAGAGAGAGGAAAAGTTTAAGGTTTCTGAGTTGAGTGCCTAAAGAACTGCCCCTTTTTAACTTGCCAAGCTTTTCAGGATAAGTCAGTACTGGGGTGATGTCATCTGTTATCTCATACTTGATGGTGTTGTCTTACGCTTAATTAAGCTGATTCCCTTGTTTTCCGCATAGATGGCACTCCCCCACCCCGCCTGTTCTCATCAGTTTCTTTTCAGCCAGCAGAGTGAGCAGCCCCCTTCCAGCCGTGGAAGAAAGAGGAAGTGTCTCAACTTCTGGCCGCAGTGGGACCTCTAGTGTTGACTCTGTCCTGGCACAGTCCTCTGAAGTACAAACACACACAGACTGCTCATTGTTTGGAGCCCTTCACCAGCCCACTCATCCTAATATGGAATGCAGCAGGAAACCCATGATTTCCTGACACTTAGCAAGCTGGAGAAAGAAAGGAAAAACTCCATTTGAAAAAAATCCCGGCTTTCCTCCATGTTAGATGTGAAATGGAAAATGGGAAGGATTTAGAAGAAATCCCTGGTGTCTCCAGCCAAGTTGGAGAAAGGGAGGAAAGAGCGAAAGCTTCAGGCTGTTATCTTTCAAGATCACAGTAAACACCCAGATCTCTAAGAAAATGAGGGTGTCTTGATTCAAACGACAGGGGAAAGACAAGCTATTTTATTTTTCTTTCAAAGTGGACATTCCCTTTCTTTACCAGCATGGTAAAGTGAGAGGGCAAACAGCAGCAACCTGGAAAATGTTAAGTCTGAGCCAAGAGTACCCAGCTAAGTGAGGGTAAACACAACCTGGGCGCTCACTCGGGTTTTTCTTCATGCGCTCTTAGAAGAACTTGGAGAATCAGGAATAGCCCCAGTAAGAATGAACTGCAAAGAGGAACGAGGGCAAAGTGGCTGCCCCAGCGAGGAGGACGTGAAGAAACCCCTAAAGTGTGTGGTGGTCGGAGATGGTGCGGTGGGGAAAACCTGCTTACTGATGAGTTACGCTAATGACGCCTTCCCAGAGGAGTACGTGCCTACCGTGTTTGACCACTATGCAGGTAAAGACGATTTTTTGTGACATGCGGAAATTGTACAATGACCATCACTGTCCTCAAATAATCGAAAAGGGACGGGGGCGGGGGGCTGTTCCTTATTCAAACAAGTGTATTTCAGCCACTATTCTGTAGTTGTCTAATAACTAACTGATGACAAAAGGATTAATGAAGAGGAGAAAGGAGAGACAGACAAATTATCAAAGTAAAGTTCAAAGAGACCAGTCTTACTTCTTGGATTGTTAGGAGATTCAGGAAAGGAAGTAAGCCAGATCCTTTAGTCTGCTAAACTAAGGGGAATTGGCAAATCGATTTATGCCACATGTTTATTTTTATTATTATTTTAAGCAACTATATAGTGTTGGAAAAATTAACCTAAATTTCCATTTGGTTTCTTAGGCTATAGCCATAAGTTTGAAGGGTGGTTTGTTTTTAAATGGCATCCTTTAAAAAGCCAACATTATTTTGGCAGCATTTCACACCCCCCCCAAAAAAAAACTTTTATTCATAGGTTTTGCATAAAAACATTCACCCTGCAACTTTTTTCAAGTGATATGTGTGTGTGTGTATGTATGTGTGTGTGTGTGTGTGTGTGTGTGTGTATAAAGCACTTTGCAAACTTTAAACCACAATATAAATGATATTATTCAAAATCATTCAAATGTTTGTCCATGGAAGTTAAGCAAAAATTTATGAATACTATCACTGAATGGACTCACGTTTTTATCACGGCCATCAGCAACCCAAAACTTTTATTTTGTCATGTGAATTTGTGTATAATAAGAAGAAAAAGGTTTTTATAGTTATCATCTAGCTACAATATATCTTGAAGCAAAAGAAATAATTTCATTATTTTATTTTTTTTTATTAATACATGGCATATTAGAAAGAGCACTGCTTTTCAAGTCAGAGGACTTGGGTTCAAATCTTGCCCCCTGCCGTTTATCACCAAAGTGGTTTGGGCAAGTAACTTAACTCTGGAACCTAATTTCTCCTTCTGAGCAATTGTACTGTGTTCTCAAAGTCTCTTCTAAATTTAAATCTATGGTCCTATGATAAAAGCCTAGAATGTCCAATGGGAAAAGCAGAGCAGATCAATTCAAAATTAATGGAAGATCTGTTAAGCATGTGACACTGTGTAGGGCATAAAAGAATTACAAAGCATTGTTTAGAACCAAAAGTCCTAGGTTCAGATTTTGGCTCTGCCACTTACTTCCTGTGTGCCCTTGGCAAGGTGTTCAATTTCTCTAGACCTCCAATCTCTAATCTAAAGGTCTTTCCATTTCTGAATCTATATTCTGGAAGTACTTGAGTCAAAAATGTCATTCTTTTAACTGATTTATGCTTTCTAGGATGTTCTGAAGTGAGGATATGAACAGTCCATTGAATTAGAAATGACTACAATGTTATTTAAACTTTTACATTCAGATGCTTACTTTTCCTCATGATTTTGTATTCTGTAGCAGATCATAGGATCTAGGATTTGAGAACTTCAAGAAACCTTAGATCTTATTAGACCCTTCAAAAGCTACTTAGCAAAAACCTTAGGATACTATTTCTGCACAATATTCTCATGATAACATCTTTTCAGAGATTTGGGATTTTGCGATAGGAAAAATTTATCTATGTGTACCTTGGCTTTGGGTCAGGTTTAGCAAAAGGGAAATAGCCAACAGGAAACCTGAGTAATTGTTTGGTTTGCTCCATGACCAACTGAAGCCTTCTTTCCATAGGAAGTAGCCTCTTTTCTAGAAATAAACAATCAACTAAGTCACCTCCTCCACCTCCATTTATGTGATTTATGGTCTGTATTATGAAGAAGATAAAAACAACACATTCCTCCCCAATCCCATCTCCCCAAAGCCACTGTGAAAAGAGCTGGTCACTTCCCAATAGAATCTTTGCTATATTTGCAAAAGCTTAAAAACAAATTTTGTTCATGATTCCTCTAAGCCCTTTCTGAAAATATAATTACAATGTATGAACCCCCAAGAATATTTTAACAAGAATGGCATACAGAAAAGAGTGGGTATGTCATCACCTTGACAGTATAAGTAATTTTATGTGCCTAAACCCTGCCAGGTGTCTACAGAAAGTTACTCACAGTCCAGACCCGCTAAGCTGAGGCAAACTTCCTTTTTGCTGCAAAGAAGATCCCAAAATGATAAGTATTTCTTTCAGAAAGCTACAAAATAAAGGAAGAATCCAGACACTGAGGAAAGAGGCTCCAGTCATTTCAAAAAGTCATATCTAAATTCCAAATTACTATCTCAGCCATATTTCAAAATAAACTGGGACTGTGAGACAAAAAAGGGAGAGAAAGAGAGATATTTTTGAGAAGTAGAAATGGCCAAAGAAACATGAGGTTACATGTTATTAGGATATAATGATCCTATGGCGTATCTATAGAATCTATAATGAATCTAAGCTCTGTATCTGGAGCTAGGGAGGCCCGAGTTCAAATCCAGTCTCAGACACTTAGTAGCTATGTGTCTCTGGGCAAATCCACCTCTATCTGCCACAGTTTCCACATCTGTATGGGGGATAATAATAACAGGTAGGAAGATAGAATGAGAAGCTATGTGAAAAGTGATTTATATAGTATATACATATTTATATAGTATATACATTAATACTTCAAATCCCACCTCTCGCTATCTGTGCCACCTTGGGCAAGCTGTTTAACTTCCCTAGAAGTTGGTGACTCCATCTATAAAATGAGAGCTTAGACTAGATAGCCCAAAGGTTCCTTCCCAGTCTGCATCTTTGATCTATGAAGATAACTGGAAAGGAAATGCAGTGTGCAGGTGTAAATACAGCCTCATACTACAGAAAGTCCATTGGACACTGATTGCTAGTCCTAGGCTGTAAATTTCATGGCAGCAGGGACTGATTTCATCTTTGAAACTCAGCTACTCTTGCACAACATTAACTTCACTTTAAATTGTAGAACAAAACCCCATACAACACTTCGGAAGTATGGAAAGAGATATTGCAAAATCGGAAAACGATAGAGTATCCCCCAAAAGGATTTGGAGCCATTGCCTTAAGGATGAGAAAATAATTCCATGAATATTGTCATTAAAATGTCATCATCCCCTGTATGCCGCAATGAAGATGTTTCTCCCACCACCACCTATATGTCTTCTTTTAGACTGTGAACTGGAAAAGCATATATGATTATGAAATGAAAAATACAGAAGGAAATGGGCATAAGGTGGAACAGTTAGGCTGTCAGTTAGTTATTAGAAAGGTTTTACTAGTGATGATCATTAGACCTGGAAATGGGCGAATAGGGAAATAGGGAAGTCTATGGAATCTCCAACTCAGATGTTCTTTAAAAATTAAATTTTGAAGGATGTTCTAGTTATGGAACTATCTGTTAGCCGCAAGATAACCTCCCAATGCCTCTTCTCATTTTGAGGCCAGAACTACCCCTTTCTCTGGAGAGTATGCTTATTTCCTAAGGAAACTATCATAGTATAGGGTTTCTGTTTTTATAATTGAGCCAAACATGAATTAGTTCTTTGATTATAAGGTGGGGGTGATTAGAAGAAGCTGGCAGGCCAAAATATATAATCAATTGTATAAACCCAAAATAATATGACTAGAATTTATTAATTACCCACACACTACACAATACAAGGTAAAACAAATTTCCAAAGTAAATCCCCCCCACATCCCCCCCACCTTATCTAGTTAGACTTAATGGAAGCTTCCAGATCCCCCACAGAATGATAGTCACTATCACCCAGAAAGATTCTTCTTTCCTCTCAATCCTCGTTCCCATCCACTATCTGATTGAACATGCATCTTTATCCAGTCATAACAAATTTTATGCCTCATCACAAGATAATGTTAGCCCTTTCAATTATTTAGAAGCAATCTTCCCTTGCTGGTTGTGATCAACTTGTTGGTTCTCTTTGACAAAATAATTTTCAGTTCAAATGTTCAGTATATTCTAGGTCATTGAAAACTTCTAGTTCAGTGATAAAGAAATCACTAAATAGGAGCCACCCTTCTAAATCCTATTAGCCCTCAGCTAAATTGAGATGTTGACAGAGTGGGCTAGATGCTAGGCATAGGGCCCCATAGGGCCCCTAGTTTTATGGATATCTCCAGCACCTTATAAACATTTATTGAATTGAAAAAGGATTGCATGTTATGTCACCCAGAGTCTAAGAGAAAAATATAATTCCTTTAATATTTCCCAGAGGAGATATAAACAAGTTCATGTATACTATGAAATAATTTGATTGCCAACAAATTTGTTCTGTCTTCATAGAATGAATCAGAATTTTAATTGGACAATAAATAAAAGTTCTACCTACATAACTAGAAATACCATATAGATATCAACACTTAGGCTTTAAAAAAAGGCAAGAGAAATCTTATGGGACCTGCCTAGTGTCCTTTCTCACTACCTATCTTTACAAGGTTTCACCCATCAACCGGTTCATATGTATAAATTTATGATTCTAATGTCTCATAAAGTCATGATGAAGTTGGAAAGATGGTACAAAAGTGTGGTGGCAAGCACCTTTTTGTCTTTGTTTTTTTCTTTAGGAGTGCTTCACAGCACTAAGGCAATCAAGTGCCTTTGATGAGTCTTACCTTTGTTTCAATTGGGAGTCTTTGAATCAAGAGTCTTTGATACCTGCTTAAGAAACAGGAAAGCCTCAGACCTCAGTCTCCACACCCTTTTAGCACCCTTAGATGCTAAGCCCCAGGGCCTTGAGAAGTACATATATATACTCCAAGGTTGGCGTTTTGTTTTAGGGGTTTCACTCTTTGGAAGAGTGGCCACGTGGTTTGATAAGACAAGACTTTGGGTAGCCATTAAGAGCCCCACACCCACGCCCCCCAGCTCTGAAAACCCAGATGATGATTCTCTCTCTGGCAACTATGTATTGTGATTTGGTCAGAGAGAAAGAAACCTGTCTGTTGGTTTCTGTTATTCTCTCTGCTCGTAATTCCTGTTTGTAATTTCTATTTGTATTTTCTCTGAAAGTTCAGGGTGCTGACTTTTTCCCCTGAACTAAGTGAATGATATATACATATACATATATATATATATATGCTTAATTAAAGTAAGATTGTAAATCCCGTAAAGTTACTTTCCTTAGAAAAGCAGATCAAAGAGTCTGTGCTAGCAGCCCTCCTGTGTGCTGGTGCTGTTGGTCTTATACCCCCACAGCAGCTGCTCATCCCATGGTTGATACAAAAAGTAATTTCAACAATTAAGTTGTTTTAGATTTTACTTTAAAATAGAAAAAAGACAATATTACCTCTTTGTACCCATTACTGGTGATACATCTGCCCCAGTGACTCCTTTGAACCTGTACTACAGTGGAAAATCTACCAAATAATGTGACTCCACTGTGGATGAAAGCAAGAGGAGGGCAGCCCTAAGAATCCACCAGATTTCTACCGAGAGCAAATTAATTTCAAAGTCAAAACCTATTTGCCAAAGCACCAGACAATCTGGGCCTTTAGACAGATTTAAAAGAAAAAAAACCTCCTAGTTTTCATTTGAGTGCCACGATTCAAAATAATTTTCTGACCCCATTGGGTTTCAAACCAGAATAGGGATGAGAATGAAACTCTGAGTACAAATGGAATGATGTGGAAAGTGTTTTCCATATGGTCTCCAAGTGTGATCTCATTATACATCTCTGACTGCAACTCTCTATGCACTTCCAAGGGGAATGTAAGATGTCCATAATGAACTTCAAAGCATTTTGTAGTTTTATCGAGGCCGTATTTCTTTTCACATACCACCCTAGCTTTGAATTTCTCAGTAGATATTTCACTACTGAAGAATTATCAATCAACTAATGTCAGGCATGATACAAAGCTCATCTGGTTTCACTTCTGCTTTTGAGTTTAATTTTTGCTAGATTCTGTCAAATAACCTAAGTTCTTACTGACCAAAGTTCATATGCTACTTACTTAAATAGCTATATTTATTGATCTGCATTTCAAAATTGGTTTTACCTCAAAGGCTGACTTCCTTCCACATTGGCTTCTCTCCTTAAACATCATGCACCTGAGATTCTCTGTCATAAGTCATCTAATTTGGAAACGTGTCGAACTCAAGCTTACTTTCTCCATAATATAACAACCATTATATTTTAGACACTTAAGTGTCTAAAATTATTATTATATTTATATTTATTATATTATATATATTATATATAATATATGTTATATTTATGTTTATGATTATATTATTACATTTTAGACACTTAATTTGGCAGGTAATTTGAGTGTAGTAATTCTGAGTAACAGTAAGGGTGAAACCAACTAGGTGTCCACACTAAGTCCAGCCTTAAAATGGTGAGCTGTAGGGAGCAGAGGGCCATCGGGCTGCCTAAAGAGGGGCAGACTGGTTTGGTTGGAAACAGTGCAAGTTATAGCTCATGAGGACCCAATGCACTTCCAGCCTGGGCAAGAGAGGGAGCGGGTTGCTGTTCAATTGCTTTTCAGTTGTGTTCAACTCTTCATGACCCCATTTGGGGTTTTCTTAACAAAGATACTTGAGTGGTTTGCCATTTCCTTCTCCAGCTCATTTTACAGATAAGGAAACTGAGGCAAACAGGGTTAAGTGACTTACCCAGGCTCATACAACTAGTAAGTATCTGAGGCTGGATTTGAATTCAGGGAGATGAGTGTTCCTGATTCCAGGCCTGGTACTTTATCCACTGTGCCACCTGGAGGGGAGAGAGACCTAGTCTCAAAAACAAAACAAAATAAAGTATAAAATTCAGTCACATTATCAGACATTGAAAGAGAATAGGGAGAGGACTTCAGTTCCTCATCTGACCTTTGATCTAATCTGTACAGTTACTTTCTCCACCAACACAAGTTGAAACCCATCTGCACCTTCTTAACTTGTACCATTCTTGTCAATGTCCTTCTATCAAGTATCTGCCCGATGTACTTGATAGTCATTCCTCTCACCTAATGCTTCCCAGTGCTAAAACCTTGTTTGTCTAACTCTTCTGCCTCCAATTGAATGGTGGCCTGAACATCATGGCAGACTCAATAGTAGCTTCAATTTACCTACCAAAGCAGCATGAACAAATGGCAATTAAGGTCTATAAGAAGGGAAAAAATATCCATTGGTTAGGTGAATATAACTGGTGTTTGTATAAGGAGTTTAGGTGGCAGAGTGGATAGATCACTACACATGGAGTCAGAAAGAAGTGAGTTCAAATCCTCGTTCAGAGATACTAGCTGTGTGACTGGGTAATCACGTCACTGTTGTCTGCCTCTGTTTCTCCATCTGTAAAATGAGGATATTAATAGCACCTACCCCCCAGGGATGCTGTGAGAATTAAAGTAGATATTATTTGTAAAATGCTTT
Organism: Trichosurus vulpecula; assembly: GCF_011100635.1. NCBI lineage: Eukaryota > Metazoa > Chordata > Mammalia > Diprotodontia > Phalangeridae > Trichosurus > Trichosurus vulpecula. The sequence goes on from NC_050580.1 coordinate 219,403,195, forward strand.
GCAAACATCAAAACACTATAAAAATACAGGCTATTATTATCATTTAAGGAACATTTCTATTAGAATTTTACTTCTGATTTATCTGAAGCTACTTATTACAGTTTTTTGTCACTTGGTTGTCTAACATTTGTGTGATGATGGTTTGAACCATCTGCTTTTCACTTTCACCTAAAAAATGTGATTTTTTTGGTGAAGGGGAAGACCTCTCTTCAATGAAAGGCTATGGATTGCTTGAAAATATAGTGATTTTGGAAAAAGCAATAATTTTCAGAAGGGGAAATACACAGTGCCTCTGAGGCTTGCTTTCTGTGGTTATTGGTTTTGTTGGGTTCATGTAGTGGTGTACAGCAGTGGGCAGCAGTAGGAATCGTATTGACAATTTCTGCCACACTGGATACCCGACCTCTTGTGAGGACAATTTCAGAGGGAAATGGACTCAGGAGGCCAAACCACATTGTATTTGTGGTTATGGTGAAGAGTAATTCCTTTCATGTGGGAATACAGCAAAAAAAAGCGCAGATAGGAAGGCATACAAATAAAGTATTTGCTACTGGAGTGGCACTTTACAGAGAATGCTAAAAAAGAAAAGCCAAGTTCCCAAGGTTAAAAACTGTGTCTGGAGTTCACGAACTGTCCAGTGTTCCAGCTTTTAGCTTGGCAGAAAGCTGAATGCTATGACCAATTCAATCTTGAAAGGACAGGTCCTCTGCAAACAAGCACTTTAGTTCTACACAGCCCTACTGGCGTTGCTCCTCGGTCTAAGAAATCTCTCTTAAATCCCACTATAGAACAACTATATATAATGGAGCTTCCAATAAATAACATTTAATTACTAATATTATTTCAATCAAAATTTTTCTCCCTCTCCCTTTCTTCTTCTCCCATTGGTTGTCCTTCTTCCTTTCCCATTCCCTATCTCCATCTCCCTCTCACTCACTCTCTATTTCTGTCTCTTTATATCTGTCTCTTGTCTCTCCATCTCTCCCTCCCCCTTCTCTCGCTCTGTCTCTAGTTCTGGGTGTTCTTTCTCTCTCCTTCCCCCTTCTCTTCTCCTCTTTTTTGTCTCCCCCCTCTCCCTCCCTTCCTCTCTCTGAGATTCAGTGGAACAAAGTAGGTAGTAAAAACAAAAAGTAAGCAAGATAAACCTAGGAAAATTGTGTCAATCAATACAAAGTACAGGTCATACTTTGTGTGTCAGAAATAAAGGTTAGGAGAGTCTGCTTGGAATTCAGTCTTCCCATGTAGAAAATGTTTGAGGTCTCTTAAATTAATACAACTGAGTTTTATCAGGTTTCCTTGATTAAAAAAAAACTGATGGGAGATACTGAGTTTGGGATTTGATAATAATCTATTCTAACATACTCTACTGCAAAACATCATTCTTAAAAAATGCTTCATGAACATGCCTGATTTGAACATGAGAAATGGACCTGATTCACAGACCCACAGTGTATTCATATACACTGTTTAGCACTATGACGCTTCTACTGTTTTTGTTTAGATTGATAAAATAAACTTTAAACCGCAACAGCTGTTAAGAACCTATGAGAACTTCATTCTTCCAGTTTGAATTCCCCTCTGCTTATAACACACAATATGGTGCTAGTTACCATTCAATTCACTGAATATTTATTAAACACCTGGGCAGAACACTGTCCTAAATAGACCTTGGGGCAGATAAGACACATCTCTGCCCTTATGGAGCATACTGTGTGAGAGACTGTGATACCTTATGAATCCGAAGCGCCACTATTAGAATATGATCTCTATTCAATGAAAAAGAAAACTGTCAAAAAGCCAATACGGGCCTTCCTTGGACTTAAGAAGGATCACATTTCTAAAGGGAAATGATATGAGCTGAATCTTATTTTCCTATCATAATGAAGTCACTAAGAGAGTTACATTCTGAATTAAAGGCCTGAGGTCAAGCTGTTTCTGGAAATGACCAAAAGTATTAAATTAATCAACTAGAAGTAACTATATGTAGTATAAAGTGTAGATAACAATTAAAAGGAGGAAATAGAATAATAAATCACACTCAAAACAGCTTTTATTTGAATAAAAGAAGTCCCTAAGATTCTGAGCACCACATGGTACTTTTACAAAACTTGATCATGCGCTAAGTCATAGAAAAATTATAAATAAATGTAAAGAGCAAAACTAGTAAACAAATCCTTTACTGACCATAGTTCAATGAAAAATGGTAGTTAATATAGAAAATACAAGCAAGAGATATGGACCTTACAGACCCAGATGGGGATTTAATAATGACATACTAAATAATTAGTGTACCAAAGAATAAAACATAAAATCAATTATTAACTGCTTGAAAGAGAATAATAATGAGAAAGCATGCCAAAGTTTCTCAGATGCATCTATAAAAAAGTAAAATGCACAAGAAAAAATATAGAAAGTATAAACAAAACTAACCAAATAGAGGAAAATAAAATTGCTGAAATATGAAAGATGAAATCACAAAGAAATAAAAACAAATCATCATAACATGTTCTATACAATTAAATGCTAGCCAAATGGTGGATTAAAAAGAAATAGCATTATTTACAAAAATGTGCAACACCCTTTTGCAATAATTAGTTCATCTTAAGCCTGGACAATATAATGATATCATGTGGTTCCCTTATGTGAGCCTTTACCAAGTTTATTTTAGACAAGAATATATGACTACAATAATAATATCTCTAACCCCCAGTTAGAAAAATTCATAATATTTAGGCAGACTCTCTTACTTAATTACATTTTTACCTATCTAGCCTTTTTGTTGTCAAAGCAAGATTCAGCTTTCCAGAAATGTTTAGGTAATGTAGCAGTAGATTATATTATGATGCCTATGGGCACCAAAAGAAGTTGGAGAAAGAAGCCAACCTTTGCTCAGTCCTTGAGTAGATATGTAGAACTGCTAGTTGCAGTCTGTGTCTTCTCTTCTTGTCTGCCTATAGGACCAATGGCACTCTTCAATATATCTCCCTTCCCTGCCACAGCTCAGTGCCACCTTTTCTTTCACCTCTTGCTATCCCTGGGCTGTACTTTCTTTCCAGCTCTGTATAATGCCATTCTTTTCTCCCTGCTTCTAGACTCTAGTAATTGCTAAAATAGCTCCTTCTTTTTATACAAATTCCTTAATGTGTGACCAAATCTCTCACATAATGGCTTTAATTGACTCAGTGAGGAGTACAGATCCAGTTCACTTTCAGTTCTGATTGAATTATTCAATCATAAAGTATTATTACTTATTAAAGGTAATTACTTTTAAGTGGAGTGGAATAATGAATGTGCACTTACAAACTTTAACTTTTACAAACTCAAATTAACAGAACATGAAATAGAGATCATACAATGAAATTAAATAAGCCAGAAAGCAACTGCCAAAGGAAAAAAGTCCTCATCCGTCTGAACCCTTTCATAGGCCTAAAGAGCAATTAATATCTATGCTACGTGATTATTCTCAAAGGTTTAGGAAGAAAACAATCCACCAAATTCCTTTTATGAGACAAATATAGTCCATATTTGAACTAGGTAGAGATAAAGAAAATAAAGAGAACCATAAGCCAATATGACTAACAAATATTGATTCAACATTTGAAAATAAATCCTACTCTAGCCAGATTCCAGAGCATGACTGCATAGACTTATGGGAACTATAGTCCAAAGAGACAAAACAGATTTTCCTCCATATGAGAATTACTCATTTTGCCCCCTTAAACTAAAATTACCATAAATCTATGCAGCAACTTTCTAGAGTCTAATTCTGCTAGCAAAAAACCTTTAGAAAAATATCCCCAAAATTATTCACTATATTCTGTTATTGTTCAGTCTTATCTGACTTTTCATGACCCTATTTGGGGCTTTCTTGACAAAGAAAACTTCTCTGGCTCATTTTACAGATGAGAAAACTGAGGCGAAAAGGGTTAAGTGACTTGCCCAGGGTCACACAGTTAGTAAGTATCTCAGGATCAATTTGAACTCAGGCAGATGAGTCTTCCTGACTCCAGGCTTAGCATTCTATCCAGCCATCTAGCTGCCCCATTCACTATAACTGGGTTATATTTATATCAGAGATGCAAGGATAGTACAATATTATAATAAAATTTACATATTTAATCACATTAAAAACAAAAGCACCTCAAACCACATAATATGACTAGATTCTAAAAATAAAATAAAACGACTTTTAACAAGCATATCATGCATTTATGCTTGAAAAACTACAAAGCACAGACGTAGAGGGACTGATATAAAATGATGAAAAAAACATGACTCTAAAACCCCAAAGTAGCATTATGTACAATGAGGAAGCACTAGAAGCTCTCTAAATAAATATAGGAATAAAGCAAGGATGCCTCTCTCCCCACTGTTATTTGACATATTTCTAAAAATCCTAGAAATAGCTATAAGGAAACTGAGATAAATTAAAAGTAAATTTATTGACAAAGGACAGAATATTATTCCTATTTTCAGATGACATGATGGTTTACATTGAAAATCCTAGAGAATAATAAGGGAAATAATTGAGATAATAGATACTGGTAGTGGCCATGTGATTTTATTGGCATAAGGAACTCCCAGGGAAGGACATTACATCTAATAGTGTAGAGCTATGTGGAGCCAAGAGAAGTAAGGGGTTTGTCCAGGGTCACACAGTCAGAATGTGAGAGGCAATCTTCCTAGCCCAAGGCCAGTTGTCTTTCAGTTATGGTGCTTCTCATAACAAGTAACAGGTTCTATAAAGTAGCAGGGACACAAAATAACCATGCAAAAATCGTCAGTACTTCTGTACAGTAATACGAAAATCCAGGAGAAAATAATAGAAAGAGAAATATCATTTGAAATAACTTCAAAATAAATAAAATGCCTGTGAATCAATCTATAAAAACCTACTCAAAACAGATAAATAAATTATAAAATACTCTTTTCAGAATTAAAGAATGATTTGAATGTTCATTGATAATGGTTGGACCACACAAATGGGAGGAAAACGTATGATACTACCTAAATTATTATACAGATTTGGGGCTATACCCAAACAAATGACCAATTGGATACTTTATTAGAGTTATATGAAATAATGGAAAAATTCATTTGGAAAGAAAAAAGGGTCTAGAATCTCAAGGAAAATAATGAAAATAAAAGGTGAGAATAAACAAGGACTAGCTAAATTATATTATAAGGCAACATTTGTCAATATTATTTAATCCTGGTTTAAAAAATTAGAAAAGCAGATCAATGGAACAAATTAGAGAATCAAAAATAAGGAATAAACTCAGTTAGCATTTGATAAAGCTGGGAATCCCAGTAGGGGCCTGTGTCAGTGGGAATAGATTCATAACACAGATGAATTTTGTTATCATTTGACCTGAAGTACTTGAATGTGAAGTGTACAAACCCAAAGTTGAACAGTGCTTGTTTAGAAAAGTGCCATAATATCTCTTATGTCTCCCAATATCATTCATTTTGGCAAGTACCAGATGATAAGGCAGTTTCCCAAAATATCTATAATCCTTTTATTTATTAGTTTTATTGATGTGTTTCATTTCTATATTAGAAACATTTGCAGATTACCTCAACTCCAAAAGGATTGTCATGTAAAAAAGTAAAACAATTAGCAAAATTAATGACAATGATCTCATCGAGAACAACATTTCACATCTGTAGCATTACTCCCAACTCTCTGTTTTTAATTGTTTTATTACCAAAAATCTATTTTCTCTCCCTTCCACCCCCAAACTCATTGGAAAAAAAAAGAATGAAAAACAAATTCCTTGCACTAAATATGCATAGTCAAGCAAAACATTTTCTCCGATTGTCTGCATACAGAAATGTGTTTCTCAGTCTACCACCTCTCTGTCAGAAAGTGGGTAATATTTCCTCACTGGTCCTCTGGAATCATGAATGGTCATTGTATTGATCATAATTTTTACAGCTTTCAAAATTGTTTGTATTTACAATGTTGTTGTTATTGCATGAGATATACCAGAACTTATTCAACCACCCTTCAACTGATTGACATTTCTTTAGTTTCTGGTTTGGGCCATCAAAAACACTGATGTAAATATTGTTCCACACATAGGACCTTGTCTTATTTCTTTTCTCTCTTTTGGATAAAGATAGGTCTACCAGTGGTATAGCTGGCTCAAAAGGCACACATGTTTGGAAACTTCTGCATATAATTCTAAATGCTTTCCAGAATGATTGTACCCATTCGCAGGTCCACCAACAGTATATCATGGGACCTATTTTCCCATAGACCCTACAGCATTTGTCATTTTCCATCTTTGTCAATCTGACAAATTTGAAGTAGAATCTCAGAATCACTTTAATTCACATTTCTTTACATGGTACTGATTTGGGGCATCCTGCTGGATTTCACTGAGAGAGGGAAAAGGTAGGGTTAGAGGGAAGGGATGGGCTGGTTGTAGAAGTGCTTTAACAATAAAATCAGTAATAAAACAAAATCTAATGCACATTTCTGTTTCAGGGGGAGGGAACAAAAATTTATTAAACATCTACTATATGCCAGGCAGTATGCTAAGCACTTTGAAATAGAAATAAACAGACTTTTCCTTAAAATGATACATAGTATGTCTGAAACCAAGAACTATTTTATATATAACAGATAAATGAGAATCCTTTCCAATAAAATCAGAGGTGAAACCAGGATGTCCATTGTCACCACTTCTATTTGACACAGTACTTGAAATGCTGTGTATCTCAATAAGACGAGGGAAAAATATTGAAGGAAAAAGCATAGGTAAAGAAGAAGCAAAATTATCACTTTTTCAATGATATGATGGTTTACTTATCATCATAGAAAATTTTTATAATTTTCAAAAATTGAATTTGTCTAATTATCATTTCTATTGTCTCTAATTTTTAAAAATTGAAATATCCTTTTGATACTTGTGACAGATATTTAACATTCCGAACACACTGCTAGGTTCAAGGGAGCTAGGGCCTTCTCTTCTTCACAAAGGATCCATCGCAGATCTAGATCCACAAATTGATGACTAGATTCAGTCTTGGGGAGCCCGACCACCTAAAAGAAGGAATCAGACTTTGTTGCCTTACTTTTTTAATAACTCCCCAGTACTGCAGGGAAAATTACTTAAAGCTTTGATTTGGGCTCATGTTCAGGGTCTTAGGAAACTTACAGGTGGAAGTAGAAAGGAATTAAATATGAATATAAATCAGATATAGGACAGCTATTTCCTTCCTCTACATGAAAAAATGCTTGTAAAACACACAAAGACTCACAACATGTGTTTATGAAGACTTGAAACATGAAACTCTAATCTATAACTACTATTATAATCTTTCAGAAGGTTGAAACTGAAGCATCAGAACATGGAACAGTTTGTAGCACTGCTGAATAGGCATTTTCATTTCACATTGACCCTTAGACTGAAAAATTCCTTCCCTTATCTTCTTGGCAAATCAGGTAGGGTTGGATTGAGGATCCAGGATCCCTAGACTTCTCAAAATCACAAAGCAGTCTCCAAGATTGAATGTGGTGATCTTAGGATTGGTTTTGGTCACATATACTCAGGAAAGAAACATAACTCAGAATAAGCATCAAAGGCTCTGAGATCCAGTCCCAGGATAATTCAGGTAGGACATGAACTTGAGCTGCCAGGTTCTCACAGATACCATAAGGCCAAAGTAGGGGAAGTGTACCACCCCACTCCACCATCCTTCTAAGGAAAGCTTGAATAGGACTGACATGATTTACAGATGGGAAGAGGAGACTACATTTACTCCTTTTTAAAAGTCCACTGAGTCCGTGACTCCTTTCATCATCTCAAAGCATGAAACTCTATTAGCATTGAGGCCTGTGTGTTCATGAAGTCCCCAGAACTTTCCAAGAAAGCTCTGGCACATCCTCCACGGAATGGACCCTAAAAACTCATTTCCACACATGATTCATGAGGTATAATCTCTGCAACAGATAAATACATAACCAGTTTGAAGAGAAAAATCTCCTGGAGGAGCTGAAACTAATATAAGTAAAGACAATAGAGAAAGTTTTAGTAGTGGAAATGCAAAAGTACAAAGCAAAAGAAAAACGTAAATCCAGAAGATGTGCTCCACTCTATATGTCATTAGGATTCAAAATTACTGTTTTGATGAAGACAAAAGACCACTATGTTTGCTTTATAGAAAAACTTTAGCTGCAAATAACACTGCAAATGACACAATAATTTGAAATATTTTAAGTCTACTTGTGTGACAACAATGTTGCTAGCAACTGCTGTGGAGGTTAAAGACCAATAACAAGACCAACAACAAGAACATGCAGGAGGACTGCTAGCACAGGCTCTTTGATCTGCTTTTCTAAGGAAAACAACTTTAAGGGGTTAACAATCTCAGTTTAATTAAACATACATATATCATTCACTTAGTTCAGGGGAAAAAGTCAGCACCCTGAACTTCAGAGCAAATACAAACAGAAACTACAAACAGATCAACAGACAGGCTTTGTCTGATCAAGATATCATATATAGAGTTAACAAAAAGAGAAGCACCAACATCTGGGTTTTCAAAGCTGGGGGGCTCTTGACAACGGCTACCCAGAGTCTCAGCTGGTCAAAACACATGACACTCTTCCAGTAAGTGAGAGCCCCAAAACAAAAGGCCAACCTCAGATCTTATATACCCTTCTCAGGGTCAGAGGGCATCACAACCATGAGACTCAAACCTATGTGAACTAGGCTTTCTTGTTTCTTAAGCAGGTCAAAGACTCTTGATTCAATCAAGGAAACAAAAGACAACACTTTGCTTGCCATTACATTTGAAAGGCAAGACTCATCAAAGGTACTTGATTACCTTAGCATTCTAAAAGGGAAAACAAAAAAGTCCCACCCTAATTACATTGCAACTTGTAGAAGGGACTATTAGATGATGCAGTGGATAGAGTGCCAGGCCTGGAGGCATAAAGACTAATCTTCCTAAGACACTTACTAGTGATGTGATTCTGGGCAAGTCACTTAATCCTCTTTGCCTCAGCTTTCTCATCTGTAAAATGAGTTGGACAAGGAAATGGCAAACCACTCCAGTATCTTTGCCTGGGAAACCCCAAATGGGGTCACAAAGAGTTGGACAGACTGAAAACTTGCAGAATATATTGACAAGCAAGATAGAAGTTTTTCTGGAAAAATTAGATATAAGTGAAACTAATTACAAGAAAAAACAAACTTAAGGAAAACACACTGAAACATCAAAAGGATTGCTTACACATCATATGAGGTTAACTGCAAAACAAATAAGTATAAAAGTTTCATTTTGTAGGAGAAATATTTATTCAACAATTGGTCTGGTTCAAACAATGTTCAGAGAATCCTATGCAAAGAAGCTTCGAACAATTCCAGTTGCAGATATTATGTTGAGGACAATTGTCCGTATGTCTGAAGATCTTTGCAAACAATTATATGACAAACTAAAATATGCCCATTTGATTACATATACACAATATATTGGTGAAACTGACAGTGAAGGTTTGGTACTTTGCCTACTGATGGCAATGCCTCAGAAGATAAATTTTTAATATAATTGACAGGTTTCTAATGAGAATAAAAGAATGTGGGAGAATTGTATCAGATTCTGCACCAACAGAGCTCAATCTGTATCAGGATGAAATACAGCAAACATATTCTGCCCCCTCATGCAATTTGTGCAGATTACATAATCAGAGACAATCACTTGTATACTACATATTATATATAAAAAGATTAGTGAGAAGCTGCATACAGTTTTTCAAGTTGTTTCAAAAGTAATCAACTTTATTAAAAAATAGTTCATGAAAAATATCTCTTTGCAGAGTTGTGCGATGATATGGGGATAGAGCATAAAATATTTCTATGTTATTGTGAACATTCTGACTTTCTTTTGCAAAAGTACTTCAAAGATGTTTAAGTGCAAAGAAGAATTGCCATTTGTCTTAGTGATAATAACAGAAGGGAAACAAATGCATTCTATGTCAATAATTTTTCTTGCTGAAACTTTTTATGTTTGGGAGATATTTTTGAAAAACTCTAGCCTCAAATTCATGCTCTGATCTATAAAGATAAAGTGACATTTATAAAAAAAAGTTTGAGCTAGAGATTAATATTTTCTATGCTTCCCAATCTAAAATAAACCTGTCCAACAAATGAAATAGAATGGTGATTATTAAACAATCAGTTATACATTAATTAGTTATCATTAAGCAAGTATTTATCAATTATTAATTATCAAAAGGGGGTTTTGTTTTAATTGTTATAAAGACAACATATCCCACTCAATTAATGGTTAAAAAGGAATTATGAGTGGCAACATAATCAGAGATACCACATAATAAGAAAGTATACCAAAAAAATAAGCCCACCTATCACAGTAATAATGAGAATTTATTACAGTCATTTTATATTATAAACATAAAAACTATAAATAATTTTATCAATAAAAAAGTCTATGCACATTAATGTTATCTTTATTCTATGTTTAAGATTTGTGTTGTTATAAAAAGTATAACATTATTTAAATAAATATGAGATAAAATTATTAGCATAACTGTTTTATGAAATGTGTTGGGGGCATGCCTTTTTTTTAAAAGGAGGGGCATTGATATATGAACTTTGGAAGCCACTGCCTTTGCATGGGTGAAATTGGCAGAGCACTGTGATTGTGATTCATTATGAGTCTAACATTGTACTCTGGGAAAAGTAGTCATCAAGGTCATTAGCCATAACAGTGGGTTACTAAAGGAGGTTTATAGCCACCTACTCTGATTAGGAACCAAAGGATCTCAGAGAAACAAATAAAAAGAACAGCTCCTGATCTATTTGCCTGGGATTGTACTGCTTGAAAGTGAAAGTTGACATAAGGCATGGGCCATGCCATGTCTTCTTGGAACCTACCCTCAAGTATATTGTGATAACTATTACTCTGGAGTGTAATTATCAGAAAATATGAGTTGTCCTTTTTATATGGAAATTATCCTAAATTAGAAAGATGAAGTATTATAGTTTGTTTTTTTTTTCTCTTAAAGACCCATTTGACCTAAAGATTCTATAATAATAGTTATCCTTAACATTTGCAAGCCTTTATCTTAGGGCTTTTGTCCTCATACATTTATTTGGAAACATGCAAAAACAAAACCTACCTACTACACATTTCCTCCAAGTTCAAAAAAATGGCAACCCATTATGTTTCTCTTAATGGAAATGTGGTTGTTGAAACAAGTATTAATTTTCTGGTTGAATTTTCTGCACCGTCTCAATACTGAAATGGTAAAAACAGAAATCAGAATGCAGTGAAGTCTAAGCCACCAAAACCATATGAGTCCCAAGTAAGATGAGCCTCAATAAACTAAAGTAGTTTTTTGAAATAAAATAAAGAATTGGCAGTACTATCTATTTGGCCTTCAATGATGATAATAGCTAACATTTATACATTATATTAAGGTTTGCAAAGCGCTTTGTATTTTATCATTTTATTCTCACAACTCTGAAAGACAGGTACTATTATTATCCCCCTTTTATATGCACGGGTTAAGCACACCTAACTAGAAAGTATCTGAGGTCAAATCTGAACTCAGGACTTCCTCATCCCAGGTCCAGTGCTCTTGCCTAGATAAATATTTGTAGTTTCTGCTGTTTAGTTAACTGACCTGATTTAGCTGAAAGTCAGTATGTTGAATGAGTGAGCAGAGTATGTCTCCCATAAAGAAAATAAATGACCTATTCCCAAAGTTCATTTTATTTCAAGTTTAAACACATAAACATTAAAGCATCTTTTTTGAAAAACATGTGTATTTTGATAATCAGAACTGTCACTAAAATTATTAATGCTTCCCTTAAAATACTACGTAGAATCATAGCATCTCAGAGTGGAAAGGGAACTCACAGACCATCAAATTTAATTCCTATCTGAAAAAAAATATTCCTTTTACAACTTTCCAGAAAAAAAAATGATTTTGGCTGATTTTAAAAGGGGCATTTTAAGGGGAGAATAAATAATACTCCAAAGAGTTGTGTTTTCTTTCTAAATTTCATATGCATGAATTTAGAGGAATTCTAAATTTGTTTTAGGAATTTGTTTTAAAAAAGAATTTAAGGGGGATGGAGCCAAGATGGTGGCTGGAAAGCAGGGACTCACTTAAGCTCACCCCCAAATCCCTCCAAACACCTATAAAAATGGCTCTGAACAAATTCTAGAGCTGCAGAATCCACGAAATAGCAGAGGGAAGCAGATCTCCAGCCCAGGACAGCCCGGATAGTTGCTGGGAAGGGTCTATCACACTGTGCTGAGAGCCAAGAGCAACCCAGTGTGGGCTGTGCCAGACCTGGAGTCCCATGGGCAGAGCAAGCCTCAGGGCCATGAAACACTGAGCTGTGGCAGTTACCAGACTTTTCAACCCACAAACGCCAAAGACCACAGAACAGATTAGTGGGAAAACTGCTGAATTGGGTTGAGAGCAGCCTGGCCCCAGCCCTGCAGGTGGCAGAGGTGGTGCAGTGGTGGTGGCAGCAGCAGCAGGAAGCTCCAGTGTCAGTTAGTGACTTTATGAGAAATCAAGAAATTATAAAACAGAATCAAAGGAATGAAAAAATGGAAGACAATGTGAAATATCTCATTGGAAAAACCACTGACCTGGAGAATAGATCTAGGAGAGATAATTTTAAAATTATTGGACTACCTGAAAGCCATGATCAAAAAAAGAGCCTAGACATCATCTTTCAAGAAATTATCAAGGAAAACTGCCCTGATATTCTATAACTAGAGGGTAAAATAGAAATTGAAAGAATCCACCAATCACCTCTTGAAAAACATCCCAAAAAGAAAACTCCTAGGAATATTGAACATGTTCATCAAATCCAATGCCTTCTTCATTTCTTGAAGGAAACATTCATTGAATAAGCATGAAGCTACTTAAAATTCCATACTTTTGTCTTCTTTCATTTCTTTATTCCTACACAATATTTCTGAATATAATTATTAACATCCTGATGCATCAGATACCATTATTCTCAATGGTTTCTTATGCTCTTCACAAGTAATACAAAGTCACACAGTCAACATTCACATGAAATGTTGGCCCTTGTTTCCTTTTATTGATATAAATCACTTCTTAGAGAACTTGAAAACTGTTCTGCTTTTGATTTTGTTATTTTTCAGTACACATACAGTGAGCATATTAGTCTGATTATGATCATGGTGTTGGCATTTGTTGATCTTCAGGAAACTATCATATATTGAAGGAAATTAAATCACTCTTTGTAAACATTCTGGGAATTGGGTGACTCATAAAACCCTCCACTACCACCCTTTCTGCCACTCTACCAATATCATTCAGCAGAGGGACCCATAGCAAACTGGGGACCATCTTGTGGTTTGGATCATTTCATGGGTTCGCATGGCCAAAAAATTCATCATCTAGTGGTCAAACTTTCAGGCAATGAACCTCTTGGCATTTTGTTAAGCTGATCTTCAGATAATAGATATGGTCTATTGTCTGGTTTGGCTGGAAGGTCTTGCCTATACCTATGTCACTCTACTCACACAGCCTTTAAGAACATAATCACCTCCCTAACATCAGAAAATAACATTAGAGGTAGGAAGTCATCATAGAGAGATTATATTCCTTAAAATATTATCTTGTATAATACATATCATTAACATCAACAACAATGAGGTCAGTGAAGAAAAAAAGAGGGAAGCAAGTAATTTCTTTAAGGCATTTCAAAACCCAGAGCTATCCTACTAAGAAATGTGAGTAATGTTGGTTATAAAGTACAATAATCCATTTATCAAAAAAGGCACCAATTTTCAGCTGGTATACTCATAGGAGATGCAATGAACGTGTCTGTATGTATTAATAATGGGCAATTTTGCATTTGTCAAAGTAAGAATTATGGTAGTAAAATATATACTTCCACTTCAAATCTTTTTTTGATCTTATATTACTAAATTAATGTAATTATCACTGCCACCACCCTGGAATGCTATTTAATATGTTATTGGCAAAATGTTAAAGTTGCTAAATTAATATCACAAAATGTGGAATTCTCATATAACTCCTTAACCAAACTTCCCAAGAGAATCCAAAGATATATTTGAAAAGCATGGGTATTAGTGTTAAACAATAAATTTACTTTTTCATTTTTTTTATTGCCTTAACTTATAAATACATTGGTCCAGAAGAAACATGTAAAACATATCTAATCCATCCTCCACATTTACCCAGATACTCAAGTGGATTTATGTGATATCAACAATTTGAGAATTTCCTCCAATCACACAAACTGTAATCCATCCATAGCTACCCATTTTCTGTAACTTTGTCCATGTCCTCCAAAAGTTTGCCACAGGAGTCCATCCATGTGTTGGAGACCTTCCTTGCTTTTTCCTTCCATGGTGAAGTAACAATAAAAACACCCTAGCTATCAACCTTGCTACTATCCCTTGATTCCAATCCCTTGCTCTTGACACATGACCAGCCCATCTCTTCCTGCCACACAATTCTCTGACAATGTCCTTTCCACAATGTTCTTCTTTGGAGTTCCTTGCTGCAGTTGTCTTGTGGTCTGCAGTCTCCATTTCCTTTTGTGTGATAGTCATTTTTGGTTCTTATGAGGCAGTGCTGATAGAAGTCTTCCTGTCATATAGCCATATAGTAAAATGGCGGTATTGCAAAAAAATTGCTCTTGTGGGAAGCTGGGGGTTGGTAAAAGAGCTCTGTAATTTCCCAAAGGCCAACTCTTTTCCTTTTCAAGTCTGAGTCCAATTCAATGTCCATCTGTACTATCTCTCCTAGCTATGCATATTTCTGGTCAAACTTTATAGATTATCCATCCAAATGTTGAAATCAGGCCTTCATCCATTTGGTCATTCCCATGTGGACAGCCAGACAAAATTCCTTAAAGTAATTAGAAAGATCCCTTCCAGAAGGCTCTGCAATGTTCTGGGGCTTGATGCAAATAGAACAATGTCATTCACAAATAGGAGCATCCAAAGGACTTCACTTTCCACAGGGAATCCTCTTCAACCTGGACTGTGTGCTGGATCGCCTTCATCACAGCAGTGAATGCTTCTGGCAAGCATAATTCTGTCTTAGGTTTCATTTGATATTTCTTATCAGAGAATCAGTGTTCTGTTGTTACATCCTTCAAGGAATATTGAATGGCTTTTATATAAAATGGACAACATTTTTCCATAAAAAGCTTGTAAGGCAGTTTTGTTCTACTAAATCAATTTTTTTTGCATAAGCAACAATGAGTGCAATGGAATTGTGTTTTCTCTACATCTTTCATTTGATATTGAGCTTGCAGAGATGTAATCCATTGTTTAATATCACTTGTGAAACCTGATTGTTCCCTTTTAATACCTTCATTGAGGATGCCTTCTGTCTGTGTGTAGTTGAACCTCATAAAGATGTTATATAGATGGAAGAATAAAATGTATAGGCCAATAGTTACTGATGTCACTTTTTTTAGTATTAACAAGGCCAAAATTATTTTCAATTCTTTTGGTATCATCCCCTTCAGATACTATATATGTTTGTATGTGTACATAATATATGTATATGTATGTAAAATATATATACATATATATATATATATCCCTCATTGCTTTCACAATTGTACCACCTCTAACACAGACCTCCTCTATATGTACTTGTCCCCATCTTTGTTATCTAATAGAATTTTGGCCTCCTTTAAAGGCACATTGGAGACTACGATGACATGGTTCAAGAGTGGTGGCTCCAGTATCTTTATTGAATAAAATTGTCCATTAAAGTAACTTTTGAAAATCTTTTCTACTTTTCTTTTGTTGCAGTTCTCCTTCTGTTAACATCCTTGAATACCCTTGAAATGCCTTTGGTTAGTTGAATACTTTGCTACTTTTTCTTTAAATTGATTTTGCCCTTCTCTGCTGCTTTCTGGTTTGTGAAACAACACTGCTCATAATCCTCCATAATCACCTTCATAAAATTGCATAGACTAGTTAGTATTTTTACCTAGTGCTGCCTTTGGAAGTCATCTGTCTCTGTCTGGCAATTAAAATAGATATTTGCTAACTAAAAAGCCTTCTGGGCTCTTTTGGTCACTTTGTTGTGGCAATTAATTCATGCTGGCTAACCTTATGAATAAAATTATTATAGTTGATCTCAATGTCACTTCTATTGTCCAGTTCCCATTTTTGATTCTCAGTCACTTGTTTAAATCATTCAGCATTCACTTGTTTAATTGCACTCCATGTCTTTTTTCATTGTTATTCTTTTTTCTTTTTCTTTTTTTTTAAAGAAATTCTGATCTTACCTCTAATGAGTTGATGATCAGACATACACAGACAACTGACTCAGGGATAATTGCTACCTCAGTATCAAGCATCTATATATTTGCCATCCTATACTGACGAGAATTGTTTTTCAAAACCTCTAAAAGCCTCCAAAGATGGTAGCTCACTTATCAGCTCTCAATACCATAAAGTTCTTCCTTTTACCTAAATACTTCATTCCATTTCCTCTTGTTGTACCCTAAGCAAAGACCAGAGACAACTAATCGTCATGTTCTGACCTTTTCATGCCCTTGACACTTATTTTTTTGTATTTCTCTGCTTCAGAATGAATAAATAAATTTTCTTTCATAACTGCATCGTGGACAGTTTCATTTTCTAATCAATTCTCCAACTTGGAAACTCTCTTATGAATCTTATATAATATTTAAGGACCCTGTTATTACAACATTATTATATTAAAGACATAAGAGGTAGTGTGTGGCTCAGGGTATATGGTGCTAAGGAAGACTCTAAGTCCTGCCTTTAGCAAATGCTGGCTGTGTGATCCTGAACAAGTCATTTACCTTCTTGGTGCCCCAAGCAGCTTTTGAAAATGTTATATTGCCCCCAGGCAATGTATAAAAGATTATAAAATGCAGAGCTGTTATTGACCTGCATTAGTAGAAGGAATTTCCTCACATGGAATTCCCTAACCAAATGAAGTCATAGGTCCAGACGAATAATAAAAATCAAAGTAAAAGGTCCTCCATAAGTCTTAAATTCCACATTGTTAATTAATTAATTTAACCAATAATACATCAACAAATGACAGAATTGTGAGGACTGCTTATAGAAGTAGAGGGATCTCTGAAGTCAGTTCAGAATCAAGTCATTGCCGCTGGAAATAACAGATGGGTTATACTTAAGGACCCAGGATCTATTGATCAATGTAGATTATACAAAGGGGCAGCTAGATGGTGTAGTGACTAGAGTACCACACTTGGAGACAGGAACACCTGAGTTTAAATCTGACCTCACACACTTACTAGCTTTGTGAGCCTGAGCAAACCAGTTAAGCCTGTTTGCCTTGGTTTCCTCATCTATGAAATGGGCTGGAGAAGGAAATGGCAAACCACTACAGTATCATTGTGAAGAAAACCCCAAATGGAGTCACAAAGAGTCAGACACAACTGAAAAAATGACTGAAAAAGATTATATAAAGGAACAATAGAAACTGGAAATTGTGCAGTATGTCACTGAAGCCTCTAAAACTCTACCTACCTAAAACTCTACCAAATACCTACAGAGACCTGACCTGGTGACTAGAGTTAAACAGAAATTTAACAGAGCACCTTTAAAAAAAACTAACCAGATATTAAATCCACTTGCTACAAATCTAGACCTTAAAAACCCATGAGAATCAATAAATGACCCATACTGAAACCAGACCATTATCACAAACAGAAATGTAGCTCACAATTGCCCCAGCATAATATTGACCTGTAAAAATTCAAGAAATGCTTTAATTGATTACATCTTAACAGTCATAATCTCCAAATTAAGTAGGAGGAAAAAACATATAAAATATAAAGAAAAACTTTTAAAGTATAGAGATCTAAAAGAAGAAATAAAAATTGCATAAGAGAAATATGAGATACATTTTATTCCCACCATCCTGCCCGCTATTAGAGTTGCCTAAAAGGTATTTTCAAGGAGCCTGCAGAAAAATAGCTTCCATTCTAATAGTTTTATTTAATTACCAAAAATGAACAAACAAAAATACAGCCACTTTAACCATAGAGTATCAAATACAGAAGAACAAAAGCAAGATAATAATTTGTCTCAGGACTGTTTCTTTTTGTTTTTCAGTCATTTCACTCATGTCCAACTCTCTGTGACCCCATCTGGGATTTGCTTGGCAAAGATATTGAGTGGTTTGCCATTTCTTTTTCCAGCTCATTTTACAGATGAGGAAACTGAGGCAAACAGGGTTAAGTGAATTGCCCAAGGTCATGCAGCTAGTAAGTATCTGAGGCCAGATTTGAATTCAGGAAAATGAGTCTTCCTTACTCCAGGCCCAGTGCTCTATCTGCTGCACCACCTACCTTCTCCTAGCTGTTTCTATCTAAATTGTACTAAAAAAAAAAAAAAGAGGTAATAGTGACTCCTAAAAATGTATATGGTCCTTTAAGATGGCAAAGTACTTTATCTGCACAATCTTGTTTGGGCCTCATAACAACCCTAAGGAGTTAAGGTCTTCATGTAAGTCAAGTTCAATCCAAATCTGCGCTACTTTTAGACAGTTATAGATATACCCCCAACAAAGATCAAATGAGAATTCTCCCACAAATTGGGCCTAGGAGGATGTCTCTATTGTAATTTCATAGTTCAATTTCACCTCACTCTAAAATCTTCTCAAAGCATACAGTTGACTAAGGTCACTACCACTATTTTTGTAACCTCAGATTCTGAAATTTGAAACTAGTTGTCTCAGACCAGCTTGCCCTTTTGCCGTATGATGGAGCAGGTCCCTGTAAGGCACTAAACCACAAAACTCTCAACACCCAAAACAAATCAGTATGTGCATTAAACATGCCATAAGGCAGGCACAGGGCATGATTTAATTAGTTGCAGGGCACAGAAGGGGTACGAAACCAAAGATCTTTTCTCCCAACATAGCATCTCTCCAAGAGCACATTTAATTGGTACTCTTCCTGTCACACGTTCATAAGCAGCATAAGTGCATGGGTGCCAAAAATAGAGCTCAGGGTTAGTCTATGCTTAGTGGACTCTGTAACGCTTACACAGAGCTCACTCTTCAATAAACAGAAATGCCTCAGAATTCTGTCACTGCTGACCCTGGCAGAGCAGCAGCTGCTTTGGGGAGGAAAGGGGGAGGGGAGAGAGCAGTTTCAGCAGCACTCATTTCCCTGGCTCAGGCCAGAAGAATTGTTTCTAATATGCACAGAAATTTATTTTTATGACCTTAAAAAGACTCATAATTTTTGAAGTGTGGTTATTAGAGCACTCCATTCTAATGACATAATTGTTTTTACACAATGAAAGTATGATAATATATTTAGACTAACAATATTTGGTGGAAAATCTAGGCCTCTTCTAGAGCCCTTCAGAAAAAAAAATAGTTATCATATAGTTATGTCCAGCTAGGAGAGTCTGTGGCCTTTATTCTGGTTTCAGTTTTTACTTTTTACTAGATGCTTCCAGCAATAATATTTCTCTCTCATCCCATTATTTTTCTCAGGCCCTCATCACCGTTTCTCTTTAGATACGGCTGTGTCAACTTTACAAGTCATAATCACAATCCTCTTTCTGTAGGAATTGACCTAAGTTTTACTTACCCCATCACTGTGTTTGTCTTCTAAACAAGATCCACGATCACTCAAAAGAGTTCCATCTAAGGACCCACAGAGGAAAATCCAAGGAGATGAGTAATTCCTACTGTCCAGACCGTGATATACAGTTGAATGGAACTATAAATTTGGTCTATCAGTATATATGCTTTGAACAAACATGGAAGATGAGCCTAGAATTGAACAGGCCAAAGAAAACAGTTCGGACCATATTTCGAAAAATGCGTAATGCTAACTAACATTTAATAAACAAAACAAGCCCCATTTTTTTAAAATATCAGTATTTTTCTGATGACACTAAATAGCTCCAAATCATAAAATGGGGGTTGGAAAGGTAAGGGATTATGAAGGGGAAAGGAAATAAGCATTTACATAGAACCTACTACGTTTTAGACACCGTGATAAGCACTTTACAAATGTTGGATTATTTGATCCTCAAAACAAATCTTGAGAGGTTGTTGTTGTTATTGGCCCAATTTTACAGTGGAGGAAACTGAGGCAAACAGAGATTAAGTGACTTTCCCAAGGTCACACAATTGGTAAAATCTGAGACTGAATTTGAACAAAGGTCTTTCTGACTCCGGCACTCTATCTATTGTGTCCCCTAACTGTCTGAAGTTCACCCAAACGTCAATGAAAGGACACATGGTGGGACTCTACAGTATATCCCAAAGTATTATCTACCAGATTCAGCATTCAGGATACTATAAATGGCACTCATGACAGGAAAAAGAGATGGACCAAAAGAAGGGACTAATCAATAAACAGCCCTGTAGGGATCCATATAGACCTACTGGAAGACCCCCAGCACAGTGCTGGCTCCCATGGCGGATTTATGAGAGGATGTTATCAAGAGTAAGAAGATGTGAATGGTTCGCCATTCATGCTATTTGAGAGAATACCTTCCTTGGTGAGACCATGGATCCATTAAATATCATACATGAAACCTTGCATATTTAGTTCCATGATAGGAGGCTTTAGGGGAATAAACTCTTTCTTAGAGATCAGCCTCAACTCCTTATTCTGCTGCATACTACCTATGCCACCTTGAACAATTCATTTAACCTCTCTCAATGCCATTTTCCTCATCTGTAAAGTAAGGTTTTATTAGGTAATCTCCAAGATCTTTCCCAGGTCTAAGTCCTAGAATTACCCTATTTTTTAAAGAAAGAACTAAAGATCTACCCCAGAGATTACAAATTATTTTCTTACCTAGGTTTAATCCCTACCCCCTTCCACCTAAGTTGAATAATTTATTGTTTTTACTTCAGCTATTTTTATTTGGATTTTTTTGGTCTTCTGTTTTTGTGCAGATCTGTGATTTCACTGGGGGTGGGGAGCACTTGCTCCACTGAAGCAGACACTTGATTTGCATCTTAGAGTCCAGAGAGTTCCTCGAGGCACTGAAAGGTTTAGTGACATGCTGGTGGTCATATAGCCAGCTTGTGTCAGAGATGACATAAAACCCAGCTCATGCTTTTACTCTGAAGCCAGCTCTCTATCTATGCTTCACCGTCCTCTCTATTTTGTTATTGTTAACTTTATAAAATAAAAACTGCATAGTAACAATATCCTTTGCATGACAAGCCATTTTCTTTCAGCTTTGCTATTGTTCAGTCATATCTGACTCTACATCACCCCAATTGGGATTTTCTTCACAAAGACACAAAGAGGTTTGCCATTTCCTTCTCCAGCTCATTTTATATGTGAAGAAACTGAGGCAAACAGTGACTTGCTCAGGATCACACAGCTAGTGTCTGAGGCCAGATTTTAACTCAGGTCTCCCTGACTCCAAGCCTGGCATTCTACTCACTGCCCCTTTCTTTCAGAAATGAAATGTAAAATTGTGCCTTCTCAGGCTATTTCTAATAATTTAATCACAAGTGCATTTCAGCAAATATTGGTCAAGCCCATACATACATGGCTGTCAGGATGTGAAGAGGAAACATGATACGATCCCTGCCTTCAGGAGGTTTTTATTCTAAATGCAAAGGAGATGTCAAGACAAAGTACTGTGAGAAATTTGATAATGGAGAAGTGGAAGGGGGTGGATCTTCACAGACAAGATGACATCTGAGCTGAGCCTTAAAGGAAAAATAAGGATTTTGATAGTGAAAGATGGGAAAGAAATGCATTCAAAGTATCACAGACAGCCTGGATGAATTCACCAAAATGGCAGAGAACAAGACAAAATCTGAGAATACTCAGTAGTCCAGTTGACCAGAATGTAGAGTATGCCAACTGGAGTAGTGTGAAATAAAATTTGAAAGTTAGGCTGCAACCATGTCATGGAAGTCTTTCAATATCTGGCTAAAGTATATTTTCTCTTCTACTTAATAAGAAGTTGGGGCTTTGGAGCAGAGAAGCAGCAGCATGATCATAGTTGTGCATGATTACTGTATCGTAACGTATATGTAAAGAATAGATTCAGAAAGGGGCAATCAGAATGAAAGCTGTCCTGGGGTAAGGGGAGGGGAGAGATGGAGAGAAAATTTGGAATTCAAAATCTCATGGAAGTGAATGTTGAAAACTGAAAATAAATAAATTTAAAAAGAAAAGAAAAATGAAGAAAAAATAAAAATAAAAAATAAGAAAAAAAAGAATGGATTCAAAAGGGGAGAGACCAAAAGGAGGGATTCCAGTTAGGGGACTTCTTCAGTGCTAGGTGGGAGATAATAAAGGAAAAATATATAATTGGGGTAAAGATTAGAACTAATCTGATTTATCTGGATTGGCTATTAGCAGTGATCATTTTTGCTTGCTTCTGTTTTCATTTCACTAGACATGTAGCTTCATTACAGCTGCATTACTCCAGTAACTGTTTCCCTCCCTGTTCCTTTCTTGCTTTATTCTTTCAGTTCTTGGGTTTCGGAGTTCGAGGAATTCTCCCTGGTATTTCTCAGGAATACCTCACCGACTCTTAAAGAAAAATTGGGAGAGGAACAGATAAGGAAATGTGCTGACAAACAGAACACACCAACAGGAAACAGTGTCAATGAAAGGAAGGGGGAAGGGAAGAACTGAGCTATAAATAGGAATTTTCGTGTGTGAGGCAAGGGAGGTGGAAATGACATGTGAAATGTGGAGAGAAATCATTATGTTATCTCCGGGAAGGTAATGGTCAGACTGAGGCAAGGTATAGGAAAGCACTAGGGTGCCACGTCTTTGGTCTTCACTATCACCACGCCACCAGTGGCTTTCCTCATCTACACTCGTGGTTTGATCTAATTACCCTGGGCAAGGACCAGATCATCATAAGGAGTTTGGAATGCCCTTCCCCCAACAACTAACTTCCCTCAACTTCCCAACTCTCCATTGATGGGATGGAGGGTGTGGGGTTTATCTGCCTTGTTCCTGGTATGTGACAAAGAAAGGGCAGTATCTGTAATAGCACAGTAGTATTCCATCACAATCATATAACAAAACTTGTTCAGCCATTCTTCAACTGACAGGCATCCATGTAATTTCCAGTTCCTTGCCACCACAAAGAGAGTTGCTGTAAATATTTTAGAACATATAGGTTCTTTTCCTTTTTCCTTAATCATCTTTGGAAATAGACCTAGTAGGCATTGTTGGGCCAGAGAATACAAGCAGTTTAATAACTCTTTGGGCATAATTCCAAATTGTTCTCCAAAATGGTTGGATAGGTTCACAGTTCCACCAATATTGAATGTGTTCCAATTTTTCCACATCCCCTCCAACATTTGTCACTTTCCCCTTCAATCATTTTAGTCAATCCAATAGGTTTAAAGTCAGCAGCTTGGCATGTGGGCAAACCAGGTAAGGGAGCCACAGTAGTTTTTATGGACAAGGGAGCTTGTGGTACAGGGGAGGGAATGGTAGAGCCATCAGCAACGTGAAAGATGTCTGTTAGTTTGTGCTCTAACTCCTCAGTCTGCTGGCATCTCTCCCCTGAACTCCAAATTCACCTCTTTCGAGCTGTTATGGTAACCCCCTTTTCCCCAAAGTATCTTGAACAGATTGCTGATACTGTAGCTTTCAAAGCAATTCTGGAACTCTTCTCTTCAGCCTGCATTATATGTTTGGAAATTTAGTAGACAGAAGGAACCCTTTTCTTTCCTAAGATTTGCCAAAAATTAAGGGAAGGGATAGGGACTAAATCTGTGATCTCGTTGCTCATCAGAGAATTCCTGCATGAGGAAACTCTCTACAAATGCAAGTCAGCATCTTTTTGGGAACTTGTTGTCTTAGAGAGTAGCCCAGAGCCTTGAGAGATAAAATTACTTGCCCAGGGTCATGCAACCAGTATGTCAGAGACAGGAAGGAAGGAAACGAGCATTTACCATGTGCCAAGCACCGTGCTAAGCTCTTTAGAAATATCATCTCGTTCGATTCTCACAACAAGCCCAAGAGATAGGGGTTATTGCCTCAGTTGAGGCAACAGTTGAGGAAACTGAATAGACCATGGTTAAGTGACTTTCTCAGAGTCACACAGTAAGTATCTGAGGCTGAATTTGAACTCAGGTCTTCTTGACTTTGAGTGATCTATCTCCTATGCCATGTTGCCTCTACAACAAGGGGGGAAAGTGTTTTATAATGAAAATGGTTTTCATACTTTAAATCTCAGGCCAGTTCACTTGCAAAAGTCTAGCTGATGAAGTGAGTAGGCTTTTAACTTCGGGGCAAAATATTAATGGAAGTTGCCTACATTATGGATGTGATTCTAAGCTCAAGTTTGTTGAGGTTTGGGCTCCTAAAGGCTTTGCTGGGAGATTTATATATAAAGAAGGGAAAGTATATTTTTTGGTTTTTTAATATTATCCTAGAACAGAGTGAAGAAAATCATCCTAAGCATATTCAAAGTCATTGCCGTGGCCAGAGGCCCCACCTAAATTCAACACTTGGTTTAAGAAATAAGATAATATCCATGGTGGTCTGGATATTTTACATATATCAGTGACTAAATGATTTGTGATCCCCTCCTGGGGGTGGCATCTGTGCCACTCTAAATTTCAGCGCCTAGGGATAATTAATCCATGTTTGTCTCGCTCTGTAATGCCAAGCAGAGTGGGACTTTTTGCTGTTTTTTGTTTGAGTTCTTCTCAGCACTAAGGCGCGAGTGCCTTTGATTGAGTCTTGCCTTTGTTTCAATAAAGAGTCTTTGATTGTATTGGGAGTCTTTGATGACCTGCTTAAGTCACAAGAAAGCCTAAGTCATATGAGTTTGAGTCAGTTGGTAGTGAAGCCCTCTGACCCTGAAAAAGGGTATATATACTCTGAGGTTAGCATTTTGTTTGTCACTGGAAGAGTTTCCTGTGATTTGACCAGATGAGCCTCCGAGTAGCTGTTAAGGAGCCCTCCTGACTTTGAAAAACCCAGATGATGAGGCTTCTATCTCTCTGGTAACTATGTATATATTACTGTGGTCAGACAGATAGAAGCCTGTTGGTTGATCTGTGTTATTTTGTTCTGTTTATAATTTCTGCTTGTAATTTCTGTTTGCATTTGTTCAGAGTGCTGACTTTTTTCCCTGAATTAAATGAATGATATATGCATGTTTAATTAAAGTGAGATTGTAAACCCGTTAAAGTTTCTTTCCTTAGAAAAGCAGATCAAAGACCCTGTGCTAGCAGCCCTCCTGTGTGCTGATGTTATTGGTCTTACACGGCAACAGTAACAGCAAGTAGCATTGTTGTTACACACTCTAGTTGCAGCTTTGGAGGGAGGAGGAGAATAAACTAGTATGATTACCAGTAATAGCTAGGTCTAGCTTTGATAACTAAGTCCATATTCATGGATTACATCTTTCCCACCAAGCTATCCCTTTTGCTTAGCTTCTTTTCTCATTTCCAGTTTGATATTTTTATTTTTGTTCTCTGTTCATTTCTCCTTGAAGTGTCATCATTGTCTTAGTTTTAATTGGTCTGAGCCCTGTTCAATGGTCCCATCAAATAATGTCGCCAAATTTGAGTTGTTAAAATCTTCCATAAGATTTCACATTTCCTTATCTATTTTACCCATTATTTTTTCTAGTGTTACTTCTATTTATCATCTAATAGAACAAGTTAATGTAATCCCTGCCTTTCAAAAAAATTCAAAATAATTATCCCTGTGACTTTTCGAACCAAAGCTCAATTTTATGGCCACCTTATTCACTCCCCTATATCTGTTGCCTCTCTTCGTTAGGATGTAAGGTCATCAAGGACAAGGATAGTCTCATTTTTGTATTTGTATCCCATGAAAATAGCATTGTACATGGGTGCTTAATGAATGCTATTTCATTCCTTCATTTACTGAAATCCTAGGAATACTTTTAGTCTAACATATAATTTGCCATCCTATTACATAGCTATGTTTCTAGAGAAAAGATAGCTGAATTACTGTCTTAAGGTATTTAATTTTTTTAATCAGGTGAATACTTGTTTGTTATTCTCTAAGTCCTTGAAGGACAAAAGAAAAAGAAATGGGCTCAATTGAGGCAGGAGAAATCTGGGTCTGACAGAAGGAAGAAAGTCATCACTATTAGGGGAAGGAAATATTAGAACGGGCTAACACTAGAAGATGATCCTACACACTTGGAGATCTTCAGGAAGAAAATGAACAACCATCTTCCTGGATAGTTTAATATTAGGCAGCTAGGTGACAGAAAACTGACCCTAATGTCAGGAAGATCTGGTTTCAAATCTGGCCTCAGACACTTACTAGCTGTGACTCTAGACAAGTCACTTAACCTCCCTCGGCTTTAGTGCCCTCAAATGGAAAATTGGCATAATAATAGCACCTAAAACCACCCAATCAATCGATCAAATAGCATAAAATACTTACTATGTGCCAAGCACCCTGCTAAGTGCTGTGGATTAAGACACAGAGACAGAGAGAGAGGGAGAGAGTCCCTGCCCTCAAAGAGTTTGCAGTCTAATGGGGGAAGGAGAGACAGCATGCAAACAAACATATATAAAGCAAGCTATTATAATAGTAATTAAGGTGGGATTTTTTTACTGTTTTCCTGAGGTAATCAAGTGCCTTTGATTGAGTCCTTTGTTTCAATCAAGAGTCTTTGATTGAACCAAGAGTCTTTGACCTGCTTAAAAAACAAGAAAGCCTAGTTCACATAGGTTTGAGTCACATGGTTGTGACACCTGAAGATGTGTCACATGGTTTTGAGTCGCATGGTTGTGACACCCTTTGACCCTGAACAGGGTATATAAACTCAGAGGTTAGCATTTTGTTTGGGGCTCTCAGTCCCTGCAAGAGTGTCTTGTGATTTGACCAGATGAGACTCTGGGTAGCCATTAAGGAGCCTCCCCCAGGCTCTAAAAACCCAGATGTCCATGCCTCTCTGTCTCTGGTAACTATGTAATTATTTGGTCAGACAGCTAGAGGCCTGTCTGTCAATAACTGTGTGTGTTTGCTCTGTTTATATTGTCTCTGTTTGTAATTTCTGTTTGTATTTGCTCTGAAGTTCAGAGTGCTGGCTAAGTGAATGATATATGTATGTTTGATTAAAGTGAGATTGTTAACCCCTTAAAGTTGCTTTCCATAGAAAAGCAGATCAAAGAACCTGTGCTAGCAGCCCTCCTGTGTGCTGGTGTTGTTGGTCTTACACAGCCACACTAGTGGCAAGCAGCATTGTTGTTACAGCTATGTACAGGATAAATAGGCAAAAATTAACAGAGGGAAGGCACTAGAATCGAGAGGGTTGGAAAAGGCTTCCTATAAGAGATGAGATTTTGGTTGAGACTTAAAGGAATGCTGGGAAATCAGTAGGCAGAGACAAAGAGGGAGAACATTTCAGGCTTGGGAGACACCTAGAGCTGAAAGATGGAGCGTGAGGATAAGATGTGATAATAGAATATGTCCCAAAAGTCTTATTGCAGTTTTAAGCTTTAATACCTTCAAAAGTATGAATGCTAGAAATTCAAGCAAAAAAAATTTGAAAGTTTAATTAAAAGTTTAAAATATTGATATGTTCTTATTAAAATTCAATATAACCACCATCTTATGCTGTCATCACATTTTTTTAATTTTGTAAAAATTTGCATCCTCTGTTGCTCAGTAACTAAAAGGATTGCATTTATATTTTGATGTATACATGACATTTTTCATGCGACTCCACCAAAAAAAAAAGCCTAATAGGGCTAGATCAGGTGACAAAGGTAGCCAAGCAAGAGGTCCTTCTCTGCCAACCCACCAATCAGAGAAAGTGTTGTCCAGAAACTGTTTTCAGGCAATGCATAATATAACAGGGTGTCCTGTCTTATTAAAATTTTAAATGCATTATTCAAATTCACAAAACTAAATATGTGTAAAAGAAATTTAAATAAACTTTCAAATGATATTTTTTGTAAATTTATATTCCTGAAGTAATTAAAGCTTAAAACTACACTAAGACTTTTGGGGACATGCCATAATTGTAAAATGCTTTGCAAACTTTAAAATGCTATGTAAATGCTAGCTATTATTATTATTGTTATCATTATTACACTAAAGGCAAAAGGATAGATGAGATGACCTTTTGAGGTTCCTTCCAGCTCAATTATTCTCTTTTCCTGGGAATAACTATCCATATTGTGGGCTTGCCCAAATAGTTTTCAACTAGCACTAGACCTTTGGGCTTCTGCCATCCCAAGCAAATTGTCATATCCTTAATCCAGAGGGCCAGAATAACTTTCCTCACTGCTTCTTGAGCTAGGCAGTGCAAGTATTATGATCCACATTTACAGGTGAAGAAACTGAGGCTCAGAAAAGTTAAGTGACTTATTCATGACTGTAAAGATGATGTCACAGCCAAGACCCAGATCCATGTCATAGCTTCAAAGAATCTTATGACTTTAGAGCCAGAAGGAGTCTTCAGTGCTCTGACTCCAAGACCAGAGCTCTTTCTATTACATCATACATTCTTCCCTCCACATATTTTTTTTTCTTTCTGATACTCAGAGGCCTTTCTACTCACAAGGGCTTTACATCTGAGAAACCTGAATAAGAAAAAAAATGAAACCCAAACAACATTATTTTCCCAGAACTCATTTGCCAATCCAAAATAACCACAATGAAACCAGAGCATGGGAAAGAGTATTTTAGTGAGCTTGGTAAGTGTACAGCAAAGAAAATGTGTAAATTATTTATCTTTGATTAAAGTGCCTACTATATGAGGAAGTTTTCCAGGATATATGGGTAACTATACAGCTGAGGCACTTTTAGCCAAATGCATGTGTTTCTTAAGGGCATGGTCTCTGCAACTAGAGTGATTAAGTAAATCAGTTTGATTTTTGAAACATCTTGTAAACAAATTCCAGGCAAGAGTGACCTACTTCTCAAGGCCAAAAACAACATTTAAAGAGGATGATATCATCAGGAGGGTACCAAATCCCCAGGTGTTATGTCATTTTTGGTTCTTAAAGTCTGATCATCATTTCTACAGCAAGTAAGGAAGGGAAAAGGAATAAACATTTATTTGGCACCTATTAAATTCCAGGCACTGTGCTCAGCTCTTTTCACAGACAACTCATTTTTGGTTATGCAATATACCAAGAAGTCTTACAAAGTACTCAAATGATTTTGTGATGAATTAATTGATGCATTCCAACCTGCTTTTCAGAATGTATTTAGATGTAGCTCTTTCCTTTGGCTTTGTCTTTGTCTGATATGTTTGGCAGAAATAGGATTTTAGTACATGTTTTGTACTTTAAGAAGATATTTGCCATGATGATCCCGTTCATGCTTCAAAATCTAGAGAGCTCTTATCAAAGCTATCCTTCTTATGATGAAGCACAATGAAGCAGCCCCATCTAAAGTGGTGTCAGGAGAAACAAATACAGGCCTATATACAAATAGCTAAAAATTCATGAGATATGCAGATAACCATATAACTTCTTTGCAGCCTATAGACTTAGAAAGCTATCTAGAGCACTAAGAAGGCAGTTGACTTGCCCAGGGTCATATACCCTGTATGAGTCAGAGGCAGTACTTGAATCCAGATCTTCCTTGCCATAAGGCCAACTCTTATAGCCACTCTGTTGCACTGCCTCTCCTATATGACTATATACATACATGCATATGTGTAAATACCCTAAAATATATCTTTATTTATTAGATGATACTGAATTTGGGTAACTCTTTTTTAATGCCTTGAATGGAAACATTTCATCCATTAACATAATCAATACATAAAGATTTTTTACATATAAGTAGATTGGTGCAGAATGTAGACAATAGGCTTTTGGGCTTAAAGTTAGGAAGACCTGGATTCAAAACCTGCTTTTGACACTTGTTAGCTGTATGACCCTGGTCAGGTCATTAAATCTTAATTTGCCTTAGGTGACTCTCTGAAACAAGAGTTCTCAAAGTAGAGGGTCTATAAACTTGTAATTTTTTTGTATACTTTGGTAACTGTATTTCAATGTGATTGGTAGATCACATATCACGTATGATCATATAGATCACATATCAATGTGTTTCCTATATGTTTTATGTATTTATAAATTCTGTTTTCTGAGTAAGGGTGCCTAGACTTCCCCAGACTGCCAAAGTGGTCATGCGCGTGCACACATACACACACACACACACACACACACACACACACACACACACGCACACAGTTAAGAATCTCTGCTCAAGGACTCATCTACTAAGTAATGGAGAGGCTGTGATCTGAGTTCGTAGAAGGAGTTGCAACACCAGGAGTTGCCCACACTCATGAAATCTCACATTCTTCACTTACAAAATCTCTCATTCTCTGCCCTCCTCCCACCATACCTCTCTCACACATTCTCCTAAATGGCCTGGCAAAATCTAACTTATTGAGAGGCTGGCACTTCCAGGAACCATTTGAAATGATATAATTAACTTGAACAGAAGTCTTTTTCCAGGAAACCTACTAGTGTGAACCAGCTGGAAGAGTTTAGCTCAATGAATGACTTTTTAAGGACATTCTTTCCAAAATCCCTATGTGGTATGAAATGTTTTCTAATAGCCAATAAGGAAAAAAAAACAACTTATTTCCCTGGAGTGGAGCCAGAATTCATTCCCCATGAAAACTGGCTGGTGAAAACATTTTTAAGTGAATTGTGTTGGACTTAATTAAAAAGTAAACAAAAGAACATTTTTAGATGAAGTAACTTTAAAAGTTTTATGGCATGCAAGCCAAGAACTCGAAAGATAAGGAAGAACCCAGAGGAAGTCTTGTCTAATTCCCATTTTAACAAAGAACTTGACTCCAGGGATAGGCAAGGTCTTGGAAGATCAAAGTGCATGATGACGGAAGGAAGGAAGGAAGGAAGGAAGGAAGGAAGGAAGGAAGGAAGGAAGGAAGAAAGAAAGGGAGGAAGGGAGGGAGGAAGGAAAGGAGGGAGGAAGGGAGAAATGGAGGGAAGGACTCTGCTTCAAACTGTCAAAAGCCAAAAGATACTGCATAAAACTTCCTCAAAATTTAGTGAGGAAATTTACTCCTCCATTATTCACATTAATATCTATAATAAAAACATTTGACCTACCAACGAAATTCTTCCTGTAAGAAAAGACCAAAAGACTGGTCTGTCCAAATAGGAAACTTTAAGGGGCAGGGCCAAGATGGCAGCTGGAAAGCAGGGACTTGCTTAAACTCTCCCCCAGGTCCCTCCAACCACCTGTAAAATATGGCTCTGAGCAAATTATAGAGCTGTGGAACCCACAAAATAGCAGAAGGAAGCAGAGTTCCAACCCAGGACAGCTGGGAAGGGCCTATCACGTGGAGCTGGGAGCAGAGGGGAGCAGAGCCCAGCATGGGCTGCACCAGAACCAACCAGACCAGAAGCTGGTCAGAACAGGCCATAGGGCCCTGAACTATTGAGCTGTGGCAGTTACCAGACGTCTCAACCCACAAACACCAAAGACAACAGAGCAGGTTAGTGAAAAAACTGCTGGATCAGAGTGAGAGGAGTATACTGTTGGTCCCAGCCCTGGGGCAGCAAAGGTGGTACAGCTCTGCAGCTGCTTCCAGAGCTCCACCTGTGATTTCTTCTGGCCCTAGACCCACCTGATGGGAGGAATTAAGCGGTGGATCAGAGAGGGAGTGCAGAGCCTGCTTTGCCCTGTTTGGATCTGGTTCACAGTCATGGGTGGCAGTTCTTTATTTTTTATTTAATTTATTTAATATATTTACTTTTCAGCATTGATTTTCGCAAGACTTTGAATTATGAATTTTCTCCCCATTTCTACCCTCCCCCCCACTCCAAGATGGCATATATTCTGGTTGCCCCATTCTCCACTCAACCCTCCCTTCTGTCACCCCACTCCCCTGCCATCTCCCTTTCCCTTCTTCTCTTGTAGGGCAAGATAAATTTCTACGCCCCAATGCCTGTGTATCTTATTTCCTAGTTGCATGTGAAAACTTTTTTTTGTTTTGTTTTTGAATGTCTGTTTTTAAAACTTTGAGTTCCAAATTCTCTCTGCTCTTCCCTCCCCTCCCACCATCCCTAAGAAGGCAAGCAATTCAACATAGGCCACATGCGTATCATTATGTAAAACCCTTCCACAATACTCATGTTGTGAAAGATTAACTATGTTTTGCTCCTTCCTAACCTATCCCCCTTTATTGAATTTTCTCCTTTGACCCTGTCCCTTTTTGAAAGTGTTTGTTTTTTATTACCTCCTCCCCCTGTCTGCCCTCCCTTCTATTGTCTCTCCTTTTTTATCTTCTTCCTCCTTCTTTCCTGTGGGTAAGATAACCAATTGAATGTGTATGGTATTCCCTTCTCAGTTCAAATCCGATGAGAGCAGATTTACTCATTCTTCCTCACCTGCCCCCCCTTCCCTTCCTACAGAACCACTTTTTCTTGCCACTTTTACACAAGATAATTTACCCCATTCTATCCCTCCCTTTCTCCCTCTCTCAATATATTCCTCTCTTATCCCTTAATTTGATTTTATTTTTTTTAGATATCATCCCTTCATATTCAACTCACCCTGTGCCCTCTGTCTATATATATATATATATATATACACATATATATATATATATATATATATATATATATATATATACACATACACAGACACACATATGTATATGTATACATACACACATATATATGAATATTCCTTTCAGCTACTGTGATACTGAGGTCTCGTGAATCATACACATCATCTTTCCACGTAGGAATGTAAACAAAACAGTTCAACTTTAGTAAGTCCCTTACTATTTCTCTTTCTTGTTTACCTTTTCATGCTACCTGAAAGCCATGATCAAAAAAGAGCCTAGATATCTTCTTGCAAGAAGTTATCAAGGAAAACTGCCCTGATATTCTAGAGCCAGAGGGCAAAATAGAAATTGAAAGAATCTGCCGACCACCTCCTGAAATAGATCCCAAAAACAAAACTCCTAGGAATATTGTCACCAAATTCCAGAACACCCAGGTCAAGGAGAAAATACTGCAAGCAGCCAGAAAGAAACAATTTGAGTATTGTGGAAACAAAATCAGGATAACACAAGATCTAGCAGCTTCTACATTAAGGGATCAAAGGGCCTGGAATATGATATTCTGTAGGTCAAAGGATCTAGGATTAAAACCAAGAATCACCTACCCAGCAAAACTGAGTATCATGCTCCAAGGTAAAATGTGGATTTTCAATGAAATAGAGGACTTTCAAGCTTTCTTAGTGAAAAGACCAGAGTTGAAGAGAAAATTTGACTTTCAAATACAAGAATCAAGAGAAGCATGAAAATGTAAACAAGAAAGAGAATTCATAAGGGACTTACTAAAGTTGAACTGTTTTGTTTACATTCGTACATGGAAAGGTGATGTGTATAATTCATGAGACCTTTCTCAGTATTAGGGTAGCTGAAGGGAATATACATATATATAGACAAAGGGCACAGGGTGAGTTGAATAGGAAGGGATGATATCTAAAAAAGAGAAAATAAATGGATGAGAGAAATATATTGAGAGAGGGAGAAAGGGAGAGATAGAATGGGGTAAATTATCTCACATAAAAGTGGCAAGAAAAAGCAGTTCATTGGAAGGGAAGAGGGGGAAGTGAGGGGGAATGAATGAATCTTGCTCTTATCAGATTAAACCTGAGGAGGGAATAACATACACACTCAATTGGGTATCTTACCCCATAGGAAAGTAGGGGGAAGGGGATAAAAAGGGGGGATGATAGAAGGGAGGGCAAATAGGGGGAAGAAGTATTCAAAAGCAAACACTTTTGAAAAGGGACAGGGTCAAGGGAGAAAATTGAATAAAGGGGGACAGGACAGTATGGAGGGAAATATAGTTAGTCTTTCACAACATGAGTATTATGGAAGTGTTTTACATAATGATACATGTGTGGCCTATGTTGAATTGCTTGCCTTCTTAGGGAGGGGCAGGTGGGGAGGGAAGAGGGGAGAGAATTTGGAACTCAAAGTTTTAAAAGTAGACGCTCAAATAGAAGTTGTTTTTGCATGCACCTGGGAAATAAGATATACAGGCAATGGGGCACAGAAATCTAACTTGCCCTACAAGAAAGTAAGGCTAAAGGGGATGGAGGGGGGAGTGGGGTGACAGAAGGGAGGGCTGACTGGGGAATGGGCCAATCAGAATATATGCCATCTTGGATTGGAGTGGGGGGAGGGTATACATGGAGAGAGAATTTGTAACTCAAAATCTTGTGGAAATCAATGCTGAAAACTAAAAAATATTAAATAATAAAATATGGAATTCAAATAGGAAACTTAAGATAGAGAATTGCAGCCTTAAGTGTCTTCTAAGGCTTCTTTCTCATGTTTTGTAAGGTAAGATATACTCGGTAAGTATAAAAGCTTCCTGCAGGGCCAGACCTAGGTGACTCTGTGAAATGGATGTTTTTTCTTCCGTTACTAAACAGCTGGCCAGTGGTAATGAGAGTCTGAGAAAATCAATTAATTTCTTTATGTAGGATATGTACTTTTCCTGTGACATCTCTGTAATTGACCAAATTGAAAAAGAAAAGTTTATTTAAAGCTAAAACTTTTGAAAGTTTTGTTGAAACTTTTTAAATAAAAAAGCAAATCTTAAGAAAAAAACTTTAAGTGTTAGCTTTCAATCAATCAACAAGTATTTCTAAAATGCTTAATGGTACTGTTCTAGACACTAGGAATACAGATACAAATAATGAAACAATCCCTACTCATAAGGAGTCTATATTCACCAATTCAAGAATTGTAGTTCAGAGTGCAAGTTGCTTGAGAGGAAACACTATTTTGTTTATCTCCAAATTTCTAGCACAATATATTGTACCTTAATGCTTAATTGGTTGTTGTCCTTCCTGCTTAAAGAGGGCCAAAAAAACATCATTATGTTGGGATCGAGGTACAGTGTCACTGACTTTGACTGATCAAACCAATATGAGCTCAGCAAGCTCTACCACAGATCTGTCGCAAATAGTACATATGAGCATTTGAAATAGAGATGTCTCTAAATTTGCTCATCTTATGTTTCATTTGAGCTACTGTAATTCTGCTTTGCTCATAAAGCACAGTGTCTTTTTTGATGCAGGCACACCATGCTGGGAGGTCCAGTACTAGTGTCTCCCATGTCTTTAATGCTTAATAAACACTTATTGAAGAAATAAATAATTTTCACTTTAAAGTCATTTTAAAACACTGGTGTTTTCATAAATTAACTTTTGTTTCCAGAAATACCAGGTCAATTTAATAGGATCATTGTTTATAGGCAACATGTTTTTAAAAAATTCTCACTACTACAGTTATAACTAACAGTTGTAACATCTAACTAGCTCCTCAAAGGGGTCTCTTAATTTCTTCAAAGTGTTTTATTCAAAAAAGTGTTCTTTTATGGTTTTAAACCCCAGGATTATTCCATTATCTAAAAAAATTATAAAGTTATCTATTATAGTTCCAAAGCTATGGATTGAAGTTATGGGAGAAAAATATTGATTTGCTGCCCACTTAAATGCTCATTACAGTATTTGTGATATAGTACATGTTTTATTGTGATGGATGCATGAGACATCTGTATGGATACTCCTCTATTCCTGCAGATTATTACCCCTCCATCCTATGAGGCTTTAATCAAAGTCTTTCTGTAATTCCTATATGGAGGAATCACCCATCTTGCTTATTAGCTTTCCTCTGATTCTTTTGATATCATGGTAGTGCCAATATTTGGAATAGCCCCATTTGGGCGATCCATTTGCCTACCTTTTCCATTACGCCTGTTCTTGATACTGTCTTTTAGGCCACTTTTTGTACACTAGTAATCTTTGGTAAGATGCTGCTCTTGACTTAAAACCACCATTCATCTTTCCATTGTTCCTTGAGTTAACCATAATTTTGATTCTTCTAAGATCCTGGTGGTATATGATATACAACTATTAAACATCATCAGGAGAATATCAAAAATATGTTAAAAATTATGAATTTTGTGTCAAGGAACAACCTTAGAATCATTTATTATTTGTTGAGTAAGTAGATTTCCAATCTTTTTTTTTCTTCCTAAAAGTTTCATCTGCAAATGTTGTCAAGATGATTTAATTTAGCCACACCTCTCAGGAAACACCTTTAAAACTCCCTGTATCTTCCACAATTTTTCACTATTTTTGTGGTGGTATGGCTTGAATTTTTTCATCCTCCATTATGTTCTGCAAATGAATTTATAGATTAAACTGGTATTGCCCTTGGCTGCCATGTCTCTCCTTTGGTGGGGGGAGGGGAGATTAAGCTTTTGTCACCTAAAACAATTTCTGGGCTCCTTTAGTCACCTCATTGCAGCAACATTTGGTTAAACTTCTCTAAGAAATGATGTTAGGCAAAATCATTGTCTATGGTTTTATCCATTACACATTTTTAAGAGCCACTGACTTGTTTAAATAGGCTAGGTGGGAGTCGCTATAGTCTCACATGTAGTGTAATATTATCTTCATGCTTTCTTCTAATTTGGGATTTATTTTTACCTTTCCTCCAAGGAGTCAATTATCTAATTATACCTGAAAATTGATCTGAAATGTCTACTATGTACCAATCATTATAACAGAATCTCAGAGTTGAAAGAGACTTCAGAGGCCATCAGATCCAAAACTAAATGAAACCTCCCCCTGTGATATACCCAACAATGGTAATCCAGTCTTTTCTCAAAGACCTTCAAAAAAGGAGAACCTACTACCCCACTACCCCCTGGGGTCAATATGAAATGGTCTCATTCATCTTCCATTATACTTGTGTATCTTCACATTGGTGGTGATGCAGTGCATAGAGTGCTGGGCCTGGAGTCAGAAAGACCCCTCTTTGTTGTTGTTCAGCCATTCAATAGTGTCTGACTTTTCATGATCCCATTATCCAGATGTGGGGACAATTATAGAAATAGGAGAAGAAGGTAGAGAGATAGAAGGAGGAAGAATTTAAGGACCTGAGCTCAAATTCTAGCTCTGCCAGAGTTGAATGTGTGACACTGAGAAAGTCATTTAAACTCTCTGAGCTGTAGTTTCTTCATCTACAAAATGGGGGTTGGGAGAAGGGTGGACTATATGACCTCTAGGGTCTCTTCCGTTATTCTATGATCCTATGAGATACCACATCTAGCTAAAAGCTTTCATTCAGTAAACTATATTAGTACAGTATTGATCAGTATTGATGCCTGACATGGAGGAGACATTTTTGTGTTTTAGTTAAAGCTGTCGATGACAGTTAATTACCATAAATTTGACTTTGGGTTGTTGTAGTTGTCCATCTCCATGGCTAATCGCTTTCAAGGTGCTTCTGGAACCTCATGATAGAAGAGCAAGCACATATTTCTGTTATGGGTGTTATCTCTGTCAGCTTTTCTTCTTTTTTTCTAAATCATATGACCTCAGACACTTACTTAGTTATGTGACCCTGAGCAAGTCACTATACTTCCACCATTTCCCAAAATGAAAAATATTAATGAAAAGGTTGCTATCTCTCTTTAAATGTACCTGTATTGTGTTCCAAATGAATAAACTCCATCAGTCCCCTCTCTAGTGTGCCATTGAGCATCATAAGACAAGGTGGGGGTAGCAGCAGCCCTATTACTCCTAGCCCTATTACCAACCATAGGAATTTGAATACTATATTCCTTGCATTCAGAGATTTTCCACATGAGTCCTTGACAAATGATACTTATATGAGGAAAGAAATTTTTCTTGCTACTTAAGCCTGGCTGTTCTACTGCCTTACTTTGCCCTGCTGTCAACAC
The DNA here is from genome assembly GCF_011100635.1 of Trichosurus vulpecula. NCBI lineage: Eukaryota > Metazoa > Chordata > Mammalia > Diprotodontia > Phalangeridae > Trichosurus > Trichosurus vulpecula. The sequence goes on from NC_050580.1 coordinate 219,440,966, forward strand.
AGATGTCAGCCATTGGCAAGCTGTATTTCAGACCAACTTCATGCATGGTTTAGGCATTTACTCCAGTAGGGATCATCTGCTGTTGTCTCGGCTTCTGCCAGAAATTTATCACACTGTTACAGAGAAAATCCTTCATGGAAGGACAAAAGTTGCTCATGATAACTCATTAATAGAGAATAAGAAAGGAATTGTATTACTCATATATTCTGAGTTTCAGAAAACTGATTTCATATGCACTTTGGGAAAAATTTACCATTGTATGAAAGTATGTGAAGATAGGTAATAAAATCAGCTATTCTCATCTACCTTGTAAAGGAATATGGATTTAAGCTGAAGCCATAGAGAGGATCCATGTAAACATGAGGGGAAAAGTTAATTCACGAAAATAGAGCAGAGGCCAAGAAATCACCTTCCTTTTTGATCTTTACTACAATAGGTAATTATTGTCTTGAATAGTCTGTTTGGAAGTAGAGGATAGGACCTCAAGGTCCTATCTATATGATTTTATTTGCCTTAAGGTCTGAACATTCTCTATGATATAAAATAATTATTGTTGTTGGTGTTGTTGAGTCATTTCAGTCGTGTCTGACTCTTTGTGACCCCATTTGGGGTTTTCTTGGCAAAGATTCTGGATTGGTTTGCCATTTCCTTTTCTAGCTCATTTAGCAGATGAGGAACTGAGGCAAACAGAGTTAAATGACTTGCCCAGGATCACACAGCTAATAAATATCTGAGGCCAAATTTTAACTCAGATCTTCCTGACTCCAGGCCTGGTGCTCTATCCACTGCATCACCTAGCTGCCATATAAATTATTATACTAATCAAAAATAATTAGTTAAATTGATCCTTGACAGAATCACAGAATTTTAGTATTGGAAGAGACTTTAGGGGCCATCTGTCTTGTCTATCACATACATAAAATGAACACCTGCTATGACACACCTGACAGCTGGTTATCCACCTTGGTCTTGAAGACTTTCAGTGACAAGAAACCCACCACCTCTAGGAAGCCCATCCCATTGCTGGACAACTCTAATTATTAGGATGTTTTTCCTGATATCAAGCCTAAATTTGCTTCTTTGCAATTTCTACCTGTTGATACTGGTTCTTCCCTCTGGGACCAAAGAAAACTAGTCTAATCCCTTGTTCATATTCTAGCTTTTCAAACACTTGAGGACAACCACCATATTTCTCCCTCCCTACTCCCACTCTCAAATCAATTCTTCTCTAGGCTATGCTCAGTTCCTTCAACTAAGTTACATATTTCATGGATGCAAGGCCCTTGACCTCCTGGTTGCCTGGTTTCCCTCTTTTGTTTGTTTATGTTGATAACATTCAATGCCATAAACCCTTATACAATGGCTCCATATAGTGGTGTTGCCAGCCAACCAAGTGCTTAATTACCTGTTGAATTTGCCTCTTCTTCACATCTCAATTGCTTATGATCAGATTCCTGACTCCATCACTCACTCCAATGTTACCATCCTATAATTCACAGTTCTTGAGTTACAAGGAACTTCTGAAGCCATATAGTCCCATTCCCTTATTTTACAGATAAAGAAATTGAGGCTGAAATCCAATGGCCCTTCCTCAGCCTTTATCAACTTCCTTGATCTCTCTGCTTCTGACGTTGTTGACCACCCCCCTCCTTCTGGATGGTTTTTCCTTCCCTTGACAGTTCTCCCTCCTGGTTCTCTTCCTGTCTGTCTGATTGTCAGAGAGATAAAGGAAGATGATAAGGATTGATTGCATCTGTGGTATATAGAATTTCACATTAACAGTCATGTTATAACAGGGTTCTATTACAGTTTTCAATTTTTTCAAAATGGTGCCAAGATTTGGCAAGCACTACCAATTATCAATGACTTTGCTGGTGAAAGGTTTGTTCAAACAACAAGTTTTAGAGGAATTAGAGTCACAAACCCTAATCCAATTCCTGCCTGAGATACTTACTAGTTGTAAGTCACTTAGTCTCTGTTTGCCTCATTTTCCTCATCTGTAAAGTGGAGAGAACAATAGCACCTATACCACAAAATTGTTGTGAGGATCAAAGGAGATAACCTGTAAGTTTTTCAAATCTTAAAGCAATACAGAAATACCAGCTATTATTATTATTATTAATCATCATCATCATCATCATCATCATTATTGATCACAAAATGATATACAAAAAAGGTCAAGAAGAGAAAGAAAAGACCTTTCAATGGTCACTAGGGTGATACACAAAATAAAAGCTGTTATGTGCTGAGTCAAGGAATTCATTGTCAACAAAAGACTATTGATCTTCCCTATTCTGGGGAAGCCTAAAGGGAAAGTCATTTCCACTTAAGTCTTTCAGGTGACCTAAGGTGCCTAAGTGAGGCGTTGAGCAAGAGGAGAAGTGACTGGAGAACTGAGATTTCTAAACCTGTTATTACATTTTGCCAATTTTATTTGTCCAAATCCTAAAAATAAAGAGAAGCCCGTTTCTACCTGTCTTTGTTCATATGAAGGGAAGAATGATGGCTTTGGCAGCTACAAGGTACAGCCTGGGATTTATTGATGCAAAAGAGAAGAGGACAAGCTAATTCAGCACATTAACTCACTTCATGAGTTTTCAGCTGCTTCACAAAAGATAGGGACATCAACATTCAGTGAGTTTTACAGAGTAGTTAGTCATGTTCCTAAGAACTATGTAGAAAGTAGGACAGCCAGACACCAAGGACCAGCTGAGAAATTCCACACAAGCTGAGGTTGCTCATCTGCAGATTCACTGGCATATGAAGTGAAATGCCAAGCTAATTCTTATTTTTAAATGTAGGCAGACCCAGGAATTAAGGTGTAGGAAGGTTATGCTAGAGGTCCATTTGGCCCCAAATTGGTAGAAGGACCAAGGATTTTCTAATAAGAATGGAAACAGTATTTCCTGTAAGTTTCTATATGTTCCCTTTAAAGGAAGCCTCTTCTATACTAATACACTTTTAGGAGAACTGTGAACAGGCTCAACCACTTTTGAAAATAATTTGCAATTATATGAATAAAGTTACTAAACTATTCATAAGAATTGACTCAAAAAAATAAAAAAGAATTTAAAAGAATTGACTCAGTGATCCCACAACTAGGCATATATTCCAAAAAGGTCAATGACACAATGAAAAGTCCCATATATGAAAGAATATTCACAGCAATACTTTTTGACAGCAAAAATTGGGGAGGGGGGGCTTTTGTATAGTATTTGATTGTTTCCAATTACATGTAAAGATCGTTTTCAACATCGATTTTTTAAATAAGATTTTAAGTTCCAAGTCTTCCTCTCCCCCCCCCTGCCCCTCCCCAAGATGGGAAGCAATCTGATATAGGTTATACATGTACAATTATATTAAAAATATTTCAACATTAGTCATGTTGTGAAAGAACAGAACGAAGGGGGAAAACCACCAAAAAAGTGAAAATAGTGCTTCAATCTGCATTCAGACTCCATAGTTCTTTCTCTGGATGTGGATAGCATTTTCTATCATGAATCTTTTGGAATTGTCTTGGATCATTGTCTTGCTGAGGAGAGCTAAGTCTATCATAGTTGATCATTGCATAATGTCGCTGTTACTGTGCACAATGTTGTCCTGGTTCCGCTCACTTCACTTAACATCAGTTCATGTAAGCTTTTCCAGGTTTTCTGAAATCCACCTGCCCATCATTTCTTATAGCACAATAGTATCACATTACATTCATATATCACAAGTTGTTCAGCCATGGGGGGAAATACTTTTAAAAAAATCATTTTCCAATAAAATGTCATCCCAGAGTAGTAAATATATTATCATTATCTTTTAAAAGTGAATTAAAAGCCTAACATTTTTATATGTAAATGTTATGACCAAAAAAACACTTGAAGGCAGAAACTATGTCATTATCATGTATGGAGAGTCTCCAAATATGGCCTAGAGCACTGAAAGTCGACAATGAATATTCAGAGCAGTGTCTTAGCACAGTTTTAGCACAGAAATCTTTAAAATGGCAAAGGAAACAAAATCCAGAATTGTAACGTCAATGACTTCCGATTAGAGGTATTGATTACTGGAGGATTTCTCTCAAAGCTCATGATTTTTAAATATGCCTTCTAGACATCATGAACAGCAACTGACACTCCTGTCTTAAAACCAAAGAAAGAACATCCAGCCTTTCTCATATTGTTGGGGGTTTCCCAGCTGGCAGCTATTTTTTAAACTCATTTCAATTGGAATAAGTTTGCAAGAACCTGGCGAGGTTGATCCTGTTTATCTTGTTCTGTGGAAGGAAGTATTGACATAGAACTTTGCTGTGGCTCTGAGGACCAGTATTCCCCTCTGCCTGAAAGAGAGGACTAATTTAGAAAGTTATATGATGGCAGAAATTTCCAACTAGCAGAGCACTTTGGAACTGCTTAAGAACAAAGTCTTTCCGGGAGGATATATTAACTGCCCCAGATGTTTGGAAAATTTTTGGCCTTTGTTTGTTCCTTTAAACCAGGCCTTCTTCATCTGGGGTCCACAGACCCCCAAAAGGGCTTATTAATAGATTTCAAGGGGTCTATGAATTTAGGGAAAAAATAATACTATTTATTTTCACCAATCTTCAGTTTCCTCTGCAACCTTATTATTTTATTCATTTACAAACACTATTTTGAGAAAGGATCCATAAACTTCACCAAACTGCCAAAGAGGTCTGTGACACAAAAATATGTTAAGGACTCCACTTTAAACAATGTGCAAGTGAGCTTCTTATGAATCCATGACTCTTGAAGTAATGACTTTCATTTAGCACATCCCATGGGCAGCCATTTTGTTAGCAAATCCAAAAACTCCCATCAAGAGCAAAAAAGACCCAAAGAAAATACTATGCTTCAGGGCACTACCTCAAGTGCCAGTTTAAATGGAAACTTAAATGTCTTATACATGCTATCTGTCATACTTGATTTCCTACAACAGGCTAAGTATGGTGATTAGCCATGACAGCTAGGTGGTGTAGTGGACAGGGTTCTGGAGCTGATGTCAGGAACATGAGCTCAAATCCAACCTCAGACTCTTCCTAGCTATGTGACCCTGGGCAAGTCATTTAACTTCTGTCTGCCTCAGTTTCCATAAGGATGATAATAGCACCTACCTCCCAGGGTTGTTGTAAGAATCAAATGAGATAATATTTGTAAAGCTCTTAGGGGGTGCAGAGTAGGTGCTTAATAAATGCTCATTTCCCCCCTTCCCCCATACAAACTAAGATTCAGGACAAGCACTAGGTATAGAGTTAGATAACCTGGGTCCAAATCCTATTTGCACTACTTATTATCTGTGTGAAATCTGAGTGGACTGAATTTAATGATTTCTCAAGGTCTTTCCAGTTTGTTATACAAAAATCAGTACCTATGAGTATATATAGACCATTCTATTCCCAATCTAGAGACTTAGTTACTGAAAAACATTATTTGATGCCAAGGGAAATATGAAGTATAGATAATACTTGGTCCCTAAATTCAGTCAGTGTATGTCTAATGGTAAAGGAATGGTGAGATTCTCTCTCCAGGTTGTCTCTCCAGTTTCTCTCTAAAAAAAAAAAACCTAAACCACAGGGTAACGCAATACATCTGGAAGGCTTTAGAACCCCAAAGGGAAGTGGACATCACAGGAGATGAAGGGTTGTATTGATTATTTATGGCTTTCTACAAGTTATTTGCCTTTGCTACATTTCCTGTGGGATAGACTAAAGACTGTCCCATCCCCCATAAATATTACCTTGAGTGCTTATAAGGAAGTTGAGAACCCTGTTACTCACATTTATGGAGACCTAAACATGAGCTATATTTAGAGATTTCCCAAAGCTGGGGGGTATAATGAGTAAAAAAGAGAGATGATTGAGGCGGGGGAGGGTGTCAGTCCCGCAAGATTGGACCCAGTCCATGTAAACCAAAAGCTAAGGCTGTTGACTCATAGGTTATATATACATGGGAATACAGACAGGTTGGACCTGTAATTTCACTGCTAGAGGGAAATACCAAATGAAGAAATTCCTTCTACAAATGTAGGTCACACATTTACAATTTATGGTCTTAGAGAATGATCTAGAGCACTGACAGGTTAAGTGACTTACCTTTCCTGATGCCCCTTAATTCTAATGCCTTCCTTTTGTTGATTATTTCCAGCTTATCCTGTATTTAGCTTGTTTGTGTGTTGTCTACCCCATTAATCTCTGAGCTTGAGAACAAGGACTGTCTTTCACTTTGTTTGCATCCTCAGAACTTAGCACCATAGCTGGAACATAGTAGAAACTTAGTAAATGTTGACTGACACAGTAATTACGTGTTAAATGTGGTACTTGAACCCAGATCTTCCTGTCTCTGAAGCCAGTTCTCTATCCACTATCTCACAGTTGCCTGTCATTACATATACATTTGTTGAAGAAATATTGAATATTTCAGTTCAGAAAAAAATCCATTAAACATATTATCCTACGATAAGCACTGTGTCAGGAACTGTAATACATGGATGAAAATGACATTATTCCTGCCTTCAGGGAGCTTGCCATCTAATGGATAAAACATTTACACAAAATTTGATAAGGTGGAGCTGATATTTGCTATAAATTCAGAGTGCCAGACAAAGTGCTATAATAAATGGGAAGATAAGGAGTTCAGTTTCACTTGGAAATACTGAAGGCTGAAGTGGTACCAAAGATGGGTATTTAAATGGGGGAAACGATCTCAATCATCAGAGATAGGGGGAAAGTGTGTTCCAAACACAAGGAATAATTTGTACAAATGTAAGGAAGTTTGAAGGCAAATGTTTATGAGGTCAAAGAATAGCTTGTAGTCCAATTTGGCTGGAACATAGAGTGTGTGACGGGGAGAAAAATGAAATGATACTAGAGCCATATTGTGGATGGTACTGAATGTGAGGCCAGGGAATTGGTACTTTATATTCAAGGCAGCCGGAACCCCTGATGGCATTTGAGCAAAGGGGAGAGATGATCAGACATGCATTATTTTGATTATTAAGACTGTCTTGACAACTATGAGAAGCATAGTTTAGGGAGGAAAGAGACTAGAAACAAAGATTTCAATTAATAAATATTCAAATAATTAGATGTATTATATAAATAATATAAATATATAAAATCAAATAAATATTTAAATAATTAATAATTATTATAAAGATCTAGTAGTGAGGTAGGAGGGATGGAAACAAGGATATTACCAAGGATTAGAAAGCAGTATATGGGTGGGAGAAATGTTGTTAATGTAAATTTGAGGATATTAGAGACCTTAGAAATATTACTGATGTGAGTATAAATATAGTTGTCTCTGGATAAGATTGCTATCATTGTGGAGTAGATATGGCTAGAGATATGTAATATTATACAAATTATAAGAGCCAGCTAATCAATCACAAAGGATTTACTACTCACTTATTATATGTTAGCCACTGTACTAAGTCCAGGGGATACGAAGAAAGGCAAAAAAATAGTTTCTGCCCTCAAAGAATTCACATTCTCAAGAGAAAACATATAAATGGTTAGATACATACAAGATCTACACAGGGTAAATGAAGATTAATCTCAGAAGAGAAGACTCTAGCATATGGGGAGGAACAGGAAAGGCCTCCTGCAGAAGGTGGGATTTGAATTGAGTCTTGAAGGAAGCAAGGGAAATTAAGAAACAGAAGTCAGGAGGATGGGCATTCTAGATATGGGGCATAGCCAATTCAAAGGCAACAAGGTGGAAAATGGAGTGTCATGTATGAGGAACAACAAATAAGCCAGTACCATTGTGCATGGAGGAGAGTAAAGTATAAGACGAATGGGAAGGTAACTAATTATTAATTCATCATAGGCTTTAGACTAAGTGTGAAAAGTCCTTGGAACAGAAGTGATGTTGCACAAGTATGATGCTCAGAAAGGCTAAGGCTATTTGGCCACAGATAGACATCATTTATAAATTATCCAAAAAAAGTTAGAACAAGGATCATTCCAGAAGTTGGCGAAAACATGGCATTCTTGCTAAACATCCTGAACAAAAAACCCCGGTGAGGGTGGAGAATCCTTAGCTTAATCTTGAGTCTCCTTCTCCCATCCCCCACTTTATGAGTTGTAGAAGATTTTCTATGTCATGGACCCCTTTGATAGGCTGGTGAATCCTATGGACCCCTTGTCAGAATAATGTTTTTAAATGTCTAAAATAAAATACATAGCATTACAAAGGAGATAGTTTTGTGGAAATACAATTCTCAATTTTAAAAATGTTCACAGACCTCAGGTTAAAAAGCCCTAGCCTGGAGGATGTTGGACTTCCTGCCTTCCAAGCAGATCACTGTTGCCATTGTCTACATTGAGAGCCAAAGACAGACTGGTTGCAGATTTGTCTTGCTTAAGGGGAATTTGCTGAGGACTCTACAAATGTGAGAAACATTTTCTTTCAGTAACCAGTAGTTGCCAATGATCCCTTTACCATATATGCTTTCCAAGCCTGCACCTACTCTCTCCAAACTTGATAGGCACTTCTGGAAGAGTGTGTAACAGACTTGGGGGAGGGGGCAGGTGATGCTTTTGTACAAATTATTCTTTATCATATCATCTAAGTAAATGTCCCTTTCCAAAAGCTCATTAGGCTGGCTGACTAAAATGATTCTCAACCAATAGTCTGGGAGGAGAGAAGTATACCAGTAGGGGGGTCTAACTAATGATAATAGAGAGTTATTCCCTCAGTTTTTCTAGGAATACTCATAGAATCCTGATGTAGATATATAGCTATATAGATAGAGATAGAGATGGAGATGATAGAGATGGAGAGGGAGAGGGAGAGGGAGATGGAGATAGGGATAGGGAATAGATGATATAGATATAGATATCCTTACTTCAGCCTTGAGATTCATCTATTAGTTGGAGTTTGGTTAAGGATGCCTCAGAGCTTACACGGCTACATATGTTTTGAGAAATTACTTTAAGCAGCTGAATGGAGGATGGATTTGAGTGGGAAGAAACTTAAGGCAGGAAAACTAAACTTGAGGACTATTACAGTGGTCAAGGCAAGAGGCAATGAGGGTGATGGCTGTGAGTGGAAAGGATGCATAATATAAAGATGTTATGAAGGTAGAAATAACACAATTTGGCTACATCGTGTGAGTGACAATGAGGAGTCAAGAATGATACCAAGATTGGATGTACTCTCAGCAGTTATAAGGAAGTGTGGAAGAGGTGGAAGATTTGGAGGGGAAGGATGGTGAGTTCTGTTTTAGATGTGTTGAGTTGGAAATGACTAGTCTATCAAATTCAAGATGCCCAAAAAGTAATTGATAATGTGGGACTTTTTAGCCCAAGAGAGAGAATAGTAAGATACATAGATCTGGGAATCATCTGCATAGGGATGATAATTTAACCTGTGGGTTATACATACATACATACATATATACATATATATATATATATATATATACACACATATATATATAATGAGATAGTATAAAACAAAAAGAGAAGAGGGATCAGAACAGAGCCTTCGGGGACATTCACATTTAGTGGGCATGAAATGGATTCCAGCAAGGGAGAATGAGAAGTGATTGGACATATGTAGGAAAGATTTGAGTCATGAAAGCCCAGAGAAGAAAGTATGCAAGAGACAGTATCCAAGAGGAGAAGGTGAGCAACAGTGTCAGATGTTTGCTGCAGAGCAGTTAAGGACCATCCAGAGAAAGAACTACAGAGTCTGAATGCAGATTGAGGCAAACTATTTGCTATGTCTTTTTTTTCTCTCTTTTTTGGTTTTGTTTCTTCTTTCTCATAGTTAATTCCATTGGTTATAATTCTTCTTGTGAAAATAAGCTTAATGTGAAGATATGTATATAGAACCTATATCAGATTTCATGCCATCTTGGGGGAGGAGGGAAGGAGGAGGAGCAGAAAATTTGGAACTCAAAAACTTGTGGAACTAAGTGCTGTAAACTAAAAATAAAAAAAAATAAATTTTTAAAAAAGGAGGATAAGGATTGAGGGAAACGTCATTTCAATTGAATGATGAGGTCAGAAACCAGATTGCAGAGGTTTTAGAAGACAGTAAAAGAAGAGGAAGTGGAGACATAGAAAAGTATAATTGATGTTATCGAGTGGATTTCCTAGAACAAAAAAACAGAGGCTAATCTACCAAATCCCACTTAAAAAGAAAAATATACCAATTGTGAAACAAAAACTATAAGTAATATAGAAAAAGAAAAATAGCTCTTATCTTCCTGTCGGGGGTTATTCTGATCATTTAATTAATCTTTTGGGTTAGAGAAAATAGTTTGCTAATTATTTTCACAGACATAAAGATAGACCATTTTTCACATAAAAAAGAAACATCAAACTCTGCCTTGTTTTCAAAAGAAATACTTCCCATTTGCCATAATAAAAGTATATCCCTATCATCTTAATGTATTATGTTCTGAATCTTCACTAAAACCAAGGGTATTAATTCCTTGGCTGCTCCATAGAGTTGTAGAAAATGGAAGAAGCTCATCTTCATCTCAAAGAAATAGAAAACCACAGAGAAATTCATTTAATTGTACTAAAAGATCAACACTCGGATCCTCTTCATTTAATGCTTCAGCTAAGAATCCTACCCAGAACTTACCTAGAAAACAATCATGTTGCATAGTATTTGTGAATTACTACTACTTAGGTATTTCAAAGGAAATTTAAAATTATAAGTAACCCAGTCCTGAATGCCTGCAATGTGGCATACTGGAAAAGAGTCAATTCACTGCAAGGCTGCAAATAACACAGTCAAGCCTTTTCAACTATATCTGCAGAAATGCTAAAATGCAACCTATTTCCATCCAGGTCTAAAGGACTTCTTCACTCAGTACACTAACCCACATTGACACTGGCATGTAGGACTCCCTAAAAGGGGATGGATACTGCTCTTTGAGTTCTAGCCCCCTGTGTGCTTCTTCTTAATCTCAGTTCTTCGGCAAAAGCATTTACTAAAATAGCATAGCAAAAATAGTAGTTATCAAGCATTTTACCCAAAACCAAGGTCATTCACCCACCAGCACACAGAGAGACCATGGAGAAAAGAACCAGGTATTTTGCTAAAATTTAGACAAACTATATCACTTAATCTACTAGGTTAGTAACCCTATAAAAAAGAAATAAGGAAATAAAGAGCACACTTTTACTTTCTTCTTCCAAGTCTTCTGTATAATATTCATTGGCTGATAAAGCCTTTAGCTTTAGTATACTGTTAAATTCCATATGAACATTTTGATATAACTGGTTTCCTTTGTAATCCTGTGTAATTTATTTTATTCATTTAAACACATTATTCTGAAAAGGACTTCACTGAGGAGTCTGTGAGACAATAAAATGTTAAGATCTTCAGGGAGATCCAATCAAATCTTCTCCCCTAATCCTTGCCTACCTCACCAACATTAATCATATCAAACAAGGATCTAATGGCCACTGTATTTTCTTTTACATAAAGTGGAATAAGATGATAATAAAGAAAGGGCAATGGGGGGAGGAAGAGGAAAGCAATGAGTTATGTAAGTAGAAACAATCTGGCAACTCATGAAACCAACTACTGGAAGAGAATCAACTTCTCCTCACTCTATCTTCTCCTCATGGGAAGGAAAGAAACAGAAGCCACACAAATTTGGCTCTTAATGAAAAGCTGCTCTCTCACCAACAATGGAAACAGAGATACAAGAGGCCTCGTGGTGGTGATTGAACTGGCTCACCAATCATCACTCTCAGCTCTTGGCAATATCTCAGGTACCAAAGAACTCCAATCAGTCCATGCAGCAACAGCACCCCTCTGAAGGTTCAGAAACTGAAGAGGGGTAGCGGAGATCATATCAGATGTGCCACACAATCCTTCCTATCTACATGGCAAAAAAGAAGTAACAAATCTTCTGGCTTTTCTCTTCCAGAATTCTCAAAACAAAAAAAACATCTAAATGATGAACTCTGTGATTGCATATCCTTGGGTCTCTTGTCTACATAGCAGCAGAGTATTTCAATTATTTGAAATTGAAATTGAAATAAACTATTGTAGACTAGCCTAAAGGAAAATATATCCAAAGTTCCAAAAAGCAACTTCCAAACCAGCCTTTGGAATCTAATCCAACTTCTTGAGGACCACCTACTTAGCTTGGTGTGTAGGCTGGGACTTCAGTAGTCGCAATTGAAACAGACTCACTAATTCAACTGCACCTAAGGATTTACTGAATGACAACCAATCTCTAGATTAGGCATTCATGCACCAACACTCCCTCCACTTTCGTCTTGGCTTGTAGCCTTTTCAAGTTGAAGAATTTGCCATCATTGCAGTAGCTGACCTTGATTCCTCATCCTCAATGAAAGCATTTGACAGCGTGGCTGAAAACATCATGCTAAAAAGCATGGGAGCAAGCGCACAGCCTTGTTTTACTCCATTGGTGACTGTGAAGGCACAAGAGCATTGTCCATTATCTAGAACTTGGGCAAGCAGGCCATCATGAAATTGATGTACAATGCTGATGAACTTCTCTGGGCAACCAAATTTTGACATAATTTTCCATAAGCCCTCACAACTAACAGTATCAAGGGCCTTGGTTAGATCTACAAACATTGTGTACAGACTTCTGTTCTGCTTTTGGCATTTCTCCTGGAGTTGTTGGGCAGCAAACACCATATTGACTGTTCCTCAGCCCTTTCGGAAGCTACGTTGGCTCTCAGGTAGAAGATGACCATCTTCCAGGTGAAGGATCAGCCTATTAAGGAGGACTCTAACAAGAATCTTTTGGGGGGGGGCAGGGCAGGGCACTTGCGGTTGAGTGACTCACCCAAGGTCACACAGCTAGTACACGTGTCAAGTGTCTGAGACTGGATTTGAACTCAAGTCCTCCTGACTCCAGGGCCAGTGCTCTACTCACTGTGCCACCTAGCTGCCCCTTCTAGCAAGAATCTTGCTAACAATGACTAAGAGAGAGACCCTTCCTGTGATTGTCACAGGGACAATTTATTTCCTTTACCTTTACAGTGATGGACAATGGAGTTATCCTTGAACTGCTGGGGGATAACCTCCTCTTGCCATATAACCTGGAAAATCAAGGTCAGCTACCACACTGATGGTAAATTCTTCAACTTGAAAGGGCTACAAGCCAAGACCAAAGTGGAGGGAGTGTTGGGGCATGATTTTCTGTTTGCAGACCATTGTGCACTCAATGCAGCCTCTGAAGCTGAGATGCAACCAAGTATGAATCAATTCTCTTTTGCTTGTGATAATTTTGGCCTAACAATTAACACCAAGAAAACACAGGTGCACCACACCATCCATACATGGAACCATTGGTTACAGCAAGTGGAAAAGTTTTGAATGCTGTAGATAAGTTCACTTACCTTGGTAGTGTACTTTCCAGGAATGTACACATTGATAATGAGGTTAACACACGCATTGCCAGAGCTAGTTCAGTGTTTGGGAGGCTCTGAAGGAAAGTGTGGGAGAGAGAAGGTATTATACTGACTACCAAACTAAAGGTCTACAGAGCCATTATGCTGACCTCATTGTTGTATGCCTGTGAAACCTGGACAGTATACCAGCTCCATGCCAGGAAACTGAATCATTTCAGAGAGCACAACTTCTATAGGCTGGTCCCGTTGTTCAAATGCAAAATGTAGGCTTGCCAAAAAAAAGAGTATTTTATGGAGAACTCACACAGGATAAGTGTTCACATGGTAGTCAGAAGAAGTAATACAAGGACACTCTCAAGGTCTCTCTTAAGAACTTTGGAATTGATTGTGTGACATGGGAGACACTGGCACAGGACCACTCAGCATGGCATGCCCACATCAGAGAAAGTGCTGTGCTCTATGAACAAAGCAGAATTGAAACAGCTCAAAGGAAACGCAGGATGCTCAAATTTGGAAAATTCACCCTAAATGTGGACTATTTGTGCCCGACCTGTGGTAGAGCATTCCGAGCTCATGTTGGTCTGAGTGATGTCATTTTGGTCCTCTTCGAGAATGAAGGACAACAACCAAGACTAGGCATTGAACTTGAGTGTGTTGCGGGGAAGGAAGAGTAGCCAAAGAACTAAACTACAGAAACTCTTAGGAACTATAGACTATAAGTCATTATAGATGAATATAAAAGACTATAGATGACTTAGATGACTAAGGTAAGATTTTGCTCTTGGGCTTCACTTGCCCTCCACATGCCACATTGGGGACCCATGTGGGTCTCACACATTGGGGGTTTGGTTTGACTCCTGTGGGGTGCTATATCTATGTAGACCATCTAGTGCCAACTTGAAATTTGAGCTACACCAGGATGTGCAAACTGAGGATGTGCAAAGTTAAAAACAAAAACCCCTAGTTTGCTGAGCCTCTAATTTCCTCGTTTATACATGCAGGTGTATAGATAGTATTTGCAGCTAGATGGCTCAGTGGATAGAATGTTGGGCCTGAAGTTAGGAAGAGTCATCTTTCTGAGTTCAAATCAGGCTTCCGACGTTACTACATGACCTTGGCCAAGTCACTTACCCCTGTTTGCCTCAATTTCCTCGTATCTAAAATGAGTTGGAGAAGGAAATGGCAAACCACTCCAGTATCTTTGCCAAGAAAACCCCAAATGGGATCGTGATGAGTTGAACACAACTGAAAACAACTAAACAATGACAAGAAATACATTAATTTCCAAAAGTAAGTCCTACTTTTCTTTTCTACGTGCCCCTACCCACTTGTTTGCAAATATTATCTCATGACTTTACAAATATTTTCTCATTTTATTTTCACCATAACCCTAAGAGGTAGGTGCTGTTATTGTCCCCATTTCACAGGCAGATAGATGTTTAGTGACTTGCCCAGGACCACACAGCAAGTGTCTGAGGCCAGATTTAAACTTGGGTCTTCCTGACTCTAGATCTCGCATTCTATCCTCTGTGCCATCTGTCTTTTAATATTGCTTTCCTTCCCAGCGTAGTCCAAAAGGATTTATTCACTTCGATTCTATCGGCTAAATGGAATTTACTAACAAGCAATTGAAAGTAAAACATGTTGATAAACTAAGCAGCCAGAACAAACCTCTGTGCCCTAGCTTCTAACAGATGCATCCAAAGCCCTTTCTCCAAAAATAAGTGCTTCCAAGCATCTTCAATCTCACTTCACAGCAAAAAGGTCAAAATGTCTGGCTTTCCTTGCCCTCACTATACTCCACCCTACCCCTCCTCACTTTACAGCTTGTGGCAATCACCAGCTAGAGAGCATGACAGCCTGACAGGGAAATTTAGCTGTGATCCTTAACGTGGGAATCCCCCAAGCTATCTCCAAATGTGTTACAGAGCACTAGAAATCACCCAAAAGAGACCGACACAAAGCTCTGTGTCTGAGACGCCTAGTATGATCTTCAGGTAACCCCAGTTTTGTTCTTGTTATTTAGTCATTTTCACCTGTACCTGATTCTTCATGACCCCATTTGGGGTTTTCTTGGCACTGGAGTGGTTTGCCATTTCCTTCTCCAGCTCATTTTACAAATGAGGAAACTGAGGAAAACAAGATTAAGTGACTTGCCAAGGGACACAGAGCTAGTAAGTGTCTGAGGCCAGATTTGAACTCGGGAAGATGAGACTTCCTGACTTCAGACCTGGCGTTCTATCCTATGCACCACCTAGCTGCCTTCTCCTATACTCTACGTCACATTGATTTTCTTAATGTCCTTAAATTAAGACTTTGAATAGGCAAAATTGTCCTTATAGGTGTCAGACCTCAAAACCCTAGAGATGCTTTAGATTTCTAGACCACTACCTCCAAAGGAGTCATCTACTCACAATAGTTCCCTGAATATAAACACACACACACACACACACACACACACACACACACACACACACCACCTCATTTGATCTTTATAACAACCCTATGAAGTAAAGTGCTATTGCAATACAACCTCCTGAGGATCCCACTTGCTGGTGCCAGTGTTGGTTAGAGGAATAAGTTAAGAAGGCATGTTACAGATAAATAAATTGAGGCAAAAAAAGGTTAAGTGACTTGACCAGGGTCACACAGATAGTAAAAATCTGAGGTCAGATTTTAATATAGATCTTCCTAACACCAAATCTAGCACTCTGTCTACTGCACCAAAAAAAAAATGTGAAGGGCTTTAAATGCTAAACTGAGAAGTTGATAATTTGTCATAAATACTGCTAAAGTTTCTTGAGCAAAAGAGTGATATGATCGGTTTTTTGCTTTAAGGAGATGATACTGCCAGCTGTTCAGAGGATAGGTTATAGAGGAAAGACACAATAGACTGGACGTCTAGTTAGGAGGTTCTTACAATAGTCCAGGTATTAGGTATTAGTGAAGGAAAGGAAACAGATGTGATCGGTTTTACGGAGGTGGAATAAACATGACCGGCAACTAATTGGATGTGCTGAATGAGGGAAAGGAAAGATTCTCCTGTGAATGTAAGATATTCCAGGATGAGAGACTCTTGTTCATTTTTGTCTTTGCATCCCCTGAGCAAATGTTTGTTGATTTGAGCAGAATTAAAGTGAAATATTTCACACACCTGAATCGTCAGCCCTTTGGAACATGGAGTGGAGGTCATTAGTAACATGTCTTCTTTGGGAGGAAGCATGGTGTGATGTAAAGATGCTAGATTTGGAGCTGAAGGCCATCAGTTGAAATCCTCCTTCTGCTACTTAATATTTGGGGCCTAAGTTTCCTCATCTTCAAAAATAAGGGGTTTTTACTAAATTACCTCTAAAATTCCTTCCAGTTTTAAATCTATAAACTCTTATCCCAACATATTTCACTAAAGTATTATTAGTGGTCCCTAATGTATTGTAATATTGTTAAAACATAGCAGAAAATCCTTTGAGTAGGTGTTTTGGCATCTATTAGAGGCATGAAAATGTATGTAGATATTTGTTTTTGGTGATGGAGTGATTCCACAAACACAAACTTGGTTTAATTTATGACAAGGTAAAAATGATTCAAAGCAGTAGAATGTTTGGAAAGCTAAAGAAAAAATAAAGCCCCACAGTTTGGGAACTCACTGTCTTACATTCCTTTAGTCTAACTCAGCTTCCCCTGACACTTCAGTGTTATGGAAAATATGAATTTGCTACATCCCATCCATTTTAAGGCCAGAGTAATTCCTGGCTCTTTCCAGTCTAACTGCTGTCCCTCTGCCCTTTGCTTTTGTCATATCAAGGTTACAAAAGCATATGCTCTCTTTTATGATTTCATATATATTTCAAGAGAAATGGGAGTGTTGGACCATAGCCTTTACTTCTGAAATGACATAGTTTCATTGCCAGTTTGTAACACTGCTCTCTTTCCTCCACCACAGTGAATAGAGAACATGAGTTAGAGTCAGAGACCTGAATTTGAATCCTTCTTCAGACATTTAAATAGCTGTGTGGCCCCAAACAAATCATTAACCACTCTAAGCCTTAGTTTCTCTGGCTGTAAAATGGGGAAGATAATATCTATAACATTCAGTTCATAGCATTGTGATCATAATCAATTTGGGAATAAGTGAAAAGCACTGTCAGTATTGGACCTATAAAATAATTAAAGTATCCACAATATGAATTGATATGTATTGATAGCTTTATCTGTGCTAACATATTGTGAAGACAAAGAAATCTCACAGCATGAGGATGAAGATTCATTTCACATAAAGACCACTCATATTATTTTTGACCTTTGGTCATGATGAAAACAATGACTTGGAAATGAAAAACTTAATTCTTCAAGTCATCCAGTTCCTAAGAATTCATCTTTATTTATGAAATTGATAGTGTAAGACCAACTTGAGCCATGCTTTAGAATGAAAATGTTAATAGTAATCTCATATTTTCATCACATTAACATTTGCTTGACCTTCCCATACATTTGTGGTTTCATGAAAAAGAAACCATTCTTACCTCATTTAAACCTGATATTGTAAGGAATATTCATCGTATAACTCATTTCCCACCATCTGTAGTCCTAGTTGTAATTTGAAAGAAATGATAGAAAATTTCATTAAAGAAAATAACACTGAAACAACACACAAAACATTTTGAGATGCAGCCAAAGTAGTCCTAAGGGGAAAATTTACAACTCTAAACCTTCTGGACAGCAAAAGAGAGAAAAACTATATCGATTAATTGGCTATGAAACTAAAAAAAGGCAGAAAAGCAAAAAACTAAAAATCAACTAAATGAAAAAAGTAATATCTGAACATCAAAAAGTAGCTCAACAAAATCAAAAACAAAAAAACTATTAAATTAATAAATAAAACTAAAGTAGATTAAAAAAAACTAATGGACAAACCATTAGTTAATCTGATTTTTTTCAGAGGCAAACTAAAGGACAACTGGGAAAAAAAGATAAGGAAATAAGGAAAATTACTACAAAATATTTTGCCAATTTATATGCCAGCAAAAATGATAGCTCAAATAAAATGGATAAATATTTGCAAATATGTAAAATTCCCAGGATACTGGAATATCAAAATTTGAATGTAAATAACCCAACCACAGAAAAAGAAATTGAACAAGCCATAAATGAACTCTCAAAGGAAAATTTAAAAAATAAAAAAGCAGGTGGATTCACAAGTGAAATTACAATAATAATAACATGTTTACCATGGCAAGGATGTCCATTGTCACTACTACTATTTCACATAGTTCTAGAAATATTCGTTATAGAACTAATCAGAGAAAGAGAAATTGAGGGGAAAACAATAAGCAGAGAAGAAATAAAATTACCAATTTTTGCAAATAACATGATGGTTTGCCTAGAGAACCCTAGAGATTCAACTAAAAAAGTAATAGAAAGAATTATTTCAATAAAGTAGCAGAGTATGAAGCAATAATAATCACAAAAATCAAGTCTTTCTTTGTATTTCCAACAAAACTCAGAAGAAATAGATTTTTCAAAAGGAAATTACATTCAAAATTACTACAAGATATATAAAGTACCTGGGATTCCACTTACCAAGATCCACACAGGAATTATATGAATACAACTACAAAAATTCTTTAGAGAATTAAAAGGTAACAAATAATTCAAGAGAAACTAATTGCTAATGGTTGGGTCATGCTAGCAAAATAAAAAATATGATACTGCTTAACTTAAGTTATCTATTCAATGCCATAACAATAAAACTATCAAACTAAAAATAATAACAAAATTAATCTGAAGGAGCAAAAGATCAATAATCTTTTTTTTAAATGGGTGGAGGAATGGAGGCCTAGTAGGACTAGATTTTGAACTATACTATAAAGCAGTAATCATGGGGACAAAGTTTTATAGTGGCTAAAAAATAGAAAAGTTGATTAAAAATAGATGAAATATGCAAGATAAAGAAGTAATTGAGGGGGCAGAGCCAAGATGGCAGCTGGAAAGCAGGGACTTTCCTAAAGCTCTCCCCCAGGACCCTCCAAACACCTATAAAAATGGCTCTGAACAAATTCTAGAACTGTAGAACCCATGAAATAGCAGAGGGAAGCAGGGCTCCAGGCCAGGACAGCCTGGATGGTCGCTGGGTAAGGTCTATCACATGGAGCTGGGAGCAGAGTGGAACACAGCCCAGCGTGGGTTGCACCCAGACCAACCAGACCAGGAGACAGGCAGAACAGGCCCTAGCACCCTGAATCAGTGAGCTGTGGCAGTTATCAGACTTCTCAACCCACAAATACCAAAGACAACAGAGAAGATTAGTGGGACTTACTAAAGTTGAACTATTTTGTTTACATTCCTACATGGAAGGATGATGTGTATAATTCATGAGACCTCAGTATTAGGGTAGCTGAAGGGAATATACATATGTACATACATACATACATACATATACATATACATATATAGATATAGATATAGATATAGATAGACAGGGCACAGGGTGAGTTGAATATGAAGGGATGATATCTAAAAAATAAAATAAAATTAAGGGATGAGAGAGGAATATATTGAGAGAGAGAGAGAGGGAGAGATAGGATGGGGTAAATTATCTTGCATAAAAGTGGCAAGAAAAAGCAGTTCTGTAGGAAGGGAAGAGGTGGCAGATGAGGGGGAATGAGTGAATCTTGCTCTCATTGTATTTGACCTGAGGAGGGAATAACATAAACACTCAGTTGGGTATCTTACCCCACAGGAAAGAAGGAGGAAGGAGATGAAAAAAAGAGGATGATAGAAGGGAGGGCAGATAGGGGGAGGAGGTAATCAAAAACAAACACTTTTGAAAAGGGACAGGGTCAAGGGAGAAAAGTGAATAAAGGGGGGTAGGACAGGAAGGAGCAAATATATAGTTAGTCTTTCACAACATGAGTATCGTGGAAGGGTTTTACATAATGATACGCATGTGGCCTATGTTGAATTGCTTGCCTTCTTAGGGAGGGTGGGTAGGGAGGGAAGAGAAGAGAGAATTTGGAACTCAAAGTTTTAAAAACAGATGTTCAAAAAAAAGTTTTTGCATGCAACTAGGAAATAAGATATACAGGCAATGGAGCATAGAAATTTATCTTGCCCTACAAGAAAGTAAGGGGAAAGGGGATGGGGTGGGGCGGGGAGTGAGGTGACAGAAGGGAGGGCTGACAGGGGAACTGGGCAACCAGAATATATGCCATCTTGGAGTGGGGGGGAGAGTAGAAATGGGGAGAAAATTTGTAATTCAAACTGTTGTGAAAATCAGTGCTGAAAACTAAAAACATTAAATTAATTAAATTAACTAATTAATTTTAAAAAACTTACCTGAAAAATAAGATGAAGTGAGAAAATTTTAAAATGATTAGACTCCTTAAAAAAAGACTGAACACACACACACACTTCAAGAAATCATAAAAGAAATCTACCCATAACTCTCAGGATCAAAAAGCAAAATAAACATGGAAAGATTTCCTCTGGAAAGAAAATCCAAATTGAAAACATCTAGAAATGTCAAAACCAAAATCTCAGGCTTCCGGGATGGAGAAAAAGTGCTGCAAATAGCCAGAAACAGTTCAAGTATAAAGGAACCACAGTCTGGATCACATAAGACTCTGCAATCAGTATGATAAAAGAGAGGAAATCGTTGAATATGCTAGGCCAGAAGGCAAAATAAAGAGTTTTACAACCAAGAATAACATCTTGAAAAATATGATATATTCTTCCAGGGGGGAAAGGAACTTTAATGGAACAGAGGTTTTTTTTTTTTTTAAATAATAAAAAACATAGGAGTAAATTGAACTTTAATATAGCAAACTGTATATACCTAAAACTAAGAGCCAGCAATATTTGTAATGGAGAAAAGCTAGAGGCCTTCCCAATATGATCAACTGCAAAGCAAAGTCGTCTACCGTCACAACCATTACTTGTGAAACAACTATATGATGTGATAAACAGCTATTATAATTCTAGAAATGCTAGCTATTGTAAGATAAAGGATTTAAAGGAATAACCATAAGCAAAGGAGAAGCAAAATTATAACTTTTAGCAGGTGATATGGTTTACTTAGAGAACTCTAGATATTTAACTGCAAAATTAATTGAAACCATCAATAATTTCAACAAAGTAGCAGGATATAAAACAAATTCACAAAATAATCAGTCTTTCTGTGTGTTACTAGAAAAACTCAGCAGGAAGAGGTAGCATAATATCTTTCAAAAATTATTTATTGGGACAGTTAGGTGGTGCAGTAGATAGAGCACAGGCCCTAGAGTTAGGAGGACCTGACTTCAAATCCCGCCTTAGACACTTGACACTTACTTTACTAGCTGTGTGACCCTGGGCAAGCCACTTAATCCTGATTGCCTTGCTCTACCCCCCCCCAAAAAAGCCTAATTATTAAAAATAATTATAAATGCATTAAATATTTAGAACTCCACCTACCAAAACATACTTGAGACTTATATGAATATAGCTACAAAACATTCTTTACAGAAAGAAAGACAAATAATTGGAGAGATACTAATTGCTCATGGTTGAACCTAGCTAATATAATAAATATAAAACTAATACCTAATCCAATTTAAAAAATTGGAGCCAAACCAATAAACTTACCAAAAGATTGCTTTTATAGAACTAGACAAAATAATAACACAATGCACTTGGGAGAATTTACCTTGGTCAAAAATGTCAAGGTCAATAATGAAAAAAAAAGTAGGAAAGAAGAGGACCTAGCAATATCAGTTTCCAGATAAATTACTGATAGTCTACATGGTAGTGGTTAAAAATACAAAAGTTGATCAATGGAACATATTAGGCAAACAAGGCAGTTTAAAAAAAGAAAAACTATATGAAAAAGGTTCCAAATATCTAATAATAGGACGAAATGCAAATCGAACAACTCTGAGGTTCCACCTCATAGGGAATCACTGTCTGGAACTGGAAGCAATCTCAGAAGTCAACTAGGCCAAGTCCCTCCTTTTACTTATTGGGGAAAAATGTCAAAAGAAGAAAATTGCAATTGTTGGAGTGGCTGTGGGAAGACGGGCACCAAGATCTATTCTTGATGAAGTTGTAAATTGTTTCAACTATTTTTGGAAAGTAATTTGGAACTATAATGTAAAAATCATTGAAGTATATGTACCCTTTGATATCACTAGGATCACATATTTAGAGCTGTAAAGAACCTTGAAGGACATTTTATAGATGAGGAAACCAAGGCTCAAAGAGGTTAAATGATGGTTCCCACCTCTTGGCTGAAAGTGATGGACTAAAGGTGCAGAATAAATACCTTTTCAGACAGGTGCAGTGTGTGAATTTGTTTTGCTATTTGTCATATGGTAGGACTCCTATTTGGGGAAAAGGTTGCTAAAAGGAGTAAAAAAGGGAGTTTTTATTCAGGACCCCATCTTAGTACTGCAGATTATAATCATGGAAGAGAGTGAAAAATTATGGTTATGGAATTTAGTTGTCCCTTCCAACTAGAGGTGTGCTGGAGCCAGCTCTAACCAGCTTCTGAGAGTCTGTTGCTAAACTTCCAGTATGAGCATGTACACTTCAGAAATCAGCAAACATTGCAGATCAAGGCTTAACTTATTGTTTTGTTGATTTCTAGACTTAAGAAAGTGTTATTAATGCAGATTAAACTTAAAAGTGTGCATGCATTTTCTTTTATGAGTCTGGTTGTTAAACATCTGCCAGCATACTCCCTGTATTACTCCATAAGCATTGCTTGAGTCCAGCTGGAGTGTAGTAGAAGGCTCAGAAAATAAAGTCAGCACCAGGATGTAGGCCTGGTGATATAGGCTAAAAACAGCAGTGACAAAAATCTAGTATTATTATAGTACTTGAAGTACACTTCACAAAGTGCTTTACATCTATTATCTCACTTCAGCCTCCACCTCACCAGCCCAATGACAAATCACAATAGCTGGCCGTTTCAGAACTCAGAATAAGAATTCTATAACATGAGACAGCACCACTAGTTTCTTCTTATCTTTTCATTATCCCCCTGAAGCCCATCTCATTCATGCACATTCTGACAGCCATCTATTTAAGGTGCAAATGGAGAGAGAACTATTTATACATTAAACTAGTAGACATCTCCTAAATTACCAATATTCTTGAAGACTAATTTTTAGTTAATTGTTTTAAACTCCTCTCTACCATGCCTTTTTATTATGCTTGAGAAAAATCTTTTTTTTAGGAGTTGGACTGGATGACTTCTGAGGTTCTTTTCAGACTTCCTAATTCTATATCCCATATATAGGCAGTATTGGACACACCTCACCTTACCTGGTTAATCTATGCAAATAAATATTAGGAGAAATAGCAGGGAACAGTTATTTCCACAGAACAAAGTTACAAATTGGAAACTATTCAAACAACATTAAAGCCAAAGTCCATGATTTTGTGCTGGGGCTTATTTGATTATGATGAATAAATGACAATATTATGGAGTGGCCTTGACTTGGGCAACCTTATCCTGTATATCATTGTGTTTCATTACATACCTTATCTCAGTAATTGTGTCGATGGAGTCTGTCTTACAAATAAATAAGGGCAGCTGGCTGACTTTCCTAAAACAGAAATGGTTAGAGGAAAGCAGAGCTTGATGGGTAGTTTAGTAGGGTGGGTGTGGGTGTGAGGGACATGATGTTGGACTTTGTCACTAAAGATATCATTAAAACAATGTAAAATAACTCCTATCAGTGATTTAAAATCTACATACTTTAGTAATAATCAAGCAAGAGGGTTGTTTAATTTAAAAACATTTTTTTGGCAGATCAGGGAATTAGTATTTGGTACATAAAGATAAATGAAAGCCAGATGGTCATCATCAGTAACAAAGAAATATCTTTTGAACAGCCTGTGATGAAATGACTTCTCTTACTGTGGGTGGATATGATATGCATTATAATGGTTTTAGGCAAGTCACAATCTTTCTGGGTACCAGTTTTCACATCTGGGAAATAAAAGGGCTGGACTAACTGATTTCTAATGTACCTTCTAGGTCAAATCCTACATTCTGTTTTTCGTTGTATGTTTAAATTATTTGTGATATTGTAAAGCTGTACAATGAAGCTGTGGAAAAAGACCACTCCCCTAGGAGTTTCCAAGGATGAGTCAGAAAAGATAACATGAACAACTGGGTGAGGCTGCTAACTTGATTCAGGAAGGACATTGAACATTTAAGTGAACACAGGACATAGTATCCATTGTATCTATCATCTGGGCTCTTCCGGTAAGGTGATGACTAGAGTAACTACCTCTATCCCCATCACCAGCAAGTGGAAAATGCAACTTAGTGGGAATTCTAACATAGGGTGCTAAAACAGGAAAAGAGAAACAATGGTTCCTGAATGCTAGGGGGTGGGGTGATGCATGAGGGAGGCTCTGGGACTGATGGTTATCTAGAGACAAAGCAAAGCCTAGGTAGCTAGCTAGAACAATAAGTAAAGTGTTTAAGCTTAATTTAAATATAGATGGGTTGGGTAAGTGAGTTTCAGGCCAATTTTGGCAAAGAGAAATTACTCAGGACTGTAGCCAAAGAAAGGCAACAGAAGTTTCTCTTGTCCTGTTAACTTAAGGACATCAAGCAGCTGTACTGTGGGGAATAGCCAGAGGAGTGTTGTTAAATGTTTAACAACCAGGTATTCTAGGGAAAAATGTATGCACACCTTATTAAGTTTATTAAGACTTTAAGTCTAGAAAATCAACAAAATGAAACATTTTGCAGTGATTTGCAGTGATTATTGACTTCTGAAGTATAAACGCTCAGATTTAACAATTTGAGCTCTCTTGGGCTGATTAGAGCTGATAGCAGCACACTCTCATTGCCCAGCAGGTCTTAGGACTGGATTAACTTTTCTTCTTGTTGTCCCACAAGATTTCACTTGGTCCTTCTGCTCATCCTCCTTTCAACACAATCAGCAACACAGGCAGTGAGCACAAAGCAGGGAACATCTGGCCAGAGGTATGGTCTCTCATTGCACAAATCTGCTTCCATTAGACAGGCTCATAATGGGACAGAGGTTGGTGTCCTCACCAGGGCAACTGGCAGCAGATGTAAACTTTTACTTTTGCAGCTTCACCGTTCTTCCTCCCTGACACATACCCTCTTCTTAGTTTATGCTTTACTTAATTATTTTATTTCTTCCCTTAATTGCCTGGTAAAAATCATTTTGGGAAAAACTTCAATCATGTACTAATTGACTTAAAGGAAGGAGGTCTTGCCTAAACCTAGGCCAGGAAAATTAGGGGATCATGTGTTCTAAAGTCGAGGTATTGATGGAGTATCAGGACTGTGTGTAAAAGAAGATATGTCAGACAGACTCTTGGTGCTGATTCTAGATGAAAGCCTCAGGGTATGAGTGAATTCACTTCCTACACAGTACATTTTGTCATGTAGACACTGTGCATGATATGAAACTAGTTTCCAGAATGTTTGGACCAATTCACAGCTCTACTAATAATGTATTAGTATACCTGTCCTTCCAAATCACATCCAGTTGTCAATTGTCATTTTCTGTTTTTGTTATATTTGCCATCCTTATGGTTGTAATATTGAATATCAAAATTGTTTTAATTTGTATTTTTCTTATTATTAATGATTTGGACATTTTTATTTTTAATGTGATTGTCGATAGCTCGGTTTTCCTCCACTGGGCACTACCTGTTCATATCCTTCGACTATTTCTCTATGGGGGAATGGTTGTCCTTCTTATGCATTTGAATCTGATCTTGGACATCAGACTGGCAGAAAAAAATTGCTGCAATTTCCCCCCACAATTAACTCTCTCTTCTAATTCTAAATGCACTGTTTTTTGCCTGTGCAAAAATTTTTTCATTTTTTTTTGTAATTGAAATTGTCCATTTTATCTCCTAGAATATTTTTTATCCTTTGGTTTAGAACACTTTTCCTATCCATCGTTGTAAAAGTTATCTTTTTCCATTTATCTTTAGTTTGTTTATGATATTTTCTTTTATATCAATGTTATGTATCAACTTCATGCTTATTGTGACCTATGGCATGAAATGTTGTTCTAATTCTAATTTCTACCATCTTACTTTTCAATTTTCCCAATAGTTTTTGTCAAATAGTGGATCCTTACCCCAATATTTTGAATCTTCGAATTTATATAACATAGTTGGGGGGCAGGGTGCAGAGTCAAGATGGAGAAGAAAAGGCAGAGACTTGCCTGAGCCTCTCCCAAGTTTACCTCCAAACAACTTGAAATAATGCCTCAAAATGAATTCTGGAGTGGCAGAACTCACAAAAAATGGAGTGAAACAATTTTCCAGCACAAGATAACTTAGAAGGTTGGTAGGAAAGGTCTGTCCCACCTGGATGAGAATGGAACACAGTCTAGTGTAGACAATGCACTAGGCAAGTCAGTAGTAGCCCTTGGGGGCAACTGAACTGGCAGCAGTGACTTCCAATGATCTCAACCCATAAATGATAATGGGGTCAGATAGCTGGCCAGAAGAAGGTTATAGGGGTCCTTTTGTTGGCATTGTGTGCAGGACTTTGTTGCATTGCCCATACATGGATCTGAGTTGTAGTCCTGGGTGGCAGTCCCAGGATGATGAGGAGCATTATCACAGCAGAGCTTGTGGCTGTAGAGGAGTGGGGACCCTGGTCACAGTTCCAAGGTAGGAAAAAGTGCTTGTGATCATTCATAGACCAGAGCACAGGAGAGTGGTGAACACATCTCTCCTTATATAATACCAGTTGGAAGAACTGAAAAATTATGGACCCCCCACCCCCTCCCCACCAAACTAGCTCTGAAAACAGCTGCACAAAAAACTCCAAAGCCTGGGAAAGTGCTCCCTCCACTATGGAAGCAGAGCCTAACTTTAACATGAAGTTAAAATTTAAGAAATAGGCTAGAAAAATGAGCAAAAAAAACAACAAAAAATAACCTCACCATAAAGAAGATCAAAACACAAACTCAGAAAAAGACAAGGTCAAAACAGCTACATTCGAAGCCTCAACAAAAAAAAATGTGAATTGGTCTCAGAACCAAAAAGAATTCCTGGAAGGGCTCAAAAAGGAACTTAAAAATCAAATAAGTGAGGTACAGGAAAAATTGTGAAAAGTGATACAAGAAAATAATGAAAAAAAGTCAACAGCTGGGTAAAGGAGGCAAAAAATACTGAAGAAAATAACACCTTAAAAAACAGAACAGGCTAAATGGTAAAAGAGGCACAAAAATTCACTGAAGCACTTCTTAAAAACAGACTTGGTCACATGGAAAAAGATGCAAAAAAATTGACTGAAGAAAAGGACTCCTTAAAAAATAGAATTGGCCAAATGGGAAAAGAGATATAAAAGTTCACTTAAGAAAACAATTCCTTAAAAATTAGAATTGGGCAACTGAAAGCTAATGACTCCACACATCAAAAAACAACTAAACAAAATCAAAAGAATGAAAAAAGAGAAGAAAATGTGAACTATATCATTGGAACAAAGCAACTGACCTAGAAAATAGATTGAGGAGAGATAATTTAAGAATTATTGGACTACCTGAAAGCCTTGATCAGAAAAAAGAGTCTATGTATCACCTTTCAAGAAATTATCAAGGAAAACTGCCCTGATATTCTAGAACCAGATGGCAAAAATGGAAATTGAAAGAATCCACCAATCATCTCCTGAAAGAGATCCCAAAATGACGAGTGCCAGGAATATTATAGACAAATTCCAGAGCTCCCAGGTCAATGAGAAAATGTTGCAAGCAGCCAGAAAGAAACAATTTAAATATCTTGGAGCCACAGCAGGAAAACAGCATTTAGCAGCTTCTACATTAAAGGATTGGAGGACTTGGAATATAATATTCTGGAGGGTAAAGGAACTGAGATTACAACCAAGAATCACCTACCCAACAAAACTGAGTATAATCCTTCTGTGGAAAAATTGGATATTTAATAAATAGAGGACTTTCAAGTATTCTCGATGAAAAGACTAGAGCTGAATAGAAAATGTGACTTTCAAATATAAGACACAAGAGAACCATAAAAAGGTCAACAGGAAAGAGAAATCATAAAGGATTCAATAAGGTTAAACTGTTTATGTTTTTATGTGGAAAGATGATACTTGTAATTCCTAAGAACTTTCTCATTTTTATAGCAGCTAGAAGGAATATACATAGGCAGAGGACATGGGTGTGAGTTGAATATAATGTGATGATATCTAAAAAAATGAAATTAAGGGGTGAGAAAAAGGAATGCCCTGGGAGAAAGGAAAGGGGGAGGTAGAATGAGATAAATAATCTGATGTAAAAGAAGCATGAAAGAGCTTGTACAGGGGAAGAAAAGATGAGGGAGATGGATAGAAGCATTTGAATCTTATTCTCATCAGAATTGGCTCAAAGAGGGAATGACGTACACAGTCAATGGGTTATAGAAATCTATTTTGCCCTTCAGGAAAAAAGAGTGGAGGATGAAAAGAAAAAAGTGTATGCTGATAGAAGGGAAGGTGTATTGAGGAGGTGGTAGTCAGAAGCAAAACACTTTTGAAGACGAACAGGGGGAAAGAAGGGAGATAGTAGGATAAAATGGGGGAAAATGGGATGGAGGGAAATACACAGTTAGGATACATAACTGTGTACTTTTTTCTTACAGTAATTTCATGGATAAAATGGATAAAATTATTAAATATATGTCAAAGTTATAAGAATACAAGTCATTCTCCAATTGGTAAATGGCCTAGGGATATGAACAGGCAGTTTTCAGATGAAGTAATCAAAGCTATCTATAGTCATATGAAAATTGCTCTAAATCAGTGATGATTAGAGAAATGTATATTAGAACAACTCTAAGTACCACCCCATACCTATTAGATTGGCTAATATGACAGAAAACGAAAATGCCAAATATTGGGGAGGATGTTGGAGAATTTGGTCACTAATGCATTGTTGGTGAAGTTGTAAAGTGATTCAATCATTCTAGAGAACAATTTGAAACTATGCCCAAAGGGCTATAAAACTGTGCATTCCCTTTATTTTGGTCATATCACTACCTGGTCTGTATTGCAAAGAAATAAAAAATAAAAAGGAAAAGGATCTATAAGCATATATATCTATATCTATATATATATATATATATATATATATCTTTATTTATATATACACATATATATCTTTATATATATATATATACACATATATATTTATACACACACACACACACACACACACACACACATACACACACACCAATCAATCAGCTCTCTTAGTTGTGGCAAAGAACTGGAAATTGAAGGGGCACCTTTCAATTAAAGAATGATGAACAAGTTGTGGTATATGATTGTGATGGATTGTTGCTATAAGAAATGATGAATAAGAAGCTCTCAGAAAAACCTGCAAAGACTTACATGAACTGATGCAAAGTGAAATGAGCAGAACCAGGAAAATGATTTACACAGTAACAGCAATATTGTATGATGATCAACTGTGAATAACTTAGCTATTCTCAGCGATACAATAATACAATAAAATAATAAGACAATTCTGAAGGATTCATGATGAAAAATGTCATCCACCTCCAGAGAAAGAACTGATGGAGTTTGAATGCAGATCAAAGCACACTTTTTAAAACTTCATTTTTCTTGTTTGTTTTTTACTCTGTGTTTTATTTTACAACATGACTAATATGGAAATATGTTTTGCATGACTACACAAATATAACCTATATTAAATTCCTTGCCTAATTAATGAGAGGGAGAGGGGAAAGAAGGAGAGAGAGAACTTGGAAATCAA
Source organism: Trichosurus vulpecula (assembly GCF_011100635.1). Classification (NCBI taxonomy): domain Eukaryota; kingdom Metazoa; phylum Chordata; class Mammalia; order Diprotodontia; family Phalangeridae; genus Trichosurus; species Trichosurus vulpecula. Next base: position 219,471,098 of record NC_050580.1, read on the forward strand.
AATTTTAAAAAAACAGAAGTTAAAAATGGTTTTTACACATAATTGGAAAAATAGAAAGATTAATGTATAACAGTTTATATAACACTGCTCAATTACTTTTTTCTTTATTTTTTTAAAATTATTATTTATGTATTTGATATTTTTAGTTTTCAGCATTGATTTCCACAAGTGTTTGAATTACAAATTTTCTCCCCATTTCTCAACTCCCCCCAACTCCAAGATGGCATATATTCTGATTGCCCTGTTCCCCAGTCAGCCCTCCCTTCTGTCTCCCCACTCTCCCCAATCCCTTTTTCCCTTACTTTCTTGTTGGGCAAAATAGATTTCTATGCCCCATTGTCTGTATATCTTATTTCCCAGGTGTGTGCAAAAACAACTTTTTTTTGATCATCTGCTTTTAAAACTTCGAGTTCAAAATTCTCTCCCCTCTTCACTCCCCACCCACCCTGCTTAAGAAGGCAAGCAATTCAACATAGGCCACATGTGAATCATTATGTAAAACCCTTCCACAATACTGTGAAAGACTAACTATATTTTGTTCCTTCCTATCCTGTCCCCCTTTATTCAATTTTCTCCCTCGACCCTGTCCCTTTTCAAAAGTGTTTGCTTTTGATTACCTCCTCCCCCTATCTGCCCTCCCTTCTATCGTCCCCCTTTTTTTATCTCCTTCCTCCTTCTTTCCTGTGGGGTAAGATACCCAATTGAGTGTGTATGTTATTCCCTCCTCAGGTCACCTCTGATGATAGCAAGATTCACTCATTCCCCCTCACCTGCTCCCTCTTCCCTTCCAACAAACTGCTTTTTCATGCCACTATAAGAGATAATTTATCCCATTCTATCTCTCCCTTTTTCCCTTTCTCAATATATTCTTCTGTCATCCCTTAATTTGATTTTTTAGATATCATCCCTTCACATTCAACTCACCTTGTCCCCTCTGTCTATATATAATATATATATGTATACACACACACACACACACACACACACATATATATATATATATATATATATATATATGTATATATATATATATGTATATATTCCCTTCACCTACCCTAATACTGAGGTCTCATGAATTATACACATCATCTCTCCATGTAGGAATGTAAACAAAACAGTTCCACTTTAGTAAGTCCCTTTTGATTTCTCTTTCTTGTTTACCTTTTCATGCTTCTCTTGATTCTTGTGTTTGAAAGTCAAATTTTCTATTCAGTTCTGGTCTTTTCACTGAGAAAGCTTGAAAGTCCTCTATTTTATTGAAAATCCATATTTTGCCTTGGAGCATGATACTCAGTTTTGCTGGGTAGGTGATTCTTGGTTTTAATCCTAGCTCCACTGACCTCCAGAATATTGTATTCTCAGCCCTTAGATCCCTTAATGTAGAAGCTGCTAGATCTTGTATTATCCTGATTGTGTTTCCACAATACTCAAATTGTTTCTTTCTGGCTGCTTGCATCTGCTCCTGCTGCTCCTTGATCTGGGAGCTCTGGAATTTGGCGACAATATTCCTAGGAGTTTTCTTTTTGGGATCTTTTTGAGGAGGTGATCGATGGATTCTTTCAATTTCTATTTTGCCCTGTGGCTCTAGAATATCAGGGCAGTTCTCCTTGATAATTTCTTGAAAGATGATATCTAGGCTCTTTTTTTGATCATGGCTTTCAGGTAGTTCAATAATTTTTAAATTCTCTCTCCTGGATCTATTTTCCAGGTCAGTGGTTTTTCTAATGAGATATTTCACATTGTCTTCCACTTTTTCATTCCTTTGGTTCTGTTTTATAATATCTTGATTTCTCATCAAGTCACTAGCTTCCACTTGCTCCAGTCTAATTTTTAAGGTAGTATTTTCTTCAGTGGTCTTTTGGACCTCCTTTTCCATTTGGGTAATTCTGCCTTTCAAGGCATTGTTCTCCTCATTGACTTTTTGGAGCTCTTTTGCCATTTGAGTTAGTCTTTTTTTTAAGATGTTATTTTCTTCAGTATTTTTTGGGTCTCCTTTAGCCAGTCATTGACTTGTTTTTCATGGTTTTCTCACATCACTCTCATTTCTCTTCCCAATTTTCCCTCTACTTCTCTAACTTGGTTTTCCAAATCCTTTTTGAGCTCTTCCATGGCCTGAGACCAGTTCATGTTTTTCTTGGAGGCTTTTGATGTAGGCTCTTTGACTTTGTTGACTTCTTCTGGCTGTATGTTTTGGTCTTCTTTGTCCCCAAAGAAAGATTCCAAAGTCTGAGTCTGAATCTGAGTCCATTTTCGCTGCCTGGCCATGTTTCCAGCCAAGTACTTGACCCTTGAGTTTTTCGTCGGGGTATGACGACTTGTAGAGTATAGAGCCCTTCATCCCAAGCTTGAGGGGCTGTGCTGTTGTTTTCAGAGCTGTTTCTACACAGCAAGCTCTGCCACACCAGCGCTACTCCTCCCCCAAGAACCACCAACCCAGACCAGACTCAGATCTAAGAAGGCTCTGCATTCCAGCTCAGATCCTCCCACTAGGTGGGCCTGGGGCTGGAAGCAACTGCAGCTGTAGCTCTGTAAGCAGCCTCAGAGCTGCATCACCTCCACTGCCCTTGGGGCGGTGAGTGAACCACAAACTCCTTTCATTCATTCCCCCACAGTTTTTCCCACTAACCTTCTCTGTTGTCTTTGGTGTTTGTGGGTTGAGAAGTCTAGTAACTGCCACAGCTCACTGATCAGGGCGCTAGGGCCTGTTCCACCTGGCTCCTGGTCTGGTTGGTCCGGGCGCAGCCCACGGTGGGCTCTATTCCGCTCCACTCCCAGCTCCATGTGATAGACCTTACCCCAGGACCATCCAGGCTGTCTTGGGCTGGAGCCCCGCTTCCCTCTGCTATTTTGTGGGTTCTGAAGTTCTAGAATTTGTTCAGAGCCATTTTTATAGGTGTTTGGAGAGACGGGGCCGCCACGGCTGGGGGAGATCATGCAAGTCCCTGCTTTCCAGCTGCTGTCTTGGCTCCGCCCCCCCAAGTTGTTTTTGATAATAGATTTCTAGCTCACATATTCTAATTTTTCCATCTTGTTACTTTCTTCTGTTTCTTGTTGAATCACTTAGTTCTATCTATTCCATTCCATTTTGCAGGAAGTCCACTGCTTAAAGCATCTTTTCTACGTTTTATTCTGAATAGTTTACTCTCTTTCCAGTTTTTACCTCGCTAGACCTACCTCAATAGCTATGACCCTATTTGGGGTTTTCTTAGCAAAGATTCTGGAGTGTTTTGCCATTTCCTTCTCCAGCTCATTTTACAGATGAGGAACTGAGGCAAACAGGGTTAAGTGACTTGTGCAGAATCACACAACTAGTAAGTGTCTGAGGCTGGATTTGAACTCAGGTCCTCCTGCTTCTGGGTTTGGTGCTCTATCCCACTCAGCCACCTAGCTGCCCTGTATAGCCACAGGGAAAATTTGTTTTGTTTGAATATGCAAATTTACTACAAGAAATTGGGGGGAGGGGCAGTTTTTTCTCTTTTTTCGGTAAGATGGGGTAGGGGACTGAGAAAATAGATTTCTGTTTGATTTTTAAAAATAGAGAGACAGTTATATGAACATTCACTTGAGGTCACTGTATTATTAGTTTTATATAATTGTTTTTCTTTATTACAAAAGACTTCTCTTGAATTGGGAGTAATCTGCAAATATTTGTAAGGTTTAAAACAAAAACTTATCATGAAAACTGAAAATGTGAAAATAAAAAAAAATTTTAAAAGATCACACTGGCTTCAGGTCATCTGTAGGGTCTCATTGAAGACTGGCTAAGCATCTTTGCCCCATCTTGACCTCCTCATGCCAAGAGCTGGCTGTCTCCTGCTATGGCTTTGGAAGTTTCCAACTGAATATTGAAAATCACACTGGCTTCAAGCCTCTTGGACGGTTCTGTCATGGGTTGGCTCAGCATTTTTCTCCAACCTGTCCGTTTGTACAGTCACCTACTAAGAGCTGGCTTTGTCTCTTGCTGTAGTTTAACAGTCCGATGTCTTATTGGCTTCAAACTTCACATACTGGATATTGCACAGGTTTCAGTCCCCACCCTTTTGAATTCTCCCACCCAGAGTACCTGTAGGCTTCCTGCCATCTTCTCTTTGTTTTAATTGGATCATTGCATCATCTGAAGGTCTTTGAAATCTTTGGAGGGGTGGGGTGGAAGGAAACTGGGTTCAGCCAGGAGCTGTCCATGCTGTCATCTTTGCCCACTTTTCCTTGCATTCACTATGCCTGTGATGAAGAAAATGTTAGAAATGTGGATTAATCTGAAAAGTGTACCATTTTCCCCCCAAGGAGACAGTTGTTAAATATTTACTGAATCCAACTAACAGTGCATTGGTTTTTGAGACTGCCATAAAAACCATGCACTCATATTGAATTTATATTACACTAGAACCTGCAAACCTTTTTCGGATGAACTGTTATCTAAACTCCCCTTTCCAATCTAGTGTTAATGAAGTTGATTTTTTAATGCAAGTATAAGATTTTACATTTATTTCTGTTAAACATCATCTTATTTGATTGATCTCATGATTCTAACTGGTCAACATCTCTTTTTGAATCTTGACTCATCTAACATGTAAACTATCCCTCCCAGCTCTGTATCATCTTCAGAATCGATGGGCGTGAAAGTTATGCCTTTATTCACATCATTAATTAAATGCTGAACAGGTCAGGATCAAGGATAGATGCCTGGGGCACTCCATTCGAGGCCATCCTTCAGGCAAACAGTAACTAATTAATCACTACTCTTTAGATCTAGCCATCCAACCTGTTCTGAAAACACCATCACTTTTCCATAATCTGGCCTTTCACTACATTTCATCCACAAGGACGATGAGAGACTGTCAAATATTTTGCTGAAATTGAAGTATACTCTGCCTCTACATTCCCTTGGTCTTTCATTCTAGAAAACCTATCAAAAAAAAGGAAATTATACTCTGGCAGGGTCTGTTTCTGATGCATCTCTATAGGGTCACATCTTCCCTTTAACAATGTTCACAAAGCATCCCATCAGCAATACATTGGAGCAGCTAGGTGATGCAGTGGAAATAGGATAGGCTGTGAAGTCAAGAGAACCTGAGTTCAAATTCAGCCTCAGACACTTAACTAGATGACCCTGGGTGAGTCACTTAACCCTGTTTGCCTCAGTTTCCTCATCTGTAAAATTAACTGGAGAAGGATATGGCAAACCACTTTATTATCTTTGCCAAGAAAACCCCACCAGGGTCCCAAAGAGTCAGCAACAACAGCAGCAACAGGAGCGGCAGTACATCATAGAATTTTTCAAGAACAGAAGTCAAGCTCATCTGTCTGTAGTTTAAAGACTCTACCCTTTCCTGGAGCACCTCTTAAATTCACCATCTGTTTTGTTTTGTTTTTTCAAATAGTCACTGACAGCAATTACTTCTATGGGTTCATCTAACTTCCCAATATACTGTTCTTTTGGGTCTAGTGACCTGAACTTATTAAGGACAACTGGTGTACTACTAAAAGTGTTACTCCTAATTGAATTTCTACCTTCCAGTCTCTCCTTTCTCCATACCGTCCTTCATACAGCTGCCAAAATAATCTTTTGAAAGCACATCAGACCCTGTTACTCCTGTGTTCAAAGGCCTTCAATGACTTCCTATTACCTCCAAGATACAATAAAGACTCCCCAACCATCTCTTATAGGAAACTTTTCTTGATCACCTGAGTTAATTTTCTCATTTGTTAGCATGGATGTGTGTGTGTGTGTGTGTGTGTGTGTGTGTGTGTGTGTGTATACTTGTAGGGCCTTGTACATTGCCACAAAACCTGATGAAACACATCTAGTAACATGTAGAAAAAGTCAAGAATTTTAAACAAAGAATTGAAAATATAGGCAGATGCCTCAAAGCCGTTCTGCCCATGAGGGTTTTGTTCCTTTATATTTCCTTCTTCCATTTAGTGTAATGAAGGGACCCAAAAAGAATTTCAGATTGAGAAAACTGAGAGGCTTCAGATCCAGAAGGCCCTCGGCAGTTTATTGAAAGGGAAACCTCTAAAACAGTTCTTCAGGATTTCAGTTGGTTGATTGCAAGCAGGAATTACAAAGACTTTCTGTTCCTAACACAGAGACCTAGCCCAAAGCAGAAAGTTTAAGTTTAAAACAGAAAGTCAGAAATTAAAAAATTAGCAGAAATTTAAAGTTTTTAAAAAAAAAAGCAGCCTCTGGATTTTAAGCCAGAAGAGAAATGACAAGGCTCATTCTACCTTTTATGAGGAAGAGAGCAGTTCCACATGGACCCATGCCTGGAAGTGACCAATTGGCACGAGACCAGTAGAGTAACATAAGCACTGGTGTTCAAGACCTGCCGGGAGCATTGATTTGCCTTGTAATCTTTACTAGTCAATGCAGAGGATACCTACCTGGCCAAAACTACGTGCCACCTGAGACCAGGGGGGAGGGAGCAGGCCCAGAGGCAGTAGTCTGCGGATGTCACCAGAAAGCATCGGTGATCCCACTGTATTAGAGGAAAATTGTCCCTCCACCTGAGTGCCCTAGCCACATTCATTTCTTTCCTGCGTCTCTCTCCTCACATGCCCCCTAGATATGTCCACTCTGCACTGACGGTGTACACGTTTGTGGAAGAGTATTCCTGAGATTTGGAGGAAAAATGCTCTACTGCTAATTTCCTTAGTATATAATTTCATTAAATGTCTTTGCTTGGAACTCTTTGTGCCAACTGACTAACAAGGAAAAGTAACTATATTGGTGGATGTGATCTATGTGGTTTTTGAGCAGATGAGAGCCCAAGTTGTAACTAGAATTTGGAGTAGTCTGTCTTAGGGACCCACTTGCAGAGATGTTTATATGAAACCTACCTAACATATTCATATGTTTATAGCTATCTGTTAAATTCTCCTATCAAAATGTAAATTCCTTTGGGTTGTTTTTTTTTCCTCTATATCCCTAGAGTATAACAGTTTCTTGAGCAGAGTAGGTTAACAAATGCTTGTTGGATTAGATAACATTGGATTATGATCGTCTTGTTTATTTTGTGTTTCAACTCCCAGCTATACTATTAACCATTTTTGTTCAATATTCCTACTATCATGGGATGAATTTTGTTCTGTTCGACAAAGAAAGTACAAAAAATAAAATGAATGGTGAATAGTTCTGCCTCCTCTCTGTCATCCAATGGGTATTTTAGATGGAGGGACATTTGACTTCTGGATAGGCAACTCTAAAGTGAAATAGATGTGGAGTCTGAAAATTGCAATGCCATGTGTCAAGGTCAGTTTATGGAATATTAACAATCACTTTTCATTGGCAAATTCTGTGTGGGGTAATTAGTTACTGAGTGACACACAGCTCATGGAAAATCCACACAGATACATCACAAAACATCAGCTATAATGCAATATAAAGGAGGAAAGAAGGGTGGTTGGGGTGGAGAGTTGCCTAGTTGACATAAGTTTAGCTGTTGAAATGAGACATTGTGCTGCTTCAGGGGGATCTGCAGACCTCAGGCCGATGGGAACTGAGCTCAGCTCAGGATAAGAAATGCATCCGCAAGGAAACTGTCAGGTTTTATTTTCAAATGTTGTTCTAGAAAAGTGAGAGCTTATATTGTCACATCAAAGGGCAGCTTTTAAAAAAAACTGCAAAACATCTGCTACTCAGAGACTCTTTTTGAGAAAGAAAAAAAAGAGCCATCTCAGCATTACATTCAAGTGTTAGTATAGGTCAGAGAGAAATGCTTTTGGGGAAGCATATGGAAAAAGAGAATTTGTAAGAGGATTACCTCCCACCATGGGGAGCACACACACCATTCCTCCTAGAAAAGTTAATCATCACCTTTCTTTTCACATCAGGACTGAAACAAAATCATTCTTTTAAGTTAGACTTGGGGGAAGGAGGTCTGATGTTTCCATCCCCAAGGCTGCTGGGCTCCATTTAGTTCAGCAAATGCTTATTAAGGGCCTATCATTCACAAGACACAGGGTTGAGGCCAGAAAGATTAAAAAGATGAATTAAGCATAATTTCTTGCCTCAAGGAGTTTACAATCTAATAATAGAGACTAAGACAACTTGAAAAACTAAATTCAAAACAGACTCTGATACATGCCTTAAGAGAGGAATCAGATCAAAGAAATATCTGAATCTTGACTCAAGATGGGTCAAATTAAGGAGAGAATATATCTACTGGGGATAAACAGAAAACTAACTAAAGTAATTAGCATTTAATCTGGGCCTGGAAGGACAGGTAGTATTGTAGCCTGCAGAATAAGGGAATAGGTTATTCAGATGAAGGAACAGCATAAACAAAGGTTCAGAAAATATATTCATGTTATGGTTTGTAGCCCAGTTTGGCTGAGGTATGGGATATGTATAGGGAAATATTGGGAGATGAAGAACACAACTCGTTATATTTCCCTTATAACCCCTTTTCGCTTCCAAACTTCTCTGTCTCTGTTTGGCCATCACCACAATTCTTCCTGGTTTGTGATCTCAACATAACCCTCAATTCCTCACAGTCCTTTACTCCATGTGTACAGTTTTAGTTGTCAAATCTGGCTGTTTCTACCTCAACAACATTTCTTACATCTGAAGTGGTTAGCCATTTCCTTCTGCAGCTCCTTTTACAGATAAGGGACTGAGGAAAATCAGGTTAAGTGACTTGCCTAGAGTTACACAGCTAGTAAGTGTCTGAAGCTGAATTTGAACTCACAAAGATGAGTCTTCCTGATTCCAAGGCCAGTGTTCTATCCACTGAGCCAAGGCCAGCGTTCTATCCACTGAGCCAAATAGCTGCCTGCCTTTACTCACATAGCAACCACCTTAGTTAAGACCTTCATCACTTCTCACCTAACACTATTACAAAAGCCTCCTAATTAATCTGACTTCAAGTTTCTTCTCATTCCTGTCCATCATACATGCTGTTCCTAAAGTGACATTCCTTAAATGCAGACCTGATAATGTCACTCCAATATTCAATCAACTCCAGTGGCTCCCTCCCTATTATCCCTAAGATCAAATATAAGCTTTTCTGTTTAACTTTTAATCCATTTGACAAGCTTTTTCCAATCAGTCTTTCTAACCTCATTATACATTACCTGCCCCACCTTCCCCCCCACACCCTCACCCCCCAGTCCCCATCCTGTACCATACTACTCAAACCTGCCTTCCCTCCTTTCTTGACGTACACATTCCATCCCTAGTTTCATAGCTCTGCACTGTCCTTTATGCCTGAATGTAGTACTTCCTTACCTCTAACTCCCAGAATTCCTCTCTTTCTTCACAACAAAACTCAAACACTACCTTCTACATAAATTCTTTCCTGATCCCTCCCTAAATGCCTTCCCTCTCATGCTATCTTATACTTAACTATTTTGCATTTATTTATATTTATTCCCTTTATATTAATTCTGTATGTAATTACATATATGTAGAAATATGTGTGTGTGAAATACATGTGTGTTTATGAGATACATGTGTATGTCTCTGTATGTTCTCTCCCCAATCAAAATGTAAATTCCTTGAGAGTAGAAATTGTTTCATTCTCATATCTTCAGTGCCTAGCACAGTGCCTGGTTTATAATGGATGCTTAATAAATGTTTGTAGTTAAGGTCCCATCATAAAGGAGCTTCAGTGCCAGGTAAAGGAGGTTTTACCCTATTTAGTAGACACTGGGAAGCCATGAAGGCTGATGGGTAGGATAAGTGATACAATCCGAGTAAATGAATATGCAGTCAATGATGTCAGACTCACATAGAACCAGAGGCCATTAAACCATAAGGATTCCTACAGATGCATACATATTAACATTATCTATGTTTTATTGTGTTTTTATTTATTTTTGTTAAATATTTCCCAATTACATTTTAACCTGTTTGGGGACATATGGGAGTGTTGCTGGACTGACACATTTGTTGTAGATGTGCCAATGAATACAAGTATGTTCTGACCTAATAAGCTTAAATGGCTAAGGCGGAGCCAGGTACTTTTAGTACTGCAATATAGAGGCCCCATAGGCACTGTCATTATTCTGTTTGACCATATTCATCATGAAATAACCTTACCATCATTGGTGGAAATCTATCCAATTGTTCTTCACTGCCTCAGCCTGCCAGTACTTAGCAATACCCTTGGGAGACGCATAGCTAAATCTAATGCTCTTTCCATTCCACCACACTATTTTCCTCTGTGCCTCAATATCCTGACCTATAAAATGAAAGGTTTGGATCAATGGCGTCTAAAGTCCCTTCCAAATCCAAATCTATGATGCTACTTAAGCTCTCTGACCTTCAGTTTGTCTCTTCAGTAAAATGGGGGTAAGATAACATGGCTATGGGTTCAAATGCAATAATGCATGTAAAACACTTTATAAATGTGAAAGTTGGAACACCACTACTAGGTCTATATTCCAAAGAGATCAAAAAAAAAAAAAGGAAAAGGACCTATGTGTACAAAAATATAGCAGCTCTTTTTATGCTGGCAAAAGTTAGAAATTGAAGGGATGCCCATCAGTTGGGGAATGGCTGAATAAGTTATGTTATATGATTATAATGAAATACTATTGTGCTTTAAGAAATGATAAGCAAGATGCTCTCAGAAAAACCTGGGAAGACTTACATGAACTGTTGTAAACTGAAGTCAGCAGAACCAGGAGAACAGTATACAAAGTAACAGCAATATTGCACTATGATCAATTATGAATGACTTAGCTATTCTCAGTGATACAATTATCTAAGAACAATTCCAAAGGATTCATAATGAAAAGTGCTATCCACCTCCAGAGAAAGAACTGATGGAGTCTGTATGTAGAGCGACGCACACTTTTTTTCATTTTATTTTTCTTGTGTTTTTTTTTTCTTTTTGGTCTATGTTTCCTTTTGCAACATGGATAATATGGAAATGTGTTTTGCATGACTGCATATGGATAATCTATATCAAAGTGTTTGGCTGGTCAAGGAGGGGGGAAGGAGGGAATTTAGAAAATTATAAAAAGCAAATGTTAAGAATTGTTTCTACATGTAATTGAGAAAATAAAAACATCCTTTTAAAAAATGTTAAAGCTGGAAAGAAACTTCAGGATCATTAAATCCAACACAATCATTATATAGATTCAACTTTGTGATTGTAAGGAAATATTATCTTTTGCAACATGGACCAAGCAACTGAGCTAAATACTCCATCTACTCTCTGGGTGAAACACTAGAAAACACACAGAACCAAAAGAGAAACAGAAGGAAAGATGGGGTTTAATGGATTGAAAGGAAAACTTTCATTTTACATACTTAACAGGTCCCAGACAATGCTTCACACTTTGTTGCAAGAACCATTACTGCCATTAGCAGGCCATTAGAGCGCCTCAGTTCAAAACCTCCTTGAGCAAGAAAATAACTTTAATAGCTCTAAGAGCCTGGGGCTGATCTGGGATTGCAATCTGTCTACTGCCTGCCAGCTCTGTCTGCTCCTCTGATTTCTTTGAAGTCAATGTGCCAGATTGCTCAAATTTCACTTCACTATAATCTGATGTTGTTTCTTCTGCCTGAGTAGGCTTTGGGTGCTGTCATGCCATTGGACCATTAAGTAGACCCTAAAGATAAAAACACTGAGCTTTCATGTAACACAATAAAAATTCACAATTCTGAATCACTCTAGGATTTGTAAATCATTTTCCTCACAACAACGCTGTGGGGTACATAGTGCAAGTATGAGTATTCCCATTCTATGGATGATGAAACTGAGGCACAGGAAGACTGAGTGACTTGCCCGTGGTAACACTCCTAATAGGCCTTGGCAGAGGGTTGGGTGGAGACCCCTTCTCTTTGTCAGCCTTGCACTTCAGGTAAGGACTGAGCTGGGTTAGTCACTTCTTCAAACACATTAAGACTGCCAGTCCCAACATTGGTTGATCTCATTGGATTAAAATCATAGTCTCCAATGCAGAGTAGCATCCCTCCTAATCAAACCCTTATTTTGTTTTTAAATGAGGCCATTAAAAGTAAGGGTATAAAATAGGATTCAAATTCGAGTCTTATCATGCTGAATCTGTCACGTTATCCTCTGTAATATTCTGACCCTTCCAAAGCAGAGAAGTAAGTGTCATAGCGCTGGCCTTCTGGTAGTAAAACCATGTTGAATACGGAAATAACAAGGATTTAGGGCTGGAGGGAGCCTTCACATTATCTCACCATAAGTGTGTGTCTAGGTTGGGTTTCAGTTTTCCATCTCTAAAAAAGATTTAATCACAGTACGTCATCACATGGGGTTTTATGAGAGATCATGTATCATGAGAGAAATACTCTAACCAATAAAGTTCTATGAAAATATATGGGATTGTTATGTAGAATCATGGGATCACATAATATCAGAACTGGAAGGAACTGAGAGTGCATCTGGTACAACTGCCTCATTTAACTAACTAAGACCCAGAAAGATGAAGTGATTATTCCAAGGTCACATGGCAAATAAGTGATAGAACAGCATTAATACTCAATTTTTTCCATAGCATTACAATAGTTCTTAATCTTTTGTGTCATGGACCCTTTTCACAATCTGCTAAAGTCCATGGACCCCTTCCCAGAATAACATTTTCAGATAAGAGAAGGAAATACTTAATTTCATTCAGAGGTTAGTAAAAATAATGATGTAATCTTTTTATCATCCAAGTTCACAGACCCCCTGAAATCCATCCACAGATCCCTAAAAAAATCACTCTATTTAGACATTACAAATGGCTCTGTGGAATATGGCTTTGATATGGAACTAAAGCCACTGTTTTTTATAAAGCATCTTGATCTGAAAATGTGAGAGGTTGAAACCATGCCTACAGAACCAAAGGAAAGAAAAACATTACTATTAAAATACCAAGGGAATTATGTTCAAAAGTCCAGCAGTAAAGGAAGAAAAATATAGTAGAGGATTTGAAAAGTAACTACAGAACAAGGGGTTACAAGATCTCCATGACAAGGCTAACTCCTCTACACATGCTCTTGATCCCATCCTCTTCCATCCTGGGAGTTAGTTCTACTAAGCCTTCCCTCCCTTTTTCTCTCCTTTTCCATCTCTTCTATCTCATGACCCCTTCCCAGCTGTCTACAACCATGCCCTGTTCTTCACCATCCTCAAAGAAATCTTTCATTTGAGCCTTTCATTTCCTTAAGCTCTATATTTAGTCCCTCCTTTCAAAGCCAAACTTCTAAAGTTTGGCTATCACCACTCACTATTAGCAACTCACTTCTCATCCCTCTACAATTTGATTTTTCTTCTCTTTCCCTCACTCTACTACTGAAACACCTTTATAATGACCTTTTTTTAAGTCTTCATCGTGTTTGACTCCCTTCCCCTACAGTGTACACACACACACACACACACATACACACACAACACACACACGCGCACACACATGTGTGTGTGTGTATGTGTATACTTACATGTGTGTGTGTGTGTGTGTATCCACTCCAAATTTCATTTGTTGGATCATCTTCTGTCTCCCATCCCTTAAGCAAGTTTCTAACCCAAGGTCCCATTCTGGGCCTTCTTCTTTGTATTCTGTTCTCTCTGGTGATCTCATCAATTCCCATGAGTTCATTTATCAACTCTGTACAGATGACTTTCATATTTACATATCCAATCACGGTCTTTCTTCAGAGTTAGACTCTTACATTACCTCCAGCCATCTCCACTTAGATAACTTATCACCTTTCCCCCTAAACTCACCCTTTCTCCAAATCCCCCCGCCATGCTTTTGTCATGGCACTACCATCCTTTCAATCATACTGGTTCTTAACCTCGGCATCATCCTTCAGTCTTCCCTTTCCCTCATCCCCAGATAAACCAAATCTGTACCCTCAGAAGCTAAAAGTGCTACCATCAAGCAATCTTCCTTAGCACACTAATAAACTTATTGTCCTATCAATTTGGCTGCTCTTTCTATTTGACCTCCTGTCTTGAGAAACTACCACTGGCAGGTGAGATTCTCCTTGAGCTTTCCAAGGAACCCAGACTGAGAAATTCCCTCAACAAGGAGAAAGGATTATTTACTTCCCTTTTGCAGTTTTATCCCCAACACTTAAACGGTGCCTTTTGCTTAAGAAGGCACTTAATAAATGGTTGTTGAATGGAATTGTGAGCTGTATAGTGTTGCACAAATGGTTGCTATTAGGGTAACTCATTTTCTAATAGAATCTCCAATGCCAGGCAGTTAGCTAGCAAGGTAACACAGGAAGGTGGAGACAGTTCATAGGTGGCCTCCAGTGTGCACTTTCAAGAAAATTTAAACAGACTTAAGAACAACGGCCCCCTTCTTGGTCCACCTAGGGCTCACTTAAATTAGAGGTTTCCATATTATATGCTCTGGGTTTGATTTAATTCAACCAACACTTAAAAAGTACTTCTGGCTTTGTTCCCTTTATTCCTGTTCCTCAGGCTGGTACTGAATAGAACGTTGAAGAGGAGTTATTTCAACACGCATCAGGAATAGATGTAGGTGGTACAATGGATAGTGCTGGACCTAGATTTAGGAAGACCTGAATTCAAATATGGCCCAGACACTTATTAGCCTTGTGACCCTGGGCAAGTCACTTAACTTCTCCATTGTACAGGTGAGGAAATGGGGACGATAATAGTAACACCTACTTCCCAGGGTTGTCAGGAGAACCAAATGAGATATTAATTGTAAAGTGCCTTGGCACAGTGTGTGGCCCACAGTAAGTGTTACATAAATGTTGGTTATTATTAGTTAATGAACAGCTAGGGGGAGGGGGTTGAAAGGAGAGAAAGTCTTGGGTTCTCACATTAACTTTCATTCCCAATAGGCCATGGTAGAGGGGTGGGTGGAGACCCTTTCTCTTTGTCAACTTTTCATTTCAAGTAAAGACTGAGCTGGGTTGGTCGCTCCTTCAAACACATTAAAAGTGGGGAGGCTGTGTTATCAGTCCCAATGCTGGTCAATCCCATTGGATTAAAATCACAGTTCCCAATGCAGAGTGGCATCCCTGCTAATCAAACCCTTACTTTATTTTTAAATGAGGCCATTAAAAGTATGTTTTTACATTTCTCCCTGAACCAAAAATATAAACATCAAAGTCTGCATTAAATCCCTATAATCATGATCACCAGACTTGAAAATGTAGCCAACAGATGTCAGAAGTTCAACCCCTAGGAGAGTCATTCTATTTATCATTCTGAAGTCACCTGCCTTAGCTGGGCAGGAAACCAATCTAGTGTGTGTCAAGTCTGCATTCATTGCTTACTAAATTAGGAGAATGTATGAGTTATAGCATTTCAGAATCTTAGAGTTCAACTGGTCTGGTAGACAAATAAGATGTAGTGAAAAGCTTCCCAAAAGACCTGAATTCTAGTGACCTAAGGTAAACCACTTGCCTTTTCATGTCTTTGTTTCCTGATCTGTAAAATGGGCTAACTAGAAGTCAGAGGTCCTTTCTGATTCTATCTTACAGATGAGGAAATTGGGCTAGGCCTAGAAAAATGAAGTAAAGGAGGAAGAAAGAAAGAAAGAAAGAAAGAGAAAGAAAGAGGAAGCATTTTATTTGCTTTTGATCTATTCAGTCTGGATTAAATTTCAACCAGGGGATTTATTCTATTCCTAGGCATGTATATTTTTCCTCTTTTTTCTGTAGTCCCTCTCCAGGCACTTCCAAGCACAAAATTGCTTTGCAAGATGGTCCCCCCTGGTGGGTAAATCAACCCATCTACCTGTCACTAGATACACCACCTTCCCCTTTAAACATGATACTACACAAAACAGAGCTGGGGTTCTGACAGTGCTCTTCTCCCCCCAAACCTTGAGCTAAAGATGACAGAAGTGGATTGGCTGTGCTTGAATACAGAATAATTTGATAAGTGAATTTCATTTAATAAGAGGAGAATAGCCCCTTTCCATTAATTACTTTCGTTTCTTTATAGGCTGGAAGATACACAGATGGGCTCTTTTTCTCAAGGCAATATTATCATTTCAAAGCCTCACAAAAAGCAAAAAAGACTTGTAACAGTCAGGAATGTTGCTTATACAACTCCATATTCTGAAAGGGGTAGAAAAAAAGATAAGAGAAGATGTGGAGAGATGATCAAGGTTATACCTCTGATAGCATGCTGAGAGGTACCCAGATCCAAATCACATACAGGAGTTATTCGAGCTGTTTCTTGTTTTCTTGAACTAGGCTAATGAAACAAACCAAAACAAAAGGAAAAAAGTTATCAATATAAAGCTTTCAGGATCCACAAGTTTTCCCTGCAGGAGGTCTGGTATTTCTGGTGACTGATGAGGATCAGTCAGTGGCCTCCTGAGCATCCCTAGATGGTTGGCAGCACCAGTAAGATTCATTTCCCTCGCTTGAGAAGTTCGGGCTTTCCTAGGACCATCTGCTCTCACTTGTAGCTCAAGGATGCCTTCCATTTGAGATTACTGCTGTCAGCTTAGTTTCAAATATACATGGGTAAAGTATATACTTATCTTGCCTGCCTGGGAAGATGCTGGCTCGGAGAAACATTGTCTGCCGGTTGATGCCTTAATTTTACAAATTCTTTCTTCTCTTTTTCCTTAGTTACTGTGACGGTGGGAGGCAAGCAGCACTTGCTTGGACTATATGACACAGCAGGACAGGTATATTTTAATTATCTTGATTCTTTATTGTGGTTTGGTGGGGAGGGAGAGGTAGGATTCTGTCATTACTAGTCACATAGGAGCCACATAGAAGTCACACAGTAGACACATAGACAGCCCTTTTCAAGGAAGATAAAAAGAGTGAAGACACTACCTTTTTTATTTTTTGCCAGTTTGCTGCTTATATTTGACTTCTTTGCTGTTCCCTAACTAGGCATTCCAACTCTTATCCCAGTGCCTCTGGGATGGCTGTCCACCATGCCTGGAATGCACTCCTACCTCACCTACCACATCTTGGAATACCTAACTCCCTCCAAGGCTCATTTCAAGAGCCATATCCTTTGGGAAGCATTCCTCATACGGCAGCACAGTGGGTTAAAGCACTGGGCCCCTAGTCAGGAGGACTTGAGTTCCAAACCAGCCATAATCACAAATTAACTATGTGACCCTAGGTGAGTCACTTCAGTTTTCTCATCTCTAAAATGGGGATAATAGTAGCATATATTGTGAGGGTAAAATGAGCTATTTCTCTGTAAAGAGCTTCCCAGACTTGAGAGCACTATAAAACTACCAGCTAGCATTGCCGGGATTGGTGTTGCTATGATGATTATGATTATTTCTACTTCATGATTCTCTTAATTGTTAGTGACATTTCCCATCTCCTTGCTTTATCTTGTGTGTACTTGTCTGTGTCCATATTATATTCCATCAGTAGAGTAGAAACTCCTTGCAATCAGGGACTGATTTTCATTTTGCCCTCATCCCCAGCACCTACTGAAGTATTCTGTACATAGTACACAGCTAAGAAATGTTTATTGGATTGGACATTGATAGCTCATACTCACAAAGGACTTTTGAGGTATATAACATTTTTTGGCTAGTTAAATTTTGTCTTTATCAACAAATGACTTTCCAAGGCCATTACACTGAGACTGGGAACAGGAAATTGAGTGAACAGGGCTATTTGCTGTTTATATACAAATGAAAGCAAGGTAAGAATGATGGGTAGATGAGAGCAGTAATCAGCCTCATTTTCCCCCTCCCCCATCAAGGAAGAACATTGGGGGAGAAGAAAGGAGGGATAAGATTAGAAAGAAGGGAATAAGGGGCAGCTAGGTGGCACAGTGAGTAGAGCACCGGCCCTGGAGTCAGGAGGACCTGGGTTCAAATGTGACTTCAGACATTTGACACACTTACTAGCTGTGTGACCTTGGGCAAGTCACTTAACCCCAATTGCCCTGCCTTCCCCCCTCCAAGAAGAAAAAGGGAATATTTTGGCTAGCAGCCCCCCCCCGCCACCATTCCCTAGAGGTGGAGGGAGGTGATAAAATTGCTTTCAAAGTGATGAGGAAATGATCCCCATGGACCATCACCCCTTTTCCCTGGAGTGACTGGTGACACCCCCTTCTAGATCTCTATGCTGCCCTCTAGGGTTTGGCACATTCACTGAGTAATCAATCCCCCTGGCATACATTAAAAACAACTGTACTAGGTAAGTGTTGCAAATAACATTATCCCCATTTTAAGGACGAGGAAACTGAGGCTCAAAGAACAGAAATGACTTACCCAAGATCAAAAACTAGGCAACAAATCTAGAACTAAAATCAAGGTTCTTTAAAGGCAAAATAGAATCCACTGTTAATTTCGCTGTACCATTATAGCCTCCAAGGAGAACATTCTCCTCATGAGAGAATATCCTTTTATCAAACAGAAATAAGTAGCTGGGACAGCTAGGTGGTGCAGTGAAAAAAACGCCAGCCCTGGAGTCAGGAGGACCTGAGTTCAAATCCAGCCTCAGACACTTGACACGTACTAGCTGTGTGACCTTGGGCAAATCACTTAACCCCAATTGCCCTGCCTTCTCCCCTGCAAAAAAAAAATTTAAAAAAGAAATAAGTAGCTAATACTATGTGACCCTGGATGAGATCATCACATATGTCAGTTGGTAAATGAATATTGTTCTTTGCCTGATGGGCAGGAATAGCATGACTACCTGAAATCCAAAGATAACATTAGAGGGTTATTTGGTAATAGTCTTCTGCTATCCAAACTTTTTTCTAGAACTAAGAACAAAGAGTGAACTTGATTGGTTTGGGTTTATCTCCCTTTGTCTTCCTCCTAATTTCATGTCACTCAGATGACTTTTGCCACTATCTCCTCCTTAACCTGTCTCATATGAAGAGGCGGCCCTTTCCCTTGACAAGGCAAACCCTCTACATGCACAAATAATCACATTCCATCCACTCTTCTCCAGCATATTGCCCTGTCATTCTCTACTCTCTCACTAATCTTCAATCTCTCCCCAGCTACTTTCCTCCTGCCTATAAACACACCATGTCTCCTCTGTCCTCAAAAAGCCCTCACTGGATCCATCCATCCCTACTAGCTATAGTCCAATATCTCTTCTCCTTCTGTAACTAAACTCCTTAAGAAGCCTGTCTACAACTAGCGCTTCCATTCACTTTCTTTCTTAACTCAGCTCTTATTCTTGTCTTAACTAATGATGGCTTCTGAATTCATCCTTCAAGCAAAACTGTGCTTTCCCAAGTTAACAATTATTTCGTAATCACAAAATCTAATGATCTGTTCTCAGTCTTTGTCCTTCTTGATTTCTCTGCAGTCCTTGGCATTACTGATCACCATGTTCTTGTGTTTACTCTTCTCTCTAGGTTTTCATAACATCTCTCTCTCCTGGTTCTGCTCCTATTTGTCAGACAACTCCTCAGACTCCTTTGTGGATCTTTATCTAAGTCATGCTCACTAACACTGAGTATCCCCCAGAGTTGTGACTGAGGCACTCCTCTCTTCTCTATATATACTATTTCACTTGGCAATCTCATTAGTTCCCATGGATTCAATTATCATCTTTCTAAAGATGGTTCTCAGCTCAACCTATCTGGACCTAATCTCTCTTCTAACTTCCATTCTCACATCTCCAATTGCCTTTTTGATGTCTTGAACTGGATGGTCTGCAGACATCTTAAACTCAACATGTCCAAAATTGAATTCATTATCTGCCCCCACCTACCCACCAGCTGCCTTCTCCTTAACTTCCCTATTACAACAGTAAGAGAGGACCATAATCATCCCAGTCACCCAAGCTGGTACCTACATGTTATTCTTTACTCCTCACTCTCTGTGCTTCCCTATGTCTATATTCAATCTGTTACCAACTGCTATAGGTTTGCTTTTCCTAACATCTCTCTCATGTATGCCTCCTTCTCTCCTCTGATACTGCCATCATTCTTATGCAGGACCTCATCATCATACGCCTGAACTATTGCAATAACCTGCCAGTTGGTCTTCCTGCCTTGAGTTTCTCCCCACTCTGGTCCATCCTCCACTCAGCTACCAAATAGCTCTCCCTAAAATAGAGGTCTGACCCTCTCTCTCCATCCAATAAATTCCTGTGGGTCTCTAACACCTCCAGGATCAAATAGAAAATTCTCTGGCTTTTCAAAGTCCTTTATAACCCACTCCCCCTACCTCTCTACTCCTCCTCCTACCTTACACCCTTCTATGTACTCTTTGATTCAGTGATTCTGGACTCCTTGCTTTTCCTCCCACGACACCCCATCCCCTAACTCCAGGCATCTTCATTGGCTGTCTCCTAAGCCTGGAGTTTCATCTCTCCTCATCTCTTCCTCTTAGATTCTCTGCCTTCCTTTAAGTTTCATCTAAAATCTCATTTTCTACAAGAAGCCTTTCCAAATCCCCTACAATGCTACTGTTTGTTGAGTCTCTCAAATTTTATAGATATATATATACATATATATATGTGTATGTGTATGGCATATGTGTGTATATATATGTGTGTATGTGTGTATATGTGGTATGTTCAAATATGTATATGTATGCATTGTATGTATTATACATATGTGCATATGTGGTATATAAGTAAATTGTATATATGGTATGTGTTATATATGTATGTGTGTGGTGCGCATGTGTGTATAGCTGCATATATGTATAAGTATGGTATGTGCATATTGTGTGTATATGCTATATATGTGTATTGTATATGTATATATGTGTACATATATGTATGTGTATAATGTGTTTATATATGGTATGTGTGTGCATATCTATCTCTTGTTTGATCATCGATGTTTTCATGCTGTCTCCCCCATTGGAACGTGAACTCCTTGAGAGAACAGGGACTGTCTTTGTACCCCTTACATCCCTTTGTATCCCAGGTACTTAGCACATAGTAGGCACTTAATACTGACCTGACTTCCTCTTCCCACCTTCAGCCAACAAGGTGATCGATCACCTTCTCTGTGCCAGGCACTGAGGATGTAAATACAATGAATGAAACAATCCCTTTTGTAATAACCTCATAGTCTGGGGGTGGGGGTACTGAGGAGCTGGACCATGATTCAAAAAGCCAAGATCCTGGATAACACATCAACCAAAAGTCAGCCCTTGAATAGCCCTGGGCTAAGTCTGATTTTTTAAGAACATTCTTACCTACCTGCTACATTAGGAGAAACCATAAACCATCAATGCTAGTTTTCCAAAAAAAGCTTCAATGTCCACCTCTTCCTAAACACAAGGCAAAGTGAAGGCAATATGGTGTAGTAGTATAAAGACAAGCCATTTCACATCTCTAGGTTTCTAGTTCTCGGTCTATTAAATAGTAGGTGGAGGATTACAAGGGGCAGTGATGGGATTGGACTAGATGATCTCTAATATTCCTTCTAGTTCTTGATCCTAAGCAATGCAGTGAACCAGAAACAATAATATTTAATGTTAGCAGAGCAGCTAGGTGGTGCAGTAGATAGAACACCAACCCTAGAGTCTGAAGGACCTGAGTTCAAATCTGACCTCACACACTTAATAGCTAATAGTGTGACCATATGTGTGTGTGTGTGTGTGTGTGTGTGTGTGTATTTAAGGTTAGAACCTAACTCGACATGTTCAAAAGTACCTCGTCTTTCATTTTGTATTGACTAGTTGTGAAATTCTGCCTCAGACTCCCTTTAAAGAAATGCTTCTTTCCTTAACAGTTTGGTTAAAGGGCTGTGTATTGAAGGAGGATTAGAAGAGAGGCTCCAAGGAAGAAGTAAAGGAGAGAAAGCAGAGAAGGAATTTAATTCACTTAGAGCAGTTTATGGCTCTGGCCCAATTTCTAGCTTAGATTGTTTTTTCCTAACCATATGTCCTGGGTCACTTATTTAGGTCAGAATCGACAGACTATTTAGTCTGTCCAAATTCATACATCTTAAGTCCTTTGGAGTAAATGCTTAGCCATGCTTCTCACCCGCTGGGAGTTTCCTGGTAATTGTTATTTGCAGTCTTGTATACTCATCTCAGCCTTTTTTTCACAATTAGCGAGAATTGCGTCTTTTTCCGCTTACATTTGAAAATCCCTTAGGAGGAGAAGAAAGAGACATCAATTAAAGCCTATGTATCCATTCTATGAAGAGAGCCACTGTATCAAGGGGCGTCATGAGTGGGTTAAAGGGGTGGGAAACTGAATGAAGTGCAGAAATCCAAAGAACAATGGTCACAATGCACCTCTGGAGTGAGCAAGGACCTTGGAGCTCATCTAGTCCAAGTGCCTCATTTCGTAGACAAAGAACTTGGGGCCCAAAGACAGAAATGATTTGCCTAAAATTGCACAGCTGATAAGGCACCCCACCTAGTTCTTCTGAATGTAAGTCCAATTGTCTTTCCCAGGCACCAAACTCCATAACAGTGAGTGACTCCCATGGAGGGGGAAAGCAAAGGGGAGGGAGTGGGGAAGATGAAGGGACAAGGGAATTCCCCCAGGTCAGCAGCAATAACTCAGGAACTGACTGTGTATATGCCCTGAA
The DNA here is from genome assembly GCF_011100635.1 of Trichosurus vulpecula. Classification (NCBI taxonomy): domain Eukaryota; kingdom Metazoa; phylum Chordata; class Mammalia; order Diprotodontia; family Phalangeridae; genus Trichosurus; species Trichosurus vulpecula. The sequence goes on from NC_050580.1 coordinate 219,493,510, forward strand.
GAACAATGGGGACGACAGTGGGGCTTCCTCCTCGGTCCCAAGGTTCATATACTTAGCAGAAAATAGTATAGTATTTAGTTACTCCTTTAAAATGGGAGCTGTTTGATTCTCTGAATGGAAAAACTCTTGACTCCAACTCAGAAAAGCAGCTATTAAGAAATTAAAGCTGAACAGCAATTCCCTTTGTGGTGCCCAAAGGGAGCAGTATATTAAGGGTTTTGTAGGTAAATACTTAACAACCAACTCTGCAAGACACACTTTTACATTTAATCTGCATTATTCATCTTTTCTTCATCACTTTCTTCAGTCTAGACAATCAACAAAACAATGACTGGAACCCTGACTTGTAGCCTTTCCTCATCCCCAAGGTGTAAATGACAATGGATAGAATGCTAGGCCTGGAATCAGGGAGACCTGAGTTCAAATCCAGCCTTAAATACTAGCTGTGTAACCCTGAGCAAGTCCCTTAACTCTGTTTGACTCAGTTTCCTCATCTGTAAAATGAGCTGGAGAAGGAAATGGCAAACCACTCCAGTATCTTTACCAAGAAAACCCCAAATAGGGTCACGAAGAATCAGACACAACTGAATGGCTCAACAACAGCAAAAATGCTCACACTGAAATTTCAATAAATGGTTTTCCTGGGTGGATATGAGCTGGCTCCAGAATTCCCCTGAGTTCATACCTCTATCACCTATAAGAGGTAGTAGGAAGAACACTAGATTCAGAGGGAAAAGACCTGGGTTCAAATCCCTAATCTTTTAATGCCTATGTTACTTTGGGCAAGTCACTTAATCTCTCCTGTCCTTAGAGCAGTTATCTCTAAAATGAAAGGATTAGATGAGCTATAAAATCTATTGCAGCTCTTAAAAAAAATTCCTGAGGCAGCATGGTGAAATAAATAGAGAGAGGGCTTTGGAATCAGGAAGAATCAAGTCCTGCCTCTGATACATGTTGACTGGGTGATAGCAGCCACATCACTTAAACTCTCAGTGGCCCTAGGCAATCCTGTAAGGCAACTGTATTGATAGGAGTTTCCTCATCATCACAGATTTAGTCCAAAAAAACAAAAAACAAAAACCTTATACTCAGCCAGTCAATAAGCATTTATTAAGGGTCAACTGTATACCAGGCACTATTAAGTGCTGGGAATTCAAAGAAAGGTAAAGATAATCCCTGAAGGAGATAACCTGCAAACAATTATGTATAAACGCACTGTACACAGGGTAAAATCAGACCAAAGAACGTATTTCTTAGACAGTCTTAAGAATGTCCTATTAGAGTTTAGTTTGAAAGTCATAATGCTACAAGGCATACTTATAGCCACAATCAATTTGTAATGCTCTTCATCTTGTGTCCCCAATCCTTCTAAATTGCTTTATCCTTAAAACTGCTCATGTGCTGGGCTCCCATCTTCCTCTTTCCTTTAAGTCTTCTATCACTTTTTATCATTTTTCTCAGCACATTTGTTTTCTGTATGCTTCCTTAGGGATTTACTTAATTTAAAACTGTGCTCTTTCTGTCTGTCTTTCTCTGTCTCTCTCTGTCTCTGTCTTTGTCTCTCTGACTCTGTGTGTGTGTATGTGTGTGTGTGTGTGTCTGTCTGTCTGTCTGTCTCTCTCTCTCTCTCTGTCTCTCTCTGTCTCTCTCTGTCTCTCTGTCTCTCTGTCTCTCTCTCTCTGTGTGTCTCTCTGTCTCTCTCTCTCTGTTGTTTCTAGTAAGGGAGTTGAGACTATGAGATATTGTTTTAAAAAAATAACATGGTATGCTTGTAGAAAGTACTCCTATTCAGGTTTGAATAGATGTCCTCCAAGGTCCCTTCTGGAGTTAGCTAGGTCAAATAGTGGAAAGAGCACTAGACATGGAGCCCAGAAGATTGGAGTTCACACCCAGCTTCAGACACTAGGAGAAGGAAAAAGGGGGCGGTGGTAGAGAGGGGAAGGAAGTGAGCATTTACATAGTATCTATTATGTGTCAGGAATTGTGCTAAATGCTTTTTACAGGTATTGTCTCATTTGGTCCTCCTGATAACATGTTGAGATAAATGCTATTTTTATCCCCATTTTATATTTGGGGAAACTGAGGCAAAAAGAGGCTAAGTGACTTGCCCAAGGTCACACAGCTCATAAGCATCTGAGGCTATATTTGAAATCAGATTTTCCTGACTCCAGGCCCAGCATCTGTGTACTATGCTACCAACTGCCTCACGCTAGCCTCACACTATCACGTATTAGCTGTAAGACTCTAGGCAAGTCCCTTAATTATTGTCTGCCTCACTTTCCTCATCTGTAAAAATGGGAGGTATCTCCCAGTATTGTTGGCAGGATTAAATGATATGATATTTGTAAAGAGCTCTATAAGCCTTAAAAGTGTTATATAAAATTATATTCCTATTCCAATTCTGGGATTCTGTAATTCCTGGCTCTACCGTTAACTTTTGGTATGATTTGTGGTAAGTTAATTAACCTCTCTATCAGTTTTCTCATTTGTAAAATGAGGGAAATAAAATTTGGCCTACTTATCTCACATAGTTATTGGGAGAATCAAATGAGATGGAATTGAAGTTCTAAATTTACATGAATTAAATTAAATTGGGGACTTAACTCATGCCCCGGTATGGTTCTCCAGACATATCCTAGATGGGTATCCCTCATAAAGGCAAAGAAACTTGGGGTTGCCAGAGAGTCAAAAAAACCTACCCCTCCACTGAGCCCCACCTGAAAGAAACCTATATGGTTCCCCAAAATGAGAGGATTACCAGGGGTTATGCACATAGACACATGCAGAATTTGGGATTGCAAAAGTGTCAACAACTTATTCTCTGGTGAGTTATTATCCTTCCTCAGACTTGCACATTCAATAGACCTCATGGTACATGTGAAGAACAAGGTATGGTTTCATTCCTCCACCTTATGGCCCTGTTCCTTGTTGGTCCTTGACCCTGTCTGACATTTGACCCAGGAAACTTGGTCCAAAACTCCTTTCCCTCTCTTTCTCTCTGTCTCTGTCTCTGTGTCTCTGTCTCTGTCTCTCTCTGTGTCTCTGTCTCTGTGTCTCTGTCTCTGTCTCTCTGTCTCTGTCTCTCTGTCTCTGTCTCTCTCTGTGTCTCTGTCTCTGTGTCTCTGTCTCTGTCTCTCTGTCTCTGTCTCTCTGTCTCTGTCTCTCTCTCTCTCTCTCTCCCCTCTATGGCTCTACTCCTGCCAGCATGTGTTGTGGCATTTCCCAGTTTGGCCCAAGAACACCTTGCCATTCTGTTTCTTCTGTTCCTGGAGCTGCCCAGCTCCTCATCTCCCAGAAAGTCACATGATTCTCTAGAAGGGCTTCATAGATAAGAAGGCCTCACTCCAGGGTTGTTGCTATTCAGTAGTTCAATCATGTCAAACTCTTCATGACCCCGTGGACTTCTGTCCTCTACTATCTCTCAAAGTCTGTCTAAGTTCATGTTCGTTGTTTCCATGGCACCATCTATACATCTTATCCTTCCGCCGCCCTCTTTTTCTTTTGCCTTCAGTCTTTCTCAACATCAGCGTCTTTTCTAATGAGTCCTTTCTTCTCCTTACGTGGCCAAAGTATTTGAGTTTCAGTTTCAGCATTTATCCTTGCAGTGAATAGTCTGAATTAATTTCTTTAAGTATTGACCGCTTGGATCTCTTTGCTGGCCGAGGGACTCTCAAAAGTCTTTTCCAGCACCACTTCAATTCCATTCAAAAGTGTCAGTTCTGCAGCTTTTCTTATTGCCCGACTCTCACAGCCCTCCAGGGAACTGAGTTCATATTTCTGTGCACAGCTCATCTCTTTTCTCTCCCTAGTTTTCAGACTCCTTTGAAAAGGTCAAGTCCAATGGGTATGTCACAGGTGCGTGAGCAAGTTATAAGCCACATCAATCTTCAAAAACTCATTATCTTTATGGTGTCCATGTGATAACAAGTATATAGCACAAAGCAAAAATTTACACTTTATCAGTAAGACAACATCAATTCCAGATTATTTTCCTCAATAGAGGAATTAACAATATTAAACCTGATTCAAGGATAAATAATCAATCCCAGAACAAAGAGCCATGGAAATGGAGCAACAATGGCCTTAGACCAGGGCTTTCCAAAATGCAGCCTGCAGTGCAACTTATGAGGCCCTCCTACAAGCATAGAAACTTACATAAATGCTTTAGTAAATGAAGCTTAGCCACCACAGAGCTCTCACTAAAATGGCAAATCAAAATATATTGTCTATTGTTTCAATAAAAAGCTAAGTTTGGACAGCCCTGACCTAGACAATACACCATAAATAAAGCCCCTCAAAATTGTAAAGGACTGCCTTCACATAAGCTATTGTAACAATAGCTTTAAATCCTGAATCAAAGAAAGTGGTATCCACTAAGTATGATCGAGTCTCTATGTCAGCTGCCTTGTCTAAGCCTCTAGCACAAAAAGCAAGTGGCTGAACATTGGTTTTTAGAAAAGGAATAACAGAGTCTGGGGGAATTTTGCCTTGTTATCTACCACCCCCAACTTTCAAACTTCCACAGTCCATCTCTGAGTTCCACAGCTGCAGAAAAAAGCAGAGAACTCAGACATGGTCCGAAGGAGTGCCTCATGAAGGGTGATGAATCAGATGAAGACAGGATAAGAGAAATGAGCACAATTATAGCAGGTGGTCCTGAGGCTAGTAGCAAGGGGCTATTAAAATGTTCAGTGGATTGATGAAGGAGGGTGTAGGATCGTTCTTTAGAAGTCTCACGATGGGATTGACTGCAGGGTGGTTGAATGTGATCCTGCCTTAAGGGAAGAGATGTGGAAGAGAGATTTCTCTTGGTCTCTGATCACCTCTAATGCATTATTACCAATGTTTATGATCCAAAATTTTCTGAAACAGTCCCACTTTTAAATAGTCTGGCCTACTGTCATCAAACACTATCTTATATTCCAGAAATTACAATGTTTTGGCAAATAATGACTAAGTGAATCAAGTCTTACAATACTAATATTTATATTTGTTATTTATTAACAAATTATGATATTCGTGTTCATGTTATATAGCACATTAATATTTACAAACTACATTCCACACAATAATCAATGAGGTGGGTAGTATGAATAGTCATGCCCAGTTTATAGATGAGGGTAGAAAACTGAGGGTGGAGAATTTAGGTGACAGGCCTCAAGTTCCACAAAGCTGGAATTTGAAGCTAGATCTAGCACAGTGCTTTGCATGTAGTAAATGTTTAATAAATGCTCTTAAAAATTCCTTCCTTCCTTCCTTCCTTTCTTCCTCCCTCCTTCTCTCCTTCCCTTTTGGGTTCGGGGTCCTGGGCTTTCGCCATCAAGATCTGAGGGAAGGTGGTGGTGAAGATGGCAATAGTAATGTTACTTGACTGATGCATGCAGTCTTCTGACTCCTGATCCATAGCTGTTTTGATTGTTCCTATTGCTACCTATGATTCAAAGATACAGAAATCACCCTAATGACCTGTCTGGCATAGTGACCTTGGAATCAGGCAGAGGTCTGCCATGATCCTAGCCAAGTAATTTAACCTCTCAATGCCTCTAGGCAACACTCTAAAATTTATAAACTACAGAAAATTGTTCACCTGCAAGGGTGAAGGGAGTTTCTACACTATTTCGACCACCACCTCCCCTCAGACCTTCATGGAGAAAGCATAAGACACTGAACCCTAAAGGTGAAAGGAGCCTGCTTTTCTTGCCATCACCCACACCAGCTGCCACCATTAGTCAGGTAAACACGAAAGCCTGAAGAGTTGGCAGCACCTCCAAGACCACTAGCCTTGCTTACAGCTCAGCCCCTGAAGCCAATCATTCTAGAAAGTACCTCCTGTGGAAATGCAATCTGGCAGCTGCTTCTACAGGAGTTGGAACCCCTACCTTCTCAATAATCATAGCTACTAAAGATCTGGAAAATAAAATTCTTGCAAAAGAATTTCTATTTGTATCTCTAGCTCTTAGCACAGTGCTTTGCATGTAGTAAATGTTTAATAAATGCTCTTTAAAATTCCTTCCTTCCTTCCTTCCTTCCTTCCTTTCTTCCTTCCTCCTTCTCTCCTTCCCTTTTGGGTTCAGGGTCCTGGGCTTTCTCCATCAAGGTCAGAGGGGAGGTGGTGGTCAAGACAGTGATAATAATGCTACTTGACTGACGCATGCAGCCTTCTGTCTTTCCTTCAGGAATCCTTTTTCCTTCATTTAGGCAGGCTTGTCTGCCCTATAGATGGCAGTTAGTGGGGATGGCTATTGTATATTAATTTAAAAATACCTTTCAACTGAAACAATAAAACTATGTTGACCAGCCAGGTCAACTTTTAGGCTCTTTTAGGATTCAGACAATGTGATCACCAAACTGATGAAGGATTGTAGACCTTTTCCACTGAGGTCTCATTCCAAATGAAGTATGAATTATTAGTCAGATCCTAATTCTGTCTGATCACCGAGATAGGGGAATATGGATCGTTGACATCAGGAAGGAATCCAAAAGTCTCATTTAGGCCAATAGTCTCTACATCCTTCTTAACTAAAAGCTCTGAGCATAGTTTATAAGAAGAAACTGAGATAAAAACCAAATAACCAGTATCATCAAAACTGACATCAGTACTCCCTAAATCTGGTTATAGGGCTTTGTCAAGTTGGGATTAGCGGAAGTTTTTAAAAATGAATAAACCAAGCTTTAGAGCTAAATCAATTAATCACAGGATTTCCTCCTCTTAATCTTGGGTTATTTAGATTTCAAAGTTAACCATAGTAACATGTCCTAAAACCTAGACACAGACACAAATAATGGCAAATTTGGTCCAGACAAAATAGGATCATAAACTCAGAGCTGGAAGAGACTTTAGAATCCATCTAGTCCAATCCCTTCATTTTACACATGAGGAAACTGAGGCCCAAGTAGGTAAAATGACTTGCCAGAAGTTACACAGCTAACAACCATGATAGTTAAAATTTGAACCCAGGCTCTCTAATTCCACAGTCTTCTTTCCATTACATCATATTCACTTTCACAGAAAAGTACTCAATAGGTACAGAAATTAACAGTATAGATGTTCATTCTTCGTATTTGAAAAGGACCAATGACATCATGATGCTGGGGTCAAGGTATAGTGTATTCAACTGTGGCTGATCAATACAAACTCAGAAAACTCTACTACAGGTCAGACGCAAATAGTCCATTTGAATATTTGGGGTAGAGATGTCTCTAGATTTGCGCATCTCACATATTTTTTGAGTTACTGCAATTCTGCTTTGCTCATAGAGAATAGTGCCTTCTTTGATTCGAGCATGCCTTGCCAGGCAGTCACATGTCAGTATCTTCCATGTCTCATAATAAATACTAAAGTTCTTTAGAGAGACCTTGAGAGTGTCTTTGTACTGCTCATTTCTGACCTCTGCGTGAGCACTTGCCTTGTGTGAGTTCTCTCGAGTGAGTTCTTTTAGGTAAATGTACATTTGGCATTTGACCAGACATTATATAAATATCTTTAAACCTCAAATGAGTGATGGGAGCATATTTCTATCTTCCCTCCTACCGCACACTTCGTGGCTTCTCAGAATTTGCCTAAAGGTTATTGATAACAGCTTGAGGTAACCATTCCCAGTGGTATTTGCTCTTTAAAAGGCTTTACCAAATTGAACAAGGTAACTCTCAAAGAACAAGTCGCAGAATCACAAAATCTCAGAGGTGGGACAATCTCAAAAATGATTTTGGAGACAACAGGGAGCCATTGCAGTTCATTAGGTAAATGAATGCTAAAAATTTTCTTGACGTGTAACTGGGGGAAAAAATAAAATACTATTAAAAAAACACCTCTAGTGAGGAGAAGCCTTCTATCTCCTGAGGCAGCACATCTACTTTTAGATAGATCTAACTATGAGGGCAGCTAGGTGGTACAGTGGATAGAGCACCAGGCCTGGAATCAGGAAGACTCCTCTTCCTGAGTTCAAATCCAGCCTCAGATACTAACTGTGTGACCTTGGGCAAGTCACTTAACCCTGTTTGCCTCAGTTTCCTCATCTGTAAAATGAGCTGGAGAAGGAAATGCAAACTACTCCAGTATCTCTGCCAAGAAAACCCTAAATTTGGTCATGGAAGAGTCAGACATAACTGAAAAATGACTCAGCAACAAAACTATGGGGAATTTTTCTTACTTGCATCTACCCAAAATCTGCTTCTCTTTAACTCCTTCCACTTACTCCTCGTTCTGTCCTCTGCAGCCAAAAAATAAATCTAATGTCTCTTTTATGTGACAATCCTTCCAGTACTTGACACCTGGTTCATCTCCCTACTTCAGGTCTTTCCCCCACTGCAAGTCCATCCTCCACTCAACTGTCAAATTGGTTTTCCTATAGCACGAATTTGATCATGTCACCCCCTTTATTGAATCAACTGCAATGGCTCCCTATTGTGTCCAGAATCAAATATAAAATTATTTTTTGGCTTTTAAAGTCCTCCATAACCTGGTCCCTTCCTACTTTTCTAGTCTTCTTATGCTTTATACCCCTCTCTCCTACATACTCTATGACCTAAAGACATTGGCCTCCTTGCTATTCCTCATACTGGACGCTACCTCTCATCACTATGAGGCCAAGTGGATAGAGTGCTGGGTGTGGAGTCAGGAAGAACTGAATTCAAATCCAGCCTCAGACACTTACCAACCTTAGGAAGTTGCTTAATCTCTGTTTGCCTTAGTTTCTGTAAGATGAGGATAATGATAGCACCTACCTCCCAAGGCTGTAGAGGCAGCTAGGTAGAATAAAGGATAGAGCACTGGGCCTGGAGTCAGGAAGACCAGAATTCAAATCTGGTCTCAGACACTTACTAGCTGTATGACCCTGGCCAGATCACTTACCCCTGTTTGCCTCAGTATTTTCGTCTTTAAAATGAGCTAAATAAGGAAATAGGACACTATTGTAGTCTCTTTGCCAAGAAAACCCCAAACGGGACCACGAAGAGTGAGACACAACTGAAATGCCTCAAGGACAACAGACCCAAGGCAGTTGTGAGGATCAAACGAGATGTTCGTAAGGTGATTAATACAGCGCCCAGAGCATAGTAGGCAATGTAGAAATGCTAGTTATTGTTGTCGCTGTCGCTGTTACTATTATATCTTGACTCTGGGCGTTTTCACTAACTCTCCCTCCCCGCCGCGCCTTGAACTCTCTCCTTCCTCATCTCTGCCTCAGCTTCCCTGGCTTCCTTCTCATCACAGCTAAAGTTCTACCTTCTGTAATCCCCCTTAATTCTAGTGCCTTTTGCCTATTGATTATCTCCTCCTGATCCTGTCTATTTATTTAATTGTTTACATGCTGTTTCTCTCATTAGACTGTATGCTCTTTGAGAGCAGGAACTGTCTTTTACCTTTGGTTTTATCCTCGGTGCTTAGAGCAGTGCCCAGCACATAGCAGGTGCTTAATAAATGTTTATTGACTGACTGACAGCTAATATGTCTTGCCTGAGTGTTCTCTTCTCCAGGCTAAATATACCCAGTTCTTTTGTCTCATTATTTTATGGCATGGTAGCACTATCTTGAGGCCTTTCACTGTGAGAATACCCATGCCAGCAAAATCACAGATCCTTCAAGAATTAAAGAAATGTTAAATTATTCTCAAAGACAGAAAAGAATATGAGATTACAATTTACTTCTGTGTTACTAAAGTACTGCTGCCCTTCCCCCCGACCCCTTGCCACAAACAGCCACGTTTTTTCCAAATCGCTATCCCAGAGATGTTTGCCTTCTCTTTTTAATATCTTTGTCATGATTCCTGCTGCCATCTCTAGCTCCTCTTACCCAGATTTCCTACAGGTATTTTTGCAGGTTAAGTCTTTTTCCCTATCCTGCTGTTTCTGAAATAAGCATGGGACCTTGTTTTTAGATTGGTGGTGTCTTGATGTGGTTGGAGTGCAATTACAGGATTCTGAGGTGTAGTACAAAGAAGGGTGGCGCATTACAAGACAGAGGACAGCTTGAGATGCGAGTCAGCTGAGAGACAGTAAACTAAGCCGGATTTCTTGGGGAGAGGGAGGAGGGGAGGCTGTCAGGGAGGATGGATACAGATCAGGTCCTACCGGGATCTCCAATGGAAAGAAATCACTAAAAAAATGATAAACCTAGGTGAGTTTTTGTAGAGTTCTTATCTGGGGCAAACAGCACCAGTCATTGAGGGGAGGGAATAAGAAGCCTGGATCTGGTATACAGAGTCTAGTATTGATTCATCCTGGGGGCAAAAGGCTGGGGAATGGACAGCTAGCGGATATTCAAACTCCCCTCCAGTAGGAAAAGGGGCTTTTAGCCATTATGCAGGCCTTACTTTGGTAGAGTAACTCAGGGGGTTTGAACCTCCCTAGTGGGCTTCTTCATTTAGCAGGGCTAAGAGGCTACTGAAGTCCAGAAGGATGCTTGTTTGTTGTTGCTGCTGTTTACTTCTAGTAATGACAAAGAAATTGACTGAGATAAATAGGCTAAAGGGAGAGGGAGGTGACATGGTGGAAGGAATCAGACTCAGAGTCAGGAAGATGTGAGTTCAGCTTCTCCCCTGACATACACTGGGTCTGTGTGACTCTTGACAAGTCACTTAACTTCTCAATACTCTAGGTGACGCTCTAAGACTTTAAATGCAAAGTAGTTGCTGATTTGCATTGGTGGAGGGGCATTTCCCCACTGGGAATTCTTTATACTGATTATATCTCATATTTGGACCACACAGGAAAAAAAATGGCAGGGGAGGGGTGACACTGGAGGAGAGGAGATTACAAAATTATAGAAAGGGAGAGATAAGAAACAGAGAGAGGGGGAGACAGAGAGAGACAGAGAGAGAAAGAACAGCTTTAGTCTTAAGTACAATGCAAGCAGATTGCTGTTTTCTTAGTTTCCTCTATTTTGTAATACATTCTTTCATTTGTCTTCCCAGTCTAGTTCAAGGTTTTAGTTGGGGTGAAATTGCCAGGACCTTCACCCTATACTTGGCAACAAAAAAAAATCCCATTTTGGGTTCATACACACAGACCTCCCAGTGACCATTATAAATAGGGCTCTTACTGACTCTCCAGAACCAATTGTTAAGTTTTCAGTGTGAGCATTTACACCTCAGAAATGAGCAAATACTACAAATCAGGGCTTGTTTTATTGTTTTATTGATTGTCTCTAGATTTAAGAAAGTGATAGAGGAAATATTGATAATGCAAATTAAATTTAAAAGACTGTCCTACTTTTTGGAGAGTTGGTTATTAAAATTTTACCAACACCCCATTATGAGGGCCACCTAAGATTGGGACCTGATCTTACATAAAGACTCTGAGAGGGAGCATTTATATTTCAAAGAGAAACATGGCTGTCATTCTCAATCACATCCTCCTGTTTTCCCTGGGGAGTTATTTAGAATCATTAGCTTAGTCTCCAATATTGAAAATTCTGGGTTAGCGTGAATGTTCCAGAGACATTTTCCTTTCAAGGAATGATTCTTCCCAACAAATCACATCAGAATCTAGTTGCTTAATAAAAAGTGTTTTACATGCATTATCTCATTTTAGCCTACCATAAACCCTATAGGAGAGGTACTCTTAGTATCATTATTTTAGAAATTGAAGAAAATGAGGCTCAGATAGGTTGTGACTTCCCCAGGATTACCCAACTAGTGTGTGATCTGGATATAAGTCTTTCTGACTCCAGCCTTTGGATCAGTCCTTTGGGACTATCAAAGTCCCTGAGAGTGGTCTGACAGAATTTCCCAGAGCACCAATCTTTGGCTTAGCTACAGAAAAAGAGTTTCCTAAGTTGACTTTTCCATGACGTACTTAAAGGCAGATTTGTTTAGAGTCTGTCATGGGACATACAATGGAGAGCTAGGGATGAGAGAGGAGCAGATTGGTGGGGGTGGAACAGACAAGGAACACCAGAGATGGTTGGCCCTTTAGTGGCTAAAAACCAAAGAATTCTCAACAAGGGAGGGCTGGTTCCTGTGAAGAGACAAACTGCTACCGTCCTCATAGAATTGAAGAAACACAATGCACCAAAGACCAAAAACTAGCTGGGCTCGTTGAATCCAGTACTGACGCTTCCTGCTACCCTTTCTTTCCTGTGGCAATATTCTAGGGCCCAGTATTGCAGGGTGATATCTCAGACAACATGGCATAATGAGAAAGCATCAGAAAAACTGAGTTTACATCTTAGCTCTGCCCCTTCTTGGCTAGGAAACTGAGCAAATTGCCTAATTTTTCTGAGTCTCTTTCCTTCACCTATGAAATGCAGCTAACAATAAGAATTGTGATTATTTTTGGACCTTTGATTTCATCCACACCTCCCAGTGAGGAAATACCCTTTATGAAGTCAGATCAGCATCTACTCTGCGGCTTAGGGAGCACTGACAGGTTAAGGGTCTTGGCCAGGATCATCCAGCCACTGTGTCTCAGTGGTGGGACTATGTCTTTCTGACTCTGAGCCTGCCTCTTGATAATAATATTGTCATCTGTTATCATGGTTGTTAAAGAAAATTCATTCTAATTTGATGGACTTCAGATATAAATAGTCCTGGGACAAGTCATTATCCTGTTATTATCCTTTTGTATATAATATTCTGAGAGGCAGCATGATATAATAATAATAATAATAATAATAATAAAACATAGTTAATAATAATAATATGGCATTCATTCATATGGCACTATGTGCCTGGCACTGTGTTAAGTACTTTACATTTTTTATGTCATTCTGATCCTTGCAACAATTCTGGGAGGTAGATGCTATTATTATTTTCATTTTACAAATGGGGAAACTGAGGTAGACTGGTTAAACAACTAACCTAAGGTCACATAGCTAGTAATTGCCTGAGGGCAGATTTGAACTCAGGTCTTCCTGACTGCAAGCCCAGCTCATCCACTGTGCCACCTAGCTGCCCTAGTGGAGAAAGAGTTGGCCTTGTAGCTATGAAGACCTGAGTTCAAGGCTTGCCTCTAACACATACTTGTCTGTATGCCTCTAGGCAGGCAAGCCACCTAACTTCTCAGTGTTCAAAGCAATTCCCTAAGACCATAAACTGGCAAGAAGAGTTTCCTGACCCAGGAGTTCACAATATCCCTATTTTATGTTCTGTGGAGTATCACACAAGTGGATAAAGTAACTGTTCTCTGTATTTGACAAAAGGTATGAAGATTTTTGTTCATCTTCTTTAGGTTTCCACTTCTGAAAATATCCTCAGTGCAATCCCAGTAGCAAAAAGGATGAGAGGGATGATCTATTTTTCTTTCTGTTATAAAAAGATTGTTTTCTTCTGCTATCTTTGTATTTTAGTAGCTTTAAATTGCATGTAATTTGGACATTATGAGTATTTGATATTGACACATCTGTGCAGATCAATGTTCTATTATAATGGTCCAGATCAGTTTATTGGTTGTTCTCAAGGATATCTTGAGGTCCATACTTGTAGCATAAGAATTTGTTGTCTGTCAATCAATAAAAGATACCAAAATTCTGATGTGTTATTATAGCCACTAAATCATATATTGCTAGGTGTTCAATATGTGCTCAATTTTTACAACCTGCAATAATGTGTTACACAGTCACTACTATTGTTCTGCATAATATTCACTGATCAATCAGTCTGGGCTTCTAACTTTTCTGCACCTTCTGGTGGCAGTGACATGGATCTGAACTGCTCACATAAATCCTTTCATTTCCATATGTAAATCTGCATGACAGTCATTTGCTCAATGATTCTTGGACAACATATTATTGGCTGAGTTCACGTGGATATCACCCACGGAGGGCCTTTTGATTCCATTCTTGGATCTTAACTATTTCACAGGTTGTATCCAGAGGTAAACTATAACTTGTTATATTAGAAAAATGAGTTGGCACAAACCTATTGGCCCATGTTATTGCTTGGTGAAATGATGTCTGCGTGTTTCAAAGGTATTCTTATAAAAAAATTATTTATAAATTTGTCAAGTGTTTTGAAAGTTTCTGTCAATCTTCTTCCTCCTTTTCAGTGAGAGAGTACTAGTCTTTCTATAGCAACCTTTGGGCGATGTGCCCTGTATTTTGTTAATATTGTCTAGGTTTCTTGTTAGGATACCTTTCAAATCTGTTATTCTCTGTTTTATAGTTTCAAAAGTGTACATTAAGACTCATGTTAAATACTTTAAGTGTAGTTTTTCCCACTGGACTTTTATTTCAGGTTGCCAGTACATTTCTTAACATATTTAGCCATAGCAATTGGTGTATATGAAGGAGACCAAGGCTTATATAAGCATTGCCTTTATCCACTGGCTGAATTTGGATTTAAGTTTGAAGCCTTTAGTCTCTATCTTTCCTCAGCATATGTTAATAATTTAGACTTAGTGAGTCCAATAATGTTTTGATATCATTGGAGAAAGATTCCACAAGAAGAATGTGTTTAATGTGTTTTTCAGTGAAGTCATATGATTTTATATCATCCACATACATCAAGTGATTAACAACATGTTTTGATACAACTATCTTTTTAAATAAGAAGTCATAAGCAATTCTGTTTGGGACAATTGGTATTAAGGACTTGGACCCAATCTGCTTCCTAGAGGTTATCCTACCCTGACTTAGTTTTACTCTGACTTTGTTAGCTTGATTTCTTGGTAGAGCACCCCAGCAGATCAGGGACAAGGTTTTGTGTGTCCTAGTTAAGGTCTGAAAACTGCATCCCATGGATTACCATCCACCAGAGGTTTTGAACCTTCACCATTAACACATAACCTTTGAATTATAACAAAGTCAATAGTTATGCACCATGGTGTAACAACAAGGCTACTTGCCACTACTGTGGCTATGTAAGGCCACCAGCACACAGGAGGGCTGCTAGCATAGGTTCTTTGATCTTCTTTTCTAAGGAAAGCAGCTTTAAGGGGTTAACAATCCTACTTTAATTAAACACACACACACACACACACACACACACACACACACACACACACACATATATATAACTCACTTAGTTCAGGGGAAAAAGTCAACACCCTGAACTTCAGAGAAAACACAAACAGAAATTACAAGCAGAAATTATATAAACAAAGCAACCTAACACAAATCAGCAGACAGACTTCTAGCTGTCTGTCCAAGACATTACATACATAGTTTCCAGAGAGAAAAGCACCAATATCTGGGTTTTTCAAAGTTGGAGGGGCTCCAATGGCTACCCAGAGTCTCATCTGGTCAAATCACAAGACAGTCTTCCAGTGAGTGAGCCCCAAAGCAAAAGGCTAACCTCCGAGTGGCTTCTTCAGGGTCAGAGGGCATCACAATCATACGACTCAAATCCATGTGACCTAGGCCTTCCTGTGACTTTAGCAGGTCATCAAAGACTCCCGATTCTATCAAAAACACTTGATTGAAACAAAGGCAAGACTCAAAGGCACTTGATTGCCTCAGTGCTGAGAAGCACTCCAAAACAAAAGACAACAAAAAGTCCTATGTTGCTTGCCATTACACATGGAGAACTGTTTCATGGCATTTCAGATATATATGTGTATTGATTGGGGAGGGAGGGAGAGGTAGCTTCTACAAAGGAATATTTATCCCAAAAGTATACCATGAACAAACATACCAACATTCATCCCTGCCTTAACATCTAAGGAAACGTAATCTCCCTCTATACAACTTCAGTCTCTGAGGAATGAAGGGGATTAGGCTTGCCCAACTCCACCTGGGCAAAGAATTGGATGCTTTAGGCAGTTGCATGGCACCTAGAGCCCCCCACTCCACAAACACATGTGGAGCCCCCAGAATATTTGCAGTATCCTGAACTAAGGAATTCAAGATACTCTAAGACTGAATTCCCCCTCTGCTTAAAACCGTAGTTCATGTGGCCCTATCATATGGACTTTTTCTCTAGTCAGTTCTAGTTAGTTCAAAGCAAAAGCATTTAACAAAATAGCATAGTAAGAAAAGTTGCAATAGAACATTCTCTCTATAAACCTAGAGCATTCTCATCCACAAATAGACACACCACCAGCAGAGAGAAAGGACAAGCACAGGGATCGCATCTGAGAGGCATACACAGGAAGCATATGGACACGTGGTGGCATGACATGTGTCCAGGACTTCAGGGGCCTGCTCCCCTTTAGGCATCACTCTACTAGGCCCCTTTTCACCTGCTAGGTATAGGCTTATAATCTCAGCTGAGTACTGCTCTGCTGAGCTTGTGGTTTCTAAGAGATGGGTAGCCTTTTGCCCTGTGCTACCATTTTCTGGGTTTATCTCTTTTCGGCCACTTGCATTGCAGACGGAAGTCTGCTGGAGTGTAATGACAAGAACTTCTCCCTGATAAGGACAGGCCAACACCATGTCTAGCTAAGAAAAAATTAAGCAGAGTAGCACCCCCCCCCAAGCTTTGTTATATGTGCATGCTGCACATGTACCTCACTACCTTTATGCTTTTAAGTTGGAGCCCATTCTCCTTAGGAATCTTGTGTAGGCAAAGAGCACACCCCTGATCTAGAGGGTTTATAAATATAGCTCTTTTGATACTGCCTTAGTAAATGCACTTTTCTAAAAGTTAACTGTCTGGTCTGTTATTAAAAGGAAATACACATAGGATGTTGCAGTTTGGGGTTCTGGGAATCCCAAAATATAAGGGTAGAGAGAGTCTGCCTTGAAAGAATTTGACCACTCAAGCCTTCTTTCAGTCAGAGTAGCAAGGTTTTAATATAACATCAGTAAGGCGGGCAAGATGCCTAATAAATTCACAGTATTGTATGGCCAATAGGAGTGGGCAGAGTTACTAGTAAGTGTGAATTTGATGAGAATGGGACTGATATTTATACACAAAAAAGACTGTGAGAAGATTTGGATGGGATTAAGGAATGTTAAATAGCCTGGGGGGGCCCAGGTCCAAACAGTGAAAAGATCTAGATGGGATTAAGGAGTATCAAGTAAGCTAATTAAATAATCACAGTGGGCTGGGGTGGGCCAGATGTCTTGGGTAGAGGCACCAGCGATCTGGGCTATTGAAATGTATGGGAAAATTCAGGGTCCAGGTCCCATTACCTCATCCAAAGCTCACAAATACTAGAACCCTCCCCACCCCCCAGCCTCTCAGTGCTGCCTCTAGAACTCTGAGGAGAAAAGTAGTCAACCAACACTCTAGGGAACCCAACCAGCAAATACTAAAGCAGCTTGGGAGAGTGGTCCCAGAAGGCCTGCCATGCTTAGCATGCAAATGAATATATGCCAGAAGCAAAAGTGAGCTAACTGGCAAGGTCATTGTTTTCTACCAACCTCATCTGGATTTCTGCTTTTATTGTGCATTATGTTTCATCAGGAAAATCCTGTTGTTTCCATGCTGTTTTTCAGCCAGAAACCTATCTCCCTACACATGTAAGGCACTGAGCAGAATCTCCCATTAGAACACTGCCATCCCAACAGCCTGCAGTAGTTCAGCTGTTGCTAAAGACCGTGGGAGCTTAGAGTTAGGGAAGATTTCGATTGGGCCAGGCCCTCTGTCCAGTTCAATGGCACCTCAAGGTTTAATGCCTTCCTTGATTTCCAAGTCCTTTCTAACTTCCAAGGGATGAAGAGGCACAAGGCCAAGCTGAAAGGCAAGTACAGCTGGGGCTTATTAATAGCAACCCAGAGTCAAGTTGGAAGGCAACAAGCCCTTCCCTCTTCTGTTGGCTCAACCAAACAAGCCATCTGGAGTGAGAAATCTGACTTCAACTTCATACAGAAACTCCTTAAAAGCCTAGAACACAAGTTTTTCCTCAGCTGGCAATGTGGACTTCCTCACTGTGTCAAGTCATAATTGTGACTTGCAAACTGTGAAATCAGGAAAGTTAGGGCTTTTATGTGTGTTAAGTAGCCTCAGTAACCTTAAAAGCCATGATCTTGCTTCCTCAACTGTGAGAAAATAAAGATGTGCGAGATACTGATTTGGTGTTTGGGGACTAAGTTTGTAAACACTCCTGTAATCACATCACTGGCTCTGGGTTCAGACAACTTTTCTGTTCTATTCAGCTATGGCAGGACCTACTTTCAAATCTGGCCCTGCTATTTAATGGGCGTGGGGTAATAGAGCTGGAAATTGCATCCATGGCTGGCATGGGGAAGAAGGATGAAGAAAGAAAACATTTTATTTGACCCCTGAAGCCCTGAATTGGGATCTGGAAGAACTCCAAAGCAAAGTGCTGTTATTTCCAAACTGAAGCCTTTTTATTTTTTCATTGACAGAAGAGGCAAGCCATGGAGTAGCTTGGGAAAAAAAACCACTATACTCAGATCTCCAAATGGTGCTTATGTTTAACAGCAAAGTCAAATGGGCTTTGCTAGCACCCCCCACCACCACCACCCAGCCCAGCACTTCTACCCTCTGCTGTTCACATGCACAATATGAGTCTATTCCAAAAGTGGTTCTGGACCCTGTGAATTTGATGACCCTAAAGCTCCTTCCTCTGAACTTTGTGTTCACACTCATGAAGGCCACCCAAAAAAGCCAGCCCCACCCATAGGCAGACTCTTTGCATGCTGTAATTTAAGGGGCATGTAAATCCTTCCCTCTATGGGTCCCTCACTTTCCTTCCATTATTCATATCTCTCACTATTTTGGTTTCAGGCATTGGATTGCCGGAAAACCGCAGTTAAAATGCATTTATACTACCTAGTCTCAATTGTAAGGGATTTTATTTAATGGCCACTATTAATAATGTTTTTTAAGCTGCTGACACAAGACCAAGTCCTCCCTGCAGTCTCCATAACATCTCCACCCTTTTCCTCATCCCATCTCCCTTCAAATAGTTCATAACAGCAACCAGCAGTGATAAGACATGACTAGTAGGGGGAAGAGTAGGCCCAGAGACTGAGTCACAGGCTGAATAGAGGGTTAGTAACCTGGAAACCTCTAAGCTCTATCCAAGCACTAATTTAATTTGTACCCACTGGTGTGATGCAAAGGCTGGGAGTCATCAGGATCTGGCTCCAACCCAAGGTTACAGGCTGATGACACATCACTCTCCCTCATACACCCTATGCTCCAGCTAAACTGACCTATTTGCTGTTCCCGATATCCTAGTATCCCTCTGTGGCCTCCATGCCTCTCTTTACATAAGCTGTTTCCCATGCCTAGAATGTTCTGCTCTTCACCATTGCCTCTTGGAGTCCCTAGTTTGCTCCAGACTCAGGTGCTACCTCCTTCAGGGGCCCTTTCCTAATTCCCATGGTCATAAGTATACTCCAACCTCCCCAATACTTGATTTATTTTATATGTATCCAGTTTACACTTATTTGTGAATATGTAGAAACTACCACCATGCCCCAATAATGTACCTGTTTGAGGATAGGGACTGTCTCATACTTGTAACCTCAATGCCTAGTAGCACCAGACACATAATAAGTGCTTACTAAATGTTCGTTGACTTGTTGGTTGATGAGGTTCTGGTTGCAACTCCTCCATGATCGGTGACTATGGATGTATTATTCTTTATGTCTGTGTGCCTCAGTTTCCTTACCTATAAAATGAAAAAGTTGGACTAGATCAGTGGTATCGAACTCAAAGAGAAATGGGAGGCCACTAAACTGTACATAAGATCTCTGATGGCAACATTGATTGTGATGCCCTCTGACCCTGAAGAAGCCACTCGGAGGTTAGCCTTTTGCTTTGGGGCTCACTCACTGGAAGACTGTCTTGTGATTTGACCAGATGAGACTCTGGGTAGCCATTGGAGCCCCTCCAACTTTGAAAAACCCAGATATTGGTGCTTTTCTCTCTGGAAACCACATATTAGCATTATCTATGTCCTATTCTATTATTTATCATGTTAAATATTTCCCAATTACATTTTAATTTGGTTCTGGCTATACTCAGAGGTGTTGCCAGTTATGTATCTGAACTAGATAATTTCTAAACCACCTTCTAGCTCTGAAGTTTAGGGGTTCTTTCCAATTTGATGGCTAAAACACTATCAGTCAGATTACCTAGCAAAGCTTAAAACACATGCAGCCTCACTTGAATGAGCATCCTACCTTAACTCATTATCATCCATCCTCTAACATCTTGGACCACATCATTCTTTCCATGTATGACCGCCTCCACCCCTTTACCACCTGCCATCCCTACCGTGTCCAGAACAGTCTTCAAAAAAGGCTCTCCTAAAGACCTATTGAATTGACCAAGGCAGGTGAATGTCAAAGTGAGATTCACATCAGGGCATCAAGTACTCATATTTGGGGGAGAGGTGCAGCAAGGGCGGGGGGGGGGGGCAGCAGGAGGGGAAGAGTAGGGAGGAAGATACTCTGAAGTCATTGAATGTCTTGATGGGAAGTTGAGAAAGAAGAAACTTTTCTTCCTTCACAATGTTCCCTGATGCCTAAAGGGTGCTAAAGCCCCCACCTTTTTATGTCATTAACAACATAAAGCATGGCTTAGATCAGAAGTCTTTTTGCAGACTGTTAGATGAAAAACCAAATAAGCATAAACTTCTCAAAAGCTCTGTTATCCTGTTTCACCATGGTAGGATCTCCACCCAAAGCTTCCACTTCTTTGGATCGGCACATAGTTCCCACAGTTCCCTTTCAGTTTTGAAATTAACATTATGCAGTATCTACTGCCATCTTGTGATCATCCTTAGCAGCTCATGCCAAAAAAATGCCACCCAAATGGATCTAATAAGTTTTATCCTGTTTAGTTTCAGGTGAAATTGTTATGCTGTATTAAGACTTTGGATTACTCGTATTTTCAAGAAAAATTTAGCATTTATACCATGCTAACTCTAATTGCAAACTGATAGTCCATGGCCCTGGGAAACCACTTAGGTCACAATTGGCATTATCTCTTCCAGCTAGTCAGTCCAATCGACAATGAGTTGAAGTGTTGCACAGAATTGTAAAGGAAATCATCATGGTACCAGTCCCTGTCTCCCCACCCCAAAATATTTGGTCTTGAAAAATTTATAGATTATTTCATTAACTGGCTTATAGTGTAGATTTGGTGTTTGACTCTCCTTATCTTTGCAGCTATTCCCTTAAAGTAGGGGTTCTTAACCTTTTTGCGTGTCACGGACTACTCTGGCAGGCTAGTAAAATGTATGGACCCCTTTTCAGAAGCACATTTTTAAGTAATTCAAGCAAATATCCCATTTCAGTCGGAGGTTAGTAAAAATAACGATGTCATTTTCTCCCATCCAAATCATGGACTCGTTGACATCCATCCACAGACCTGTTGAGAGTCCTTGAACCCCAGGTTAGAAACCCTTGTCTTAGAGGGAGGCTGAGAGGATAGGACTCCAAAAAAAAGTTCAAGGCTGCAGAAGGTTCAGTAGGTGAATGGACAGAGATGGCATGTAGAGAAAGTAATGCAGAGCAACCATCCTTATCCCACAAAATGAACTCAAATCTGGCTCTGCTGCTGAATGTGGCCACAACTATCTATTCTCATGAAAGCTTTGTAGGTCATCCAAAACAACAGATAATCCAAAAATCATATTTATTTGACTCAAGAATGTATCACTGGATTTTACTTGGCAATGTGCTTTCTATTCTCCAAAAAGGCTATTTGGCAAAAGGCTGGAAAACTTGTCTTGGGATCAGGAAGAAAGGGGTTCAAAGCCTTTCTCTGATACTATATAAATGTGGGAAAGTCATTTAACATCACTTTTCTGAGCCTCGATTTTCTCTTCTGTAAAATGGGGGTGACAATAACTACCCCCTACTAGGGTTCTAGTCCCACCTTTGACATATACTGTCTGTGTAACCATGGGCAAATCTCTTAATCTCTCATTATCTCCACATAACTGCCTAAGTAACTACAAGATTGCAGAGTAGATGCCAGTGGGCATTGGAAGAGAAGGTTTCCTTACCAGGCATTCCTAAACCAATGAAATCACATGTCCAGGACCAAAAAGAAGTACGTATCTCACAAAGTGGTTGAGAGGCTCAAATGAAATAACATATGTAAAGAAGCACTTTGCAAACTTTAAAGCAAGTATATCCTTGTCCTCTTCATTTCCTTCTGATTTGTTTGTTTTGCCCCAAGCTAATATTGAAAATAGTTTGCATTCTCCTGGCACATGTCAGCGGGTAGAAATTACTGAGAGGGAGGGGGAAGTCTCTCTGTGGGTTGTAGAGTGTACTGGGGATAATTCACATGCAAATAACCAAAAGTCAGCTGGTTAACTCTATTATGACTATGCTTGAATCCATTCTAAACAGTACTAAAAAATAACTTCCAGACCTATACCATGTCATGAACACAGCATCAATAGAAAGGACCACAGAATATCGGGATTTTCCATATTGAGTAATGGGACTGTTCACTATTATTGTTTCAAGCATGTCCTAAAGAGTTGATGTTTTTTCTATTGTGTACCTACAATCTATTGAATGTTCAATGCAACTCCCAGCCTCATCACAGAAAACCCATTGATCTAACCCTCTGGAGCAAGGATTCCCAACTTTCCCCCAACCAACAAATGGGGCTTGTTTCACTGGCTTTTTTACACCCTAGCTCCCATCTCCTGACCCAAGTAAAAGTATTATGGGGGGGAAGGGGGGATGGAGCCAAGATGGCGGCTGGAAAGCAGGGACTTGCTTAAGCTCTCCCCCAAATCCCTCCAAACACCTGCAAAAAATGGCTCTAAGAAAACTCTAGAGCTGCAGAACCCACAAAATAGCAGACGGAAACAGGTCTCAAACCCAGGAGAGCCTGGATGGTCACCAGGAAGGGTCTATCGCACAGTGCTAGGAGGGGGACAGACCAGACTGAGAGTCAGCCAGCCAAAACAGCCCATAGAGCCATGAATCATTGAGCTGTGGCAGTTGCCAGACTTCTCAACCCACAAACACCAAAGAACAGGCTAGTGGGAAACTGCCGGATCGAGTTCAGAGCAGTGCAGCCACCAGCCCTGGGGCTGGTGGAGGTGGTGCAGCGGTGGCAGTGGAAGCATCAGGAAACTCCTCAGGCTGCTTCCAGAGCTCCAGCGTCAGCTGCTTTTCAAATCCCTGGCTCACACAGTGGGAGGAATCTAGCAGCAGATCAGAGCGGGAGTTCAAGAAGCACTTTGTGGGCACAAAGGCAGGTTCTCTTGCTGTGCCCTGCTTGGATCTGTATTACAGTCTCGATTGGCAGTTCTTGGGGGAGGGGGAGCGCTGCTCTGACAGAGCCTGCAGTGTTGGTGGAATAGAAGTAGCTCTGAAAACAGCAGCACTTGGACCCTTAAGCTTGGGACAAAGTACTCTATACTCTACAAGCTGTCGAGGGTCAAGAACAGGCAGCGGAAAAAGAACTCAGACTCAAACTCAAACTCTAGATTCCTTTTTTGGTGACAAAGAAGATCTAAACATACAACCAGAAGAAGTCAACAAAGTCAAAGAGCCTACATCAAAAGCCTCCAAGAAAAATATGAATTGGTCTCAGGCCATGGAAGAGCTCAAAAAGGATTTGGAAAAGCAAGTTAGAGAAGTAGAGGGAAAATTGGGAAGAGAAATGAGAATGATGCATGAAAACCATGAAAAACAAGTCAACAACTTGCTAAAGGAGACCCAAAAATACTGAGGAAAAGAACACCTTAAAGAATAGACTAACCCAAATGTCAAGGAACAGAATGCTTTGAAAGGTAGAATAAGCCAAATGGAAAAGGAGGTCCAAAAGACCACTGAAGAAAATACCACCATAAAAATTAGATTGGAGCAAGTGGAAGCTAGTGACTTTATGAGAAATCAAGATATTATAAAACAGAATCAAAGGAATGAAAAAAATGGAAGACAATGTGACATATCTCATTGGAAAAACCACTGACCTGGAAAATAGATCCAGGAGAGATAATTTAAAAATTATTGGTCTACCTAAAAGCCATGACCAAAAAAAAGAACCTAGACACCATCTTTCAGGAAATTATCAAGGAAAACTGCCCTGATATTCTAGAGCCAGAGAGTAAAATAGAAATTGAAAGAATCCAGCAATCACCTCTTGAAAAAGGTCCCCAAAACAAAACTACTAGGAATATTGTCACTAAATTCCAGAACACCCAGGTCAAGGAGAAAATACTGCAATCAGCCAGAAAGAAACAATTTGAATATTGTGGAAACACAATCAGAATAACACAAGATCTAGCAGCTTCTACATTAAGGGATCAAAGGGCCTGGAATATGATATTCTGGAGGTCAAAGGAGCTAGGATTAAAACCAAGAATCACCCACCCAGCAAAACTCCAAGGCAAAATATGGACTTTCAATAAAATAGAGAACTTTCAAGCTTTCTCAATAGAAAGACCAGAGCCGAATACAAAATTTGACTTTCAAATACAAGAATCAAGAGAAGCATGAAAAGGTAAACAAGAAAGAGAATTCATAAGGGACTTACTAAAGTTGAATTGTTTTGTTTACATTCCTACATGGAAAGATGAGGTGTGTAATTCATGAGACCTTTCTCAGTATTAGGATAGTTGAAGGGAATATACATATACATAGAAAAAGGGCACAGGGTGAGTTGAATATGAAGAGATGATATCTAAAAAAATAAAATCAAATTAAGGGGTGAGAGAGGAATATATTGAGAGTGGGAGAAAGGGAGAGATAGAATGGGGTAAATTATCTGACATAAAAGTGGCAAGAAAAAGCAGTTCTGTAAGAAGGGAAGAACGGGCAGCTGAGGGGGAATGAGTGAATCTTACTCTCATCGGATTCAATCTGAGGAGGGAATTATACACTCAAATGGGTATCTTACTCCACAGGAAAGTAAAGGGAAAGGGATAAAAAGGGGGGATGATAGAAGGGAGGGCAGATAGGGAGAGGAAGTAATCAAAAGCAAACACTTTTGAAAAGGGACAGGGTCAAGGGAGAAAATTGAATAAAGGGAGACAGGATAGCATGGAAGGAAATATAGTTAGTCTTTCACAACATGAGCATTGCGGAAGTGTTTTACATAATGACACAGGTGTGATCTATGTTGAATTGCTTGCCTTCCTAGGGAGGGTGGGTGGGAAGGGAAGAGGGGAGAGAATTTGGAACTCAAAGTCTTAAAAGCAGATGCTTGAAAAAAAAGTTTTGTTTTGTTTTGGTTTTTTTGCATGCAGCTGGGCAACAAGCTATATAGGGAATGGGACATAGAAATCTATCCTGTCCTACGAGAAAGTAAGGGGAAAGGGAGTGGGGGTGGGAGCGGGGTGACAGAAGGGAGGGCTGACTGGGGAACGAGGCAATCAGAATATATGCCATCTTGGAATGGGGGAGGGTAGAAATGGGGAGAAAATTTGTAACTCAAAATCCTGTGGAAATCAATGTTGAAAACTAAAATATTAAATAAAAATGATAAAAAAATTTTTTAAAGTATTATCTAGGATATAATCTTATTGTTTAAATAAAAATAGACTTTGGAATTATTTTGATTAAATTGATTTATTTTGATTAGAGAATTTCAGGACAATAGTTAAAGTAATTAAAGTGCTCTTGGAGCTAAGAATTGATAAAGTAGAATCTTTTTTACCTGAAGTTCAAAGTTACTAACACCACCACCCCCATCTAAGAAAAAAACAGCTCTAGGTCAGAGTTCAAGCAGACTTTCTTCATCTTAGAAACGTTGTCCTTGGGCCAGAGTTCCAGGGAAAGTCCCATAAACAAGACTCATGTCTGGGATATCTCTAATAAAAATTAAGAGAGTCCTTTTGTATTCATGTAGAAAGCAGTATGCACCAGATATGGGACAGCTATTATTTTCTCCACTACAAAAGATATGAGTGATACACACAAGTGTGTATGGTTTTTCAGTTGTATCCAAGTCTCCATGACTGTATTTTAGGGGTTTTCTTCACAAAGATACTAAAGTAGTTTGCCATTTCCTTCTGTAGCTCATTTTACAGTTGAAAAACTGAGGCAAACAGTTACATGACTTGCCCAAGGTTACACAGCTAGTACATATCTGAGTCCAGATTTGAACTCCTAACTCTAGCCCTGACACTTTATCAGGCCCATTTTAACCATGAAGTTAAGTGGCTTGACCAAAGTCACCAAACTAGCAAACCAATTGAGTCTAACTCAAAACTCAAGCTCTTGATTCCAAATGTAATGCTTTTCCCACTCTACCAGAGTTGTTCCAACATGACACAACCTCTCCAGGCCTCAGCAACCTTCTCCATAAATTGAGAGCCTTAAAGTCCCTTCCAAATATAATTCTGTGATCTAGTTGTGAAGACTCTTCTGAATTTCATGGTGTGAACTGCCATGGAAACACACATAAAAATAAGCAGCATCTTTTGCCCCCAAGTATACTAAACCACTTTGCATAAAACCTTTTGACTGTGCCTAATGGAAGTTTCCTGACCCTGGTTTTATAGAGCTACCTCTGAGGTAACCCAGTGTCACAGTTCACCCACTAATGTCTCCCAAGCTCTTTATTTCATCAGAGACCTTCTGAACCCGAAAAGATTTTGTTCTGAAAAGTCTTGTTATGAAGTATAAATTGTCTGATACTTAGCCCATTCCATCCACAATATGACCTATAACCTGATTATAGACATTAGAAACTAACTGCAAGTTATAATACCAATTTCTCACAAACTCTATTGTTGGTTAATGTTTTAGAGTGGAATTCAGCATGGACCCTTCATTTTTTATTCTAATAACTCATATCCAAAAAGCAAATCCTATTACAACAAATATCTCTGTATAAGAAATCTCGCCCCCCACCAGTGGATGGCCCATTAATTCAAGCAATATCCAATACAACAAATGTCCTATATGTCAGAATCATAGATTTTGAGCTGAAAGGGACTTTAGAGGTCATCTAATCAGACACCCTAGTTTTATAATTCCCCTAAGGCCAAACAAGTAACAGTGCTAAAAGACAAACCCAGGTCCTCTGACTCTAAATCCAGTGTTCTTTCTGCTGTACCACATGGCCTCATGAGAATTTGGACAATTCCTTGAAGTTCATCTTAATAGGATTTGACTTATACAGTAAAAATCTCTGTAAAACAAACCAAAAAATGTCTCCTACCTGATAGCAGAATCCTAGGATTTTGCAACTACTAGGTTTCTCTGGTGCCATCAAGTCTAACTCAAAATGGCTTCATTATTTAGAACAATATTTGACTAAAAGTTCTAATACAATTATGCAATTACCTGTATTTACATTCTATCTGCTGTTATGTGAGTACTTGCCAGCAGAGCATTCAACCCTTTCTTTTGTTTTCCCCACAGGAGGACTACAACCAATTGAGACCACTCTCCTACCCCAATACTGATGTTTTTTTGATCTGTTTTTCTGTTGTAAATCCTGCCTCTTATCACAACGTCCAGGAAGAATGGGTACCTGAACTGAAAGGCTGTATGCCCCATGTCCCTTTCGTCCTCATAGGAACACAGGTTAAAACCTAAGATGCAGATGTGTGCGGGTGTGGGTGTGGGCGTGGGTGTGGGTGTGTGGGTAGGTGTTATGAAAAGTCAGAGGATCTTTTTGAATTCTTTGAAAGCTGGACTTATGCATCTAATAAGTACATATAGCAACATTTCCTTTGCAAATGCTTCTGGATCTTTCATGTAACCTAGCCACAATCATTTGGTCCATACAAAAGAGAGGTGAAGAGCTAACTTAATAATGGTCTTCACAAATATGAATCTAGGTATAGATGTTCTCTCTTTCCATTTAAGAATACTTCTCACTGCCATCTTGGAAAAGAAGATAAAACTGGAATATTCTATTGATAGTGCATGAACGAAATGGTAGTTACATATCTCTTTTAAGTTCTTTATAAACTAACCAGGTTTTACAAATATAAGAAATATTTTATAAATAAGCAATGGTGTCAATCATGTCCCTCTCTACTTAAAAACCTTAAATGGTTCCCCACTGCCTACTGAATTAAACTCCAGGCTCCTTAACCTAGAATCCAGGACTCTCCATGGTCTAAGTTCAACCTCCCTTTCCATCCTCATCTTCTATTTCTTCTATTTTCTTCCCCTCCTCTTCCACCAAAGTGGACTTTTTGCTGTTCCTTAAACATATTCCATGTTTTCCTGCCTCCATGTCTTTGCAGACATTTCATTCCTCCTAGGATGCCCTACTCCCCCAGTGCCACCTCTAGAGAAGCTCCTATAAGGCCCCACTCAAACGTCATCTCCTCCTGAATACTTCCATGATCCCCAAAACTGGATCATTGGAACCTTGAAGAAAAGGCACTGGAAAAAGTGCTGCATTTGCAGCCAGAGAACATAGGTTCAAACACCAGCTCTGCTACTCACTGCCTATATGACTTTGTCAGGCAGTTACTTAACCTCTTTCGTTCTTTATCTATAAAATGAAGAGTTAGAATAAATGACCTCTAAGGTCCCTTCCAGCTCTAAATCTATGATCCTATAAATCCTTTTTGATTTCTTAAGATATTTTAACAATTAGCAACAAACATGAACATTTCAGTCATTAAAAAAGAAATGAGGATTTTATATGAAACTATGAACTCCTTTGATATACAGGTGTTTGTTTTTTTCTTAAGGGATCATATCTTCTTCCTCTTTCTGTTCTCCACAATGACTAACACAGTACTTTGCTCATTATAAATCCTTAATGAATATTTGTTGAAGAAATTATTATCAAATAGTTGCCTCCATGCCCACACAAGCAGAATTTAAAGATGGCATTGGTCTTTACACACTTACCTGGATTTTGTCCCTTTTTATTCAAATGGCTATATCTGCAGGTACAAAACTATATGTACACTGAATGACATCAATAGTGTTAGGATTATAGGCATAGGTTCTCTTCAACATTATTTTATTTGCTTTCTGGCTTTACAAAGGAGAATGGGGACAGAAAGAAATCTACAAAGGGATGGAGAGATGTTTTCTAAAAGAAAAGTTGAACAAGATATGTATGTTTGCATATATTTGAATATTATAAATTGTACATATTCATATAAAGCAGGCAAGAAAGAATAAATGTCCCACTTATAAACGGGGGTTATAATTCTGTTTTTATGAAAAGTATACAAACATGGCAGTGTTGCCTGATTCTGGGTGCTCACTACAAAAATAATAGACACAAAATTCAAACATCCTGTGTAATTTAATGTCAGTACTGCTTACTGAGAGGTAGCAATGTTGCTCTTCAAGGCAGGAAATACACACTTGGTTAGAGATGAATAATGCAAGTATAATCAAGTTTGGAATTAATGATTGTGCTTATTGCTTTTTGCTTCAGGTAAAAAGCCCGTAAAAACTCAGAATATTCCTTCTCACTCTCATATGTACAAACATATATGATATAGCTATAAAATGATATAACATTATTTAACATGAATGTCCAAATTTATCCATCCAAAAGAATGTTATCTACATTAAAGCAGTCACCCAGGGACACCATGCACTTATTCCACTGTTCTTGCTATAACTGATTACAAACACTTTTAGTATTGTCTTCTTTTGAGTATGCTCAGTGGTGGCAAATATTCATCCTCTAAGAGTATATTTGATTTTAGAAGTAGCCAAAAGAGAATGGGAAGTAAGTATGGTGAATAAGCTGAATGAATATGAATTTAGATGATATCTTGGGGGGACGGGTGAAAATAATATGTAGTTTCAAAATAAACTATCTTGTAGGATTCATAAAGTGGCTCTGGAGGCAATTCCAAGAATATTTGGTCACATAGGCATTAGCACATTGACTCCTCAGGTGACATTTTGGAAGGACGGCATTCATTTGTGATATGTACATTGCGTATGTTGTTTAAAAATCAGCCTTCTTACTTTATGGTCCTAACCCGTGAATGTGACTGTTCATTTCCCAGATAAAAAATTATTGTAGTACGCTTGTAGAGTTACTGCTTCACGATGAAAAACATCTACTTGTGATTTGGGGAAAACTGAGTTTGCCATGTGTGCTCTCTTTGCTAGATTGATCTTCGGGATGACCCCAAAACGTTGGCTCGGTTGTTCTACATGAAAGAGAAACCCCTTACTTACGAGCATGGAGTGAAGCTTGCCAAGACGGTATGGTCAAACTTCAGTGAAATCTTCAAATTTATTCTAGGAGAACAATTTGGAATGTTATATATGAGTGCTTTGGAACTGGCAGGAGGAGAGAAACTGCCATGCTTTGGCTAATATTCATTTTCAATCAATTCAACAAACATTTATTTAGTGCTAGGCACTGAGGATACAAAGACAAAACTGAACTAGCCCTTGCCCTCATAGATCTTACATTCTACTGAGGCAAATAAGTAAATATGTCAGTAAAGAAAGTTATCCCTTCCACATCATGACTTTTCCCATCTTGGTTTCTATATATCACAGGTTGGCATAAGAAATTAAATGGGAATTTGGGGGGAGTTTTGCAGAATCCACAGACAACACGCAAAGGCCAGCAGATGACAAAGAAAAAATTTGGAAACCCAGAAATGCATAAAAATATATATAGTATTGTATGATATGAACCCAAATTTTACAATAAAGTATTATGAACACCCCATAAAAGAAAAAGAAAAAATGCAGACTTCTCTGGTACAAAGGGAGGACCAAGAAATTTTAGACAGATTTTCCAGATAGTGGAGGTGCTGCATCCCTAATTGCTCTCCCTAGGGAAGGGATAACTGTACAAAGTAATTTGGAGGTGGGGAAGTATTAACAACTAGGGAAAGGAGAAGGGATCAGAAAAAAATTGCAGGAAATATCATTTGAGCTGATCCTTGAATAGGTGAGAATTTGAAGAGCTGGAAGTGATGAGGGGAAGTATTCCAAGGGGAGAGGAGTGCAGAGAGGAAGAGGGGGAACAGTCCGAGTAACAGCTCAAAGGAGACTGGAATTTTCTGAACAGGGAACAGAAAATAGACCAGTTTGACTGGAATCAGAGAGTATGAAAGGGAGTGAAGCAAAATCAGTTTTAAAAGACAAGATTGGAGATAGATGATAAAAGAGTTTAAAAGCCAAAGGAGTTTTTATTTACCTAGAGGTGATAGTGAGCCATTAAAATTTCTGGAGTGACATGATTCAATGTGTGTGTTGATTTGATGATTATACAGAGGTTGAGAAGAAACTGAAGGCAAACAGCCCAGTTAGAAGGCTGCTGCAGCAGTCTAGCAAGGGGTGATGATGGCTTGAACTAGGTGAGTGGAGAGGAGACAGATGTGAGAGGATTTAACTTCTCTCCTGTAGCCTTGTGGGAATGGTTCATTTGATTAATGTGTTGTCAGGAAGGATTGTCTGTACCCTAATAAGAAGGAAATTTGGTTAGTTAAAACATCTGAGGTTCTTATTGTTTGATTTAACAGCCTCCATGATTACTGTTTGCTGCATTTTATGATAATAAAATCATTCATCCAGTCTGTTTATTTGTAAATCTCACCGCACATTATAGGTGCAACATTTAAATTAGCCTCTAGAGGCATTTTGTGGTTGTCTTGGGAAAAACTTTAGACTAGCATCTAGCGAGTTAATGTGTGCTTAATACTTTAAAAACTTGACGGTGGAATGAGTCCTGGATCTGGAGTCATAGGATCTGGATTCAAATTCCAGTTCTATCACTATTTATGTGATAAAGAGCAAGTCACTTAATGTGGGAGGCAATGTAGGGCATTGGAAATACTACTGGATTTGAAATCCAAGGACCTGAGTTCAAATCCCAGCTCTGTCACCTGTGTGACCTTTGACAAGTCACTTAAAACCTCTCCAGGTCTCAGTTTCCTAAAGAATAAAGATGGAGTAGATGACCTTGAAAGTCCCTTCTGTCTATAAATCTATGATCCCACTACTCCCTGGGCCTCAGTTTCCTTATCTGTATAATGAAATAGTTGTGCTGGAAGGTATCTAAGGCTCCTGATCCCGTTGGAGAATCTGTGCTATCAGGAATTTTTAAAAGAATAACTCATACAAAAAAAAATAACTACACCAGGAATAGGAACTTTTTCTCTGAGACTTAAAAAATACTCACAGGTGGATTTATTTTTAAATGTCCTTTCTTGACAGCAACAGTTATTTGGCTATGAAAACATTTGGGGAAGTATTTGCTAAGTTCTAAATTCTGCTCAGGTCCTCTGTGTCTCCCTGTTGCTGCAAATATCTGTGTAAAATTGATACCAAAATTCACATATTGAGGACAAACTTCATTTATACATTGAATGTGCTTCTGAAAAGTTTTCTGTAAATCAAATCATACTTTCCCATTGACATTTCAAAAAACTCTCAACTCTGTGATAGCTCTGCTCCAAGACTACAGAAATTCACAAAACATAAGTAGTTTGATCCATATTAAATTTATATTGCTGTTCAATGACTTTTTATTCATCACTGATTGTTGCTTTCACCACAAGTATTTATCTGAACCTTTTCCACTTTCTTTAAACTTTGCACACACTCCTCTGCCCTAAAGCCCCCACATTGCAAGCAGATAGCCTTGCTTCTTTTTCACTGAGATCAAAACCAACTGAAGTGAATTCCTTTAGTTTCCCTCCTCCATACTTCAAAACTCTTCTGTCTTCACTCATCCTTTCCTCTTTTCTTTCTGATGAAAGGAAGGAAGGAAGAAGGAAGGAAGGAAGGAAGGAAGGAAGGAAGGAAGGAAGGAAGGAAGGAAGGGAGGAAAAAAGAAAAAATTTCTTTGCCATCCATTTTCTCTACCTTTCTCCAACTCTTTGCACTATCGAACACATCATTCTGCCTTCTCTCTTTGTTCTTTAATATCTCTCTCTACACTAGTTCTTTTCATTTTGTTTTGTTTGGTATTGCTTTATTTGGTTTGGTTTTGTTTTAGATTGGGTCCCTCTCACCCAGACTAGAAGTGCAGCAGCCACTCATGGGCTAGATCCCAATACTAATCTGCATGGAAATTTTAACTTGCTCCATTTTTCCCACATGGGCAAATTCACCCCTCCCTAAGCAGTCTGGTGGCCCTCCACTGCTAGGGACCAGACAGTGTGAACAGTATTGGTGCCAAACAGTATGAACACTCAATAAGCTTTAGCCCTACTACATCTCAGAATTTACAAATGCAGGCAATCCAACATCCTTAGCAACCCTGGCCATAGGGACTACAGGCATGTACCACCATTCCAGGTGCTCCTTCCATTTTACAAGTTTTAAAAAAATAAGCTTTCCTTTGACACTTTGACCCACTTGATTTACTGTCCTATCCCTCTCCTCTTTTTTATGGTCAAACTTTTAGAAAAGTCATATGGCTCCATTTTCTCGTCTACTTTCTCCTCAACCCCTTGTAATCATATTTCCATCAACATCATTCTATTGAAAATGTTCTCTAAAAATCACCAGCAACCAGATCCAATGGTCTTTTTTTGGTCTTCATCCTCTTTGACTTCTCTTTAGTGCCATTCTCTCTTATTCTGCCTTCCTGCAGGCATGTCCTAGCTCTCCAGCTATTCTTTCTTTGTCTCTTTTGATGGCTGCTTTCCCCACCCTCTATATTCAGAAATTCTCCTAAGTTCTATCCTAGACCCTCCTCTCCTTTGCTCTCTCCCTCAAATGATTTGATAAGCCATATCTACAGCTTCCCCATAACAACTATAACCTTTTTCTATCCCTTAATGATAAAATCTCTGTTCCTTCCTCTCCAGAATTCTTCTTCATATTTATTTTCACTTGTCTAAGCCTCAAACCTGTTGCCTTTATTGAAATTGTCAATACATTTCATTATTTCCTACCCTAGAAGCCAACCCAGTTAATTAGTGATGAATGTGTGCAAACTTAGCTCACTATGACTACTAGCTGGTCCTATCCACCAGACCACATCACATCTCATCCAGCCTTCAAAGCAGGCCAACTCACCATTTGCCTGACTCCCCATACAACATTTCTTCCCTGCCCTCTTTTCTACCTTTCCAGAACAAAGCACCCTTCCCTAATAACCACAAATCTATGTGTATGGTCTCTCCCTATTAGAATGTAAACTCATTGAGGGCAGGGACTATTTCTTTTTTTAAAAAAATTAATATTTTTAGTTTACAATACTCAGTTCTGCATGTTTTTGAGTTCCAGATTTTCTTTCCCTCCCTCTCCTCCCCTCTCCTCCCCCCAAGATGGCATGGAATCTGATATATCTTCTACATATATCTTCGCATTAAACTTATTTACATGATAGTCAAGTTGTAAAGAAGAATTATGACCAGTGGAATGAATCATGAGAAAGAAGAAACAAAACCCAAAAAAAGAGAGAGAGAGAGAAAAGAGAGCAAACAGTTTGCCTCAATCTGCATTCAGACTCCGAAGTTCTTTCTCTGGATGTAGATAGCTCTCTCCATCATGAATCCTTTAGAGTTGTCTTTGAACCTTGTATTGTGAGAAGAGTCAATTCTATCAAAGTTAGTCATCACAGAAGTAATATATCTGTGGTTGTGTACAATGTTCTCCTGGTTTTGCTCTGCTCACTCAGCATCATATCATGTGGGTCTTTCCAGGTTATTAAAAATATTTGTATACCCAGCACTTAGCAAAGTACCTGATACATAGTCAATGCTTAATAAATATTTTTTCATTCATTTTTTTCAACATTCATTCAGAATAGGCAGCGTTGGTATACTCTAGGGAAAAGCCAGGAATTGTCCCAACAGATAGTAGTCCTTTCTTTTATCCCCAATACAGGCTCCAAATCAATTCAGATTTTCTGCTGGTAGGAAGCTAACGTGTTTCATCTTACTCTCCTGAATTTACCACAAATATAATACTTGTATTCATCCCAACTTAAGGAGTCCCCACCACATAATCTTTTGCAAAGAACCTATCTTTGTCTTTTGTGTGGTGAATCCTCACCACAGACTTTTTTCCCTCAAGGTAACTCTCCTCTGCCTTCTTGTCCTCATGGCTTTACTTATCCTAACTCTTCCTTCTCTCCTCTTAAAATGCATGTGGACAATAAAACAGACAAAATACAAATCTTTGCCTTCTTTGTGTTTTCCCTCCAGCCTTTCCATTCTTTTTTCTTTCCCTCCTTTTCTCTATTTTTTTTTCAAAATTGTTAGCACATTTTTCACTTTCATACTTCAGGATTCTCATTTGCAGTTGCCACTCATTGTTCTCCTGACTAAAGCCAACGTTGGGGGAAAGTCTGAGTTCAACACATCCAGATTTTCATGGTTCTACTCTCCTGTCATTCCTTTGGTGGTTTTTCTCCTCCCACCAGATTTTGTAGAAATTGTGCTTAGAGCTGCTCTGGCCAGAAACTCTGAGGGTCTTCCCCTCCCAGACTGATTCTTTTGTGAAGGCAAAGCAGGCCATTTCTTACCTCAATTCTTACCTAGCCTTTAATTACTAAATGGGTGTTGCCTCAGACAGAAACCTGGGAAAGACCTTAGCACAAAAAGGACAAGGTCTCCCACTGCATCTGGGGCCATTGCCAGTCATCCTGACCTGTGTCTTGCCACTGGACCCCTATGACTCTAGAGGAGAGAGTGAGGTTGATGACTTTGCACAGCCCTGCTTCATTTAATTCCAACTCACTTGCAAGTCAAGACATCACCCTCCTGGTGTCATTGGTCCTCTTTGAGAACAAAGAATGAACAACATTTCCTTCACCTTTTGCCAACCTTAATTGCTATGGTATCCCCTATATCAGCTCCCTCTCCCCCTCACTATCATTCTCTGTTGGCATCTTCCCAGTATGTACCATTTATCTCAGGAGAACTTTATTTATAGAATCACAGGCCTAGAGGTAATCTAGTCTATAGGTAAGCTTAAGAGATTTTTAATACAACCATCTCGTGTTATAGTTAAGGAAAATAAAAAATAGAAAGATAAAGTGGCTCACTCAAGGTCATACAAAGGGCCAGTGGAAGAACTAAGAGCAGAACCTGGGTCTTCTCATGAAAGGCACTGAGGTTTAATAAAATGTGTGCTGGCTTTGGAGGCAGGGAAACTAGGCTCAAATTCTGTTTTTGTTTTTTATTATGTTTGTGACCTTGGGTAAGTTACAGCATCTCTGAATCTCAGTTTCCTCGTGTGTACAATGAGGGGGCTGAACTAACTAACCTCTGAGCTCTCCTCCAGCTCTATGATCC
Organism: Trichosurus vulpecula; assembly: GCF_011100635.1. Classification (NCBI taxonomy): domain Eukaryota; kingdom Metazoa; phylum Chordata; class Mammalia; order Diprotodontia; family Phalangeridae; genus Trichosurus; species Trichosurus vulpecula. The sequence continues at coordinate 219,529,447 of NC_050580.1, forward strand.
TATGACTCCATGACTAGTTTTCTTTCAGTCCTTGGGTTTAAACAGGATTACCATTCTTATTCACTTTCTATTGATAGCTCAACTAAGAAGGAGTCTTAGTCTTGTCCTAGGTCACTTAAGTAATGGCAAAACTGTGTCAAAGATCTAGTACTTCTGATGTCCAGTCTATTAGATGAATAGTCCAAAGAATCTATTAATACTTCCATCTAGCATCAGTTTTTTTTTAACCCAGGGTCTTTGAACTTCCATTTTTTTAAAAAAAATATTTTTGTGTTTATTGTATTTTTGATGTCTTGTTTATTTTTCACATAATTGGTTTCCTTGGTAATCCTATGTATTTTATTTTATTCATTACTCTGAGAAAAGATCCAAAGACTTCACCAGACTACCATAGGGGTCCATAACAAAAAGGTTGCAAACCCTTCATCTTAAAGGTGCTTCTACTCCAGAGGATTTCACCCTCATTTTTCTATATGATATACTACAGTATACCTAGACACACTTGCATTTTTCAACTTAATTGGAAGCCCAGAAATCCTGGGCTTTTCCCATACCGCACTAAGGCAAGATATGGCAAGTCACAATTCAAAATGACAGAGGGAGTGTCCCCAAGCCTAGATTATTGCAATAGCCCCCCTGATTGATCTCCCTGCCTGAAGTTTCTCCTCACTCAGTCAATCCTCCATTAAGGTGTCAAATTGATCTTCCTAAAGTACATTGTCATTCGCCTACCCCCATTCAGTAAACTCTAGTGGCTCCTTATCATTTCCAGGATCCAATATAAAATTCTGTCTGGCTTCTAAAGCCCCGTCTGACCCCTTCCTACCTTTCCAATCTTCTTATATCTTACTTTTCTCCACATGATGCAATGACAAGCCACCTTCCTACATGTCTCACAAGACTCTCTATCTCCTGACTCAGGGTGTTTTCACAAGCTATCCTCCATGCCTGTCCTCATCCTCCTGGCTTCCCTGGCTTCCTTAAAGCTTCAATTAAAGTTCTGCCTTTTGAAAGAAAACTTTTTTTCCTCTATAATCCCTCTGAGATCATCTCCAATTTATCCTGTCTGTATCTTGTTTGTACATAGCTGTTTGCATGTTGTCTCCCTAATTAGACTGTGAGCCGGGACTGTTTGCCTTCCTTTGTATCCACAATGTTTGGTCGATAGTAGATGTCTAATAAATGCTTGTTGACTTGACTTAACAGCACCAAAATCCCTAAATGATGGATTTCTAAATCCTCAGAGTCTTCAAATGACTTTACACACCCCATATAATTTCTAAAATCACAGCAACTTGAAAGTTTTTAATTACTTATAGAATTTATTACAACCAGTTAGACACACTAACTATAAAATAATTAGAAATATCTTCTGGTATTTTCCAAGATGACTTTTGGGAGTGGCTAAATGGCAAATAGCTATTAGACTGAAATGTTAATTAGATTATCATGCTTTCAAGATTTGATAAAAATCAAACAAAATAAACTTGGGCAAAATCCAAAAACAAATGGATGACATATTTTATGACATAATTAGGGAATTTATGTCTCTGCCTTTTATCTCTCTCTCTTATCCAACTGTGTTCTTTAATTACAAAGTAGCTATGTGCCATTGCAAAGACCAAACAGTGAAAAAATGAAAGTCATTTTTAAAATAACCTTAACTTTTAATAGCTAATATCCTTTCCTTTGCTATTTTTCTACCATGGAGCAACATTTTTAACAGCTACTAAATTTAGGGTATGTTTTATAAAAGTTACAGAAAATGTTATCAATACTGTCTTCCCTCTCACTTAATGCGATTATTCCCCAAAGCTCTAATTTTGGTATTCTGTATCCCCCATTAAAATGTAAGCTCTCCAAGGCAAAGACTTTTATATTTTTATCCCCAGTGCCTAGTGTGGTACATGGCACATAGGCAGCATTTAGATGTTTCGTCATTCATGTATTTCATATCCAAATGCTCTCCATTAGCCGAGTCATTATCCCCATAGCTTCAACAACCACCTCTTTGCATATGACTGCCCAATCTAGTCATCAGCTCTTAAACTCTCTTCTGAGACCCGAGGAGCATCCCTACCTACAGGGCAGCCCTCCTGCCAGGCCCTTAAACTCAAAACATGTCCAAAAGTGAACTTATTATCTTTTCCCTTATACTTTCCTTTCCTTCTGACTTACTATTTCTGTCAGTAATACCACCATTCACCTATCTCCTCTGCTCAAAACTTTGGTGCCTTAATTGACACTTTCCCCTCCATCATGTCCTATATCAAACCAACTACCAAATCCTACTGATTCTATTTCACGTCTCTCTTATCTATGGTATTATTATTTGTTGTTCACTCGGTTCAGTTGTGTCCAATTTTTCATGACCCCATAGACCATACTGTCCATGGGGTTTTCTTGGCAAAGATATTGGAATGGTTTGCCATTTTCTTCTCCAGTAGATTAAGGCAAACAGGGTTAAGTGATCTGCCCAGGGTCGCACAGGTAGTAAATGTCTGTTGCCAGATTTGAACTCAAAAAGACTCATCTTCCTGACTCCAGGACCAGTGCTCTATGCTCTATCCACTGAGCCACCTAGCTGCCTCCTATCTATGCCTCTTATCTGTACCTTTCTTTCTACTCCTGTTGCTATTACCCTAGTACAGGCCCTCATTCCTACCTGTTTATATTATTGAAATAGTTTCCCAGTAGGTCTTCTCATTTTTACTCCCCTTCTATAATCCAACTTTTATATCATTGCTAGAATTAATCTTCTTTTTGCATAGATCTGGTCATGCCATTACTATGGTCAGAAATTATTTGTGGTTCCCTTATACCTACCAAGTAAAGTTGAAATTTATTTTCCTGATATTCAAGGCCTTCCACAATCTGGCACCACCCTCCCTTCTAATACCTCATTATTACTTTCCTCCAGGCACTCCATGCTCCAGTCAAACTAAGCTCCTCTTTGCCACTTAGATAACTATTGTAACTCTCTTTCCCATAATCCTTCACCTTATTCCCCAGATCTCCAATGGCCTCCCTCCTCCTCATTTGTTGAATATTACCCACCCTTTAAAGTCCAACTAAAATGCCACTCCTCTCCACGAAGTCTTCAGTAAATGCCCCCATTGGTAATGACTTTGCCACTCAGACCTCACATCACACAATTTTTTTAGACCGCTTTAATGCTATATCAGAGGTAACTAGATGGCTCAGCAAATAGAGTGCTGGGCCTGGTTAGTCAGGAAGACCCAAGTTCAAATCCAACCTCAGATGCTTAGCTTTGTGATCCTAGGCAAGTCACTTAACCTCTGTTTGCCTTAATCCACTGAAGAAGGAAATAGCAAACTGTTCCAGTATCTTTGCCAAGAAAATCCCATGGACAATATGGATCATAGGGTGAAAAGTCAGACATAACTGAAAAACAACTGGTTAAATGCTCTGTGTTCTACAATATTTGTTATATGTATTTGTATATATAAGCTATATATTATCTATTATAATTATTTTTATTATTATTATCATGTTATGTGACCCTGGTTACTTAAATATCTATTTAAGTAACCTCTCACTGGTTTTATTTCCATCATTGCTCATTTGCTATCTTAATTTTTATATGCTTTCAAAAATATTTAGGAGACATGTCCATGGACTATCCAGTTCCCACAATGCTTGGGAATAAGAAAATAACAAACAAAAGGGGTCATTTTTGGCATACACAAAAAAATGCCTTCAAAACTCCAAAGAATAAAAATCAAAATCCAAACCAATTTATTCCCAGCCCCTTCCATGAGAACCAATAGCTGGGCCAGAGGACAAAAGGACATTATCCAAAGGCAGTGGTTACCAAACCCAACTCAATCCATAAGCTGATCTTTGTTTGGATCTCATGTCTTCTTTTTTTCTCCTTTATGTTTCAGATTGGAGCACAGTGCTACTTGGAATGCTCAGCCCTGACACAGAAAGGCCTTAAAACAGTCTTTGATGAAGCAATACTGGCCATTTTTCACCCCAAAAAGAAGAAGCAACACTGTTCCAGGTGTTGCCATAGCTGCTGCACCATTGCATGAGATTATGTGAGATACTGTTCCAAGAGCTTACAGAAGTGAGGACGCCACTTCATCCTGGGGCTCCCATATGCCCCTAGAGGGAGTACATGACCAGAGCAAGAATTTACTTCAACCCAAGGTCTTCCTCCAGTCTATGAGACTTCACATTAGTCAGTCAAATATTCTTTTCTTCCTCAAAATCCATACTCTTAAAAAAAATGCACTGAGCCAATATTATAGTCAGGACAGCTGTTGATGATGTTGAAAACAAAATAAAAGGCATCATGCATCTTTATATCTTCACCTCCAGTGAATGTGAAGATGTAGGGAAATTTCTCCAGACTCTGTACCAGACCCTAAAGACATATTCAGTTACAGTTTGGCAGCTTTAACAGATGCCTTTAACAATATACACGAATCCAATACAAATTTATCAGTCAAATTTTTTCCTTGAACTGCTATCTTATCCACATCTGTCTTACACAGATTCACAATGTTTCAAGAAGCTTATCCTGTCCTGATTTATCCCACAAAATCAGCCTATACAGGGTCTGTTTCACTAACATTTTATATTTTCAATGTTCACACCAAAGACTTCAGAACCAACATTTACCTCCAATCTCACTTCTGAATATAAGAAGCCAAAGAAAACTTTGAGTCTCTATCAAAATATCTAGACAGAGCCATGCTTACCAAGGTTGACCAAGAGAGAAAGCCATGGGAATTTTTACAGACTTCAACCAAAACAATGCATCCTTATTTTTGCCGGAAGTCCTTATACATGAATCAAGGTATAATGGGGTCTGTTGGTAGCCTGATTGTCAAAGATTGTCATAGCCTATTTGATGATGGAATTTTAGAGCTAGGAGGATTTCCAGAGCTCATCTTCATTTTACAGAAGAAAATGAGGCTTAAAGCCTTGCCTGAGGTGATTCATGGATCAGAGAGATCTCTGTTTCTTACCCAAATTGGAGAAATGGGACAGTTCCAAGAAATAGCTGGAAGCGGGCGGACTCTTCTCAGTCTCCATTCTCCCCTTCTGCCCACAATGGCCTCTCTTTATCCATCCACTTGTCAAAACTTTCTCCCAAGAAAAAATTTGAAAAACTTCACCCTGAAGTGGAAAGGTCTGATTTAATGCAATTAAATTCAACAAGCATTTCTTAAATACCTACACAAAACTCTGCCAGTTAGTGTATATCCTCCCTGAGCTATTGTACTGTAATAGGCTACAGAGCCATAAGTAGGACAGAGCAACCATGACTTTGCCACAAATTTAGGTGGTGCAAAAAAATTTAACAAATACACTCCTCAAGAACCAACTGAATGTATCAGCTAGTTCCCTAGAATAATTATTTAAAATAAAGAGCTACTAGATACTTAACACTCATCTGGAAGCCTTTACAGTTAGTGACTAGTTCCCCTTCCCACTCAAACTGGTTTGTCTTAAATATTTCACATATATATATATACACATATGTATTTATGTATATACATATGTGTATATATATTCATAACATGAATTACAAATATAATTTGAGGGCACGGTTTCATGCTGCCAACCCTGAACATTAAAATTACTAGTTATATTTCTGTTAGGCAAATACATCCTGAAGCTACGGGGTGAAAGAGTTCCCATGGCAGGATTTCAAACATCCTCCAGCACGTAGAAGAGTTCCTTGTTGGATCAGCAAGACATTCCCAGCCATCTGAAATGATGCCCCAGGGTTATCTCTCTGCTTTGCCCATGTGGGAATCCTTTCCCAGGGCTGCTGAACAGCAAGCCTCAGAAAGTCTCCAAAGATCAGCCATGTTTGACTGGAAGGATTTTATCGCTTTCTACTAATTGCCTAACCCGCAATAGTTTCTCCTGGTTATTGCACAGTGCGTTATGTCAGTAGCTTTCCTCAGTATGGGTTACCTAGGGTGACATGCATTTTCTAATTGCTGGTTCTCCCTTTTCCCTATACTCATCATCACCGGTAACTTTTCAGAAATGTCTTGGTGCCATATTCAGAAATTGTTTTTTGTTCAAGTTGTAGACTCAGATAGAAAACTTATACCTAGGGGAGTAAAAAATAACCAGTAATACTGGGAAATCAAAGTAAGTCTTAACCTTTTCTCTAAGACTCCTCCCTGGAACCAGTCTTTTTTTCACAATAGAGCAAGTTACTGCTATGCTTTTAATTAGAAACAATAAGAACATATTAATCCATTTTACAGACATCTTGGAAATGCCTAGGGAATGTCTTTATTTTACTTATTTTATCTTTTATGTCCTCTTAAAAGTTCTGTTCCCAGGCACAGAATGACAGTATTTATACTTCTGAACACTGCCAGGCCCAAATGATATTAAAAGAAGGTCTGTCTATGAGGCAGCTACAGGAAGAGAGAGGTAGATTTAGAATAAAATCACATGAGAAGCACAGAAAGATATTGCAGGGGACAGGATCATTTGTTCCTTTGGAATTTCCCTAGGAAGTTGGTCTGTCTTGCATATTACCCCCCGAATATATACGAAGTACTTGATATTGCCATGTCCCTTCCATCTCATCCTTTCCCTCTTCATCCCTCCTTTCTTTATTTTTTTTACCATCCCTTCTTACCTGACCCCTTCTCTAACATACACATTCATTGAACAAAACTAGGAAATCTATAAGTGGAATATTGATAGCGAGAGGAAACAAAATACTTTTAGCTTTTGCAACTAGAAATCTGAAGGCTATAAAATATGACTCCATAGAGACCACCGATTTTATCTAGTTTATGCAGTAATAATCATTTATCAGGGTTACAAGTGAGATATTATTAGTCAGTTTTGCTCTGATATTGCCCACTAGCTTCTCGCTAAATGGTGTCTAGTTAACATTCGCTGGTGTGATTCAAAAAGGGACTGACATTCGGTAGCTACACTGAAGGAAAGTTTTCAGGATTTATACATAGCCCTGCCATGCTTCTCTCCGGGTTTGCACCCACCTGCTGGGCAAGAGGGATTAACTTGCTTGTTGTGTAAATGTTTCTTCATTTACTCTTTCAAACCCTTGGAATGAAATTTAGCATTCTAGAAGTAATTAGTCAGTCATAGGATTTGGAGCTGGAAGGTATGTCAGAGCTCATCTGGTTCATAAGACCAAACTCTTTCTTTTATATAGAAGGAAAATGAGGCTGGGAGAAGGGGAGGCTCAAGGTCACAGGGGCTGTAAGTAGAAGGGCCAGGATTTAAAGCAAGGTCTGCTCATTCTAATTCTTTTAAACCACACTGCCTCTTGTTGAATCCAAAGAAGGAAAGAAAGGGTCTATATGACCTAATCCCCCCACCTCAAATCGATTTTCAATTCAGTCAGGTTGAATTGAAAATGCTTATATGAACTAATCACTCCACCTCAAAATTAATTGCTTGCTCCCTAATTAATGGGAGAACCAGGTTCATTGTGCTTTATTGCACATGTACACATAAAGACCATCTCTAATCCAACTACTTCATTCTACAAACAAGGAAACTGAGGCCTAGAGAGGTTAGGTGACTTTGCCAAGTTCACACAGCTAGTTAGTGGCAGAATCAGATCCCTTGATTCCCAAACTAATGACAAATTAGCACATAACTCAAACATACTGGCTTACAAAATTGGTTGAATGAATGAATAGTTGGATGAATAAGTAATTTAAAAGCTTCACTAGGCATGGGTGTCAAAGTTTAGTCAACCTGAGGATGGTGGCTTTTGAATGCTTTGGGAAAACCCTATTTGTGTGAACATCTTTTCTTGTTAAATTGGCTGACTAGGCAAAAACCTTATGAAAAATGTATATCAAAGTGCAAAATTTCCAGGGAGGGTAATAATTAGATGTACCTGATAAATGCTAACAAGGTCCAAAAATGCAATGAAATCATGGGCTATGTCTAGTGACATTTCCATCTTTAGCTGTTTCTCCAGTCTTATTTGGGGGAAATTTCTTTGAGAAATCTGAAAAGGAGATTCTTGCTCACTTGTGAATAAGTAGAACATAAGTGTTCACTAGCACTCTAATTTTAAAATTTTCACTGCAGCAAATCACAATGAAACTTGAATGGATAATTCTAGTCTCTTCTTTTTTGTTCTCTCAAAAAGGCACTTATGTCAAAACTAGACCTTTTCTTTCTTTTAATCAGCTTCTACTCTGGCAAGTCTGTACTGTATGATTTTTAATTTGATGGTGACTCAAGGCAGAGTTAATGCTCAAGCTGGAGCCATTTAGTTTTATTTTTAGCCACAGTTTTCTCAACCATTCTTGCATGGGAGGTCAGTGCTGTACTGAGCTGAGGTCAGAGAAGTAACTTCCTAGGAAAACTGCTTATATGGGACATGAGGTGGTATTGTCAGAGAAAGAGTGGCTGAGCACCAGGTCTACGGGTCAACGCTTCATCAAACTGCCATATGCCCTGAGTCTCTCAGTCTCTAAATGATTCTTCTTTTGATAGGAAGAGAATTCTCTCCGAGCAGGAAGTATTAGTTTACTAAAGCTTTATGAAAAGGAGAGAGAGAGAGAGAGAGAGAGAGAGAGACAGAGAGAGAGAGAGAGAGACAGAAAGAGAGAGACAGAGAGAGAGAGAGATCATAAACTTGGAGCTTAAAGGACCTTAGAGCCATCTAGTCCAACACCTTCATTTTATAGATAAGGAAATTGAGGCCCAGAGAGGACTTGCCCAAATTCGCACAGGCAGAAAGAGACTGAGACAGGGTTCAAACTCAGGTCCTCTGATTATTTTCAGAATTTTACTAGCCAACCTTCTTGTCATCAAAGGTAGATTTAACCAGTCAGATTTTCCCTCCAGTGGGGATTCTTTACTTTAAGATCTATAATTTAATCAATGTAGATATTCTCTCCATTATTGAAAATATGCAGTCTATTATTGGGCATATACTTGGAGCATTTCCAGTTTGTACTCTGCTGATACAGCCTTTAAGGGACCAAGATTACCTCCATTCTCCAACAAGCCTTCAAAGGAGATTACTTGCCTGAGTAGAAAAATTAAAGGAATTAGCATTCTTTGGGTCAACCTGTGAATGATGACTTTTGAATGAGTTGGGACAATTGCACACTGGGACAATTGAATGTATTGGCACAATGTTTATTCACTCTAGGATTAGGTAGTCAAGGAGTAGCTTGTTTTATTACAACGATATTTTCTCCATGAGATTACACCAGCATGAGTGAATTCATGTGCTTTCTAGGCCTTAGTTTTCTCATATGTAAGATGAGACTGTTGGACTAAATGACCTCTATGTTCCCTTACAGTTCTAAATTTATGATCCCATGACCTGCCTCCCTTCTGGAGTATCATGTGCTCTTTTTTCTCAGAAAGTCATAAGCTGTGAGCCAACCTAAAGATTCCATCCTTCTTTTTATTGCCAGATAAGTCAGTAAAAAGACAGTTACATGAGATGGAAATGTCACTGTATACACTCTCAGTGAGGCTCAGGCAGTGACATCTTAAAAATATTCCCTAGGCAGATACTCAAATTAACTACATAAGCCAGCCAATTTAAAAGGCTGCTGCTCTCCTTTATTTTATTTGTCCCTTGGGGTTCTTGCTAAGCTCACTTCCCATCTAACAGTGGTAAGTGAATGACCAAGCCCCTCATGGACCATTACACCAAATAAGGGAAAAGTAGAATCTGTTTTGACAGAAGGCAAGTCTGAAGAAACATGGGTCAGAGATGCCATCGAATTTCTCTGATGTTTAAAAGGAAAGAAAAAATGACCAAGCCAAAAACAAATACTTCCCATCCAAAATACAGTAAGTTCTTTTCACAGGGATCTTGCCAGTCTTATGGGGAGCCTTGATAAAACTCAAATGTGGGAACCAAACAAATCACGTGGGTAAAAGAAGCTGAATAAAGTTAACTTGCCTCATGGCTCAGGAGAGGCTACACTCCAGGATGACAAAATAATGACTTAGTCCCAAGCATGGCATCTCCTGACCAATGCATTACAGGTGTTTTCTGCCTGAAGGAATTCCATTTCTAGAGTTTCTTGATAGTTTATTCATTCGTTCAACAAATAATTTTTTTTAACTATGGCTACGTACTAGTCAAACCCTCCAACATATGGCATCTTGCCCTCTGATTAAAACACTTTTGTGAGTAAGAAACATCTGGAGAGCAAAACGTAGTCACCTATCTTAGGACTAACCTGCAGGGATCATAATTCTTTCCATGTGCTCCTAGAAATAGAAATTTTACTGGATCATTAGTGGTGAGGATTTTAGTATCTCTACACCAAAGCAAGAGCCTCAACTACCTTGATTCATATGGCAGGGCCTTCAGTGGGGTCCCATGCATTCTTTGAAGGCCCTATTCCCTCTTACAAGGGTTTCCATTATACTTACTCTCCAAGTAGTAACACTAGTCCAGACACCATTTGGTTCTAATGGCTGTAACCCACGGTATGATGATGACGTGCAGCATGAATTCCTGTGCTCTCTAAGCTGCAGATCCAGAAAAAAATAGAACAGCTCCTTAGAAAAGCCCTGAGTGTTCTTCCATGGTGTAGCCTTTTTTATTTTCAATCAATATTTATTAAGCACCTACTACTTTTGCAACCTAAAGTTCACACCCTCCCTACGGAAAGACTGCAAACTTCTTTGAAAATTTCTAGCACGTTACAATAGCATAGTTTGAGGAGTCTTGATCATGGAATCCAGAGGAGCTGCATTTTAAATCCCACTTTGGACCTTGACTAGTTGTATGGCCCTGGATAAGTCATTTAACCTCCCTGTGCCTCGTTCTCCTCGGCATGTTTAAGGGGAGTAGTAATAGCACCTCCAGGGTTATTGTGAGATTCAGATATGGGAAGCATGTTGCAAACGCTGAAACACTATGTAAATATCAAATATCATTTTAAAATCCAAAATGGACTTTCCCCCAAGGTTGATTTTAATATTTATTAATTTAAATATTAATTTATCAAATTTATCACAATTTCCTTTCCACAAGATCTCTCCCAATTACTCACCCAATTGCTTCTTTTCCTGATGCACAAAATGAATAATGTTTGTTTGTTTTTCTTTTGGGACAAACAAACATGAGACTTAAAGTGGGGAGGACAGATTTGGTATCTAGTATTGTTGTGTATCCCTTATGGATATGCTTTATTCCCTATATAGGCTTTATTCCCAAGCTCCTTTATTCCCTATATAGGCTTTATTCCCAAGCTCCTTACTTGCCTTTCCATTCAAAATGACTTTGCAGCTTTGAGATATCTGGTGAGATTCACCATGCAAATGAACATTTTCCCACTGAATTAAGCACATCAATGTCTGATACCCAAAGTCTGAGCCCTGAATTTGGCACAGTTATTTTCACCTCCACAATTCCCGTCCAGCAAATAGGCCCAGGGTTATGTGATAAATTCACCCTTGTGGCAAAGGGGTGTTTAACATTGTAAGCCTCTGTCCTGGAGCTCTGATTCGAAATTGACTATGCTGGAATTTGCATTTGGGATATGTCCAAAGGCAAATGGTGTGCTTGTTCAAATGAGCAAATGTCTTGTTACCGGCTTCCTGATCTGGCCCAAAAGTGATCAGAATTTCATATTTCAAAACATTCCACAAAATACAGGCAAGCTTATTCATTTTTGGTGGAGTTGGGAATTAGTGTAAACATTCTTCAGAGAAATTTGGAATTATATAAATAAGGTGGCTAAAATGTTCCAACCCTTTAACCCAGAAATCCCCCCAGGAGCTTTATACCACTAGGAGATCATTGACAAAATGAAAGACTCCATATACACTAAAACATTTATAGCAGCATTTTATTGGTAATAAAGGACAGGGAATAAAATAGATGTTCATCTGTTGAGGAATGGTAACTAAATTATGACACATGAATGTTATGGAATATTACTGGGTTGTAAGAGAAGACAAAGATGATTGTGACAGAGAAGTATGAACTTACATGAACTGATGCAAAATAAAAGAAGTAGTAGAGCCAAGAAAACAGTATTTACATTGATTACAACCATGTAAATGGAAAAAAAACTATGACAAAACAAAATTAATCTTGCAAAATTACAAAGGACGAGTTTAATCCCAAATTAAAAATAAAACCCCTTACACACTCCTTTACAGAGGTGTGGAATAACGTATATAATGCCAATTTTTTCAATGTATTGATCTTTTTGCTGATTTTTTTCTTTTCTTCCTCTTTTTCTTTAAAAAAGTTTCTTTGTAATAAGAGATGATTCTCTGGGAGAAGGGAAGGATGCAGAGGGAAATGTAGATGTTATAAAAACAAAAGCTATCGATAAAAGTCTATTTAGAAGAGAGAGAAATCTACAACAAACAAGGACAATAATATTGGTATTTTTTTAATTGGAAAGAGGACAAATTTGTACTTTCTTAAAGAAACTGAGTTTTAAATTTCATTGAGTCAAATAGATTCCAAGGGTATCTTCTGTATAAATTTGAAGGGGGCAAAGGGGCATGAGTTAGAAGACATAAGTTAAAAATAGCCCGAGTGGACATAGGCTAGCAATTTACGTCACTTTACTTTGATTCTAATATTATCGATGCTGTATGTGGTCTCTGAAGACTAAAGAGAAGTAATACATGGAAAACAAGAAAAATGTGATGTTCAATCATTTTATCTTATATAGGAATAATTTTCAAGCTAACAGGATTAACTTTCTATTTTAAATACATAATTCTATGTCTATTTCCTTGATATAATGACTATTAGCAATCCATTGATATCCTTTATTATATATGTACATAGTATATTTTAAGAAAATAAATATCCTTTCAAATGACAAAAAGCATTTAATGTTGCCAGCTAGGGGGAACATGAGTGGGGAGGGGCAAAAGGAACTTTTTTCCTTTGAATAAACAATCCAGTTTTTACAATTGAAGATGCTTCATGAAATTTCTATTTTGTTGTTGTTCAGTCATTTCAGTCATGTCTGACTCTTTGTGACCCCATTTGGGTTTTTTTGGTAAAGATACTGGAGTGGTTTGCCAGTTCCCTCTCCAGCTCATTTTACAGATGAGGAAACTGAGACAAACAGGATAAAGTAACTCACCCAAGGTCACACAGCTAATAAGTATCTGAAGCCAGATTTGAATTCAGGAACATGAGTTTTCCTCACTCTAGGCCCAGTATTCTATCCACTGTGCCACCGAGCTGTCAAAAATCTCTATAGTTAATTATAATAATGAAAATGTTCAAGATCACTGCCATATTTTTCTATTTTTTATTGATGTTAACATATGATGATTTTTCATATCACCTTTGTATCCCTAGCACCTAGCACTGGATCTTTTACTAAGCAGGCACTTAATAAATGCTTTGGGGATTATATTGGATTGCAACTGGCTTTCCTGTTTACTAGTCTCAATCCCTTGGGATTTTGGTGCTTTTTACAATCCAATCTGTCTCTCTTCACCTGGGTAGGGATTGCCCTACCCAAATTCAACATTTACTTAATCATTAACAGGTACTGACTCTGCCCCAGTGTGGTGTACAACAGAAATAACCAGACTATCACTGAAAACTTCTTGAAATTAGAAAGTGGTCTTCTTATAGAATAATAATCATGGTGCCATGCCCCTGCTCCTCCTAGCTATCTCATTCTCCCTCTTGTCTCTTTTTTCTTTTGATCTATAGTCTTTCATTACTCATTATTCTCTCCAAATTTCCCCATATCTTCCATTGCTGGAATAACCAAAAGCATTTAATATACTGAGAACCCCTTCCTGTATGTCTGTACCAAGTTGAATCTTGAGTTACCAGTCCGCCCATTAAGCACTACAGGAGACACCAGATTTCTTTACCATATTTGGTGTTGCCGTGTAATAATCATCTTAGTGAATAATTTCTTCCCAGCTGAGGTTCAATAACTCTAAGAATCAAAATTTTACCAATTTACTAACCCAACCAATATTTTTCTTCGATTTAAACTTTCAGGATTAAAAAAACTGTCTTTGAAAAGATATAGTGGTTATAAAAGTCACCACTTAATAGTTGACTGAAAGAAGCTGGAAGGAAAGCAATGCATATCATTTTGATGAAAGACTTTCCTGGGTTGATGAGATGTCATCCCATACAGCTGGAAAACTTAATGGAATATACTTTGTGTTGTACATGCTTCATTATTTTCAGTTAAGTGCTCTCAGTTCATTTGTTTCACCTCTGAGATACTTTTGATTACATGAAAAACCTAATTAAATTTGAGTAATAAGTAGGACCTTGTTATGAAATTATATAAATTGCATGTCATTCAGAGAGAAGGGTGTAAATCAAGAGAAGGGAGCCTAGGAAATATTAATTTCCAATAATGAGCCTGACATCAACTCACTAACAGGGTTCTGACTTCAGAGGTAAAATAACTTTGGAGGATTTATCTTTGTCATCTTTTGAGCTCAAAGAGTATTAAGAAACAAACAAATGAATTTATAGAAACAAATATTAATTGCAAAATAAACAAATCTCAGCAGAAAGTTAATTTATTTTGGAGGTAGCTGTTACTAATCATCTCTTCATCACACTCTGCCACAAGATACATTTTCAAAAAACTCAACTATGTTCTGTGTCTCTATTTGGTCTTACCCCCAAATTGCCTCTAAAGTTGCCTTTGCCTTTTGAGTCTTGACTTTTTTACTCCCTCATTTTACGGTAATTCTAAACTTCGATTTGAGATCATAGCTATAAAGCTTGAAGGAATCTCAGAGACTATTTTGTGCAGCCCCCTCACTTTACAGATCAGGAAGTTGAGGCCCAATAAGGTTAAGTGACTTACAGAGTCATACAATTAAACTCAGGTCCTCCGTACATAGCAACATAGTACAGCACCTGTCTAAGTTTTCTCAAATGTGGGTGAAAGGGGTGCCATATTTAGTTCTCAATTACTTTTAGCATTTTAATGCACTAAATTCAAAAGATGAAAATTACTTAAGGAAGTCTATAGAGAAAAAAAAGAAACACACAGAGTATTCAAATAGCCCATTTTTCCCCCAAATAGTGAGATTTGCATAAGGGCCACCATCCTTTAACATTCTAATGAGTCTTTCTTTTTCAGTTATTTATATACCCCAAGATTCCTAATACCTCCCCCCAAGGAGCTACTGATCAAGCAATCTCCTTCCCTCTGGACCTGCACAGTGCTTTGCTCTCCAAGTAGGACAATGGACAGGATCCATGCAAGCTTTTTCTGTCCAGGAAATCTTCCTTCCTCAACCATAATGCTAGATTGTGGAATCATATTATCTACAGATTTCAAAATTCTCCCTCACCCCTCAGGAATTGAGGTTCAGAAATATCGTTCATTAAATCCCTTCTTGGATCACATACAAGCACACCTATACCTCTGCCATGTGTTTCCACTATAGCTTACCATCAGCTTCTCTGGAGTTGGAGAAGGAAACTGTTTATGGCCATAAGTCCACTGCACATCATACTGGTCTGTCTTGTCAAAGTCCTAGAATGAAAGAGAAAAAAAATGGCAGAATTGATTTCACTCTTATAAAACACAGGAAGGAATGGCTCTTCCATTAAGAGTCTTGTCATCTTGAGTCAATCAATCATCTTGAGATTCCAATTTCCTTTCATCAAAGTGCCAATGGTCATGCCAACATTCCAAGGAGGGTGCTTTTTAGATGTCTCCAAAGGGCCACACTTTGTAGCCCCATTATGCTGGCTGAGAAAGTCATCAAATTGAAAGATCAATGACTTCCCTGATCACCCCCACGCATATTGTGAGGGTTAGAACAAGTTAGAAAGAATTAAGTATGAAACAATTCGCTTTTCACTGTTTTTATCTTTGCATCTTTTATAAATGCAAAAGGTATTTTTCTTTCAATATACTACAAGAAGACCAAAGGTCATCTGATTTTTATACTGATCAAGACCGAATCCAAAGTGCAATGCTTATTCTATGAATAAGGAGATTTTATTTTCTTTGACATTAATTATTCAACATGCTAAAGAAATTAGCCAGCAAGAACAGACTAACTCAGGGTCAGGCTTAAAGCTGAAGTTACTTTGGGAAATTTAAGTAGTTAATTCTGATAAAGGGGCCCCTGGAAGAATAAATAGGATTATCACATTAAAGACCTAGAAAGCATGGACGATTTCTCTGGAGCCTGCCAATTATGGAGCTGTGCACCTGCACTCCATCAAAGGATGAGCCTGTGTCCCATTTTAATAAGAAGACATGCAGTTCTACTGAACAACTTGATGTAAAATAGTTTGCTTTATCCCTGAATTTTCTAGCTAGTCAAAAGTTTATCCCCTTAAGTATCAAAACTTTATTTTAATTATTTCTGAAGGAAATCTTTCTAAAATATTTTACATACTTCCTTTCCCTATTCAATACTGCGCTAAACTAAATTAATCCTTGCTTGATGAGTTGGGGTTCATCATTCTAAACATTAACAGATCTTGGTTTAACTGGAAGCAACACTGGATTCAGAGTAAGAGAGATCAGATTCAAACTCTTATTCTGCCACTTACTATTTGTGCGAGGAAGTCACTTAACTGTTTTAGGCATCAGTTTCCTCATTCATAAAATGAAAGTTTGCTAGGGTCCTTTTTAAAGGACCTTAGTCAAGACCTTGAAAATCAAGGGACCTTCAAGTCCCTTTCTAGATCTTGTAGTATACTATAAGACCATAATATAAGACTTCAAAGGCTATTGAGGCCCATACGGCCATTTGCCCACATATAAAATCCCAATTCGTGTGAATATTAGTATGAATAATAAATCCTATGAAGTGGTCATATGTATTTGAATTTATACACTTTGAAGATATAATTGCATAAAATATGGTCACTGATTCTAGCCTATTAGAAATATGCAGTGCAAATTCAAATAATTCAACTACTTTACCAATTTCTCATTCACACTAATCAGGACCTAGCTATTAAAGGCTGCTGTCAGTTTGCTGCTCTATTATACATATAATTATATGAGAGAGAGTTTAAGGTGGCTCTTGGTTCTTCTACAGGTAAAGTGCAAGGACTTTGTGATAGCTATTTTCTCAGCTATTATTACATATGACTTCAACTCTACATGCCTATGTTTCTTCATCTACGAAACACATGGACTAGAAAATCTTCTTCATTCTCTCCCACCTCTAATACTTATGATTCTTCCCTCTCAGAAATCTTTTAAATCTACTTTCAGGTTTCAGGTGATATTCCACTGTAGGTGAGGTTGCCAGAAATCTAATGGGGCCTTTTTCTACCTCATTTATGAATTACCCTTAATGCTCTGATGGATTCCAAGCTCTATGAGGGCCAGGACTGACTGTCTATTCTTCAACATATGCCTCCAAAAGCCTTGTAGAGTGCTATGCACCTTGTGAGTGCTTAATAAATACTTATTCAATGACTAATGCAGATTCTCTTAACAGTAATGGGCTGTACCATCTGATTGTGGATTGTTTTAAATATCATAACCTCTAGCTCTCTGGCTATACTCTTTCCTTTTTCTCTCATCTCTTCAATTCTCTTCATTTGGACTTACTTTTGGTCCTTAAAATTCTTTAAAGACCTGTAACTTCTTTTCTCTTCAGTCACTCCCATTCTGCTTCTTCTTGCCCATTTCATTTCTCATTTTCTGCTAGTCAACAGCCTGATCATTCACTCGGCACACAACCCGACCAAACAACTTCTATCCTCCCCAAGGATATGTTGTTGATTCGTCTCCCTACCCAAGTTTCTCTCCCTTTCCAATCCATCCTCCACTCAGCTGCCAAACTGACCTTCCTAAGATACAAGTCTGATCATATCACATACATCCCCAAGGCAATAAACTCTAGTGGTTTTCTATTTTATCCAGGATCAAATATAAAATCCCTTGTTTAGTTTTTAAAGCCCTTTAAAACCTGTCCCCTTCCTACATTTCTAGTCTTGTTACACATTAACCCTATCTGCCCTCCTCATATCCTCTCTGATCTAGGGGTTGCCTTGCTGTCCCTCAGATAAGATACCCCATCTCCAAACTCTGAGCATTTTAACTGGCCCTTCCCACAAGCCTGCCACACTCTCCCCCCTCATCTATTACTCCTAGCTTCCTTGGCTGCCTTCACGTATCAGCTTAATTTACACCTTCTATAAGAAGCCTTTCCCAACTCTCTGTTTCTAATGTCCAAATTATCTTGTCTATATTTTGTTTGTATATGATTATTTGCATTTTGTGGCCCCTCCCTGGCTAAGCCTATGAGTTCCTCTTGAACAGGAATCATTTTTTTGCTTTCTTTGTATCCCCAGTGCTTAACACAGAGCCTGGCACAAAGGAAACACTTAATAGAGACTAGGTGACTGACTGACAAATGTTTCCTATAATTTCCACATCTATGGTAGTGTCAAGAGAACCAGAACCAGGCCTCCATCGTGTTGGGTGGACCTCCTATTTATGAAAGGACATAGGCTAAAATCACACAAGGAGGGGCAGGCACGGTTCAGCCGTGGTCTGTATTGCCAGAGGGGTTGCCCACATTAATAAGCTCACAAATTCATCAAAATATCAAAGTCAGTACCTAAGAAGTGCTACATTTGTAGCAAATGTAGGTGTTTACATTTGAGAAAATATCTCAGTCATATTCCGTCTTTATGAAACAAGGTGATTCTATTCTCACTCCTATTTAAAGGCCCTCGTTAGGGGGAGTGAGTGGGGAGGGAAGAGAGCGTACTCCATAGCTTCTTAATGGAAGAAAAAATGTCTACATCACCTGCAATTCTGTTTTTGTGCCAGACCTGCGATTTGACTGGTGCAAGAAATTCCCTTTTATCTATACCTATTTGCAATATATAGCCTTAAAGAGTTTCCTAGGGCACTAAGAGCTTAAGTGACCAAATGTGTATTAAAGCCAGGAAAGGAAACCAGGTTTTCTTGACTCAAGAATGGCTCTCTATACATTACACGACACTGTCTCTCACATCTATTACATAAAATACTTAAATGATTTAAAACAAAATCAAAGATAAGATAAAAATTAACACGTGGTACAATTTTGAAAGTACTTCTCACTACAAGTTCAAGTTTATTAAGGACTAAAAAATATGGATCTGTAGGTTATCACTGCATTGAATTTCAAAAGGCAGAGGATAAGCTCTATAAACATCAAAATATATTGTCCTTAGGCAAGTTATTGAAAAGCAGCAAGATAAAATACAAACCAACAAATTCCCAAAGTAACTCAAGACAGATATATGTCATTATTGGTTAAAAATAAAAGCAGCAGAAAATTGACGTTTTCTGAGTTGAGACAGCAAGCTCCCCGCATCACAGGCTGTTCTTATGTAACTGGCAATACAGTTTACAAGTATATGCAAAATTAAAAATTTAATAAATTAGAGTTTAAATTAAAGAGATGTTTAATAGAGAATAATTCCAGTGACTGGATTAAGGACACTTGTTGGAGAGCTTTGATGTATACATTGTCTTATAGAGGCTTGGGAAACAGTAGTTGAGTTTCATGAATGTTTATGTCCAAATGAAGGCTAGAGTCCAAAATTACATGTTTTATAGCTGTAGGGACCATTTTTGTGGAGGTTTTTGCTCATGGAACAATTCACCGAAGTCCAGCTAATTGAGATTTTAGAGTGTTAAACTTTATTTTTTAAAATTCGTCTGATCTCCAAGTATTGGGTAATTGCTCAATATAAGAGTTTTCTTTTCCTAAAAGCAATTCGTGGCAAGCATTTCTAGAGTCAGAAAAAAAAAGCTTAAAGAACAGGTCGTATTCCCTTCAAGCCATTTCTAGAAGCCATTATCTCTGAATCCCATCCACTTGAAGGCCAAGGATTAAAAGGTATATTAGATTTAATTCAGATCTCATCAGAAGTATTCAAGGAAAGGCCAGAATCATGTAGTGGGGATTTCTTTTGGGTAGCAATTGGACTAAATGGCTGCTGAAATCCCTTCCAAATTTAAAAATCATGCGACCCAATGTATTTTAAATATTGGCAGATTAGAAATTCAAGTAGTAGGAAGTTTCAGAAGCTTAATATAAATAAATGTCAATTCTGAGATATATGAATTGAAGCAATTATTTTTACAAAGGCCTAAGTGGCATTTTCTGCCTACATATTTATCAGATGGAGACTCATTCTCTTCATAGCCTGAAATACCTGTCACTATACAGGGTGAGTCAGTATCTATTCTGTGATATGATCAATTGTATTGAAATAGTTCTGGAATCAAAGGGATGCAAGGGATGTATCTGGTAGTACTGCCTTATAAGTACATCTGTGATTCTAAAGGCTCCACAGTGAGTTTCTCGGGAGCAGCTGTGTAAGCCAATGATAATTTCAGACAGTCTCACATTCAGTTGTTGCAGTAGAACATGCCCCACAGTCACACCGTATGGCCATGGGATATGTGTAGAAAGGGTCAACTCCTAGGGCACAGCTGGGCAACTTGATGGTCACCTGTTTGGTCTCATTGTAGGTGCAGACGCGATGGTGGGCTTCGATGTAGGGAGGATCCAGGATAGGTTTCTGCTCATAAGAGGTGAAAAACAAGGAAGGCATCAGACAGCTGTGCCTGGAAATCTCTGCGCCATTGAATAGCCTATTCTGAAGACTATGAAGAGTGCATTTTTGGCCTTTTAAGAGTCCCAGATTAGGGGTAGCTAGGTGGCACAGTGGATGGAAGCACCAGCCCTGGAGTCAGGAGGACCTGAGTTCAAATCTGGCCTCAGACACTTACTAGCTGTGTGACCCTGGGCAAGTCGCTTAACACTGATTGCCCCCTCTCCAAAAAAAAGAGTCCTAGATTCAAGGAAGGCTTTGGTGAAAAAAACATACCAGAGTTCTAGCAAGCCCCCAAACAATTATTCCTTCACCAAATAAAGCTATTCTTCTGCAGCATTAGCCCAGCCAGTAAACAATTACCCCCAGTATTTTGTTACAGAATATTGTCACGGGAAAGGCAGCATGTTGTAGTGGGTAAGAAACTGGCCATGAAACCAAGAAGATGTGCCTTCATGTCCTGCCTCTGACATGTGTTGAATATATGATTCTGAGTAAATCATCTCACTTTCTGTGCTCCAGGAAGTTCTCTAAGACTATAAGTTTTAGAAAAAGTTATACTTATTCTGTTAGAGAAAAAATACCTATCTGCATGGGCAGAGTTTTTTTTAACTATACCAATGAAATCACATATCTATATTATTACATACAATAAGAAGAAGAAAAGAAAAAGAAAAACCAGAATGAAAGTTTGCCCTAAAATGTGATTGGATTAACATTCAGTTGATTTTATCAAAGGCAGAATTAGACTTGTCTTTCAGGTGTCTCTCTCACACACACACACACACACTTCAAGCCCACAGTTTAACATGCACAACTTGCTTCATCTTCTCATGTCCTGGACACTGTAGCTGCCCGTGTTATGAGCAACAATTATTTGGTGTTAACTTCTAAAAGGGAGATCTAGCCCCTCCAAGTCTATTACAGCTTTGCCCCAGGGCACTGAGAGCAGTGCCTTTTAGTAATATAGAAATAACAGAGCTTAACATTTACTAAGGAAAAATAATGGTTAAAACTTAAAAAAACACTACCAGACAATGTGTTGGGGTGGGCTCTTCTCCAACGCTGTCCTGTCCCTCCACATCCTCTGCCTGGCAGCCTCCCCGGCAGCATATTCATAATGGTTTATTAGGGCCTCTATGAACCCCTTCCCATAGAGAAGTACTTCCCTTCCTCAGGTGAGACTGCACATTATCACTTTCCCCTCGTGTGGTTGTTGTTAGTGCTTGTTCCAGTTGCTAAAATCCCTACCTGTGGCTCCAAGCAAAATCTTTGTCTTCAGGCCTATTCTCTAATTTGTTTGTAGGAATGGATATTTCCACCTTGTGAATTTTCAAATTGCAAAACAGACAGACCTAGATGTTTTAGGTAATTTTTCAATTAACAAGTTATCTGAGACCTTAAGTGAAAATTGGCTACAAAGAATGGTAAACTTGCTCTCTAAAGGGCATAGGACTTGAGTCTCTTCAATGAATGCCCCAAGATCAGGCCTTCCATGCAATGACTGTGGCCAAATGAAAGATGTTGTGTGCCAAAGGTAAAAAAAGATGGAGTGAATTTTCAGAAACACTGACTTTCAATGAAAATGGCCCAGAGCTCTCACCAGGCACAAAGTGTCCTAGGGTTCAAATAATAAACAAGCCCGAAAATAATGATCTCTGACAGACCCAGCTGTGTAGAAAAGAAGGTCCCAAACCATCTCAGGTTGCTTTGACAATTAATGACATTCATGGTATCATTTAGCAGGCAAACTTCTCCTTCTGCCTACATTTGACAAATGTACTCTCACTCCCCTGAGAAATATGAAAATAAAGCCATTTTGGGAAAGTATTTTAACCTAATTTTTTACACTGACCCATTAAAACCCAGTTCCATTAACAGACATTCAGCTTTTATTTAATATCAGGTTTTCTCCTTAATTTACTACATAGAGGGAATATTTTTCTAAATGGCATAGACTTCCCAAAATGCACCTATAGTCCTTCCAGATATTCCCTTTTATGTTAGGGAGAATATCAGGCTCCACTAAAGAGGTTCCTAATAGGAAAATAATGTCCCAAGTTTGTCATCAGTGCCAAGGCTGGTGGAATGGACAATTTTCTAAATGCTGCTCTTAGGAATACTAAGAGGTACCTCCCTCTCACCCCACCCCCAGAAAACTCCTACCTTTCTATTACCTGGTATTTTAAAGAGATTTGTTCCTTTATCTTAAGGTTTTGTCTTCTGCAAAAATGCAAATAACCTTGGGAAGGGATGACCACCAGACTTCATCAATGATTTGCACCTTACTTTAAAGAGATTTTTAAGATCCTTCCTGATAGTATTATTTAATCAGAAATGGGGGGGGAGAATAAGATGCCTAAGGGGCAGTGGGAAGGGGCACCATAAGAAAGCCAAAGGTTAAAAAAAAGGGTTGAGTGTGCCCAAAGACAAATTTCATCAGCTTCATTGTATCTGCACCATTTAACTTTATCACAAATAGTGAAAACAGAGTGGAAATGTGATTCTAAAACTAGGCTAAGAATAGACCATCAGTTTTGTTACTAGTTCACTGCATGACTTTGAAGGGGTCACTTTTACCTTGATTTCCTCAGTTGTAGAAGAATAATAACAACTCTTACCCTCCCTGCACAGTGACAAAGCACAAGAAGAACTGCAAAGCACCACCATACTGCAAACTACTATGTGTGATCATCATTCTGTTTCTCCTGTGTAATACTTGGTGGATTTCCAAAAATCATACCACAGGAGAGAGAGCAGTCACCTCACTTCTCGCTTCATTTAATCAAAAAGCAAGTTAACAGCTGAGTGAGAGCCAAGAATTTGACCCAGATTCCTATAGTCTTCCCCAACAGCATGGTGTAATGACTAGAACATTAGACCTGGAGTCAGGAAAAACCTGGGTTCAAATTCAAGCATTGGCACTTACTATCTCTGTGACCATGGGCAAGTCATCTAACATCTTGGAGTCCTTATCTGCAAAATGAAAATAATTACACATGCCATACCTACCTGACAGGGTTGATGGGTGCACCAAGGGAGATAATGTGCTTTGTAAACTTTTAAACCATTAGATGTTTTGGTTATTGTTATTTACGATTACTTTTGCTGCCCCAGGCGTAATCAGGGGGACAACTCACCTCCCAAGTCTCACAGCGACCCCAGCAGGCATCTGTAGTAATCCGTAACCCCTTACAGCCTGGCTTCTTGGCCAAAAAAGTGAATTCCCTCACAGCACAGCCAACAAACTTTCGGAGGTCCCCTTTGGAGGTGTTGAAGGCCCAAATGCAGTGAATCAAGAGGAGGAGGGCCACTGAACCCAGGAAAAGGTGCCCAAGCTTCATGCTGGCCCTCCAAAGGAAGACAGAAGGGAAAAAATGGGTTAATTAAAAGGTAAAACTGCATTCTTGCTCTATTCTTCTGCCCCGTGAGGTTGGTAAGTGTAATGTGTCTATTAGCAATAGGAGGGGCTATGTGGTACATCTTAGAATGAAAGGAAATTTTGCATGCCTACCGTCTTCATTAGCTGTCCATCAGACAACTTGGAGATGATCCTAGAATTGATTCAATGAGCTAATGTATGATCCTACCTTCGTGTTACATAGATACCAATCATTCCAAGACTTTCCTCAACCATTCCCCGGCAATAACTCACCTGGTTTGTGAATTAGAGAAAGAGAAAGGTATCTATTACATCTTTAAAATGGCTATAAAGGAATGGCAAACACACTGGATTTGGAGTTAGAGGGTCTGGGTTCAAGTATCCCTCCTACTATCTAATGCTTCCATGACCCTGGTCAAGTTACTAAATCTTTCTGAGTCTCAGATTCTTCATCTTCAAAATAAGGGAGTTGAACTATGATCTCTAAGGACCTTTCCAACTCCAAATCTTATGATCTTATGACCAATATCTCCAAGCATTATGACTGTTACTAACAAGAAAAATACAATTTCAAACAAAACATTGCACTTATGTTGAATTGGATGCACGTCCCTTAAAAAAAAGTTTCATGGATAGGGTAACTTAATAGAATAGTGAAACTATAAAAAATATTAACAATTGCATATGCTTTGTATGTTGCAAACAGCACAGCTTATACATGCATCTGAAATTCAGCCCCTTTCAGTGACATCCTCAACGCAACCCTTCTATTTTGACTTTCTCTGGTCTATTACGCCACCTTGTTAGCAATTAATAAAACCCCCAGCGATGCAAGCCAGGCATATTTAAAATAGAATACAAGAAGTTTGTAATCTATTACAAAGTTTTGGTCTATTCCCTGCATCTCATCTAAGAGCATAAGTCAAATATTTGGGTCTTGGCTGATACATAAAGCAAGACTAAATTCAGAGTAGAGGAGGGTGTGTTTTATGAATAGTTTGTTAAATTCTTAGTTAAAGAATCCAAACCCGGGGCAGCTAGGTGGCGCAGTGAGTAGAGCACAGGCCCTGGAGTCAAGAGGACCTCAGTTCAAATGTGACCTCAGACCCTTAACATACTTTACTAGCTATGTGACCTTGGGCAAGTCACTTGACCCCAACTGCCCTGCCATTCCCCCCTCCAAAAAAATGTAATTAGTTAAAGAATCCTGACCCAAGTTTCCTGCTAGCACCCACCACTCTAGGACAACATTCTAGCTTCATCTTAGAGGCACTCATCTCACCTCACCTTGTCAACTTCCACTCTTCTTCAGAGATGAAAATTGCACTCAGGGTTTCAGAACAGCAAAGTGAATGGCAGAGACTTGTAAAAAAACTTTCACATTTGCTCTTGGGAGACTCTGTACCTACTGCTACTGGGCTGGCTGCTTAATTTCTCAAATATATAGGAAAAAGTCTTGTCAATCAAAACAAAAAAAAAGCAAATCCTTACATGAACCATGAAGGACATCAAAGCCACCGAACACAAAGGAAGCCTCTCTTTTCTAATACTGATTATAACTTAAAGGGTGTTGTTTTGTTTCTTAACATCACTTACTAAAACAAAAAGTTACCTTGGTGGGTGACATAATCCTGGAAAACAGGCAGAAGTGTATCTCACCCTGCTCTCCCAGGGAACAAATGCACTGAGGCAAGGTGGATTAGAGTTTCCTTCATGGTAACCACACGTTTCCATTAGAACAGAAGTGAGTCCCTCACCTTTAGCAGCAAACTTTTTCCTCTGGTCTCCAAAACATATTTCAATACAAAAAAAAAAGATAATAAAAGTCATTCACTGGAAAGAACACTAGATCACGGACTGAAGGAATGGAAAAGACATTGAAAAAGAATATTTGGGGAGTCTTAAAACTATTAAGTTCTAGATAATGTCAACTTTCAAAAGTGGGCATTGTGCTGTATTCAGTGACTGTCACGGGAAGGAAAAATATGTTTTCATTGGAATTTAGAGTCTTAAAGATGAAGTGGGGAAAGTTGTAGTCTTTGTCTTTAGAAGCATGGGATACAGGTTTAGAGTCTAACTAAGTTCCATTGTCAGTAATAGCAGCATCAAAAACATAAGAATTTAACTAAATGTTTCTTTGCTTTTCCTTTATTTAAAAAAAGCTGTTCCTCAACAGATCTTAATATGGTATAAGCCCAAGGACCTAATCACCCTGTGTGTCCTCCTCTGAATGCTTATCAGTCAATTAATCAATGTCCTTCCTAAAGTGTGGGTCCCAGAATTGAATGCAGTGGTCCAGTTGAGTCTGGCCAGGGTAAGGTAAAATAAAACTATCATTTCCCAGTCCTAAACATTGTGCCTCTCTTAAAGCATCCTAATATCATACTGGCTTTCTTGGGTACCATATCACACTTTTGACTCATGCAGTTCATTTAAACTTCCAGATCTTTTTCAAATAAACTGCTGTCTTTCATCTGGTGAATTCAGAAGTCAACGGCCCAATGGCTGCCCCTTTAGTTGCTGTTTGTTTGAGTTTGCAACAAGGGGATACTCAACCCTTTTCTAGCTTGAAATTTACCTTCTTAACTTTGGCATTATGGCGAGGCAAGAAGAAAAGGTCAAAGTTTGACTTGGGTCACTCTTTTCCAGAGCCCTCTAGCTCAAAGAGTGTATTTCTACATCTCCCAAAGTAAGACAAAATTGTACAAAATAACATACAGAAGTGCTAGGACACCACATATATTGTAACTGATTCTATCAGTACCACTTTTAATGGCTTTAAACAAAGAAGGCGCCGCAGCGAAACTGAAGGAACAAGTAAATAACCTGATCCAAAGTATCTTCCCCTCCTCCAGCCTCCCATGACACCACCTGGTCTGAAATGGTTTTGAGGTGATTCTCCCTAAGTCAGATAATAAAGGTTCAAGAACTCTATTAAAATATTATGTGGAAGAAAAAGAATAGTTCAGCCAGTAGAATGTTAAAATTGGAAGGGACCTCTGTGGTCAATGTAGTACAACCCGCAAATGAACAGGAATCAGCCTTGGCAAGTGGTCATTTAGTCTCTTCTTCAAAGCCTCTATTGATAAGTAACTCACTCCTTTTTAATGAAATTCAGTCAAGCTTTGGATATCTCCAGTTCTGGGGTTCTTTACCTTTTTTGTCATGGACTTCTTTGGCAGTCTAGCGAAATATAGGCACCCTCTCTCAGAATAATGTTTGCTGTCTTCATAATTGAAGGGAATGTTGAATTTTGTTTAGAGATTAGTGAAAATCAAGACGTATTCTCCCCCCTCCAATTTACAGATCCCCTGAAATCCATTCAAGGATCCCTCAGGGATTTGTGGACCCCAAGTGAAGAGATCCTGCTTCATTCTTAGGAAGTTTTTCTTTATAACAAATCTAAATATACTTCATGCATTTATAGGGATTAATTTATTAAGTACTCTAATTATCTTTAATTGAACTCTTAATATAATTAGAATGTAAGGGTGACTGTGGGTTTTCAGAGGTTACGCTAATGGGTATTGAATACGTCTAGGTCATATTATTTTGAAAAGTGTAGGATATTGATCCAGCAAAAGACTATATGTCAGTCATATAAGAACCAGCCAAACTGAGTGTGAAAAGGTTCATTCTTAGAGAGTTGGCCAACAGGTAACGAATTTTTACAACCGTAGCACATGTGACTAACATCCCCCCTCCCAGTTCCTGCCTACATAAAGCCCCAGCATTTCTTCTTCAGGTTCAAGGTACTCTATGGATCTGTGTCAACAGAAAACCGCATCAGTGTGTTTACTTTTACTCTAGTCAGCCAGAGGATACAATTAGTTCAAAACATTAAATGAAATAGCCAGTAAGAAATGTTACAATAGCACATTTCTTCCTTAACCTAGGGCACACTTTGCCATAAATATACACTCCACCACTCAGTAGGAATTATACACATAGGAGGACATTGGAAATTCATATCTGCTAGTGGATATAAGGCCCTAATACCTGTCAATGTGAGCTCCTGGGAGCAATGGGAATGTGTTTGTGTCTGAAAAAAAAGAGAGTGTCTCCCTTCATTTTAGAAGGGAGGGGGTACCAAAATCTCATGAGAAGTAAGAAACAAGCAGTATTTGCTTTGGAAAGGGTAGAGTACCTCTCCAGCATAACCTAGAAATAAATAGTCAGAGTCGTTGGAGGTCAGTACTATCTCTGCTGAAGTTGTTGCCTCCACTACCACTACCATGATTGAGGCTGAACTAGATGCACATGTAGGTCAGTGGAACATAGACTAATAGCTGTCTTTGTCCAGAGTAACTATGATGATTTTCACTTTTCCCTCTGTTCTCTCTCAGTGAGTGAGTATTTGTTCCAAAATTTATCTGCTTCTTTAAATTTTATATTTCACATTTCTATTCATCTAGTCACTACTAGCCTGTACTAAAATAAAATTATGGTAAACTGGAGGTAATATTGGTCTATATGTATTTCATTTTCTCAAGGACAGTTTATGATCAACTACATAAAGAAAACTATTTTTTTCTAAATTGGGGGGGCTCTCTGTCTAGGGACTCAAACCAAAAACATTTTATTGATAAATAACATTGTAAATGCCTCAAAACAGGAAAAAGATGAAGCTGTGCGAATCCAGACTCTCCTGGATTCCCCTGGGGAAAGGATGAGTAAGCAGTGGTGTTAGGGGAAACGGAGCCTTGAGACAGCTCGAGTGAATTCCCTCAGAAGCAATGGCCTTAGAGAACTATGGTAAATTTCCTTGATGTTCTTTTTCCCATGGCAGATTCAAAAGACCCCATGAAATTCTGAAAAGAATCCTCATTATAATATACACAAGAAATGGGCATCCCATCTCTACCTGAAGACCTTGAGTAAGGAGGGACCCAGTACCTCTTAAGGCAGTTCACCGCACTTTTGGACTACTCTAACTGTTAGGAAGTTTTTCTTGATATCAAATCTGAATTTGTTTCTTTGCAACTCCCACCTATTGCCCATGGTTCTATCCTCTTGGGCCAAACTGAAGAAGTTGAATATCTTTTCCAAATCATAACCTTCCGAATACTTGGAGGCAGCTATTATATTCTCCCTCAACCTTCTATTTTCTCAGCTAAAAATTTCCAATTCCTTCAACTAATTTTCATCTTACAGCACTTCACGATCCTGGTTACTTTCTTCTGGATAGTCTCCAGCTTATGTCCCTCTTAAACTGTGGCATCCAGAGCTGAATACAATGTGGTCTGTCAAGAGAATTTTGCTGGAATTTTAGGTCAAGCCCACTAGTCTATATTTTTGAGAGTCCATTATCTTCCCTAGTGAGTGGCAATCTACAAAATTGGAGAGAATATCCAAATCAGTGAAGTCACAAATGTATTTGAGTAAGCAATAGAACCTATTATTAAAGGGCTATGTTTTTGTTAGGAAAAAAATTCTCTACACAGATAAAACAGTTCATGAGAGCTAAGGTTCAGAGGGGTTTTAATCTGCATCAGTAGAATAAGTATACACACAGATAAAATCGTAAATCTTCACATGTTGAAGTTGAGACATAGAATACAAATTTAAAAGAGAACAGGGAACCAAAGTGAAAAGAGAATCTATTTTAGTAGAAAACTGTAAATGTCTAGGAAAAACATGGTTCCATTAAAATGCTTTACCACAACCTGTAGGAAGTTAATGTGACAGTAAAAGGACATCTAGCCAGAAGAATAGCTTCAAATAATGGCACAGCCAGGACCTGGAGTCTGGGAATAAGAGAAAGAAAAATTGAAAAAGGAGGCACCTGCTAAAACATAGCTTCATTTACTTCAGCCCTCATGCCATGGTGGGTTAGGATTACAAATGAAGTCATTTGTGGATACCCAGGAGTAATTTCTTATCCCAGCTAATAAACTCGAAGGATGTTCATGTGGGCAGAGAGGAGTTGGGGAAAGGAAGGAAGGAAGGAAAGAAGACAAGAAGAAAGGAAGGAAGGAAGGAAGGAAGGAAGGAAGGAAGGAAGGAAGGAAGGAAGGAAGGAAAGAAGACAAGAAGAAAGGAAGGAAGGAAGGAAGGAAGGAAGGAAGGAAGGAAGGAAGGAAGGAAGGAAGGAAGGAAGGAAGGAAGGAAAATTTCAGGAAAAACCTAAGTCAACAAAAAGTGGTCAAACCAAGAGAAGGGGTTCATACTTTTTGAAGGCACTCCTAATTATGGTTCCACAACTGCAGCTAATCAAAAAGCCAGCCACTCACCACATTGGTTCTGGTCCATTAGCCAGTTATATATTATAATTATAATTATAAATTACAATTATAATTATAAATTATATTATAAAATGTCTGCACATACTCCAAATCTCTCCAAGGCACTTCTATTACATGTCAACACAACTCTTCCAGAGGTAGGCTCCCCAACCTCTTCCACATGAGGAATTGCCTCAGCAGCACTCTGTATATCTTCATAAGGTCTGATCTGTTACAGCAGAAATAGGATGAGAGTTTAGATGAATAAACCCACACTAAATTCTTAGGCTAATGATATGAGCAATGCTACCCAGTAACAGGAGAGAGGTTGCTAGTTTTCTGAGAGCTAGTAAGACCTTGATGACATCCCAGAGAACCCCCTGGTGTTGGATGGCGTATATAATCAATGGGGAGTGAGTGCTGGGCTAACAGAACTTGGTCCTGATTATTGAACAGTTTCAGGGAATTGATTAGTAGTAAAATGTGTTTTACATGTTTTGGCATGGAGCTTCATAGCTTCACCCAGCACATATATTTAAAATACATCAAATAGAACTCATACTTTAGTTTCTCCTCTCTCCCTATGCTTCTCCTCAGGGTCAGAACTTAAACTGACAAATTTTGTGAAGAGAACATGCTTAGCAAAAGCAAAATCAAAAGTTTAGGGACATTCCAACCAATCCAATAAGAATAGAAGACACTGGATAAATCTGGATAACAAAATGGTGTTTTCCAAGATCAATTTTGTTTTTCTCCAAAATTCTGTTATCACTATATAAATTGTTCTCCTAGTTCTGCTCATTTCACTCTGTATCAGTTCATAAAGATCTTCCTGTTTATCCTCTGAAATTGTCCATTTCATCATTTCTTATGGCACTATAATGTTTTATGACATCCATAATCCACAATTTAGCCATTCCACAGCAGGATACCCCTTCAGTTTCTAATTTGGGTCTTCTACCAAAAGAACACTATAAGTATTTTGTACATATAGATCCCTTTCCTATTTCTTTCGAGTAGTGGTATAAGTGGGTCCTTACTTTTACAGAGTGTTTTATAGTTAGATTCATATGGTCCCTGAGTGAACTATGGTAGATAATAAGCTTTGGAGCTTTGGTAGTTATTTTGAATGGAATTTCACTTTCTAGCTCTTCCTGTTGGATGTTGTTGTTTATTCATAAGATTTATTTTTTATTTTATACGGATTTATTTTTGGAATTACATGGATTATGTGAATAAATATGGATTCATATTTTATGTGGATTTATTTATATTGTGATTTTTTTGGATTTATTTTATATACTGCAACATGTGGAGGTTTTAATTAATTTTACAGTTGACTTACCAGGATTCCCGCTAAGTACATTATCATATAATCTGCAAATAAAGTGATTGTTTTGTTTCTTCACTCCCATGCTTATTTACTTAATTTCTTTTTTATATATTATTTCCAATGCTAACATCTCTAGCACTATGTTAAATAGTAGTGGTAATAGGGGACATTCTTGCTTTACTCCTGATCTTCATAGGAAAGTCTCTAACTTTTCTATATTACATATAACATTTGCTTTTGGATTTAGATAAATACTGTTTTCTATATTAAGGAGAGGCCCATTTATTCTTATGATTTCCTTCTAATTTCCAATCTCCTTTTTCTACCTTCCTCAAACAATAACTCCATACCTTTTCTGTGTCCCATTCCTATGGGGCCTAGTTTTCAGCTAGCTGTCAACTTTTCAATAAGGTTTTATGACTGCTGATAGCTTTAAGGTGCTACTCTCCCAAGGGTATTTACAGTCTAACTCAGGCCTCTTTAAAGGAAAAAAAAAACTCTTACCCAAACGAATGAAGCTCTAAAGGTAGAATTAAAGGCACTATGCAATGAGAGAGATAATTTGAATCTGCCCTTTCCAATCATGTTTTAATCTGTGGCCACCAACATTCCTACTCTAGTCAAGCATACCTCCAATCAGCAGTTCTCTTCTCTTGACATTTTTATTTACCAAGAGGGCCAATTAAGCTTAGAATTTCTTAATTTACTTAGGGAGGAGGGGAACATGTCAAAAGAGTTGCAAATGACAAAATAATACATTCTATAATTAGAAATTCCTGAATAATTTCATTTCTGGTTGAAATAAAAATTAAGTCAAGGTTTACTGAGCACCTATGAGATGTCTAGTCTGCCTTTGCTAGGCTTTGGTCTATATGCTTTTTATACTTCATTCCTGAAAGGGACAGTTGAAATGAGAAGTGCAAGATTTCATATATATTTTCCTTGTCACTCTCCCAATATGTACTCTGCCTGCTCCCAAGGACCAAATATTTAATATCAGTCTGCCACTGGAAAAAAAACTCCAGCAGAGACTCTATTTTCAGAAATAATAGAATTACATAAGACTTTGCTAATAAATCCAGAAGAAAATGTAAATTGCTAACCTTGGGACTTGAAAAGTAATGTGGTAACCACTGGGAAGAAATCAGATGTTATTGAAAAGGAATTTCTTCCTTCTCAAAGTACTGGGTACTTACAGCATATCTACTACTACAACATATTTTATAGAAGTAAAGATCAATCCTCAGAGATAATATTCACGCTATATGATGATGTAATCAATATGGTAACTAATTTTTTTTACAACTAGAGAGTACTTTAATTAATGCTATAAGTTAAGCCTTTTTCCCAACTGCCTTAAAAAGAAGTATTAATTAATTTAAGATTAAGAAGCACATGGTTTAGGCTCTTAAATATGAAATTTTCATTTTTCAGATAATTCTTGTATTTAAAATGTCATGTCCTTTTAGGGCACAGCATACAGATGCCTAAGAGTGAGGAACACAGAGATGATTAATGAGTCTTAAAGAAGTATCCTTTGTTTAACATATTCTCTCTCTCTCTCTCTCTCTCTCTCTCTCTCTCTCTCTCTCTCTCTCCTCTCTGTGGCATAAAGCAGTGCATAACTCTTACCTCTAATTAATACAAACAGTGTGACTCTGGACAAGTCATTGAGCCTCTCAGTATTCTAGGCAATTCTCTAGGACTGTAAATTTTAGAGAAGAGCTGACTTGCACTGATAGAGGCACTTTCCTTATCTAGAAGTTTTCTAAACCAATGAAATCATAAGTCCAATCGTTATCCCTATGCCTGCTCTTTAACTGAAAGGAATCCTGGGTACCCAACCCTTTCCTTTGTTACTCCCCAGGCAGTCTCATGCAGAATGAATGATAGAATATTACGTTAGCCAAGCATCAACAGAACAAACATATCTTCTCCTTTATTACTTCATTGGAAAAAATGAATTATGGAATCAAACCCCAGGCTAGGAGGGGTAAAGGGGTTGTAATGTTCTCTGGAGCCTTAGTGTTTTGGTTTTATAAAATAATAGTATTAGTATGATAATTAGTACACTCAAAGGTTCATTAGACCACTCTTTCTGAATGCATCAGATTCTGAAAGTCCTCCTTAAATCATATCATTTGACACCGGTGTTAGTTGCCTATCTTACTGCTATTGTTGATCTTTCATTTTTGAAGAAGACCAATGGCATCATGGGGTGATGTCTTGACTTGCACATTTATTTGAGGCAGAGTCACACAAAGTCATCAGCCTTGCTTTCTCTTCCAGAGTCATCAAAGTCTGTGGCATGACAAAAGTCAAGATGACCGGCAATGGCCAGTGGATGACCTTGGTGTCTTCAATATCTAACCAAGCTCATCACTTGCTTCAGCTACCTTTACGGCCATTGGAACGAGTTGTTTTCATCCACTCATTCCTCTCATGGAAGTTTTCACCACAAAGAGACAAGACTGCTAAGATGTGTGTTAAATACCTTTTTGGACAATAGATGAGAGAAAGGTGGTCCCCAGGACCACAGTGGCACCAACAGAGATGAGTAAGGAGGAAAAAAGACTAGCATGCAACCATCATAAAAGGAAGTATCAGACAGTATTGAAAGAGACAAACCATCACTTGCTGGAGCCTTGTACTATTCCATTCATACTGTTTCCTGACCCATTCCATGCTAACCTCCTCCTCCACACTAAAAAATATATACATACATATATGTATGTATGTATTGTGTTTGTGCATGTATATTCCCTCCATTCAAGATTCCTGCTTAGAAATGAAACTCATTGGCTTGACCTTCAACATAAGATTCTCTTTACACTTTGGGATCACTAACCCTCCAAACCTAGCAATTGCCCATAGCTTGCAACAGCTTGCTCTCTCTCTCTCTCTCTCTCTCTCTTTCTCTCTCTTTCTCCTTCTAATTCTTCACATAGTCACCAAAGAGATTCTCCTAAACTACAGGTTGTAGGATCTCATTTCCCAGTTAAGTTTTAAGAACTCCCTATTACTTATAGGATCAATTATAAATTCCTTTGCATGTCATTTATAATCCATTACAACCTACATTTCTAACTTTATTATACATAGTCCCCTTCATATAATCTATAATTCTTCCAGACTGACTTCCAGCTGTTCCTCCAACATGGCATGGCATCACCCCTGCCTTCAAAATGTCTGTCGCCCAAACGCGCTTCCTCTTCGGTTCCACCTCAGAGAGTCACTAGTCTCCTTTGAAGCTCAGTATAAGCACCATGAGAATAAGAATAACAGCATTTATATAGTGCTTTAAGGTTTACAAGGTGCTTTACATATTTTAGCTCATTTATCTTCACAACAACCCTAATATACAGATGAGGCAACTAAAATTCAAAGTGATTAAGTAACTTGCCCAGAGTGACAGAGTTAGTTGTATCTGAGGCAGAATTTGAACTCAGATTTTCCTGCCTCCAACTTCAGCAGTCTATCTAAGTTCAACTTAGTTACCTGATACATGAAGTTCTTTGTAATTCCCACTGCATTCCCCACTAGCTATTAATACCTTCCCCCTCCTTTTGATAAATACCTTGCATTGATTTCATATACTTTTATATGGAGATATTGTTTCCCTGGATGAAAGCTCCTTAAGAGAAGACACTTTCTTTTTTTAAGCCTTTTTCTAGTGTTTTTCCCCAGTTATGTGTAAAAACAATTTTTGACCTTCATTTTTAAAACTTTGAGTTCCAAATTCTCTCCTTTCCTCCTTCTCCACCACCCCCCTTATTAAGAAGGCAAGCCTTTCCATTTCGGTTACACATGTGTAGTCATGCAAAACGTATCCATAATAGTCAAGTTGTGAAAGAAAACACAGACAAGAAAAAAACTCAAGAGACATAAAGAAAGTTTAAAAAAAGGATGCTTCAATTCGTATTCAGACACCATCAGTTCTTTCTCTGGGAACGGATAACATTTTTCCTCATAAGTCTTTCAGAGTTGCCTTGGATCGTATTGCTGAGAACAGCTAAGTCATTCACAGCTGGTCATCTGACAATATTGTTGTTACTTTGGACACAGTACATTTCACTTTGCATCAACCCATGCAAGTATTTACAGGTTTTTCTGAGAGCATCCTGTTCATCATTGCTTATAGTACAATAGTATTCCATCATAATCACAAACCACAACTTGTTCAGCCATTCCCCATTGATGGCCATCCCCTCAACTTCTTTACCCCCAGAAGAGGTCCTATAAATATTTTTGTACATACAGGTGATTTTCCTTTTCGGTTTTTATCTCTTTTGGGATACAGACCTAGTACTGGTTTTTCCAGGTCAAGGGTATGCATGGTTTTATAGCCCTTAGGGAATAGTTCCACATTGCTCTACAGAACGGTCGAAATTAGTTCACAACTCCACCAAGAGTGCATTAAAGTCTCAGTTTTCCCACATCCTCTCCAAAATTTGTCACTTACTTTTCAGTCCTATTAGGCAATCTAATAGTAATGAGTTAGTACCTCAAAATTGTTTTAATTAGCGTTTCTCCAATCAATAGTGACTTAGAGTATTTTTTCATATGGCTATAGGCAGCTTTGATTACTTCATCTGAAAACCAATCATCTCTTTTTCTCATCTCTCAACTGGAGAATGGATCTTTTTTATAAATTTGACTCAGTTCTTTATATGTTTGAGAAACGAGGCCTTTATCTGAGAAACTTGCTTCAAAATTTTTTTCACAGTTACTATTGCTAACTGTATTTCCCTCTATCGTATTTCCCCTCCCCCATTTATTCTATTCTCTCTCTCCTTTCATCCTGGCCCTCCTCAAAGGTGTTTTGCTTCTGACTACCCCCTCCCCCAATCTGCCCTCCCTTCTTTCACTCCCCCCCACTCTTATCCCCTTCCCCTTCTACTTTCCTGTAGGGTAAGATGATTTCTATACCCAATTGCATGTATGTGTTATTCCCTCTGAGCCAATTCTGGTGGGTTCACTCACTCCCCATCACCTCTCCCCTCTTCCCCTCCACTGCAAAAGCTTTTTCTTGTCTCTTTTATGCATAATAATTTACCCCATTCTACCTCTCCTTTCCTCTTTCTCCCAATACATTCCTCTCTCACCCCTTAATTTTATTTTTTAGATGTCATCCCATCATATTCAACTCACACCTGTGCCCTCTGTCTATACATGCTCCTTCTAATTACCCTAATAATGAGAAAGGTCTAATAAGTTATATTAGGAAGGCAGAATTTATGATTTCAAAGAGAATCTCATATGTGCCTAAAAGGTCCGGAACCGCAAGATATAAGGAATTCTCTAGGCAGAAGGCAGGAGAACTAAAGCATGTATTTACACTCCACAATAACAAGCCCACAAACCAGCGTCCCCATTTTGATATTTTCATCAAAAGCTTCCAGGCCCAATAAGTCCGCCTTATAAGGGTAACCAAAAGGCCACAGAGAAGCGAGATGGTATAAGGCAAAATCGTATACATGCTTCCCCTCTACGGTAAGAAGATTACCCACTAGCCTCTAGTCAGCTCTGCTACCGGCAGCTCAGCTTCGGCTGTAGGTGTCTCTGGCTCCAACCGAAAAAGGAAAGGAGGATCTTCAAGCTGTCCTCTCCCCTCTTATAGAGTTTTTGACATCATCAAGCGCTGCCTGAACGACCAGGGCCGATTGGTTCTTGACTTGGCCCCTCCCCCAGCGTAGACCACGTTAACACACCTCCCCTCAGCCAGCGCCACGACTCATCACACAGGAAGCTCTGGTCCTGCCCCGGAAGAGCAAGCCCCAGAGTCCAGGGAAGCTCAACGAGGCGAGCTGAGTCATTCAAAGAAAACAAAGTCCATTCTGGCTACATAAGTTACAAATATCACCTTCCTATGAAGGAATGCAAACAGTTTAACCTTACTAAGTGCCTTTGATTTCCCTTTACTGTCTGCCTCTTTATGCTTCTCTTGAGTCTTGTATTTGAAAGCCAAATTTTCTATTCAGTTCTGGTCTGTTCATCAAGAATGTTTGAAAGGCTTCTATATCATTGAATATCCATTTTCCCCTAAAGGATTATACTCGGTTTTGCTGGGTAGGTGGTTCTTGGTTGTAATCCTAGCTCCTTTGCCTTCCAAAATATCATATTCCAAGCCCTCCAGTCCCTTCATGTAGAAACTGCTAAATCCTGTGTTATCCTGATTATGTTTCCACAATACTCGAATTGCTCCTTTCTGGCTGCTTGCAATATCTTTTTCCTTGACCTGGAAACTCTGGAATTTTGCTATAATATTCCTCAGAGTTTTTCTTTTGGGATTTCTTTCAGGAGGTGATTCCTGGATTGTTCTAATTTCTATTTTACCTTCTGGTTCTAGAATATTAGGGCAGTTCTCCTTGATAATTTCTTGAAAGATGATATCTAGGCTCTTTTTTGATCATGGCTTTCAGGTAGTCCAATAATTTTTAAATTATCTGTCCTGGAACTATTTTCCAGGTGAGTTGCTTTTCCAATGAGATATTTCACATTGTCTTCTACTTTTTTTCTTCTTTTGGTTTTGTTGTATAATTTCCTGATTTCTCATAAAGTCTTTAGCTTCCGTTTGCTCCATTCTGATTTTTAAGAAATTATTTTCTTCAGTGTGCTTTTGGACCTCCTTTTTCCATTTGGCCAGTTATGCTTTTTAAGGCATTCTTCTCCTCATTGGCTTTTTGGACCTCTTTTGCCATTTGGGTTACTCTGTTTTTTAAGGTATTATTTTCTTTGGCATTTTTTGGGTCTCCTTAACAAGCTGCTGACTCATTTTTCATTATTTCCTTGCATCACTCTCATTTCATTTCCCAATTTTTCCTCTACTTCTCTTACTTGATTTTCAAATTCCTTTTTGAGCTCTTCCATGGCCTGAGACCAACTCATATTTTTCTTGGAGGATTTGGATATAGAAACTTTGACTTTGCTGTCTCTTTCTGAGTATGTGTTTTGATCTTCCTTATCACCATAGTAACTTTCAATAGTCAGAGTTTTTTCTGTTGTTTGCTCTTTTCCCAGCCTATTAGTTGACTTTTAACTCTTTGTTAAAATAAGGCTCTGCTTCCGGGGGCCAGGGGGGATGGGGAGCACACTGTCCCAAGCTTCAGGGCTTTTGTGCAACTGTTTTCAGAGATACTTCTAAGGATCTGTAAGTTTTCAATTCTTCCAAGGTGATATGATCGAAGGAGAGGTGTTTACTCCTCTCCTGGCCTATGCTCTGGTCTGTGAGCAACCCTGGCACTATGAGGTAGATCCTCCCTCCCCTGCTGCCACAAGTTCTGCTATACTAGTGCTCCTCCTCACCCTGAGACTGCCACCCAGGGCTGTGACCCAGATCCAAGTATGGACAATGCAATAGAGTCCACCCAGTGCCAACAAAGGGACCCCTATAATCTCCTTCTGACCATCTGTCTGACCCCTTTACCATCTGTGAGCTGAGAGCTTCAGATGCCGTTGCTGCTACTGCTGATTCAGTGGCTCCCAAGGTGTGCTCCTGGTTTTCTGGGACTGGGGCATGTGACCTGTGCTGGACTCTCATTCAGGTGCAACAGATCTTTCCTGCTAAGCTTCTAAGAGGTCTTTGGTGACTGTGGGCTGAGGGGTCAAGAAATCACTACTGCTGTCAGTGATTCAGTCACCCCAAGACCTGATCCAGGTTTGTTGGGGCCTGGTCTGAGTTAGCGCTGCCTGTGCAGGACTGAGCTCCTCTCTCACCCTGGTATCAGACTTTTCCTGCCAACACTAAAAGTTTTCTTGCACCGGAAATTTGTTTCACTCCATCTTTTAGTGGGTTCTGCTGCTCTAGAATTTGTTTAGCATCATTTTTAATGATAGAGGGGCTTGAGGAAGAGCTCAGGAGAGTCCCTGCCTTTACTCTGCCATCTCGTCTCTGCCCCAAGAGGAGACATTTTCATATTTGTCTTGGTATCCCTAGTGCCCAGAACAAGTTTTAGTGGGTATTAATGAATACTTTTTGACTATTTGGTCATTTGATAAGTAACATTATTACTTTCCCTATCCCCCCCCCCCCCACAGCCATGGATCACTGACCTATAGTAACCTCATCCCAAGATGATAAATCCATTGAGGTCACAGAAGCATATCTATGTTAACAATCTGATTATAGCTGAGACTAAAAGCATAAAACAGTTGAAGCTAAATTAAAGAGTAGCTCACAAAGCAGTGGGAATTCATTTTTTTTTTTAGCTTTTACAAAGGATACTTCAAGTTAGAGCAAAAACAGAGATACAAACATCCTTCCCCCAAATGGTGGGATAGGGGGAGCTGGCCACCATCATCAAGCAATCAACCAGTATACATTTATTAAGGGCCTGCTACAGGCTAGACACCATGCTAAACACTGGTGATAAAAAAAGAAGCAAAAGACAACCTCTGCCCCCAAGGAACTTACAATGTAATGGGTGAGACAACATGCAAATTAATAAATGTAAAGCAAGCTAGCTATAGAATGTATAGGACTAACAGAGGGAAGGCAATGGAATTAAGAAGGGTTTAGGAAGGCTTCCTGTAGAAGGTGGGATTTTAGTTGGGACTTAGAGGAAGAAGAAGGTTAGTAGTCAAATTAAAGGAGAGAGAGCATTCCAGACATGGGGGGACAGCCAGAGAAAAATGCCTGGAGCCAAGAGATAGAGTGCCTTGCTCCTGGAACAGCCAAGAGGCCAGCATCACTGGATTGAAGAGTAGCTATTGGAGAGGAAGCAAAGTAGGGAGGAATGATAGAGCAAGGGAGGATGGGAGGAAAGTTATTGTGTACAGCAGAAAGGAAGTTTATAAAAACTCATTCCCCTAAGAATTTTTGAGGCTGAAAATATAAACAGTTTTTAAAGGATTGAAGTAAATTCATGGTTAATAGATATAGAACAGGTAATTAGGAATGACTGTGAAACATCTTTTACCTTGGGAAATCGAAATCTTAGAGGATAACTGTGCTATTCCTCAAAATGTCCCTGACCATCAGAGCACCTCTTACAGGGCAGATAGAAAATGGTCTACATTCTATTCATTTTCATTATGTTCTGGTGTTAAGAAATAAAAATTATTAGAAATATGGATTGTTATAGCCGGGAAGGACATAGAAATTCTATTTTACTTGCAAGGGGTTTCTACAGAGCAGAATAAGTATGCCATTCTTTTTTATGCTGCTGTTATTGATCCAGTGTCACTATGACATCCGTTTGAGGTTTTTCTCCAATTGATGATGAAGGGTCATGCTGATCCTGCTACAGTCCTGCACTTGGTCTTCCTTGAAAGCAATACCACACATTCTCAAAATTGTAGGCAAAATGTAAGGGTGCATTTCGGGATCATGGTTTCTAATAAAGCTATGTGGACCAGCAAGAGATTGAATCCATAAATCTAGCCTAAATCACACTGGGCTCAGACCAATAGAACTCTACTAGCCTCAGGTAGAAAGCAAAAAGGACTGAAAACAGAAAGTTGAAACAAGCACATAAACTATCTAAA
Organism: Trichosurus vulpecula; assembly: GCF_011100635.1. Taxonomy (NCBI): domain Eukaryota; kingdom Metazoa; phylum Chordata; class Mammalia; order Diprotodontia; family Phalangeridae; genus Trichosurus; species Trichosurus vulpecula. The sequence goes on from NC_050580.1 coordinate 219,570,420, forward strand.
CCCATTGGCTGCACAGGAAAACAAATGATGCATATTTCCATTTTCTCCCTGTTTAGAAATTTTCCTGAGTTTCAGTTAAGGTTAGCAAATCATTCCTGCAGAGCCATAGCAAATCTACAAAGAATGGTCTCATTATGGGTAATGGCACATTACCAGGGGTAATCCTGGCTACCTGGAGCCTGAGGCTGGCTGCAATCTTGGGTTCAGGAATTCTGAGCTGCAGTGGGCTGAACTGTTCAGGTGTCCACACTAAGTTAGACATTAATGTTGTAAGCCCCTAGGAGTTGGGGTTAGGGGTCAGGGGAGGGGACAACTAGGTTGCCTAAAGAGGAATGAACTAGCCCAGATCAAAAATGGAGCAGATCGAAGCTTCTGTGTTGATCAGTAAATGGATCAGGTCCATGTGTAGTCCCTATACTTTCAGTCTGAGTGAGAGAGGGAGATCCTGTCTTTTTTAAAAATGTAAAATTAAAATTAAAAATGTAAAGAATTATCTTCTTCTGTTCTGGAGAACAACTTGGAATTAAGCAAGGAGAATCACTAAAGTGTTCGTCTCCTTCAACTCAATCATCCCACTGCTGGCTACATATTCTAAGTATACATACTCCAAGAAAGAAAGAGGGGTTCCTTGTATACCAGAGTATTCATGTATTCATAGCAGTAATTTTAGTGTATCAAAGAACTGAAAATAAAGCAGGTAGCTATTGATTGGAAAATAACTGAACCAATGGTGATATACGAATGTGATCAAATATCGTTGTACAATAAGAGTTGATACATATGAAAAATTCAGAGGAACTCGGGAAGACATAAACAGAATGTCCCAAAAATCTCAGTGCCATTTTAAACTATTACAGATGATAAAACATACTTCTCTCTTCTCAGGAGTAAATATAGGTGACTATGGGGGCACAATATTGTATATACTGTATTTTTTCTTTTATTATTTAATTTAGTTTTAGTGTTCAACATTCACTTCCACAAGATTTTGAGTTCCAAACTTTCTCTTCATCTCTCCCCTCCCCCCACTCCAAGATGGCATGCATTCTGATTACCCCTTCACCCAGTATGCCCTCCTTTCCATCACACAACCCCTTCTCTTATCCCCTTCTCTTCTATTTCCCTTTAGGGCAAGATAGATCTTATTTCCCAGTTGCATGTAAAAACAATTTTTAACATTCGTTTTTAAAACTTTGAGTTCCATATTCTCTCTTTTCCCATCTCCCCACCCACCCTCATTGAGAAGGCAAGCAATTTGATATAGGTTATACATGTGTAGTCATACAAAACAGTTGCATAACAGTCATGTTGTGAAAGACTATATTTCCCTCCATCCTATCCTGCCCCCCCATTTATTCTATTCTCTCCTTTGACCCTGTCCCTCCTCAAAAGTGGTTGCTTCTGATTACCCCCTCCTCCCTTTTGCCCTCCCTCCTATCATTCTTCTCTCTCTTATCCCCTTTCCCCCTACTTTTCTGAAGGAAAAAGTAGATTTCCATGCCTAATGGAGCATGTATGTCATTTCTTTCCTAAGCCAAATCCAAAGATCCCTCATCTCCCCCCTCTTTCTCACCACTGTAAAAGCTTTTTCTTCCCTCTTTTGTGTGAGATGATTTACCCAATTCTAGCTCTCCCTTTCTCCTTCTCCCAGCACATTCCTCTCTCACCCCTTAATTTTATTTTTTAGATATCATCCCTTCATATTCAACTCACACCTGTGCCCTCTGCCTATACATGCTCCTTCTAACTACTCTAATAATGAGAAAGGTCTAATCAGTTATAAATATCACCTTCCTATGAAGGAGTGCAAACAGTTTAACCCTATTAAGTCCCTTTCCTGTTTACTTCTTTATGCTTCTCATGAGTCTTGTATTTGAAAGCCAAATTTTCTATTCAGCTCTGGTCTGTTCATCAAGAATGCTTGAAAGTCCTCTTATCATTGAATGTCCATTTTTTCCAATGAAGGATTATTCTCAATTTTGCTGGGTAAGTGATTCTTGGTTGTAATCCTAGCTCCTTTGCCCTCCAGAATATCATATTCCAAGCCCTCCAGTCCCTTCATGTAGAAGCTGCTAAATCCTGTATTATCCTGATTGTGTCTCCACAATATTTGAATTGTTCCTTTCTGGTTGCTTGCAATATTTTCTCCTTGACCTGGGAACTCTGGAATTTGGCGACAATATTCCTAAGAGTTTTCCTTTTGGGATCTCTGTCAGGAGGTGATTGCTAGATTCTTTTAATTTCTATTTTACCCTTTGGTTCTAGAATATCAGGGCAATTTTCCTTGATAATTTCTTGAAAGATGATATCTAGGCTCTTTTTTTGGTCATGGCTTTCCTATAGTCCAATAATTTTTAAATTATCTCTCCTGGATCTATTTTCCAGGTGAGGTGCTTTTCCAATGAGATATTTCATATTGTCTTCTACTTTTTTCCTTCTTTTGGTTTTATCATTTCTTGATTTCTCATAAAGTCTTTAGCTTCCATTTGCTCCATTCTAATTTTTAAGGAATTATTTTCTTCAGTGTGCTTTTGGACCTCCTTTTTCATTTGGCCAATTCTGCTTTTTAAGGCATTCTTCTCCTCATTGGCTTTTTGGACCTCTTTTGCCATTTGGGTTACTCTGTTTTTTAAGGTATTATTTTCTTTGGCATTTTTTGGGTCTCCTTTAGTAAGCTGTTGACTCATTTTTCATGGTTTTCTTGCATCATTCTCATTTCATTTCCCCATTTTTCCTCTACTTCTCTTACTTGATTTTCAAATTCCTTTTTGAGCTCTTCCATGGCCTGAGACCAATTCATATTTTTCTTGGAGGATTTGGATATAGAAACTTTGACTTTGCTGTCTCTTTCTGAGTATGTGTTTTGATCTTCCTTATTACCATAGTAACTTTCAATAGTCAGAGTTTTTTCTGTTGTTTGCTTTTTTCCCAGCCTATTAGTTGACTTTTAGTTGACTTTTAACTCATTGTTAAAGTAAGGCTCTGCTTTGGTATGTGTGGGGGGCGGGGTGGGACACAGTCCCAAGCTTCAGGGCTTTTGTGCAACTGTTTTCAGAGATATTTCTAGGGACATGTAAATTTTCAATTCTTCCAAGGTGAGGTGTTTGTGGGCCAAAAGCTCTGGAAACAGCCACTGCTGCTGCCTCTGTCACCCCAGGGTTGGGGCCGTACCCTGCTTCTCTCTCACGCAGGTCCAACAGACTTTTCCTACTGACCTTCTAAGTTGTCTTTGGCATTTGTGGGTTGAGAAGTCTGGAAACTGCCACAGATGCCAGTGATTCAGTGCCCTGATGCCTGCTTCAGGTTTGCTAGGCCCCATCAGTGCCAGCCCCTATGCTGGACTGCACTCTTCTCTCAGACTGGTGCAACAGACCTTTTTTGTCCACCTTCCAGGTTATCTCGGACTGGAAATTTGTTTCACTTTGTCATTTTGTGGGTTCTGCTGCTCTAGAATTTGTTTAGAGTCATTTTTACAGATATTTGCTGAGGTTTGGGAGAGAGCTCAAGCAAGTCCCTGCTTTTATTCCTTCTACTTGGCTTCTACTTCTACTATATATATACCGTTAAACACAGTGTTTCCCACCAGTCAGTTTTCCATCAGTCACTGTTTTTTCTTCACTAGTAGTACAGATACAATTGGGTAGAGATAGAGGAAACATATAGAAAATGATTACGGTCTAAAAAACAAAAATAAAATTTTTTTAAAGATTGGTTTCACTATGCTCAGTATCAAGAGAAGAAGCTAAAAGCTCATCCATCCTGGGGAGACTTCATTTTGATGCTCCAGGAGCCTGATGTTGACAAAGGACCTCCCACGGGACTATGTCTTCCCTAGTAGCCCCCTTAGACTTGCTCGAAATTGTCAGGCTACCAGGTAACTAAGAGGGCTTGAGAACATGAAGACAGACCGTAAGAATTGCACTAATTTCTTAGGTTCATCTTTTGCACATAGGAATTTAAAGTGAAATTCTTCCTCGCCAAACTAAATGCCCACCCTGACCCCACCTCACCTGTTTGTGTCTCCCTATACCTTATAAGGGTCAATTATTATTCTTGCTCTAAAGGCTAACTTTAAGCAGCTACCTGGAAAAAGCTTCTTCTTTTCATTGTAACTTGGAGTATCATTTCAAAGAATGTAGACTCTAAGTAAATTTGTGACTAATAATTGCCAATTCAATGTAAATCACTTCCCTAAAGGATTCTTGAAAAGAGAGTTTAGGCTTCTCAAACAGCCTTGTGGGCAATGATATAATTCCAATAATCCTCTCCTCTCCATTGCAAAAATTAGGAATGAAACTCATAAGGAAACTATCAGGTTGACAGATGAATTAGCTGGATTTGCTCATATTCCCTCCTATTGAATATGTGTAGTCCTCTGGAAAAAGGACACGTATTTCTGGCATGCTTCATGATCATTCTTAATGCTCTATTTTCCAGATTGCCTTGGTGACAAGGGAAACTAACCACAAAGTACAGAGGGTATAACTTTGGAAACAAAATATACAACCCCTCTACTCAAGACAACCCACCGATTTCATAGAAGTATGGATCAAAATCTTCAGAAAAGGTAAACTTCATGTTCCGTTTATTTTTAGAACTGCCTTCCAGGTTTCTTGGAAGAAACCAGATGGCTAAGTCATATAGGTTTATTTAGACTAAAACAATCCCGTCTACCTAGGAGGTTTTATGGATTTCCATGGACAAAAATAAATTCATAACTGAGTGACCAATGATTTCTTGTAATGAGTCTCTCACCAAATTTGGTCATCATATTCAAAGCCTTTCCAGTTTCATAGGGCCTATGATCTTCTACCACAGAACCAGGGTCACCTCTGTACCACAATGAGGCATCAAAATGGGATGGACTTCTCAAATGGCCTCTAACCTAATCTCTTCTTTTAGAATATTACTACCGAAAAAATGATTTACAAGTTTATATGCAGACACATTTCTGTTTCCCAATTAGTAAATCAAATCATAAGTGGCTAAATAAATGTTATAAAATTGGTGCTATTGACCTTAGGGAATTAAAAGGAAGAAATTATTCCAGGTCAGTGTCATTTACTAAATGTTATGGCACAGGGGAAAGCACGCTGGAACTGGAGTAAAAGGAACTGGTGTTACTCATAGATGTCCTGTGCCCTGGGTCACTTTGTGCCTCCCTGGACAATCTCTTCTCAAAACAATTCCGAGAGGAATTCATAAAAACATGATTTGGATTATTAGATTATAGACCTAGAACTGGCCATCTAGTATTCTCCCCTTCTCTGCTTTCACATTGCCACACCCTGATACAGACCTTCATCATTTCATGCCTATACTATTAAAATAGATTGCTGGTAAATCTCCCTGCCTCAAGACTCTCCCCTCTTTAGTCCATCCTCCATTCATATTTCTAAAATACAGACATGACTATTCAATAAGCCCTCTATTCAACAAACCCAGTGTCTCCCTGTTACCTCCAGGATTAAATATAAAATCCTCTGTTTGGCATTCAAACCTGACCCCTCCAACCTTTGTAGGCTTCTTACACTATATCCCATGTTATGTATTCTACAATCCAGTGACTTTGGCCTTCTTGCTGTACTTTACACAAAACATTCCATCTCCTGACTTTTTAATTTTTAATTAAATTTTTAATGTTTTCCTACTGTTTAATGCATTTGTAATGTTTTCCCCTATGTCTGGAATGCTTTCCCTCCTCATTTCTACCTCTTAATTTCCCTGCCTTTCTCAAGTCCCAGAAAAAAATCTCACCTTCTACAAGAAGCCTTTCACAGTCTCTCTTAATACTAGTGCCTTCCCTCCATTGATCTTCTCCAGTTTATCCTGTATATATATGGTTTACACATAATTCTTTGTATGTTGTTTTCTCCACTATACTGTGAGCTCCTTGGGAGAAAGGACTATTTGTTTGTTTTGCCTTGTATCTTCATTTCTTAGCACACTGCCTGTCACAAAGCAGGCAGTTAATAAATGCTTGTTCACTTGATTCATCCAATCTCTTCATTTTATAGATGTAGAAACTGAGAACCAGAGAGTTAAGTCACAATGTTATATAAGATAAAAAAAATCTTACCTTACCTTTTTATCACCACTATGCTCATTAGTACTCCCCTGCATGTAGGAGGCATTGGGACCCAGATAGTAATTCTGACCTTAAAAGCAGCCTCTTACAATGTAGAACTAACTCTCATTTTCCTGCATTCACTCACTTACATCATACTCTCACTCTCCAATCTTACTGAAAACTCCATCAATGTCCAAACTCCTTGCAAAATATAATTGTAACAAGAATGCTACTTGCAGCTACTGTGGCTGTGTAAGACCAACAACCCCAGCACACAGGAGGGCTGCTAGCACAGGTTCTTTGATCTGCTTTTCTAAGGAAATCAACTTTAAGAGGTTTACAGTCTTGCTTTAATTAAACATACATATATCATTCACTTAGTTCAAGGGAGAAAGTCAGCACCTTAAACTTCAGAGAAAATACAAACAGAAATTACAAGCAGAAATTATGTACACAGAGCAAATAAACACAAATCAACAGACAGGGCTTCTAGCTGTCTCACCAAGGCATTACATACATAGTTGCCAGAAAGATATGCACCAACATCTGGGCATTTCAAAGCTGGGGGCTCCTTAATGGCTACCCAGAGTCTCCACACCACCACTCTTCCAATGAGTGATCCCTAAACAAAATGATAACCTCAGAGTATATATATATATATATATATATATATATATATATATATATATATATAGATATAGATATAGATATATATAGATATAGATATAGATATATAGATATATGTTTCTTCAGGGTCAGAGTACTTCACACCTCTCAAGGGTTTCACACCTCTTGTGACCTAATTAGCAAAAGGGTGTGGGCCTTTCTACAAACAAAGGCAAGACTCAATCAAAGGCATTCCATTGCCTTAGTGCTGAGAAGCTCTCCAAAACAAAAGACAACAAAAAGTCCCACTTTGCTTGCCCTTACAATAATCCAAAGTATTTGCACCAAAAACATTAGTTGTCTCTCCACATTCCCATAATCATCTCCATTCATTCTAACCATTCATTCAACTTAGCAGTTGCTAAGACTAACTGGATAGTCTTAAAGAGGATAGAGGATAGAGGCTGGGCTGCATTCCTGTCCCAGCTCTGTCATTAACTAGCTCTTGACAAGTCACTTCTCATCTCTCACCTTCAGTTTCCATGTCTATAAAATGGGCTAATAGATTGGACTCATCACTAAGACCACTTCCAGTTCTGACATTCTATGATTCCATAATTCTACTTCTCACTTGCAGAATTTTTAAAAAAAAATAATATGTCTGAGATTTCTTCCTGAAGGGTCTTCAAATATCTGAAGACCACTACATGTATTCCCAGTGATCTCTTCTATAATCTAGATACCCTAGTTCCTCTAACCATCTCTCATACGACAGAGTTTGAAGTGCCCTCATTTTCTGGTTCCCTTCCTCTGAACACGATCTATCTTGTCAATATCCCTCTGAAAATGTAGTTTTTCAGGCCTGGACATACTCCAGATGTGGGCTGGCCAAGTCCTGAATAGTACTGGTTAGTGGCAGAGCCAGGTCTCCTGCTTCCAAGTTCAATTTACTCTCCACTGTAGCTCACTGTTTAACTGAGGGGATCTTGAGCCCATCACTCAACCTTGCTGAGTCTTAGTTTCCTTATCTGTAAAATGACTTCATTGGACAAAATAATGCCTAATTTCCTTTCCAGTTCGTAAAACTCTCTCTGGTTAAAAAACTATTCTTTCATTAATGCAGTATAAGATTGCATTAGCATTTTTAGAAGCCCTATCACACTCCTGGCTTCATATTGAACTTATCATTTCTTAGATCTTTTTCACATGAACTGCTGTGAAGTCAGAGTCCACACCTCTCCACTCCCTTTCCTTGCCTCCCTCACTGCCCAATCTTGTATAGCTAATGTCTTCTACTCTTTTACATCATTCTTATTATATTTCATCTTGTTTGTTTTGACCTTCCATTTCAGCCTATCACCACCATTCTTGCACCATGACTCTGTCATCCAGCGTTCAACTTTGGGTCATCTGCAGATCTGACCAGTATAGCCTTTTGTTTTCATTCAAGCTACTGGTACAAATACTGAACAAGAGGGTGAAGTTTAGAGTCTTTGGTATGTCCCCTTGTTTGGGTCTAGTTTTCAACCAGCCAGAGAAATAAGGGCTGTTTAAAGGGGCAGCTAGGTGGCACAGTGAGTAGAGCACCTGCCCTGGAGGCAGGAGGACCTGAGTTTAAATCTGGTCTCAGACACTCGACACATTTACTAGCTGTGTGACCTTGGACAAGTCACTTAACCCCAATTGCCCTGCCTTCCCCCGCTCAAAAAAGGGCCGTTTAAAAAAACAAAAAAAACCCTCTTACTGGGAAAAGTTGAAGGAATTGGGTTTATTTAGCTCATTAATGTTGTGAAGGGCCTGGGGGAACTTAATAGTGGTTTTCATTGTTAGAATAATAGAATTCTTGGATAGGAAGAGACCTGAATAATTATATATTCCAGGGATTCTTAACTTTTTGTATGTCATGAGCACCTTTGGCAGACTAGTGAAGCCTTCTCAGAAAATGGTTTTTAGATGCACAAAATAAAATACACAGGATTACTAAGGAAAACAATTATGCTGAAATATGGTTATCAAAAAAATTTTAAACAAGATCATGGAACCTGGATTAAGAACCGAAGTCCAACCTGCTCATTTTAAAGACAAGGAAATTTAATGACAGTGAGGGGCCTAAAATCCAGGTAACTCGACTTCTAGTTCAGTGACCTTCTCAATATAACACGTTCCACACAAGGATAGTTTTCAGAAGTCATTTCCGACAAGAACAGACCATGAGGGTCAGGGGTTACGATAGCAACAAGAGGGATGTAAGTTAGACATATAGACAGAGATATTGTAAGGCTCAGATGAGATAATTCACTATATAAATGCAAACTATTAATATTATTATTACTATTATCATTATTATTATTATTAATTATTTTACTATCACCAAGACTCCAGTCTGAAGACTTAATTCCCTGAGCCTTGTACTATACTCCTGCTCAGCTCAAGCAATATTTATAGAACAAAACAAGGGTGTGCTGGTAAAAGTTTAACAATAGGGCTCTCCTGTGAGGAAAAAAAAAATCATATGTGCAAATACATTCTTAGTCTAATCCATATTATTAACACTTTCTTAAGTTTATATAATCAACAAAAACAATAAATTGTGTCCTGATTTATAGGAGTTACTGATTTCCAAGACAATAAATGCCCATTTCACGCCTATCTTTTCAGTCTTCTAACATCTTACTCCCTGACACATGTCAATCCAGTGACACTGGTCTCCTTGCTGTCTCACTAACAAGACACTCCATCACTCAGCTCCAGGCATTTTCTCCGGCTATACCCCCACTTCCCTCCTCAGCCCCACCTATACACTTCCAGGGTTTCCTTTAAGTCCCAACAAAAAATGCAGCTTCAAGAGGAAGCCTTTCCCAATGCCTTACTTCCTGTGTATCCTACATAAAGCTTGTTTGTATGTTTTTGTTTGAGGCAACTAAGTGGCTCAATGGCTAGAATGATAGGCCTGGAGTCAAAAGACCTGAGTTCAAAGTTGGCCTCAGATGCTTACTAGCTATCTGACCCTGGGCAAGTCACTTAATTCTGTTTGCCTCAGTTTCCTCATCTGTAAAATGAACTGGAGAAGGAAATGGCAAATCACTCCAAATGGCAAATCACTGCTTTGCCAAGAAAACCCCAATGGGGTCACAAAGAGTCAGACACAACTGAAATGAAACAATAACAACAGCTTTTGCTTTCTTGTCTCCCCCATTAGATTGTGAGCTCCTTGAAAGTCTTTTGATTCTTTTTGAATCCCTAGTACTTAGCACAGTGCCTGGCATGTATAGTAGGTGCTTCATAAATGTTTATTGGCCAAATGCTCACACTAAAAATTTCATAATCAACTCTCCCAAACAGGTTAAGACTGGCTGCAGAACACCCTTGCTTATGGAAGAACTTTTTGACTATGAGAATAGGGAAATCCTATAAAGTGTTATTAGCATGGGACAATTTTTTGTTCTGTTTTGTTTTGTTAAGAAAAGGTTGCCAAATGCTTTTTGTAATTTTTTTTCATTTTTTTTTTCCTTTTAGAGTGGAAATTTCTATCTGAAGGCAAGAGGACGGACAAGATGAGCTCTGATAGGTTCCTTCCAGCCCTGGGGAGGCAGGGATACAGCAAGTTGGGGAGAAATGAAAAGGCTTAATATACTGATAGGCTAAGGCAGATGATAAGAGGGCCTTTATGCCCAACTCTGATTTTGGCAGCCTAGCGCACAGTAGGGCAATTTCAAGGGCAATTTCAGTTCCATAATACATTCACCTGCCTATACTTTCTCCTCACCTATCCAATTTCTATCTCGTCACCATCATTTGCTGTCAACCATGAGCAGACCTCCTGGGCTCCAGCCCCTGCCTTCTTTGCATCCCTTAGCAAAACTATAAAAAAGGAATTCCTAACATAAACATTTTTTCTCTTTGTAGGAATGCTTCCCTGATTCCTCATGCTCCACCACCACCATTACCACACAGTCAGTAATGACCTTTCCTACCTTGAATTTCACATGGCACTTTGATTACCCATTTCTAATGTACTTTTCATGTCAAGTTTACAAGTATTTATTAAGAAGTTACAGGAGCAGCTAGGTGGTGCAGTGGATAGAATACCAGGCCTGGAGTCAGGAGGACCCAAGTTCAAAACCAGCTTCAAACACTTACTAGCTGTGTGACCCTGGGTAAGTCACTTAACCCCAATTGCCTCAAAGAAAAAAAACAGAGATTACTATGTGTCAAATATTGTGCTAAACACTGGTAATTCAAATACATAAACAAGAAAAATTACCTTCAAAGAGCTTTTATTTTATGGGAGAAAATAATACAATACCTAAAAGGAATGGAGAGGAGGGTAGAAGGAACCTACATGGGGGCACTGTGAAGAAAAAAGTTTAGAGAGTTAAGAGCAGAGAAGGAAGGAGTGACCACAGCTGACCTGGGCACTTCCTCAAATTGGAGATTTGAAAGGAACTGACCAAACAAAGGAAGAAGCCACAAGGGTGGAGAGGTGAGAATGCTCCAAGGACAGAAGCATCTTCCATGGTAAGAAGGCTTCTGGGACATGATAGACAAAGAAGGCCAGAATCAGGAGTGGAGCCAGGAAAGGGGAGTATTTCATGTATGATTTTGTTTTATAAATATTTGTATATGCATCATATCCCACTCCTAGACTATAAAACAAAGAACCATGTCTCATAATAAATGATTTTAATACTTCTGTGTAAAGATCTATTTTGTTTTGGAGGCCTAGCCTTTCCTATAATAGCCTTCCTCCACTCTAGATATGATCCTTCTTCCTACATGGTACCCTTTTCTGGAACTGTCTATATCTGGAGTCTTCCATATCTTTTTTTTAAGTCCCTGCCTCCATACAAACTTTGTTACTCATTAGATTCTTGCCTATGACATCAAAATGGAAAACCAATCAGGCCACCTGCTAGCAATCCTTCCCCTCCTCATAAGGCCTCTGGTCCTGAAGGACGCAGGCATTCCAGCACCAACCTGGGAAGAGTGAAGGGATTCTGTTGTATTCTGGGTGCAAGGCCTAGAAGCTTCCTCCTCCAAAATCATTGCTCTCCTTGGTCCTTTTTTGTGGCCTAAACATCACCTCACTCAAAGTCCAGTTGCAGGCGTTCCCTGTTGAGTTGCAGGTGTTACCTGTCCCCTCAGGAGATCTGGTTGTATCCTTGACCTGTCATTAACTACAATCTCAACGTATCCTTTGTCCTGAACCTCTAATCCCTGGTCCCTCTCCTCATGCCCCTGGTGTGGATCCAAATATGCTTATAATCAAGACCTATTGCTTTTAGCAGTATTGGGTTCACTCTTCTGTGAAACCCTTTATATATCTAAACTGGGTAGAACAAGACAAGGACAACCTCACTGTTGTATTGCACTTCATGGCCAATTCAACAAACATTTGCTAGGTGCTCATCATAATCTCTGTGCTCATTTCTGGGTACACAAAGACAAAAATGTAGAAGTCCCTATCCTCCACCAGGAGCTACCATCAGCTAAGGGTCTGTACAAAGCTGGAGTGATGCAAGAATCATGCAAAGTAGGGAGTGATCTATTTAAAAGAGGAATCCATACAAAGTGCTTTAGGAACATATAAGGAAGGAAAGAACACTTTCATCTGAGGGCATCGGGGAAGATGTGGCTCGAAGGAAAGAATGGATTCTGACAATGAGGTGGGAACAGATTTGAGGCATGAGACCTGTGTAGAATGTACAGAGCTTCACAACTGCATGTTGGATTCAGAGAATCATTTGTAATCCATTTGGATTATAGTATAGAGTATGGGAAGGTGAGGAATGTTAAGGAGAAAAAGTCTAGGAAGGTAGATTGGAGCCAGGTTATGAGGGTCTTCAATGCCAGGGCAAGAATTTGTGAACATTGGGGTTAAAGTTAGAGAACTTTGGATTTGCCGCCATAATAGCTGTGTGACCTTAGACAAGTCATTTACTAGCCCTGGGATTCAGTTCCCTCGCCTGTAAAATGAAAAGGATGGAGAACTAGGATATGTGTTCCAAGGTCACTTTCATCTCATAAGGAAACTGAGGCGCAGAGATTAAGAAATTTGCCCCAAGGTTAAATAGAGAATAAATAGCAGGGCCAAGACTCAAACAAGTCTTCTGATCTCAGATCCAGTGTCCTTGCCACTATATCCTTTACTCAGACCTTATATTTCTCCCAAGCAAAGAATCCCAGAACCACCAGATTTTTAGAGAAGAGATTTCAGGGACAGTCTAGTGCAACCTATACCCAAAAGAAATCCCCACTGTGGCATATGTGATACAAGTTCATAAACAACTTCCAACAAGCGAAATTCAAGCCTTCCTAGGCAGCCCAATCCACTTTTGGACTTGTCTAATCATTAGTATGTTTTTAAGTTTGTCTCTTTGTATTTTCCATGCAATACGCCTGATTTTATCCTTTGGGGACAAAAAGAGCGAGTCGAATCCATCTTCCAAATGACATTTTTCAAATACTTGAATGAGGCTGCCACGTCCTCACTGAGCTTTTTCTTCTTCAGACTAAACATCCTCTGTTCCTTCAATTGATTTGGGGTCCAGATTTCCCTGCTCTGGATGCTCTCCAGCATATCAATGTCCTTCTTAAATCCAAGGTGCCCAGAACTGAAAACAGTATTCCAGATATGGTCTGATAAAGACCGAGCCCAGAGGAACTATCACTTCCTTATTACTAGAAGCAATGTCTCTCTTTGTTGTTGAATCATTTCAGTCGTGTCTAATTCTTCGTGCCCCCATTTGGGGTTTTCTTGGCAAAGATACTGGAGTGGTTTGCCATTTCCTTCTCCAGCTCATTTTACAGATGAGGAAACAGAGGCAAACAAGGTGAGGTGAATTGCCCAGGGTCACACAGCTAGATTTGAATTCAGGAAGATAAGTCTTCCTGATTCAAAGCCTAGTGCTCTATCCAATGCACCACATATCTGCCCCATGCCCCTCTTTAGAGTAGCCCAATATTATATCCATTTTTTTGTTTATCACATCTTATTGCTGACTCATAATGCGGTTGCTGTCCAGTAAAACCCCCAACTCTTCAGAAGAAGAATTGCTATCTCATACTTTGACCCCCATCTCATACTTTTATAGTTGACGTAAGACTTTACACTTATCCCTACTGAATTTCATCTCATTGGACTCTGCCCAACGCCTATCAAGATTTTTTTGGCATCCCAATTCTGTCTTCCAGTGTATTAGCTACCCCTCCCAGCTTTGTGTCATCTGCAAATTTGTAAGCATTTCATCTACACCCCTATGTAAGTCAAGGGTGAAAATGTGAAACAGCATAAGGCCAACTACAGATATCTGAGGCACTCCACTAAAGACCTCCTGCCAAGTCACATTGAACCATTAAAGATCACTCTGAGTCTGAACATTCAACCAATTCAAGATCCATCTGATTGTATTAGCCTGGGAAAGATACTAAAGAGATCATCTTGTCTAACACATACCTGAAAAAAACCCTCAGCTATAAAATACCCGGTGAGTGGTCATTTAGCTTACACTTTAAGGCCTCCAGTGAAAGGTAAATTACTACCTCCTAAGGCAGCCTATTTTACTTTGTTGCAACTGTAATCTTTAGGAAGGTTTTTAGAAAGATGTGGGTTCAAGTCCTACCTCTGACACATGCTACCTGTGTAACCCTGGGTAAGTCATTTAACCTCTTAGTGCTCTGGACAATTCTCTAAGAATCTTAAGTTGCAGGTTGCATGTCTCCACTGAGAAGGTGACTTTCCTTATGCAAGAGTTCCCAATATCAGTGAAATAGCCTTTTTCTCCCCCTTTGCATGGATCCTACATCTTCCTTTCTACTTCTTCCCATTCTTCTGGTTCTGTCCTCTGGGTTAACCAGAACAAATCTAAGCCGTCATTCACTCCACAGCCTTTCAAATACTTGTTGACAGCTAGAGCTTCCTTGATAAGGATTCTTTTCTCTAGATTTGACATCCTCAATTCTTTCATTTGATCTTGATATGGTAGAGTCCCTAGTCCCCTAACTGTCCTGGTTGCCCTTTCTTAGACCTGTTCCAATTTGTTGTTGTTGTTTCGTGTCTGACTCTGTGACCCTATTTAGGGTTTTCTTGGCAAAGATACTGGGGTGGTTTGCCATTGCCTTCTCCAACTCATTTTACAGATGAGAAAACAAGGCAAACTGGGTTAAGTGACTTGCCCAGGATCACACAGCTAGTAAGTATCTGAGGCCAAATTTGAACTTGGGTCCTTCTGACTCCAGGGCCAGTTCTCTATCTATCGTACCACCTAGTTCCAATTTTCCATAGCGCTATGTACACAGTAGGTGCTTAATAAGTCTTCCTTGAATTGTATTTTCCAATTTACCCTAGTTGTTTCTTTAAACAAAATAAAGGATGGAAATTGCCACAGTTGACTGCTTTGGTACCATTTCCCTCCTTTCAGTTTGCACCGAGGCCTTTAACAAGCCCTATGAGATCATCCCCAAAGAGTTCTACGTGCAGCCACTCACAAAGCAGTCAGTCACCTGTACGATAACTCCAGGATGACAAGATAAAACAGTTATTCTGTGTCTGGTTTTTATAAATAGAACCTTTCCCTGGGGGCAAACTTTACCACCATTGAAAATTTGTCATGGTTACAAAGTAGCTTTGATTTCACAAAAATAAGAGGACTTTTTTTCCTGGAGTTCAAGTGGGAAACAGTGTTTTGTTTTCTACAGATTAGCCAGACACGAACCACAGGTTCAGTGTCAAGGAGCCAAGACATCACTCCTTCTTGACTCTCCCTTCCCATCCCCCCTCAAAGGCAATTACCTCCTTAATACTTTGCAGTTTATGTTAAAAAAAGACCTTTCACATTAGGGAGACGAGATCTGATTAAAACAAAACATTTTTGTCATTGAAAGAAGGAGACTCTGAGCCAAGGAGCGGACAAAGGGTAAGCTTTTTTAGAGCCCTTTGTTTCATGCTTCATCTAGCTTTATGGTTTTCTAGGTTTACATAGCTATTTCTGCTCCATTGTATCTTGCTCAGTGAAAATAAATGAATGCAATTAAAAAGATGACCTGTCCGAAGTCCAGGCCTTTGCTGGGATTTATACTATGGGAGCATAGATTCATCATTGTCTATTTCTCCTCCTTTTCTCAGCCAAACTCCTAGAAAAAAAAACATCCACTATTTCTCCACCTCCTCTCCTTTCCTCAACCCTTTGCAGATTGTCAAGCCTCATCACTCAACAGAAATTTCTCCTGACAAAATGAATTGTCAAATCTAATGGCCTGTTCTCTATCATCACCATCTTTCTTTACCTCTCTGCAGTATCTGACCACCCTCTCCTCCTGCATGCTCTCTGCCTTCTGGGTCCATAAAAACACCCCCATTTCCATTAGGAGTTTCAATGGAGAGACCACAAAGGAACTACAAAAGACAACTGAGTCACAATTTTGGTAGCTGATCAAGGTGAGTATTTTATTACAGGAAATGGATATTATGAATTCTTGGCAACATTTATGCGTTATTATGGATAAGACCAAAGGGAACCCTTGGAGTTGTCCGATTCATACTGTGTAGTTAATACCAAACAATATTGAATCTGGAGTAAGAAAAGGAGAAAATTTTCCTTCGATCATGGTAGAGATAAAGGAGACTAGAGTATTTTGTTATACCAAACCCCCCTTACAAAAATATCTAAGGTCTGTAAGGAATACAATGACACATAAAGGCCAACAATTGATTATAATGTTGTCACACCAATCAGCACTGTAGTTCCTGAACTCATCAATGTAGTGATGAGCCAGGCTCTGGATGAGTGGTATGTGTTTTTTAATCAATACCTTTTTCTCCATTCCAATGGTTGAGACTAATCAAAAGTAGGTTGGTCTCACCTAGGAAGGAACCGATTTTACCTTCGGTGTCCTTCTTCAGGGCTATTTGAACACTCCCTTAAACTGTCACAATATGGTGGGCAAAGTCCTAAAAGACACCCTTCCTAAGGGTGTCAATGTCCACCATTACATCAGTGACATAATGTTGATCAGACCAGGGACTTGTGTGAGCTCCCCACCAGGTCCCTCCAAAAACCTATGAAAAATGGCTCTGAACAAATTCTAGAACTGCAGAACCCACAAAATAGCAGAGGGAAGCAGGGATCCAGCCCAGGACAGCCTGGATGGTTGCTGGATGAGGTCTATCGCACGGAGTGGAGGGGAGTGGAGCTCAGCGTGGGTGGTGGCAGGACCAACCAGACCAGAAGCCAGACGGAACAGGCCCTAGCACCCTGAATCAATGAGCTATGGCAGTTCTCAACCCACAAACACCAAAGACAACAGACAAGGTTAGTGGGAAAAGCTGTGGGGGACAGAGTGAAAAGAGTTCACGGTTCTGGCCACCGCCCTGGGGGCAGCGGGGGTGGTGCAGTTACAGAACTACAGCTGCAGTTGCTTCAGGCCCCAGGCCCACCTGGTGTGAGGAATGAAGTGGTGGATCAGAGCAGGAGTACAGAGCCTGCTTAAGATCTGAGTCAGGTCCGAGTTGGCAGTTCTTGGGGAAGGAGGAGTGCTGGTGTGACAAAGCTGGCTGTATAGAAATAGCTCTGAAATCAATGGCACATCCCCTCAAGCTTGGAACAAAGTACTCTTTACCCTACAAGCAGTCATACCCTGACAAAAAACTCAACGGTCAAGTAAGTTGGCTGGGAACATGGCTAGGCAGAGAAAACAGACTCAGATTCAGTCTCAGACTTTGGAATCTTTCTCTGGTGACAAAGAAGACCTAAACATACAGCTAGAAGAAGTCAACAAAGTCAAAGAGCCTACATCAAAAGCCTCCAAGGAAAACATGAACTGGTCTCAGGCCATGGAAGAGCTCAAAAAGGATTTGGAAAAGCAAGTTAGAGAAGTAGAGAAAAAATTGGGATGAGAAATGAGAATGATGCAAGAAAACCATGAAAAACAAGTCAATGACTGGCTAAAGGAGACCCAAAAAAATGCTGAAAAAAATACTGAAGAAAACAACACCTTAAAAAATAGACTAACTCAAATGACAAAAGAGTTCCAAAAAGCCAATGAGGAGAAGAATGCCTTGAAAAGCAGAATTAGCCATATGGAAAAGGAGGTCCAAAAGACCACTGAAGAAAATACTAGCTTAAAAATTATATTGGAGCAAGTGGAAGCTAGTGACTTTATGAGAAATCAAGATATTATAAAACAGAACCAAAGGAATGAAAAAGTGGAAGACAATGTGAAATATCTCATTGGAAAAACCACTGACCTGGAAAATAGATGCAGGAGAGAGAATTTAATTATTGGACTACCTCAAAGCCATGATCAAAAAAAAGCCTAGATATCATCTTTCAAGAAATTATCAAGAACTGCCTTGATATTCTAGAGCCAGAGAGTAAAATAGAAATTGAAAGAATCCACAGATCACCTCCTGAAAAAGATGCCAAAAAGAAAACTCCTAGGAACATTGTTGCCAGATTCCAGAGCTCCCAGATCAAGGAGAAAATACTGCAAGCAGCCAGAAAGAAACAATTTCAGTATTATGGAAACACAATCAGGATAATACAAGATCTAGCAGCTTCTACATTGAGGGATCTAAGGGCTGGGAATATGATATTCCAGAGGTCAATGGAGCTAGGATTAAAACCAAGAATCACCTACCCAGCAAAACTGAGTATCATGCTCCAAGGCAAAATATGGATTTTTAATAAAATAGAGGACGTTCAAGCTTTCTCAGTGAAAAGACCAGAGCTGAATAGAAAATTTGACTTTCAAACACAAGAATCAAGAGAAGCATGAAAAGGTAAACAAGAAAGAGAAATCATTAGGGACTTACTAGAGTTGAACTGTTTTGTTTACATTCATATGTGGAAAGATGATATGTATGATTCATGAGACCTCAGTATCAGAGTAGCTGAAAGGAATATGCATATATATGTGTATGTATATAGATACATATGTGTGTATGTATGTATATATATGTAGATATATATATATATATATATAGACAGAGGGCACAGGGTAAGTTGAATATGAAAGGATAATGTCTAAAAAAGTAAAATCAAATTAAGGGATAAGAGAGGAATATATTGAGAGAGGGAAAAAGGGAGAGGCAGAATGGGGTAAATTATCTCACATAAAAGTGGCAAGAAAAAGCGGTTCTGTAGGAAGGGAAGATGGGGCAGGTGAGGAGGAATGAGTAAATCTTGCTCTCATCGGATTTGACCTGAGGAAGGAATACCATGCACACTCAATTGGGTATCTTACCCCACAGGAAAGAAGGAGGAAGAAGATAAAAAATGCAGGATGATAGAAGGGAGGGCAATCAGGGGGAGGAGGTAATCAAAAACAAACACTTTCTGAAAGGGACAGGGTCAAGGGAGAAAATTCAATAAAGGGGGATAGGTTAGGAAGGAGCAAAACATAGTTAGTCTTTCACAACATGAGTATTGTGGAAGGGTTTTACATAATGATACGCATATGGCCTATGTTGAATTGCTTGCCTTCTTAGGGAGGGTGGGCGGAGAGGGAAGAGGGGAGAGGATTTGGAACTCAAAGTTTTAAAAACAGATGTTCAAAAACAACAACAACAAAAAAGTTTTTTCATGCAACTAGGAAATAAGATACACAGGCAATGGGGTATATAAATGTAACTTGCCCTACAAGAAAGGAAGGGAAAGGGGGATGGGAGGGGAGTGGGGTGACAGAAGGGAGGTCTGACTGGGGAACGGGGCAACCAGAATGTGTGCCATCTTGGCGTGGCTGGGAGGGTAGAAATGAGGAGAAAATTCCTAATTCAAACTCTTGTGAAAATCAATGCTGAAAACTAAATATATTAATTAAATTAAATTAAAAAAAAGAAAAGAAAAAAAACCATGGTGGAAAACGTCCAAATTGAAATTATGCCCCATCTAAGGCACAATGGATTCCCCCTCGTTTGAGGTTTTTCAACAGAGGCTGAATAACCATGTGCTAGCATATTATAGAGGGTATTTTTTTCTGGGTATGATTTTGACTGGATGATCTCTGAGGTCTCTTACAATTCTACAATTCAGGAAATGCAGTGCCCCTCATTTTGTTTGCCCCTCTTCCACTAGACAGAGCAACAGATCTTTGGTCATAGATGGGGAGCAAGAGAGGAAAAGTATGGAATAGGAAGCCATGAAGCACAATAGGCAAAGGAGATGCTGAGGAGATGCAGCAGACAAGTTAACTAAACTGAATGAAAGTTGAATTAGAAAGAAAAAAGAGATACCTAGGTGCTTGCCACTGAGTTCCAAATGCAGTCCAAAGTCCATGCCAACTTTATGATATGGAGGAAAAATCACCAGTTTCTAAGGTCATTTCCATGGTGCCGAGGAGGAGACAATATGGTGGGTCCAGAATTCCTGAGTCTTTAAAGATTGGCTATGTGGAATTAATGAGTCAAATATTAGTTGCAAACTGTGTCTATACTCCTTTCAGTTTGTGAGAGGTGGTGAGAGGTGGTGAGAGGCTACTAAAATGAATTGTTTATTTCCTAGAATATCCAGGTTCAAAGAGGCCTATGTACCATCTAGGGTATAGGAGGAAATGTTGCATGCTTGTTAAGGTAGATGTTTTATTATTTATTGTTTTATTGTCTTTATTGATTCTATGCCAAAAGTAAAATACAGTTTGCAGTATCTTAGCATGCCTATCTGTTGCCATGAGGAGTTAATTCTATTACACTAAGTTCATATAAGGAGGATTCAGTGAAACATAGCAAGATTGGAAGGGAAGATTTGCCTAGGATAGAAACTCAGGCCTGTTTTGATTGGGTAAACACTAAAACACAGTGCTAGATAACAAGTCAGGATAGCCACACAGAAAAAAAAGGCAGATTTGGAGAATAAAAGATTGTCCATTCTCTAAGAACCATAGACAATCTGGGTATCACCAATTCCTCCATTCAGCAAAGGTGAGGTTGGGACTTGCCCAGAGTTAAAAAAGATCAAGATACTGGATGTTAACACCCCTGGGTGATTATACCAAATGTACTTGTAATGACCAAGAAAATGTCAAATTTCTTCAAAAGCCCTCAGTCTTATTGGATTTCTCAGTCAGACCTAGTAGTTGAGTAGTTATAAAGAAGCCACAGTCACACAAAGTTAGATACGATCATTGGATTCCTAGGGTCACTCTAGGATTTAACACAAGTTCAGGATGTTCGTAACTGTACCTTCTTATTCAATCTAAAGCCTAGATTTAAAGTAATTCTGTCCCTAGGATGCTATGCACTGCTGCAATGAATAAATACAAGTCTTTCCTTGGAACTGTAATACAGACTCCTATAGTCCCCATTGCCTGAAGGCCCGATAGGTTAGATTTTACTCTTCTTCCAGAGTTCTCTGTTATCTGGAGAGGTCTAGGCTCTCTACAAACGGTTCTATCCCCCACAAATAGTATTTCCTCAATTGTAGAGGTTGGTCCTGTGGACCCCAGTTCCACTTAACAGTCGGTTTAGCTTTGACATAGAAATATTTACATAAGAAAGCAAGGTCATAAAAATACAAACTTACTCTCCCAACATGTGGAAAGTGTAATACTCCTCTCCTGTACCACCTCAGTCTCTGGGGAGGAGAAGAGAATTAGGTTCATAGTAACTTAGCTGGGTTGCCATAGAGCACTTTCCTAGTTCCAAGTCCAAAGCCCATCTTGCGCTTGAGTCTCAAGCACACTGGCTTCTCAGGGCTTCCATGCTGAGATAGCTGGTGGCAGCATCCCCCCATAATCCTGTCTCCAAGCTTACCACAGGCTTGAACTCCTTCTCCAGTCCCATGATCACCTCTGAAACCTGGAACTGAGGAGGATACAGATAGTCAATGAAAGCTGGCTATCCCCTCCCACATGATTGGGGACACAGAGGTCTACTTTAAGCAATCTGGACATGCTCCAAAGGCCCCTCAGAGGTGCCTCCATGTTAGGCAAAGTAGGCATGCCCAGACCAACCCAGGATCATTTAAAGTCACTTGACCTCTATTCCCTTCGACTTCCCCCCCCCCATTTCAGGGGTTATGATAGCACCTACCGTGCAGGGTTGTGGTGAGAATCAAAGGAGACAAAGATTTGTAAAGCATTTAGCACAATATCTGGTATGTAATGGGAGCTCAATAAATGTTTCCTTCCTTTCATCATAGATATAACCCAAGTCCATCTTTGTTCTGGAAGGAACCTTAGAGGCCATCAAATCTAATCCCCTCATTCTTTAGATGAGGAATCTGAGCCTAGAGAAGAGAAATAAGTCACCCAAGGTTACATTGGTAGTCCACAGCAGAGCCAGAATTCAAATTCAGTACTCCAAATCCAATGTTCTTTCCCCCTCTCCACACTGAGATTTGGGATGTTTCTTGAACTAAGCACTGCATGTGTTGAGTATGGGCCTACTAAACAAAAGTTACTGCTGGAATGCTAAAATCAAAACAAGATTGCCTAGAAAAGAAAGGGAAATACAGAGTTTACTGTAGAATATGTTTCCCCAGAAAGCATTTTCCCAAATGGATTTTAGAACATAAAATGTCTAAGCAAGTACATTTTATCCCCAAGGAATTGTTGGGTCATTTCATTCATATTCAGACAAAGTAAATAAGGCAGCAGTTTCACAACAGAGAAAATATTTTGTCACCAGAATTAACGAGGCTATAAATTACAAGAGATAACCCATTATTAGCTGAACATTCTGAACTGTTCAACAACTAATTTCACCAAGAAAAAAATTAACTAACTAAGAAATTAATCTGGAACTAGCAATGCCTGTATGGTGATTTACTGATGAACATCCCTAAAAGATGGCAATAGGAAAGTTAATTCTGGTCTGGTTTTTGCACAGTTAACATTACCATCACTGCTATAAGAATACAAAATATCTTCTGATGGTTGCGATAGTCCAAAAATTCTGTCTTGTCACCTCTCTTGTGGCAGGCAGCCTTTGCTCTGGACATGCCCCCTCCTCCTGCCTAACACCCCTGTCCCTTTTTAGAAACTCCCATGCCCAATTCTAGAAAATTCCATGCCCTACTCCTGTATAGTTAGAACCTCTGTAGCCAATCCCTGCCAATCTGTAGTATCACCTGCCAATGACTTGAGATAGGAAATGAACTGTGTGAACTTAGACAAAAAGTCATCCCCTTCTTTTAAAACCCATGACTTTCTGTAAACTCTTTGAGTTTCACTGATGCAGAGGAGACAATGACCCTCTAAGTGTCTCATGTTAAACTTGGAGCCTTGCCTTGTGGGAGTTGAAAGGTGTCATAATAAAAGCCCATCACTGTCCTCCGCACTAGCCTTTCTTAGTCTTTGTGAAACCCTACTCTAAATCATTCAAAGTCTCCAGCAACTGCTATGTGCCAGGGGCTGTCCTTCCCTTGAATGGATGGTGTCATTGAGCTAAACAATTATTCCTTTGTTGGACTGCTTCATATCACCGTCCATTAATTATTTTCCTTTAAATTAACCTGTATGAAGTATCACACGCTATACTAAGATTTTTTTTGAAGGAAATATTTTTGCAGCCCTACCTTATACTTCTCACTTCAAAACCCCAGGTTTTCTCAAGATTGGTATTCCTTCCCACTGATCCAAATTATAATCCCCTCCATGACTTAGTAGATCATTTCACGAGTGAATACAGAAAAAAAGCTCATCATGGAGTATGCAGGCCTTGACTGATAAGCCTCTCTAAGCAGGTTAGTTTGGCTTGTCTTTGTACAAGACCACAAGATGTGTGGTCTACTTGCAGGTCCATACTTAAAGCCTTTTCAATTTACAAGCCCTGACTCAACTTGGGCTCCAGTAGAACAACCATTAAGAATTCTGGGTCATCTCCATGCTATCATGAGGCCTCGGAAGAAGAAAGGCATCAGTGGACTGAAAAGCAAAAACATTCTTGAACCTATCTGTGTATCATTTAAGATGCAGCTTTGGGGCAGCTGGGTGGCACAGTGGATAGAGTACCAGCCCGGGAGTCAGGAGGACCTGAATTCAAATATGACCTCAGACACTTACTAGCTATGTGACTCTGGGGAAGTCACTTAACCCCAATTGCCTCCAAATAAATACAAAGAAAATAAAATACAGCTCTTCTAAAAGATTGGTACATTAAAACTATCACATTTAACATTTACTGGCCCCCCCACTCCCCCAAATGCTGGGGTTTCACCATGGAACAAGGACAAGGGCCTTGTTTCCAATGCTGAAAAGGACTAGCTTTTATCATAGCTTTCCTGCTAGCTTCCTTTGGTTACGTTATAAAGCTTTTCTTCTGTGAAGAAATTCCTATTATTGACCTAAAGTTACTCATGGTTTTTCTGGCATCTATTAAAAGCACAGAATTTATTCATAAAATTCTTCCTGGATAATCCATCTATCTTTGTGGCTACCCACTTAATTTAACAATGAATGTGGTGGAACTATCAACAGCACCAGAGCCAGTACTGAAGAGGATACGTAGAAGCAACCAAAAATTAGAGCTGGAAGGGAATTTTGAAAGCATTTCTTACAATCTCCTTCCATTTTCAATGTATAAAAAGTGAGGCTCAGAAAGATTTAAGTGATTTGCCTAAGATTATGAAAGCATTTAATGCTAAAAGCTAGTTGTCCTCATTCCCAATCCAGTCCTTAATCCATTACATTATGCAGCAGTATACACAGGGGAAAAAATTGTGAAAGGGAAATTTGTCTTTAGTAAGCAATTGCCTTGGTGAGTATAGTCCTCCACTATCCACAGTACCTGTCATTGGCCCAGATTTATTGTGGGTCTGCCCTTGCATGTCTGATCCCATTTAGTCCCATGATTCTCCTACCTTGGTAGCAGGTAGGGAAACCAAGTACTAGGAAGTTTGTGACTCACAGGTAGACAATGACAGAGCCAACATTTGAAGTCAGGTTCAAATTCAGCACTTTTTCCACTGGACCATATTCCTTTCCTACAAATGTTGCTACAAACTGAGGCTCCCCACCTAAAATTTCCTGTCCTATTAGGGCTCATGTTTTCTCCCTAAGACCCCAGAACTTGGGCCACACCTCAGTAACTTACCCAAATGCATAGCAATAAGATATCTCTCACTAGGTTTCCTCTCAAGCTGTGTCTACACAATAGCAAAACAGCTAGGG
Source organism: Trichosurus vulpecula (assembly GCF_011100635.1). Taxonomy (NCBI): domain Eukaryota; kingdom Metazoa; phylum Chordata; class Mammalia; order Diprotodontia; family Phalangeridae; genus Trichosurus; species Trichosurus vulpecula. The sequence goes on from NC_050580.1 coordinate 219,595,201, forward strand.
GAGGGGGGATCCAATGATAGTTTCATGTTAATCAGGAAAAAAACACAAGAAGAAAAAAGGAGGAGGAAGGAAAAGGAAGAGGAGGAGGAGGAGGAGGAGGAAGGAGGAAGAGGAGGAGGAAGAGAAGGAGGAGGAGGAGGAGGAGAAAGAAGAAGAAGAAGAAGAAGAAGAAGAAGAAGAAGAAGAAGAAGAAGAAGAAGAAGAAGAAGAAGAAGAAGAAAAAGAAGAAGAAGAAGAAAAAGATACTGTTTTTATAGACTCAGAAACAAGTGGAACAGATATTTCCCTATAAGGTCCTACTAGTTCAACTCTCATTTTACAGACAAAGAAACCGAGACGTAAGTGATTTGCCCAAGGTAATACTGGTCAGGAGTGACAGTGGTAAAGCCTAAATCTAAGCTCTCTATCTCCACAGTGTTAAGTTGCTTCCCCAATTCATTTTGGCTACAAAACAAATCTAATTTGGAGGCTTGATCTTACGTCTGAGACTTGACTCCTGAATACTATTTGCACAGAACTAAACGTGAAGTAAAATTACTGAAGGCTAAGTTCATGGACCAATTGCCCATCCATTTTGCTCATGGCCAAGGCAGTTATAAACTCCTGAGAGTAGAGATCAAACCTTAATTATCTTTATATCTTGCCAAACACCTAGAGCTGCACTTTGTACCTAGGAAGTACTTGATAAATGATTCTTATCATTGTACAAGGCCTCAGCTAAAGAAATAGCAAGCTATTAGCTTGAGATAGGTGCATAGCATTCCTACCTTATTGTGTTTCTCTTTTCCCTCCTCCTTACTTGTGATGGCTCATATTCTTCCCCAGTCAGACATGCATTTGCGGATGTTTTCACCTTCTCACAGTAAGTCATCATAACGCAGCAAGGTGAAATAATGAGGAAGGGTGTCAGACTTGGGGACAAGAAGACTTGAGCTCAGATTTGTGCTTGGACGCTTACTAGCTGCATGTCCATGGACAAGACATTTAACCTCTGTCTGCCTCATTTTCTTCCACTGTAATATGGCGATGATAAGAGCATCTACATCCCAGAGTTGTCGTGAGATATTTGTAATGCTCTCAACAAGGGTTATATTGTTGTACTTCTGGTTGTTGTTGTATACAGCACTATATCTTTCCAGTTTTGATTATTCTGAGATCGTGGTCTTATGTGATTCGTAGACCTCTAGCACTAAAATGGGAATATTTATAGTGGGGGGAAATGGGCTTTTGCTTCAGAGAAGAACTTGAACTTGAAGAACTTGAAATTAAGCTCTGTATAATCTCCCCAGTTTAAGCCAGTCTGCTCTCCTTCAATTTGGGGCTCAGCTCACTGTCTGTCTGTAGTGCCTGTACTAACTCAATGGCTGGCTCATCCAACTGCATGCCATCATCTGAACAACTTACGTTCTTGGTTTCTCCTGTATGAATTGCTAAGCTGGTCTCTTTTGAGTGATCGGGAATCTCTTTAATGAAGCCCTATTGCTCCCCAGGGCTCAATGCAATCTGTGCAATGTCATCAATGAATAGGGATATTTGGAGAATATCACAGTCTACTACATTGGTTCTCAAACCTTTTTGGTCTCAGGACTTCCTTATGCTCTTAAAAATTATTGAGGACCCCAAAGAGCTTTTGTTTATGTGGAATATATATGTCATATTAAAAATAACAACTAATAAATTTTGTGATACACTAATTCCTTTTAAACTAATAAATCCATAAATTATTAATATGTAACATTTTTACTTAAAATCACTATATTTTTCAAAACCAAAAAAATTTAGTGAGAGTGGGATTGGTTTGCATGTTTTTGTAAATTTCTTTAATCACTGGCTTAATTGAAGGCAGCTGGATTCTCAGATCTGCTTCTGAATTCAATCTGTTGCAACATTATTTTGGTTGAATTATATGAAGAAAATCTGGCCTCACACAGATATGTAGTTGAATAAAGGAATGAGTATTTTGATAGACAAATAGCATTTTAATATTATTAAAATAGTTTTGACTTCAAAGACCCCCTGAAAGGGTCTCAGGAAGCCCCAGGGGTCTATGAGACACATTTTAAGAACAGCAGATCTGTAAAGAATCCCTCCTCCGTTCGGATTTGGTAGAGGAAAACCTCTGTAATAGTGACAAACATCTTTAGAGAGCAAATGTCTCCTTGCTTTACGCTTCATTTGTTACACATACTGACAAGATCATTGAAAAAAGCTTTCTCCGTGATTGTGTTTATCAAGGAATCATGTATATCTTAGCATGTAAATAATCTTATTGGAGAGCATTAAAGGTTGTTTTGTTCTACTGAGTCAGATTTTGGGAGTTTCAGTTTTTTGTTTGTCTTGCAATCAATAAACCATAAACCCAATGTTATCTCATAGTCTCTACAACTGTCAGTCAATTGCATGAGTTATAAAGATGTGGTTTGCTATAGTGTATTGTCTTGGAAAGTCTGTCTCTCCCCTTCTCACATTTTACACCAAGGATATACTTAATTCATGCATAGGCTATTCCTGGAAAGATCTGAGAGATGAGAAAATAGGTATCTATGTCAGAAGTCACTGATGTCTTCTCAACTGATTTTTACTATTCATAAAACTGTCAGGGATATTTTCCATTCCTTTGCAACTTGCCCTTCACTGAGATCATGGGAGAACATATTTAGAACTGACTGGGATTTTAAAAAGCCATAGAATCCACCCTCTTCATTTCACAGATGAGAAAACTGGAGCAAAGAGAGAAGTGACTCACTCCCCTTTACACACCTCATAATTGTTTAAGGCAGTATTTACACCTAAATTTTCCCAGATTCGAGTCAAAGCCTTAACCTCTACGTTATGTCTCAAGATACCTCAAAAAGCAATTCTTGAGCACCTTTAAAATTATGTCACCTCTAGCACACAATATTTTCCAACATTTTTCCACAGAATTGCACTTTATGTTGAAGTTACCAGACATCAAGGCACCTGTAGAGTTATAAGTAGTTTGAAAGATCTTATCAAGTTCTTCGTGGCAATTATTTTGAGGACACATTCAAGCTCTTAAAACAGGTGCTTCCATATCCTCACAATGTACCTTGCATAAGGCCGTATTTCTTCATGTGGCTGTCTGTCCACAAGTTAGATATCGATATTCTAGGTAATCTGAGATTCAGAACTGCAGCTCTGGCCTCACCAGGGACAAAATTGATCTTAAAGGCTTGTCCAAAATATCTCTATGGTGTGTTTTATCTCCACCCAGGGAAACTCTGAAATTGTCTGAACTTGGCAAATTTCTGGCTTTCCACAAAGGGTCTTTAGTTCCCTGTCACATACTAAATTAACAATAGAATAACCTTATTAAAAAGAACATAAGCATAGTTGGTTGATTAACGGATTGTGTTTGTCCTTCATTTTCGAAGAGGACCATGACATCAGGGAAATGATGACATGACTTGCAGTTGACTTTGATTTGAGTGAGGGAGGGCTGTGCAAGGGCACCAACCTCACTTTCCACTCCAGAGCCATCTGGGTCCAAAGGACAGATATTCACCAGGATGACTGGAGATGACCCTGGAGGCAGTGGAAGACCCTGGTCCTCATAAGCAAAGGCTTTTTCATGTACTCACTTAGAGTGAGCTAACGCCCATTCAGTTAATAGGCCTCTTTAAGAAGTGAGTCAAAAGATGGCCCCTCTACTTAGAAAAAAAAGGGGAAAAAAATCAACCTGTGAGGGGAAGACCCTCAGGATTGCTGTTTCAAAAAGAAACAGTTACCATTGACATTCACTCTAAGCCAGGAGGGCCCAAAATGCAGCCATTACCTGGAGCTTGGGCAGGAAGGAAAAAAGGGAGGAAGGAAGGAAGGAAGGGAGGGAGGGAAGAAATCTAGCCAGTAAACCCCAAGTTAAATGGGCAGCTTCTGGCCATCAAAATTTACCTTCCTGAGGAAGGGAGAGGGAGAGGGAGAGTGAGGAGAGGATGAGTTACCCAACTAGCTGGGTCCCCTTTCAGGCATCTCAGTCTACTCACAGGTTGTGTTTGTCCTTTGTTTTCAAAGAGGACTATAACATCTAATCAAAGTCAACTGCAAGTCGTGTCATCATTTCCCTGATATCTTTTTTCCTTCCTTCCTTCCACAAAACCTTAAACCCCCTTCACTCTGAAGCTCATGAATAGGTGCCTGCCCAAGGTCCACTTAATGGCTGCATTTTGGGCCGTCCTGGCTTAGAATGAATGTCAATGGCAACTATTTCTCTTTGGAATAGCTTGCTACATTTATAAAGCAGACCCTGAGAGTCTTCCCTTCCAGCTTGATTTTTTTTCCTTTTTTTTCTTTTTTTTTACATTTCTTTTTTTTAAAATAAATTTATTTTTTATTTTTAGTTTACAACACTCAATTCCACAAGTTTTTGGGTTCCAAATTTTCCCTTCCTCCCTCTCCTCCCCCCTACCCCCCAAGATGGCATGTCATCCAATGAAGGTTCTACATATACCTTCACATAGAACTTATTCACATAATAGTCCAGTTGTAAAGAAGAATTATAACCAATAGAATGAATCATAAGAAAGGAGAAATGAAACCAAAAAAGAAGGAAAAAAAGAAAGCAAAAAGTTTGCCTCAGTCTGCATTCAGAATTCTTTCTCTGGGTGTGCATAGCATTTTCCATTACAAGTCTTTTGGAGCTGTCTTTGAACCTTGCAATGATGAGAGGAGTCAAGTCTATCAAAGTTAGTCCTTACGGATACTGTGTGTCTGTAATCGTGTATATTGATCTCCTGGTTCTGCTCCCCTCACTCGGCATCAGTTCATATAAGTCATTCCAGGTTATAATGAAGTCCATCTGTTCTTTGTTTCTTATAGCACAATAGTATTCCATTACATTCATATACCACAATTTGTTTAGTCATTCCCCAATTGATGGGCATCCCCTTGATTCCCAATTCTTTGCCACCACAAAAAGAGCTGCTATAAATATTCTTGTACGTATGTGTCCCTTTCCCACTTATATGATCTCTTTGGGATATAGCCTAGAAGTGGTATTGCTGAGTCAAAGGGTATGCACATTTTTATAGCCCTTTGGGCGTATTTCCAAATTGCTCTCCAGAACGGCTAGATCAGTTCACAACTAGACCTCTTAAAGACACCTATTAACTGAATTACCTCACTCTAAGTGAGTACATGAAAAGGCCTTAGCCTAAAAGGGCCAGGGTCCCATTGCATCCTGGGACATCTCCAGATCCAGATGGCTGTGGAGTAGAAAGTGAAGCTGTGACCTTGGACAGGCCTCCCTCACTCAAATCAAAGTCCACTGCAAATCATGTCATCATTTCGCTGATGCCGTGGTCCTCTGTGAAAATGAAAGATCAAAGGATGACAGCTCAATTGACTGAACTCCACCAAATTTGATAAGGAACTTCTTCATATTTTATTCATGGGCAGCTGGGTGGCCCAGTGGATAGAGTGCTTAGACTAGAGTTGGGAAGACCCATCTTCCTGAGGTCAAATTGGGCCTCAGACAACTTACTAGATGTGTGACCCTAAGCAAGTCACTTATCCCTGTTTGCCTTGGCTTCCTCATATGTAAAATGAGCTGGAGAAGGAAATGGCAAACCACTCCAGCATCTTTACCAAGAAAACCCCAACGAGGTTACGAAGAGTTAGACACAACTGAAACAACAAAGTGAAAAGATTTCTTTTCCATTCCTTTAAGACCTTAAGACCTTGTTATCCCTGTTTTCCTCCCCACCCCACCCACATCCTGTGTTGACTAAGAGACAGGAAAAGAGGAAATCAATTAATTAGAGGCCGCCTGTTCAACCACTCTCCCTCCCCCATCTCCATAGAGGACTGAAAACAGACCCACATCCAAACCCACTTAGCAAAGGAATAGTTATAGCCCACTTCCTGGTAAGTACCTTTTCTTCTTCCTATGCCTGCCCATCAGTGATTCAGCCATAGCCCGCACAAAACTAGGCAGAAACTAGTAGAGTCTCTTCTTTGTATATTGCTGTCATGGGCCCAGCACCAGTCCAATGTCAGCTACAATCTTCTTTCTCTCAGGGTCTACTACTTTGTTGGTCTTAGCTGCCATGACTTCAATTTCTCAGCTAGTCCCACAGCTCTTGCTATTTCTACTAACAGGATCATTGAAAAAAAGTTTTCTCTGCAACTGTGTTTATCGAGGAATCATGTATATCTTAACACGTAAATATATCTTGTTGGAGAGCATTAAAGGTTATTTTGCTCTACTGAGTCAGATATTTTGTTGTTTGGGTTTTAGGGGTTTGGGGTTTTTTGGTTTTGTTTTGCAATCAATAAACAGTATGTGATCAATAAACACAATATGATCCTCTGTGAACTTGACCCAGGAGCTCCTTGGCACTTGTTGGTCAGTCACTGCTTCAACAACTGCCAGTTCCCATCCCTTGTGACTTCTCACTCTAAAATCCTTTCTTCCTCAGCCTGCTGTGAAAGCACCTTGGGTCTATTGCATCATAAGGAAAAATCCATTTGGCTCCCCTTGGGCCCCTGCAACCTTGGGTCCAGAGTGTCATGGAAAAGATCCAGCTCTTTTGAATTAGCTTGCTACATTTATAAAGCAGAACATGTGGTGTGTGTTTCCTTTCCTTGCTGCTCAAATGGGGTTCTTGAAGCCCTCTCTGAGCCCACAAAGAGAAATTCTTTGCTGTCAGTTGTGCTGAGGGAATAGGGTATTAAAAAAAGTTCCCATTAGCTAATGTTTCACGAAGCAATCCCTTTCTTGGCTATTTCCTTTACACTCCCTTCTAAGACCTATAATTGAATGAAAGGGTCCGTACAAATCACTATCGTGTACAAATTCCATGGGAAATAGAGAGCCTTTCCCTCTAAAACAACAGAATCAGGCAATAGCAACCCTCTGCCAAGGCTGTGCAATAACCCCAGACTAACCCTAACTCTCCATGACGTGTAATTTCTTCATCGCTGTCATGGCTTACACCAAAGATTTGTGTTGAGGGACAAAAAACACTCGGGCTTTCACCCTGAAAAAGAGGTGAATAAAAAAGTGCTTCCTTTAGCTGCTTGGTCTTTAACACTTCATGTCTTGCACATAAGGATCCATACCAGATGAGTTCTTCCCTGGTCCCAAACCTAAATGGCACCTAAGTGTCACCGTGATTAGAGCACTGGAGCTGGAGTCAGGAAGACCTAAGTTTAAATTTGTGCTGAGACGCTTACTAGCTGTGTGACCCTGGGCAAGTCCCTCAACCTCTATTACCTCAGTTTTCTCAACTTTAAAATAAGGTTAATAATAACATTCACATCCGAGGCTTGTTGTAAGGATCAAATGAGATATTTGTAAAACATTTGGCATATCGCAGGCACTTAATAAATGTTTCCTTCCTTCCTGCTGAAAAAAGAAAGACAGACCACCCCTAACCTGGTCAGAATTTGTGTCTCCATTGACCAGAATGAAGACAACAATATGTACTCAAATCCATATAAAAATATATAAAGTGCTTTCCCCCAATGAGTCTGCAAACAAAGTAGTACAAACATTTTCATGCCCATTTAAGAGACGAAGCTGCATGACTCCTAAGTGCAACTCCAGGATTTAGACTCATGCCCCCAGTCTAGTACTGTCACTGAAACACAGTGAATCAAAGTTGTTTGATTTAAATTAGTGCCTGACAGATTTCAGAAAAACTTGGAAAGACTCGCACAAACTGATGCTGAGTGAAGTGAGCTGAACCAGGAGAACATTGTACACAGTAACAGCAACATTGCTCGATGACCAGATTTTGTTAGACTTAGCTCTTCTCAGCAATGCAATGATCTAACACAATTCCAAAAGACTCATGATGGAAAATGCTATTCACATCCAGAGAAAGAACTATGGAGACTGAAGGCAGATTGAAGCATGCTATTTTCTCTTTTTTTGTTGTTTTTTGTTTTTTCTTTCTCATGGTTTTTCCCTTTTGTTCTGATTCTTCTTTTGCAATATGACTAATGTGGAAATATGTTTAATATGATTTTATATGTATAGCCTATATCAGATTGCATGCTGTCTTGGGAAAGGGGGGGATTTAGAACTCAAAATCTTATAAAAATTAATGTTGAAAACTAAAAATAAATTAATTAATTTGTTTAAATAACATAAATACCTTTTGGGGGAAAGAATAAGTGAGTGCCTGAGATACCCTTAAATACACACATATGAGACAACACAAAATAGCTACCCTTTGTTCAAAGTGCTCTGAGAGTCTATATCCACTCAGAACCATGGATCACCCGTGTGTTTATATGTTCTCTAGTCAGCCAGGACAAAGGAATTTAATGAAATAGCTCTATAAATTTTTTAAAAAGTCACAATAAAACATTCCCGTATAAACTTAAGGCATACTCTCCCACAAACATACCCAATCAGAGAGGAGGGTAGGCACATATTGGGATGACATATAAGGAACAAATACAAGTAGGCCAGGGCACAAACATGGAGGTACTTCATTCCTGAAGGACAACGGATGTCTTCTGGTAATGTCCTCGTGCTATTCTCACCTAGCTTTGCCGAGTGTGGTGTCTTTGCTGGGCTCATTTCCCTATTGGTCTGGTGTTGTGGTCATTGCTGGACTTTGTTCCTTGGTACCAGCTTCCTCCCTCATCTGCAGGGGACTGATAAAGGCCAGCTTACAGCTCTTTAATGTTAGCCTGCCCACTAAGCTAACAAAAACAAGGAAGAGTGCACCCAAACTTAAAGCATTTTTTCCAAACCTCATTTTTGGGCAGAAAGAAACCTTTTGTTATAGATAACTATGCAATTTAGGGTTAGACATTCCCAAGATCCTCTCTGGTTTAGTGTGCAAATGAATTTGAATTTGAATTTGAACCTGATAAGCTAAAGAGAAAAGGTTCCCCACCTACATAGCCTGCATTCCTATCTTTATCATGTCCTTCAGAGGTAAAACCCTGTTGCTTTGCTGACATATTTTTGCTAGGGAAAAACCTTACCATCTCCCTCCTAAAGACAATTCATCCCTGATCTTTTCTCTCCAGTACAGGGTGAAACTCATCTCATTTCTAACCAGACACTGGGTCAAAAGGAATTAAAAAGTCTTATTTCTTGTGCTCACTGACGCGCAGTCCATCACTTTGCTATCATCAGCAACCTCTCCTTCTTTAAGGTTCTTTTTCTAACATCAGATCTAAACCCTTGCCCCAGTCATCTCCTGACCTTCCAGTTCTTCCTTTCTCAAAGAATCTCCTTGAGGGTAGGGATTTTTTTATCTTTCTTTGTATCCCTAGCTCTTAGCACAGTGCCTGGAACATAATAAGTACTTAATAAATGCTTGTTGACTGACCACTACGTGCCAAGCAATGTAGTAGGTAATGGAGATACAAGTACAGAGAATGAAATGATCTCTACTTACAATGAGTTTATATTGTAATGGAGTAAATAACAAGGACTTATGTGTGTGTGTGTATATGTAGATGTGTGTATGTATATATATACCTGTATGTACAGCATCCATCAGCACTGGTAGTTGCAGGGAGGTGGGGAGGATCAGGAAAATGGTACTTGAGCTTCATCTTAAAAAGGAAGACTTTATGAGGCAGAGTGAAAAGGGAGTGCATGATATTAAAAACTGAAATTTCTGTAATTATTACTGCTAAGACTTCCATCTCTTCCTATGTTTTGTTCCTCGGTTGACCTATTTTTTATCGTCAAACTGAGCTCCAGTCACTTCTTCCCAGGCTGTTCTCCCAATTTATCACACATGCTCTGGTCTTACTTCCCTCCCTCATAGTCATGATCCAATGGTTGACTAGCTCAACTATACAACATTCTTGCCCCCTCATCCTATTGCTGCTCAGTCATAGCCATAGCCAAACCCAAACCCCACATTATTCCCACATTCCTTATCTCCACTCCCACTTGTAAGTCTCAGAATGAAGCTGGAGGAAGAAGCCACACAGCCCTGATAACTGGATTCACTACAAATTTATGTTACCTAATGTCAATACCCTGTGCTGATTCATAGCAACCCTTACCTGATTGAATCACTGATTGAATTACAGTAATTTAGCTGGATTCATGGATACCTTTTTCTAGGGCTAGGGCTCCCAGACTGTTGTGAATAAGTAGTGATTTACTTGGTATTAAGATACTTAAGAAATCATTTGCACCAGATTAACTTTAAATATACAAATATACACAATACAACCCACAGACTAGAAAGGCTGAACGAGCCTGGGTGGGAAATGGAGCAGGTCAAAGCAATGAGTGGCTGCTGCACTTCCAGCCAGGGAAAGACAAGAACAAAAACAAAATAAGCAAAATCAAGCCAAACAAATTCACACCATGGCAATTTCCACAAATATATGTCTCTTTCTGCATTGTGAGTTCATCATCTCTGTCAAGAAGTGGGTAACATGCTTCATGCTAGGTGGTGCAGTGGATATAGCACTGGGCCTGCAGTCCAGAAGACCTGAGTTCAAAGGCAGCCTTAAACCCTTATTAGCTGTGTGACCTTCAGTAAATCATGTAACCTCTGTTTGCCTCAGTTTCCTCATCTGTAAAATGGAGATAATAATAGCATCCACCTCCCAGGGTTGTTGCGAGAATCAAATGAGATAATAATTGTAAAACACCTGTCACATAGTAGGCACTATGTAAATGTTAGCTAGTATCACTATTATTATTATTATTCAGACAAGGTCCTCTGGAGACATAGTTGGTAATTGCATTGACCAGAGTTCTTTCAGTTTTTTTTTCTTTATAACATTGTTGACATTATATAAATTGTTCTCTGTTATGGCAAGCAAAGTGGGACTTTTGCTGTTTTTTTCTTTTGCAGTGCTTCTCAGCACTAAGGCAATCAAATGCTTTTGACTGAGTTTTGCCTTTGCTTGAATCAAGAGTCTTTGATTGAATCAAGAACTATTGGTTAGAAACAGTATATATACTCTGAGGTTAGCATTTTGCTTTGGAGCTCACTCATTGGAAGAGTGTTTGTGTAATTTGGCCAGACGAGACTCTGGGTAGCCATTAAGGAGCTCCCCACAGCTTTGAAAACCCAGATGTTGATGCTTCTCTTTCTGGTAACTATGTATGTATTGTTATGGTCAGAAAGTTAGAAGCCTGTCTGTTGATTTGTGTTATTTTCTGTTTGTAATTTCTGTTTGTATTTGCTCTGAAGTTCAGGGTGCTGACTTTTTCCCCTAAACTAAGTGAATGATATATGTATGTTTAATTAAAATAAGATTGTTAATCCCTTAAAGTTGCTTTCCTTTAGAAAAGCAGATCAAAGAATCTGTGCTAGCAGCCCTCCTGTATGCTGGTGTTATTGGCCTTACACCTCCACAGGAGCTGCAAGTAATACTGTTGTTACATTCTCCTAATTCTTGCTCTTTCCCCTCTGAATCAGTTCATACTACCTAAACATTCTCTAAAATTATCTTTTTAATCATTTCTTGTGGTGCAATAATGTTCCATTACATTCATGTACCACAATTGGTTCAGCCATTTCCCAACTGATAGGCAACCCCAACCCTTCTTAGATTCTACTTCTTTTGTTTTTTTTCTTTTTTTGTTTTAAATGTCATCTTGAGGATATGGAAGTTTGCTTTGTTTGCAACTGATCTTTCCCTAGTATTAATCTCCCTTTTCAAACACACATACACGCGCGCGCGCGCGCACACACACACACACACACACACACACACACACAAACATACTCCCCAACCCTATTTGTTTCCCTGTTGAGCTTGGTATATTTTTATACCAGTTTTTTTGTTTTTAATTTCAAATAAGGGTGAGGTCCATATGATTTCACTCCTCCACTCTCTCCTTCATGATTGCAACCCTCACATACCCCAATTAGGAGAAATAGCAAAGTTTACCCCATTTCTCCTTCTTTCTACACTAATGTATACCTTTCATCTTCCTTTCTTTCCTTTCTTCAAGTCCTCAGAACAGAATTAGTCTACCCACAAGGTGCTCTGGTTTTCTTAACTCCTTTAATATCCTTTGAAGATATCAAGGTTCTAAAGAGACATTTGTTTCTTCTCCCCTTATTAGAATGTTAGCCCTCACCATATAGCCCCTTCCTATTGTTCAAATAAATCTACCATTCTAGTTTTCTCTAGGCTCTTGGGTTTACATTTCAAACTTTCTACTCTTCTCTGATCTTTTCATCAGAAATGCTTGAAAGTGATTTATTCCATTAAAGTTCTATATTTTCCCCACAGGATTATATTCAGTTTTGCAGGATTGTAACCTTTCTCTTTTGCCTTTTGGGATACTGAATTACTCTCCTTTATAGAAGAAGATGCCAGGTTTTCTATATCCTAGCTGTGATACCTGAGGATTTGAATGACTTTTTGTGGATGTTTGCTCTAGATTTTGACTGTGACATTCCTGGAAGTTTTTCTTGTAAGGTTTCTTTCAGGAGGTGATTGGTGGGTTCTTTGTATCATCACCTTTGGTTTTAATAAATCTGGGAAGTTTTCTTTTTTTATTTCTTGAAATATAGTGCCCAGGATTTCTTTCTTGGTTATGGTTTTCAGGGGGGTTTAATGATTTTTATATTATTTTTTCCTTGTTCTCTCCTATAGATCAATTAGTTTTGATATCACATAGGTAACATTTTCTTCTTTTTTTGGAAAATATGGGCAAATAAGAATGTTATTTCACCAATGTAGGCCAAGTACTACTAAGTTAAGCTGATATACAAATCATAGCTCACATGAGGAAGCCACACTCCTTCTTATAGGTATGGAAGATCCAAAACACACCTTTGTGATACTGTAAGATTCCAGAATCAATATACAAGTCAGCTGTTAGCACTTATATTGGTGACACCAGGCCTGAGACCAAGAGATTCTCTGCAGACCAAAGGGAACATTCTGAACTGAAAGCATTCAGGCTCTCATCATGTAGCCACATTCCTGCTATCTTGAGACCATGGACCATCCAGCTGTCCCCCAAAATGTCCCTCAAATTTTATTTCAGAGTCACAAGTTTTGTATAAATTGTCTTTCATTTTCTCATATGACCACTGAGTGACAACAAAAGGCACCTAAAAAAAAGGCATTTTCTTTGGCTGTCCTGGAATGCTTGCCCTTCTCATGTCTACCTCCTGGTATCTGTGGCTTCCTGCAAATCCCAGTTAAACTCCCTCTGAACTTCTTGTTGCTATTGTTGTTCATCCTTTACCTAGAAGAGGACTGTAATGGTAATTTAAATTTGAAGATCTTTCCCACTCATTAATAGACCCATGTGACCTGCTTATGTCACAGGAAAAACCTAAGTCACATGTAGTGGAAGGAGCTTATTGAATGAGAGGAATTGAAAGGATGGAGCAGGAAATACTCAAAGCCATTAGAGCTGAGGGAGAGAGCAGATGTGTGCTGGCTGTGCTGTGAGTTGGTGGTAAGGCCCCAGCAAGGGGCAGGAAGGTTAAGGGATGGCTTGGCTCCCTACTGTGATGCTGTGTTTTAGGTTCTTTGCTTTATAAGTGGACTAGAATTCGCTTGCTGCTTGGATGGGTTGGACTTATTGGTTTGGGGATATGGTTCTTTGGTGTCTGAATAAATGGTTTACTTCTTTTACCTTCTATATGGAGAGACTCTTATATTTTGCAACGCAGAACTACATAGGCATATTTACAATTATCGTCTATACTGTGATTATCGCCTTGCTAACACAAGGACCAGGGACATCAGAAGGTTGATATCTTGATTTGCTAGAGAACTGGATTTAAGGGAGGCAGAGCTGTACAAAGTCACCAGTCCCACCTTCTCCTCCAGAGTCATTGGAGACCAGTGGCAAAACTGTAGAAGTCTTTTCCCAATCCCTCTTAATTTTAGTGTCTTCCCTCTGTTAATCATTTCTTATTTGTCCTGTATATCACTTGCTTGCACATATTTGTCTATTTGTTGTCTCCTCCATCAGATTGTGAGCTCCTTGAGGGGAGGAATTGTCTTTTGCATCTTTTTGTATCTCTATCATTTAGTGGCATCATATAGCATACAATAGGGCAGCAGGGATAGAGAGGGGGGGACTAGGAAGACTCACCTTCCTGAGTTCAAACCTAGCCTCAGATATTTACTAGCTATGTGACCCTAGGCAAGTCACTTAATCCTGTTTGCCTCAGTTTACTCATCTGTAAAATGAGCTGAAGAAGGAAATGGCAAACCACTCCAGTATCTCTGCCAAGAAAACCCCAAATACAGTCATGAAGAGTCAGACACCATTGAAAAATGATTGAACAACAAATGCCACACAATAAGCACCTCATGAATGTTTATTTCCTGACTAATTAAAAAGCATTTGCTGTTAAATCTTGAGGAAGGCAAGATAAGGGAACTTGGCCACTTTTCTAGCGACTCTCACCTCATATCCCAATTTAGCACCTCTCATTAGTATGCTGTGGTACTCTGGGACTCACAGACATATAGCACCACTTGAAGAATTAGAAAATCAAAGGTTAGCCCTTAATGATCTGATATCCACTTGGAAGTAGGTCACCAGTGAAGTGCTCCATGAATTTGCACTTGGGCCTGTACTCATTCTTATCTGACTTGGATAAAGGCATAGACAACCAAAATCTCCAGTTAAGCAAAGGGACCAGGCTGGTCATGTCATCATCTCTTCTCAATTTCTTTGGACTTCTTCCCTTCATGCCCCACCCAAAAAAGGTAACTTCTTTCCCATCTTCACCTCCACCTTCCAACTTCCTTTTTGTGTTGTCTTACCCCTTTGGATTATAAGTTTCTTGAGGATAAAGACTGCCATTGTTTGTATCTGTATTTGTATCCCAGCACTTAGCACAGTGCCTAGCACATAGTAGATGCTTAATAAATGGTTAAAGACTGATTGACTTTTGATGTCATACTTATCCAAATTGTATATGACTCAAAACTAGAAGGGACAACTAACATTCAGGTTAACAGAGTCAGGATCAGAAAATAATCTTGACAGGCTAGAACATCGGGCTAAACCTGATAAGGATAAATGCAACTGAAAAGGTCCCTCGTTGTCATCTGATACAATCTCCTCATTTTTCAACTGAGGAAATTAAGGTTCTAAGAAATTATATGACTTACCTAAAGTCACTTCAGCTAGCAAGTGGCAGAGCTAGGATTGGAATCCAGGTCCTCTGAATACAAATCCATCATACTTTTCTAAGCACTAATAGATGAGAAAGCTCTCCCAACTTAGGAAACAATTGAACAGAAAAAGCAAAATTTGTAGATTTCTGTCTCTTGATCTGATGGGCAGCACCTCAGGTGCAAGGTCAGATTTGGATCCTGCCTCACTTCTGTCATACTGCTCTTGGGACCAGTAATGGAAATAAGAACAGCTCACACCATTCAAATAAGTAGCTACTAAACTGATGCTGATGGCACAATTGTCATCACTGCTTCTGCCACCCCCACTACTACCACCATTTTACAATGTGTTGGTGGTATAGCCAAGACCAAGACAAGCACTCATCACCACAATAAACCAGAACAAATTACAAAGGGGAAGGAGAATGATCCAGCTCTCTGCTGCCACCACGTTTCAATCAATTAGTAAACATTAATTAAACACCTATTATGTTCCTACTATCTTTCCTGGATTTCACTGCTCCTTCTCTCTGTTCACTCACTCTCAGGACAAGTGACCCCCAATACTTACTCACTGCAAGCACTGACTCTCTCATCTTGTTCTATATTTTAATCTGACCAAGGCTGGTCTAAGTCATCTACTCTGCCATACACTAGCATTTTGCCTACTTCCTGGCACCTCTGAGTGTCCTGCTATCAAATTGTAATCAATCTTGAGATCTTGCAATCTCTCTCTGTCTCTCTCTGTCTCTGTCTCTGTCTGTCTGTCTCTGTCTCTGTCTCTCTCGCTCTCTCTCTGTCTCTCTCTCTCGCTCTCGCTCTCTGTCTCTCTCTGTCTCTCTGTCTCTCTGTCTCTCTGTCTCTCGCTGTCTCTCTCTCTGTCTCTCTCTGTCTCTCTTTCTCTCTCTCTCTCTCTCTCTCTCTCTCTCTCTCTCTCTCTCTCTCTCTCATTCTCCCTGTGTGTGTCTCTCTGTCTCTGTTTCTCTGTCTGTCTGTCTCTCTCTCTCTCTAATTCTCCCTGTGTCTCTCTCTGTCTCTCCATCTCTCTGTCTCTGTCTCTCTGTCTCTCTCTGTCTTTCTCTCTCTTTCTCATCTTCCTCCTTCCCCTTCACTTAAGGTCATGAGAGCTGTGGAGGGAACTTTCCCTTACTTCAAACAGAACCACCTGCATGTGCCTCTCTTTCATAGCCTTGCTGCATCCACCATCTTCTGACATTCAGCCACTATCTCAGTCTTGCAACTACACCAGCACTTCTAACTTTAATGACTAATATGATGAAAGGCTTTCCTAGCATGGTTATACGTGGCTTGTTTCTTCACCACATTTTCCCTGGTGATTAAACCAAACACACAATTCAATTTGCGGGCTTTTAATCCAAATAATCGATTGCACAGTTACACAATTTTGATGTCAAGGCCCAGGATTTTTGTTGTTGTTGTTGGGAAGGCCTGTATTTTATTCTGAGAAGCAGAAAACAGCTGAGATAGCTGTGGAATTATGAGGGATAGCTTGAAAAGGAAACAAAAAATAAAAGGATTAAAGAGGATTTTTTTATAAGTTAAGGAATTTCCTAATCTCTCCTCCTAGGAACTTGCCACTCACAGTCAAGGAGGTCCCCGCATGGCTTTCAGACATGGCAAGGTTATTGTCAATTTTTCCAGCTCTCTGAGCAATGATGCTCTGTGCAGATGTCCATAACATTTTCTTTTTGGAAAACATAACTTAGGTTAGTGAGTAATTGCAAGTAAACCACTTACAATTGTTCCTTAATGGAGCCCTGGAATCTCTCATGAAAAAAAAATATCTAAAATGAGATTTCTGTGAAATTTTTATTAGGGGCCAGACTCAAGGTTATCCAATTCAACTAACAATTTTTAAATATTGGTTATGTTTTAGTAATTATGCTAAACACTGGCAATAACAAAGATAAAAATATTTCTTAAGAAGTATTTAAGAAGCATCATCATCATCATCATGACAATTACATAGCACTTTAAAGTTTGCAACATTCTTTACTTTTTCATTTGGGCCTCATAACAACCCAACAAGGTAGGTATTATAGGTATTATCATTCTCATGGAAGTTCAGAGAGGTTTAGTACTTTGCCTGAACTCACACAACTAGCAAATGTTGGAGACAGTATTTGAATCCAGATCTTCTTGAATCCTAATCCAGCATACTCAAGAAAGGAACAAGCATTTATTAAGCACCTACTATGTGCCAAGCACTGTGCTAACTACTTTGCATACATATGCCATCTTATGCAATAGGTTTACCTTGAATTGGGCAGAGCACTATACATACAGAGACAAGAAAACATAAAGTAAGATGAGAGAAGAGGATGTGCTAATTGAGGGATCCCATAAAGGCTGCGTAGAGAAGGCTTCATTCAGAAAGCTAAATGTATTAATTTAGGTAAAAGTATTAAAATCCATTATAAAACTATTTGAAAACTTTTTATCACCAGAATCATAATAATTTAGGGACATTAGAGATCTCATTATTTCATAGGTGAGTAAATAAATGAATGGAAAAAAAAACATTTATTCAGTGCTTACTATATGCCAAGCACTGGAAACACAAATTAAAAAACAAAACAATCTCTGCTCTCAAGGAGTTTACATTTAATAGTGGGCAATAATACATAGAGGAGGTTCCAGGTGGAGAGAATTCACTGTTTCTAAGTTTCAAGAGCAAAGCAGGTGGTAAAATATCTTCTTTAATGTTATTTCCACTGATAAACCATATCCATTTATGATGTTGAAACTTTTGACTTTGGTGACCTTGAACTTTGTTTTCTGGGTCATCAATAATTGTGGTAGTTAAGGAGGCAGAGGCTGCAGGAACTGTAGAAGTGGTTTCCAGAAAAGAAGAAAGGACCAAGAGGAACTATCACTTGTAAGTTTCAAACTATCTTATAAAGTAGCAGTCATCAAAATGATTTGGTATTGCTCAAAAATAGTGAGGCAGATCAATTGAACAGACTAGAGGAGGGAGAATCAGAGCGGGGAAATGAAACCTAATAATCCAGTGTGTCATAAACTGAAAACATAAAATTACTTAGGAAAGAACTGCCTGACTGATAAAACTATCAGAAAAACTGGAAAACAGTCTGGCAAAAATTAGGCTTTGAGCAATACTTTGTCCCATGTTCCAGAATAGTAGGTGATATGCCATTAACAACTATGGGTAGAAAATATATTTTTTTAATTTTTTAATTTTTTTTAATTAAGATATTTTATTTTTAGTTTATAACACTCAGTTCTGCATGTTTTTGGGTTCCAGATTTTCTTCCCTTCCCTCCCTTCCCCTCTCCCCCCCAAGGCGGCATGGAATCCAATATATCTTCTACATATACCTTCACGTTAAACTTATTTACACAATAGTCAAGTTGTAAAGAAGAATTATGACCAATGGAATTAATCATGAGAAAGAAGAAACAAAACCAAAAAAAAAGAGAAAAGAAAAGAAAAAGAAAAAAAGGGAGTAAATAGTTTGCTTCAATCTGCATCCAGGCTCCATAGTTCTTTCTCTGAAGGTAGCTAACTGTCTCCATCATGAGTCCTTTGGAGTTGTCTTTGAACCTTGTATTGGTAAGAAGAGCCACGTCTATCAAAGTTAGTCATCACAGAATCAATATATCTGTGGTTGTGTACAATGTTCTCCTGGTTCTCCTCCTCTCACGCAGCATTATATCATGTAAGTGTTTCCAGGTTATTATGAAGTTCTTATCTTCCCCATTTCTTATAACACTATAGTATTCCACTACATTCATATACCACAAGTTGTTTAGCCATTCCCCAATTGATGGGCATCCCCTTGATTTCAATTCATTGCTACCACAAAAAGAGCTGCTATAAATATTTTTGTACATACGGGTCCCTTTCCCACT
The DNA here is from genome assembly GCF_011100635.1 of Trichosurus vulpecula. NCBI lineage: Eukaryota > Metazoa > Chordata > Mammalia > Diprotodontia > Phalangeridae > Trichosurus > Trichosurus vulpecula. Next base: position 219,614,163 of record NC_050580.1, read on the forward strand.
TGTGCGATTTCTTTGGGATGCAGCCCTAGAAGTGGTATTGCTGGGTTAAAGAGTATGCACATTTTTATAGCCCTTCAGGCATAGTTCCAAATTGCTCTCCAGAATGACTGGATTAATTCACAACTTCACCAACAATGTAACAGTGTTCCAATTTTCCCCTTATCCTCTCCAGCATTTATCATTTTCCTGTTTTGTCATGTTAGCCAATCTGACAGGAGAGATGGGGTACCTAAGAGTTGTTATGATTCGCATTTCTCTAACCAATAGTGATTTAGAGCATTTTTCATATGCCTATAGATATCTTTAATTTCTTCCTCTGAAAACTGCCTGTTCATATCCTTTGACCATTTCTCAATGGGGAATGACTTGTATTCCTATAAATTTGGCTCAGTTCTCTGTATATTTTAGAGATGAGGTCTTTATCAGAGACATTAGTTGTAAAGATTTTCTCCAAATTTTCTGCTTCCCTCCTAATCTTTGTTGCATTGACTTTGTTTATACAAAAACTTTTCAATTTAACATAATCAAAATTATCCATTTTGTATTTTATAATGCTATCTCTTGTTGTGTCATGAATTCTTTCCTTTCCCATAAATCTAATAGATAAACTATTCCTCGCTCTCCCAAATTGCTTATAGTATCATGAACCCATTTTGACTTTATTTTGGTATACAGTGTAAGATATTGGTCTATGCCCGGTTTCTGCCCTACCATTTTCCAAATTATTCTTAACCAAACAAAGAATAGAGGCAATTACAGAAGATAAAATATATAACTTTAATTTCATGAAACTGAAAAACATCTGCACAAACAAAATTAATGCACCTAGAAGAGAAGAGGTCAAATGGGGAAAAGATCTTTATATCCAATTTCTCTGAAAAGGGTACACATATATGTGTATATGTATGTATGTATGTATAACAAGTGACTTGCCAGAGGTCACAGCCAGTTTGTAGCAGAACAGGACTAGAGTGCATGTTTTCAGATTCTGGTACCCTGCTCTTTCTATCTTGACTCTATAAGCAGTAACTTCCAGCTCTTTGAAGACAAAATAGACTGGGACCTATCTAAATTAAAGCCACCACATTTGCAAGAGATTTCTTTCATATACCTCTCACTTAGTAATGCCATGTGATATAGAGGAAAGACTACTGGGTTTGGAGTCAAAGGACCTGGCTTTAAAGCCCAACTCTATTACTTCTTATCCTTGTACAAATCAATTTGTCTCTCAGGATCTCTGTTTCTAGCTCTAAATTTATGATTCTTTGATTCCTTAAGTGTGAAGGGAGTGCCCTCCAGGAATAAGGGACAGTCTATAGAAATGCAAAATACTCTGAGGCAGGAAATGGAATGTCATGTGTGAGGTACATCAGAGAGACTAGTTTAGCTGAACCATAAACTGCATAATGACAGTCAATGAGGTATAGTGAGTAGATAGAGATTTGGCCTTGGAACCATGGAGACTTTAGCTCAAGTCTCACCTGTTATACATATTGGCTGCATGACACTGGACTCAACTTTGCCATTATTCTAGACAACTTTTGGAAGTGCTCACCTACAGTAGTACAGGGATTTTCCTCATCTGAGAGTTCCCTTTAATCAATAAAATTCAGGTCCACTCCCATCACCCTACAAACATGGGTCCAGATTGTCAAGAACTTCACATGCCTAAAGGAAGAATTTGTATTTTATCCTAGAAGCAACAGGGAGCCTCCAGAGTTTATTGAACAGACAAGTAACATGGTCAGACCTATGCTTTGGGAATATCACTGAGCAACTATATGAAGGATGGGCTTAAGAAGAGATAGACTTGAAGAAGGGAGACCAATTAAGATGCTATCAACATAGTCCAGGTGAGAAATGATAAGGGTCCGGACTAGGGTGGTGGCCCTGTGAATTAAGAGAAGTTGAATATGAGAGATATTGCGGAGACAGGACCAATGTGACAACTGTATTGGGATGGAGGGGAGTGAGGGAAAATGTAGAATCAAGGATGACTTCAAGGTTGTGAACCTGGCTTATTAAAAGGATGTTTGTGATCTCAACAAAAACAGGGAAGTTAGGAAGAGGGCTAAGTTTGGGAGCAAAGGTAATGAGTTCTGTTTGTAGAACACTCAAATCATTTCTGTTGATAATGACTGCCAATTCTGGGTGTTTCAGATCATGAGAGGAAGAAAGGATTCTGATAGAAATTGTGGCTGGTTTAAGCATCGTAGTATAGCATAGAGTTGTGGAAATAATGTGCAATTTGTAGTCATAAGCTTTAGCTTGCCTAAAAACAGAATTAATAGTCCAATTGCTCTTCAGATCTACAGAGGAACAAACAAGACAAAGTGCATATAAGTAGAAGAAAGACAGTCTGTAAAAAAGAACTGGCTTGTCTAACAGTGATAAAACACTGGAATGGGCAATCAAGGAAAGCTAGGAAGACTATGCCAGAGGCTTAAAAACATAAAAAGCAAGAGATGAAACTCTGTTGTGAAAGATCTAGACATTCCACGGGATGAAGGCAGGAGAATGGACCCAGTAATGTTTCATGGTACTATTCAGTTTGTGAATCATGATTCTATGACTGAATATTTAAGAGTTAAATGGTATTTTGAGGGTGAATAGAACTTATTGCATTGTGAAACAGGAATGTTTTCAGGACTTTCTGATAGGGGAACTTTCTGATGGGGCACTCTCTTTTCATTGGCAGGCAAATTGCCTACATCACATCTTTTTTCAAATTCTTCATTTATTCATTCAATATCTGAGTTCCTATGACATTATTCTAATGTCATTGAGCTATAGAACACTACCAAATCCTCTTTACTAAAATTAAGTCATTCAGAAGAGATGTGCCTAACCATCCATACTGGAAAAACACAAAGGATAAATACACACACACAAACACACACAGAGACACACGCACACACACACACACATTATTGCCAAGAATGATCATGACGTGCAGTTGGATGGGCCAATCAGTAAACATATATGTGTGTCTCCCTATATATAAATATGGGTATATCCAGAGAGAGAGATACTTTGATATCTAAATATCTACATCTAAAGATATAGAGATAGATCTCTAGATTATCTTGTTCACAAAGAACAAACCCCAAAATCTGAAATAGCTTTAGAAAGAAATTTATTAGGTTATTTGGTAGAGGAGGACAAGCTAGAAAAGAGGTGTGGTTGGTTCCCTCTCGTGCAGGGTCTGGAAAGTTTACATTATATAGGCTTTAGACAAGGGTACCTACACAGGAACCACACATACACAGTTGGTTTTGTTGTTGCTGCTGCTGTCATCTTTATTTTTTTGTTTTGTTTTGCTTTGTTTTATGTTTTTGTTTCATTTTTGTCAAGAGGGCAACTTGAAAGCAAGGTAGATTGAGATGGATATGAGTAAATGCGGATATTCAATAAAATTTGGACAAAGCCAAAACACAAAGGGGAACCCAAAACACAAGTTTAGACGGATCCAAAATAAGAATGTTTGGGGTGGATCCAGGATCTGGAGAAACCCATAATTTCTTTTAGCTATCTTTGACATTCCTGGAGAGTTACTGAGGTGAAGGCGATATTCTGGGCTCAATCTCTCATCACATAAAGCTCATTTAAACCATATAATAATAAGTTTTCTAAACAATAAAATAAATGATAAATAATAATCTACGATCTATATATAGTCAATTCTGCTATAATTCTTGTTTTGAAAATCTGAATTTGTTCCAATGCATTTAGTATATTAGGGAACAATATGAACGTAATAGGGTTTTGGGTTTGCTTGTGTGAGATTTCAACCCTGAGAGACAACAAGAGGACAATGAATCATACCCACGCACATCTTGGTGTTACAATTTTCCTTCAGGTTTCAGATAACCCTCCTTCTACCATTTGACAGTAACTCACAGGCTGCCACCCTTTTGACATCCACTTCCACAAACAAATTTCAGGTCTTTTTCAAGGCAAAGTGTCATATCTATTGTATGTGTGTCTTCTGGGACATTAGAATTATGAGCAGAGGAGGGCTGGTTCGCACTACTTACTCTACCACCACCCAGGACCCCTCTTTCAGGAGTAGAGACTCATCACCTCTCACCTGTACCCAACTTTATCAGCTGTAAGGGCACTAAGGTAATCAAGTGCCTTTAATTGAGTCTTCCTTTGCTTGAATCAAGAGTCTTTGAATCAAGAGTCATTGATTGATTGAAAAAGTATATATATTCTGAGGTAAAGTTCTGCTTTGGGGGCTCATTCATTGGAAGAGTGTTCATGTGATGTAGCCAGATGAGACTCTGAGTAGCCATTAAGGAGCTCTCCTGGCTTTGAAAACCCAGATGTTGGTGCTTCTCTCTCTGGTAAATACATATGTATTGCTATGGTCAGATAGTTAGAAGCCTGTCTGTTGATTCGTGTTATTTTCTCTGTTTATAATTTCTACTTGTAATTTCTATCTGTATTCTCTCTGAAGTTCAAAGTGCTGACTTTTTCCCCTGAACTAAGTGAAAGATATGTTATTTTTGTTATATATATTGTTAACCCCTTAAAGTTGCTTTCCTTTAGAAAAGCATATCAAAGAACCTGTGCTAGCAGCCCTCCTGTGTGTTGGTGTTATTAGTCTTAGACCCCCATCGCAGTTGCAAGTAGCATTGCTATATCGGCCTGTGCCCTGTAGGAACTGGGATGAAGCCCAAGCAGCAGCCCAAGGCTAAAGATGCTGTTACTATTTATTATAATATTGCTGTATTTTTAAGCATTTTACATATATAAAACTGTGCTACTATTCTTATTAGGTTCCTATCTTTTTTCTCCTGTATCACTGATGAAATTAAGTGTTGTGCCCCAAACATCATTTTTCCATAAAAGCTCTATGGTTTTTATTATGTGATTTTACATAGTTTGGGAATTTTGAGAAATGGATATTTCACATTGCCCCAGAACTGACTATCTACATATCAATATTTACAGATCTTAAACAATTGATGAGGATGGACACTATGCTGGGTTCAGAATTTCAGAGAATTAAACTTGGGAATGCACACAATGCTTTATCTCTAGCCCTTCTGTATCCTAAAAGCCCATCAGTAATTTCCCACTTGTGCTATATGGTACTTGTATTATTAGTAGCTAGAATTTCTAAGGTGCTTTAAGGTTTGCAAAGTGCTTTACAAATATTATCTCCTTTGCTCCTCATAACACCCTTGTGAGGCAGTCAAGTTGACAAGTATTTTGTCTAGCTGCTGGAAATGTAAATACAAGCAAAAAAGAAAGACAGTCTCTTAACTTCAAGGAGTATACATTTTAGTGGAAGAAGACAACACTTCAAAGGAAGCTGCAAAGATGGTGGAGAAAAGCAGGGAAGAGATGAAGGCATCTGCTATGGGGTCATTGTGGAGAAAGTCTGGGAGAGTCAGGAATGTAGCCTGGAAAGGAGTAGCCAGCCAAGGCTTCCTCCCTATTGGCTCCTTATTAATTTTCTAAACTATTTGCGCTAGATTTTTTTATACATTGAGTATGGTGATGACCTCACAGTTATATATGGTGAGACAGATCCCATGAACCCTAGCAAAACTTGAAAGTACTTAACCAAAACAAATGTTGGTATCTGGTATGGTCAGAGCATGAGGGAGTTCTGGTTAGTAGAAAGTTCACTCTATAAGCATGATTTCTTTCTTTAATTGTTTTTTATTATCTTATAAATGTTTTGATTTTATTTATGTATTTTGTTTTTACATCGCCTCATTTCTGAATATAGCCCTCTCCCTCCCCTATCCAGTGAGCTACTCTTTGTATCAAAGTATAAAAAAGAAAGAAAGAATGCAATTGAGAAAAAAACTCCTAACCAAATACATCAATTAATTCTGACATTCTACGCAATGTTCCACAGTCAGAATCCCCCACCCCTGCAAAGAGGGGAGTGAGATGTATTTTCTCAGCTTTTCTCCAGAACCAAGCCTGGTCATTATAATTACACGGTGTTCCATTTTTATGAACTATTTTCCAAGAAGAAGTACATAATAACACATACCTAAGAAAACTACATAGAACACAATCAATCATTTCTTTGATGATTCAGAAGAAATTTTAGCATCGTTCAAGTGCTTCCAGGCATTATCGTCATTAATGTCAATGATCATCGCAGTGTGGAGAATGGTACAAGGGAAAGACCATTAGCTGTAGTGTCACTCTGCTACTTACCATCTGTGCAACCTGGAGGAAATAATTTAATCTCTAAGTTTCCATCTCTGTAAAAGAAGGGGTTACACTAGGAGATCTTTAAGGTCCCTTCTGCCTTTGAATTTCTGATCCTATGATAAAACAGGTAGGAAAAAAATTACTTCTATGGAATTTTAACTAGTTTCAAGAAATTATAGGCTCTTAGAGCTAGAAAGGAACTCAGAATGACACTTGGCCCCTTATGCCTCTACACTAGATTTCACAGCAAACTTATGGTCTATGTTATATCTAAATCTTGGCCTGAAAGGAAATCCACTAGCAAGGACTTGATCGAGGAAAAGCCAATCACCTTTCTGAATTCTTGTAGAGAAACCATGGGAAATCAGCATTTAACTTTTAGCTCCCGAGTTACTTGTTCCTGAAGGAAGCACAAATTATCTTTACCCACATCACTATCAGTCTTGCTTACTGCCCAGAGACAGTTGGAAATCCACCTGGTCCCTACTAATATCCTCATCAAGGATGCCCTCAGTCACTGAAACATTTTTCAAATGCAAAGAAGAGAACAGAAGGAAGGCCAGAAGGAAATAACGACAAACAAGACAATTTAGAAAGTTAAATGTTGAATTTATTATCTGCTTAAAAAGAAAAAACAAGCTGCGTGTGATAGAGATTTGCAATTTCATGGACAATCCTCTTTTCTGTTCTGTTTTCTTATATACAATTGCCTAGTTTATTGTCTAAGTTCAGAATTTTAAAAAACAAAATGTTTAAAGAGATGTCCTCAGTGTTTAGAGATTATTCTCATAATTATATTCACATAATAATAATTCTCGTATTTTTGTGATATTATCACAATAGTTATTTTTATAATAATTATTCTCATAATAATTAAATTATTTAACATATTAAAGCACTTTGCATCTTGAAACACTATATATATAACAACTATTATTATCATTATAAACACGTACGTGGGAAAGTAGACATAGTTGATTATTAATGTTCTCTTGGTTACCTTTTTCTTCTATTAATAGAGGCCTATGATTCTTTTCTCTTGTCTTTAGTAGCTGCTTCCTATAGACCACTCAGCAACCTTCACAATCAGGTTGCTTCTTGCATAATTCTCCTTATATGTACCTGGTCTATTTTTCCAATCTGTTGACTTCAACTTACCTGTTGATACACTTAATGTGAGATCTTGGCGCAATGAGCAGTGGACACACTACTGAAAGGACAAGTGGAATGTATCGATCTCAATGCTTTCACTATAAATGAAAACAGAAGAAGGAAGGAAATTGGGGCTAATTGGAAAACAGAACTCACAGGTTCTCCTTAAAGAAACACATAAAGAGTTGAAGGCATTTGTTTTAAGAGGTGCCCAAAGACAAAAAGAAACATCATTTCATAGGGGTTTTGGTTATCTTATATTGTAGTACCCATAAATATTTGCAAAAATAACTCCCTGAATATAACTGCAGTTTGGACACCAATTTCTGCATCTGCAGAAAAAGAGGTAGAGAAATACTACAAAGAATTCAATAATACCCACCAAATTAAATCAGCATATATTTTGATCTCAATAATTTCCATGCAATGGTGGGTCATAGAGAAGGATGGATATGTATATATATATAGAGAGAGAGAGAGAAAGAGAGAGAGAGAGAGAGAGACAGAGAGAGAGATGAATAAATGAATGAATGGATGGATTAATGGATGGATGGATGGATGGATGGATGAGGGAAACAAGGGAAAACATTTAAATGTGAAAACCCAACAGGTGTATGAGGAAGGCATGGTGTCTGGGAAGAAAAAGAAATATGTTTTTTCTGAGTAGAGAGGGAAATGTTCCCCAACCTTTAAATAGGATAATTTGAATGAGAAATAGAATGAGAGACCAAAAACTTAAAGATTTACACATATATCTTGCATAATTTCTTTGAGAAAAAAAATTGGAAGTTATTGGCAGTGATGAGCACAAAATAACATCATAGAAAAATGAAAATGATTATTTTTATTGTATTTTAAAAGACAGTAAATGATTCATGACTGGTGAGGATTGCATTCCTGAATGAGTTATCTATATGATCAGACACTGACTTGTTAGCATGAAGATCAAAATTAAAATTAGGACAAAGCTAGAAGAAAGAATAAAAATGAAAAAAAACATGACATTTATTGAAAGCAACTCCATTCTGACCTATTTAAACAAGCTATCAATAATGGAAAATGGACAGAAGAAAAGATAGAGATACAGAATGCAATAATTTCATGCAGTTGTTCAATGGCTAGAAATCAGTTTCCGTAACAAGGAGACTAAATGAAATTAAAAGTGCCTTACTCAACAGACTTGATTTATATGCCAAGAAGAAAAATTGGTAGCCAAAGGTAACACCATCTATCAAATCTTGCAGAGAAAAATAATGGATGGCTCTGAGCAGTATTGCCTCCTACAACAGAGAGGAGCAGAGTAGATTAAACTACTTTAATGATAGTCTGGTGAGAGACACAAAGTAACCCTAAGGGCATTTAAAGGTAAAAGTGAATGGAAGACAACACAAAAAAAATGGAAAGTATATAAAAATATTTTTATAACTAATATTTTATCATCAAGGATCATGAAGCCACCACGCTTGTCAAATCAAGTCAATAAGTATTTATTAAGCTCATACTATGTATCAATGGAGAAAGAAATAGCAAACCACTCTAGTATCTCTGCCAAGAAAACCCCAAAAGGAGACATGAAGAGTCGGACATGACTGAAAAATGACTCGACAACAGCAATAGCAATACTACGTATAAGACATTGTGCTGAGTGCCGGGGGATATTCCCCCACACCAAAAAAAAAAGCCAACAAGAAAAAAAACCTAGCACCCGCTCTCAAGGAGCTCACAATCTAACGGAAGAGACAACATGCAAACGACTCTGTACAAACAAGATATATACAGGATAAATTGTAGATAATCTCAGAGGGGAGGTATTGAGATTGAGAAGCATTGAGAAAGGCTTCTTGCAAAAGGTTGGACTTGGACTCAATCCCTCATCGAGTGTGCTCACAGAAGAGATAGAAGTGACAATATTGCACATCCACCTCAATCCCTCTATTCATTCCAAATTTGCTGTTCCAAAATGAAGGTATTTTAAATGTTTCAAACAATGAATTACAAAAGAACATAATGAATTACACAGAAGTAATTATATTACCTTTTAGGACCTGGGTCAACTTGAACACTTACCCAACCTCAGTCTTTGCCCCAGGTCCTTCCCAGCATGTTACTGGATACTAGTCACTAGTTTCCTAACCTCTGTCTTCACACCAGACTTCCCAATTCCCTCTGTCAGGCCTAGATCTCAGATACCCGCCTTAGAACTCTGTCTTTCTCATAGAGTCTTACCTGGGCTTTATCATCAGTTCTAGATCCCACAGAATTACCCATCTCTGTTCTTTGCATTAAACCCAGGGCTTTTTCTAGTTCTCCAGAGGCCATCCCTATATGAACTCACCTCCTACTGCCCCTTTTTTCCTCTTGACCAGATTCTCCCAAACCATGCGTTTATCTGCTTCTGCATGCTATGAGGCAAGCCCCTTGGGCCTCACAGGACATACCACCACCTACCACAAGATTAGAGCTCACTCCAATCCCTTATATTCTGCCTGGACTCATTCTTCAATCATGAGCATACTCCCATCCCTTTATACTCTTCCCATCCAATTGATTCTGAAACTCCTACTGCCAAAATACAAACACCAACTCCAGCTTCCCATTGCCTTAGAACTCTCAGCGTTCTACTCCGGATTTACCTGCCCCTTCCATTGTGCTCCCAAGAAATTCCTGCTCAGTAATTAACAAGCTCCCCTTCATTTCCAACCTTTTCCTTTCTCACTCTCCATTTTCTAGTACTCCCTGAGACTTGGCTCCCTCCCGTTGACACTATATCATTGACCCACCTTTCCAATATTGAGTACATCTATATTCAAACCCCTTGATGAGTTGTAGTGAGAGAATGGAGCAATTTCTTTCTCCCTATTGCTGTTTTTAGATCCTCTCTCCACCACCATCACTTTCTCTTTCTCATCATCACCTTTCTCTTCTTAAATGCTTAACCTATTCAAATCTCGATACTAACGACATTATTTATTGAACCCAAGGACATTCTCCTTTCTTCACCAATAAATTTAGTGACTGGCTCATGATTTTTCTTTCCACAATTCCTATCCTCATACTAGGGAACTTCAGCATGCATATTGACACTCCTTCAAATACACTAATTTCCCAGTTCCTAAATCTGTTCAATTCCTTCCTCCACTCCACCTCAGATGCACACAGAGGTAATCATCCCATTAATGTTGCCAATTTTGTACCATTCCATCTATTCCTATACCTTGAAACCCCTAGCCACATTATTTGTCATATCTATGAACTCTAATTCTTTTACCATCCAAATCTTTCCCAAGACCTTATCTCTAAACTGGCTAAACTCCTCCCTTCCATAACTCAATACCTTTGGGAATTAATTCAATGGTACACTGGCCTCTACATTCAAATGCTTTCCCCTTTTATGATTTGTGTCTACTTCCCCTCTTCTCACTCACTTCTAAACTTTCTTCTATCTGGCTCTGGGCTTCATTTAACTAAAACAGTTCTAAGGTTATCAATAATCTCCAGATTGCCAAATCTACCGTCTTTTTCTTCAGTCCTCTTCAATCTGCAGCCCTCTAACACTGTTGACCACCCTCTTCTCCTTTATACTCTCTCTAGGTTTTCATTACACTGATCTCTCCTGTTTTCTCCTATTTATCTGAGCTTTCCTTCTCAATCCCCTTTGCTATATCTTCATCGAGATCACAACCACTATATGTGTGTCCCCCAAGACTTGGTCATATGACTTCTTTTATCTTCCTCTACGCTGTCTCACTTGATGATCTCACCAGTTCCCATGGGTTCAATGATCATCTCTGGGCAGATAACTCCCAGATCTATACATCCAGTCCTAATTCCCTCCTAAGCACCACTCCTCTTGAATTAAATGACCCCTAACTATCTCAAACTCAACATGTCTAAAATAGAACTCATTATCTTTCTCCCAAAATCCTTCCCTCCCCAACTTTCCTATTTCTGTCAAGAACACGACCATCCTCCCAGTGACCCAAGATTACTCACTCTTTGACTCCCCACTTGCTCTCACATCCAGTTCGTTATCAAATCTTGTCACCCCTACCTTTCTCCCTTTACATTTCTCATGTGTCCCCTTGTCCTCATTCACACAGTTGCCACCTTGGTACAGGCCATCATCACCTCAAACCTGGACTTCTATAATAATCTTCTGATTGGCTTGTCTAACTTGAATCTCTCTCCATTTCAATCAATCCTCCACTAAGTTGACAAAGTGATTTTCTTGAAGTATAGTTCTGATCATGTCACTGCTCCATAAGCTCTAGAGGCTCCCCGTGACATCCAGGATCAAATATAAAATCCCTTGTTTGGTTTTTAAAAACTGTTCATAACCATGCTCTTTCCCACCTTTCCAGTCTTCCTATATAATCCCCTCTTCGAACCCTCCAACCCAGCTATTCTGGCCTGTTTTTGTCCTGCCCACATGACTTTCCATCTCTGGACTCAGTGGACTGTCCCCCATATTTGGAATATTCTCCCTCCTTATCTTCACAAAGTAGTCGCTAGGCTTCCTTCAAGGCTAGGTGAAATCCTCTCTTCTTCAGAAGACCTTTCCTGGTCTTCTTTACTGCTAATGCCTTCCCTTTGAAATAACCTTCCATTTACATTATATACAACTTATACTTACATAGTTCCAGGCATGTTGTCTCCTCCATTAGAATGTGAGCTCCTTGAAGGCAGAGAGCCTTTCTTTGTATCCCCAGTACATTGTACGGTGTCTGGCACAAAAAAAAATATTTAATAAATGTTTTTGACTCACTAAGGGACCAGTTATTAAGTATACAGACTTATATCTGTACAGCCTTTATTATTCATACTGCTTTTGTGGTGGCATATGTGTAGTATATACATCAGCTCTGAAAAGAGGGCCAGGGAGGGAGGGAGAGAGAGAAAGAGAGAGAGAGAGAGAGAGAGAGAAAGAGAGACAGAGAGACACTAAAATAATTAACATTAACAATGAAAAAACTTCAATTCAACTGGCAGCTGAGAATAATATGCTAGGAGCCAAGCTAGAAAAATACACAGGGACAAAAGCTGAACTAAAAAATCCTTTAATGAGATTGGAATCTACACAACTTACTCAGCCAATGGGATGATGCTGTACCCAAAGCTGTCCCTCTAATCTTGAAGCACTATAAATTCTTTCCAACTGGCTGAACTAGGAAATCATTCTGCAAAGCAAACCTGTATTACTACCAAATGAAAAGATATCCGCTGAAAAGCCTTTTCATATCTTGTTTTAGGAGGCAATCTGGACTAATTAACATAATTCCTTACTCTTTTACTCTATTGCCTCTAAGATAAAATTCAAACTCCTCAGTCTGGCACTGTAAGCTCTCCACAGCCTGGTTTCCCCTCCTCCCACCTTCCTATATTATTTGATATTACTCCTCTTTTAAAGGCAGCTAGGTGATTAAAATAGAGTACTGGGTCTGGAGTCAGAAAATCTGACTTCACATCCAAGATAAAACACTTATTAGCTGTGTGACCCTGAGTGAGTCATTTACCCTATGTCTGCCTTTGTTTCTTCAACTATAAAATCATAACAGCACCCACCTCACAAAGTTCTGAGGATTAAATGAGTCAATGTCTGTAAAGTGCTTGGCGCAGTGCCTAGCACATAGTAGAAGTTTAATAAATACTTGTTCTTGGTGGGCAGGGGCAGCTAGGCAACACAATGAATAGAGCACCAGCTCTGGAGTCAGGAGAAGTTGAGTTCAAATCCAGCCTCAGACACTTGACACACTTACTAGCTGTGTGACCTTGGGCAAGTCACTTAACCCCAACTGCCCTGCCTTTCCCCCTCCAAAAAAAAAATAAATGCTTGTTCTTGGGAGCCAAGATGGTGGAGTAAAGGCAGGGACTCACCTGAACTCTCCCCCGAACCCTTCCATATACCTTTTAAAAAATGACCCTAAACAAATTCTATAGCAGCAGAACCCACAAAAAGATGGAGTGAAACAAATTTCCAGCCCAAGACAACTTGGAAGGTCAGCAGGAAAGCCCTGTTGCTCCAGGGTGAGATAGGAGCACAGTCCTCACCAACACATGATGAGTTTAGGGTGTACCCCAAGAACGTTGGGATGCCACCAGAAATGATGAAATATAGATGTGTGGGTCCTATTGTCCTGAAAGAAAATCACTTAGACAGTTCTCCAAGCCAAAGAAAGGCATTTACTGGGGTGATGCACCCAAGCGGGCCCTGCTTCCACATGGGAGGGACAAAGTATAGGCAGCAGGCCCTGCTCCCCTAAGGGAGGCAGAGCTATTATTGGGGTTAGGTGTCTGGTCTATATACAACTCGATAGAGTAGGGGGGAAGGGCAAGGCAGGCATGGCTCTGCAATTCCTGGGATATCAGGTATTCCAGAGGTGACTTTGTCATACAGATAAGAATAGGAAAAGGGAAAGGGGAGAGTTGTTCTGGAATGTCAGGTAAGGGGGTACTTTGTGAAAACACACAGGTAAGTCCATGGTGGGGGGCTTCCATGCATAGTCTTCTTTGATCACTTTTTCTGGCTGGTCACATCCTGCATCTTATCCCATATCTCACACCTGCATCCTGGTTTCTCTACCTTCCTCCAGCACTCCATTTACATTGTGGGCACTCCATCTACCTCATCAACACAGACCCCAGCAAATCTGGAGCAGGCCTTGGGAGCCACTGAATCCCTGGCAGCAGTGGCAGTCCCCAGACCTCTTGGCCCACAGACAACAAAGACCACTTGGAAGGTTGGCAGGAAAGGTCTGTCTGACCTGGGTAAGAGTGGAGTGCAATCCAGCACAGGACATGCCAACACAGTCCTGCAAACCTTGAGAGTGACTGAATCAGCAGCAGTGGCAGTGGTAGCAACTACTTCCGGAGCTCTCAGCCTACAGATGGCAAGGTCGAAACTGGTCAGAAGGCAATTACAAGGGTCTTTTTGCCAGCACTGAGGCAGGAATCTATTGTTTTGCCCGTACTCGGATCCACGTCACAGTCCTAGATGGCAGTCCCAGGGTGAGGTGAGCACTAGCACAGTAGAGCTTGCAGCCACAGTGGAGTGGTACTTCCCTCACAGTTCCAAGGCAGAAAAAAATGCTTGTGGTGGCTCATGGACCACAGCGCTGGCCAGGAGAGAAGTAAACACCTCTCCTTAGATCATACCACCATGGAAGAACTGAAAACTTACAGGTCTCTAGAAGTATCTTTTAAAATAAATGCTTGTTCTCTTCCCTTTGTTCTCCTTTATGAATATTTCCTTCCAGTCAAAAGAGCTAGCCAACTGTTCCTTATATTACAACACAATTGTGCAAGTGATCCTCCCACATGTGGAATGCACTCCCTCTCTACCTCGGCCTCATAGAAACCCTAGCTTCCTTCAGAGCAAGAGCCCAGGTGGTACATCTTCCACATAAGGTCTTTCCTGATCAGCCCAGTGATAAATCCTTTTTCCCTTTTGAAATTCCTTTGTGTTACTGTATCAGGAGGGCCGAGTTTATAATCTCAAAGAGGATCATAAACATGTCTGAAAGGTTCGGAACCGCCGGATATAAGAAACTCTCAAAGTAGAAGGCAGAAGAATCAAAACATTTATTTAGGCTCCACAGTAACCAACCCATGAACCAGAAGCCCCATTTTGATATGTTGATCATAATCTTCCAGGCCCAATAAGTACGCCTTGAAAGAGTAACCAGGAGGCTACAGAGAAACATGATTGCGTAAAGCAAAATCATGTTTCCCCCTCGATGGTAATAAGATTACCCACTGGCCTGAAGTCTTTGTTCAGCTTCCTCCCGTAGATCAGCTCTGCTACTGGCAGCTCCTGCCTCAGCTGTGGCTGAACTTGTGGCTGTAACTGACGTAACTGTCGTAACTGCCTCTGTAACTGCCTCTGGCTCCAACTGTCGCTGTAACTGTCGCTGTAATGGCCTGAAGTCTTTGTTCAGCTTTCTCCCGTAGGTTAGCTCTGCTACTGGCAGCTCCTGCTTCAGCTGTGGCTGTAACTGACGTAACTGTCGTAACTGCCTCTGTAACTGTCGTTGTAACTGTCGCTGGCTCCAACCGGAAAAGGAAGAGAGAGAGAGTCTTCAAGCTGTCCTCTCCCCTCTTATAGGGTTTTTGACATCATCAAGCTCCGCCCAAATGACCAGGGCCGATTGGTTCCTGAGTTGGCCCCTCCCCCTAGCATAGACATTAACACCTCCCCTCAGCCAGCCCCATGACTCATCACACAGGAAGTTGTCTGCTTCCCGGCATGCTCCCCGGGCCTCCTGCCCCGGAAGAGCAAGCCACAGTGTCCAGAGGCTCAATGAGGTAAGCTGAGTCATTCAAAGAAAACAAAAGCCATTCTGGTTACACTCCACCCCTTGTTATAGGATACATAATCTAATCAGCCATGTATCCTAGAACATACATTGTGATCCAATTACAAAGGAAACTAAAACATATCATTCACAATAAAGCAAAACATATCATTCAGTGACATTCCCAAACATTGGTTAACGATTCAAATGCGATCCACCCCTAGATCCCAGCAAAATAATCTCTTCAATCAATCATCCCCAAAATAATTATTAATAATTCAAATGTCCATCCCTAAATCCTTGTATCCATTACATAGGATCAATAATATCATAACAATAAAACAACACAGCAAGGATAACACAAAATAAGTAAACAGAACACTATCATCATTTCCACCCCCCTTGAACGATTGGGGCTCAAAATCTTGGGGTGAGGGGTGAAGGTCTCATTTTCCATAGCTTCTTCATGCTGAAATTGGATGTAGAGATGGCCCTGCCCCCAAAAAGTCCCATTCCAGAGGTCATTTCTTTAACAAGCTGGCAGGAATTCCAAGAATGCTACATGCTTAGGCAGTCACCGGAAAGTGCAGGGTGCTTAAGCCTGAAGGAAACAAAACTAGCAACAAGGTTAGCCAAAACAAAGGACAAAAAGAATAGACAAGTATGGACTATAATTCTTCAAATAAAATCATCTCAAGTTTGGTTGAGATTTCAGTTATGCAAAGATCCAACATCAGAGCCAAACTCAGGTGGGAAATGTTTCTTTTCAAAAGGAACATAATGAGGAAGCCAAGAGGATCCCACCCTAGATATAGACTAAGATTGTCCTCCCAGCCTTTCCCCAAATGTACAAGTTTTCATCCGTTAATCACACAAGGTCACCTTCAGTCTGAGTGGCTTGTAGGCTTGCAGGAGCAGTTCTTATTTCCCTATTTCTCGTGTTATCAAGTCCTCTATACATTCTGTATAATTCATTGGTTGGAATTCCATCTATCATTTCAAAACCTACCCCTGCTCTCAATAAAGCAGTAAACATTTCTTTCCTTGTTACTCTCCTTTGGCGCCAAGTTTGCTGGTTATTCACTCTTCTCTCTCGAGGAGATCTATCCCCTCCCCAGTCACCTAAGTCATGTAACTGTAAAATCTTATTTATCACTGTTGTAAGACGGCTCCCTACTTCTCCAAGTAATAAATTCAAAATTAGTTGTTTATAAGCAGGGGAGCTGTCCTAATTATTAAATTCCTATGAGGCAGTTCCATTGAATCATTGTAATATTTGTCTGCAGTTCCTGTCATAATGGCAGTCTTCATTACCTCCTCCTTTAGTCTCATGATACAATCTCTAAGTGAATACCAGGGTCTGTGCTCAGTGGGCCACATAGAATCAGTAGCATATCTCTTATTGCATCCCACAGCGGCTAATGCCAACAGAGTAGTCCTGCTATCACCATCTCCTTGCTGATGATGTTCCCTAAAAGCTTGTTGAACTAGAGGATCATGGCTGATACCTATGAATCTCATGCAGTCTGTCCCATCTACTGATATTCCACTGGCCCCTTGATCACTGAGTCTTACCATCCAAGATATCAATGGTTCTCCTATTCTTTGGCTGAATCTACTCAAAATATCTGTGACCTCTTGCGGTGAGAAATCTTCCTGAATTTCCCTTGTAACTGAATCTTCACCTCGTGTTTCTGTCTTCCTCCTTTGTATGGGTCGAGCCCTTGTCTGATCATTTAACCATCTCCTATTCTCTATGTGAGGCACATCCTGAACCCCAGTAGTGTTTTGTGCCTCAGCCCCTAACATTGTCTTATTCTCTCCCCACTCTCTTCCTCTGCCACCATGGCTAGGACGAAGCAGGCAGTCAGGCTCTTTCTGGGCTGGGTTGAAATGCACTCTGGGCTTTTTTGGTCTCCTGTTGCTCTTAGCCACATTAATAGAAAAGTTCTCATTTGAGTCAGTTTGGTCTTCTGCTATCTGAGATTTCCCTTCTTCCTGTGGGGTAGGAGTGCCCCCATGTCTTTCACTTAATCTCAATCTTTCGTATACTAGCCGGTAGGCTGATAACACTATCCAGCTTTGCCTAGATAGTGATGCCCCTGACTGAATCCCAACTTCTCGTAAACACTTTTCCAAATCCCTAGGATCTCCTTTCCGTAGCCTTGGTTCCCAGTTTTCACAGGGTCCAGCTTTTTTAGCCAATTCTTTTGCTAGGGAGGAATAAAATGGATCCTCCCATCCTGGGATATTCATCTCTGCCTCTGAAATTGTTCTGCTTCTAAATAGAGATCTTATACCTAGCGATCCTGTTCGTGACGCCAAATGTATCAGGAGGGCCGAGTTTATAATCTCAAAGAGGATCATAAACATGTCTGAAAGGTTCGGAACCGCCGGATATAAGAAACTCTCAAAGTAGAAGGCAGAAGAATCAAAACATTTATTTAGGCTCCACAGTAACCAACCCATGAACCAGAAGCCCCATTTTGATATGTTGATCATAATCTTCCAGGCCCAATAAGTACGCCTTGAAAGAGTAACCAGGAGGCTACAGAGAAACATGATTGCGTAAAGCAAAATCATGTTTCCCCCTCGATGGTAATAAGATTACCCACTGGCCTGAAGTCTTTGTTCAGCTTCCTCCCGTAGATCAGCTCTGCTACTGGCAGCTCCTGCCTCAGCTGTGGCTGAACTTGTGGCTGTAACTGACGTAACTGTCGTAACTGCCTCTGTAACTGCCTCTGGCTCCAACTGTCGCTGTAACTGTCGCTGTAATGGCCTGAAGTCTTTGTTCAGCTTTCTCCCGTAGGTTAGCTCTGCTACTGGCAGCTCCTGCTTCAGCTGTGGCTGTAACTGACGTAACTGTCGTAACTGCCTCTGTAACTGTCGTTGTAACTGTCGCTGGCTCCAACCGGAAAAGGAAGAGAGAGAGAGTCTTCAAGCTGTCCTCTCCCCTCTTATAGGGTTTTTGACATCATCAAGCTCCGCCCAAATGACCAGGGCCGATTGGTTCCTGAGTTGGCCCCTCCCCCTAGCATAGACATTAACACCTCCCCTCAGCCAGCCCCATGACTCATCACACAGGAAGTTGTCTGCTTCCCGGCATGCTCCCCGGGCCTCCTGCCCCGGAAGAGCAAGCCACAGTGTCCAGAGGCTCAATGAGGTAAGCTGAGTCATTCAAAGAAAACAAAAGCCATTCTGGTTACAGTTACCTACAAATTGTATCCTAGAAAAAGTTATATTTTTTCATTGTGTACATATTTAATCCATCCCCTTCAAAGGGAGAGATTTTCCTTTTTAATTTGTATCCCCACCACCCAAGGACAATCGTATTCAATAAATGTTCATTGCATTTATTAAATTAAATTCTCTTCTTTCCTCAAAACCCCTCAGCTCCTCTATCCCCTCTCGCTTAGCAAATAATTGCATTTACCAATTTACTTAGAATACTGAGCCACCTGATATGAACTCCCTCATCTCCCTACTCTATATTTCAAAACTCCTCTACATCATCTATTCTCTCCTCCTTTGCCTGAGTCTACAAAGTTAAGAGGTAAATGTTTCCTTACCAGAGACAACCTCTATTTCTGTCCCTAATTCCATACTTTCTGGTCAAGTGTGCCCCTTCTATCATCCCCTCCCCAACATGTTTAATCCTTCTTTATCTATTGGTTACTACACTTCTGCCTAAAACCATGTAATAGTTCCTCCTGTCCCTTAAAAAAAGAAAAACTCATTGACTCTACCATCCCCTCCAAATGCCATCCTATATCTCCCATTTTCACTGCCGAGCTCCTAGGAATAGTTTTTTACTCTACAATCTGGCTTCTGACTCACCTGCTCTACTGAAAATGCTTTCTTAAGTTACCAGTTCTCCTTCCTTCTTGACCTTTGTACTTTGCTTTTAATGCCATCGACCATTCTCTCCTCATGTATTGCCTTGCTTCCTTTGGCTCACATGATACCCTTCTCTCCTGGTTACCCTATATATGACCACATCTTCTTAGTTTCTTTGCTAAGTCATCATCCACCTCCCAAACCTTCTGCAATTATACCCTAAAGCTCTTTAATTAACACTAAACAGTAGAAAGACTTCAATCCAACTGGCACTCTTCACTCCCTTCTCTATGCTCACCATTAGGGATATCTTCCAGTCCCATGAGTTCAATGAGTATCTCTAAGCATGACTGCCAAATCTATATGCTTGGCCCTAATTTCTCTCCCAAACTCTTCTTCCAAAATTTCATGCTTCTATTGATGTCACTACTGTCCTTACAAACATGCAGGTTCAAAACTTCTGAGTCATCTTTGATGTTTATCTTTCTCTGAGACCTCTCACCCATCCAATCAGTTTAGCTCAGGAATTGGGAATTCCCTTGTAAGTTACCCAGTTCTCATCCCTTTGCCCCAGTGTCCCAATCTATCCTTTCTCCAGTCTCAACAGTCCTCTCCCTTTGTGCATTCCTCTTTTGGTCCTCACATTCTCCCTTTATAATTTCTCTCCTCCAAAGCAATAGCTTCCAGCCATCCCTCCATTAGCAAGGACAGACTTCTCTTAAAGGAGCAGTATTATTTAAGTATAAGTATTAAGGAACAGTATTATTTAAGTCTCAGCAAGAAAGTTGGTTTGGGTTGTTTGTTTGTTGGCTGGTTGGTTGGTTGGTTCTTTGCTCTTATGAGTCTAAGAACTTTATTTGAGGGCATAATTTCAAGGAACTTGGAATCACTCATGCATAAATCAGTTACTTTCTGAGGAGCTTAAGACTAGAAGTGCACTGGGGGAAAGCAATAATATTTTTTGAGTACATCAACAAGTCTATAAACTACCAATTTATACAATCTAAATTCTGTATTTCCTCACTCAAGCAAACTCAAAGAATATTTCTGCCAGTTGTCAGTCCTCTTTGGTGGACAGTGAACTATACACTTCCCAGTTACCATGCTTTCAAAACAGGGAAATGGTACTATGTATTTCTTTGGGAGAAAATCAAGCTTTGGTTGAATCTTCCCTGAGATTTCCTCATATAAAATGAGGAAGTTGTACTGGATGGCCTCTAAAGTCATTTCTATACCGTATAATCTTATCCATATTGATGATGTTAAGTATTGTATGTGCTACTTTGTGAATATTCTGCCCTTATATAAGGCTAATTTTGTTTCTAAGAGCCTATTTAGCTGTGTTCTTACTTTTTCAACAGGCTAGTGAGCTTATTTATGTAGTCCCTTAATCTCTTTTTTTAATTATTTATATATGTAGAGCAAATTTCATAAATAACAGCTAAGCCTAAGTACAGAATTAGAAAACATTTACTTTCCTCCTTTTATGCCTCCTTCCCCCTCTTCCAGGGATAATAGAAAGCATCTAGGCCCACACAGGTATGGTCTCAGCAGGAGTAGGAATGGCTATCCACAAAATTCTGGCATATAGATATAGTCACTGACAATAATGGATTCCTGGCGTGAATTACTCTTCTCTGCCCTTCTCCTTGGCTCCAGTTCCTAGTTTCACTCTTAGGAGTTCCCTTTAGTGAAGTATAGAAAGACCTCTACACTGATACACTCCACTACAGCACTCCTTGAAGGAGATGACCACCAATAGGAGCATGAATTCAAGCCCTGCCCTGGGTTGCCAGAATAACTGGTCCTTGAGGGAAATAGTACAGGTGCAATGCCAAGTTGAAAATGAAGTTCCAATTCAGTAGTCCCACAAAAGATGTTTCCATGTTTTAAGTATTAGCCTCCTGGAACAATACAAGAGTAGTTATCATTGTGCTTATTTAAGGTCTTTCTCAACAAGCATGTTGCAAGGTTTTATGATCTACCACACTCACCAGTAATTTATATGGAGTGGTCATTCCTCAAGGCCTACTACTTGACTTGCTAACACATTCATTCCCATCATTCTAAGTTCTAGGGTCCAGGACTACGTATGGATATTTTCCTATTAATTACTAAAATTGCAACATCTCATTAACTAATCAATTAGCTCAGAGCTCTCACTTCAGTTAAATTAAATTAAGCATTTAATTAAACTGGAGAAACCTCTTTTCCTATAAGCAATTGCTCATCTCTTAACAGGAACCTCCTCCTCCCTCTATAATATCCCTAGTGAGTTAGCCTACAGCCTCTACTTGCCTCCAGTGACAGAACAATACAACCTTGAGAGGCAAACCATTGCACTTCTGGTTGGCTCTGGTTGTTAAGAAACTTTTTCCTTACATCAAGTTCTGCCCCTAAGAGCAAACCTTCACTTCACTGACAACTTCACTTCCTACATGTGAACAATCTTTTATACATTCTTAAAAACTTTTCTCATATTGAAGTACTCCATCATAAGAAGAGAGAAAACTTATAATACCATGACTATTGGTTTAAAGCAACACATTACCAGGCTTTTGGCTCATAAATATTTTATTATTGTCTAAGTAGTCACCATCTCTGGGAATTCCACTTTCTCTGCATTGTCATTGTAAAGCATTGGGCTGCCTACCTGGTACTTGAGTCTTTCTCCTACTGTTATAATAGGTCAGAGCTGATATTACCAGGCTGAACCTATATCCTCCCTGAGAGGTATATTATGGTGTTGGTGAGTCTGACTTCTGCCTCAATCTGCCCACAAGAAAATCTTATTATTTTTTGTGTACACGACTAACCCTTATGGTTTGTGCTCATATCCTCAAATGTCGCAACCTGTTTTGTGACTACATCCCTGAACTGTTTTGTAAAGTATCCCGCACACCTACTTCCCCGTTCCTGCTTCCCCTTACCCACCTCCTTCCCCTTTCCTGACAACCTTCCCTGTGGTTAACTGCCCACGTAGGAGCATGCTCTCACCCCTAGCTGAGTACCCAAAACTTGTGTATAAAAGTAAGCCCCTGTCTTTTCTCAAGCTCCTAGTACTCCTAAGGACTAACCCACCACTTTTGCATCAATAAAGCTCTCTTGACTAGGATAACGTCTGCCCCCAGATTCTTTCCAGACAACCTGACTCCGAACATCATCTGTCTCATCAGTGTGACCTTTCCTTTAGCCACAATCCTTTCCTTCTTTCCTAAGCGGCACAGTAGATAGAATACTAGGCCTGGAATTAGGAAGACCTGAGTTCAAATCCAGCCTCAGATGCTTACTAGCTGTGTGACCCTGGGCAAGTCACAACCTCTGCTTGCTTCAGTTTCCTCAACTTTAAAACGAGGATTAATAATAGCATTTTCTTTGCAAGGTTGTTGTGAGGTTCAAATGAGATCATATTTGTAAAATAATACCTGGAACATAGTAGGAGCTATGAAAATGCTTATTCCCTTTCTTTTCCTTTTCTTCCTCTCTTCTGTGGAGGTTTAATTAGTCAGACCTAATTTCCACAATAAGCCCCCTTTTAGCCTAGGGATACTATGATGGTATTTGGGTCTATGTGGTCCCTTCCTCTGCCATCTTTTGGCATTTATATCAAATAAAAAGCTAGTTGTACAATCACAATATCTCACAGCCTCCACTTAGGAAAATTCCTAACATTCAAACAGAAATTTACCTCTGCCCTAATTTAAATTTATGTGTATCTCTAGCTAATTCCTGACCTATTTATATTTCAGGCAAAAACAGGATCCAGGAAACATTTGGGCAAAAGTAAAGTATAAATCCATGTCTTTCCTCAGCAAGCATAGGAAGGCAAAGTTGGGGTTTTTCTTGGAATGTCCCTCAGATCTTAAAGAGATTGATATGTCTGGTAGCGTTAGCCTATCTTCTGCCCCAAGATGTCTACTGGGTCTGCCGGCCTTCTGTGATCTTTCCCTTTTCTAATACAGATCAATCTTCCTTCTACTCTCCACCCTCCTTTCATTCTCCACTTTTGGTTTCTCCTTTTGCCTATTGTCATCGTGCCACTGATTCTTTCTAGCTCTGCCTATTAAGTCCTGGATGGGTTTGAGGAAGCTATCTCTCCCCACTGCAGATGCTCAGTTCTTAAATTTCCTATCGAGGGGTATGCTGGTATATCACCTCTGTGGGGACAAAGTCACAGAACCCTTCAAAATTTAATCTACTTTGTCAGCATTCTCTCCAACCCTTTCTTAAGTCTATACAATCAAGAAAACAATAAATCAAAGTCTTGATTTGTAGCATTTGCTGATTTCCAAAGTGTAAATGCTCACACTGAAAATTGAACAATCAGTTCTCTAAAGCTTTTGGAGGTGGCTCCAGCACATTCCTGTCTTTATTCCTTCCTTTTAATCAACATCTTGTAGATTATGTACGTCCTTTAAAAATTTCCCAGTCATGACTCAAATCTGCATTCTGGTTCAAATCCCAAATTATTCTCAAGACCGAAAGGAAATGTTTGTCTCTCTGAACTACAAATCCCAGGATATTCATATTCTCAAATCCCTATCACATTTCCACGTTCCCAAATGATGAAGTCTACTCTCCAACCAGAGCTTCCAATCCTTTTACGTTCCCCACTCTCTCACTCACGCTAAACATATTGTGCTTCTATTTTACTTTTAATTCTTTGTCCCATCCCTATTCTTCTAGTCTCTTTTTCCAACCCTAACTTCACTTTCCATTTTTAAGAAAAAGTATGTATCTGTGGTACTTTATTGTTTGCAAAGGACATTCCTGAGTTTTCTTTTTTTTAATTTCTTGATAAGTTTTGCTAAAAAAAAATGGACAAGCACACAAGCCAAAAAAAAAGTACTCTTCCCCCAAACAGTTAATACAATATAAAAGAATATAGCAAGGTTTTAGGGTCAACCATACTCACTTATAGGCTGTTTGGGGTGGTCACTACTCTGCCTGATACTTGACTTGTTATATACTATATACTTCTTATCACCCCCAATTTTAGAGTAATCCATGGATATGTTTGAATATTTCCTCATTACCTACTAAAATTAATAAGTTCTTACCACCAAAATCCTTGGCACTGTCAGATGGTTTGACTTTAGAAACCAATACAGTTTTATCCATGGAAATGCCATTAAAGAAGAAGCATTACCATCTCTTCTGCCTCTACACGCATTGTAAGGACAGCTGGGCCTTTCCATTTGTCCTGCGGCTGGAACTTCTTATGACATGAATGGATATGAGCTCCCTGAGAAATGAGGAAGCTAAACTTAGAACGGTCTTGTTATGCTACTTCCATTCCTAGGGCTTGGCAGAGGGCTTTGCATGTTTGTTTTTGCTGTTGTTGTTCAGTCCCATCCAACTCTATATGACAAGTCCATGGGGTTTTCTTGGCAAACACACTAGAGTGGTTTGCCATTTTCTTATCTGGGCTTTGCATGTAGTAAGTGCTTAATAAATGCTTTTTTTTTCATTTTTCCATTCATTCCTTGCAACTTATTGTACACACTTTATAATGTGCAAATGCACAGGATTGCCCTTCAGGAAAGCAACTCTGAGGCAATATATAGGCCTTCTATGCACATCTCTTATTTTTGATTCTCTTCATCTGCCTGCGTCTTCCTTTTCCATCAAGTATCTAGCGAAGGTGTATGACTAACCTTTACTCAATCAATCGTCCCCAAATGTGGCATTAACAGGGTTGTTTGCTTCTTGCCTAGAGAGACATCTTCAATGTAGGGACAAAATCCTCTTGAGTGGGTGGCAATGAGGACCAGTGCTTAGGGATCCCTCCTCCTCCACTCCCCAGCCTTCACTTTATTTGATACATGTGTGGCTCTTCAAAGGTGATCCAGAGGAGCTGTTCTTAGTCAAAACCTCCCATTCATCCAGCTTGCCAGAACTCCCTCTGGTCTGTTAATTTGTTATTTCCCTAGCTCGTACACTAGACGCCCTTGCCTCTCTGATCTTCCAACATTCCTGTCCTACTAAGCTTCATCCTTGGTGGAGTCTCAGCATCCGAATTCCCTTTTCTGACATCTCAACTTCTGGAGAGATGCTAAGAGCATCACAAAATAGATGGTTCAGAACTTGACTAGGCCCTTACTGTTATTAACCATACTCTACCCTTATTGACGTTCTTCATAGCTCATTCCCCAAAGTAACTGTTTCCAATGTCTCTTTCTCTTCCAATACCAACCACATGCCCAGGACCCTTTTAGCTGATGACACAGCCTCCTATTTCATTAAGTAGGTTGAGGTAATCCAACCTGACCTTTCTTACCACTTTTCCTCCATTCTTCAAAATTTGCCTCCTCCCTCATTCTCTCCTCTTTTCCTCTGGCTTTGAGTCTCTTCACTATACTAGATGCCCTCCTCTGGACACGATTCCGCTTATCATTGTCCTTCTTAAAATATGGCATCAACTAGTAAGCAAATCACTCCAGATGTCTGACCATGGCAGAGAGTAACAGGATGATCACTTCTCTAGCCCTAGACATTATGCCTTTCTTATTGAAGCTGACCATCACACTATTGTTTGGTTATGATTTTGGTGATCAAGGCATATTTTTGATTCATTTACAGGCTAAAATACACTTAAACCCTTAGATCTTTTTCTGAACTGCTGTCTAGCCATGTGCTTCCCTTATCTTATACTCATAGAGCTGATTTTTTTAACCCAAATGCAATTTATCTCTGTTAAATTCCTTCTTATTAAGTTTAGTCCAATGTTCTAGCTTGCTGGGATCTCTTTGGATCTTGACTCATTCATTCAGCAGCTCAGCAATTCTACCCACCTTTGTGTTAACTACAAATTTGATACACATTCTAGTCATGCTTTCATTCAAGTCACTAACTAAAAATTTTGTACAGACCAGAACTGCTAGGGTCTTGACCAGCAAGTTGCCCTATCTCAGTACGCAATGATGAGGCGGGAGCAATGATGGTTATAACTCCAATTTATTGGAAGCCATTATCCATATTTATAGGTTTTTGCACTACATAAGCAGAAGCAGGTGTTCAAGGGGATGAAAGCATGGGAAAAGAGATGTGCTTCAGTAATGTATTGTTGCACTTAGATTAGTAGCGATATCTCGTGGGAAGAATCTGGATTATTGTAAACTATGCTGCCTACAAGCGTTTGGGAAAACTAGGGCTGTGGTAAGGTGGTTTCCACAGGAGTATGGGAACAGGAGGGGAGTGCTATTCTACAGTGACAGGGAAGGCTGGGAACAGGAGGGGAGTGCTGTTCTACAGTATCTAAAGAGGCCTGGGAAGGCTCGGGCAGGATACAAACTGATTATCAGAACTGTATGAGCTATGTGAGACACAGGGCAGGATGCCCTTGTAAAGTATCAAAGAAGTTCCCATTAATTAAAGCATGTTTGTGTTAGGTACTGGTTCAAGAGCATTAGGTAGTGGCCAGCTGTGTTCCTCCTACTGGGCTTGTGAGTCCTAGGTGGACGCACTCTGCCTGCATGAGAACGGATGGCTATCAGAGCAAGAGGGGGGTGCTGTTAAGGGGGGCTGTTAGGGACGGAAGTCTTTCCTCCGGGCGCCTACCGTTCCAACTCCTACTAAGCCTGTCTGGTATTACCCAGGAAACAGGCCAAGCGCTAGGGTCCGAGCAGCCCCGGGGTCGGCACTAACTCCCTACACAGAACCTAATACATATTCCTAGGATATTCCACTAGAGACCTCCCTCCAGGTTGCTAGCCATTCATTAATGACTAATCTCAAGGTCCACTCCTTCAACCTACCTTTGGTAGGAACTGGGTTTCTCCCTCACCTTCCCCTTTCTGTAATAGGGATTACTTTTCCTAAAAGACAACAAAGTTGTCCCTGGGACTTGTTTGGCTCCTAACTCCCTTGATTCAGTTTCCATGTCATGAGAGGGCTTAATGCTTAACAAGTATGAACTATGAGGAGTTGAGGCCCCTCCAACTTGGTGGATTTCTGAAGATCATGCAATGCAAGTCATCATATCTTTTCTTGCTGCCCAGACACACTTCCATATAGCTCCAACCAGAGAAGCTAAGAGCCACTGTATCTTTGTTGCATATCCTCACTGTGTTAATGCAAAGTAAACAACCTTTTATTAACTATTCAGTGAGGGCCTCACTTTATCCCACCAATTGAACCTAAATAGGATGCTGGTGGTAAGGCCACTCCTAACACCAATACAATCCACACAACTGCACAACCAACTAGCCCATATCTCCATCCTGTTCACAAAAATAACCTAAGAGATGCTGCCAAAACATCTTGCTGAAATACAGGTCCACAACATTTTCATGTTCAATTAGTAACCCTGCCCAACAAAGAAATAAGATCAATCTTGCAATGAGGTAAATCATCTCTCTCTTCTTTAGAATTTTTACTGATTTTTTTTTACATTGCTATTACTTTTTAGTGGCTCTCACTCTCACACTCTAGTAGAACCTACCAGTGTAACAAATTAGTACAGTTAAGCAAAACAAACCAACATATTAGCCATGCCTGACAACATATGCCTCATTCTGTACTGATAGTTTACTATCATTCTGCCAAAAGGCAGGAGACATGCTTAGCTGTCAGTCCTCTAAAGCAGAGGTGTCAAACTCAAGTCAGCAGGCTACACTTACTCTCATCAGTGTGACCTTTCCTTTAGCCACAATCCTTTCCTTCTTTCCTAGGCGGCATAGTAGATAGAATACTAGGCCTGGAATTAGGAAGACCTGAGTTCAAATCCAGCCTCAGATGCTTACTAGCTGTGTGACCCTGGGCAAGTCACAACTTCTGCTTGCTTCAGTTTCCTCAACTTTAAAATGAGGATTAATAATAGCATTTTCTTTGCAAGGTTGTTGTGAGGTTCAAATGAGATCATATTTGTAAAATAATACCTGGAACATAGTAGGAGCTATGAAAATGCTTATTCCCTCTCTTTTCCTTTTCTTCCTCTCTTCTGTGGAGGTTTAATTAGTCAGACCTAACAAACAAAGAGCTAACAATGGTCATAAGCAAAAAGCTTTCTTTATTATGCTGGAGTAGAGAAACTAGATAAACATACCAGGGCCTCCTCTGGGAGGGGACCTTCTTTGTCAAGGCCAAGCCTTGATACATATAGCAGTGGCTATGCCAGTGAACTGTAGCCATGACAATGAGGGGAAACAGCAACAGTGAGACAAGCGTGATTCATAGCAGGGCTTCATAACCAGAACATGGCTCCTACGGGTGTTTGTCTGAGCTAAGGGACCACCTGGGGCTGGTGTGAAGCAGTTCTTGGATTTTGCTGCAGCACAATTCATCCAGAGGGTGAAAGCAAAGGATTGTTCTTATACCAAGCTCAGGACACAGCTTGCTGGCTGGGCCTTAGCTCTGGAAAACAGGGAGTCTCCTAATAGTAAAAGAGAGGAGTAGAAAGAGAGAGATGGTCTTGGCATGGGAATTCTGACATGATCATGATCAATGAAGCATTGTTCTTGTCCTTTTTACTTTGCTTTTTCATAAAAGTCTACCAAGATTCATCAGAATTCTTCACATTCATCAGTTCTTACAGGACAATAAGATGCGATGAAGTCACAATTTCATTTAAGAATTTCGTTATTTGAATACTTGTATGTACCAGAATTTGCCCACTGGGGAATCCATTCCCCAATTAATGGGAACCCACCAATTTCCAGTTCTTTGTTACTATAAAAGTGCTGCTACAAGTATTTTTTTTGCATATGAGACTCAAAGGGTATATAATATTTACTGATTTTTCTAGTATAATTCCAAATTATTTTACAGAATAGTTGTACTCACTCATAGCTCCCCCAAGAGTACGCAAGAGTGTCAGTCTTCCAACTTCCAGTCCAATATTTACTACTATTTTCTCTTGTCATCTTTTTCAAATCAATGGATATAAGGTGAAATCTGACTTGTTCTTGTTGGAATTTCTTTTTTTATTACTTACTTGGAACATTATTTCATTTATTTGTTGATAATTTTCATTTGCTCTTTTGAAAACAATCTCTTCTTATCCTTTAACCACATATCTATTATGGAATGACTCTTGCTCTTATATATTTGGATCAATTGCCTACGAGTTTTGATTATCAGTTCCTAGGAAGTTTTTTTCCTCACAAAATGAAAAATTTTGCTTATAATTCAAGCAGCACTGATTTTGTTCATGCAAAAGCTTTCTAATTTTATGTAATCAAAATTGTCCATTTTATCTTTTGTGATATTTCCTATCCCTAGTTTAAAAAAAATCTCTCCCTCTAGCTATCACTCTTTAATCCTTTTAGATTTAGTTGGTAGGTAAATTAGGATCTAACTGTAGTAAATGGCCTAAGGTACTATTCCAAATCTAATTTTTGCCAAACTTCTATCCAGCTTTCACGGTTGTTCTTGTTAAAGAGGGAGTTTTTGCTTCATTATTTTCTCTTCTTGGGTTTATCCAATTCTAGGCTACTATGTTTGATCGCTTCAGCATCTTGCTTCCATAGACTATTCTGTTCATGAACTTTTCAATTTTTTAGCCTATACCAAATAATTTTGATGATTACTACTTTAAAATATAGTTTTAATACTTTCCTCAAGATGGTGGAGGGAAAACAGGGCAGTCTAGTTCTCTCACATCTATTTCATATAGTACTTGTGATTTCAGAGTACTCTTATCCCAGCTCTCACTCTTGCAAGGAGTTGGATTCCCAGAGCTAGACTAGCTACATTTCCCCCTCAGGATTCTAGTAGCCTTGACTTTATTTATTGATATTGGCTCAAGTGCCAACTGGTGTGCTTCCCCCCAAGATACATAGGATGCGCAAATTTAGAGAATCCACCCCAAATGTTCACACAGACTATTTGTGCCTAATTTGTGGTAGATCATTCCAAGCTCATATTGGTCTGATCAGCCACAAACAGTGAAACTTGACTCTAGCATAGTGATGAAATTTCAGTCTTCTTTGAGAACAAAGGACAACAACCATCCAATCAGCTGAGAATAGTTTAGTCAGACAGCCTTAGGTAGATTTTAGAAAATGATATTATCCAAACACCAAATAATGAAGATTGATACCAAAGGCAGATTCATCATTTCTTTCAACATAAAGTTCCAATTCCAAAGGAAGGTTGGAAAATTGAGTAAACACAAAAGACCGCTGATGTTGAAATACGGAGCAAGGTATTTCCAAGACATTAACCCAGAAGAGAAGAACTGCACATCAGCAATTTTCCTACAAAGTTCTACTGGAATTCTTGAAAGAAATAAAGGGAGATTTTTTTAATGATTACTCAAGTAAAAGAGGAGATCTAGAGGAAAGAATGGGCAAGGGAATGAGAGCTCTAGAGGAAAGAATTGGTAGTACGATAAAAAGTTTAGAACAAAAGGTGCAACACTTTACTCAAGTAACATACTCCTTGAAAAAAGATTGGACCAGAAAGCGATCAATGACTCTTTAAGGAAAGGTGCCTAGCATTACCAGATCTCAAACTATATGTCAAAGCAGTATTCATCAAAACTAGTCAGCACTGGCTAAAACATAAAGATTGGGCACACAACATACAGAAGCAAATGAGCATAGTTGCATAGTGTTAATAAGCCAAAAGAACCCAATTACTGGGGCAAGGACTCACTATTACACAAAAATTGCTCTGAAAACTGGAAACAAATCTGGCAAAAATTAGGGTTAAACTAACATTTCACATCATACTTTTCAGAGCTATCAACAGAGGAAGAATTCTTGAATAAATAGGGGTTTATAAGAGATAAAATTTTGTTATATAGAAATGAAAAGTTTTTGCACAAACAAAATCAATGCAGTTAAAATGATAAGAGAAACAGTTAATGGGGTAAAGGGGTGGTAATCTTTACAGCAAGTTTCTCTGATAAAGGTCTCAGATTCAAGCTATATATGAAACTGATTCAAGTATGTAACAATGACAGCCATTCTCAAACAGATGAATAGTTAAAACAAATGTGAACAGGTAGTTCTCAAAAGGAAGTAACCCAAGTTAACAATAAGCATGAAAAAATGCTCTGAATCAAGGGTTGGGGAACTACAGCTGGAGGACCAAGTCATGCTGGTATCCTATTTTTATATAGTCTGGAGCTAAAAATGGTTCTCACGTCTTTAAATATAATGACTTTATTTTAAAATGAAAAAACATTTTTAGCCATTAGTTTCCCAATCTCTGTTCTAAATCACTAATAATTTAAAGAAAAACAAATTTTAAAAACTCAGAGCTTCTACTTCAGAAAGGCAAAGATGAAAAAATGAACAATTATAATTGTTGGAAGGGCTTCAGGAAGACACACATGTTTGTGCACATGTAAAGTGCTTTGGCATTTCTGGGAGTCAATTTGGAACTGCTACCAAAAAGTCACTAAAATATGCATAACATTTGACTCACCACTAAACCTATCCCCCAAAAAGATTGAAAAAAGAAAAAAAAAGAAATGGAAAAAATAGCAACTCTTGGAGTGGCAAATAACCAGAAGCTAAGGGAATGCCCATCAATTGGGGAATTAATTACTGGACAAATTATGACATGTGAATGTAATGGTATACTCACATAATAACATGATGGAAAGGTCAGTTTCAGAGAAACTTGAGAAGACTTGTATGAACTGATGCAGAATAAGGTGAGAAGAACCAAGAGAATAATTTATACAATAAGAATCATATCGTAAAGGAAGACAACTCTGAAAGATTTAAGAATTCAGCTCAGTGCAATGACCAGTCACAATTCCATAGGACTAATGATGATGCATGACACCCACCTCTTGACAAAATGGTGATGAGCCTAAGGTATAGAAAGAGACAGAATTTTGGGGGCATGACAAATGTGTGGATTTTTTTCTTGATTATGCTGAGTTTTTTATAGGAATTATATTTTCCCTTTTTTGAGGGGGCGAGGGAAGCAATTTGGGGAATAGAGAGAAGCTAACAACAAAGGTCCCTCCCCCTTCCCCAAAAAAGAAGAAAAATGAGAATCATTAAAACATTTTAGAAAATATACAGAAAAGAACAGGAGGAAGTTCAGAGGGAAACACAGATAAGCAGGACATTTTTGAAAGTAACGTTGAATTTATTATATACTTTTTTAAAAGAAAGCTATATGTAATAGAAAATCATGGTTTCACATATAAAAAAGTTTGTTGTCTGTTAGCCCTGCCCCCCCACCCCCTCAATTTCTACTTTCTTTATTTCTCTGAAGATTCTTGACCTTTTTTCCCCTCAAAGTGAATTTTGTAATTATTTTGTGTCTGTCTACTAAGTAACTTGGGGCCAGCCCGAGCCTCTGTTGGTCATTGTCTGGATTTTAGTGGCCCAGAGTGAGTGTAAATAGCAATTGTTTCTGTTCTGCCAGAAACCCTGAGAGTCTTCTCCCAAATTGATTTTGTGTGTGTGTGTGTGTGTGTGTGTGAATAGGCAAATGAGGCCATCTTTTGCTTCATTTCTTACCCAACCTTAAATTACTGAATGGGTATTGCCTCAGACAAACTGAGACCTGGGAAAGATCTTAGCTTGAAAAAGCCAAGGTCTCCCACTGCATCTGGGGCCATCTCTAGTCGTCCTGTTCTATGTCTAGCCACTGGACCCAGATGGCTCTGGAGGAGAGAGTTGAGGCTGGTGACTTTGCACAGTCCTGCCTCGATTAAATCCAATTCACTTGGAAGTCAAGACATCAACTGCC
Source organism: Trichosurus vulpecula (assembly GCF_011100635.1). NCBI lineage: Eukaryota > Metazoa > Chordata > Mammalia > Diprotodontia > Phalangeridae > Trichosurus > Trichosurus vulpecula. Next base: position 219,647,291 of record NC_050580.1, read on the forward strand.
TGACATCACTGGTCCTCTTCTATAACCAAGGGCAAATAACAACAAAAACAACTTGGGGCGGGTAGGTGGCACAGTGGATAGAGCACCAGACCTGGAGTTGGGAAGACCTGAGTTCAAATATGATCTCAGATACTTACTAGATGTGTGACCCTGGGCAAATCACTTAACCCTGTTTGCCTCAGTTTCCTCATCTGTAAAATGAGCTGGAGAAGGAAATGGCAAACCACTCCAGTAGCTTTGCCAAGAAAACCCCAAAAGGAGTCAAGAAAAGTCAGACACAGCTGAAAACTAAACAACAACTAAATAACTCTTGGTAGTCAAATTGCTTAAAGGCTTTTTCCGTGCCTACTGATACAATATACTTTTGGCTGTTTTTATTTTAATATTGTAATATTCTGCCAAAATATTCATAGCAACTTGGATGAATCAAAGATGGATGGGGGGGCGGAGCCAAGATGGCAGCTGGTAAGCAGGGAATAGTGTGATCTCTGTACCGAGACCCTCCAAAAACTTATAAAAAATGGCTCTGAACCAATTCTAGAATGGCAGAACCCACAGAACAGCAGAGGGAAGCAGGGCTCCAGCCCAGGACAGCCTGGATGGTCTCTGGGTGAGGTCTATCCCACACGGAGCTGGGAGCTGGGAGCTGGGAACGGAGTGGAGCAGAGCCCAGCCTGAGCAGCGTGGACCATCCAGACCAGAAGCCGGGCGGAGGGGGCCCTAGCGCCCTGAATATGTGAGCTGCGGCAGTTACGAGACTTCTCAACCCACAAACACCAAAGACTGCGGAGAAGGTTAGTGGGAAAAGCTGCGGGAGTGGAAGGAGTTCGCGGTTCGGCTTCCAGCCCCGGGGGCAGCGGAGGTGGGGCAGCTACAGCTGTTGTTACTTCCGGCTCCAGGCCCACCTGGTGGGAGGAATTAAGTGGCAGATCAGAGCAGGGGTGTACAGCCTGCCGAAGATCTAAGCCCAGTTCGGGTTGGGGTTCTTGGGGAAGGAGCAGTGCTGGTGTGGCAGAGCTGGCACCTCTCCCCCAAACGTGGAACATAGAACTCTGTAATCTACAAGCAGTCATACCCCACTGAAAAACTCAAGGGTCAAGTTAGTTGGCTGGGAATATGGCCAGGCAGCGAAAACGCACCGAGATTCAGTCTCAGACTTTGCATTCTTTCTTTGGTGACAAAGAAGACCAAAACATACAGACAGAAGAAATTAATAAAGTCAAAGAGCCTACAACAGAAACCTCCAAGAAAAACAGGAACTGGTCCCAGGCCATGGAAGAGCTCAAAAAGGAGTTGGAAAAGCAAGTTAGAGAAGTAGAGGAAAAATTGGGAAGAGAAATGAGAAGGATGCGAGAAAACCATGAAAAACAAGTCAATGACTTGCTAAAGGAGACCCAAAAAAATACCGAAAAATACACTGAAGAAAACAACACCTTAAAAAACAGACTAACTCAAATGGCAAAAGAGCTCCAAAAAGCCAATGAGGAGAAGAATGCCTTGAAAGGCAGAATTAGCCAAATGGAAAAGGAGGTCCAAAAGACCACTGAAGAAAATACTACTTTAAAAATTAGATTGGAGCAAGTGGAAGCTAGTGACTTTATGAGAAATCAGGATATTATAAAACAGAACCAAAGGAATGAAAAAATGGAAGATAATGTGAAATATCTCCTTGGAAAAACCACTGACCTGGAAAATAGATCCAGGAGAGAGAATTTACAAATTATTGGACTACCTGAAAGCCATGATCAAAAAAAGAGCCTAGATACCATCTTTCAAGACATTATCAAGGAGAACTGCCCTGATATTCTAGAGCCACAGGGCAAAATAGAAATTGAAAGAATCCATCGATCACCTCCTCAAATAGATCCCAAAAAGAAATCTCCTAGGAATATTGTCATCAAATTCCAGAGCTCCCAGATCAAGGAGAAAATACTGCAAGCAGCCAGAAAGAAACAATTTGAGTATTGTGGAAACCCAATCAGAATAACCCAAGATCTGGCAGCTTCTACATTAAGAGATCGAAGGGCTTGGAATGCGATATTCCGGAAGTCAATGGAGCTAGGATTAAAACCTAGAATCACCTACCCAGCAAAACTGAGTATCATGTTCCAAGGCAAAATATGGATTTTCAATAAAATAGAGGACTTTCAAGCTTTCTCAGTGAAAAGACCAGAACTGAATAGAAAATTTGACTTTCAAACACAAGAATCAAGAGAAGCATGAAAAGGTAATCAAGAAATGGAAATTGCAAGGGACTTACTAAAGTTGAACTGTTTTGTTTACATTCCTACATGGAAAGATGATGAGTATGATTCATGAGACCTCAGTATTCGGGTAGTTGAAGGGAATATGCATGTATATATATTTATGTATATATATAAGTGAATGTGTATGTATGTATGTATCTATGTGTATATGTATGCATGTGTATGTATGTATCTATATATGTGTGTGTTTTTATATATATATATATATATATATATATTTATATATATATATATATATATATATGTAAAAGAGAGAGAGCAGACACAGGGTGAGTTGAAGATGAAGGGAAGATATCTAAAAGAAATAAAATGAAATTAAGGGATGAGAGAGCAACATACTGAGAGAGGGAGATAGGGAGAGATAGAATGGGGTGGATTATCTCGCATAAAGGTGGCAAGAGGAAGCAGTTCTGTGGGAGGATGGGAGAGGGCAGGTGAGGGGGGAATGAGTAAACCTTGCGCTCATCAGATTTGGCCTGAGGAGGGAATATCATACATACTCAGTTGGGTATCTTACCCCACAGGAAAGAAGAGGGAGGAAGATAAAAAAAAAATAAAAGGGGGGCGGATGATGGAGGGGAGGGCAGATGGGGGTGGAGGTAATCAAAACAAACACTTTGGAAAGGGGACAGGGTCAAGGGAGAAAATTCAATAAAGTGGGATGGGTTGGGAAGGAGCAAAATGTAGTTAGCCTTTCACAACATGAGTCAAGGGAAGGGTTATACATAATGATACATGCGTGGCCTAGGTTGAAGTGCTCGACTTCTTAGGGAGGGTGGGTGGGAAGGGAAGAGGGGAGAGAATTTGGAACTCAAAGTTTTAAAAACAGATGTTCAAAAACAAAAAAAAAAGTTTTTGCATGCAACTAAAAAATAAGATACACAGGCAATGGGGCGTAGAAATTTATCTTGCCCTACAAGAAAGGAAGGGAAAAGGGGATGAGAGGGGAGGGGGGTTATAGAGGGGAGGGCTGACTGGGGAACAGGGCAACCAGAATATATGCCATCTTGGAGTTGGGGGGAGGGTAGAAATGGGGAGAAAATTTGTAATTCAAACTGTTGTGAAAATCAATGCTGAAAACCAAATGTTAAATAAATAAATTATTATCACTTGAACCTCAAAAAAAAAGATGGATGGGGCTGAGATTTTCAGTTTGTTTCTGATCAGCTGACTAAACAGGAATTATCCCTTAAAAGACAATGTTAATACCTTCCCCTTGTCCCAGAAAATGAGAGAGGAAATGTACACAGGTGTGTGGATAAATTGGGACACCTTGTGTAGAAATTTTGAAAGAGACTAGTAGAGCAATAGAAATAGACCCACTGCAGCTACAAGAGTAAGAAGAGACCAAGTTAAGCAGTTTGTGGCCAACAGGTCTTTGTTGACTGTTGTAAACTGAAGAGAGTGTAGTATTAATGTTATGGAAGATCTTCCCCACCCATTCAATAGGCCTCTGGTGGGGCTAGGTGGGAAAAATAGATTATATCTTTGTTTGTAAGCAGGCATAAAGCCTCTCCTTACTAGGTACTAAGCCAATTTGGGTGTGAAGCCCTCAGCACCCTAACGGGAGTTGCTAAAACCAGAGCCAGTGGTATATGCACTGAGTTCTAGTCAATCGTGAATTCAGTCAATCAGATGCCAGCTAGGACTGTATATAAAGAAAGTCCAGAACTGAGAGCAGCAGGATCTGCAGAGAGCTACAGAAATCAGAATTCAGCCCAAGGAGAAGGAGCAGACACTCAGAGCTGCTGCAGAGAGAGTACTGAGCCGAGAGTTACAATTTGTGAGTGATTGTTTACAGGAAGGCCCTATCAGGGGGAAGGTTACAGGATGACTTGGTTCCTTGCTATAATACCGCGTTATAATTTCCTTGTTGCTACATTGAGGTGGACTTACTAGTTTTGGAATATAATTACTGCTATATCTAATTGGGGTTATCAGTCTTGGGAATTTATCCTCTGGAGTCTAAATAAATGTTATACTTCCTCTGCCTTCTACCTAGAGAGTTTTTCATACTTTACAATTCTGAACCGTACAGGCATGTTCATGGTCATCCTCGAGGTCATGAATCTTGCCTTACTGATATTGGGAGCCAGGTGATGTTTTGGAGTCAGGAAAACCTGAGCTCAAATCCAGTTTAGGACACTTACTAGCTAGTAACTCTAACTAGTACTAACTAGTACTACTACTAACTAGCAACTTACTAGCGTGACTCTTAGGAGTCATTCAACCTCTCTCATTTTAGTTTCCTCATCTGTAAAATGGGTGTGAAAATAGCACCTACTTCCCAAGTTTGTTTGTAAGATAGCATGAGGTCATGTTTGTAAAGCACTTTGCAAACTTTAAAGTGCTATGTAAATGCTAGCTATCATCATCACTGAAGGTTGTGTTGGCAGGACACCACTTCTGTCAATATCTAACAAAGTTGGAAAGCCTTTGAGCCCGAGCCTTTATTTGTTAACTGAGAATCAGCCTAGCCAAGTCTGCAGAGGCTTATCGCCAGTGACAAAGGACAATGAAACCTTAATTAAATCTGGTGCTTGGGGAACAAGATGTCCCCATTAGTTGGATTTTTTTTATTAACTTTTAAAAATGGCTATTTTGTTTAACAAGATAATTCCAATAATGAACATAATTGAATCTTTCTCTGATGCCTGAAGATATTGTAGTGCTTCAGGGTCATCATTCTGAACATCAATTCTCATTCTACAGAACTCAATGAGTTGATTTTTTTAACTATTAAGTGTATCCTCCTTTCATCATTTGCCTCTTTTTCTTAAAAGCAGAGTGCGGGGCCGGGGGGGGAACCCAATGTAAATGAGTTTTTTGCGGCAATATGAGTGCTGTTGAAATTATCTTTTCATAAAAGGCCTTAGACTTCAATGAAAACCAACCCATTTAAACGAACAAGCATTCTATTAGATGTTTGCTATAAGGCTGAAATGCTATATCTATGTAGCACATTGAGCAATAATTACATGGGTCTCATTTATTGACATTTTTTAAATATAAGGAAGATGATTCTCTGCCCTAGAACGGCCTGAATGAACAATATTTAAATATTCACCTTTAGCAGTGAGAGAACAGTTCTTGGTACTATCAATATTCTCAAGGAGATCACGTGGCTGGAGATGAATTCCCACAAATGGGGTGGGTGGAAATCCCCCTAGTTTTCCCCTTCTCAACTTGCCTTCCTCCCCTCCCCCCCCACAAAATCTCCCCACCCTTATTTGTTCTGACCCTCTGACTAGAGGGGCTTGGTTGGATGGCAAACTAGGCCCTCCTATCCTAAGAGATTGTAGAGAAGGGAGGCAGGAGAGCCAGAAAGAGCCACAGAATGTAGCTATCTTGAGCAATACGCACCAGGAGTACAACTGTGAGGAAAGATCATACGTGATGCACATCAAAGAGGACACTGCGGAGCTGGAGTCCCTTCCACTCACCCTTGCAGACCCCAGGGTGGTGTTTCTTTTTTAATTGTTATTTTTAATTTATGGAATAAAACAAGCATTTCCATAAAATATTTTAATGAAAAAAGATGATTGCATATGAAATTGCAAATTTATTATGTATAACTTGCTATTTATTTTAAATATGTAACAAAATTATCATGTAAATTTCTTTTTTTCCTTTGCCCCCCCCACCCTAGAGATGGCTACCATTAGACAAAAATAGGTACAGGCAGGCACACATATGTAAAATTGTTCTATACATATTTCTAATTATCAATTCTTTCTTTGGCTGCAGATAGCATCTTTCTTCATATATCCCTTATAGTTAATTTAGCTACTTACTCAAAATGACTTATTCACTCAAAGTCATTCTTAAAAATATTGCCATTACTGTATACAATGTTCTCTTGGTTCTGCTCATTTCACTCTTCATTATGCCATTTCCATGTTTTTCTAAGATCATTGAGCTCCTCATTTCTTATAGTGCAGTAGTATTCCATCACAATCATAGGCCATAACTTGTTCAGCCATTCCCCAATTCGTGGGCATCCCTACAACTTCCAGTTCTTTGCTACCACAAAGAGAGCTGCTATCAACATTTTAGAACATGTTATTTTCCTTTTTCCCTAATCTTCTTTGGAAATAGACTTAGTAGTGACATTACTGATGTCAAAGGGCACAGGCAGTTTAATAATTCTTTGGAAATAATTCCAGATTGCTTTCCAAAATGGTTGGATTAGTCACAATTCCACCAACAATAAATTAGTTTCCCAATTTTTCCACAAAGGCGGCAATTCTTTATTTCTCTTTTCCCCTTAGCCTGTCTCTACTCTCCTCTCTCCATAGAGGCCTGGGGCGGGTACTTTTTCCTTTGGGTGTGGGGAAAATCTATTTCTAAGAATTTTCTCTTCATATTTCTTTGTTTAAATGTTTACTTTGTCTCTTTAAGCTAGCAATTGTGACAAACTGCTACCACAGGCATTAAGAAAGAAATGTTTCTGCTAGCTGCCCATTGACTGAGGTCTCTGAGATGAAAAAATAGAATGGAGATTCATTTTTGAAACTTCCAAGGGCAAAGAAAGAACATGTATATCAGAATCCCTCCAGTTAATGAATGAATTATTAGATGCTAGGAGGGCTGTGAGTGATCCTGTCAGTTCTGAGATAGAGACTCCACCATTTTTGTCACACACTTGGTTTGAGAAGAAAGTTCATCTCAGAAAAGAGGAGAGCAGGGAAGTACTGGGGCAGGGTTGTCCAGCATAGAGGGCCAGCTCTGAGAAAGTCCATTCTGGGATAAGACACAGGCCAAAGGCCTGTTCTTGCCCTTGGGCTGATAACTCCGCACGTGGGCTCTCCATCCCACCCCCCCACCTCAGCATACACATGCTGCTCAGGATGAAGGCTCTTCAAGCCTCCTCAGTACACACGTGCTCTCTCAAAAACCCCCATGGCACACATGTGCTAAATACCACCTGTGGGCTATTAACACAATATTGTTTAGGGCAAAAGGGGAACAAAGGCATGAGGAAGTCATGCATTATGCAAATGCCTCACACACGGATTTGTTGATTCTGCTTGCCTAATATAAGCCCTGTCCCTCAGTTTAATAAATGGAGCTGTTCTTTACTCTGCCACCTGGCCCCTGTTTTGTGTTTTCTTTTCACTCTCCGCAGCATTTGGCCATCTCCGGCCATTTCGGCACCACAGCTGCTGGCGACAGTCCAGCTCACAAAAGAAAGAAAGATGAGTAAAGAGTGATTGGCAACAAACACTTCTTACCAGCACAGCACCACCTAGACATGCAACTAGGCAAAAGTAAAATAAAATAAAAGCAAAAGCAAAAAGCCCACTAACCTTTCGTGCCTTATCCAAGAGAAGCAATAAGACCTATAATGACGCCTACGGTAACTGGAGTCTTGCTATATTTGTGGGAAATGTTTAATTTTAAGCCAGAAGATACTCTACCATTGCCAACAAAAGTCATTGTAATGTTATTAATCAGGATCTATGAATCTACTAGTAAGGGTATAGGCATTCTAGGTCGTTTTGGTACAAGGTCCCATTACTGTGGAATCCAGCCTAGCTAAGTTTGGAGAACGTCATGGTCAAAGGCTTGGCCATTAGGTCATGATTTTTTTTTTCGGTTACAGCAACAATTGAAGATAATCAACTATGTTCTAGAGGAATCATAACCTGTATCAGTGGAAGGAGTTTTCACACAAATGAAATCACACGTCCTTACAAGTAATTTTTCTTTTTTGTTAACTTGTATTTCTTTATTTTGGGACTGCTTGACATTACTGAAGGCTACTTACAATACCACTTGGCATTTTTTTTCTCCTTTTGATCCAGACTAGTGATTGGATAACTACAAGGAACTCCAGGTGTAGAAAGTCTCTCCACCCACACACATTGGCAATTCATCTATAATCTATAGTCTTAGAAAACTGCTTAGGGAACTAAAAGGTTAAGTGACTACTTTTGGACACATGGTTGTTATTGTCAGACGCAAGATTTTAACCCTTGTCTTCCTGAATCTAAGGCAGAACAATTAGATGCTGTGCCACACTGCCTTCCATATCATCTAATAAATACTTAAGTCCTTGCCATTGACAGTTAACTAATATCTTTTATAATTTTAAAATCTCCTATAAAATGATCGGGGAAATATAAATGCTAAATAGAATTGCCTAGTCCACTATTCCTATGAATTTTAGTTTTTCCTATAATCTGCTTAGATTCTTCATCTATTTTCCTATAGTTTGCCTAGTTTAATTATCAAAGTACTCCTAAAAATGAGCTGTTATTATGGTCATACTCAAGAAGTTATCATCAGTGATGGAATGGTTAGTTTTTTTAAGATATTCATTAAAACCCTTATTTTATCTTGCTTGAATTCTGCTTGAGATATCAGCATGAAAGTTCACCAAGGTGCCTCACTCTCCCACATATGCTCTGGCAATGATCTAATTAGGGCACTCGATTTAATAATGAACAAGAAATCTAGAGTGAAACACAAATAAGCAACTTCATCTAACCCGTGACTATACGAAAAGACAACCAGAAGCCCCAGGCACTGGAAGAGGGCTACTGCCATGAAAGCTGACATGAGCTCAGGTAAAGAGTCTAGATACCGGGGCAGCGAGGTGGTGCAGTGAGTACAGCACCAGCCCTAGAGTCAGGAGGACCTGAATTCAAGTCTGGCCTCAGACATTTGACACACTTACTAACTATGTGACCTTGGGCAAGTTATTTAACCCCAATTTCCCTGTCTTTCCCCCTCCAAAAAAAAGAGGCTGGAAACCCCTACCAATGTCCCCAACCAGGGACACCCTAAGGAAAACTACAGCAGCATACAAAATAGGGATGAACCAAGAGGGACAGGAGCAGTTCTCTGATGAGTAAAGCTACATCTGTCTCAGATGTGGCACACAATCACCAGGGGAAAATTGAAGTCAGCATGAAGACACCAGGAAATTCATAAATTTGCCTGGGGATATGAGTAAACAAAAGAAGACACTGAACACTATGAAGAAATATTATGGATCAAGAGACACCCAAGAAGACTACAGTAACTTCACAACACTTACAAACAGATCCTCAGAGGGGGAAAAAATGGTATGTCCACAAAGAATATGAGTGCCTAGGAGAAATGAAGAAAGAGATGAAAATGTAGAAAATTGAAATGAGGTCTCCAGGAAAGAAATAAAAGAATAAACAGCTTAGACCCAAAGGTGAAAAACTATACCCAAGTAGTGGATTTCTTGAAAGTTGGGGTAGAACAAACAGAACTCAATGAACAACACAAAAGTCTGAAAAATTAGTAGAAACAGCTGACTTGGAAATGTAGTAAAGGAAAGTAATTTGTCACTGGACTCATTGAAATCTGAGACAAAAAAAAAAAGACTGGACAGAAGATTCTCACCTCAAAACAATTACAATAGTAACATCCAAGATCACCCATCACAAATCAACATAACAAATATAATAATAATGAAAAAGTTTGAAATATTGTGATAATTACCAAAATGTGACACAGAGACACAATATGAGCACATGCTGTTGAAAAAATGGTGGACACAGACTTGCTTGAGCACAATAAAGCAAAGCACAATAAAATGAGGTATGCCTGTATCCCCAATGCTTAAAACTTTGCCTGGTATATAGTAAGCATTTAATAAATACTTATTGACTTGACTGGCTAAGGATAAGGAAAAAAAAAAAGAAAAACCTTTTAGCCAAGACAACTCTGGGAAGGAATAAAGGTGAGAAGTGATGTTTTTTGGGGCAGCTAAGTGGTGCAGTGAGTAGAGCACCAGCCCTGGAGTCAGGAGGACCTGAGTTCAAATTCGGCCTTGGACACTGTAATGGTAATTAAGGTGGGACTTTTTGCCATTGACCTTTAATGATTCTGGCCTTTGTCTGAATGGGGCAGATAAAGTGGGATGTTTTTGTATTTCTCAGCACTGAGACAATTGGGAGCCATTGATTTGTATCTGATGTGATATTGGGGGTGGGAAACTTCTCCACACCCAGCCTGGGTGAGGTTGGGGCCCTGAACAGCATATATAAGCACAGAGGTTATCATTCTCACTCGGAGCTCTGAGCCACAGCAGGAGTGGCGCGTGACTCTAGGTCAGCCATTATAATCAGCTCCCCGGCTGAAGACCCAGATGTTGATAACTATGAATTGTATTTGGTCTGTAATTCAGGGTGCTGGTTTTTTCCCCTGAACTAAGTAAATTATATTTGTATGCTGGATTAACGTAAGGTTGTTAACCTCTTAACATTGCTTTCCTTAGTAAAGCAGATGAAAAGGACCCGGGCTTTTGCAGCATTCTGTGAGCTGGTTGTTGTTGGCTTTACACCCTCACAGAAGCTGCTAGCCAGATTGTTGAAACAGACACTTGACACACTTACCAACTGGGTGACCTTGGGCAAGTCATTTAACCCCAATTGCCCTGCCTTCCCCCCTCCAAAGAAAAAAATAGATACACTAAAAAAAAGAGAAGTGATGTTTTGTTTTATTATTTTCCCTAGAGAAGACTGTTACTGGTTTTGTGGCTGAAGCAAGAGTGATTACTTTCTTTAAAGAGCTATAAAGAAAATTCCTAGCTTTGAACTAAAGGAGGATGGTGGTGACTACTCTTCTTATAATGTGTAGTTTGAGCTACAGCTAAAGCCTTCAGGGGAAGCCAGGAGCCATGCCTGGCAGAGAGTCTACGTGTCTAGCAGGATAGAATCCAGCATAGCTGTGTTCAGACAAAAAATATCCTGTGAAGAAGCACTCAATGGAGATTGTATACTTAATGGAAACTATATTTCCAATGAGGATAGCGTCCAGTGGAAAGTTTGTGTCCATCAGAGATCAGTGAGAAGCAAACCTGATTGGGGTAGCTTGGTGATATCACCAGAAAAGAGCAGCTCTGAATTATTGGAGGCATAAATTGCCCCGTTCACATGTTCCCTAAGTACACATATTCCCTACATGTATGGCTATCCATGCATCCTTCCTATGTGCATTGTTCCTAGAAAGCTTTTACAATGGAGAGGAAATGGAGTGATAGTGGCCAGCAATGCTTGTACCTCACTCTTATCAGAATTGGTTCAAAGAAGGAGAGAGAGAGACAGAGAGACAGAGACACAGAGAGACAGAGAAAGAGAGAGAGTTTTGTATAGAAATGTAATTTAACCAATAGGGAAATAAGAGGGGAAGGGGATAACAGAAAGGGGTAAGGGGATGACATAGGAGGGTGCATTAAGGGAGGCAGTGGTTAGACTTTTGAGAAGGGATAGAATAAAAAGAGAGAGGAAGAAAAAGAAGAAAATGGGATGGAGGGAAATATAGTTAGTAATCATAACTGTGAATATGAATTGGATGAGTTCACACATAAATGGAAGTAGATAGCAAAACAGATTAGAAACCAGAAAATATGTATTTAGAAAAGACACGTTTGAAACATAAAGATACATACAGAGTTAAAATAAAGGGCTAGAGCAGAATCTAATATGCTTCGGCTGAAGTAAAAAAGGCAGAAGTAGCATCATGACCTCAGACAAAGCAAAAACAAAAATAGACCTAATTAAAAGAGACAATCAGAGAAACTGCATTACGCTGAAAGGTACCATCACAATGAAGTAATATCAAAAAATTGTACAGCAAGTTTCTCTGATAAAGATCTCATTTCTCAAATTTAGACTGAGTATAAAACTGAGTCAAATTTATAAAAATAAGAGCCATAACCCAATTAACAAATGGTTGACAAATATGAGCAGGTGGTTTTCAAAAGAAGACATCAAAGCTATCTATAGCCATATGAAAAAATGCTCTAAATCACCATTGATTAGAGAAATACAAATTAAAACAACTCTGATGTACCACTGTTTCAACAATCCAGCTAGCAGCTGCTGTGGGGGTGTAAAACCAACAACAACCAGCACACAGAACGCTGCAAAGGCCCAGGTCCTTTTTATCTGCTTTACTAAGGAAAGCAACATTAAGGGGTTAACAATCTTACTTTAATACAGCATACAAATATCATTCACTTAGTTCAGGGGAAATGCCAAGAACCTCAACTTCAGAGCAAATACAATCAAATTACAAGCAGATCAAATACAATTCATAGCTACCAACATCTGAGTTCAGCCAGGGAGCTCAACAACGGCTGGCTCAGAGTCACAAGTCACTACAGCTGCAGCTCAGAGCTCCGAAAAAAGAAAGCCAACCCCTGGTTTTATATATCTTGTTCAGGGTTAAAGGTGACCCACGTGACCTAAAATCGTCACAAAAAAATGTGTCTTAAACCTACGTGGTCTAAAAGCTTTTGATGTCACAAACATGTCACTCAAACCCATTTTGATTGCCAATACAACCACCTCCCACCTATCAGAAATGACAAATTCTAGAGGGAAAAGTAGGTTCACCAATGAACTGCTGGTGAACTGGACCAACCATTCTGGAAAACAATTTGGAACTATGCCCAAAGGGCACTCTTTTCTTTTTTGGAGAGGGAAAGGTGAGGCAATTGGGGTTAAGTGACTTGCCCGTGGTCACACAGCTAGTAAGATGTGTCAAGTGTCTGAGGCCAGATTTGAACTCAGGTCCTCCTGACTCCAGGGCCAGTGCTCTACTCACTGTGCCACCTAGCTGCCCCAAAAGGGCATACTCTTTGACCCTGCAATACCACTACTATGTCCGTACACCAAAGAGACACCAAAGAAAAAGGAAAAGGACCTACATGTACAAAAATATTCGTAGCAGCTCTTTTTGTGAAGGCAAAGAATTAGAAATTGAGGAGATGCCCACCAAGTAGGGAATGACTGAATAAGTTGTGGCATATGATTGTGATGGAATACCAATGTGCTATAAGAAATGACAAGGGGGTTGGTTTCAGAAGAACATGGAAAAACATATGAACAAATGAAAGTGAGGTAAGAAGAACCCCCAGATCATTGTGCAGAGTAACAGCAATGTGGTCTTGATGATTGACTGTGAAAGACTTGTCTACTCTGATCAATGCAATGGTACAAGACAAAGGACTCATGATGAAAATCATGAGTCTTACCTCCAGACAGAGAACTGACGGACTCCGAGTGCAGACCGAAGCATAATTTTCTCATTTTCTTTGTTTTTCTTGCTTTTTAAAATTATGGCTAATATGGAAGTGTTTTGCATTATTTCACATGTATAATTGATATATTGCTACTCAGTGGGTGGCAGAGGGGAGGGGAGGGAGGAAGAGAATCTGGAACTGAAAATTTAAAAAGAAAATAATGTTAAAAATGAGTAATTTTTAAATAAAAAATAAAAATGAGAATCACCATATAGTAAGCATAGCTAGCAATATCTTTTAAATTTTAAGCTATGCACTTCTGTGAAGTATCCTTTTCTGTTATGACAGCCTTTAAAACCAAATATTGAAAAAACCTTAACTTAAAATGATATGTTTGTATACAATGTTTGAATAGATATGTAGACATATACTCATATCTATCTATCTATCTGGAAAATGCATTGACAAACCTGTTTTTAAATAGTTTTTAAATGGGTTATTTTAAAGTTTGGAGACCACTAATCTATATTACTTAGTTCCCCCTCCAGATTCGGATATACTCCCACTCTCTCTGCCCAGAGAGCCCTTCTTAACTCTCATCAAAGCCAGACGTCATAATTGAACTGCTATTCAAGGTGTTCACAAGGCAACACGAGGAAATGAATGGGATTCAACAAAATTCAAACGTTATTTCACAAGTTCTGTTCTTTGTCATATGTCATATTTATTCTTTCTTCTAGACCAGGGGTTCTTTACCTTTTTGGATAGTCCAGTGATATCTATGAACCGCTTCTTAGAATGATGTTTTAAAATGCATAGGATTACAAAGGAAACCCATCTATTGAAATAATTATCAAAATATTTTGAAAAATAAGTTCATAGACCCCTGGTTAAGAAGCCCTGTTCTTGAGAACTGATATTGACGGTCACAAATTCATTCTGGACTACACAGGGGAGAAAATTCAAGGACAAGAGAATTCAAGGACAAGAAGTGGGAAAAGTAATTCCTGGAATGGGAATAACAGCAAGCCAGCAGACTCAAAAACTGATGCTGAATAACTTCACCTGCACCACCACTGAAGAAAGTCTGCAGGAAATGGAAGAAGGTAACTTCAATCAGCTTGTCCCCAGAACAACTAGGGCCCACCTAAAGGGTACACGTTCATCAAATCTGCCTCTGCAGAAGACACAAAAGAAGCTTTGAATTCTTGTGACAGAAGAACCATTGAAAGATTAATTTCAACTATTCTCTTGGTGCCAGGAAAATCATAGACAGGGAGACAGTCATCTAAAGGATTCTTTTTTGTGGAACAACTCAAGAAGCTGTAAAAGAGGCCATGGAAGACAGGGGGATTGTTGAAAACAAAGTGACTCTGGGCTGGGCCAGAAGCTGTGGTGGTGGTCCTGGAAGCAATGGTTGTAGAGGCTTCAGTGGCCGAGGAGGTGGTGAAGGAGGATAAGGTGGTTTCCGAGGAGGCTGAGAAGCCACAAAGAAAGAAGACAAGTTTGAATGGCTTCTCCCCCATTCTCTTTCTCCTGCTATTTGAACGGACTCTGTGGGTTTTATCCTGTTGTCTGATCGTTGACAGAGCCTTCTGAGGACATTACAAGATAAACAAAGCCCTGGATGACATTTCAAGGGATAGAGCATGTTGGTTTTGACTGGATGGACATTCCATTTAAATTTTTTGTAGAGACTGATGATTTAAAAAATAACAAAAAAGCCACAAACCAAAACAAAATCCCTGTTCCAGATTGATAACTGTATTAAACAATTAGGTCTGACTTACAGAATTAGATCTTTGAAGTGCGATGTGAAAAACCAAGCAACTGGGTTTATTCACATCTCTCTTCGGTCTTTTCCTCCGTACTAATCCTATTCTTCATCTTGTCTGCGCAGAGAGCAACTATTCCCACTGAGGCTACCCTGAAGAGACAATCTGGAGGATAGCATTTGAAACAGTACAAACTTTCTTTAAAGTTTTCATTTAGAAAAGACTTTTTTTTAAAGATTAAAGATTTCTATTTAGAAATTTACCTGGAAGAGGCTGATTCATGTGAACTTACCTATGTGAAGAAGAGAGGTTTGGATTTGGAGTGAGGGGCAGCTGAGAAAGAGACAAAGATAGACGTAACAGAATTTTTAAGAGCCCTTCCAACTTTAATAGTAAGTTAATTTTTCCACTTACTAACCTAAATTCCTCTTTCAACTTGAGGTAGGTGCTGTTACTATCCCCATTTTAGAGTTGAGGAAACCGAAGCAAAGAGGTTAAGTGACTTACCCAGGATCACACAGCTAGTAAGTGTCTCAGGCTGAATTTGAATTCAGGTTTTCTGGACTTCAAGCCCAGCATTTTACTCCCTGTGCTAACTTGTTGTTCAATTGTGTCTGATTCTTCCTTACTCCATTTGGAGTTTTCTTGGTGAAGATACCAGAGTGGTTTGCCATTTCTTTCTCCAGTTCATTTTACACATGAGAAAACTGAGGCAAACGGTGTTCTATGACTTGCCAAGGCTTGTAATACAGATAGTAAGTGTCTGAGGTCGGATTTGAACTCAGGAAAATGAGTCTTCCTGACGCCAGAGCCAGCATTCTATCCCTTGTGCCACCTAGCTGCCTCTTTTAAAGGCAAGCAATGAAACACTAGACCTAGATGCATTTATTGAAAGTACATAAACATTAGTTACCTAAAGAGGTTTTTATAGACCCTCCAAGAGAAAGTATGATGTTCAGTGTAAGGCTCACTTACTAGCCAAATACAACACTTATTAATGCCTTAGTTTTGGAGTCTAAGGCAAGCAGAAATCAGCAGAGGACTTAGCATAAAATGTACCGTACCTCGAAGCAAACAAATTTGAAGTGTTATACAAACCAGTCCCTCCGATAAATTTTAACTCTGATACCTCATCGTTTGTACAAGGTTGACTGCGTATTCTTAAAGTTTATATCAGTGAAGTGCAAACTTTGGTAGGTCCTAACAAGCTGGAAAAATTTCAATTACAGTTTGGAGAGACTTATCATCAGAAGACTGACCACCAGCTGATTTCTTTTCACACTTAAGAAATTCAAGAATACCTACTAAGTGTGGCATGGAGGAGTCTTAATCAAAAAAGATTTCATTAGTATTGTTTGCCTTCTCAGTGAGGTGGGAGGGGAGGGAAGGAGGGAGAGAATTTGGAAGTTAAAATTTTTAAAAATGAATGTTAAAAACTTTTACATGTAATTGGAAAAAAATAAATTAAAAAATAAAATAAATACCTACTATGTGCCAGGCACTACACTAGTAGTGGATGATCAAAGACAAAAAAAGAGGTACTCCATGCCCTCAAGGAGCTTATCAAAGTGTAATACTCTCCATTAAGCTGGTTTGACATATCCACCCCACTAGGGGCTCCCAACTCCGACAGGTAAACTTTTGCCTTATTTTGTGAGGGCCCAGGCCTCTTCACTCTTTCCCAACTTCTCTTCACCTAGTGACTTGCCTCCCTCCCCTCCTTCCATGTTATGTGTTGTTTTCCTCCATTAGAATGTAAGTGCCTTGAGGACAGAGACTATCTTGTTTGGTTGTAGTTCTATTTGCAGCACTTAGGAATGCCCAGCACATGGTGATTAATAAATTATTTATCTAACTAAGCAGAATAACTCTGTAGAACCAAGCACAAACTATCACAGTGGGGGTCATATAAGGTTTTCCACATGCCAAGAATGTGAGAAAGTGTATCTATATCAAGGTCTCACACCTCCACCTGCCTAGCAGCAATTATGAGCATCCATTGGAGAAATGGACTGATATGCCCTGATGCTGAAGAAACCAAGGGCCATCTTTCAGTTGACTTTTAAAGTATCTTCTAGTCCGATCTAGGTAAGCAACAGTTCTTCCCCTTCAGACACACTGGACAGCAGACTCAATTTTAAAGGGTTTTGTCTTGAGAGAATACATGGCACGCACCAAAACATGGGAATCGGGCAGGACTTAAATGACTCAACAACAACCAGAAAGCATGTGCCAGGCACTACGGTGACTGCTTTTACTTATGTGATCCTTATGTGAGCATGCATTAACCACCAACTGTATGCCAGGCTGGGTGTTACTAGAAGTATTTTCTCATTCGATCCTCATATAAGCATGCATTAAGCACCTACTGTATGTACCTGGCACTGTACTCGGCACTTTTACAAGTACTATCTCATTTGATCCTCACAACGACCCTTTGAGGCAGGCACTATTATTTTCAGCTCTCCCTGTTTTACAATTTAGGAAGCTGAGGCAAACAGAGGCTGAAATGACTTGCCCTGATCACAGAGCTAAGGAGTGTCTGAGGCAGGATTTGAACTCATGAAACTCTACCCTGGGCCTCGAGCTCTAGTCATTCACTGTGCCACCAGCTGCCTCCATGACCCAGACCTCCATGAGCTCAGAGCAAGACTCTCCCACAAACTTGCGCAATGTTACACACACACACACACACACACACACACACACACTCCCCACTCGGGTCACGCAGGAACAAAATCAGCCAAGCAGTTGGAAACTCGTCATTGCTTCTTTATTTCGATGCACCCACAGTACAGAGCCCTCCACACGCTCGTGAAAGGAGAAGGTTACATTGATATTAGGGAGCACCAGTCATTTTGTCCTTGTTACCACCTTGAAGAAAGTAAATCGCTTCCAAAGAATGACATTTTGGAATCCCACGGGTTTAAACACTCAGCTTGCCCTTGGTTGTTGTCAGTCTCAGGAGGAAGTAGCGTACATACTTTAGCTGGAGCTGGAAGATTGTTCTGTGGCGTTTTCTATTAACATTTGATGAGGAACAGAAGATTTTCGCTGTCTGGTCAGGCCAGTCTCTATTTTCATACGCAACTTTTCATATCAAAAAAATGTTTCATTTTATTTCTACCCACAAATAGATGAAGTTAAAAAAAAAAAACTAACGGACCACAGCATTTCTAAGGGGGAAAATGAACTTTTGCTGCCCTCTCCTGCTGAAACAATGAAATGCTAACATACCAAAAGATAAAGCTAATGCTAAATCCTTTAACCAAAGCATGAACATGTCAGTCTTTATACTACAATCAAAAATAGGACAAGAAATTTATTAATAATATTTATATTTGAAAACTCCTCATCAGTACATGAGGTTTGGATTACAACTTATTTACAGTAAGCAATCAAAAAAAAAAGGAAACCTATATTCATACAAATCATGATATAGGATGTTTGTTTCTAAACAGATAATTGCTGCTTCAGCGGACAAAGCAGCAGCCTGTGAATTGACCTTCTGTTAAATCAAAATTTGTTCAATTTTGCCTCCACGTTGCACAGTCCTTTTAGACTTTCAAAACTAAATATTGAGGAATATAAAATTCATTGCCAATACCTACTAGAAAAATCCTTTGTGGCTCACTTCCTATCTCCATTAGGAGAACTGGTTGAACCAGAATATAAAAATAAAAATATCCATGTGCAAATAAAACATCATTTGATCATGTCTAGCCGTCACCTTCTTTTTGCTATCAGGTGACTGTCACTTTGTGATGACATTGGTAATAGCATTGAAAGAGAGATAACTCCACTTTCTGGGACAAGTTGGTGCACCCAATTTGGAAAATTAAAATTAAAAATAGAAAAAAAAAAGTAACCTGAACCAAACATGTTTTTACATGCTAATAAACATCCATACATCTTCCCTTGGCCCCACCCCACCCCCCACAAAAAAATAAAAAAGCTTTTAAAGCTCTAAATATACTTTTTTTTCTTTCCATAGTGTGATTGAGCCTGCTCTATACTCAACAGGTACAGCAGGTGCAAATGCAAGCAATTCCTGGCTCTGCACCCTGGACTGATTCCACATATAGAAGGAGGTACAAAATAAATTAAACCCTTCTATTTATGCAAACAAGTCCAAGATGAACTGAGTGTAACCCTGCTCGTGAGTATCCAGCGGCATTAAGAGTATTTTTAATTCATTTATTTTTAATTTTTTATTTTTTACAAAAAAAGCCAAAAAACAAACAAACAAAAAAAAACCCCAACCCACTCAAATGCTTGGGAGACCAAAACAAAAACAAAAACAAAAAACCCAAAAGGTGACAGGAAAACAACTGGGAAAAATTGCAAGATGTGAAAAGGAATGCATGCTTGATTTAAGGTATGAGATGGGAATATTCATGGGTATGGTTTTTCTATGCCCACAACCTAATGCCACAGTCCTCTTCTGAAGACACTCTTAACCCTCACCCTGAAACCAATATGGTAGAACAAGGGAGTGAGTGACTACTCGCTAACTACGATATTTGCTCTTTAAAAAATATATTTATATATAGTTCTGGAAATTATGAAGCAAACAAAAGTATGAGATGCGTTCATCACAACTGAGTTGCAGCAAAGATCAGGATTGTGGGAAGGGACAAGGAAGGCTGCTGCAAATGCAGCAAGTACGTCCTTAAGAATGTCACATAGTGCAACAGTCAGGTTACCTCAGTTATTCTGCGTCATTGGACACAACATGACAAAGGTCACATTGTCTCTTTCAGTTTAAAAAAAAGTGAAAAGATAGTGTTTCTTCTCAGAAATTGCCCTAGGAGTTTTAGACATGCGGCCACTTAAAGGCAGCAGATTAATGTGACCAAGTCTTCAGATAGGTCTAATATTCGG
This sequence comes from Trichosurus vulpecula, assembly GCF_011100635.1. Classification (NCBI taxonomy): domain Eukaryota; kingdom Metazoa; phylum Chordata; class Mammalia; order Diprotodontia; family Phalangeridae; genus Trichosurus; species Trichosurus vulpecula. The sequence goes on from NC_050580.1 coordinate 219,667,225, forward strand.
CTCCCTTTTTCTCAGTGTGCGTATCAACATATAAAGTTGACACTGAGAATAATCTGTATAAAGTCATCACCTATGGTGCAAGAAAGGTTCCTTGCCTTTTAAAATTTCAAATGACTGCATTTCATTTCACTGGGCAGAGATTATTAGTTCGTTCAGCCACGAATTTAATGTCCTCAGTCTTCAAAGGCATGTTAACTGTAAATATAAGATTACACTACCAAAAATAATCATAATGCATAGTAGAAATCAAAGGCTATTCAAATCAAAGGGGCTAAAGGAGATGGTTTGTTATAAATTTATTTTTATCTTTAGTATTTGAGCTTGCACCTTTTCTCCAGTATTTTAAAAAAGAAGTTGTATGATCTTTGGCAGCCTCTGCCAAATTTCTATCAATCTCCAGTCAATTTCTTTTTTTTTTTTAACATCTCTAGTAATCCCACTAAAACCATGTTATTTTTGGTGTTGCATACGACTAGTTTACTGCTATTTCATTTTCAGAATTAACGTTGTCAAGTTTTTACAAAGTTGCTGAGATGACAAGATTCATATGTGGCTGATTCATGTATAAACTATGACCTGATAATCCTGAAACATTTAACCTGGGAGGGAGAATATGGCTCCCTTCTCCATCCGTTCCCCACTCCTTTTTCTTTTTCTTTTTTGGCTTGGAAACAAGAAAACTATCTTCTACTACATACTTAAATGGAGGGAGGAAAATATACAAGCCCATATTTATACTGTATTCCTATCAAAGGGCAACAGTTCATGTGTTCATGTTTGTAACTATCGCAATTAGATGCATGAACACAGAATCTGCTCTATACCATAAATACTGCTGGGACCACTCGTTTATGTTGTCATGTCTATAACAGATCAAAAGAGTCCTGGAAAAAAAAATCCTGTAATACATACCTTTCGGTATATAATAATGCCACCGTATTAGCTAAATACATACTGTACATGAATCTTATTAGCATTTTACCTACCAAAGATGTAAGATTTCACTTTTAAGTACAAAGCAGAGAGCCAATGATGTATACTTTGTGATAGATACAACCTTCTTTTTTTGTTGTTGTTGTGTTATTTTTCCTTAAACAATTTGGTCACAATGCACCTTTGATATAAAAGCATTTTTAAACTTTATTATTAATACTCAGGACATAAGGAATTTCCAGATTTTTTTTTCAGTAGCATTTGTAGAACCACTTTTGGTAACAAATACAGTAGTTAGGAATGAGCATCTGATTCAGAATGCATAATAATGTTATCCTGAATCCTTTCCAGCTAAAAACAGGGCTGGCGCTGGGATGAGAAGTTCAACTAGAGTCTACAAAAACACTGTAACATTTTTCCAGAGGCTACATCCTCTTTTGCTGGAATACTTTATAAATACATATTAAAAAGTAAGGCAACAACTCCAAACAGTTCAAACTGTTTGCTCAACTCTTTTCCCAATTAGATCTGCAATCCCTGGAGATCAATTTCACGGTTGTACTGTTTAGTGTTTGTCTTTATTATTTCAAAGTGGTCCGAAAAGATGTATTTCAGTCATTACTAAAACAGCTCTGGTATGTGTTCAATGATGCACATAACTAATACTGATTAGGTACTAAAGTCTGTGATGTACCAGTGCCTGTTTTCAAAAGGATTCAAGACATTGATTTGGATCCATCGTTAACTGATGCATGAATCCAAAATTCCCTTCCCTACCATGTTTATCACCTCTCTATATTTTACTCCTGATGTGAAAACTGAAGGAGTATGAGGACTAGCCTGGTTACTGGAAAGATGCTCGCTCACACCAGTAAACAAAACCTTTGCAGGGACCTGTGTATTCACGGCCCTATTCTTTGTGGACATTCAACTTATGAAGATGTGCAAAAGGAAAAGATGTCAAATTACAGTAAAGTTATCCAGAGAAGGAGGATGTTACACAAACTTATAAGGAAATGACAGTCTTTTTTTTTCCTTTTACTATAAATACACTTAACAATTTAGCAGAAAGACAAGCTAAATTTAAGATTGTTCACATTTGAAAATTGTATCATACTCTCTGCTAATGATAAATAAGGAACTCCTGACAATGGAATTTTAACATAGCAATTTTATCAACAGATCTCTGAAGACTGCTTTTAAAGTAGGGTTAGAACAATGATTATGTTTGCAAAGTTCTGAGAAGTCCATCTACTGTCCAAACTTTGGATTTAAGTCCTTATTTTTTTTTCCTTTACTTAGAGACAGGTATATACAGTGCTGTTGTAATAATGAAACAAATGTGAAATCTACTGTAAAGTTGCACAATACAGAAAACTGTTGCTCCATCTTCTACTACATAAATGTGTGACTCCACAGGTTAATAATGCTGTTGTCATTTTGTTGTTGTTAAGTTGGAATTATTCCATCACGTCTAAGACCTCTCTTTAACTCCAGGTCCTCCAGTTTTTTCCACAATTCTTCACGTTCTTTTTCTTTCTTTTTCTCACTGGTGGAAGAAACAGAATTCAGTGTAAACAGTAGAGAAGTTTTAAAGAGATTAGAATTCCCCCACCCGCCACACACATACATTTTAAATTCTGTGAACAGTTTGGCATTAAAGCTTGTCGTTTCTTGGTATTCCACACTTAGATAGACACAAAAATAGTATTAACTGAACAAGTAGGAGATGACAAGGATATTTTAAGATTCTTTTTCATATGAATATTGTCCTATGCTCAGTTTCTTACAGAAACACTGCCATCTAAACTCAGAAAAACAAAGGTGATCATTTGTCTGGATCAGTTGTTCGAAACTCAAGAGCACCTTGGTGATATGGCGGGGGCGGGGGGAGCGCAGGGAGTGTTGGGGGTGGAGTCAAAAATCAAATTCCAATGCACATACTACCACTTTCAAAAAGGACTCTAGAAACAGTAAAATGCTGAGCTACAGGAAGGCAAAAATTTCTAGCCCTTCTATCACTTCATTTTTTTCTCTCCTAATACATACAATATGGTCAGTCTATAAACTTAAGTAAAGTAAGGGTCTTTCCACATTGGTAAGCCCCACGTTCAGGATTCTCTTACTTAACTCCACATATCCTTAAAAAAATAAATAATGACTTCTAAGGTTTCAGGTTCCCTGAGTTTACATGTTAGTAATTTGGATGGAGTTTGCACTCCTTACTGCAAATGAAATACTTAATTCCTAAATAGAAATCCTACTTTTGTTAACTGCCAATTAGACCATCTAACTATAAAGCAGAGAATTTTTCACCTCAGGTAAAAAGGGGATGTGACTTTTGGGTCATCTTACCAAGCCAGAAATAACAACTCCTTAGCCACACACAGATAATATACATGGGCTAATTAAAAATTACCAACACACTGGTATAACACTATAGCTATGACTTAAAATTTCTTCTATCCCTTTTTATTGCATTGCATAGTCTCTCTGGAAATAACCTAGGAAAAATTTTAAAGAGCCTTGTTCCTGCTATATAATTTTGGTTACAATTCCATTTTAATCCAATTATAACAAATAAACCTAAACTGAAGTACTATTTTAATGTATTCAGGGGAATGTTCCAGAGAACATCCCTACAAAATCCCTAGGTCAGTTAACCTACTCAGCTTTGGAAAACCCATATACCTTGAGTCTTGTTGCCTGGCTTGCTGAGTGGACACAAACTCAGCTGACCTACTATATCTAGCTGGCCACAGGCCCCAGATACAATCATCATACTGTATGAAGATATGCTATCCATCCTACCAACAACATGCACCTCCACCTCTTGCTCTCAGCACAAAAGTCTGATCAGTACTGCCAATGGTCCTGCAGTTGGCTTGCTAATCGGCTGCTCTGTGGATCACTATACCAGTGATTCCCTAGATCCGTCCTTCCCTGGTCACCACTCCTATATACTATTTATTGTCTCCCACTGTAAGAATGTAATCTTCTTAGGGTGAGGGAATAGTTTGCTTTGATATTTGTATTCCCGGAATTTAGCACAGTGCCTGGCGCTAGGGGCAGGGACAGGGCCTGGACATAAGATTTCAATGATTTAGGGAACTCTCAGATGAGGAAACTTCCTATACCAATGCAGGTTGGCACTGTGTCTGTGGTGGAACCCACGCCTGGTATAAAGTAAGCAGTTAATGAATTTTTTATTCATTCATGCACCAATGAAACTGTGGAACTTGCAGTACTGAAGCAGGTAGCAATCTGAAGTTCATTCGCTGCTCAATCATTTTATCCTACCTCAGATAAGTTATAGACATTAGTTCACTCAGTTAAGTAGTGACATACTTCTTCAAAACTCATCTACCTTACTATTCATTTCAACCTCTATCGGCTATTGCCCAGAATCCAGAAAACCAAATTAAATACAAGAACAGCCAAGGCATTTGTGAGGACAGCACGGTATATGGGGAAAGGCACTAGACAATAGAGTCAGAAGTCCTAGATCGGCATCCTGGCCCTGATATTCGCTTCCTCCTACAACACATCAGGGCACATCTTCCTTTGGTCCAAGTTTCCTCAGCTCAAAAATGAATGGTTCATCTACATAATCTTTAAGGTACCTTCTAGAAAAGTACTAACTGTATGATCCTCTGAACTTATGGTAGAGATCTCTAACTAATGGCTTCTTAGTAGCCTAAGCTAATTCAGTTTGAGACCTGAAAAAAAAATGCATCTTTGCGTTACTAATATAGGATTTAATATAACTCAAAATCTATTTGGTGTCTAAAGAACTTTGAACATTTCCTTATGTTTCAAGAGGACAGAAATCAGAACACCATGAATCATGTTTATGTGAAAAGCATAGTTTTCATATTTGGGGAGAAGAGTGGAAGAGTCTGACCTAATGCTTTTAAGATGTCCCCAAATCAAAAACAGTTGGAACATCAAGTCAGGTTCATATCTTCCGAATTTGAAGTGAAATAAGAAAAGAAGACATTACTAAAACATTCAACTTTATTTTATGCTTTAGGAGCTAATTCATTCTGTCAAATAGTTTCATATACATGTCAACTAGTTTATGGCATTCTTCATAATGGTCCCCCAAAATCTTCTTTTCCAGATATGGAATTAACGTGCATTTCGTACTGATAACTTTTATTTCAAAACCTCTAAATATTTCTGACATGATGTTAATTTCACCTACATTCTTCCTCATTATTTCCAACAGGAATATCCCATAGAAATGAATTTTAAAACTTAACACCACTTGGGTGCTGTCACATTCTCTTCCAGTTCCAATATGAAATGGCCCTAATACTGACATAGGAACCAACTGTCACCATTGTAAGGATTTGTGTCACCTACACCTCTCAGCAGGCGTTAATTGACCCTTGGCATTCTATGACTGTTGTTCTCCTTACATCCCTTCTTCAAAAGTGTTAAATATGGCAGAACCAACTTTCTACTCATAATTTGACATATTCATTCCCTTGCTTCCTTATACCTTGTAAGCTCCATCGTTTCCTAAGGAGTCTAATGTGAACAACTTCAATAAAGAAAAAAAAATCTACTTTCATAAAACTACCTATCCTAGATCCCCAAGGCAAAGCGATGCCTTTCTTTCCCCTGAGGGTATTCCTATCTTTTCTAAAAGTCTTGGCCTGTTTAATTCAGACAATAAATTATGAGAAGCTATTTGCAATTTTACCTTGTACTAGTATTCAGCACATTTCTGAAGCCAGATAGTAATGACCAGGTCATATATAGTACTAAATTCTTATATTAATAGCATATTCAATCTCTTCCCTAGGATATTCCACAAAATAACCCCCTCTCCAACTAGGTTTTATATTAATAAGACTTCTGCTGAAGTTGATGATATATTCCATGCTGTAATGATACATCTTAATATTTATATGAATTAAAATTTTTAAATAGCAAAAAATTAAAATAATATTTTGTTTATGGCACAAAATATAATCATAGATTTAAGGGCTTGAGATGACATTATCATAATTCAAAGTATCCTAAAAACATCACACGACTTCCTGATATGAAAGAGCTTGGCCTCTCCTGACTACATATGGCAAGAAAACCTATACCAAATTTTATAATCAAATTACTTTTCAAGACACTCACTGAGTTTAAGGGTGAAAATAAAAATCCTCTAAATTAGGTGGCCCTTTGAAACAGAGTTCTCCACTTGACTTTTCTCATTTGTAAAATACAATTAACAGAATTAAAATTACGCAAGGCAAAGCAAAGCAAAGCAGGTCATAGTCAAGAATATTTCAATAAAATTTAGGAGACCCAAAGAAACTACAAAGTTTTATGATACACAGTACCTGGCATTTTGTTTGCAGGGGCCCAAAATGAAACCAAAGGCCCAACCTGAGTGTGCTCAATTACTAAAAGTTCTAAGACTTTTTTCATTTTTTCCGTGTTCTTCTTTAGAAAATTAGAAATTTGGAAAAGAAACACACTCAAATTAGAAAATTAAGCGTATGAAATGAAAAAAATATTTTCCTAGGCCAAATTCAACTAGATTTCAATTGGTTCTAATATTGAGATTTAAAACATACCAGATTTCTTAAATGAGAAAACAACAAAGCCTAAAATGCTTTGATTAGGAAAGTAGCAGGACCTACACCCCATCATCATCTTCATTGCAGTCATAATTGTCTCATCATCATCACCATCAGCATCATCATGAAAGTTTCATTCAACTAAACAAGATAGTTTATCAACCATATTCTTCATCTCAATTTTATTTCTAAATCTCATTATGTCCTTTAGACATAAAAGCCACCCTTCTCACAAAAGAAAGTATTCTGAAAAGCTTCTTTCCCATCTCCTCCTCTGGAAATACGTATAAAACCAGCTCAACTTTATAGGGACTAATCTAGAAATGACATGGGCTAAGGATTTCACTACACTCAATTCAAACCAATTCAGTTTAAAAATAATTATTAAATGCCTACTATATACAAAAATCCTGTGCTAGATGCTGGGGTTACAAAGACAAAAATGAAAAACAGTTTTTGCCTTGAAGGAATTTTCTTTCTAATGAGGGATATAATGTATAAAGAATTGTAAACACAAGATAATCTGAAAATGGAGAGAACATTAACTGGAGAAGTCAGAAAACCATAAAAATAGAATAGGGAATGCATTCCAGGCATGAAGTGGACAGGGTGTGCATTATCATGGAGGAGGGAGACAGAATTTCAAGTTCAGGAAACAGCAAATAGGTTGCTGTGGCTGAAGCACTGAGTGCCTAAAGGGCAGTAATATTTATTAAGTCTGGAAAGGCCTTTAAATGACAAGCTAAGGAGTCCATTTTAATTTAGTCAATAAGACGCCGTAGGTGGGACTAAGGTGGAGTGGGGGCGTGGGGGTGGGGGGGCATGTTTGGAAGAGGGAGAGAAGTATCAGATCTGTGCTAAAGATTATTTGGACAGATATGTAAAGGAAAGGCAGGGGAGGGGTGTTTAATATTGTAAGGAGGAGGGCCTGGCCTGGGGGGGTTGAGGGGTGAGTAAAAACGGTGGGTGGAGTAAAAGGTGAGGAGAAGGGTGAGTGAAAAGGAGGGGGTTAGATGTGACAGATGTCATGGAAACAGACCTGGCAACTAATTAGCTATAAGGAGCAAGAGAAACAGAAAAGTCAAGGCCATGAACCTGGGTGAAAAAAGAATGGAGGTGCCTTCAAGAAAAGGCATCTGTTGCTCTCTTTAGTCAAGAGAGGCTGAGCTGTTAGATCAGAACTTGTTCAGGGTTTTTGGAAGTGGAAAAGATTACTAGACATATTGAGTATGAAATACCAACAGTACATCCAAATGGATGTGTCTAGTAGGCAGCTGACAATGTGAGACTGGAGTTTGGGAGTGAAATTAGAGCTGGATTCACATATTTGGGAGTTGAGATGACAGTGGAACCTTTGAGAGCTGATGGTTTCATCAAGAGAAAGAGGAACTAGGATAGAGTTCCGACAGACACAGTCAGGAAGCAAGAGACGGCTTATGATGAGTCAACAAAGAAGACTGAGAAGAAATGGCCAGACAGAGTAGCACTGTGGAAGTGGAGAAATAAGATGGCGTCCAAATGGAAGGGATGGCTGATGTTGTTGAAAGCTGCCAAGAGATCAAGAAGGAGGTAGCCAGAAAATGAGGAAATGATTAAAAGGGCAACATCCTCAAGGAAAAAGAAGGGAATGGGATCAAGAGCACAAGGTAGAGCCTTTGTAGAGGGAAGGACTGAAATATATCATAAAAAGGGTGGGAGGATTGGGGCAACCAGAAAGGTTCTGATGTATGAAATAGATGAGCGGATGGAATTCATGACTAAGGCCTCAATTTTCTAAGTAAAGTAGGAGATGAGGCCTTCTGCTGAGGCAGGGAAAGGGGTATATACATACATACATACATACATATAAAAACACACACACACACACACACACGTGTGTGTGTGTGTGTGTGTGTGTGTATAAAAAATTGAAATTAATAACAAGTTTTTAGCCTCAATGAGCAGAATTGTATGATGCTCCTCATGGGCATTTAGTAGCAACTGAGCAGAAGCACAGAGGGAAGAAAGGAAGATGGTATAGGTTACCATGGTTCAAGTTTGCTAAAACATGTGAGGCAACAGGCCGATAGAACAAGGGAGTTAAAAGAAGAGGGAATTGTAGAGTTGAACTAGTTAACAGTGCCAAGGCTGAAGGAAGGAGAGTGAGGCCAGAGCACTGACAGATGAGAATATTACACAGAGGCTGCTTCTGTTTTGTCTTGGCATCCCCCACACCTGGCATATAGCAGGTGCTTAATAAATAAATGATTACTAGATTAAATTCAGTTACTGTCATTGTAAAAATGAAGAATTTCGGAATAATAAATAAAGAATTTTCGGAAGCATAAAGCAGAGGAAGAAATGAGAGGACAGGAAGATCAGAAAAGAATTTCAGCATTCTGGAAGAAAAATAGGTGATGGTAAGATCAGGAATGTGACTACCCCATCTTGTGGAGATAGTAGAACAAACGTACAGGCAATGGGAGTCTGATGAACTAGGAGACCAGGTGTTTCAGGGAAAATGAAGGTATTAGGTCAGAGTTTGAGGCAGACAAAAATGGGGGAATGACCTGGGTGTGGCTTGAGGAGTTAGGCAGTACAATAAGAATCTAAACTGTAATAAATATAGGTGGAATAAACCTCAAAGGAATAGTGTTTATTAAGTAATGGAGGTAGAGGACTCATCTTGAAGTAGCAAGTAAAAATGAAGGAATAGGTCTACTCCTCCAGGCCCAATGTGTTGGGATAAAAGTCGAAGCGGAAGAAAAAAGAAAGGGTATACCCAGAACTGTAGAGGATGGACAAGGATGAACCAAATGTCTTCGGGAGGAGTCAAATTTCTGTGACTACAAGAAGACAGACTGAGAGGAAGAAGTCTTAAGACAAAGGGAAATTTGTTAATGATAGAATAGGGGCCGAAGAAAACAGTTGAAAGGAAGGGAAAGGCACAGCAACACAGTTAATCTAAAGGGTAGGGCTGAGGCAAATAGGAATAAGAGAGAAGTGGATGGTAATAAAAGAAAAGAGTTTTTTACCTCACCAAGTGGCAATTCTAAATTAAAAGGATTTGGATCCTGTCTATAGGCCCTCAGAAAGGATAGGCTGGAGTCAACCAAACACCTCAGGGCAGCCCAAGAACCAAACCTCCTCAAAGTCCTGAAATGGAATGACCAATAGACATGGTAGAAAACTCCAGAGGAGGTCTATTCCATGGTCAGGACCTTGGGCCTAAATGAAAACCTAACAGGAAGGTAGAATTTGCTGCATTTAGCTCTCTGTCAAACTAAGGGCTAAAAAACAATCCTATGAGAGATTATATGTTCACAAACCTGAGGACAGGTACTGTATTTCATAGGGCACAAAACACATCAATGCATGATATTATTTGGCATCCCACAAGGACAAAGCTAATGAACATGCCAAAAAAAGTGCTGTATCTGACTATAAGTTAAATCAGGCAACCTAAGCAAAGAATAAGACAAGAACTAAATAGGGGACCTTATGCACAGCTGACAAAAAAGCTTTAAAGAGTTACCGCTGGCGATCTGACTTGTAAGTAGCTGTTAACTCGTCAAACATGGTGCTGTTCATTTCCATAAATGCCTTCAATACGTTGTACACTAAAGCCACGATAGCCCTGTAAAATACAGAGGAGAGAGTATTTGTTAATGGTGTTATTCAACACTGTGATACATGAATCCACAGAAATACTTTTATTTGGATGAGTTTTTCTTTGTTTCATCACTGACACAACTAGAAGCGATCTACAATTTTGCTCTTCACTATCCAAGGAGAGAACTCATTCGACTAGGAGCTAATAATACCACCCTACAGACCTGGTAAAATAAAAGAATGTCAGATATGCGTCCTCCATGCCAAAAAATGGGAAGTTACTAGGAAAGTATGGAGAGTAAATCGACACATGTAGGCATTTAGCAATATTGACAAATACTAACATTAAATAATTTCCTCCTTAATATAAGTAAAGATGAGAGATCCAGACTGTGGAGTCTTCTTGTATTTGCCCAAAAAAAAAAATTAGTCTTCAAATAATAATTCAAATAATAGAATTTCAAAAAATTAAAACTCACTCCCATGAAGACAAGCTTCAAAAAGAACAATGAATGTGCCATCTCAATGATGATGGTGCTGATACCATGTCAGGAGGGTAATAAGCATGAGTTTTATAGTGATGGCAATGGATTGGCTCCAATCCATCTGCGCTTGTCCCATCTCCTCCTTTGTGACCCAATGACATATGTTTGTGAGACACCCAGCCAAGATTCAGACTGCTGCCTGTGGTTAGGCAACATTAAGGCTAACTGGCTTATATTATGTGCTAACAGAACTGGGATCTAAACACAAATAGCTTTAGCATCGATATATAATATCTAAAATAGAATGTCTATCTTCCAACAACGTCAAAGAAAAATGTACTGCCATAAACTAATCTAGGAAGCTAGCTGGTAGAATGGATGGAATATGGCCTCGGAGACAGAAAGATCTAAGTTAAAATCCTGCCTCAGATACTTACTGTGTGACCCTGGGAAAAAAATCACTTAACCTCTCATAGCCTCAGTTTCCCCATTTGTCAAATGAGTATGATAATAGCACCTACCCCACAGGATTGTTGTATCAAACGAGATAACAGATATATATATATATATATATATAGAGCACTTTGCAAATTGCTATATAAATGTCTGCCATTACTGTTAATTTATGTGCTAAATGAATGCAATATCCAGCCAACCTTTTACTTCTATGTGTACTGGATGCTAAGCTTTCGCTTCTCAGTACTTCAAAGAGACAACATAAGCTCCGTCTGGTTCTGAAGAATATTCTACTCTAGGTCCAGGGCAATGGGGGAAAAGGAACATACATGCTTACTGCCCCAAACTTATCACTATGAAGAACAAGCAAGCATTCAAGGGGAGAAAATAGAAATTCAATTAATTTCTAACAAATGAGGAATTCTGCTCTGAATGTCCCCAGTAGGTTAAGTTACTTTCACTAGGCCTCACTTTTCTCACTGGGTAAATGAAGCTAGAAAAGATAAGTTTCTTGTAGCTCTAAAATCCTATGACTATATAAGTGACATTTGTGGATTTTTTGCTAGCAGAGCACCAGACCTGCAATCAGGAAGCCCTGGGTTCCAATTCTGCCTCAAACACTTACTAGCTGCCTCAGTTTCCTCAGCTGTAAAATGGAGATAACAATAGCACTTACCTCTCCTGTTGTTGTGAGGATCAGATGAGATAAGATTTGTAAAGCACTTTGCAAACCTTAAAGCACTATATAAATGCTGTTATCATAGCTACTATTATCTTACAAAACAATCTTTACAAATGTAACCTATAAGTATATACAAGGGAAAATGGGAAACTCTTAAGATATACTATGAAGGCCCTAAATTATTTTCTTGATACGTTGATTCTTATTTATACATGTTTTGATTTTCTTTTTTTAAATGCTATGTAATTAGTGATTAACTACCACCAATCGAGATGTGGTTAATATGAAGGTTAATAAAAATTAAACCTGGTTTTTACTTATACCTAAATAAATTTTAAACCTATATTTGAATATTTTACAATATAATTTTTCCCCTGTGGAAATTCCAAAAGGACTGAATCCAGAAGGCTTAAAGTCAATCCAATTCAACAAAGATTAATTAAGCGCCCACTGTGCGCCTGAGTATGGTTCTACAGTACTCGGCGGGGGGGATGTGCAAGGCTTATATAAGATCATCTCTCCCATAATAGTGGTTATTATCTAATAGGGAGATATGACACATACACAAAAATATCTAATTCCAAACAATACACGACAGATATGTTAGAGAGGTACAAAGTGCTTTAAGAGGTGGGAGTGGAAAAAAGGTTATTACTGAGTGGCAGTGGGGAGGGGGCAGAAGATCAAGGAAAAATGTCATGGAGGAATAGCATCTGACTTGGGTTTTAAGGGATGGGCAGGAATTGAATGGGGAAAAAGGGGGAAGTGAGGGCATTAGAGGCCAGGAATAGTATGAACCAAGGCACTGAAGCAGGAAAGCATGAGGTACATCCAAGGACAGACACATCCAGTTTAGCCAAATTACATGGGAAATGCAGTGGAATAGTATGAGATAAGGCTGGAAAGGTTGGGTGGCACCAGATTGTGGAAGATTGTGTCTTAAATGCCAGGAAGAAAAAAAGACTTTGAACTTTACTTGATAATAGGAAGCCACTGAGTTTTTCTGAGATAAGGAATGACATAACCAGCTCTTAAAGGAACTGAAAAAGGCAAAATCCTGAACTAAAACTTACGGGTTCCAATGTTCTTTGGAAATCCTATAGAGACTGGAAAACATGATGGGAAGGATGACATTGGAGTTTTCCTCTATCAAACTCATGATGTATTCATTATTCCAATAATACAGTGCCCTCTCTGCCACCTTTGAAGAAAGGGAAAATAAAATAAATATCTAAAGAAAAAAAATCAGCTAACGGCTTTGCAAAAGACCAAGGTAAAACAAAATGTTATCATTTCTAAGTACTTAAACATGTCTTAGGTGGTCATTTTTCTTGCTAAAAGAATCAAATCAAATCAATGATATTTAAATCAGATACAAAACTAAATATTAACAACATTTTACTTCACTAGGGAATGTATTTTAAATGTCTCTGAAAATTCCTAAATAGTTCCTGAATTTTAGAAAGAAAATAGGATTTTGTGCTTTCTTATCTTCACATTTTCTTCCATGTTACTACTGTGTAAAATTCTTTGGTCTCAAATGCCATTTATCCTGTTTCTAAGCTCTTTATAATCTTCAAAATAATTCTACTGCAAGCTGCTCCCCTGTACTCACTCACACCCTCTTTCTTATACATCTCTACCCAGTACAAGTTAATATCCTGCCCCAACAATCATACTGTATTATCTACAAGGTGGGACTGGGTGGGAAAAAAAAATGCTGACCTCCTGGCTCTCATATAAATTAGGGACAACTACCTTAAAGTCAGAACAAAATACTAGGGTGAGGTGGGGTGGCAACTTGTTCATGTTTCTCAGGCTTTAATGCCACCCTGCGCCCTACCGCCACCAGAGTCTGAAGATTTTTTTAAAAAATTAACGAAAATTTTTAGTATACAGAATTCTGAAGTTATCGTTGGGGAATTCAAGGGAGAAAAGAAGGGACACTAAGACAAAACAAGAAACTAGCAATCCCTTAAGTCTAATTCTGATTACGACAGTAACCTGCAAATTGGCTCTGGGAAAGTTCCTCAGTCTCTTTATTTCCATTTCTCCATATGGAAATCACATTTGGGCAATGATAATTAATATCTATAAAAGTTCTCTGAAGAAAAAAGGCAATACCTAAAAACTAAGATTAGTAACTGACAGCATGTTTAAAAAAAAAAAAGGTACCGCCATCTTGTATCCACAATGTGTTTAACTATAGTATTTGAGGCATTTTTCATTTTCTAAAATAGACATTCTCTCATTCCTTTTCTTCAATCATTCCCACCTTTGCATTTATTCAGACTGAAGCACTGGACTTGGAGGGGGAAGACCTGGAATGCCATTCGTCACTGGCTGTGTGACCTTAAGCAAGACATATAACCTCTGAAATTCACTTTTCACATATGGGAATTAGGGACAATAAAACTTGTACTACCGACATCAAGGGTCTATTGGGGAGAAAGTGCTTTATCATCCATAAAATGTTATATAAATGTGAGTCGTTATTCACTCAACTGAGTATCTACGATATACAAGGCATTAAATACACTAAGAATACAGAAGAGTTAAGGAAAGTCTCTTGAGTTATTGATCCTGTGATCTACTAAGGCAATTAAAACTAATACAAAAATAATCATACACAAATCAGGACTGCATTTAAAAATACTAATGCACAAGAGTAAATAAAAAGAACAAGGTGTTGTAAATGAGATTACTTTCAGCTGCTGTGATCTACAAACACTGTTCAAATACATGCCATCCTCAACTGTTCCTCTCCAATCCCCATCCCCAGTCTCAGAGTTAGAAGAGATCTCAGAGGCCAACTAGTCCAACCCTTATCTGAAAAAGAAATTCCTGCACAACATATCTAAAAAATGTCATCCAGCCCTTTGCTTAAGACCTAACTCCAGTGAAGGTAAATTCATCAATTCCCTAAGTGGCCAAGGAAGCTCTTCTTTACATCAAACCTCTTGGCATCTTCGACCCCTCATTAACCCTAGTTCTACCTTCAAGGGGAGACAAGTAGCACTAGGTTAATCCCTCTTCTGAGTGACAGCCCTTCAAACGCCTGGATATACAGAACATCTCTCCAAAGTCTTAAAATTTTCCAAGCTAGCTATCCCCACCCAGTTCCTTCAACTGATCACAATGTGGTATGAACTCAAGATCCTTCACAGTCCTGGTTGCCCAATTCTGAAAGTTCTCAATATTATCAATGCTTTTCCTAAAATATAATGTGCAGAACTAACAACAAAATACCACAGGTGACTTGGTCAAGGAAGAGGTGAGTGCGACTATGGGTAATCCTGGGCACTAGGCCTCTCTTAAAGCAGCCTAGGATTACACTGACAACCTTGGGCTATCGTAGTACACTTATGATTCTTAATGAATCCCCAGGGTTTTTTCTGACAAACTGATATATGGACAAGCCTTCTCCATCCTTGTTACTGTGAAGTTGATTTTTTTCATCTAAGCATAAGATATTAATTTGTCCTTATTAAATTTCATCCTATTAGATTTGAGTAAACATTCCTACTGACTCGGACATAAAACATGTTAGCTGTTTCTCCTAGTTCTGAATCATCTGCAAAGTTGGTAAGTATGCCACACATGTCCTCAACCAAGTTACTCATAAAAATGTTAAGCACCACATTGTTAAGCACAGATGCCAGGGATGTTCCACTAGAGACTTCCTGCCAAGGTGACATCGAGCCATTAATGATTACTAATTTGACTCTTGCAATTCAATCTATTAAAATCCCCCAATTGTACTTTCACCTAACCTATATTGCTCATCTTCTTCACAAGAAAACCTACTATAAAAAATTTTGTCAACTGCTTTGCTAAAGTTAGAGAAACTCTAGCTATACTATCCTCTTGATCCCTGGTCAAAAGGGAAATAAGTTTAACCCAAATTGACTCTTTGTGATCACTGCTTCCTTTTCTTTATGTTCACCGATTATTCTTTTAATAATAGTTTCTTCTCTAAAAAATGTTTTGTTTTAATCAATCAAGATCTACTTTCTCACCTTCCTATTTCCGCTCCTAAATGAGAACACAAGAAAAACAAAACTCTTTACAAACATGAATAAGTCAATCAAAACAAACTTCCACATTGGCCATTTTCAAATAAGTTTGTCACATTCTGCATCCTGAGTCTTTCACTTCTCTATCAGGAGGTGGTCAGCATGTTTTATCATAAGTGAAGCGGCAAAGGATGAGAATTTGAGGGGGTGCCCATAAACTAGGAGACAGATAAGCATAAGGTAAGTTATGGTAGCTAAATGTGACAGAATACTATTGTGCTGAACTTGTAGCATAACAACCAGCTGGGAATCGAAAGGACTTATGATAAAACATGCTGCCCACCTCCTGTTACTATTTGTGTTATTCCAGGATCTCAGGGACAGGCTGGGGATCTGTGATCATTCAATACTTCCAAAGTGGTCTGACCTAGGACAAAGTCCGATTGTTTGCTCCTCCTCTGCCCCCCACACCTCATCTGAGTTCTGCAAGTTCCTGGTCTGGGTTTGGGTCTACGCAAGAGTATTCTGCTGCTAGACTCCACCCCTATTGGCTGGAAAGCTCCGTTGGTTCAGAGTGGTTCTGTAGGCTCCCCTTTCACCGGAATTCCTGCCTTGGTTATTTCTCTGCAGCTTGGGCTAGATGCTTTAATTGAGACCCTGCTCTGCTTCTGGTGTATGAGCTACACCACTGCTTCTGCTAATGGTTCAGAATTTCCTCCTTTCTCTGTATACAATCCAGGGCCTCCCTAATTCGAACATCACTCCTTTGTGCAGGTCTCCTTCTGACCATCCTGGATCTGAGACTCAGAACTAGATAATGGGTGAAAAAGCTTCAAGTCTGTACTTATCACTGTCACAGAGGCCCAATATAAACCTGGAAGTGCCCTTGGAAAGATTTGGGCCCTCCTTCTGTCCTAGTGCACAGCCTTTCTCTGGGTCCTGGAGTGTTCACCTGTGGACCAATACCATCCCCAGTCCACAGATCCCTCTTCCGTTTCCCGATGCTAAGCTGAGCTGGACTCACTGTGACTTTTTTTGGATTTCCTCATCAAGATTCAGTCTGGTACATTTTCTAGATCTGTTTGAAGAAGAGTTTGTAATACTGGTTGCTACCATAACACTTTCTAGAATTTTTCCTTTAACTGAAGTCAAATTCACTGGCCTATAGTTTGCTGACTTCATTCTCTTCCTTTTTTAAAAACTGGGGTATTTGCCTTTCTCTAATCTTACTGTATTTTCCCCATTCTCTACAGTCTTTCAAAGGTTACTGACAATGTTTCAGTACTAGCATCTGTCAGTGCCTTCAGTACTCTAGAGATGTAGTTCCTCTGGGTCTGGTCACATGAATATGATTGGCAGTTAGGTATTCTCTTATCACCTACGTGTCTTGAGTATTGACATCCTATTGGCCGTTTCTGCTCTCCCCCTACCAATTTGAAGACTGTTCTCCATGGCACGGAGAAAGGCAAATATGAATTAAACAGCTCTACCTTCTCTTGGTGATCAGTTATCAGTATTTCCTCTATACCAAGTGGCAGGCTTCTTCCTTCCTTGATCCTCTTCTTTTACCCCAAAATGAAGGGAGAAAATCAGTAATACCTCCCTTCCTCCTCCTTTCCAAAAAATTGGTTTTCTTGCTGTCCTTTTTTTCCTAACAAAGCTCAACCAACTCTGAATGTTAGTCCTCTAGATACTTGCTATAGATCGCTAACTCATATATATAGTACTAATAATTCTGACAAAAAATGAAAAATTCTGTCCAAAATCCAGATGTATGATCTATAAGGTGATCTACATGCATTATCAAACAGCCACATATCTACCTGAAATCTATTTTCATCTAGATATTAGGCAGACAGGTGTTATTATACAGTCCCTATGCATACCTTACTGTCGTGCTATGATCTTATCATAAGATGATATAAATACATTGAGCACCTCAATGAAAAATAAAACTGTTAATTAATATCTCCAACTTGGGAAGAATGGTAGAAGTTAAAGAGAATCTCCCTTAGAGCGGATATATTATGAAACAAATTTAACGCAATTAACATGATTTATAAAGGGAGTCAATCTTTGTCAAGTTTATGAGTTTGAAACCTAAGTGTCTTTTGCCTAATTTTAATGATACTAAGGACACTTAAAAGGCAGAGTGGTTTAACAGAAAGAGCACCAGCATCAGAAGTAGATAACCTGGCTTTGAATTCCTCCCCACCTCTGCTTCTTAACTCCCCAGATGACCTACATCACTTAACCTGCCTAGGAAGGTTAAATCTCCTAACCTATAAACAAGGGAGGTATAAAAAATGATCCCTAAGATCTCTCTTAGTTCTAAGTTGTAAGAGAGAAACAACAAAAGCCAACAATTTATCAGCCAAGAAAGAAATTTCTCCATCACAAATCTACTTCCCAACAATAGTCTTTGTTGAACTTAAAAGCCTAGATGGGGCTCTAGTAAGTTTCTACTGCCCTCCACTCCCTGGCATATGGCCCCAAAGATGTTAGTAAGTGCTTTTTTTTCCCTACTGAATGTGGCTATATACTGTACGAGCTTTAATTGATCTTTCCAATGATGTAACTGCCTACACAGACCAAAAAATGTCAATCAAATCATGGGTTCCTAAAATTTATTTTACTTCTATCTCACAGAAAGGAAACTTAACCAAAACAATTCCACTGTCTACAGGCACAGGATATTATGGCTTACTATTAAAAACAAACAAACAAGAAACAAGAAGTGAGTCTTCTCCATCACTGACCTGAAAGTGAGGGCTAGATACACACTTGGCAATTTGTTTAAACAATGGTTCCTGAATTTTAACAAACTGTGAAGGTTCAATCACATCCAAAATTTCTTCCAGCTCTCCAAGGAACATGACCTAGAAACCAACAAGCACATGCTAAATACAAAATTTCAAGATCTTTATATTGAAACTTACTAGATATTGAGAATGTGATTATACTACGGTCTGTTTAAGAAAAACTTGTATAAAGGAAGAAAAAACACTAAGGCACGCGATACGTGTGTTTTACTTTACAAAGTATTTGACATAGGATGCCTTTTCAAATTAAGCTAATACCTTGAAAATGATTTCCAAAAAAAAAAAAAAAAAGACATGAAGCATTTCAATGACATATTATCATTTCCTATCACTAACAAGTACACCTGTACTCTATCATAGTAGGTACACACTGCCGCAGAGGACCTTCACTAACTGTTGGCATATCACCTTCTTTTGTCACAAGATCGGGGCTAGTGCTACAACATGTGGCATGTATGTGTGAATTATCATGAGGACATTTTTTGAGACATGCTGGACAGTTTTAAAGGAGGCTGCTCTAAGGAACTGAGAAATGTATACATAAATTTATATAAACCCTTAAAGGCATTCAATCAAGTACAAATATCTACAGGCTGATACACACACACACACACACACACACTCACCACTAAGAATGTACAGCGGACAGTGAATCTCCTAGTAGCAGTACTGGATAAGCTACGTATTTGTATTTATTCTGTATATATTCATATAAGCACGTCTCCCTCAGCAGGGATCTTTTCAATTTTTGCTCCCATGTCTCCCTCACCAAATACAGTGCTTGATTCATGTTAGGCACTTAATAAATGCCTGCTGATTGCTAAACTCTGCAAATCTGGCAAGAGGCACTTAGATACTTAGGTACAAAGATAACTGTTAAGTGACATGAATTAGATATCTTTAAGATAACTTCAAAGGAAATATGAAAATTACTTGAAAGGGGGACTAAATTAAAATGTAATGTCTATGACAATCCTTTCATTATGACATAACAGAAATTTTCTGCATATTTGTGAACTTTTTTTGGAGGGGGACATATGCTTCAGATCCTTTCTATGGTAACATTAACAATTCTGTCAAAAAAAGAAAACCACCAGTAAAGGCAAAACCATCACAGATATGTTGCTAGGTCTCACTTAGGACTATGAAACTTACATACTGATAAGAACTTACCTCCTTTTGACTACATGTTTTAGGCCAGAATTTCATTAACCCTCTAATAACCTAAATGGGAGGAAAGGAAAAAGAACATTTAATTTTTCAAATCCACAGCAATAGAGAAAAGGAATTTCAAATTGCAAAAAGTACCAAAGTAATATTTACTGGCTCTGTGAGTGAAGGATCTTTCTCCAAAAACTGTACTATGCAATATGCCAACTGAAAGAAAGGGAAAATACCAGATTACAAGTATTCTTCACTAAGAACTCCAAAAAGCTCTCTTTAGGACTTAAAAGTACACAGTGTTAATATTTAATGCTCTGTTGACTAAATTTTACCTTAACTCAATGTAGGAAAAATCCAAAATGAAAACCATTTTTAAAAACAAGACATTTTTATTACTAGACTCTAGTGGAAAGAAAATTATAGTCATTTGCATCTTAAGACAGGAAGACGCCTTATAAAAATCACTTTCTTTTACAGATAAGGAAACTGAGGTCCAACATAGTAGAACAAATGAATGAATTTGTTTCAGAAAAAAAAAAAGATCATGTATACAAGCCTTACTAATTTCCAGGTCATATGGTAGGTTCGATCTTTCAATCTACAAGCATTTATTGAGCACCTACAATATATGTGCTGGGCACAATACTACGTGGTGGGAACACAAATACAAAGTATGTGATGATCCCTACATTTTAACTGGAGAGTCAACATGTAAATATGTATTTACAAATTTAATACAAAGTAGTTAAATAAAAGATTGAGAGAGAGGGCACCAGCAGCTGGAGCTTCATGGAGAAGATGGTGGTTAGGCTATGTCTTGAAGGAAGAAAGGGATTCTATGATGTAGAAATGAGGCATTGCATTCCAGGCATGGGGAATATTCAGTGCAAAGATGCAGAGATGGGAGGTGTAGTATTATGTATGAAGAACAAAAAGAAGACCAGGTGACTGATCACAGAATCTGAGAGGAAGAGAGGCAGAATAGTGTCCAATGGAGGCTAAGAAGGCAGGTTGGGACAAGATCATAAAGGGGATCCATATGGTCCTGTCTGTGCTTAAGGATAAATGTTTTGGCAGCAGTGTGTTAGGATGGACTGGAGTAGGCAAAGGTCTGAGGTGATAAAAAACTGAACCAAAATGTAAGTAGAGAGGAAGGGTGCAATGAAAGAGATGTCATGGAGGTAAGATGAAACAAGATTTGGAAACTGATTGGATATGACAGTTTAGTGCCCGTGAGGAGTCCACACAGAGGTTACAAAACTTGAAAGACTGGAAAAATGGTGGTACCCTTGACAGAAATAGAATAGTGTGGAATTGGATGAGTTTAGGCTGGCAGGGGCGGGGAAGCTGCGGCCTCAAGGACACATGTGGCCCTCTGGGTTCTCAAGTGCAGCCCTTTGACTCAATCTAAACTTCAAGGAACAAATTCTCTTAACAAAAGGATCTGTTCTGTAAAATTTGGACTCAGTCAAAAGGCCACACCCAAGGACCTAGAAGGCCACATGCGGCCTTGAGGCTGCAGGTTCCCCACCCCTGGTAGGAGGAAACACAGTAAGTTGTTTTGGACTTGCTGAGTTTGAGATGTCTTGGGATATACCATTTGAAATGTCAAATAGGCAGGTCTGAAGCTGAGGGGAAACTGGGGCTGGGTAGATACTGAGTCATCTAAATCAAGATAATTAAGCCCATGGGAGTTAATGTGGTCACTAAGAGAAAGTGTAGAGAGAGGAAAGAAGAGGACCCAGGACAGAGCTTTAGGGAGCGTCTACAATAAAGTTACTGGTTATAGTTTATGTAATGAAAGAAAAAAAGTCATATTCCAGTTAATTTTTAAATTCTCTGAGCTTCATCTGAGAAATCTTTTTTTGAACAAAGATTCTGCAACAGTGCCTCTCCAGCAAGACCAGCAAAATAGTAATTTGCTTTGGTATAGTAATGAGAACTTACTAAAAATGTTGCTGACCAACATAAGCAAAACTCTGTTACACTGGTATGCAGAAAAACGAAGTGCCTGGCATAGAGAGAACCTGATGAGATCTTGAGCTCTGAGTCCGAAGTAAATTCATTTAGGGTAAACATTTTTTTATATGCTTATTAAATGTGATTTTGTGTACCAAAGACAAAAAAAAAGGATTTGAAGGAAGGGCCTATAAAATTTTTTGGAAAGCAGTCATCCTTGTGAGGCAACATTTAAAGATAAATTAAAAACACATGGGCTAAAATCTCTTTGATATAAGGGTTTAACATTTAAAGAAGAAAAGCGCTTGGAAAAATGTATTACATATTTCGTCAAACTCAAATATAGGAGAGGAGGAGAGAAAGGAATAGAATTTTGATACAGAATTAAAAAGCTACTAAGATTAGCAACCCCTTTAGTGACATGCTGAGTATGAAAAATAACTTAGCAAACAAATAAGATGATGTACAAGATGGATAAAAGTAGGACAAAAAATACAGGGAGACAGACTAAAGATCAGAGAGCATTTGTGTCTGCACAGGTCCTTGCAGAGGAAAGGGAAATAGGGAGGTGACCAAAAGGTAGGAGAAAAACACAAGGTGTAATATAACACAGTCTCAATGTTTAATAAACAACTATATAACTGTGAAGATCACAATTATTTAATCTGTTGTCTCAGTTTATCGCAAAATGAGGGAATTGCACTAGGCCAATCTCTAAGGTTCTTTCAAAGCACTAAAAAATTCTATGATTCCAATATAGCTACAACTAATTTCCCAGTAAAATTTTAGCAAGTTTTTTAAGTGACCACATTGTTTTTTTTAAATATCAAGAAATTCTATTGTAGATACATGAAACACCACTTTAAAATATTTTACCTGTGCATGGAAGAGAGATAAGCTCCTGACAGTATGTAAAGGAATCAACACCTTCACCAGAAACTGTTTATGTTCTGCCTTAAGAGGTAAAGCAAAGCCATTGATAATACTAGGTAAAAAGGAAAGAAATAAAAATTAGCAATGTCACTATGCAACAAATTAAGTTATCTACCAAATAATAAGAATGAACCAGTTTTCTATGCAAAAATACTAACAATGCAAAAAAAAAGCACTAGAATTCAAAATCAAGATTTAGTAAATTCCTCTTCATCAGTAAGGAGTAAAAGTTAGAGACTTGTTCTTGATTCTATAGAAAAGCTTCCCTATCTAATCACTAGAGGAGACTCCAAATGCTCTTTTCACTAAAAGATCTCTTGGTTCCCCATTTACCTTCCCCATTCCCTTCCTTCAAAGAATCACTTGTTGCTGCTCATTTCCTCTCTGAATATGTCCCTCTCGATTCACACTTTCTCCCTCTTTCACACATCCTGTTTCCTCTCTTCCCATCCCAGTAATACCTTTATGGCTCATGCATCACTGGGTAACAAGACCTCACTAAGAGTATCCCCACATTAGACCACACATTTTTTCTCCTAATATGAATGGGAATAGTCAATTATATTATCCAGTTTAAAAACAAAGAATACAGATAAAGTACACTAATCTGCCTTAAGAAACCTTGTAATTAACAAATCCATTCCACAACTGCAGGCAGCTGTTCAAGAGCTAGTTGTGTGCATACTCTTCCTTTGAGAATAGCAATCTTTTTATTTCTTTATTTATTTGTGACCTTTAATTTTTTCAACAAATGTGTCAAGAGACAAGCTGGCCCAGAAACTAACAAGAATAAGATGCCCTTTGACAAATAAAGAGACCATTGGTTAGATAGCTGTCACTACAATAAAGTAAAATACCTATTTTTATCACTCAAGTGAAATTATCATCACAAAAACTGTAGGGCAAAGTGATTAAGAAAAAAAATCTGATATTAGTCAAGCTTAATACAAACAAGAAGTAATTTACAGCAAGATTTATCTAAATCAGCACTTCAGTTTTGCCACTTGACTCTAATTTTCAGAACAGCTATTCAACTGAGATTAGCAATTAAATCAAAAAGTGCTTACCTTCCTAATATTTCCAGCAGTTCAGCTACTCCATTGAAGTGTTCAGTTTCATAAACAAACCTGTAACAGAAAAAAAAAAACATTCTTAGGCTAACTAACTAAATGTGTCGAGTTTACTTAATATTTCTACTAAAACCCTACACTGTTCTTCCTTCCCTCTCCCCTCACTACTTACCGTAGAAAAATATTGTTAATCTGTTTTCGGATAAATGCTCTAAGACCAAGAAACTTGCCATAAATTCTGTGTAAGACTGTTTTTAGGTAGTCTCGTTCTCGAGGGTCTTCACTGTCAAATAGTTCCAAAAGCTATTGTGGAAAACACACAAACATATAACACATGTTATTTAACAATAAATAAAATTCATGCACTAACTTAATTTTAGGAAATGCAGATGAGCAGAACCATACTCATGTCTAAAGTCTATGTCACCACTCTAAAAAAGCACTCTTTCCAAAAAAGTTTTCAGGCAAATAAAATAATCAAAGATATTAAGTAAAAAAGGCAGATTATTTATATGCAAGAGAGTATTACAGAATCTTCATATATGATCACAGGATTCAGAGCCAGACAGGTTTAACAATAATCTAGTCAAATCACCATTTACTGATGAGAAAACTGAGGCCCAGAGAAGTAAATTTAACTTAAGTGACACAGATGTTAAGTAGCAAAATCAGGAACTGAACTCAAGGCTTCTAGTACACCCCAGGCTGCTGCCTATTTTTAATCTGGCCAATGATATTCCTTGGATACTTTGGGGCTAACATATTTGAAGGTTTTTGTATGTATAGCCATAATCTGGGAACAAACCTAATTAAATGTGCACGGGTTAAATCATCATTTCAGCTATGATATGATTATATTTTTCTAGCCAAACCAACCCAGGAAAGGGACACCTGACCCAAAAAAAGGAAAACACAAAATGGCTAAAATGTTGAGAAATCTAAATATCTGGCCAGATTTAACTGGCTGAGACTACCCTAGCTAATCACAAGCTGGTAGCCCTAACAAAATTTCAGTTGTCTTATGAATGTAGTGGTTTTTCCTCACTGACCTGGAAGGTTATTTTAGATTCATTCTTGTTGTTTAGATTAAAACATTAAAGAAATTTTATTCTCTTACAATATTAGAAAGGCTAGACAAAACAAAGTTAACATCACATGATCTGGCATAATCATGGAATACTTAAAAAGACCATCTTGGCAGAAAGCAATTAAACAGGCAGGTTCGATTTTTGGTGAAGTAGTGGCAGTGCCATGGACATCAAACGGGTTCCATAAACAATAGTGTCAGCTGCAAAACCAGTAAGTGGTATTTAAATGCAAGCAAATGAAAAAAGGAACAAGTGGCATTCTCTCTCTTTCACACAAACACACACAGGCGATAACTGATATTATTATGTTCACAAAGTCTGAAATACTGTTAGCCAAAAATGAAAACTACTCAACAGGCAAGTATGCTATTCTTGTCGCATCCTTTGCTCTGTGATTTGTATACTCTGCTACATACTCACACTTCTATTAACTCCATTGACCTACCATATTACTCATTAATAGAAAGAATGTATTTTTTTCTTATTTTTGGTTTTGTTTCTATTTTAAGTCTTGTAAAGCAGTTTCATGAGTAATTCGCAACCAACATAAAGGAAGGAGGGGAAGGAGGTTATAAAGCTTGAGTCAACTATGGTTACATATGGTTAATCATGAAACTATTTCATGAAAACTTAATTATTAACTAATGGTTGCATTAGACCCTCAAAAATAGACGACTGGGTGCCTTCCTTTAGTCCTACAGAAAGATGCATTAAAAAAATACATCTTTCAGAAAAATAAAATAAAAAATGAATCATAGTTTAATCAGATGCTTTTCAGCTGCTTCATGAAACAAAAAAAGAATTAAGATATATCTTGGTGTATCCTTTAATATAAGGAAGAGATGAAGATAAAAGAATCATAGACTGGAACAGACCTTTGCCATCATTTAGTGCAACTCCTTCACCTTACAGATGAGGAAAATGACCCAAAGGAAGTAAGTAATTTGCTCAAGATCACAGAAGCAGTAGTAACTGGCAAAGTCAAAATTATCTATCGAATCAGATGGAAAAAATAAAGGAAAAACAGTGACATGTGAAACAAAATAACTGTGTACCTACACACATACTTACAGAAGGAATGAGAAAAATGATTCAACTTGTTTAAATGTAGAATATGGATAACAGGTAGCCTACTGTCAAACCAGGGATAGCTAGGTGTCACAGTGGATAGAGTGCTGGGTCTGGAGGCAGGAGTACTCATCTTTTTGAGTTCAACTCTGGCCTCAGACACTTACTAGCTGTGTGACCCTGGGCAAGTCACTTGACCCTCACCTCACCTAATCTCAATTTCCTCATCTGTAAAATGAAGCTGGAGAAGAAAATGGCAAACCACTCCAGGATCTCTGGCAAGAAATGACTGAAAATGACTAACAACAACAAACTGTCAAACTAAAAGCATAATCAAGCTGCCAAGGTGAACATAGAATAGAATGATCTGTCAAAGTGCTCACCTAAAGTTCCCACTGATACAGAAGTCAATCTTCCTAAAACAAATCTGAGGAGCTCAATTAAAAGACCCTGTTCTGAATCTAACAGAATAAATCTAAAGTGAAAATGGCATAGAATCAAACATCTAAAGTACAGCCCTTGGCTGCAATCTATCACAATGGAAAGAAATATTTTCCACTTATTACCACATTTTAGTGAATGTTTAAGAAAAATTTATCAGAGACTCCACTGATTCCTGCCTTGACCAGCAGGAAATACCTGTGATTGGATGTGTGCCTTGGTGCCACATATATACACTTCCACATTTTCCCCAAGGATGAATCATCAAATCAATATTACCTTTGCTACCCCTGAAGGAGACAAGGGTCTGCTGGGCCTCCACTCAGGATCCCTGTGATTTTGAGGTGTAGCCTGTATAGACTGAAGCCCCTTCCCTGAACACTGCCACTACTGCTCCAACACTGCTCCCCTACACCCAGCTATGTACACCACATCTCTCTTGTGTTCTTATTTCAATTTTTTTTCCATTTTGGCCTCTGGAAACTGTTCCATTGCTAATAAACAGCCCTTTATATTAAATTGCTTTGTATATATTCTATGCACTGTATTTGGGGTGTGTGGGATATTCAGGAGGACTAGTACCTCTAGTGTGAAGGATTACTGAGATCTTTTCAGGGCTATTCATCTACCTTAGATGTCCACCTGATTCATCTAACTCTCACCTGTTGTTCCAAGAAGCTGTAGCACGTATAGTGGCCACACCTGAGGGGCTAAACCAGATTAAGGGTAACCAGTATGCCTCAAAACTCTCGGTGAGTTGGGGGATGTTTACCCGAAGCATGCAAGGAATTAGGGAGATGTCTTTTTTTCCCTTGTTATTTATTTGATATTTTTAGTTTTCACATTGATTTTCACAAGAGTTTGAATTACAAATTTTCTCCCCATTTCTACCCTCCCCCCACTCCAAGATGGAATATATTCTGATTGCCCTGTTCCCCAGTCAACCCACCCTTCTGTCACCCCACTGCCCCCCATCCCCTTTTCCTTTACTTTCCTGTAGGGCAAGATAGATTTTCATGCCCTACTGCCTGTATATCTTACTTCCTAGTTGTATGCAAAACCTTTTTTTTTTTTTAACATCTGCTTTTAAAACTTTGAGTTCCAAATTCTCTCCCTTCTTCCCTCCCCACCCACCCTCCCTAAGAAGGCAAGCAATTCAACATAGGCCACATGTGTATCATTATGCAAAACCCTTCCACAATACTCATGTTGTGAAAGACTAACTGTATTTTGCTCCTTCCTATCTTATCCCCCCTTATCCAATTTTCTCCCTTGACCCTGTCACTTTTCAAAAGTGTTTGCTTTTGATTACCTCCTCCCCCATCTGCCCTCCCTTCTATCATCCCCCCTTTTTTATCCCCTTCCGCCTTCTTTCCTATGGGGCAAGATACCCACTTGAGTGTGTATGTTATTCCCTCCTCAGGTGAAATCTGATGAGAGCAAGATTCTGCTTTTTCTTGCCACTTTTATGAGATAATTTACCCCTTTCTATCTCTCCCTTTCTCCCTCTCTCAATATATTCCTCTCTCATCCCTTAATTTGATTTTATTTTTTTAAGATATCATACCTTCATATTCAACTCACCCTGTGCCCGCTCTCTCTCTCTCTCTCTCTCTCTCTCTCTCTCTCTCTCTCTCTCTCTCTCTATATATATATATATATATATATATATATACATATATATATATACACACACACATATATATACACACATACATATATATACACATATTTATATATACATATATATTCTCTTCAGCTACCCTAATACTAAGGTCTCATGAATTATACACATCATCTTTCCATGTAGGAATGTAAACAAAACAGTTCAACTTTAGTAAGTCACTTATGATTTCTCTTTCTTGATTACCTTTTCATGCTTCTCTTGATTCTTGTGTTTGAAAGTCAGATTTTCTATTCAGTTCTGGTCTTTTCATTGAGAAAGCTTGAAAGTCCTCTATTTTATTGAAAATCCATTATTTTGCCTTGAAGCATCATACTCAGTTTTGCTGGGTAGGTGATTCTTGGTTTTAATCCTAGCTCCTTTGACCTCTGGAATATCATATCCCCAGCCCTTAGATCCCTTAATGTAGAAGCTGCTAGATCTTGGGTTATTCTGATTGTGTTTCCACAATACTCAAATTGTTTCCTTCCGGCCGCTTTACAGTATTTTCTCCTTGATCTGGGAGCTCTGGAATTTGGAGACAATACTCCTAGGAGATTTCTTTTTAGGATCTTTATCAGGAGGCGATCAGTGGATTCTTTCAATTTCTATTTTACCCTCTGGCTCTAGAATATCAGGGCAGTTCTCCTTGATAATTTCTTGAAAGATGATTTCTAGGCTCTTTTCTTGATCATGACTTTCAGGTAGTCCAATAATTTTTAAATTCTCTCTCCTGGATCTATTTTCCAGGTCAGTGGTTCTCCCAATGAGGTATTTCACACTGTTTTCCATTTTTTCATTCCTTTGGTTCTGTTTTATAATATCTTGATTTCTCATAAAGTCACTAGCTTCCACTTGCTCCAATCTAATTTTTAAGGTAGTATTTTCTTCAGTGGTCTTTTGGACCTCCTTTTCCATTTGGCTAATTCTGCCTTTCAAGGCATTCTTCTCCTCATTGGCTTTTTGGAGCTCTTTCGCCATTCGAGTTAGTCTATTTTTTAAGGTGTTGTTTTCTTCAGTATATTTTTCAGTATTTTTTGGGGTCTCTTTTAGCCAGTCATTAACTTGTTTTTCATGGTTTTCTCACATCACTCTCATTTCTCTTCCCAATTTTTCCTCTACTTCTCTAACTTGCTTTTCCAAATCCTTTTTGAGCTCTTCCATGGCCTGAGACCAGTTCATGTTTTTCTTGGAGGATTTTGATGTAGGCTCTTTGATTTCATTGACTTCTTCTGACTATATGTTTTGGTCTTCTTTGTCACCAAAGAAAGATTCCAAAGTCTGAGTCTGAATCTGAGTCAGTTTTCGTTGCCATGTTCCCAGCCAACTACTTGACCATTGAGTTTTTCGTCCGGATATGGCTGCTTGTAGTAGAGAGTACTTTGTCCCAAGCTTGAGCGGTTGCGCTGTTGTTTTCAGAGCTATTTCTACACAGTAAGTTCTGCTGCACCAGCGCTTCTCCTCCCCCAAGAACTGCCAGCCTGGACCAGACTCAGATCTTAAGCAGGCTCTGCACTACCACTCTGATCCACCACTAAATTCCTCCCACCGGTGGGCCTGGGGCCCAAAGCAACTGCAGCTATAGTTCTGTCCTCAGAGCTGCACCACCTCTGCCACCCCTGGGGCGGTGGCCGAACTGTTAACTCCTTTCACTCCCCGCAGCTTTTCCCACTAACCTTCTCTGTTGGTCTTTGGTGTTTGTGGGTTGAGAAGTCTGGTAACTGCCACAGCTCACAGATTCAGGGCGCTAGGGCCTGTTCTGCCTGGCTCTGGGTCTGGTTGGTCCGGGCGCAGCCCATGCTGGGCTCTGCTCCCCTTCACTCCCAGCTCCATGAGACAGACCTTACTCAGCGACCATCCAGGCTGTCCTGGGCTGGAGTCCTGCTTCCCTCTCCTATTCTGTGGATTCTGCAGCTCTAGAATTTGTTCAGAGCCATTTTTATAGGTTTTTGGAGGGACCTGGGGGGGAGCTCACACAAATCCCTGCTTTCCAGCCACCATCTTGGCTCTGCCCCACCCAGGGAGATGTCTACACCAAGCATGTAGAAACTGTCCCTGGCAGAATGGGCAGATGAGAAAAATTTGTTCCAATGGCTATCACAGTGGCTGAAGCTGGTGCTGTGGAGCTCTTATTAGAGATTGGTCAGGCATCAAAGACACCAAGGTCATCCACTTTAGCCCAAGCCGTTGCCAGCTGTCTTAACTTTTGTCCAGCCACTGGACATCAATGACTCAAGAAGAGAGAGTGACGCTGATAACTTTGTGCAACTCTGCTTCACTTAAATCCAATTCACATGCAAGTCAAGACATCACCCATGATGTCACTGGTTCTTTTTGAAAATGAAGGACAAACAATAATATACATGGTATTCCTAAAGTCTGGACACATAGGAAAAAATGCATATTTTCAAGAAATGAAATGAATGAAATTTTTATTTAATTGGAATATTAATAAATACCATCTTCAATATGATTTCCATCATTTGTGATGCAAATGATGTGCTTTGCAAGATTCACATGAACTCGATGCAATAAACTCCACACTGTTGTCAATTGCCTATGTGTCCAGACTTTAGGAACACCCTGTATTGTATTTACTTATATAATTTTTACTGTATGTGTCACTTTTCCCCCAACAGAATGTTAAGGCACAGGCTATTTTGTTGTTTCTTTGTATGCTAAATTAGTTTGGCAGAGCGCCTTGCACAAGAGAATAGGTGATAGTGAATATTTGTACAATTGATTTAAATTTAAAAAAAAAAAGGAAAACAAAAAAGTACAGAACCTTTTTCCACTGTTGTCTGTAAATCTTCATGGAGTCCTATGTTGGTCCATACAAAGTGTTCGTGGAACACTAATCACTCAAACAAATGTTGGCTTTAAATAAATCTTATCTTAATATTAAATAATGTTAACAATTAAGTTAACATGGAGAAAACAGTTTAATATCAAATACAGTAAAAAACAACTACAGCCAATCCTTAACTTCCCTAATTAACCAGTATATATGATGTATCACCCAATAAGCTTTTGTCACACGTGAAAACACACACAGAAGGAAAAAAGGACTGATGAGCTTTATAACCACAAATGTTCTAGCAATCGGTTATAAGACACACCTAAACTTTGCATCTCTCCAAGGAGCTAGCCTAGTAATTAATTGCCTCAATGTTTGCTGAACTGTACTCAATTTAAGATCTTCCTCCTTCTTGAAGGGTGCTCTGGGGGAATCAGGTTCTTAAGATACCCGGAAATTTCAATCTGGTGCATAGCATTTAGGAGGCTCATATGGGAAAGGGTAAGAAACCATCCCTTCCAGCCAGAAGGGCACTATTTAAGAAGGGGAAAAAAAAGAAAAAAAAATGCTGTTGTCATTGTTTTTCCTGGGGAAGTATGAGAACAAGCATTTAGGCAAGTGATGTGTGGAGGGCAAAGCAGACATGTACTTTATTCCAATCCAGGAAGCAGCATCTTGATCTCAGGCAATTTTTTCTTCTATGGTACAGTCTCTTCTATCTCAATAGGTAAAAGTGCTACAAAACATATTGTGTGTATTTAAAATATTACATTTTTTGTTCATTTATAGACAAACATAAACTGTACCATTTACTGGTAGCATATGAGAATTTTTGTGTTCCTCTGTGCGTGCATGTATGTGTGCGCGCACACGTGCGTGCATGCAAGTGTATGTTTACCACTGTTAACATTTAATACTCTACCTAAAAGCTGAAAAATGTACCTCACTCTGACATTTTTCATCTGCTAGATACAAAGCAAATCTGTTGAGAGATTCACTTATCAAGTCCTTTGGTGAACTTTAATAGATGATATTTATTTACTGTGCTAGGATGGTCTACACTAGACTAATAATTCACTAAGACTGAAGTTAACCATCTCTTTTGATTATATAGCCTATAAACCTATAAGGCTGGTTCATTTATAAATGCAGGCAATGCTCAGCTACCACCATATTGTTCAGATTTTTGAACATCACTTTTCAAATATGATCGAATTATCGGAGTTATTCAATGTTAATACGGACCATAACCTTAGTTCTTTTACATTAAAATAGGAAAGGGTTTTGTATCCCTGGTATGAATGGGAGAATGTGGTTGAAAAAACTTCTTAGGAGACTGTTCAATTCATGCTTATTATAAAAGAGGAAGTAAAGGGAAAGTGCAGGGTTGAAAATATAAAAATATAAAAAATAAATTTCTTCTCTCCATTAACTTTTGGAATACATACACTACATTGGGGACAATGATATCACTATGCTTTTCCTCTTTCTAATATTAATTTACAGATTGTCCAAAGTCCCTTCTATGGCTTTCTGAGGCACTGAATTATCCCCATTAAATTATCTGAGGAATGGAAGGCAGTTATCTTAATGGATAAAGAGATAGAGAATAGTACTTGTGGTTAAGAAGATATGAATTCAAATCCTGCCTCAGACCCTTAGCAGCCATGTAACACTTGGAAAGCCATGCGACTTCTCTCAGCCACAGTTTTCTTATCTATAAAACGAGTATAATAGTAATACCCAGCAACTAGAGTTGCAAGCATCAGATGAGATATTTGTACAGCACTTTGCAAACCTCAGTGCTCTGTAATTTTTATTATTTTAATTTATCTTAGGGACTTAGGGATGACTAAAGGAATCAAAAAAACTCCTATCTTTGCCAACATTAGGAAATCTTCAGGGCTCTAAAGCAGGTAACACACAACTTTACAGTTAACATTTTTCAATATTTCTCCCCAAATTATGCCTTTCACCATTTTAACTTCAGAAAGCCATTTACATACGAGTTTTCTGACTAATTCCAATAAGATGCAGCATGATACGGTGGAAACAACCCTAGGTTTGGAGTTAATGTCCAAAACCCTAAATAGTCACCCACTACCTGGGTGACATTGGAAAAATCACTGCAAATGTAATGATGGTAGATAGGTACTTTTTGTGATATCAGAGAATTAAAAACCGAGCAGATGGCCAACAATCAGGAAGTAGCTTAACAAACTGCTGTATAACTGTGTGATGGGATATTGCTGTGCTGTAAGAAATGACTGATGTGATAAATTCAGAGGCCTAGGCAAAGGTATATGAACTAACATGGAATGAAGCAGGCAGAGTCAAGAGGGCAACATACACAACAACTGCAACAATGCAGATGGAAAGAGCATACACACACACACACACACACACACACACACACACACACACCCCAAAAGTGAATGTTTCAAAGATATAAAGAGGCATCCTTAGAAGGAAGAGATAAGAGAAGACACTCCCACCCCACTCTTTGGCAGAGATAAGATATTCACAAGCATGGTGCACTGCATGTTTCCAAACTTTGCAATGTAGTGATTAGTCCTACCGATTTTTTTTTACTCTTCTTATTCTTTTGTCTTTAAAAAATAAATTATTTGTTATATGAGATGGCTCTCTGGGAAAGGGAGGAGGTGATATATTGGAGAAATTGTGCTGATGTAAAAAAAAGACCAATAAAAATTTACTTAATTAGAGCTAACAAATGTTAGAGCACATTAGAGTACAGAGTACAATAAGGTTTGCAAAGAGCTTTACAAATACTGTCTTATTTTATCCTCAACAATTCCATTATTATCCCCATTTTATAGATGAGGAAACAGGCACAGAGAAGTTACATGATTTGCCCAGGATAACACAGCTAGCAAGTAACCGATGCAGAATGTAAACTCGGGTTTTCCTTATTCGAGCCCAATGTACCTACCCTATCTACTATACCACCTAGCTGCCTCTAGGATTCTTCAGTTTCATTCTCTGGAAAACAAGAGGGGTGGATTAGATTGCCTACAAAATCCCTAAATCTATGATACCATGAAATAAATTTATTGTTAGGTTTCTTTCTTTCTTTTTTAAACCAATCATGAATTCTGTCAGCTACCCATGAAAGATTAAGAAAAAACGAATGTTATCCTGAAACAAGGATGAAGGGGGTTTAGTGACTTTGCTTTTATGGGTGGAGTAGAGGGAAGAGGTTTATTTAATTGGGGATAATTTTCTCATAAATTCCATATAAAAATGCACGGATCTTTTATTTGCTCTAGGGCCCCTTTATACTCTTAAAAAGTATCAAGGAGCTCTCATTCACCAAGAGCTATTGATAGTTGCCATACTTGAAATTAAAACATCTCAGTATAAAGAACAGCTAGGTGGTGCAGTGGATAGAGCACTGGGGCTTAGAATAAGGAAGAACTCATCTTTCTGAGTTCAAATCCAGCCTCAAATACTTACTAGCCGTGTGACCCTGGGCAAGTCACTTAACCCTGTTTACCTCATTTTCTTCATCTGTAAAATGAACTGGAGAAGGAAATGGGCAAAACATTCCAGTTTCTTTACCAAGAAAATGTCAAATGGGGTCATGAAGAATCAGACACAAGTGAATAACAAAATAGAAAGAAAAGCTTTGACAGCCCAGACCTTCTGAAAGGGTCTCACTTTGAGAACCATTGCTCTAAGTAACACCATTCTCAAGGAGAAAAAGCAAAACATTTTAAGAAGTATAGAATGATTTTGAAAACATTCTTCTTTAAAGCTGAAATTCAAGATTCTTTATGACATTTCAAGCTAGAATCTGAAACCCAATGTGTTGATTTCTATTTTATCCAATATATTTTAAGGTTTTAAAACATAATAACAAAAGGTCACTTTTAAGGACAGGCTGAGTGATTTACATAATTTGCATGATAATTATGGCACCTTTTTACTAAATATAACTTTCGATGTGAAATACAAATTACTAAATAGCAATCCACAGCAGTAGATATGCTTACGGGGATATTTGAGCAGTATGTCTCTTAGCAACCACTAGCATTCTAGACTTGTAAACTCGATGAAGGCAGTCTTCAGAAATACTTTAAATGTATTTAAATGTGCTCTTACCATAATAAACCCCCAGTGATAAAAAAAAATGTACTGTATTAAACTAATACATAATAAAGTCAAAACAAAGTATAAAGTAATTCATACAATCATACACAAAAAGTACTACTGAAATTCTCCCCATTCTTCAAGGCCCAAGTCAAATGTTACTTCCTCCATGTGGTTTTCCTTCATCTTCTCAGCCAGAAATGATTTCTTCTCCCCTGTGAGCTCTGTGGTCTCTCTCTTTCTGTGCTTTCATGCACAGATATTGTATGTACAGATTTATATGTACAGTTGTATACAGATTTTGAAGCCCTAAATAAACGTTCCTTGAATTCAAATGAATTGTCCCCTGCCACAGTCAGAAAATTTCCCAAACCTCAAAAGTCCAAAGAGCTTCATTCATACCTATCCTCTGCATTTGTCATATTCAACCATGCATTATAATTATTTGTGTATATGTACTTACTAAAGACATGGGTCCATTTCCTATTCATTTTTTAATGTCCTTAAAGGACTAACATAGAGTACTCTGCAACAGGATCTAACACAAAGGCAGTTAGGTAAACGCTCATGGGAAATCAATAACCCAGGTTGGGTTATAAGCATAGTTATTTCACTATTTGGGAGGAGAATCCTGCATAAAGAAGTGGTTCATTAGCCCTGATTCTTGATTCCTTACTAAACTGTTTTTCAGAAAGATTCTAGCTTTTTCCTTGATGAATGAACAAGTTCCTTCAGATCAGTAGCTAAAAGGTGTATCTGTGTCTGTGTGTATGTGTATACATGTACATGGACATGCTTAACAAATTATTTTAGTTTACAGGTCTAGACCTATGGTTTCATTCATATAGAAATCTCTCAGGACAGACAGAAACTCCTATCAATGCAGAATGGCAACTATTCTGGGGAACTTAAAGTCTTAGAGAGTTGCATGGAAGCACTGAGAGGTGAAGGCCAACAGCCAACCAGTATGTTTCAAGGTGGGCCTAAAACCCTGATCTTCCTGATTCCGAGGCAGTAATAGTAATTTAGGTTGTTACATAACCATAAGGTGAAAACAGTAGTGAACTAGTTATGTAGGTAATATGATCCCCATTTTACAAATGAAGAAACTATAGCTCTGAGAATAAGTAAATCAAACTCAACATGTCCAAAACTAATCTCAATATCTTTGCTCCAAAACCCTCCTCTCCTCCATAGGTCTACTTCATTCAAAAGCACCATTTTTCCATTCTCCCATGTTCACAACTCAGCATGCTCCTCAGCTCCTCAATCCCCCTCAACAAATACATCTAATAAATTGCCAAGTCTTGCCATTTCTACCTTTACAATATCTCTCATCTCTAACCCTCTCTCTCTACTCTCAAAGCTACCACCTTAGTTCAGGTCCTCATGCCTGAGACAGCAGACTCCCTGCCTCAAATTTCTCATCAATCAAGTCCATCCTACACACTGCTGCCAAAACAACTTTCCTTAAGTGGAGATTTGACCATGTGTCTCTCTTACTAGATCAACTCCAATGGCTTCCTACTGTATCTAAGATATAATAGAAACTTTACTGTTTAGCTGCTAAAGCTCTATAAAATCTGGTTCCAACCTATCTTTCCAGTCTTGTTGGCTATCACTCATGGCCACCCCGCTCTCAACCCCCACCCACTCTGTAATCTGTAGACAAATATCTCCTGTGTCTGTGCCTTTACAGGGTTCACTACTTATGTCTGGAATGCACTCCCTCCTTATCTTCACCTCATAGAGTCTCTCTCTTCCTTTAAGATCTTTAAGGTGCAGTTTAAGCCCCATCTTCTACATGAAGCATTTCTGATCTCTCCAATGCTGGTACCTTTCCTTCCAAACTACCTTGTATTTAACTACTCTGAATACATTTTTAGTTACTTTATGTCATTTAAACACACACACACACACACAGACACCCCTATTTTCCCCTTGGGAGAATATAAACTCCTCAAGAATAGGGATTATTTCATTCTCTGCACTTTTTGTCCTCAGTGCCTGACATAATAGATGCTTACAAATATTGTTGATTGTTATTAAAGTCTGTACATATGAAATTCTGTTGCCTTATAGTGAACAGTATCTGTTCTTTTCTAAATACCACATTCAATTTGCCCTTTTTCCTAAGAGGTGAAAATTATTTACAATGGACCTTATTATAACTCAAATAACACCGTTCATTAGGCAGGCACCTAAAGTAAAATAACTGGCCCAGGACTGCAAAGAGTCCCAAGATAAGAATAAATAGGAAGAAATAGCCTGAAGTTATGGGATCTGAAACCCAAAAGTCTGCAAAAATGCAATCTAAAATTTTTTAATAGTTTTAAAAAATTTATTGATGCTTTTCATTTTGTCATATTTGTTTCTGAATATATCCCCCACTACTCCCCACCTAGTGGACCTTCTCTTATAGTAAGGACTAAAAAATTAAAAAAAAAATTCAGCAAAGCCAACCAACACACTGAACATGTCTGATAGTATATACATTATTGCATACCACAGTCCCCCACCTTTAGGTAGAAAGATGGATTTTTATAACTCTTCTCTGGAGCCAAACTTAGTCATTATAATTTATAAAATATTAAGTTTTACAACCAAAGATTTCTAATTGTCCAAGTGAGGGTTAATCCCTCTAAGGAAAACTGCCAAAGGTTTACAATATTGCTTCCTACCAGGAAGGTGTACAGTTTCCATAAAGGAAAAAAGAACTTTACTTATAAGGCTCAGAAAAGTTTAACTCCCATTATTTAAAACATATTATTTACACTTTGTAGTCAAACACCGCAGATCAAATGTTCCGTTTCAAGAGACCC
This sequence comes from Trichosurus vulpecula, assembly GCF_011100635.1. Taxonomy (NCBI): domain Eukaryota; kingdom Metazoa; phylum Chordata; class Mammalia; order Diprotodontia; family Phalangeridae; genus Trichosurus; species Trichosurus vulpecula. The sequence continues at coordinate 219,704,916 of NC_050580.1, forward strand.
ATATAAAAGCACCTAAAGAATCTTTATTTGAATTTTAAAATAATAAAGGTTCACAAGAGACTAGAGCTATACATGAGAAATGATAATTAAACAACCTATACAAGAAAACTGCAGAAATTCAAGGATTTGCATTCTCTGTTGTTATTAACTTCCAATGTAGTGAGTTAAAGGAGATGCCACACTGAATAGAATACAATGGAAATTCACTTGTGTGTGTATACACATACATATGTATATATACATATGTATGCTTGTATATATGTAGTAAGGTAGAATAATTAATCGGTACCCCCTTGCCTGTCCTCAACAAAACTTTGACCGTTTACCCATACTAAATTCAATAGTAAAGAAATAAAACTGAGTGACAAATACATATAATCAATTTGAACAAATAGTTTTCTTACCTGTAATACAAATTTCTGATCTATGTATTTTTTGGCAATGCTGGGTTGGAATTCTTGGCTTTCCAAAAATCGTATGAAAAATTCATATACAAGCTGCAACAGATAGAGTACAGTGAGTTCTGAAATAAGATATACTAAACAAAGAAAAACGTAAGCAGCAGAGCATAATGAATGAACTGAAAGTGGGACTGGGATACAGAACCCCAGATATGCTGGAAGCTAATAACATCATTTTTGGCTTTCTCACGATTGGTTTGCTTGCCAGCACAGAAGTGACATTAAATCAACTTTCCTCACAAAGCTGCTCTGAGATATTGTGAGGGATCTGAGACTGTTGTAACAATTCGGCTAGCAGCTGCTGTGGGGGTGAAAAACCAACACAAGCCCAACAACAAGAATGCTGCAAGCCCAGGATCTTTTGATCTGTTCTACTAAGGAAAGCAACGTTAAGGGGTGAACAATCTTACTTTAATCCAGCATACAAATATCATTCGCTTAGTTCAGGGGAAAAAGCCAGCACCCTGAACTTCAGAGCAAATACGAACAAATTACAAACATACATTTATGAACAGACCAAATACAATTCATAGTTACCAAGGAACCATCAACATCTGAGTTCAGCTGGGAGCTTGACAAGGCTGGCTCAGAGTCACGCGCCACTCCTGCTGTGGCTTAGAGCTCCGAAAGAGAAAGCCAACCTCTGTGTTTATATATCTTGTTCAGGGTCAAAGGTGAGTCACACATGCGACTCACCCACGTGACCTAAAATCGTCACAAAAATGCGACTTAAACCCACGTGGTCTAAAAGCCTCTGATGTCACAAACGTGTCGCTCAAACCCATGTAAACTAGGCTTTCCCTTGAGGCAAGGAGGTCATCAAGGACTCCTAATTTAATCAAGGAAACAAAGGCCAAACTCTTCAAGAACACTTGGTTGAATAAGTGCTAAGAGCCCATCTTGATTCCCAATACAGAGACACATACAATAAATTGGGATTAAGATGTTGCACTATGTTCTGAGGTGTTTAACATTCCACTACTGTATCTGTGATTTCTGACTGTTAAATTAAAACCTATAGACAGGCACACCAGCCACCCATGTTTCCAGTTCCCTTTCCACACAAGTGACTAGAGCAGTAATATGGAGGGGATTTTACAGCAACTTGTAGTATTCAGCAGAGGCAAAGAACTTAAGTATTAGTTCTAATTGAAGTCTTATTACAAGTTGGCAATAAAACCCAATTTTCCCCTATTTCGAATTTTCCACAAATTAAGAGCTTTTCTCTTAAGTGCCCCTCCACCATCCCCACTCTAGTGGTCTATGCTTTTTTGTCCTAATGTTGTCATGCTAATATAAAAAAACGCCTCTAGGTCTCAATACTTCAAAGGAAAAAACATTCTTTGATTCATTATACTATAATCTTTGAACAACTATTAATTATGCAAAAATAAGTGAGCCTGTTCAAATAACCCTAATAAGGGCAGTTTCATCATTTGCCAACTCCCATGCTCTCATCTTGCAATGTTTATTCTCTGGATGGTAAGGGTTTCTAGTATAATTGGAAATGCATTCTCTCTGCCCTCTGGTTCCCTGAAATCAATTATGATTTTTAATAGTTTGGTGAAGGCTTGGCTATATTTATTAATACATACCAAAAAATGGTATTTTGCACTTAAGTGGCAAATTTTGCCTAAGAACCTCAAAGGCAAATCTTCATGTTTTCAGGCAGCAAGACAGAACCAAAAAATAAATTGTGTTCTGAAGGTATATCTCATGCCAAACTAAGGGAAAGACTTCAGGATCTGTTATTTTAAATCTTAAACCTGTACCAGAAAGCGCTCCCTTAACTGTAAGGAGCAGTCATTCAAAAAATTTTCTACTATTTGAAATGCTAAGCTCTATTTTATGCACAAGACTCTAATTTGCAAAACTTAGTCTCTCTCCTTGGGAGGTGGAAGAGAGGCAGAGACAGAATGGAAGAAGGAACACGCATACAAAATGCAAACTACCAAGCCAAAGAAGGAAATCTCATTTTTTTTAGCCTCTGTCAACACATTAGAGAGCAAGTTGGCTCAGCAATTTGTGAACCTGATTCAAAAGTAGGAAGGATAAAATTATTTTGAAGTCATTAATTCAGAGGAATATTTAAAAAGCTGACCAATAGGAACACATAGGACTTCTGTGAAGGAAGAAAAAGCTATAAAATAAAACTTTCCACTTCAATGCAGTAGAAAGAGCTGGATTTCAAGTCAGAGGACTTCAATTCCAACCTTAGTTCTTCTTAACAGCTGTGGGACAATGGGTAAAATATTTATATTCTCTGGGCCTGTTTCCTAATCCATAAAATGGAGTGGGATGACTAAATGACCTCCAAGGTCCTTTCCCGTTCTAAATCTGCAATCGAGATTTTTCCCAGAGGATTATCCTTTTAAATTAGTTCTTTCCAGAGTAAGTAAAATAGGAAAACAGTATAAAACATAAGATTCAGACTTGGCAAAAAAAAAAATAACAATAATAAATAATAATATCACTCAGAGCCCCTAACACACATGTACCAGGTACCCCACTTAGGGTTTCTTTACAATTTAGGAAGAACCTATGGAAAAAGCTAGGAAGCCCAAGGGTATCTCTCTAGAATTTTTATATTACTGGGAAAATAATATGGTTGAATTCTTGCAAAAATTATGAAACTTGTTCAAAAGAGACAAATATATAAATTTATATAAAAATTTATGAAATTAAAAGCAGCAAAATTCTTAACATTTTTCTTTCTCTAAATTTTTAAATACTTCCCAAACAATATATCAGGCCTTTTTAGGTTACTCTGGAGGTATCTTAACAGCATCTTGATTTCCTTATTCCATGATTTTTTTTAAATGTAGAAAGTCAAGGAAACCATGACGGAAAGCAAATAGAGAATAACTGGTATACATATGTACAAAAAACTACACTGATAAATAAAACAGAGAAATATGTTATCTGAGAGATTGTGGAAGGGAACTAGGGGGTGGGGGGACAAAATAATTCAGTTTTAGGTACAACAGACTGAAAAAGACTAGAAAACACTTCCCAACTGGTACAAAAGAGGGAAGATCACTCATATATCCTATTGTCACTCAGCTGTTCCTCTTTCTAGTGAAACTATGAAAGAAATACCATCAGGATTTGTAAAAAAAAAAAAAAAAAGCCTAGAGATCCCAGGAAGCAAATTCTTTATGATTTTTTTTTTTTTAATAATCCTGGTGCACCTATGGTAAAAATGGATTCTATGACTTTTGGCATTTAATGAATACATTCTGTCATGTTCAAATAAGTGCTAATGTGAAAATAATTTTATTCCAATTTGTGGCTCTGGTACATCACACTGAGTCACTTTAAAATACTTAGAACCTACAATCTGATAATACACTGAAGCCACTGGAGCAGAGATTTTTGACTCACTCTGTAAGAACAAGAAGACTCAAACTAAAGTCCTGAAAAAAACAGGAAATGTTCATTTTATTCTCTTAGAAATCCTATTAATAGTGAAAAACAAGTAAATAATCTTCCTGTTAAATGAACAAGTAGAAACTTTAAATCTCGATGAATAAAAACTGAAAAGGATATGGATGTTCATCAACTAAAGAAATAATGAACCTGTTCCTGTATCTTTTTATGCAATGAAATACCTGTAAGTGTGGCCATGATGCCTCAAGGGTAGGTTCATCTTCTTCTGGATCAAATTCATTGCTGTCACTAGGAGGGAGAGTTCTGAATATATTGCAAGATACCTTTAAAAAAAATCAATAAAGTTAGTCAAAAATAGTTTTCAAGAAAGCTTTGTACATATAAACTTAGCACTGGATAGACTGTCTACTTTCCAAAGATCAGTTTGGCTAGGTTCAGAAAGACCTGTGGACCATGGCAAATCATGGAACAAAGGAAAGTATAAAATGGCCCTCAGTCCCATGCTGCCCCCTTCTCTTTCTACAGTGATGACGATAGAATGGCCAAAAAGGGGTCAAAGTGTGCATTAATTTAGCTGTTGGTAACATGCAGGATCCTGCTGCAACGTCCAAGAAATAAACATAACACACAAAGAACCGAATCAAATAAATCTTGACATCCTCACTACAAATGAAACCAAAGAAAAGGAAGTCATAGGAAAGAATGGAACCAAAACGTAAAGAATGGACAGAATGATCACAGGTTCTCCTTGGAGAAGCAAATGATGTTGTCGGTACTCGTGATACTTGGTGATCACACTTCGTGGTGCACATAATAAATAACTGTCACTTATGTACCAATGTCTGTTGCACAGGACAAGACAGTAGAGAAATGAAATCAAAATATATTTGATACCTGGTGATTTCAATTCAAGCATAAGGGAAGATGGTGAAAAATACTTTTAAAAATATAGTTCATAAGTAAGAAATAAGAGGCCACAGACTACTCTGAAACTGCATATACAGGGAAGTGTTGGACATACTAATAATACCAAATAACTATACCAATAACATCACAAAAATGAATTAGCTAGTTATTGGTGTAAGAATTATTTCCAAATCAGGCATGTATACAGTTAGGTAACAGCAAAGAACAAAACCAATACCAATGTTAGAAAAATAAAAATGAGAAAATATGGCACCCAACTGATACAACTCCAATATGATACAAATCCAATCAGCAAGTGGATGATGCTAAAAAAAAAAATGATAATGAATTTTTAAGAGACCTTAAGATGGCCTATCACCATTTCCTAAGCACATTAAACATTTATAAATAAATTATTACAAGGAGACAAAAAGGACCTAAAAACAATCAGTTAACAAAACTTGGATTTCCTTCCCCGAGTGGAGAATTAGGGGAAAGCATGAATTTAGAATATTAATTCATTTATAAAGCCTTTCAAAAGTGCATGGTGAAAGATAATAAACAATATCAACATATAAAATTTCTCCAATGCAAGCAGCATGGAGGAAAAAAAGGGAGTTTATGAAAAGTTTTGTGAGAAATTCCAACTAAGCAAACTCATCCAGAGGGAATTTAAAAATTGAAGAGTAGAAGGAGGGTAATAAATAAACCACAAATGTAAAAGATTAGTGTTAAGATTTTCATTCACTCTGTTTTTTGCCATCAATTACAATATGGAGCTAAGAACAAAACTACCTAGATTTTAGAAAAGCATTTGATAAAGTGATTTCATGTTAAGTCTAGAAAAGATGGAGAGATAAACTAAAGGGTAATACAACTAGAAAGATTGAGACCCACCCATCCGACAGGGCCTTTACTTACACCCTTTACTTACCAGGTTCCAGTCCCCAGGCCCACACCCTTTTGCAATTTAGGTGATGAGAGATGTGAAACCCTCAGGGACCTAAGGAGAGGTGCTATGAAAAGAGCCAGCTCTACGTGAGTTCTAGACAATCAGATGTTGGCTAGGACTGTATATAAGGACAGCCCAGAGTGTGAGAGAAGCAGAACTGAGAACAGCAGAATTGAGAAGCAGACACCAAGAAGACATTGAGGCAGCAGACATCAAGAGGACGTTGAAGAGCGGACATTGAGAGAGACTGCAGAGCCAAGAGTGCAGACAAGAGAGTTGCAGAGATCAAAGAGCTGAGAATCTGCAGCATCTAGAGATTGGAGAGCTGAGAATCCAGAGAATCCAGGAGACTGCAAGGACTCTGAGAACTGCAAGCACTTTCAGAACTGCAGGAGAGGATGCAGGCAAGCAGACAGTTAGGATTTGTGAGTGATTGTTTATAGGAAAGCCCTAGGAAGGGTGAAAGTTACAGGACAACTTGGTTCCTTATTATAATGCTATGTTATAATTTCCTTGTTGCTACATTGAGGTGGGCTTACTCTTTTTGGAATATAATTGGGATTATTGGTCTTAGGATTGGATCACCTTGTATCTAAATAAATGTTATACTTCCTCTGCCTTCTACCTAGAGAATTTTTCATTCTTTGTGATTCCCAAACCATACAGGCATGGTCATGGTCGTTCTCAACGTCACGAATCTTGCATTACTGATACACTTTGCTGAATGTCTGGACTCAAAGAAAAACCACTAATGTTTCAATATCAATGTGACAGGAGGTCTCTAGTGGAGTATCCCAAGGATTATGTGCTTGGCAATGTCCTATTTAACATTTTCATAAATGACTTGTATAAAGACAGAGATTGCATGTTTATCAAATTCTTAGAAGACATAAAGCTGAGAAAAATGATTTATACACTGAATGACAGAGTTAGGATCCAAAAAGATCCTGACAGACTGGAAAACTGAACTATCATAAAAAGATGAAATTCAATAAACACAAATGTAAAGTCATACTCAGGTTCAAAAAACCAAATGCACAAGGACAGGATGGGAGGAGGAATGGTCAGAAAACAGTCTGTTTAAAAAACAGATTTGGGGAGTTTGACAGACTACAAACTCAATATGTATAGTTGTGTTCAAAATTTTGCAGGGTCTATCAGGTGAGAAAGATTAAACTTGTTCTGTTTGGCCCCAGAGGGCAGAATCAGAAGCAGAAGGTAGAAGTGGCAAAGACAATGATTTCTACACAAAAGTGGAATGAGATGCTTTGGGAGTGATGGGTTGTACATCACTGAAGGTCTCTGAACAGAAGCTGAATGACCATTTGTTACATACATTATAATAGGGATTCCTTCGGGTATGGAATGGATTAGAGTTCTACAGTCCCTCCCAATTCTAAAATTCTGTGATTCTGTGCAATTCAGTAGCAAAAACTTTGTTTGAAGACCCTCTGGCTTATAAGCCATAAAACAGGGAGGTGCAATTTGCCAATAGGGTGTGCCACCATAACAGAACAGGGTCCAGAAAGGTTAAATAACTTGCCCATGGTCACACAAGTATTAAGGGTCAACAGTGGGCTTCGCTCTTTCCACTGTACACACTCAGTATACGTCTTGGACAGAAACTGAAAATGTACAATGTACAATAAACCAATGATCCAGAAATAAACAGGAGGATGAACAGAGGCTGCATTACCTTTGAGCAATTGTTCAGTACTTCAAACAAACAAACAAAAAAAGACTGGGTCCCCTTATATTGTCCAGGCTGAGAATGCAAGGACTCCTTACAGGCCCCATACCAGTCGGATTATACTGGACCTCTGACCTGCTCTGTCTCTGACTTGGACCAGTTCACTCCTCCTCAGGTCAAGAGGTAACCCTGGAAACTCACTGTATTAATGTAAAGCTTAATTCAGACTCAGAATCAATCAGATAAGCCCACTATAATTCATATCTCGTGAGCTCAAAAGATTCTACAGCTTCAGCCTCCCATTAGCAGGATTGTATGCATGCATTACTAGGCCCAGGTTACAGTGCTTTTAATGACCCTAAAATTCTCCTTGAAACAAAGCTACAACTTTTTAACATGGATGTTCTTCCGATAATGCTTTAAGGCTGCAAATAATGGAATATCGCAGTCTATGCCAGTGGAAGTTGTAGGTCATCGTAAGGGCAATGGAGAAGCATATGGTAGGCTACCACACATAACAAACAAGGAATTGCATGGGAGAAACAGTGTAAAGAATTCTTCAGAGAAACGTATGAATGGTAGGGAAAAAAAGATGGGCTAGCCATGGAGTGATAACGAAGAATAACAGACAGCCCAAGTCTCCACTGATATTCCTATAATATCAAGAGAGGGAAAGGATGGACCTAGATAGATACTCTGTATTAGTTTTATGACAAAATTATCCTCATTATCCAGTCTATCCAAACTGAACTCATTATTTTTCCTCCTAAACCCTTCCCTCCTAACTTCCCTATTATAGTAGAGGGCAACGCCACCCTCCCAGTCCCCCAGGCTCACAACCTAAGAGTCATCCTACACCCCATATCTAGTTTGATGCGAAAGCCTGTTGATTTCATCTTTGCAAACATCTCTCCAATATACTTTCTTCTCTGACACTGCCACCACTCTAGTGCAGGCCCTTATCAGCTCAAGCCTAGACTACTGCAATAGCTTGCTAGTGGAGTTAGGTGGCCTGCCTCACCTCTTTCCCCACTCCAACTCATAGTGCATTCAGCCACCAAAGTGATGTTTCTAAGGCACAAGTCTGACCATATCCTCACCACCCCAATCAATAAACTTCAATGCCTCCCCAGAGCCTTCAGGATCAAATGCAAACTATTTTATTTGGTATTCAAAACCCTTCATAAGCACCCTCTGCCCTACCTTTCTAGTCTTCTTATATCTTATTCCCCATCACATATTCTTTAATCTAGTGACACCAACCTACTTGCCATTCTTCAAATAAGACACTTCTCTCGACTCCAGGCATCTTCTCTGGCTGTCCCCCAGGCCTAGGATGCTTCCCCTCCACATCTCTGCCTCCTGGCTTCCCTGGCTTCCTTCAAGCACCAACTAAAACCTCATCTTCTCTAAGAATCATTCACTAACCTTTCTTAATTCTAATGTCTTCTCTCTCATAATTATTCTCTATTTTTCCTGTATATACTTTGTTTCTATGTATTTGTTTGCTTGTTGTCTCTGCCGTTAGACTGTAAGCTCCTTGAGGCCAGGTTCTGTCTTGTGCCTCTTTTTGTATCCCTAGAGTTTATTTAGCATGGTACCTGGCACACAGCAGGTGCTTAATAAATGTTTATTGACTAACTGATAAAACAAAGAAGAGACTCACACAGGTCTGATTAGACTCAGATTTTCACTGCTGAGGAAGTACAAACATCACTGAGATCACAGACTCATCAAAATACAAAGAAGTTATTTGCCACCCACCTCCAAATTCAATACTGCTTTACTTTGGATATACTAACCTGGCACAAGTGTGTCACATTTGCATGTTCTCTCTATGGCTGGAAACAATATGCCTTGCTGCGACAACTCCTTTTTTGTGCTTTCAAATGAAAATGGAAAATCTTGTAACTACTCAAATAAGTCTAAATCTATTATTTCCTTGTAATCAGCCATCTACAATTCAAGTGGATGAAACTGCAGGGCTCGCTTTTCCTGAACTTCTTCTCTATGTATTTTAGGATTGTCTACACCAGAGGTGGGGAACCTGTGGCCTCAAGTTCCATATGTGAAACTCAAGGCTGCAGATTCCCCACCCCTGGTCTACACCACGAAAGGCCCTAAAAACAGTCTGGTAGAATGACCAGGATTATAAAATGCAATGAAGATATTTACAAAGAAATTAAGCACTTCACTTACCCAACTGTTGGAGGGATTCAGATGAAATGTTAACTAAGTATTTAGTTTGTAGTAACAATCTTAATCTCAAACATCTCAATCAATTGAAAATTCTTTTCTGACCCTTCAGTTTTCAGTGTAAGAATCCCTTCTGCCAGCTCATCCTAAAATCCACCAGCTTCAGTGACGAGCCTCTCTCTACAAGACTGAACTAAACCCTTCCCACAACAGAGGAACTCATCCTAGGATACATGGTCAATGCTCTTTTAGCTCAGCAGAACTGTCCAGAACCTTCACTCTGCTTCCTGAGCACAAGCCCTCCATACAATAGTGAGGCAAAATAAAATATCAGTGAGGGATTACTGGATTTTCATCCATCCAATAATCCAATAAACATTTCTATCTATAGAAAGTACAACTCGGAGGTATGCTAATTCAGACTGCCCTTCCATGGACAGAAATCGCTAGAATGACTTCATGGCGATCACAATTACAACCAATGAGCACCAAAATATTTTTCCAACCTCTGTACAGCTTGCTCTAACTTATGGGTCCTGGATTATGTTTATCTTAGACAGGCACACTTATTTGTAAAGGGCTCCAGCTCCTTTTGCTTCTCAGGTGAGTCTTTAGTACTGTTACAGGTAACCAGCTCCCGGGTGGAACAAGTATGTGGTGCCACATCCTTGATCAGGACAAAAAGGATCCAGGGGACTGTGTCACAGGCTGCATCTGTTCTCAAAGTACCTTTTCTTTAATATCAAGAAATTCTAAGTAACTTCCCTGTGAACATCAGCTGTGTTTCAGACCCAGACCAGATTGTTATACATCTTGCATAAACGCAATAGCAATTTAAATTCTTGGATCACTTTATTATAATATGCCATTTGATCCTTATAGCACATTATATTAGGGTAGAAAGTACAAATATTATCTCATTTTACAGATGAGGAAACTGGAACTTGAAAAAAAAATTATGTAAACTCAAAGTCACAAAGGTATTAAGTGTTAAAGTTGGAACCTAAGTTTTTTGAACCGAAGTTTTCTGATGCCAAGTCTGATGTTCATTCTATTATCTTCTGTAGCCTCTATAATATTGTATCTTTGGTTTCAGGGTAAGGTCTGTGGTATTTGAAAATTATTTTACAAAGACAACTAAGAGGTGTTATCCAACCTGGCATTTCTCAATGAATATAATGAAATCAAGTGAACAAAAAATAATTAATTTTGCTGTCTAACCAACAGTCTAAGTGGTAAACTTATAGCTACTGCTTCTTCTATGAAACCTTGTTCTGTCATTGTTAGCCACTCTTGATTTATATCTCAGATTTAAGTGGATTATCAAATAAGTAATGACAGCTCTGTGCTTATCCAGGATGTATGATCTCAACCCCTCCCCCTTTCTACCCTAAACCTCTTCATTCCTGACCCTCCCTCATTTATTAAAAGAGACAGGTGGCTAAGATAAAATGGGCCTTGAAGGTTCTTATCCTTTTAGCTGATCATTTGAGAAAAACAGTATTACCAAAAACAAATGAAACTTTGAAAACAAACTTAAGAGTTTTTATTTTCAATAATATTCATGGAATAACCAAAAAAATTCAGAATATAAAGGACTTCAGTGGTCACTTAGGAGAAAGTATAACATTTTTGAGAGAAAGTGTGGTATTCAAGAAAAAGTCATGAATTAAAATAAACAGATCCTAAGGGTAGGCCTAGTTCTTCCACCAAATAGCTATATAATCTTAAATTGCCTAACTAACCTTTTGGAGTGTCAGGATCTTCATCTGGAAATTGAGGGGAATGGACTAGACCCTTTCGAAGTCTCTTCCAACTCCAAAAAGTCTACAATTCTACACAAACCAAATTCAGCTCCAAAATCATAATTGAAAAAGGCTTTCAAAAAGTATCATAATTTTTATTTATATTAAAGGTTTTATAATAAACAGCAGAAAAGTATAAATCAAGTTAAAGGTTGGAAGGACTGCGCTGTTTACCAAAAAGTTAACTGTTAGAAAAATATAAAAAGAAATGGAAACTAGATATATTAATGGGGTAAATAGTAGAAAAGCAGCAGACAGGACTTATTCTTTTACCACAAGGGGGCGCGATTCACTGTACAGACAGAGGCAACCATCACTTGTCACTGAGTTTGCTTTTAGAATTTTAAGATTTTTAGATTAGATTAACAGACCTTGAAGGGGTCTCAGAGATCATTGTCTAGACTAATACCAGCTTACAGAAAAGGAAACTGAAGCACAGCATACTTAAGAGACTTGCCCAAAGTTACACAGCTTTAGAGGCACAACCAAATCTCTTGTTGCCAGTTCACCATTCTTTCCTTTACATCATGCTGCCTTCCATTGAGAAAAGTGCTATTAATTGACTATTTCCTATCTATTTCTTTTATGTCTCTAACAGTTTTATTTCTACACTGCAATTCACCAAGCTAGGCCCTGGAAGAAGAAATAAAGATAAATTAGACAGTTCTTGCCTTTAATTCCATTCACTTTCAGTTTCCCTAGTACCTTTCCCCTCATAGCACTGTGAGGTTAAGATCATAGAATCTCAGAGTTGGAAAGAACCTCCCAGGTCAGCCAGTTCAACCTAAACTTGGGAAGGAATGCTCTTTACAAGTGGACATCCAGGCTCCCCTGGAAGACCTCATTAGTGATGAAGAACACACCAACACTTGTGCCTTCCAAAATTCTTAATTGTTATGTTTTTCCTCATATAGAACAAAAATTTGCCCTTCTATAACTTCGCCCTGTATATCCTAATTATATCTCCTGGACCAAGTCACATTAGTCTAATCCAGGCATGGAGAACAACCTTCGACCTCAAGGCCATATGTGGCCCTCTTGGTCCTCAAGTGTGGCCTTTTGACTGAAGGAATAAGGACTTGGAAAGGTAAGGACTATTTAGCCCCACTAGAGGACACCACAAGTATAAAGTCTGTGGTTATCTATTCTAAATCAACTTTAACTGAAACTACAGTCATCAACATAAATTAAAATTTGAATAAAAGGGGGAGGGAGAGAGAGACCAAAAACATATCTAGAGTTTAAAAAAAGAGAAGCATTTTGCCAAAATTCAAATTTCTATAATGGCATAGCTTGACTCATCAATATATTACAATTCACCTAGAAGAAAAATATACTTGCTGTGCTTCATGATAGTAAAGGTCATTTTTAAGGCCTTTTATAAAAAACCTCCTTGGTCCAATTTCTACTAATAGAAGAAATGGGAAAATTATACACATGCAGTGACCATGATGAAGATAACTAGCATGTGTATAGTATTTCACAGTTTGCAAAGAGTACTTCTGGGTCATATGACAACAAGATGGAAGACCAGACAAGCTCTCCACTCCTCATGACCTCTCAAACTTTTCCAAAATAAGAATTATGTACCAAAGGAAGAGCAACTGCAGCTTTCTGCCCGGTCTAACATCAATAAGAACCCTAATGAGATAATCGATGAACATTAAATTAAGACAGCCCTCAAGTGTTCGCTCCATACCCCTGCCCCACCAGCTCCCATGTCCTGACAGGGCAGCACAATTCACTTCATGAGCTTATGCTCTGGGATCCACTGAGCAATTCTCTGATGGTTGATGCTAACCCCCACCCCCCACCCTTGCTCTCACTTTACCATTCTAAGGCAACAAGCAACAGAACTCAATTGTGTCTTCCCCCAACCCCTAAGCCTGTGCAGGGGAAGTAGAAGTATAAGCAAGCTCTGCCAGGGATAGCAGTGTCCCTAATGTGGCATAGCAGTATTCAACCAGAGAATTAATGAAGAGAAGAAATGAGGCTGATTGCCACTGTATGGGGGGTGCGGGGGGTGCAGAGAGGGTTTAAACACTAAACTTAAAGGGAAAGGTACTGAGACAGCTTTGAGGTCCAGCCCTTAGGGAAACTACCATGAAAGGGGATTGAGCAAAAAAGTAAGGAAGGAAATTTAAGGGAAAAAAAAGACTGGAATTACCAAAGATTTCAGTTAAAAATCTTGAGCACAAGCCAATATATCAATAGGAAAGGCATTAACAGAAGGGAATATGGTCTCCAGATAATCTAAACAAGTCCAACCATCTCTGAATAAATACTGTACGACAAAGGAAAATGAATCAATTCCTGATAAGGTAAAGGACCCTATGGATAACCTGGAGAATATGAAAACTCAGCAAGATGTTCCCATCAAAAAAGAAATAAAAAGTGTCAAAAAAGAATTTATGACCTTCACAGAAAAAATAAACAGCAGAAGAAAAAACCTTAAATCTATGGAGGCAAATCTTACCAAAGAAACAAAAGAAGAAAACAACTGATTCAGAATGTGAAGGCAAGCTGGAAAAAGAGAAGCAAAAAAGGAATAATGTTAAGAGAAAACACTGTCACTGCAACAAGCAAAACATAGTGATCTTTAAGATAGGATGCAGAGAGACAACTTTTGAAGTTTAGGTATCCAAGAAGAATATGACAAAATAAAACCAATCCTCAAAAAAATCATAATGCAAAAAATAATGCCACAAAACTGCTCAGAACTTCTGAATACAGAATACAAAATGTTAATCACAAGAATCCACAGATCACCAACAGAAGAAAACCCTATGCCACAAACTCCAGGACATACAGTGGTTAAATTGAGCAATTCTGTGAACAAGCAACAACTTCTACAAGCAATCAGGAGGAAGACCTTCAAATATATGAGGAAAGGAAATTCAACTGACAGAAGATGATTCTTTGCCCACCAGAAATCTCAGAAGGGAATGGAATAATATGGTGTGACACACCAAGGAGTTCAAGATGCAACCCCAAAGTGACATATCTTGCAAACCTGAGCTTAATCATAAATGCAAAAAAGATGGGACATTCAATTAAAAGCATTTGAAATACTCCTAAAAGAAAAAAAAAGACTAAGAAAATAATTTTCTTAGCAAACACCCTGGACAATAGAAATACAAGAAAAGTAAACAAATACAATAACTAGGTACGGCACAATTAATGAAATATTATACCCCATCCCCCCCAAAAAGAGAGAGAAAAAAATAGAAAGAGAAAGACCTCTATAGGGTTAGAAACGTGGACAACAGAGGGCCCATTAAGAGATTTTTTTCAAAATTTGCAAAGTGCATTATATGTATTTTTTTATTTACTCTTCAAAACACTATGAAATAAATACTCCACACTGTACAGATGAGGAAACTGAGGTTCTAAAAAGTAAAGTGACTTGTCCATAGTCACACAGCTAGCAAATATCAGAGGCAGAATTTGAACTCAAGTTTTCACAACCCAAAATGATCTATCCCCTACTCCATGCTGCTTCAGATAGTATGTATATCACTTTACAATTCTTGGACATTTTACATACATTCTCTCATTTTATCCTTAACAACTCTGTAGGGTAGTTTTATTATCACCATTTTCAAGTTAAGAAAACTTAGGCTCAGATGTCAACTAACTTGAAGCTGTAAAGCTTCAAGGGACCTCAGAATCCCTTTAGTCCAATCTCCTCATATTATGTATGAGGAAACCAAAACTCAGGGAGATACAACAACGTGTCCTAAGATGCACACACCATGTGTATCCAAGATTGGATTTAAACTTAAGTTCTTTACTCCAGAGCTGGTGCTACTTCTACTGAACCATGAAGCCTTGTCTGCCTGAGGTCACACAACTGACCAGTTTCAAGAACTGCAATGTGAAAACAAAACTTCTGATGCAAAGTTCAGTGTTCTTTCAACCATACTAATTAATGTAATAATGACTCTATTTATTGATTCACCATTTCTGTATTAATGCAGTAGGTTTTTAAGTGGCCAAGTCTACATCTGTCTTAAAACAAGGTAGAAGATGGAACAACCGACTTCAGATCTGCTCCAACCAATGTGCCTCAGAGATGATTATTTCTTAAAATCATACAACAGAGCATGCAGATCAGTTGAGAATACATAAAACTGTTTTCATGGCTTCAAAGTGCATTTTTTTAAACAAAGAAAATATAGAATAGTACAATATATGAAGAGTTGTCAGGCAAGGGAGGCGTTCTAATTACTCTAAAGAAAGCTGTATACCGGGACTTCAACAACCTTATTTATCTACCTGAGTTTCCTCATGTAGAAAAAGGAAGCTATAAAGAGAACATAACCACAGCATTTAGTAAAGAAGGCTTACACACGACCATACACACACACACACACACACACACACACATTGATGAAGTCAAGTACTACTCAGCTAATAGGAAAAAGAAATTCAACAAACAATAATGCTGAACTGTGGTAACATGGCTGAGCAAGTGAATGCTCCCTTTTTATCACCTCAAAAGAGCAATAAATGTATCCCCAAAGTGAAAGAAATGCTTACAGGGAAACCCTCACATGGAAACTCTCACAGGAAAAGTAAACAGAGAAGCTGAAGAAATGAATAATCAACAAAAAAAAAGGAGAAGAAGCCCCAGTACAGTAATTAAATGCCAAGGGATAAAACAAAGCAAGCCAAAAGCTCCAGAAGAAAATAATAGT
The DNA here is from genome assembly GCF_011100635.1 of Trichosurus vulpecula. Taxonomy (NCBI): domain Eukaryota; kingdom Metazoa; phylum Chordata; class Mammalia; order Diprotodontia; family Phalangeridae; genus Trichosurus; species Trichosurus vulpecula. Next base: position 219,721,016 of record NC_050580.1, read on the forward strand.
AACCTAAAAGAGAGAGAGAGAGAGAGAGAGAGAGAGAGAGAGAGAGAAGAAACCTTACCATAAGATTCTCATGTGAATTAGAAACACAATGAGAGACATAAAAGAAGAGTTTGTATCTATAAATACGGAAATGAGATTTTTGGAAGAACAATACAAAAAGATAAACATGACCATCAATAGCTTAGACAAGACAGTGGAAAGTCTCAATAAATCAGTAGTAGGAGCTCTGAGAATTGGAATGCCCTAAATGGGAATACAAAAATACAAGAATGACAAAACAACCAACAAAGAAAAATTTTAAAGCAGCATACTGGAAGATGACCTCAGATTTTCTGCAAAGTAACAAAACTAAAGACCACAGCTTGGTAAGATGATCTGAGAACTTATCGGTCACCCAGAAAACTATGAAGAAATACAGCCTGAATATCACATTACTAGAAAATCAAACAAGAAAAATGCCTGGAGGTACTGGAAACAGAGAGCAAAATGCAATTCCATAGACTGTAAGACACCAACTTCTCCTAAATGTGAAGTAACCAAATTTCAGAGCTTAAAAAAAGAATTTTTCAAACAGTAGGGAAGAAAAACAATTCATATTAAAAACACCAATTCAAATCACATCAGATTATTCAAAGAGAATAGCAATTTTTTTTAAAAAAAAACTAGAATTTGATACATCAAAAAATGAGGGAAATTAGTTCATCAAATTGCTTATGATACAAAATTGAATATAATCCACCATGGGAAAAGAACCATAGTTAAATCTCATGTAAGGCAACTACACACAGATGCCACCAACAGAGAAGAGTAGGGAATGTATATTGATTAACGAAGCTCTATACAAATAAAAAAATACCAACATTAACTCTTACGCTCCAAATGGTATAGCCAAATTCCTAAAAGAAAGATTAAGAACTGCATAAAGTCAGGGAGAATAAGGACTTAATTTTAGGTGACTTTAGTGTTACTTTATCAGAACCTGACAAAACAAACAAAAAGATAGACAAGGGAACTGCAGGTGTCAATAAATTTGAAAAAAAAAAACCTCATTTGATTGTTCTATCCAACTAATGAATGAAAATCTTTGACCACATAAATACTTTTCAGGTTCATAGCTTAAAGACTGATACATACTAGGGAATAAAAATTCATAAAGTAAAATGCAAAGAAGGAGAAAATCAAAAACTGATCTAACCATTCAGAAAAATAAATTGGAAGTATATCTCTCACTGAATAACCCTAAGGAGGTATAGAATCATTGGTACAAATATATTCACAGCAGCAACATTTATAACAGCAAAAAATTGGAAACCTATATGTACAAGAATTGGGGAATTGCTGAGCAAATTGTAGTCTTTGTCTGTTAGTTGTAGATTTTCCTCTATCATGGTCCCTTAAACCTTTTCCTCTTTTCTTCCTGGCACTCTTTTTTCAAAGAAAAGGAACCTAATCAACACTACTGTTGAAGTGGTCATTCCCATTCCTTTTCCCTCTCCCTTCTTTATCAAGTTCAGATCCTAATTTGGTTCTTCCACTTCTTTCTCTTTTTATTCTTCTCTTCATTAATCAACACTCAAATAAAAATTTATCTTACTTATGACAAATCATTCCCTGACTCTACTCTTCCTCTTATACTTCATATCCCCCTTCCCTTCTCCGGTTCCCAATCATTTCCCTGTTGAGTTTAATGCATATCTATACCAAATTGGTCCAGGAGTGGGGAAACTGTGGCCTTCTAGGTCCTCAAGTGTGGCCCTTTGACTAAATCCAAACTTCACAGAACAAATCTTCTTAATTAAAGGATTTGCTCTGTAAAACTTGAACATGGTCAGAAAGCCACACCCAAGGACCTAGAAGGCCACATGTAGCCTCAAGGCTGCAGGTTTCCCACCCCAGGTTAACCCATCTTGATCAAGTTCAGATAAAAGTGAGGACATGTGAAACTCTTCCCCCACTCTTTCCACCATGTTTATAAACTCACTGCTCTTCTAGCACACCATATTTAGGCAAAAGGTTCCTCTTCTTCCTTAGTATATTCCTTTATCTCTTCCTTTTTTCTTTCTTAAATCCAACAAAAAGGAACAAGCACACAAATCAGTCCTCTGTATGTCTTATTTAACTTCCTTTATGACCTCTGAAGACAAAAAGTGACATTTGTCTCTTCTTCCCATATTAGAACGCAAGTATTCCATCATTATTTAGCCCCTTTCAATTGCTCAAATCTATTTATGTTTCTAGGTTTCTCTTTAGTCCAAAGTTTCTATTCAACTCTGATCTTTTCATTAGAAATGCTTGAAAGTTCTCTTTTCTATTAAAGATCCATTTTTTCCCCTTGTAGGATTATACTCAGTTTTGCAAGGTAAGTTATTCTTGGTTGTAAGCCTTCATCTTTTGCTTTTTGGAATACTATATTCCAAGATTTTTTCTCCTTTAGGTAGCTTCAGCATAGCCTTTATGTGATTCTATCTGTGGTTTCTGAATATTTAAACTCTATCTGACAGCTTGAAGTATTTTTCCTTTGCTTTGGAACCTCTGGATGTAGGCTATGACACTCCTTAGTGTTTTCCTATGACTGGTGACTGGTAGATTCTTTCTCTTTCCACTTTGCCCTCTGATTCTAATAGATCTAGACAGTTTTATCTTATGATTTCTTGAAATATATTGTCCAAATTTTTTGTCCAGTTACAGTTTTCAAGAAGAATCTGATGAATTTTAAATGGCCTCTCCTCAAACTAGTAGATATCTTATATTTTCTGCTATTTTTTTAAAATCATCTGACTTGATTCTAATATTCCTTATCTAATGAAGTCACTTCTTTTCAGGAAGTCCACTACTTGGGTAGTTTCCTACTTTCTGTTTTAATCTATTAATTCTACTTTCATTTTTCCCCCTCTCTCTTTCATTCCTCATTTCATTTTTTTATCCTGTTTTTAACGTCTTTCAGTTACTCTCACATAATACTTATGACAACTGATTGCCCTCCACCTCCAAAACACTGCTTGAAGCTATGGAAGTTACACTTTTTTTTCTGGGTTTTACCTCTTTATCCCATATTCTTTTTTTCACTTTGGTGTCTTCTGTTTACTCATTTTCAGCCTGAGCTGTTGGATGGGGATTTGGATTTTAAGTTAGTCTCTTCTGGCACTCTTGGATGGGTTAGGCAGGTCTTGTTTGGTCTTCTCCCTTAAGTTTGGATGCAACTGCCATTGTTAATCTGCATCGGGTGGTTAGAATTAGGCCCAACCTTCTTCTACCTAGCTTCAGCCTCAGTCTCTTGGATCACTACAGGTTCAAGCCTTGTCTGTACTCTTTTTCATTCTCTTTACATAATCTAGTCAGGAACCGGATCCCTCTTCTGCTGTGGCCTTAACAGGCCCTAGAAAGACACTGGGTTATTAGGTCTCCTACACATCTTTCTTGGCACTGATTCTTAGGAACTGAGTTGATCCTGTCTCCTGCTGTGATTCCACACATAGGACCTATTTCTCTGTGAAGTAAACTATTAGGGCTAGTCCTATACCCTATTTCTGTTCTGACAGGCCAGGGCTGGGATGACTTCAGGGACTCTATTATTAGAACTGTTATGGTCTTGTGATACCACTGTCCAGAGTACTGAAAGTTTCAAGTCCATTTTCAGGAGTCTGAACTAGCTTCCTACCTCTCCCAGCCCCTGTTAGCTTTCAGTCCAGAATTAGAGTGCATGGAGGTTTTCATAGTTCAACCCCTTGACCAGGCTCCAATATTTCTAGGATTACCTAGGCTGGCACTGATTTCCCTGGTCTGACCACTCTACCCTCTTCTGGACATCTTCCTGTGCTGGACTGGATGAATGAACTCGATTCCATGTCTTTTTTTTTCTAGATTCCTTTAGTACTGGTCTTTCTAGGGCCATTTTAAGATATATTTGGGGGTTTCTATGTGAGAGTTAGGCTGCTCTACAACTTCGTAATTGAAATATTAACCAGAAGTTCCCCTTAATTTGCTTTGATAATAATTTTATTCTAGTAAAAGATGGAGGAAGTAATGAGGGGAACTAGTATGCTGGTCTGGACTCTAACCAAAAAGAAAAAAAACAGGTCACAGAGAAATAACTAGAACCTTGAGAAGTGACTAGGCCATTCTAGAGTTAGTGGTAGATAAGGAAGAGAATACTAAGTACATTTGATTTGCACTCTAGATTTTAGAAAAAGAGATTTCAAAGAGTTCATAAAGGGAATAAAGTAGGATTGTGTAATTCAAAATTCTGTAGGACAGATCATCAGCTCAAGAGGGATGGAATGCACTTCTGGGCACATACCCCAAGGAAGTAAAAAACCGAAAGATCCTCCATTTACCAAAATATTGAGAGTAAATAGAAACAAAGTAGGTGAACGCTGATTGTAGAAAGGATGAAGGACCTGGCATATGAATATAATAGGAGATAGTTGTTCTGGAAAGAAATAACTAATATAAGAAATTCAGTTAGCATGAGAAAACTTGTATGGACTGATAAAGATTGAGCTTCCATTCTATATGGGAAAACACCATGTGCCTAAATAAGTAATTTAAAAAAAAAAAAAAAGGTAATTTGGAGGATGGGTGCCAGTCAGGCAAAAGGGGAGGAGACAGGAAGGTAAGATCTCATATAGAAGGTGGCCCCTGGGGGAGCTTTGAAGAAAACAAGAAATTCTAATGACCAAAGGTAAGAAACTAATACATTAGAGAAGTGGGAACTACCCAGTGCAAAAGTTGAGAGATGAAGCACCACATGTGAAAACAACCAAGTGGCCAATCCGGCTGGACTCTAGAGGATGGGATGGGGGAAAGCAGATAAAATATTAAAAAGGCTGAGAGAGGTCAGATTGTGAAGGACCTAAAAAAATAACAGAGGTTCATATTGATCACAAAAGCAATGGGAAAAGCTACTTCAGTTTACTAGAAAGAGAAATGCTTTGGAAAAATCACTTGAGCAGGTGTGTGAAGGATGGACTGGAATGAACTGTGGTGCTAGCTCACCAAAGAGGAAATCTGGAGAATGAGTAGATTTTTTAGCTGGTTGGTTATCTGAGGTGAGAAGAGACATACTGTTTGTGAGACTAATTTTAAGACTTATAAGAAGTGAAGACCCCAGAACCAAAAGAACAAACTGATTCCAATTAAGCGCATTGGAGAATCAGACCAACAAATGTTTATAAATCATAAGATCACCAATTCTGAGCTAAAAGGTATCTCAGAAGTAACCACTTTGAGAATCTATATTCTAAAAAGTTTATAGCAGCTCTCTGTGGTGGCAAAGAACTGGAAATCGCCAGGATGCCTATTAATTAGGGAATGACTGAACAAGTTGTCATATATGATTGTGATGGAATACTACTGTGCAATAAGAAATGATAAGTCCAATGATTTTAGAAAAAACATGAAAAGACTTGCATAAAATAGTGAACAGTGAAATGAGCAGAACCAAGAGAACACTGCATACAGTAACAGAAATATTTTTTTAAGAACTTTGAGTGAATAAGTTATTTTCAGTATTATAAATACCCAAATTAACCATAAAGGCCATATGAAGAAAGATGGTATCTGAATCCAAGAGAAAGAACTGATAAACATAAGTTTGTATGAATAATTTTACACATATATACACCTATATGTATATAATGTTAGCCATCTCTAGGGCAGATGGATCAAAAAAAAAGAAATTTACACGTTAATTTTGTTGTATATTTTAAAGGAATAGCAAGTTGTACATAGTAGATTTACAGTTTCATAATCAATCATCTTTTTTATTGTACTATGCTCTAGAAAGGCTGGTTTTATTTGATAAATTAAAAAGAAAATTTTAAAAAGAAAAGAAAGTAACCACTTTGCCCAAGCCCTTGTCTTTTTGTTGTTGTTGTTATAAGAAACAGTAGCCTAAAGTAAGGCAGAGATAAATTCTACATTTGCATTCAGGGCCATATACTTTGCACAACCCCTTGGGAGTAATATCCATTGCCTTCATGGGATCCCAGCTCTAGAGCTGAAAGAGCCCTCAGAAGCAATCTGCTAGCAATCCTCATTTTACTTGAGAAAACTTGGAACCAGGAAGTTTAAAAAACTTCTAACCTAAATCACACAAGATGGAGCAGTAAGAAGCAGAATTAGAACACAGATCCTTGGACTGTAGGGGCTCTTTCCATCTCTGCCTGTGTTACCATGGGAAATTCCCTTCACCTCTCCATGCCTGAGCAAATCTCAAAAACTATAAATCATACAACAGTTGCTATTCTGTATCAGTAGAGGAAGTTTCTTCATTAGGAATCCTCTACATCACTGAAATCACAAGTCCAGACACATGATAAAAAGAAAAAAAAAAAAAACGGAAAATAGGACTAAAGAAAGGTATAGTTGGCCATATTTAGGATTCATTGAAAGAGAGCTTTGATCAAATACCACAAGGCTCAATTACGTTCAACATTTCTGCTTATGAATTTTTGCTGTTTTTCTTCAGTCATTTCAGTTGTGTCCAACTCTTTGTGACCTTATTTGGGGTTTTCTTGGCAAAGATGGGTTTGTCATTTTCTTCTCCAGCTCATTTTACAGATGAGGAACTGTGGCAAACAGGGTTAAGTGACGTGACACAAATCAAGAAAGTACAGCTTTAACAATGCACACAAACTCTCACATGATCTGTCCATATCCACTAGCTCTACATCTCTCCTTTTTTGTGGCTAAACTTGAGAAGGCTATGTATAATAGGTGCCTTCACTTCCTTTCTTCTCATTCTCCTCCTTAATCTTTCCTATCTGGCTTTTGATCTCATTATTCAACTGAATCTACTCTCTCCAAAGTTAAAAGCTATCACTTTATTGCCAAACTTCGTGGCCTTTTCTCATTCTTCAAACTTCTGTACCTCTCTTCTGCCTTTGATGCTGTCATTCACTCTCTTCTCCTTCATAATTTCTTCCCTCTAGGCTTCCATGACATTATTCTAGTTCTCCTCCTCTCTGTCTGACTATTCTTTCTCAATCTCCTTTGCTGGATCTTTGTCCAGGTCATATATGCTAATGCTCAGTGCCCCCAAAGGCTCTGTCTTGGGCCCTCTTCTCTTCAAATACTACAATGTTATACTTGGTGATCTCATCAATTCACATGGATTCAATTATCATCTTTCTACTGAGAATTCTCAAATCTACTTATCCAGCCCTAACCTCATTGCTAACCTCAGCACATCCAAAACAGAATCCATTCTCTTTTCTCCCACGCCCTCTTCTCTTCCTCTCTTTTCTATCACTGTCAAGGCTATTACCATTCTCCCAGGCACCAAGAATCTCAACCTTGATTATCATCCTTGACTCCTCTCTCACCATTCTCTCCAATCACAAATCTACAAGTCTAGTTCAAGAATTCATCACTTCACTCTCAGACTTTTGCAACAGTCTTGTAACTGACCTCCTTGCCTCAAGTGTCTCCTCACTACAATCCATCCCCCCTTCAGTTGCAAAAGTGATTTTCCTAATGTACAGTCTATGTCACTCTCTTACTCAAACTCCAGTTGTTCCCTGTCACTTCCAAGATGAAGTATAAAGTCCTCTATTTGGCATTTAAAGTACTAGTTTACTCACCTCCACAAACTCTAAATATAGTTGTAAAACTGGTCTACATACTGATCTTCAGACATATCTACTCCACCTCCTGATACAGTGCCTTTGAACTGGTTGTCCCCCTTGCCTGGAATGTTTTCCATCCTCACCTCCATCTCCTAGCTTCCTTCAAAACTCTGTTCTAATTCTACCTTCTGCACAAGACCTTTCCCAACCTTTTCCCATCCATCTGTCCCTTACACAGCCTTCACTCAATATTACCTCATACTTACACTTGTACCTATGTGTATACGTACACATGTATGTATCTACATCTTGCAGATACGTATTTTTGCATGTTGTATCCCTCATTAGAACATAAGCTCCTTCAGAGAGCTCAGAATAACATATTTGAGAAAGCAACGAATATAGACTTACAGCCAAGAAAAAAAATCAACCAACGGTCCAAGTACAGAAGGCATTGCTAGACTAAAGTTTACATGTAAAATACCAGGGGGGTTTAGTGGATTTCAGCCTCCAAATCAGTCAGTATGGTGGTCCAGTAGTCCAAAAAGCTAATGGAACCAGGTTGTCGTAACAGCAATACTTATTTAGGAAAAGACTGGCATTCAAGGTGCTCCACATTTCTAGGCTTATTTCAAAGTACTTCATCTCACACACTCTGTGTGCTCCAACCAAATCGATCGACGAGCATTTACTAAACATCTGATATGTGCTGGGAAGTATAGATACAAAGATAAACACGAAACAACCTTTATCCTTAAGTAGTTGGTGGGCAGGGGGCACAGAGACACATGTTGTTATCGTTGAGTCATTTCAGTCCTGTCTGACTCTTTGTGACCCTGTGGACCTCTGTCTATGAAGTTTTCTTGGCATTTCCTTGGCCATTTCCTTCTCCAGTGGCAAACAAAGGTTAAGTGACTTGCCCAAGGTCACACACCTAGGAAGTTTCTGGGGTGGATTTGAACTCCGGTCTTGCGGACCCTAAGCCTGGCACTGGATCCACTCTGCCACCTAGCTGCCTCAGAGATATTCAATATGCACATAAATAAGTACAAAAAAAATATAGGTGTAAGGATGGAGATCTAGAGAAAAAATTTAAAATGTTCTTGCATCACTCTCCTTCCTCACATCCACACTGGGAATTCTTCTCTTCAATTAAGCTCAAGCATCTCCTTCTTCAGGAGGCCCTTCCTGGTTTTCCCAGCAGATAGTGCCTCCCCTCTGAAATTAAAATTTCCATCTACTCTGTATATGTGAATTCATGTAATTAATTATGTGCTGCTCAACCCACGAGATAGCAGGGGCCATTTCTGCCTTTGCGTTCCCAGCATTTACTAAAGTGCTTGGTACACCATATGTGCTTAATAAATTTTTTTATTTGTTCTTTTCAAAACTACCTGTTCAATTCTTTGATCTATTGGGGGAATGTCTAATTCAATATTTTTGTGCCAATATTGATTAGGGGTATTGGGTTATTGTCTTCAGCTTTGTCTCTGCCTAGTTTAAGTATTAATAATAGCTATGTCTCCTGGTTTTCCTCATTTTTGATACTGGCAATTTGATTTTTCTCCCTTTAAAAGAAAATCAGATTAGCTAACATATTACAGATTATGTTAATTTTAAAAAAACCATCTCTTAGGTATATTTAGTCAATAGCATTTTATTGTCAATTATTTTTACCTCTTTATTTTCAGAATTTCTATTTTTGTGTTCAGTCGGGCTTTCTGAGCCATTGATTTTCTAGTTTTTTCTAGTTGCACATCCAGGGACTGCTTTTATGATGGCCTTTCAGTATCAAACTGGGCTAGAGGCCCTCATTGGGTCCATACTCACAGAACCTGCCAGATCCTCTCTACTCTACTGACTGACACAGTCTTTAAGAAATCAAGGTCCTCTCTACACCATGATGAGATATTAAAATAGGACATTAAAAGCGAGACTCACAAATAAAAAGCTGTCACCTCAGTTGTCAACGTTTTGGGCCACAGGAGCTTCTGAAACCACCTATTAAGGCATGGCAGAATTGTACTCTGCATCAGTGTAAGAAGAACCCATAAAGATGCAGTACTAAATCTAGTCAAGAAATATCTTTAGTAATACAAATGATGACCCCCCCTAAAGTACCTATTTTACACAATTGTATTTTCAACTCTCTACTTCCAGAATTTTATTCCATTTGTGATTTGAAGGTTATAACCTACAGCAAAATTTGTTAGTAATACTACAGCTGAGAGATGGGGGATGGGGAAAGGGAGGGAATAGAACTGATAAGATTAAATGATGCTATATCAAGTTTTTATTCTATACCTTTGTTTTCTGTAAGTATATTCGAGGAATAATCTGATTAACTGCATATCTGAATCTGTTTAATAAAGGGATCTGTTACAACAGTTCTGCTGACTCTTAAGTTCAAATACAAATTTCTATGATTAAAGTCCTTCACGACCCAATTTCAACCTGTTTTTCCAGACATTATACATATAGTCCTGGACCACCTCCAGTTGTCCTAATCTATATCTGGTCACTGGACCCAGATGGCTGTGGAGGAGAAAGCGAAGCCAGTGACTTTGCACAGCTCTCCCTCACCCAAAACCAATTCAATTGCAAGTCATATCATCATCTCCCTGATGTCATGGTCCTCTTTGAGAATGAAGGACAAACCACAACCTATGAATAGTCCGAGCTGCCCCAATGGGGACCCAGTTGGCCAGTTCCAGGTAGGCAACTCAGTTTGTCCTCTCCTCTCCTCTCCCCACACAGGGTATCATGCCCCCTTACCTCAGGGTGTTCTGCCCAAAGGAAGGCAAATTTTGATGGCTGAATCCTACCTAGTTAACTTGGGGTTTATTGTCTAGATTTCTTTCTTGACGACCACACCTTAAACCCAATTCACTTTGGCTCTCATTGATTGCACAATAATAGTTTCCTGCCCAAACACCACTTAATGGTTATTTTGGGGGTCCTCCTGGCTCAGAGTGAATGTAAATAGTAATTGTTTCTCTTTTGGCCAGTACCCCTGAGTTCCTGAGTTCCCCTCCCAGTTTAATTTTTTTTTTTAATTAAAGGGGCCATGCTTTGATTCACTTCTTAAACAAGCCTATTCACTAAATGACTCAAAGTGAGAACTCAGAAAGACCTTAGCTTTAAAGAGGCCAAGATCTCCCACTGCATCCTGGGCCCTCTCCAGTCGTCCTGATCTATATCTGGCCATTGGACCCAGGTGGCTCCAGAGGACAGAGTGAAGCTGGTGACTTTGCACAGCCCTCACTCAAATCCAACTCAACTACAAGTCATCTCATCACCTCCCTGATGTCATGGTCCTCTTCAAGAATGAAGGACAAACCACACAATGCGTGTAGTCATTCAGGTACTCCACAGTAAAGCCAAAATGGCCTTCTTGCTCTCCCTAACACACAACATTCCATATTCCATATTTCTCTTCCATGCTTTTTCACAGGGTATCTCCCAAGAAGGGAACACATTCTCTCTTCCCCTCTGTTTCTTAAAAACATGAGTTTCCTTCAAAGCCCAACTCAAATGCTAACTCCTACATAAGACCCTTTCTAATCCCTCTACTTTCAACTGCTTGTGCCTGTATCCCCCTCTACCACCACCCTTCAAAAATTACCATGCATCAACATTGTCCTTGTGTGTCCATGTTGTTCCTCTGTCCTCTCCCTCTCCCCCTGGAATGGTTCTTAGCACATTGGCCAACATAAAACAGACTTAATAAATACTGTTGACTGAGTCTCATCCTGCCATAACTTTTCTTTTATGTTTTCCTTCAAAAGAGAAGTATATCTCCTAGTAATATGAAATGACAGCTTTAGGAAATGGTCTCTTAACCTGGGTCTATGGATAGACTTCAGGAGTAGAAGATTAACGTGGATGTGAAAAAAAAAGTTAGACCTTTATTTTCACTAACCCACTAATTGAAACTTAACATTTCCTTCAATTATCTAAAAGTATTATAATAACGGTCCATAAGCTTCACCAAGGGGTCTAGAGCATACAAAACAATTAAGAAACCCTACCTTTGGGCATTACTACTTTGACAACTATTTGGAAAAATGTATAATTCATCGTTCCATTTCTATTCACAAATTTATTCCACAGACTTATAAAGTACTTACTGAAGTAAAAAATGTTGAAGAATGAAATGAAGCTTATCTGTTAAGGAATCTTATTCTAATGCCTTTTCCCCCAACAAGATAAATCCTACTAGCATGACAGGTGTGGTATTTGGTAAAGGAGGTTATACCTTTCAAAGGTCCATCTTTGTACTGTTCCTTGGGTCGAACAAAGATGCTAATTTGCTTTCTCCCTATTCTGTAATCCATTATGGCTCAGTCCTCTTTCTTCCCTATAGTCTAAAGAAATTGATGTGTTGTGGAGAACTAAATAGGGTAAATAAGGAGGAGACCTAGGAAAATAAAGGAAATAAGAACATAGGGGCTTAATCACTTACTTGAATAATGCAATTAAAAAATGATTATTAAAGAAGATTGCAGGCGGTCAACAGGCTCAGTGTTCTCAGCCCTGTCAGTCTCTGTCATGGCTGTAATTAAGTTCGTATCTCTGGCCTACAAATAAGCTCTATTTTGTATATTTTGCTGTCCCTCAAACTCAACATGGTTGGGATTAAATTCACCATTCTTCTACCTAAACTAGCTTCTCTCTGCAATTCTGCAAAAACCATGTATTCTCTCAATTACTTGCACTCATATATTCATTCTCTCTCTCTCTCTCTTTCTCTCATATTTTCTTCTTCAAAAATGTTTCTTCATTCATTCTCCTGCATTTTCCCAGCTATACTGCCCTGGTATGAGCCCTAAGTTTACAGTGACTAGGTTAATTCAATAGTCTCTTGACTTCTTACTTAAAACCTGCCCCATATGTGGCTGCTTGCCAGATTAGGTGAACATAATTGTAATTATACTCAAAAACCTACGAGTGCCTACAGGCTAAAAGTTAAACAGCACTGCCCAGCTTCAAAATCTGAGCCCACTGCATTACCCCCAGTGCATTACCACTCACACTATCTATTCAAGCCAAGGCTGTATATCCAGCTTCCATTTTCAGGAACAAGAATTTCATTCACACACACACACACACACACACACACACACACATGCACACACACAGCGAACAGAATTTTAGGCAAAAAAGATGACAGCTAATTCCATAAAAGTAATTTCTTTTTCTAGTCTGTTTTCTCAGCTTGAAACCATCAGGGAAGTATTATTTCACATATACAAACAATCTTAAGGCAACTGCATCCAAAATTGGAAATAGAGCAGTGAATCCAGCACTGATGTTTGCAGATATTAAATCCTAGACTCCAAAAATAGAGATGTAAACTCTGCAATAGTCAAGGTACTACTAATACATCTCGATACTATGGGGCCCCTTCAGGGTAGCTTTTAGGGGAAAGGATCATACACTTACTTTACAGAACAACAATGTAATATCAGGATTTTATGATGTGTATTTTAATTCAATTCAACTCTTAATGGTAGTTTGAATCATTGGTTTATACAAATTCATGTAAAAATAAACTATTATGAAGCACTATTCAAATATTTTCTTTCCTCACAGATAATTATTTTAAATTCTAAATAAAATCATTGCTGCAATTAAGGTATTCTAAATGTAATAAAATTGCCTTTGAACAGCCATATTTCAATATCTGTTCTAAACATGTTTTTAGCCCATCAGCTGATATGATTTCATTGTGATAAATTATAAGATAAAATCTTAAAAACCTGAATTTCAAAACTATGCAGATATTGATTATAATGACAAAGATATTAAGAGAAAAAAGTTTACCCCATCTAAATTTCTAATTAAACAAAAAACTTAAACCTCCTGATATATTGATTAATGTATATATTTTCAGAACATTAGGATTCAGAACATAACCAGAGATGAATCACAAGTAAAAAAAGTGCTTTTTTTTTTTTGCTGCTATTCTTTTTAAAGACTATTCTATTCACAGTGACCCTTCATTAGTATAACAAATCCCCAGGTTACATGACAAGTGACTAAAAATAAAACTCACTTTATCCACGTGTGTTCTATGATCCTATGAGGGCATTCGCCATCTGTCTGTATGTAGTTATCATTCTTTGTCCCTGATCAGACTATTTCACAATAAGCTGGATAACCGTCCAGGACAGAGTTCCTGGCAACAGGCCAGGCAGAGGCAGCTTTCTAGTTTATCAAACCATAATGAGCCTAAAAGGTGTATGTTTTACTGTTCTGTTTTTGAACTGGTGTTATTGATACTGATTTGAAGACAGGTAGAGGGACAGAGTGTGGGCACTCTAGTCAAGAAACTGAACCTCAAATCCAATAACTGATATTTTTTTCAAAGTCAACCTGAGTTCTTAAACATCTGAACATTTTCAATATAATATCTGACCCAATTGTCCTCCAAATAAACAAAACTAGTCCTCTAAAAACAAAAGTTTATCCATTTTGGTACTAAAGACCATTCTTAAATTGATTTCATCTTTACTGCATCTGAGGTTACTGTATTTTTGTCAAGTTTTTAAAAACAGAGTTTACTAAGGAACAATTCCACAAGACACAGAATTTTAGGAATGGAAGATATCTGGCTCATATCCTTATCTTCTGAGTCACACTGTTCCAAATGCAACTTACACCTTAAATCATATCTAGTCGTCTTGTTTTTTTCCGGCTGGGCCCAGCGGGCACTTTTATTGGCTCTGTACACGTGCTCTGGGTTCGTTTCCCGCCCCCCCTGCCTCGGTACCCCTCCCCCTCCCCCCCTCAGGCTTGGCCACTGCCACCTGGGACGCCCCCAGCGCGGTGAGCTGCTGAATCTTCTGGTTCATCATCTCCATGATAGCCTGCTTCATGGCATGCTTCTCCTGCAGAGTGGGCTGAATTTTTTCCATCTGCTTAGTGAGGAAGTCAATCTTCCTCTTGAAGAAGTCTTTAGCATCATCTGCTGACTTCTCTACATAGTAGCCAGTTCCTACGTCAATGAGAACATGTTCCACATCATGTAACTTCCCAGGTACATACATAGAACTGGTCAATGGGACGAGTAATTCTTTCCCTTCGTTGCTCTTGTTCAGCACATTCAGACACTCCTTGGCCTCCACATATTTGGTCTGTACAACCTTGAGATGCGCGATGGATGAAGAGAGAAACTCCACCTCCTGGTCCAGCTGGTTCTTGAGCAGCTCCAGCTGCGGCAGCAACAGCTCCGTGATGTTCACCCCACATCTAGTCTTTTTCTGTGCTCCCGTCCCCCCCAAAAAAGACCCCTGCTATTCCCTACTCCTCAGTCATACTTTCTTCAAAAGACTTCAGGTTCCTCATCCTGTCCTCAGTCATTTTCACTGACTGTTCTTCTTTTATCAACTCAAAAAACAATCTTCTTTCCTCACCCCTTCCCATCACATAAGTAACTTTTACTTGCTATTGTATAAATTTATATATATATATATATATGTTATATACGTGCATATACACATATATAATATACACACACACACATATGTATATATGGATAACATAATCCGATTGCCATATGTTTCCCGAATTGGTCAGTTGTCAACATTCCCATTAGGGGTTAACTGCTCTCCCTTTTTCCCTTCCAATTCCCTATTTTAATCACCATTGTTTTCATGAACAATATATTCAAGACATTGTTTTCTCAGCTTTCTTTAGCTGACAGCATCTTCTGATAGTATAGTTTATTTTAGCCTAAACTCACCAGGCACCATTCATATTTTTGACTCAACAATCATCTGAAAGTTATGTACAAACCAATATTTAAAACAGTGCCTAGCAATTGGTAGGCACTTAATAAATGTTAGCTGACTAACTGACTGAAGATATGGACTAAGACATAGGTCAAAGTGATAACAAAAGAAGTTTCACATTCTGGAAAACACTCCCTACAATTCCGCATATCATTTTTTTTCAGTTACTTGAAAAATGTTTTGCTCTAGAAGCCTTCTATTGCACTCCAAGTCCTCCAAATATCTCTAAATGACACTTCCAAAGAGGTGAGAGAGACAGGCACTAAGGGCTTCAATTGAAATACTATAACAGATCTTATTAAAATTCTATTGCCAGCTAGTGGAAAAAAGTGTTCACATTACAGTGAGATGAAAGATACTACTGGACAGTTATAAATCATAGCCAGGGAGGTCACAGCTGTCAACATTTTTAAGTATATGGAAAAACCCAGAATAACCTTTCCAACAGTTAAGCTGTAAGCCTAGTTTTGCAAATGAAATAAATGGCATTACAGATCAATTGTTCCCTGGATAAACATCATACTTAACTTCTTAAAATCAGAACTGAAGCAAAACCTCTAGAGTAAACTAGATATAAAAAACTCATTGACAGAGAAAAGGTCTTAGGAAAATAGCAAATTGTGGGCATGTGCAAATGGTCGTCTTATGCAGAAAAATAATCAAGAGGGAAAAACTAAAGAGTTTAAAGTATAGTATCTGAGAATTAATGGCCTAATTTCATATCCTTTTACTGATCCAAAAGAACATTTAAAAACATACGCCATGAGCAAATAAAAAAAACTATCACACTTCCTGATTAAATCAACAATACAAATAATATGAAAGTTGGATAAGCTATACATTTGATACAAACAAACTTGCCTAGCATGAGAAATGTTTTAATGAATAACTGTTGAGTACAATTTCGTAGGTGGTTTCTGAATTAGTTGACTAACCAAAACCAAAAAGAGTGGTGATTAATAGATAATCATGGAGGGTAAATATCTAGTGGCATACCACAGGGCTCTGGCTCTGTGCTACTCAACATTTTAGTAAATGACGTGTATGAAAACACAGATGGCATGCTAATCAGCTTTTCAGATGATGTAGAGCTGAAAGGTATGGATAATATATTGGGTGACAGAATCAGGATACACAAAAATTCTTGATAGATTGAAGGGTAGAGGGGAGTTAAACCTAACGAGATGAAATTCGATAGCACTAAACATGAAGCCTTAAATCAAAGTTTCCAAAATAAAATATCTATACAAGTTGTAGATGGGAAGCATGTAACTAGAAAGCAGCTACTGTGAAAAAAAAACAGGTAATTTTAGTGGACCACAAACTCACGAAGTGTGACCTGTCCCACTATGCCCCTAAAAAGCAAATGAGGTCTTAGGCTATATCTAGAGTAAGAATGATGCTACACAACATGTAGAGCACTATGTCTAGTTCTCGGAATTTTGGAAAGGACACTGAATATCCAGAACACATTCCGAGTCAGGGGATGAATATGCTACATGAAGGAGAACAGAAAAAATTAGTGATAGAACTGAAACCAAAGTGGCTAATCATGAATTGGGGAAGGGTTGAATAAATTATCTCATATGAATGTAATGGAATGTTCTGTGCTATAAAAAATTTATAAAAGCTGACTTGCTAACTCTAGAAGACTGATGATGATGATGCATACATACCAACTCTTGGTAGAGAAACAATGCAGAATGTGACATAGGTTTTCACACTGAACTGTGAATTTATTTTGCTTGGCTATATTTAATTGTTACAAAGTAGGGGTTTTATTTGAAGGAGGCTAGGGATACAGAGTGGAGAATGTTTATAGAGAGAGTAGTGAAGGAAGAAGCAATAAGAAATTTTAAAAAGACAACAAAAGATTGTCAGTAAAACTTTTTTAAGAATAGAAAGAACAGAGGAAATTTCAGAAGGTGACACAAATCAGGTCAGTGCTACTATGTTAAATATAAAATGTGCTGAAAAAGAAGAAAACAACCTATGTGTAATTAAATTAATGGCTTAAAATACAATCTTCTTTTTCTGTTCCTTGTATGGGAAAAATAAATTAATAGGCTGTATTCTGCATTATGGGCATATGTGCCAGAAATTTTTTTTTATTTTATTAATTCTAAATCCAAGCATTGTTCTACCTGATAAAGAAACATACAAACTGGAAGATTTCTCTCATGTCTTCAGATGGCTTTCTCTAACACAAAACATTTCTGAAGTAAAATTTATGGGAATCCTGAGCAAGAAAATTTTGACAATATTATTAAATATATTTACACAACTGAAGGTAAGGCAAAAGTGAACATTCCACTTCATCAATTCAGAACAACAGTCACTTAATCTTGGAGAATCATTTTCCTAGGACCGATCAATTCCTCTTAGACCACTCCCCCTCAAGGCCTCTTCCCCCACTTAGTCACAGGTGGCCAAAAATAATCAAAAACATGTTTTTTTTCTTCCTAACTTGTATCACTATTCCAATTCCTTCAAAGTATCAGGAAAAAGTCTTACTACTTAGGTGGGTCAAAGTCCCCTTACCCTGATTCTTATCCAATCACCACCTAATTAATTACTCCAAAAGAGGGCTTCCTGGGCTGATTATATCCTAGTCATTTCTATCCACTGGAAAAAGAGAGTCCGAAAAGAAGATAAGGTTTGGCATACATTCTGGGGTGAGTGAAATAGAGAATAAATAAGAGGGATTAAAGGATTTTTTTCTGCTGTGAAGGAGCAGTCAAGGTTGGTTAACATAAATTCATAATGTCTAAGACGTCCAACAAGTAGGTGTGGTTGCAGAACTAAAGATCAATGAAGAGATCTGGGCAGTCATAGGAATATAGATAGCAATAAAACTAATTGTATTTGATGAGGTTCCCAAGAAAACAAGCGTAGATGGCTAAAGCCTTGAAAAAACACGCATAATTAGGGGGCATGATACGGTTGATGAAGCTGGAGAAGTGAGGTTAGATAGAAGAAAGAAAACCATGAAGGAATAGGAGGACAAGAACCCAGAGAGGAGAGGGTATCCATAAAGAGCGCCCATAAAGCTGGTCAATATATCAAACACAGGTCAAGAAGGATGAAAGCTGTAAAACCAGCCAACCAGCCACATCAGGAAATCACTGGTAACTTTAGAGAAAATTAATTCAGTTGGACACCAGATTGCCAAGGGATTGAGGAATGAATGACAGAAGTAGAGGTAATAAACATAAATGGCTTTTTCAAGGAATTGTTCTGGGCAACTAGGTGGCACAGTGAATACGGTACAGGCCCTGGAGTCAAGAGGACCTGAGTTCAAATTCAGACTCGGCCACTTGACACACTTACTAGCTGTGTGACCTTGGGCAAGTCACTTAACCCCAACTGCCCTGCCTTCCCCACTCAAAAAAAAAAAAAAGTTTTTCCTGTAACAGAGGAAGCCTACATGACCACAGCTGACAACAGGGTCTAATGAAGGTTCTTCTAAGGATGGGGAAGACTTGGGCAAGTTTGAATAGAAGAGTAGAGGAAGAAGCAGAGTGGGTGAGCTCAAAGATTACAGGCTGGGGAGGATCAAGGGGGCAATCTGCTGGAGAAAACAGGAGGACATGGATTGAAGGGTACATATCGAGGAGTTTGCTTTGGTAAGGAAAAGGGACACCTCTTTATCAGAGAACGAAAATAGGAAAAAGTGACATCAGGGAGTTTTGAGAATGAAAAGAAGGGGAAAGGAAGGAGAATCACTGTGAATGTTCTCAATTTTCTCAGAAAAGTTAGCAGCAGATCCTCTGCAGAAAAAGTGGAAGGAAAGATATCCGAAAAGAAGAGACCTGGAATATTCAGCTTCTGCAGGGATGAAACGGAATCACTAAGAGAGGAATAAAAGTCTTGCCCCGATGCAGTGAGGGCCCATTTGAAGTTAGACAACAATTGATCTGTATGAAAAAGCACTCTGCAAACTCTAAAGTGGTATGAAAATGTTGGCTATTGTTATTTTTGTTAGAGGGGAAAGATCCTATGACTGATTCAACGGCTCTCAAAGCATGATCCATAGGCTGCTCTCTTGTAGTACTAATGTTCATAATATATCTCTGTTTTAGTTCAGGACATTTGTTGTTGTTCAGTCATTTCAGTCATATCCAGCTCTTTGTGACCCCATTTTGGGGTTATCTTGGCAAAGATACGGGAATGGTTTGCCTTTCCCTTCTCCAGCTCATTTTACAAATGAGAAAACTGAGGCAAACCAGGATAAATTACTTGCTCAGGGTCACAGAGCCAGTTTGGGTCTGAGGCTAGATTTGAACTCACGAAGATGAGTCTTCCCGATTCTCAGCCCAGTGCTCTATCTAGCACGCCACCTAGATACCCTGGAGTGACATGGATAACATGTTTAACCTTGACCAGATGACACTTCATTGGTATTTCATCTAAAGCTGTACCATTTTGCCCATTAATGCTGGGTATGTTGCTGATCATGAGAAAAGATAAGAATCTAGTAGACAATCATTGAGCAAACAAAAGTTCTAGGCTTTACCAATGACTGATGCAACATACAAACCGGTTAAGGCACTTCTCTGCACCTCAATTTTCCTCTCTAAAAACGAGACACTTTCTTCACAGAAGGACGTCCACACTAACGTAACATTATGTAAACTACTCTGGTGCCTAAGGAAACATGTCTTCAAGCCAGTATGGAGCTCCATTTTCCCAAACTGGGAGGGGGAAAGTAAAGGAGAGGCTGGTGGAGAAATATGGGGGTGGTGGTGGCAGGGCATGTTAATCCTAAATAGACAGTGCTTACCATTTGAGGAAAGGCCGAAAACAAAAGAAAGAAGAGAGCACAAGAAGTGCTTAGGTGACTGCTGTGGTCACCACCAGTTCCATCCTTCCCATTTTAGGAAATTGTTTAATAATCTAACGGTGGTACTTTTTCATTTTCCTCTTTCCAAGTGTCTTAGCTGTCTTAAGTACTCGACAAAAGCAGTGGGGTTCATATTTTTATAACATTTTAAGGCTTATCGCTCACTTTTTTCTCACAATGTTCCTCCTAAGTGTATAGGGAAAGCTTCATATCCCAATTCTACAGAGGAAGCACTGCTGTCCTGAGGAGTTAAAGTGACTTGCCTGCCCAGGTATGGACAGCTTACACATGACAAGACCAGAACTGGAACCCAGGTCTCATGACTCTAAGGCCAGTTTTCTTTCTGTGACACCATGCAGCTCTTCAATTTATCTAATAAAAAAATGCATCATACATTTGAGACCACTACAATTAGGTTAACAAATGAATGGTATACCTCCCAGTAGTAGCATTAGGTCTCTAGGCACCTCCTGGGAAAGACTGGTTATATTACAAAGAGAGGCAGCATGGTGGAGTAGGCAGAGCAGTAGAATGAGAGGCAGGAACCTGCATTTAAATCACACATTTGACACTTACTCTGTGACCTCAGGAAACTCATTAACTTCTCTCAGTCTCCATTTCCTCCTCTGCAAAGTGAGATAAAAATACACGGGCTTTCTACTTCCCAGGGTGGTTGTGGTAAAAGCATTCTGTAAACCTTAAAGCACTCCACAAGTGTGAGCTACTAAAAAAAAACTGCATGCACACATATGCTGCTGGTCAAAACTTATTTCTTCTCTTCCCTTTCTAAAAAGAAATTGTTCTCTTTTTTGCAGGAGTCCTTTTCATACCAAAAGCAAAAGAATAATCATTTTTTGGTGGTGCTACGATAGACATTAAAGTTTAGATGCAATCACAGACTTCAGCAAACAGTCCGAACCTGAGGAATGTCAAAGATAGTATCTTCCCACTTTTGCAGATGAAGAAGCTGAAAACTAGAGAGGGGAAGGAACTGAAATAGAAAAATGAGGCACTGAACCCAGTTCTTCTGACTCCAGATCCCTTCCAACCATACTGCACTGACTTTGGTCAACTTTCAAGTAATTAGTCTCCATGTCTGAGGACTTGAAGAACAATTCCAAGCTCACTCTATTCCCACACTTCATACATTTTTACATTTGGATGGTAACTCCCCTCTGCCTAGAGTTTCAACTTTTTTCCTCCCAATCATCAGATGCTTCTGCCATGTTTCTTACCTTCTCAAGAATCTTCTACAATAAAATATAAACTCCTTAGCCTGGGATCTATAATACTTTTCAATTTCTTCTTTTCCAGGCATACTACCTATTCATTTTCTGTTCACCAAATTCAATAATCCACTTCCTGCTGTGACCCAACTCTGGCACTCCATTTCCTGCCTCCAGGACTTTGCACTGTATCCCCCATGCCTGGGATACAACCCCTCCTTACCTCTACTTCTTGAAGTTTCTAGCTTCCTTCAAGGCTCATATATCATTTCCTACAGGGCAGTTAGATGGTGTATTGGATAGAACACTGGCCCTGACGTCAGGGGGATCTGAGTTCAAATCTAGGCTCAGACTAGCTCCTTGACCCTAGGCAAGTGACTCAACCCTGTTTGCCTCAGTTCTCATCTGTAAAATGAGCTGCAGAAGGAAATGGCAAACCATTCTGGCATCTTTGCCAAGAAAACCCCAAATCGAGTCCCACAGAGTTGGGCACAACTGAAACAACTCAACAACAAATCATCTCCCATAGTAAAAAGCTTTTTCCGAATGCCCTAACTGTTGGTGCTCCCCTACTCCTCTGGAACTGATTGCCAATACTTAGCAGTTTAAGCGTCCCCTCATTTTGCCTGTGTTTTTCTAGTGCATAGTAATCGTCTGATAATGGTTGGACTGGATAACTGGAGATAAATAGCTTGAAAGCTGCACAAATATTCAACAAATATTTATCAACTGCTATGTACTTATCGTTATGGTAGAAACCATGGTGGATACAAATCAGAATAAGGGAGTAAAGGCATGCTACTTGTCCTACGGGAACTAATGATCTGGAAGGTGTGGTTTTGTTTTTCAGTTCCTTAACAAAAAGTTAAAGAATAAAAAGTAGTATGTGAATAAGTTTCAAGTAAACAGTACAAACAGAAAGTGCTACAGTTAGAATAGGAAGAGGTTACCCTGGGCTAACGTGCTTAGAGAAGGCTGTATTTAAGTCAGGCCTTGAAGGACAGGCACAATTTAGACAGGGAAGAAGCAGGAGGGTATTTCAGAAAAAAGTAAGTACAATTTGAGCAGTCATAAAGATAGCGATGAGCAAGGGACATTCAAGGTCAATGGGGAGACCCACTTAGTGGAAGCACAGGTTTTTGCTGAGGAGAGATAAAGCTAGAAAATTAGGTTGGATTTTGATGAAAGAGGTCCTTGAATGCCGGATTAAGAAGCATATTCAACAGGGAAAGTCTTAAGGCTATGGTGATAAGGAATTTAAATCACTGATCCCACAGATATGTTTTTTAATAACTTTTCTATGGACTAGCAACAAAAATAAAATGTGCTAGGATGGAACTCAAATTTTATTGGCATTCCCCCAAGATAACCCTCATAAATAATCCACTGCTTCTTCAACTGTGACTGATACAATCATCTCAAACTAAAAACACTTTTAAAACCACACCTTCACAAACTGTTTTTCTCCTCCTGCATCCTTTTAATACAAATTTATAAACCTAGATATTTGTAAAATCTAAGTATATATTCAGAAGTAAATCTTTAGTAAATACCCACAAAACACAGTGGGTCAGATCCTCTGAATGGTATATAGATGAGGTACTTTTATAGAAGGTATATTAAATTCCTCAAACCACTGCAGTACCACTTCCAATTAGTTTAATTAGAATAACATGAGTGTGGTAGTTACAGTGCCTTCTTGACTACCAAGGAAAGCACTAACTCTACAAAAATCTACCAAAGAAATAAACACTGACAGTAAATGATCGTTTATGTCATGAAGTGGCCAATATGTTGATTATTTTTGCATCACTCTACTTATTTGTTAAGGGGGCCCAAGGAGGTCAGTGGGAAGTAACTGTGACAACTGAAAAGAAAGACTAAAACGTTTTTTAAAAGACTCATGACACTCAGTTCGGTGACTATAAAACTAACTGATCACAAAGGCAAGACTTTAGTTTGATTCCCTGAATTAGAATTTAGTTAAAAACTTAAAGATGTTTTCTTTCTCCACAACTAAGAGAAAAAAATAAATAAGATACCCAAAACTTGGAATATTGTTCAACTAAAGACGTGACACTTTCAATGATCCTCCTCCTAGCCTCTTCTTTACATACATTCATACACACACGTACAAACCCAAGCATGGTACTGAAAGTCTTGGTTTCCAATGTAAAGTTATTCATCTTTCATTACTTTTATGGTACAAGAAGCTGCGGATTTTATCCTCATACAATGCACTTCAGATATCACAGTGACTAGTTTTGCTTAGTTACAGACACAGAAGGTTGTATCTAATTTTTGGAAGAAACCTTCATTGCTTAGACAATAAACACCTGTGGATAACTACAGAAGGAGCTGAAAAGTGTCCGCGATGTGAAAAAAAACTCACCATTCTAACTACTTCAGGGTAAGTCTGCTCTGTCAAACAGCCTCTGCTTATTGTAATGTAGTCCACCAGTTCATTAAGAGTGGAGCGCTTGTATTCTTTCATTTTAAGATCTGATAGCGTGTCCATGAAGTCAAAAATTACACAGCACTGCTGAAGTTTCTTTAGGAACAGTTCAGGCTGCTCTGAGGATGGAACGTCTAAGAAACAAAAAAGGAAATGTAAGTCTGTCATCAATTTCTAGGTAACAGGAATTCTCTGTTAAAGTTAGTTATTTCAAAAGAAAGCTCAAAATAGAGTTCACATGAAACAGTGGTTTGTTCTGTAATGTTTAAAAAAAAACCAATTAGACATTTATGGGACATCTTATCTACTATGTGATTTATAACTCTGGCAACAATACTGTACCAATAACAAATTTATATCATTTGCTATTGAAAAGTAAAAGATTTAATAAACTCCCAAGAGCAATTATAAAGTTGTAATAAATTTCAACCAAATACATACATCTTCATCCCCAATGCCCAAATTCTAACATGGGTTATATAAATTGAGCAACCCAAGTTTCCTAATACACAATACGACAAGAAAGTTCCATTGTTGTTTTAAAATTAGTCTTGCTAAAAAAAAAAATTTTTAAAGCATAAATGTTGGTCCATTCATGTTAACCCATGTTTACATCCTTGGTATTTAAATCAATTGTTTTTTGGCTTATAGCCTATGAAAGTCAGATTGAATAGACTGAAACCATATCATAATACAAAACAAAAAAAAGTCAGCCAGGGAAAGCATGTATACTTCACAAAGATTCTAAACATTACACAGAATTTTCAGGTTAATCAGATTCTAAACCCAAAAAAAGGAATCTGGTGCTCTATAAAACAAATCAGTTTCCCAAGAAAGGCTGACAAAATTGCTGCTGTCATCCAAAGACTTTGACTCATTAATCATCAAATCATCCCTCAAAAATATGCAGATGGAATTATCATTATTACTATTCTCCCCTTTACAAACGGAAAATTAAAGTCATTAAGATCACACAGTGAACTAAATCTTTAACCACTTGGTCATCTTCCCTTTGCATTACACATGAAGCATTCTAATATTCTATTTTCAGTCACTTTTAACCATTCTCTCAGGTCTTGGTCATGCCCATTTTACAGTAATCACACATGCCAGCTGTTCATCAATAGCAAGAGAAACACGCTAATGGATCAGTTCTGTCTTTGCTACCATCAACACCATCATATCAAATAAATAAATAAATAAAGATCAGGAAAAATTTATAAAAGTGGAATTCCATTTATAAGAACACAAATACCTTTAAAAAAAATGAAGAATTAACCTACCTAGAAATACATATGGCCAATATAAAGACAACTACAAAACTATCATGATTGAAATCAGGGAAGCCCTAAATAATACTGGAGGGGCATTCAGTGTTCATGGATGGGTCACATTAACACAGCAAAAATGACAACACTCCCTAAATAATCCAACATATTTAATGCAAAACCAATCAAAACACCAAGGGGTTTCATCACAGAACAGGATAAAATTATAATAAATTGTATATTTTTAAAAATCAGAGAGTAAGAACTAGAAAGAGAAATTAAATTCAAAATAACTAGAAAAAGTAGAAAATATTTAGGAGTATATCTACCAAGACTCACCTAAGAAACATATGAATCCATGTATAAAACGCTCTTTGCAGAAACGAAGACAGACCTAAGTAACTAAGGATATATTGATTGCTCACAGTTAGATTAAGCCAGTATAATAAAAATGGTAGTACTCCCTAAATTAGTTTAATTATTCACTGACATGTCAAACAACCAAAGGATTCTTTTATAGAACTAAAAGAAAATTGTCACAAAATTAATATGGAGGATAAAAGGTCATGAAGGCTAATAATAAAAAATGGAAAGGAAGAGAGAATCTAGCAGTAGCAGATCTCCAACTAAATTATAAAACAGTAATCATTAAGATAATTTGGTAGTGGTTAAAAAAAAACCGAGAGGCTGATCAGTGGAATCAAAACTTAGGTTCAAAAAAAATTATAGAAGCAAATCAACACAATAGGCTAGTGTTTGATAAAGCCAAAGACTCCAGGTACTGGGGTAAGGACTCACTGTTTGACAAAAACTGCAGGGAAAACTAGAAGGCAGTTTGGCAGAAATTAGGTATAGATCAGTTTCATACCATATGCCAAAATTAATGATAAGTTGATAAATGACTTAAGTGTACAAGGTAACATTGTAAGTAAATTGTTGGAGCAGGGGAAGAGGTCATGATTAAACAAGCAATAGAGAGGATCATAGAAGGTAAATGGAAATACTGATTACATAAAATGAAAAAGGCTTTGCATTAAGTTTCTCTGATAAAGATCTCATCTCTAAAATAGGTGAGGATTGATTCAAATTCATCAGACTAAGAGCCATTCCCCATTAGATAAATGGTCAAAGGATGGGAGCAAGCATTTTTCAGAGGAAGAAATTCAAGCTAACAACTACCATATAAAAAAAAAAGTTCAAAATCACTAATAGAGAAGTACATTTAATATAACTATAAAGTTCCACCTCATGCCCACCCGATTGGTGAAGATGACCAAAGAGGAAAATGACAAATGTTGGAAGAACTTCTGGAAAATAGGCACCTGTCTGCTCTTTTGGTAGAGCTATGAAGTTGATCTAGCTATCCTGAAAAGCAACTGTGAACTATGCCCCCTATATTTGTTCTTAACATAGAGATACCACTAATAGGCTTATACCTATAAGGACAATACCTGGCACACAGTAGATGTTTTGACTAGAAAAGGACATATATGTACAAAAATACTGATAGCCTCTCTTTTCATAACTACCCAAATTGGAAAATAAGAAGAAATCCACCTATTGGGCATGGATGAAACGGATGGTTTCTGAGGAAAAGTGGGTAGACCTGTACAAACTAATGAGAATGAGGGGAGCAGAATTAAGAGAAAATTTACCTAATGACGATGTATAAAAGAAAATAACTTTGAAAGACTTTAGAACTATGGTCAATACCATGATAAATCATGAGCACAAGGGACTGAAGATGAAATGGGCCACCTACCTCCTGCCAGAGAGAGAATGAAATTAAAATGCAGAATAGGACAGACACTGGACATGGCCAGTGTCAGAATTAATCTTGTTTACCTATACACATTATTGAGGTGTTTTGCTGTTTTTTACTGTTCAAGAGGGGAAGGGAGAAAAGAGGTGTAGCAATAAGGAGAGAGAAGTAATTACAAAAGTAAAAAAATGGGAGGGGACGCAGCTAGGTAGAGAAAAGTGCTGGGCCTGGAGCCAGGAAGACCTGGGTTCAAATCCAGCCTCAGATACTTGTGTGACCCTGGGCAAGTCACTTAACCCTATTTGCCTCCATTCTTCATCTTTAAAATGAACTAGAGAAGGAAAAATAAATTTTTAAAAACAAGCAAGGAAGAACATCATAAAGTGTTACAATGGGCTGAAGATGGAGAGAAACTGATGAAGGTTGATTAGTGCTTCCAAACTTTAAAATTTAAAAGAGTAGTTATCCTCAAAACTAATGGATATTAGGGTGTTTAAAAAAAAAGCAACAGAAAAAAAAACACCAAGAAATATACTGACAGAAGAGAAAGGAGAAATACCAGAAATGCAACCAAATAACTACCAAAAATATTAACTTAGATAATATAAAAACTGGTGAAAAACTCATTATTTAACAAATGTAACTGGGGAAACTGGTTAATACTGGGTGGGAAATTAATTTTAGATCCATACCTCATACCATGTATTAGTAGATTTTAGCTACATAATGAATTTAAAATATACAAAGGAATTATGTAATGAATGCAAAAAAATGAAATAAGATAGTCTCAATTATGGAAAGATGACTTTTTCTATTACACAAATGTAATTATTAGGAAAATGATAAACATGCTAGACAACACAGTGACACTGGTGAAAAACTCATAGTTAGTAGAACTTCTGGATAGCAGAATCTTTTTAGAAAGTAATCAAAAAAGAAACAAAATTTAAAATTAAATCATACTTCTTAACATTATCATTTAATGGCTGACAATACATGAAAAGTCTTTAAGAAAAGTCTTTAAAAGACTAAAAAGCTATCTGTTCAAAAGATTTTTATAGCAACTTCTGTAATTGAGAACAAATTATAAGCCATTTCAATATTAAACAACAGAGAAATGGTTGACTAAACTGTGATACATTAATGTAATGGAATGCATAATTATTTATATTAATTGGATTAATTAGGTAAATAAATAATGAAATAACACCCCCCCAAAAAATCAGAACAGGAGGAAAAAAGTATAACTAAATACAACTCCATAAAACAAAATTAACAAAGACAACTGACGGAGTTATGACATTTTATACAATGAAATTCACTTATTTAAAGGTAAATAACTGGAAAGCAAATCTAATTGATCTACAGATCATAGGATCATAGATGTAGAACTGGAAAGGCCCTCAGAAGCCATATAGTCCAAGCCCCTCATTTTACTTATGAGGAAACTGAAGCCAAGAAAGGCTAGCAACTTGCCCAAAGTCATGCAGAAAAGAAGAGGAAAGATTTAAATCCATATCCTCTGACTCCCAGAGCCAAAACTCTGTCCACTAAGTCATACTAAATTAATGTTTAATATTAAGTTTATGATAATCTCTTAGGTGAAGAGTTTTTAGCTCTTTATGACTCAACTATTGTTTCATGCCACTGTAGAGCCCCACCCCCGCAGGCACACCTCCACCCCATCATCCGATGCCAGTCAACACTGGGGAAAGGAAGTAAGGGGATAGAGACTAGACCTGTGGTTTCATATGCATATGGAACTCACAGGTAAGGAAACTTCCTCTACCAATGTAGAGTATTGGATGAGGAGTCAGGAAGAGCTGAGTTCAAATCCCTCCTCAAACACTAATTAAATGATCCTGGCACTTCCCTACCTGAGTTTCTTTATCTGTAAAATGGGGTATTTATAGCACCTACCTCACACAGATATTTTAAGGATCAAATGAGATTACACATGTACAAACATTTTGCAAACCTGAAAGAGATATATAAAAGATAGCTATTGTTATGAGTTTATAATATTAGAGAGTTCTCTCAAGGACTCAGTTTAAGTGTCACACACAGTCACAAGGCAAGTATATGTCAGAGGAAGGACTTGAACCCAGGTCTCCTTAGTTCTAAGGACAGCTTTCTATACACTATACTATGTTTCCTCTGACAGGAGCACCCTAAAAAGTGTGCGCGCACGCGCACGCACACACACACACACACACACACACACACACACACACACACACTCACTGACTCTCACTCTCTCTCTCTCTGAAAACACAGGCTTCTCTCCCTACAATGAAATGTCAATAAATGAATCTAATTTCTCAAATGAAATCATAAACACCATAAAATTCAAGTAAATATGGACATAGTGACTTCTTATTGCAATAGTAAATGCACCATAATAATAATAATAATAATAATAATAATAATAATAATTAATGTTTATATGGGATTTTAAGGTATGCAAAGCACTTTAGAAATTTATCTCGGAGGCAACAGAGGTTAAGTGACTTGCCCAAGATCATCACATAGCTATTAAGTATCTAAGGTTGCATTTGAACTCAGGATTTTCTGACTCCACGCCTGCTCTATGTTATCTTTAGTGCCACCTACCTACTAATATCTTTTAAAAGACTTTCCTTCCCTAAAGAGATCTTTAAATGATATTTTTCAAAGTCAATGACCATCATGGCTCTAAATCAGGGCTGTCCAAACTTAGGTTTTTATTGAAACAACAGACAACATATTTTGATTTGCCATTTTACTAAAACATTTATGTAAATTTCTGTGCTTGTAGGGGGGCTGTATAAATCACACTGCAGGGGCATTTTGGACAGCCCTGCTCTAAATTATCAAACTGAAAGATGAGACCTTGGAATAGGGTGATAGAATCAAACTTTTGAGCCTTGTCTAATTTAACCCTTAATACACTTTCCTCCCTAAGTTAGTCCAAACAGGAACCTCATTTGAGGCCTACTCATCTTTTATAGCCCTACGTGATGGGGTTTAGACTGTGGGAACCCCCTTGAATCCCAAAAGAATTTGGGTCCCATTTGTTTGGGGGTTTGATGAGGTTTAGATTGTGGGAGCCCCCTTGAACTCCCTTTGAATCTTCCCACTAGATGATCAGGTGTTTGCCTGAGGCCATAAGCCTTTCATTATTGCTAGGCCCAAATCTCTAGTAGGTTACTCTAACCTAGCCTAGCCCTCCATTGTCTGATCTTGTCAGTGTCTATGCCCAAATCTGTTACCCTTAAACTAGCCTAGCTCTACGCTGTCTGTTATCCCTAGGTGGCCTTCAGCTACTTCCCACCCTTAATCCATTCTCTTAGTTCCTGGACTCTGACCTCATCCCAGTCCCACCAAGCCCCTCCTTAGACTGCTCCTCTAGACCCTCCCTAAACCCCTCCTCCCATCACCACAGGACCCCCCTAGATCCCTCCCACAATCTTTGTGTGTATAAGTTTCATCTTGCCTCCATGAAGGGGCTCAGATTCCATCTAGCTCAGCTCAGACTGATCTGGCCCACTGGCATCAGTGTCACAAATGCTCAGGCTCCTTAAGCGTCTAACCAATATGGCAAATCCTTAATAACTTTGTTTTTCCTTGGCTGGGAAGGCTTGAGTCAAATTCATTTGGCAGGACCCAGTATGTCGGTATTTTGGGGTGTCAAGCACCCCTCAACCCCAAGCCTCATCATTAAGCATCCTTCTCCAGGAAGACTTCCATGACTGGAAACATTCTTTCGCCCTACCAAACTTTTCTGTCCCTGAGTTCACGTTAGGATTGCCTATTAAGCATTTACTAATTTACCAAGGTTTTTGCTATCATGACTGTAGTTACTGTAACTTGTATAATACAGTTTAAGTTCCATGAGGAGAAAAACGATTTCTAAATTTTCTCCCTTCGGCAACACTTAACAGACATTTAATAGTACCTACAATTTATCAATTTTATGAAATAGAATTGGTCTGCAGTAAAGAGACAGTAGACAAAGCACAGCAGACAAACTAAGAAAATACGAATATGAGCCCTGACCGCCATCATTACCTAGCTACATGACTGAACAAGTGATAAGTATTTTTCACTAGCTGTCTCCCGTACCTAAAGTACTCTTCCTCATCTCGAATTCCTGGATTCCCTGTCTTCTTTCAAGAATCAACTCAAATCCCATCCAGAATCCCAGCATCCCTCCCTCCCCTTAATGCTAATGCCTTCCGCCTTCCCTCCACTGCCTAACCTCCAAGCTACCCCATATAGGTCTCGTTTGTACGCAGCTGTTTGCTGAGCTCTTTTAGGGCAGGGGCTGTTTTGCTTTTCCTTAAATAATAACGACAATGATAACTACAACAACTAATATTAATGCAGTGCTCACTACATGCCAGGGACTGCACTAAACACATTACAATTATTATCTCAGTTGATCCTTGAAATAACCCTCTGAGGTAGGTACTCTTATTATCCCCATTTTATAGCTGAGGAGACTGAGGCAAGCAGCGGTTGAGTGAATTGCCCAGGGTTACCCAGTTATCATCTGAGGCCCAATCCGAACTCATATCTTCTCGGCTCCAGGTCTGGTGCTCTATCCACTGCACCACCTTGCTGTCTGCCCCATATTGTTGCTTAATTAACAGGCTTCTTCTGCCAGTTCCTTACCTAAAAGCTAAAGATAATATTGAACACTACATACCCAAGTTGCTGTGAAAAATCAGACAAAATAATATATGTGAAAACTTTATAAAGTGTAATGTAACACAAAAGTAAGGTGGTAACAGGAACTAATTTGAAGTTCTCTATAACCGCTGTGTAATCACTGCCTTTCCTCCTCCATTATCACCATCTTTTTTCCCCCAAAGGTTTGTATCTATATCACACTCCCTACTAGTATCCTCTTGAAAGCTTTTATATCTATGGACTTCAGACTTTGAAATTCAGATGTGTGTGATAGACTGGAAAAACAGTGGGAAACATTCTGTTGGGTCCTTCACACTTCAAGAATGCAAGGGCAGAAAAGAGAAGGGAATCCAACTCATATTAATGAATCATTCACTGATGCTGGTCCTTTTGAAGGCAATATAAATACTATATGCCAATTAAAAACAATTTCAAGTTTAAAGATGTTTGTTTTAAAATATGTAAAACAAAGCGTATGCTACCTTCTTTATTCATCAGCTTCAATTACTTCTGAACTAACCGAAGTTCTAAGATCCCTAGGGTCATGGCCCTGCCAAGTTACAAACTTTTCCAATGATAACATCAGAAAGCTTTGTTTCTAGGACTATATCAAGTTCATCCTAAATTACAAACAAATAAAGTGGCATAAGACAAAGATAAGACAACTTTTTAATCATCTGAAAGTGTTGGATGTTTCACGGTCCTATAAAAATGGACCATACACACTGATAATACAAAATACCACAATACATTCCAAAGTACACACAAAGCTGTACTCATGTGTACTCAAATAATAAAATTGGACCCCAAATGAATGTTGTTTATAACATTAAACAGCTATTATTGATCATTTTGCTTGACTTCTTAGAATTCCAGATGGTTGAGGAGGAGAGAGATAACCTGGACAGATACAAAAGAGCTATCTGAAGAAGCATGATTTGATAGCACATCTTTCTCTTGATAAATGCTCACAGAGCAAACAGAGATATTCAAAACCTGACCTCAAAGGCAAGAACTGATAGAAGATTCTTCCCCTTCATTTTCCCCTCCCTCCTCAGTTTATTTAGTCAGTTAAAAAACCATTTATTAAATGCCTACTATGTGCCAGGCAATAACAAGTGGCTATGACCAAACCAGCACCACTAGGAAATAAAAGGTGTTATTAAACCATTCTCTCAGATTTCACTGTTTCTTGGAAGTGAAACTTTGACCACAGAGAGCTCTTTATTTGATTATTAGCATATTTTTAAAAGAGCTTTTACCTGTCAAAATTGTTGACAGGTAAGATATATATTCAGATTATACCCTTAAGGTGTGGTTGTTAGTGTTATAACCATACATTACTGAATCAAAATTATTTAATAATACCAAGTAGATATGAAAGGAGAAAGGAGTTCTTGAGGGTTTCTCCCTGGGAGATTGTTGGGAGAAGAATGGAGAGATGAAAGAAGGCCTTGAATAGAATAAGGAGAATGAAATTATGTAGGTTACGTGGAGGAGTTCGGACTAATTAAGAAGGTCAAGTTGAGTCTGGGGAGGAGAAATCTGACAAAATTTTGGAGAAATGGAGGAAAACCCAAAAAACAATTAATTACCAGGCCTAGATACTGATCCCATCGAGGAGAAAAGGTGCTAAGATGGAGAAGGATAAGGTAATTAGCAATACCAGGCAAGGGTAAGTAAATAGAGGGTTATTCAAATGGAATGGTTGGAGGGGACATGCTGGTGAGACAAAGAGGCTGTTAGTGAAAGGCACAGGGGAAGGGTAGGTGTGACCTTTGATGAGACAAAAGAAAGGAATCTTTAGGGGACTCAAACTTTCAAGAGGTGATAATTGGCTGTAAACATTTAACCAGATGATTAGGGTTGAGAATAATTACCTTCAAGTAGTTCAAAGAAATAATGCTGAAAATCTCAAGCATTAGGGCGGAGAGAATTGTGCAGCGACTTGCATCTTACAAAAAAGTTTGTATTCTTACCACATTAAGGTAACTATTATCTGTTCTAAATTTAAGGTGATCCCCTTCCTAGACCAGTTTTATACAGCCCAGATCATAAGACAAAGGGAAAGGGAACAAACATTGCCAGGCACTGTGCTAAATGCTTTAAAAATATCTCAGGTGATCCTCACAACGACCCTGGGAAGTAGAGTGCTATTATAATCCCCATTTTACTGTCCTGGAAACTGAGGCAGATGGCTGTTAAGTGACTTGTCCAGGGTCAAACTGCTACTGGGTTTCTGAGGTGAAATTTTAACTCAGGACTTACTGACTCTATCCCATTTACCACCTAACTACAAGGAAAAATGCAGCACTTCTGGAGTAGCTACTAATCTTTTTTGTGTTGTGGACCCTTTTGCAGTCTGGTGAAGCGTATTCTGGTGAACCCTTTCTGAAAATTATTTTAAATACATAAGTACAATAAAAAGATTACAAAGGAAATGGTTTTCAAAATATTTTTTAAAACTTCAAAGACCCCAGATTAAGAACCCCCTGTCCTAAAGTAAACAGAAGAAAATACTTGGGGGGGGGGGCAGGGTGGAGAAAGGAATCTGATGTGGAAGGGGGAAATCTGACCTTTTTCAAGATGATGAATGGAAGAACAGTAATATATCAAAGATGATGGGAAGGAAAAGGACAGCTATACAATTAAAACTTAACAACAGACTGGAAGGTCTTCTCAAAAAGGAGAAAGCTAGACACTCTGGGTAAAAAAGAAGTTCTTTGTCCTCCAAGGAAGGATACATTAGAACCATAGAAGTTGTCAACTGTGAGTTCACAGTAAGGGTCAGAAGAAAAAGAGAAGAGCATGGTCCTGATGAAAAAGGTCTCTTGTGCTCTGGGGCATGTGCAATAATATTACTAGCCAAAATCAAAATGTCACTTTAAGGTTTACCAAAGGCTCTGCACATTATCTCATTTGATACCTCATTTGTCATTTGATGGCAGATATTAAAAAAAAAAAGGATACCACAACTTATAAAAATTGATGTAAACTACCCACTTCTGGTGATATGTATAAGCAAAAATGAGACTTCCAGAAGAAACCTAAAAAGTATGTCAACTATGAAGTCTTGGGCAAAAACTGAACCAACACAGGTTATGATTTTTTGCTGTTGTCTCCTGAAGGATATGGATGTAGAGATGAAAAATTAATTTAGGAAGTAAGAGGCTGGCTAAGAAGGTGGTATCTTAGTTTGGGATTTGGATTTCTGTACCATGGCTTACAATATAGGAATAAAAGATTTCCTGGCCAGAGATGGAGTGTACCTAACAAGAGCTGGTAAGAATGTATTTGCAAAGTACTTTCAAATCAAATCAAAAGGGCTTTAAACTAAAAGGGATAGG
This sequence comes from Trichosurus vulpecula, assembly GCF_011100635.1. NCBI lineage: Eukaryota > Metazoa > Chordata > Mammalia > Diprotodontia > Phalangeridae > Trichosurus > Trichosurus vulpecula. The sequence goes on from NC_050580.1 coordinate 219,755,955, forward strand.
AGAGGGATAAGATTATCTTTGTAAAGCTATGGAGTTAGAATAGCAGCTAAGACATCCAGAAAGTCACAGGATACCAAATTTGAGAAAAAAGTAAAAACTCCTGGCCTCAAATGTCTATACATAAATGTCCAAAATTTAGTCAATAAAAAGTCTCTAATTCAGGGCCCTTATTACTACTACATCATATTTCCATTTCCTGAAAGAACTAGCGGATAGGGTTGGTAACATTTTAAAGACTATGGGGAATAAAAAAGGGAGAGCCACAAAATTGGAGAATGGCAAATTCTAAACTTTCAAAATAGAGAAGAGAACAAAGTCCGCAGACTGTGAGCCAGTGAGCTTAACATCAACTCCTGGGAGGTGGTTGAACATCTGGAAAGTAAACAATGATCATAAAGGGCCAGGCTGGCTTTATCAAGAACAGGTCATGCCAAACTAATCTCATTTTTTCCCCGCCCCCTTCGCCCATAGGATGACTAAACTAGTAGATGAGGGGCATGCTATGAATATAGTTTACCTAGATTTCAGCAAGTCATTTGATAAAAGTATTTCACATTATCCTTGTAGAAACGATAAACAGATATGGATTAGACAATAATACAATTAACAGATTATAAACTGGTTGGCCGGCCAGTTTCAAAAACTAGTTAATGGTTCAATGTCAGTGAGGATGGAGGTTTGCAGTGGAGTGTCCCAGGGATCCTTTTATCACTGACTTTGATAAAAACATAAATGGTATGCTCCCCAAATCTGTTGCTAACACCATGCTGGGAGGGTTACCTGACACACAGAAAGAAAAAAAAAAACAAAATCCAAAAGGATCTTTATGGCTAGTGCATTGAGCTGATGAAGCATCCTAAAGAGATGAAATTCATTAAGGATAAATGGAAATTCTTTCTGGTGGGTACAAAAACAGCTTTATAAGTAGAAGATGGTGGAGACATGATTAGACAGCAGTTGTTGTGAAAATGATCAGGAGTAAAACTTAGTTCAATGAGTCAACAGTTTGACATGGCAGCCAAATCAGCCTAATGCATGCTTGCGCTGCATTAAGATGGGCACAGCTTCCAAGAATAGGGAGGTGATTGTCCCTCATCAGATCTCATCTGTCATACTACGTTCAATTATGGGCACCATGGTTTGGGAAGGACATTGACAAGTGTTCAGAGATGGGTAACCAGGATGGTTAGCGAAGGGCCCTGAGCTCATGCTGTATAAGGATTGGTTGAAGGCACTCAGCACGTTTAACTTAGAGAAAATTCAGAGGGAATATGACAACTGACTTCAAGTATATGTTAAGGCTGTCATGTGGAGGAGGTTTTTATGTTGTTTTTGTTGTTTTTCCATTTGTCTCCAAAGGACAGATCCTGGGGCAATGCACAGAAGTTGCAGAGTCCAATTCACACTTGATGTCAGGACAAAAACTTCCTAAAGCAAGGCAACAAACATTTATCAAGCAATTACTATGTGCCAGGCGCTATGTTATGAGCCGCAGGTACAAATACAAACAAAAAGACAGCCCCTGCCCTCAAAGAGCTTACATTCTAATGGCTTCATTTCTGATACCTGGTTGGATGTCTTTTAGTGAGAATTCTTCTAGTCATATACAAGTTCAATTCAGGGATGTACTGGAGGCTTCTAGAACCAGCTCAAGAGAGCCACTTATAAAATTCCCAGTGTACCCTGGAAATCAGCAAATCGTGACCTGATTTATTATTCTGCTGACTGTCTATACCAGGGGTCAGAAAACTACAGTCCTTAGGGTAAATCCAGCTTGTGTGTACGTTTATACAGTCTGAACACTAAGAAGGGTTTTGGCGTAGTTTTTTTTTTACATTTTTTTTAAAATAAAGTTTTGCTGTGTTTAAAAACGTAAAAACCACATATTGCTCCAAGGCCATACAAAAACATGTCTGATTTGGTCCTCCACCCATAGTTTGCCAAGCCCTGGACTAGATTTACAAAAGTGATGGGAAAATGCTACTAATGCATATCCAACTTAAAAGGCTACATATGTACATTTCCCTGCCCCCGCCCCCCCCCACTCTGAGAGCCAGTTGTTAAACATTTACTAGCACACCACTGGTTGGACTAGATGGTTATTCAGGTCCCTTCTAACTCTCAAATTTTGTAACTCTGAATGAGTCTGTGAAGATCATAATACTCCAGAGCCAAGAGGAAAAGTTTTCACTGTCCTGAAGAAAGAAGATTTTTAGGAAAAAATCCTTTGATATCACCCTAAAAGTTTACCACTGATGGCCCTGCGGTAATTGAGTAACTATATCCTTGCTGGAGACTCTGAGGAGAAAGGGCGAATTAGATCACAGTTTTGTATATGGATGCAGAACGTTTTTTTTTCCTATTTGATCTCCCTTGCTACCTATATTGTTTCAGGACTTAAGTAAATGATTTTGTATTAGAACAACAAAAAAAGTTGAATTAATAATGTAGAGATTGCCTTAATGTACTTAATTTTTCAATATTAAAAGCAGTAAATAACAATTACCAAATTCATTAATTAAAGTTGTGTTTACACATGCACTGTCAAGGGTAATCATTTAGTTGTTTTGGATCAGATTTGTACCAGATGTAAATGAAAATGAGTAGAACTTCCTACAAGTGTTATAATTCCAATACTGCGCTTCATAGTAGGATGCCTTGAATCAATATGGAGTATCACAACTCATGAATTCTCTAATTGTTCTTTCCAGTTTTGACTATCAGCATTTGTTATTACTCTCTTACATGGAGCTCTACTCTGACTTTTCTCAAAAGCTGACAAGTATCTCTCTTAGGTTTGTATGTAAGTTATACCTATCAATCTGCATATATGTACCATATGTAAACATGTATTTACATATATAAATCTAGCACTTAGAGCATTACCTGGCACATAGTAGGTGTTTAATAAATGTTTGTGGACTTGACTTGGATAGACTAGATATGTTCACAACAGTAAAATTACATGATTTAAGGTTTAAATTTTTTTTTTGCATTTCCTACTCAACATGAGGGATGAGGGTAGTGTAGAAGAGAAAACTAACTTTTTATTTTAATTTGCTGATGCATTTTGCTTTGGTACAATAGACTTAATCCAGCAAATACCCAAACCTGCAAAGCACATGTCCTAAAAACAGTAGCCTGTATAGCAACAGAAAAGATAAGTTCTTTAACTCTGACAGCATACTAGTAATGTATTGATTTTTATCAGAATTTTATTTCCCTTCATCTTAACTTTATTTCCATTATTACAATCATTGCACACTGATTCTTTTGCCTCTATTTTCTTCTCTCTGTATCATTTATATAAATTTTCCTAAGTTTTTTCTAAAGCCTTCACATTCATTACTTCTAATGACACAGTAATAATTTATAACATTTACAAGCCACAATTTGTTCAGCCATTCCCCAATCATTTGGCACATATTTTGTTTCTAGTGTTTTGTTATCATCAATAATGCAGCTATGAAAATTTTTCTGTGGTGCATCTTTTCTTACTGTTAAACTCCTTGAGATAGATATTGATCACTATACAGAAAGCTCAACATATCTAAAACAAGTGTTCATAGAATTTACAAACCAGGGAACTGCTTTTCAAAATGTTATGCCTAAAATTGACACGTTCTCATTATTTACATTTAAATTATATGTCTCTATTAATTCATTGTTATAGTATTTTGAGTTGTCTCTGCTGGATTTCTGCTTCTTCTTTCTGCCCCAAACAATGTGTTCATTTCTTAAAGCCAGTAATTTCTGCAAAGTGTTAGACTACAAGATGTGAACACCCAAAGAAAGTATATTATTTTACTGTAGAATATTGCAGTGTTGATGGAAACTGACTTTTTTTTGTATTGTTCAATTAACTGTTACTGATTTTTCTTTTAGGTAATAAACTTATTATAGCAAGCAAAATAACCCTAGCTTCCTTATATTGAATGATCTATTTTTAAAATCTTCCACCCTACTTGGAAGTACTACTTCCACAGCCCTATTTTGATATTCCTTATGCTATGAAAGTTACCCAGAGTTCTTGTAGACTACACCGATGTAATATATCACAAGTCTTTCCAAGTATAAAAATACTTTTCAAAGTATTTTACTGGAATGGAGGCTTAGGATATAATTACTCAAATGGATCTGTAATCTTAATGATTTAAAAATTCCTTCCAATCAATCATGTAGCTCAAAACCTGCCCATGCTTGCCCATCAATATCTATATTTACATTAACATTTCTTATAAATTTACAGTAGCCATAAAAATAGATGCAAGAAAATTAACTATAAAGCCAAGTACATACCAATATATTACCAGTAAAATTATGTCCTACAATAATAGATTACTAACAATTTATAGATATGTGATCCTAGTAATAACATAGTACAACTTTAATGAACCAGAACTAACATACTGAAACTCTTTAAATAATCACAATATTTTTCCAAACTAGATTTTTAGCAGAAAAATAAATAAAATCATTAGTAAGTTAATATTTTTTAAAATTTTTAAACAAAAACCTTCCAGAATATACACCAGGATCACAACTGACATCCAGAGCCATAGAGCAAAGAACTAGGAAGCAGGAAGACCTAATTCAAAACTGGATTTGAGCCCTTACTAGTTACATGCTCCTCAGTTTCCTCATCTCTAACAGGGTATTTAATAATAGCATCTACTTCACCGAGACTCAAATGAGGCAAAGCATTCTAAGACTTTTATAAATGTAAGTTATTTTCAAATTTTGAAAAATTAAATCAGAGCTGTATTCCACTGCCACTGAAAATAACCTAGTAAGTTTTTAAACTTTTCCTGCAAGTTATCACATCCATTTTTAATATATCTCTTCCCACCTTCCATACCCAGTACCTCCTCTCTTGTAACAAAGACTTCAAAATAAAAACATTTCAAAAAATAATCTGATATATGACAACAGATTCCAGTCTACCCAATAAAAGGAGGAGAGGAACATTTTCTCATCTCTTCTCTACTGCCAAACTTGTTCAGCTAGCAGATTTCAGAAAGATTTTTAATGAACAATAAAAACAAAAACAAATTCTACATCTTTTCAGTTAAGCAGAAAATTCAATGAATAGGATAGAAATTTCTTAAGGATGAGGCAGTCAGGTACTGTAGTACCTAGTGGATAGTAAACAGAACACCTGAATTCAAATCCAGCCTCAGAAACATACTAGCTTTAAAAAAAAACAAACAAGAAGAGCATTTTAGCTACCAAAAAAAAAAAATACTAGCCATGTGACCCTGGGCAAATCACTTAAACTCTGTCTGCTTCCATTTCCGCATCTGTAAAATAGGGATAATAACAGCACCTACCTTGCAGGGTCGTTCTGAGGATCTAATGGGATAATAATTATAAAGTGGTTGGCACTGTGTGTGGCACATAATAAGTGTCACATAAATGTCAGCTTTTTTTGTTTTCAATCAGGAGGTAATATGGTACAGTTGAAGAGCACTGGTTCTTGAGTCAAAGAACTTGGATTCAAATCCTGCCTCTGGTGGCTTCACTTTTCTCATCTGTAAAATGATTAGTGTTGACTAAAATAATTCCCTGCCTTCTTTCATATTCAAGCTTTTATTGTGACTACCAAAGGAAGAAAAAAAATGTTCACTTTGTATTTATTTTCAGGACCAACACCAACACAATTAAAAATCTGGATCAACTAGCAGCTATTTAATTTTGACTCTACCTTCACACTATCTCTCTTATACATTCCCTTCCCTCCACTCACATAACCACGATCCTCATGGTTGCCCCTCATCACCTATGCCTGGACTATTCTCATAGCCTGCTGCAAACTTCTCACTCTGGCCCATCCTCCATTCAGTTGCCCAAGTGATCTTCCTTGCACTTAAATCTAATCACAACACTCTTACCCCATACTTACCAGTGGCTTCCTATTATCCACAGAATCAAATGTTTGGCTTTTATAGCCCTTCTTTACTATGCCCCTTCCTACATTCCTAGTCTTCTTCCACATAATGTATGAACCAGCTTTAGCTGTACTGAGGTTCACACAGGACACTCCATCTCCTGATTCTGTGTTTTTTCGATGGTTGTCCCTCATGGCTGCAATGGTCTCCCTCTTCACTTCCACCTCCTCCTGGCTTCCCTGGCTTTCTTCAGAACTCAACTCAAATACCACCTATTGTATTTGTAGAATTTGTAGAAAGGCACCTGTGTGACTTTCTAACTACCCTACCCCTTTTTACAGCTCTCTTTGAGGTCTCACATTTTATACGTACATAGTACATAGTTCTTCGCAAGTTATCTCATCTAGTAGAACGGGAGGTCTTGAGGGATGATGGTTTGTTTGGATTTTTTTTGTTTTGTTTTATTTTTGGGTTTGGGTTTTGTTTTTACTGTTTTTCATTCTTAGAGTTAGCATAGTGCCTGGAACATAGTAAATGCTAATAAACTGTTGTTGATTATTGTTAATTGATTATAAAGACTCACGAATGTTAACTACTTAATGTGGGGCAAATAAATCTGATTTCAGGAATCTTGTACCTTGTTATTAATGCCAAAACATGCAGCAGAAAAGTTAATAGTTATCCCTTCCACACAGCAACTTTCTCCATCGCAGTTTGTCAATATATCTGCAAGTCGACATAAAAAATTAAATGGGAATTGGCGGCGGGGGTAGGGGGACAGTTTGGCTTAAGTCACAGATGACAAAGGCCAGCAGATGACAGAGCCTATGACCAAATACTTAACCCAAATTTTACAATAAGGTACTATAAATACCCCATAAAAGAAAAACAAAAAATTCAGACTTCTTCTCTGGTACAAAGGGAAGGCAAAAAATTTTACTTGGATTTTCCAGATCTCAGAGGCATCACACCACTAAACCCCCATGATGTGGAAGGGATAACTGTACTGCATACCTAAAAGACCCCAAAGCCATTTTTAAAATGCTATTTCTGAATCCCAGGCAATTTTAATATTGGATCCCCAATTCTCAAAACATTGAACATTGTAAATGATCCATGAATCATGTATGTAATTAGCACCCTGGTTCACATATTAAAGCACATAAAATCATAGAATTGAGAGCTGAAAAAGACCCAAGAGATCATATAATACAATCCCTTCATTTTACCTATAAGAAAAGTGAAGACCCAAGGCAGTAAAGTCAAATGTTTGTCAACTGACTACCAAAGACCACAAAGCTAATAAGCCAGAGAGCCAGGCTTCAAACTGACACCTTCTAACTCAAAGTACAATCTTCTTACCACTTCAGTGCTTGTCTCATTTTCTTTACAGCAAATGATAAGAAATATTTTATACAAAATAAATAGGGTTGGTAGGTCTTACAGTGAATGGAATGCTGGCCCTGGAGCCAGGAACACTCATCTTCCTGAGTTCAAATCTGGCCTCAGACACTTCCCAGCTGTGTGACCCTAGACAAGCCATTTAACACTGTTTGCCTCAGTTTCCTCATCTATAAAATGAGCTGGAGAAGAAAATGGTAAACCACTCCAGTGTCTTTGCCAAGAAAACCCCAAATGGTGTCACGAAAAGTCAAATAACTGAAAAATGAGTGAAAACAAAAACTATTTCAAAATTACTCTGAAATGAATGTAAAAACAAGCTAAATATAAAAATTATGCACAAGTTATTTTTACATAGTATGTTAGCAATATGTTCAATAAAGAATAATCATACTTAAAAATCAAAATTCATTTTTCTTTAGATTCCCTATAGTCTTTCCTTAGGAAATTCTACTTCCTAGTAAGCCTAAAGATAATACTTAAATGATACTTCAAATAAAAGTGGTAATAAAAACAACTAAATTTATCTCAAAATTCCAACAATCTGCTATGTGTAAACATACACACACATATATACACACAGTCACATAACATATTTAGAAATATGTACACCTCTTTTCACTATAAATTTAGTATACTCAAATGAACTGTGGAACAAATATCCAAACAAAACCTAAAAATATAAGCTGTTATACACATGTGATATTCTGTAGTCATGCCTCAGTTTCCTCATCTATAGGAGGACAATAATAATTACACTTTTTACATGAAAAGATTTTTCTAAGATTTAGCTGATAACAGATGTAGACCTTGCAAACTTCAAAGTACTACAAAAATATCAGCTCTTAATATTCATATTAAAATAGAGGCAAGAGTAGTACTTTATTATTCTTTTAAAAAAAGTGCAGCACAAGGGATAGGGGTAGCCTTTGTTTGAGGAGACAGAAGAAAATATTTCAGAGAAGAAAGTATTTCATGGCACTGAAGTTACAAATGAATTTGGAAATCATCTTTGCTATTTTATGTTCTTTCATGAGTTTAATAGCTATAAAAGTAAGTATTCTCTCCCCACCCTTACTAATTTCCTGATGATAAAAGGTTATTTGAGCACCAAGGCAAGGTAGAAAAGACTCATTGGCAACCGCTTATATAATGTAAATAAAACCAGGCATGTCCATTCTGAACTTGAGGCTCCCGCATTCTTCGATCAGTATTGGTAGCAGCCAAGTGAGTGAGTGCTCAGCTAAGCATGCTGCTGCACATGGAAAGGTCTTATTTTTAAAATGCACTTTCAAAAATGGTTTTATTTCTACAAACGCCTTGCATAATTGTAGCTTCTCCTTAAAGCACATCTTATTCAAGCAAGATCTGGCTTCAGAAAGTACAATACAGAGACACACAAAATGGAAAACAAAGTTTTATATTGCAAAAGTTTTTTAGTTGCAATTCAGCAACAACGTCACAAACAGAAACATAAAACCAAGTTACAGGAAAGACACTGCCAAACATGCGAGCTAGCATATGCCATACCAACTAAAAGCAAACACCTTCAAGATCATTCTCAAGGGTATAAAGGGCGTATGAACCTAGTATATGAACTATAAATGACACACACATAAAAACTCACATCGCCTGTACTCATAAGGCTTTTTCCTCCCATTTTTTGTTTGTCCAGTCAGTAGATGAATCAATCATTAAGCAAACAATATTTTACCATTACAGAAGCGGTTTTAATTTCATTCATTTAAATGCACAGGTGCTGACTCAAAATGTTAGGTGCTTCTGATGTCAGCATATATCTTAGGGAAATGGCAAAATCCTAGAGACTGGGACAGATTAACTTTCAGTAAAAAGCTTATGAAAACCCTCAATAATCTAGAAAAGTAGTTTCTGGCTAACAATCAAACATTCCTAAAGTAATCTGGGATAACCAGGCTTAGGAAAGCAGGTCAGCATGGAAAGAAAGGTCAGCAACCCCATGAAATCAGTGTTCATCAATGCTCAGTATCAACTAGAATGAGAGAGTTGTACTAAATCCGTGGTCTCAAACCCAAATCCGTTCAGGGTCTATATTGCCTTAGAAAACCACAAATTAACATTATCTATACTGTACTGTATTACATTGTCTATACTGTACTGTATTTCATTTATTTTGTTAAGCATCTCCCAATTACATTTTAATTTGGTTCAAGATAGCACTCCACAGGAGTAAATTTGCTATCTCTGTGTTAGGTAACCTCCAAGGTCCCTTTGCCACTCTAACTCTGTAATCCTTTATGTTTATAGGATTATCTTCACTAAAACACCCCTCAAGCACTGTACTTGGTCAAAATATTTTGCACAACTAAATTTTCAGAAACCTTGAAAATTAAAGACCTGAATACCTAACTACTAATTTACAGGTCACCCAAAGTTTCAAGGTTAACATGAAAGAACTGATTCTCTTAGTTGGGTAGAACTAGTTTTGAGCCTCCCTTAATCCTGTGGTCATCCTCCTAAGGCCGCCAATTAAGTATCACAGGAGCTACTAAGCACTACAGAGGATAAAGAAGAAACAGAAAATACGGCAACTGCCCTCAAATAGCTCACAAAGTAGCAGGAAAGGAAAACCAACTCATTAAAACAATATAAAAAAATCGAGACACAAAGGAAGACAAGAGGGTACCGTGGGAAGACTACTGAATTTGAAGTCCGAGAATCTGGGTTCAAATAATTTAGTCTCATCTCTGAGACGAGGAATTAGAGCTCTTTAATTCCCTCTGACTCTACATCTATGATACCAAGGGTAGATTGTGAATATTAGATCAGGAGATCAATGAGGGCTGGAGCAATCATAAAACAAGCATTAATTAAACATCCACTAATTAAACATCATGCACGATGCATATAAAGACAGAAAGAAAGTAACCTCCATTACCAAAAAGCTTATATTCTATTAGAGACTACATCAATATACATTATAATACATTGTACATCTGTGTACATGTGCGCATGTATATATACACATATGCATGCACACATACGTACATGCAAGATAATTATCACAAAGAAGTCACTAACATCTGGGAGGAAGATAAAGAATCAGGAAAGGCTTCATACAGAAAATGAAATTTAAGCTTAAGTTCTGAAGGAAACTAGGGATTCTAAAAGGTGGAAGTGAGGGAGGCCATTCCTGGAATAGGGAGCAGTCGGTGAAAAGGGTCAGCTATCCGAGGTGAAATGCCCTGTGTGAAAACAGCATGAAGGTTAGTGTGTTTAGACTGGAGAGTGCATGAAAGGGACTGATATATGCATAATAAACCTGGAAAAGCAGGTTGAAGCCAGGTTGTAAAGACCTTTACATGACAAAGAGAAAAATCAGTTTGTACTAGATCCTAGGGGCAAGGGGTCGTGACAATGCCTCAGGCCTGCATCTTGTAATAGCACTTTGGCAGCTGTGTGGAGGATGTTTAGAAAGGAAACAGACTTGCAGCAGTTAGGCCAATTATAAGACTATAACATTAGTCTAAGTGAAAGGAAATCATGACCTGAACTAAAGTGGTGGCCGGTGCAGTGAGGAGAGAGATGGACAGAATACACTGTCCATACAGAATATACTGTGCAAAAGTATAACTGACTTGGCAACTGATTGGATATATGGGATGAAAGTAAGTGAGGAGTGCTGAACGACTCAGGTTTTCAAATCTATACCAGTGAAATCGTAAGAGTAAGGGAGGAATAGAAGTATCCTAGTAAAAACCTATATAGTATTAATGAAAGTTACGGGCCATCACCACAAGACAGCTATATAAAGATAACATTTCCTCATGCAAAAAAATAAATAAATAAATCTTCGAGTAACTGATAAACAGGTCAGAAGACTTCAGATATACTTTTTGAACAGGCACAACTCACTTTAGTAAGCATTAGTAAAGGCTGATTAGTAAAGTAATAGGTACACACCACTGGATTTGTTAAATATGATAAGTGGCTTAACTCCAAGCAGAGCCTGTGAAACAGTGGAATCAGAAGGCTGCCCGTATACAACGTACACTCAAACTCGGCCCAGAATATGTCAATAAAGAAGCAAACCAACAGTTGAGTCACACCAATCTGTTTTTGGAAAGAGAAAGCTTTATGATGGTAATTCAGGAGCGGTCACTTCCAATGGAAACTACAGGATGATTATCCTTAAGGAACCTAGATTTAGGGATTGATGTGGACTGTGCAAGAATAGGTAGATGTTATAAAAACACATTATTGCCGGTTAGGAAGATCAAACATCTACTAATCCCTAGCGAGGCAAGCATACATCAGAAGTGCTCTACCTTACATGGACTGGCATGTAACATATTCTCATGCCACAACTACCTAACTCAAAATATCCTGGAGAACTAACTCCACCAACAGACTTCAGCAGAACTGGAGCATCACTACGGACAGAAGTATCCCACAAGTGCCTAGACATAATGATCATAAAGGCTTAACATCTGAATAGCTATCCTTTACCAAATACTCATAATCGCCAAGCTAGAGGGAATGAAAACCTTTCAAAAACTGAAATCCAGCAGAGTATACCCAATGTAAAAACCAGATGAGATGCCCATCATTCCTGTTATCCTGTCTGCTACTGAAACTGTGGGGAAGATGCTGTCATTAAGTCTACAGAGGATGAGCTGACATCCTAAACTTGTACTCAACTACAAAAAGCAATTATTGTTTTCACTTGTAGAATAGTCTGTAGAATATTAAATGCAAATAATACAAATAGCAACAGGTCTGACTGTTGTTGCAAGCTGCACCTATCAAGTAAAAAACTATGAATGAATATGTTGAGACCTACTGAAACCCTGTATTTAAAGCTAAGTAGAAATAATACATTTAAAGCAATTAGCACCTATGCAATACAAGTTTTAATTTATACTTTCAAAACCACAAAATATACTATGATAATTTTTGGAAAGCATCAGGACAAAAACTGACACAATACTAACGAAATTTGGGTCCTATAACCCTAAGGAGGATACAGAAAGATTAATGCTTCCTCACCAAAAAAGGAGAAAGAGAACTGATATTCTCAGAACACATGAAAAGATAAAAACCCTACATAAAGACCTCTGGAACAAGCAAAGATCATTGCACCAAGCAAAAGCAAAATTATAACAGACATGACTGATTTGCCAAATGTTAATTGAAAGTGGTTTAACTCTAGTTGAAGTCTATGAAATAATTAAGTCCCAAATGTGGAATTAAAAAGCACTCTATGATAGGACTAATTATTTACCAATGTTTTCCTGATATAACTCCTGTCCTACCACCCATAACATGTGGTAGACCAAGATCTCTCCTTTAACAAGGATTAAAAGGAGATAAAATTGTCCCTGGGACCAGACAGGCCTCACCTTCCCCAGTGTGGCTTCTTAGTCACCTCTGGGCATAAAAAGCCCAGTAAACCCCTGTGACTTTGTGGATTTCTAAAGGCCACTCAAGTCACCTCGTCCTTCACCATATCCTGCCCTAATGTCCAAAAACATTTCCATATGGAGACAAGAAGAATCACTATATCCTTGTGGCATATCCTTGCTGTGTTGGGGCAAAGTAAACCTCTTTCTTGTTAACTGTTTAATGACTTGGAAGTGCCTCATTTTGTCCCAACATTGTAGCTGAACAATGTTCTAGCACCAGAGGTGCCTCCAACTCACTCTATGGATAACATCCACATGAGTTTAACCCATATGTTCACAAAGGAGCAGCAAATAAATGACTGCATCATACAGATTTCCAGAAAAAAGAGGACTTTGTGAGACCAACTCAGGATCAAATCACTGCCACTAGAAATTACAGGAGGTGGTGGGAACTGTATAATATATCATAGCAGGTAGCAAAATTTAGCATCTGCCAGATAGATAACTTGAAAGACATGATCAGGTGGCTAGAAGCACTTGACAAATTCCTGTACCATAAATTTTGTTGCTGTTGTTGTCAATAAAATGTACTGGAACTAAAGCATCATTATAAACAAAACTGTTACTCACAACTACTCAGACACAACACTGGTCAAAAACAATTTTAGGAACGTTTTTAATTGATGTCATCACACCAGATACTCATCTATCTACAAACTAAGAGGAATGAAAGGCTTTCTCAATACAGAGAACCAGCGGAACAAATCAAAACCATGCGGGAATACGATAGCATATATACTCTCATTATTGTCTTGTCTGCCTCTATAATCTTTCTGGTGGTGCTTTCAGTGTGCCCTCAGAAGGCAAATTGGTATCCAAATACTCTTACACAATGACAAAAAGCAATCATTTTATCCACCTGTGCAATAGCTTACACAACATTAGACATATAAGAATAATAGTGGGAGTACAACTTATCCTGGATCATTTCTACTTGAACCTCTTCAAAAAAGAAGACTGAGGAGAAGAATGAGAGTAGCGGCCTGGTGACACTTCCAATTACACCAGCTGCCGGCACAATACAACTCCATTCTACCTATCTAAGGAACAGAGAGGTGACAGAGCGGCTGACTTTATCAACCACTGTTGATAATCAGCTTAACCCAAAGAGCAGCAAAGCCAATTGTGTTCCTTAGGTTCTGGTACAACCGGAAGGCAAAATACAATAATATAACAGACATGCCAATATCACACTGTAAGTGAAATGTACTGTTTTATTTATGTACCAGTACCATATTATAATAAAATTGGAAACATTTTACCAGTTATAGCCAAGGACTTTGGAAGTAAGGTGGATTTTAGTGTGTGTAAAGTGGACTTTTGTTATTTCTTAAGAGTTCAGTTTCCCAGGATCCATGGCCATAACAATCTCTATTTCCCAGGTATTAGATATGAGCTCCCAAGCTCATAGTTCAAAACATCTCCACCATGCCTGCGCAGCATTACATAAGGATAAATAATATAAACGTGTGTGCTGGAACCATAAACATCCACTGCGACTGTGCAGTGAGATAAGGGATGAGGCTGTGTAAACTTGTGAGGCTACTGCTGGCAATATGCCTTCTTTGTCTGATGCCCTATAAAACAGGTGGTCACTGAGTTGGGGAATCTTCATGGTTAAATGCACAAGCTGCGATGCTGTGTGCCTTGATCGGCCCCCACCAAGGCTTGGGAGGGCAGAATCTGTGTTTGCCTCAACCGGCCCCCACTGAGGCTTGAGGGGATTTAGGAGAACCCTTTAGGGTTGAATGCACAAGTTGTGCCCATCGAGACATAAGGGTCGTTGCCCCACCTCTCACCGGCCCCTGAGCGAAGGGTGATTAGGGAATACTGTAGGAGTTTGTGGTGCCTCCGTTATCAGCAATATTATGTTGGAGAAAACTAGACTAGAATAAAGCTTATTATTAACCCCACTGAAGCTCTCTTTCCTGTCCAACCAGATCAAGAGTGAACCTGTTAGAGGCTGGAGTCCGAAGCCTCTAGATCCTCCTGTGTATTGTCTAACAGACTTTGTACCTCTTTTTGTATATAATATTCTTAGCTCCAAGTTACATAAAGATGTATTGGAGATCAATGCAGGGAAATCATAAGAAATTACTTCATTCTAAAATTAAATTGGAAATTTAGGAAATACTTAGACCCAAGGGGGGAAAAGCTGAAGAGGCACTGAAATTTTATATTTACTGCATTACTAGGTACAAGTGCTACCTAACAATGAAATGGATAGCAACAAATGCCAGTGTATAGAATGACTTTGAAAGGAGATGGACATTTTAAAAACATAATGTCAAAAAAGCTCTTTTTGAGTTTGAAGGCATAAGTAATCAACTGTCTCAACAAAGAACAATTTTTTAAAAGCTGACATCAGCAGTAACCATCATGAACAAACACATTATCCCACAATATCTGACAAAGAGTCTATACAAACTTTTCAGGATCTGCACACATTAAGATACGTTGTAGTCCAGGGCTGTCCAAAATATGGCCCATGGGGCACATGCAGCCCACAGTGAGATTTTATGAGGCCTGCCTGTGGGTTTTAATTTTCATGAGTGAAAAAATAAAATAATAATTTGCATGGAATGTATATTAGATTTTTTGATTTCATCACTAATAAATAGTCTCATTGATGTTAATTTTCTTTGATGTTTTTAAGCAGTATTATGGACGGAACATATTGCACAGAATTTTCAATCGATTTGTGGGATGGGTTCTGTCTGTACAATGCAGACTAGTCAGTATGCACCTACCTTTATACTGTTGTGTTTTGTGTTTGCTTTAGCTTCACGCCTTCGCCTGTCGTATTGATGATGCACGTCCCCCCCCACTTTCTAGTAGTGTAACTGTATTTTTTATTCTGGGTGCGGCCCTTGAACAATTATTTTATTTTAATGCGGCCCTAAAATAACCTAAGGTTGGAAAGCCCTGCGGTAGTCAATACTACAGTAAAGACCACAGGAAGAAATACTGTAGCGATAACTCTTAAAGATAGGCATCAAATAAGGTCAGGAGTTAAATGAAACCATAGCAAAAGCTACTTGAGAAAACTACTGAAGACCTAAAGATATTGGAAATAATTATATCAACATCTAGCTGGTAGGTGCCATAGAAACCCAGATCACCACATCACTCAAATAAAGGAAACCAAAAAAGATAGCTGCAGAATGGAATTCAGAGAACAGTATATCAATTGATATACTTAATCAACAACTGACCTCAGAGGTCACCGTCCTAAAGGGAAAGATCTATAAACAACTATAAAGTATCTACAGAGGATCAATCAATTAATCTCAGGGAAAGGCAAGAGCACTAAAAGGCACCAGGGAAGACCTCCAACAGAAGGTGGGTTTTAAGCTGAGTCTTGAAGAAAACAATCAGACAGGTAGGATGAGAACCATGTGACAGCAGTATCACAAAAACCGAGAGAAAAAGGTAACTGACAGTGTTAAAAGTTGCAGTGAAATCAAGAAGAATGAGGACTGAGAAGAAGCAATTAAGAGATCACTGGTAACTTACGGAGTAGCAGTTTCAGAAGCCACTACAGAGGATTTAGAAGAGGGTGAGAGGAAAGAAAAGTGGAACCAATGATTGTGATTCCACTTTATTTTTGGCTGTAAAAGGGTTGAGATAACAGTTAGCTATGCTGTTTGAAGTAAGTGAATGTTTTTTAGGGAAACATACATTTGTTTGTAGGCAGCAAGGAAGCAGCCAGTAAATGGAGAAATTGAGGATTAGTGAGAAAGTGAAGAGGACATTTAGTCACTTTCTCAGCACAATTCTAAGCTGCTTCCCAGAACGGCAGGATGAAGTCACAGGTATACCAATACTGAATTAGTGTCCATCTTTGCACAATGCCTCTTAATACTGACCATTAATCATATTTTGTGATCTTTGCCTTTTTGCTGGAATTTTTTATTTTGCATTTCTCAATTAGTGATTTGGAGCCCTCTTTCATATACTGTAAAACAGTGTGCATGCTTTTGAGAACAGTTCATTCGTAATCCTTTTGGGCTTATATATTTCTGCAAGTTGTCCATATATCTTGGATATCAGAGATATTTGATATTACTTTTCCTAATTGATCACTTCCCTTCTTAGTCTAGATGCATTCTACTCATACAAAAATTTTAAATTGCACACAATCCTGATTATTCTATCAATTCAAGAGCTCTCTCCAAGATGCAGATTGTGACTCATCCATGCTTAGCAATCCTATCCAAATTCTCTACAAAAGTGCTGCATGTGTCCTACCCAATATCCTAGAGACCTTCCTTGCTTTCTCCTAACACTGCTAGGGTCCCAAGTGGAGCACTCTGGCCCTCCACTTGTCATCCCGCACTCTAGTCCAATGACCAATCTATCTGTCATACAATTCTTTGATGATCCTGTTCTTCCAAATTCCTCATTGGTTATATGTTGCAGTCTGCTCCCACCTATCATGTACCTTTCCATTGCTCTTTGTGTGATATTTAACTTTAGTTCCTTAGGTCTTGCTGCCATCTGGCAACACCAGTAAAATGTGTGTACTGAAAAGATGGGCTTTGGCTTTTTACTTGCAAGCTTTAAAAATACTCTGCAATTTCCCAAAAGCAATCTACCACACTCTCCTCCTTTTCAGCTCATTCCCCATCTGGGTCTTTCCCAAACACTTGGACAAATTTAACCATGTCCATTCAGATGTTGAAATCTAGACAACAGAAAATTTTCATCTACATGGACTTTCCTGAGTGGATGGCTAGGCCAAATGCCTTTGAACAATTACAGCCATCTCCTCCAGGAGGCTCTGCAATGTTTTAGAGCTTGATACAATCAACACAACATTACCTGCAAACAGGAGCATCTGGAGGACTTCTGTAGATTTGAAGATCCTCCAGCTGCTTCCATTTGCAGACAACAATGTGTTTCAAAGGATTCACATTTTAAAAATGGAAATGGAAAAGAATCAGGGGAATTAACGGGGACTAAAGAAATAATAAAAAAGAGACAGAGGTAGATGACATATTGATAATTAAGAAATGAACAAGGACAAATACCTCCATTGTTATAAAAGGCAAAGATACATGAAAAAATTTCTTAAATAATCTCCCCATACATTAGTGCATTTTAAGGAACATCCTCAATGAAAAAAGGAAATTTCTCAGGGCCTCAACATTGAATGTCTTCAAATCCCCCAATCCACTACCCACTTACTAGAACTGTTCCATGACATCCAAAAGAGTAAACATTTGATTTTAGGTTAATAAAACTTGACATGTGGCTTCAATCAATGTACACTAGCTTTGCCCAATATTAAATTTTAATATGTAACATTTTAAGAACAAATAATGAAAACCAGACCCAAGTTAGAATATTAAAAAGTAAGCATTTGTATCAGTGACTGCATGATACCTGCCAAGGGCTCTACTGGCTCCAAGAACATATTATCACATCAAAAGAGCCACCAAGAGTACCCACAGCTCAGTCCACTCACTAGAAAGAACTTCTCATACAGGCCAAATGCCTCATCCTACGTAAGATAACAGTCCCAAGGACGTTAAGTGACATGAAAATCAAAGGTATAACTCATATTAAGGTCCCTCTACTTCTAAGAGTTGATCACAACAGACTACTTCCTTTATTTCAAAAACCTTATAATTTTATTTGCATGGATGCTCCTTTTGCCCACATAAAAACCACTGCAAGCCATGATACACAATTTGCTGACTTACTGTGGCTAAAGAAATTCACCCTATGGTGGTCAAGCCAGAGTTGATGAAGCTCTCTCAATTTACTTAAGATGGTCCTTGGATGATGAAGATACAGCCCATCTGCAGTATCACACATAGGGCCTGTCAGAACTTCCACTCATGGGAGCCTCTGACAGTTCAAAACATCCCATGTCACATTCAGGTAGTGTAAAAGAGGCTTATGAAAAAGTAAGCAACTCTCAAAACTTTTTGATAAAGTTTTGTAGAATACATCAGTAAAGCCTCAAGAAATACCCTTCATTCTTACTCCACTGGAGAAACAAGGGGAAAAAAAGCATCTCACCAAAAAACATTCAGATTCTATCACTGTGGCCCAAAGCAAGCCAAGATGAAATCTGAAAGCATCCAAAAGGAAGTTAATAATGGAAACTTGGACAAAATGTTAACTATCAAGAACAATACTGCTATCATATACATATGGCTATAAATCTAGACACAAATACACACTTTATTTCAAATGAACAGTCTGAAAGTCTAAAATCATAAAAACTATTTATTAGACATAAATTTAATGTTAAAGAAACTAAACATAAAAACACTTTTAAATGTGGACTATTTTGTATTGCCCAAACCAGAATCTTGCATTCAAAATTAGATATAATAATAATAGAAATGTCTGTATGTATACACACCCATACATGCATACACATGGTACCATTCCAAAATGTGTTCACATACATGTTATCTCATTTGATCCCCATAAAAACATCTGACTAGGGCATAACAGTTACTATTCACCCCATTTTAGAAATAAAAGAAAATGAGAAACAGAAAGCTGAAGTGGTCTTTGCTATCACAAGTAAACAGAAAAGTAAGAAGAACTCCTCTCAAGCTCGATTCCTAATCCATGCTACTTTCACTATACGTGGCTAATATACTAAATATATAAATATATTAAACTAGACAGAGTTTCTAAGTCACTGAAAAGATCAGTCCAAACGGATTTATTTAATAACTGAGGCAACAGAAGTACTGCAACTGTCATTGCTTCTACCTACTCCCTACCAAAAAGACTAATGAAGACAAATCAAATCATTCATGTTTCCCAATGAGAACGCTAAAGCCATTAGATAATTCTATTATGTAATGCACCTCCCTCCCAGGGTAGCTATGAGGATCAAAGGAAATCGTATTTGTAAAATGCATGGGACAGAACCTGGCAAGAGTAAATGCTTAATAAACACTCATTCTGACCCTCTTCCCTACTATTCACTGTCTTCTTCCTTTCTAAGGAGCCCCAAAGCTGTCAAGTCCATTAAGAACTGATAGCCATGAAACCAATGAATGTTATTGTTCATGACTACTAATTCAGGTAATTAAGAAAACTGACTGGGAAGTTAATTATTCAAGTTCGTTTCATATTTTACCCGACCAAACAAACCTCAAGACTAAGGCAAGGGTGGATCATTTTGAGACAGCTTTAGAATTCTTATTTCCTTAGGATATTTTTGATTGGGGCATTGCAATAAATAAACCTCAATTTATTCTTAAATCTCAAATTATTTCCACATTTGTGATATTTATAGAATCTCTCTACTTGATCTAATGTGTCTTGAAATAGGGATGACTTTTTAAAAGGCCACTTTATCTAACAAACGTTTTCCAACTACTGCTTTAGATATTTTTATAACAGAAAAGAATCTTTATGTTACAAGGGACCTTAGAAATCACCTAATCTATCCAATAAGTGCTTAGTAAATGCATATTTACCTGACTTGATAAAGCAGAATGAGCAGAGCCTGAGGTTAAGTAATGGTATGCCCTTGGATAA
The DNA here is from genome assembly GCF_011100635.1 of Trichosurus vulpecula. Classification (NCBI taxonomy): domain Eukaryota; kingdom Metazoa; phylum Chordata; class Mammalia; order Diprotodontia; family Phalangeridae; genus Trichosurus; species Trichosurus vulpecula. The sequence goes on from NC_050580.1 coordinate 219,776,206, forward strand.
GTCACCACCTAAGTCTATCTTTCCTCATCTATAAAGGGGAGATAATATTTGCAATACAGACCTCACAGGTTGTTATGAGAAAAATGTTTTGTCTAAGAATCTTAAAGTGCTATTATGTGACATTATTTCAAAGATGAGGAAATGAAAGGTCAAAGAGGTGAGTCTACATGCCTCCTGTCTCCCAGTCCAGGTGATTTCTGATATATCATGTAAGCTTCCCTATAAGGCAAACAAACTTGAAATATGCTGAAAACATAGGAGGTGGGATTGTTTAGCCAGAAGAAAACAAAACTATAAAGCTTGGGCATGGGGAGGATATGATTGTTATGTTCAAGTATTTGAAGAGCTTTCATGTGCAAAAAGGATTTGACTTATCATGGCCTCAAAGGGAAGAACCAGGAACAGTAGGCAGAAACTATAAAGAGGAAGATTTAGGCTTGCTGTCAGGAAAAACTGTCTAATAATTAGAACGTCTAAAAGTAGAATACCTGGTAGATGGCTGAAGGTGTGTGCATGTATGCATCTTGAGCACCCTATGCAGCACCGTTCGACTATGTGCAGTTGTCCATGTGTCCATGTGTTTCTTATAAATGAAATCATGCATAAACAAACTCAAAATTCACCTTATGCTCAAACTGTTCCCTAATATATCAATAGTATTAGAACAAATTTGAGCTCAAGAACAAGTGTTACAGCAGAACTGACAAAGGGTATTACAATATCCTTCCCTCTATTCACAGAGCCATCATGATAGCTCAGTCCCTTATCACCACTCACCAAGACTATGGCAAGAGCCTTCTAATCAGCCTCAAGTCTCTCCCCACACCAGTCCGTCTCTACTCTGCTGCCCAAATAATTATTCTAAATTCTAAGTCTGACTATATCACCGCCTTCTCAACAAACTCTGCTGGGTCCTTATGGATTCCAGGATCAAATATAATTATGTCCTTGACTTGGCATTTAAAGCTTTTCAAAACTGGGCTACCTCTTACTTTCCTATTCCTATACTTTACTCTCCTCCACAAATTCAACAACAATAGCCAGCATTTATGTAGTAGTTTAAAGTTTGCAAAGCACTTTAAACATGTCATTTCATACAATCCATTTACTCTGGGGCCTACTTCTTCATATACGGTATTCCATCTCCATCATACACTGACTGCTCCTTGTGGCTGGCATGCTCTCCCTCCTCCCTTCCACCTTCTAAGTTTCGCTGGCTTCTTTCAAATCTCAGATCAACCCTCCCCTTATCAGGAGGCCTTTCTCAACACCATCCTCATCCCCATATCACCAGCTGCTAGTGCCTTCCCCTTTAAGATTACCTTCCATCAACTCTATATTTATCTATCTCTTATATGTACCTAATTATTTTCAAGTTTCCTTCCTTGTTAGAATAGTTCTTTGAGGGTGGGAACTAATTTTTGCCATTCTTTGTATTCCCAGTGCTAAGCATCATGGATGGCACACAAGAAATGCTCAATGAATACTTACTATGACCAAGTACAATTCTAGAGATCTTGTGATGAAGCATGTGACCCACTAACTGACAAAGAGGTAAAGGACTCAAGGTGCAAAACGACACATGCATTTATGGACATGATCAATACGGTAAATCTGTTTTGCTTCACTATGCATATTTGTTAAAAGGGTTTTTTTTTTTTTGGTCAGCATGTGTAGGGGAGAAGGAAGGAAGGAAGGAAGGAAGGAAGGAAGGAAGGAAGGAAGGAAGGAAGGAAGGAAGGAAGGAAGGGAGGGAGGGAGGGGGCAAGGGGGAAGGGAGAAGGAGGAAAAGAAGGAAGGCGGGGAGGAGGAGAGAGGGAGGATGAGTCAATAAAGCATTTCTTAAAATTACACAAAAGGGAAGAGAAGGTGAGAAGGAAATGCAGACAAGCAAAAAGGACAGCTTTAAAAGTTGCATGCTTATTTGATTAATATAAGTGAGCTGTATGCAATGAGATTTGGGGTCTCATGTATAATCTTTTTCTGTTCTACTTTGTATGTGGAAATACTCATTTCACTAAATATATACTTAATGTTGTTTGGGGAAAAAAGTAATTTTAGAAAAAACTTTAGCTCCTGACATCTACAGCAACTTCTAATATTCTAAATAACCAAACACAAGTTAAGTTGTTTACCATGGCCTTAAAAGGAACCTACAAACAGAAAACAGCAACTATTTCCTAAGCTCTCTTCACTTGCTACATCTGAAAAGGTTATACTGACTAATATCACTATAGTTCACAAAAGAAAACTGTGCTTTGGACAAGTTTTTTTTTTTAAATACTTTTCTCTAAAGCATTTCATTACTTTACTTTTGAACTAAAAGTACTGCTAATTTCTTTAAATATCACTTGTTTTGGTAAAACTATGCAGAACAGAACATCTTTTCCTTTCACACAACTTCACCCTGATTTCTCTCACAGTCACAGTAGAAATGGTCTGTTTAAAAAGATATAAAAGCTATATACAAAGGTGTAAAGAAAAAAGAAATCCATAGCCTCTTTACTGTTTATTTTCCATTTTTTATGTGGGGAAAAAAGCAACAAATTCTACAGATCTTTTCACTTTTCATAATATATAACTTTGTGCTTATTTGTTATAGTCTATGTCGCTTTACATACAACAGTAAACTGATAAGAGTCCTTCCCCAAAAATGTTTACCAAAATGTATTTATTTTTATCCCTCTCTCAACTTTCTCTCCTCCACCACACATAAAAAAGTAATATTTTATCTGTGACAAACAGAAACATTTGCACAAATGGTGGTTGCTCTTACACTAACTTCTCACCAAAGAATTAAAATAACCAAGGCATTGTGGTACATGAAGTATTAGATTTGCAGTCAGGATAACCTAAGTTCAAATTTTGACTATAACACTTTTTACTAGCTATGTGACCCACCTGCCTCCAATCAATTAAATCTTTTGAGCCTCTGTTAACTCTTGTATAAAATGGAGGTTATAACACCTCTAATAATTTCACACAGAACTGCTGTGATGGTCAAATGAAAAGTTATAGTGTTCTGCAAACCCTTAAGTACAACATCACTTATTATTACTGATATTTGCTGGAAAAACAGTTACATGAAAAACTAATAATTTTCCTGTTTATGTACTCAAATTAAATTTCAAAACTCCATTATATAGAAAGCCCTAAAAGACCATGAGTTTTTTTTTAATCAATTAATTTAGTTTTAGCTTTCAACATTGGCTTTTATAAAATTCTGAGTTCTAAGATTTTCTCCCTCCCTCTACTCTTCCCTCCCCAATACAGCATGCAATCTGATATAGGCTACATAGGTATAATCATATTAATATTTCCACATTAGTTGTGTTGTGAAAGAAGAATCAGAACAAAAGGGGAAAACCATGAAAAAGAAAAAACAAAAAATGACAAAAGAAAGAGAAAATAGTATATTTCACTTTGCATTCAGACTCCATAGTTCTTTCTCTGGATGTGGATTATATTTTCCATCACGAGTCTTTTGGAGCTGTCTTAGATCACTGCATTCCTCAGAAGAATTAGGTCTAACAAAGTCAATCATCATGCAACGTGGCTGTTACTGTGTACAATGTTCTCCTAGTTCTGTTCACTTCACTCATCATCAATTCATGCAAGTTTTTCCAGGATTTTCTGAAGTCTGCCTGATCATCATTTGTTATGGAACAACAGTATTCCATTACATTACTACACCACAACTTGCTCAGCCATTCCCCAATTGATGGGCATCCCCTCAATTTCTAATTCTTTACCACCACGAAAAAGAACTGCTATAAATACTTTTGTACATGTGGGTCCTTTTCCCTTTTGTATGATCTCTCTGGGATACAGATCTAGTAGTGATATCTCTGGCTCAAAGTGTATGTACAGTTTTACAGCCCTTTGGGCATAATTCCAAATTGTTCTCCAGAATGGTTGGTTCAGTTTAAAACTCCACCAACAATGCATTAGGGTTCCAATTTTCCCACATCTATCATTTTCCTGTTTTGTCATGTTAGCCAATCTGACTGATGAGATGTGGTACCTCAGAGTTGTTTTAATTTGCATTTCTCTAATAAACAGTGATTTACACCATTTTTTCATATGACCATAGATAGCTTTAATTTCTTCTTCTGAAAACTGTCTGTCATATCCTTTGACCATTTATTTATCAATTGGGGAATAACTTGTATTCTTATAGATTTGACTCAGTTCTCTCTATATTTTAGAAATGAGGCCTTTATCAGAGACACTGGCTATAAAAGTTGTTTCCCAGCTTTCTGCTTCCCTTCTAATCTTGGTTGCATTAGCTTTGTTTGTGCAAAACCTTTTTAAATTTTATATAATCAAAATTATCCATTTTGCATTTCATAATATTCTCTATCTCTTATTTAGTCATAAATTCTTCCATTCTCCATAAATGTGACAGGTAAACTATTCCTTACTCTTTTAATTTGATTGTAGTTTCACCTTTTATGTCTAAATCATGTACCCATTTTGACCTTATCTTGGTATACAGTATAAGATGTTGAAGACCATGAATTTTAATCCCAGAATCTCAAGTCAGAAGGAAATTCGGAGGTGATTAGCAAACTCTTCAGCAAAATAGGAATCCTCTTTACAGTATTCCAAACAAGCAGACATCCAGGCTCCCCTAGAAGACCTTACCAGGGGTAGAGAACCTGCAGCCTTGAGGCCATATGTGGCCCTCTAGGTCCTCAAGTGCAGCCCTTTGACTGAACCCAAACTTCACACAACAAATCCCCTTAATAAAAAGATTTGTTCTATAAAACTTGGACTCAATCAAAAAGCCACAGCCAAGGACCTAGAAGGCAACATGTGGCCTCAAAGCTGCAGGTTCCCCACCGCTGAAATCAACTACTTCCTTAACCAGCCCATTCCACCTTGGGACAGTTCTATCTATTAGAAAGCTTCTCTTTTTATCAAACTTAGCTCTGACTCTACAACTTCTGCCCCACTATTTCTTGGATGTTTGGTTCTGCAATCAAGCTGAAGAAGTCAATCTTTCATATCTCAACTCTTGAGAAAATAAGCACTGATAGAAGACAGTGTAGAATTTAAGAGCTGGAAGAGACTTGAGAGATCAATTCATCTTGTTATCCACAGAGGTCACGTGTGACTACTTAAGTGAACTAGGCCAAGATTACAGGTCGTTCCAAAAGTCTTAGTGAGGATTTAAAGCTATCAGAGCTTCCATATTACCTCACAATTACATAGCACTCTTTAAAGTTTACCAATTTAAATGCTTTCCTCACATATACATGCATACATATATGTGTATGTATGTATACTTTAAGCTGAAAGTCCATGGTTATATGCCCAGTGCCCCATTTTTGCTGTAAAAATTATAGACTGATATGTTCCTTGCCCTCAAATACCTGCATTATAATGAGATTCAATTTTGTTTCTGCAACAAATACTTTATTTAGGAAAGAACTTACTAATACCTAGCTACTCTAACAAGCACAAATCTACCAAATGAAGAACATATCCAAACACATTTCTCCCCAATAGTTTCAAAGTGATGCTCAAAAACTGGCATATATAGTACAACTATGAAAACAGCCCATGTCCCATATGACTAAACCTGAGAAGGAAAACAAGACAAAGCAAAATCATGTAAACGTAGGGTTCATGAGGCTATGGAACTAAAATGAGTCTCAGGCTGTGGAACTAAAACAAATTTCCTTTACTAAGCTATTTTTTAAAAATCCTTTGCTTCATCCTTGTCCAGAACACTTACACATGTTTATTAGAAGCAGTTACTGTGGGGGCAGAGCGAAAATGGTGGCTTGAAAGCCGGAACTTGCTTAAGCTCCTCCCCCCAGGTCCCTCCAAACACCTATAAAAATGGCTCTGAACAAATTCTAGAGCTGCAGAACCCAAAAAATAGCAGAGGGAAGCAGGGCTCGAGCTCAGGAAAGTCTGGATGGTCACTGGGAAGGGTGTACCACATGGATCTGGGAGCGAAGCAGAGCCCAGCCCAGTGTGGGCCGTGCCAGGACCAACCATACCGAGAGAAAGGCAGAACAGGCGGAGCACACTGAATCAGTGAGCTGTGGCAGTTACCAGACTTTTCAACCCACAAACATCAAAGACAGCAGAGAAGGTTAGTGGGAAAAGCTGCTGGGACAGAGTGAAAGGAGTTCTCAGTTGGCTACCACCCCAGGGGCGGCAGAGGTGCTGCAGCTCTGAGGCTGCTTCCAGAGCTACAGCTGCAGTTGCCTCTGGCCCCAGGCCCGCCTGGTGGGAGGAATTAAGTGGTGGATCTGAGTCGGAGTTTGCCCTGCCTGGATCTGGGCCTCCATCCTGGTCGGCAGTTCTTGGGGGAGGAGGAGAACGCTGGTGTGGCAGAGCTTGCTGTGTAGAAGTAGCTCTGAAAATAGCAGCGCAGCCCCTCAAGCTTGGGGCAAAGTATTCTCTACTCTAAACGCAGCTGTACCCTGAAAAAAGCTCAAGGGTCAGGTTGGCTGGGAACATGAGCAGGCAGAGAAAACAGACTCAGATTCAGACTCAGACTTTGGAATCTTTTTTGGTGACAAAGAAGAGCAAAACATACAGCCACAAGAAGTCAACAAAGTCAATGAGCCTACAACAAAAGCCTCCAAGAAAAATATGAATTGGTCTCAAGCCATGGAAGAGCTCAAAAAGGATTTGGAAAAGCAAGTTAGAGAAGTAGAGGAAAAATTGGGAAGAGAAATGAAAGTGATGCAAGAAAACCATGAAAAACAAGTCAATGACTTGCTAAAGGAGACCCAAAAAAATACTGAAGAAAACAACACCTTATAAAAGAGACTAACCCAAATGGCAAAAGAGCTCCAAAAAGCCAGTGAGGAGAAGAATGCCTTGAAAGGCAGAATTAGCCAAATGGAAAAGGAGGTCCAAAAGACCACTGAAGAAAATACTACCTTAAAAATTAAATTGGAGCAAGTGGAAGCTAGTGACTTTATGAGAAAAATCAAGACATTACAAAACAGAACCAAAGGAATGAAAAAATGGAAGACAATGTGAAATATCTCATTGGAAAAACCACTGACCTGGAAAACAGATCCAGGAGAGATAATCTAAAAATTATTGGACTACCCGAAAGTCATGATCAAAAAAAGAGCCTAGATATCATCTTTCAAGAAATTATCAAGGAGACCTGCCCTGATATTCTAGAGCCAGAGGGTAAAATAGAAACTGAAAGAATCCACCAATTACCTCTTGAAAAAGATCCCAAAAAGAAAACTCCTAGGAATATTGTCACCAAATTCCAGAGCTCCCAGATCAAGGAGAAAATACTGCAAGCAGCCAGAAAGAAACAATTTGAGTATTGTGGAAACACAATCAGAATAACACAAGATCTAGCAGCTTCTACATTAAGGGATTGAAGGGCTTGGAATATGATATTCCAGAGGTCAATGGAACTAGGATTAAAACCAAGAATCACCTACCTGGCAAAACTGAGTATAGTGCTCCAAAGCAAAAATATGGACTTTCAATAAAATAGAGGACTTTCAAGCTTTCTCAATGAAAAGACCAGAGCTGAATACAAAATGTGACTTTCAAACACAAGAATCAAGAGAAGCATGAAAAGGTAAACAAGAAAGAGAAATCATAAGGGACTTACTAAAGTTGAACTGTTTTGTTTACATTCCTACATGGAAAGATGATGTGTATAATTCATGAGACCTCAGTAATAGGGTAGCTGAAGGGAATATACGTATATATCTATAGACAGAGGACACAGGGTGAATTGAGTATGAAGGGATGATATCTAACAAAATAAAATCAAATTAAGGGATGAGAGAGGAATATATTGAGGGAGGTAGAAAGGGAGAGACAGAATGGAATAAATTATCTCACATAAAAGTGGCAAGAAAAAGCAGTTCTGTAGGAAGGGAAGAGGGGGTAGGTGAAGGGGAATGAATGAATCTTGCTCTCATCAGATTTGACTTGAGAGGGGAATAACATACACACTCAAGTGGGTATCTTACCCCACAGGAAAGAAGGAGGAAGGGAATAAAAAGGGGGGACAATGGAAGGGAGGGCAGATAGGGGGAGGAGGTAATCAAAAGCAAACACTTTTGAAAAGGGACAGGGTCAAGGGAAAAAAGTGAATAAAGGGGGACAGGATAGGAGGGAGCAAAATATAATTAGTCTTTCACAACATGGGTATTGTGGAAGGGTTTTACATAATGATACATGTGTGGCCTATACATGTGTAAGAATTGCTTACCTTCTTAGGGAGGGTGGGTGGGGAGGGAAGAGGGGAGAGCATTTGGAACTCAAAGTTTTAAAAGCAGATGCTCAGAAAAAAAGTTGTTTTTGCATGCAACTGGGAAATAAGTTATACAGGTAATTGGGCATAGAAATCTATCTTGCCCTACAATAAAGTAAAGAAAAAGGGGATGGGGGTGGGGGAAGTGGGGTGACAGAAGGGAAGGCTGACTGAGGAACAGGGCAATCAGAATATATTCCATCTTGGAGTGGGAGGGAGGGTAGAAATGGGGAGATGATGTGTAAAATAAAATCTTGTGGAAATCAATGCTGAAAACTAAAATATTAAATAAATAATAATAAAGTAAAAAAAAGAGAAGCAGTTACTGTTCTTTCTCCAGCATAGTGTTAAAGGATCAAGATAAGGATGGTTAGAATAGATGGTCCAGTCTCTCTCCCTTCTCTGCAGAGGTGTGGATCATTTCACATACTTTCTAACTCAGTAGATGTGTTGGTCAGTTTAGCTGAAATACTTTTTTTTTCTCCTTTCCTTCTTATTCTTTGCTATAAGGGATTGGGCAACCAAGAAATAAATGTAACATAATATTAATAATAAAAACCTTTTTAAAGAATGCTAAGCAGTAGCTCGGCAAATATGGCCAAAATTTTTTTTGGCAGATCTAATATGTTGGGGAGGGGAGTGTAATGGCATCCCTATGTTTTGGGGGCTCTTTACATTTGTGTTTTTAATTCTCACATTACTAATTAATTTATCAAGGTTCAAAACTTTTAAATAAAACAAGAAATAAATGTCAGATAAGATGCAAGCAAATCCTGACAGAGCTTGCTAAAAAAATCCAACTTTCCACTACTCACATATTTATCCCCTATTTAATTACCTAATTTCTTCTTCAAATAATTACTATAAATTTCATTTCATTTGCTACAGAAACAAACAAAATGAAGGAGAAATGAAATCACAAATTCTATGCTACTTACTTTTTGACAGAATCAAAAATAAACTTTAACACTTTATTTGTTCTATGTATCCCTCCAATTTCTTTTCTGTGTTCTTCAAAGAGATTATTTTTTATCTTTTTAAAAATTGGCTTACTTAATAAGTACCTATGCTGTAGTCTACATTATTTTTAAAAGATCTTCCATAATTCTTTTTGGTTTTCTTATGTTTCTTTTTTTCATGGGACAGTAATAGTCCATTATATTGATATGCCCAGATTCATTCAGCCACTCCCTAACTGGAAGCATAAGATATTTCTGGTTCTTGCTATTACAGATGTGGGGCATCTAGGTGGTGTGCTGTGGTGGGTAGTGATGGGCCTGGAGTCAGCAAGACCCATCTTCATGGATTCAAATTTGGGCTCAGACACTTACTAGCTGTGTGGTCCTGGGCAAGTCATTTAACCCTGTTTGTCTCAGTTTCCTCATTTGTAAAATAAGCTAGAGAAGGAAATGGCAAACCACTCCAGCATCTTTGCCAAGAAAACTCTAAATGGGGTCATGAAAAAATTGGACAAGCCTGAAACAACTGAACAACAAAAGGTACAAATATAGCAACTATAAATACTGTTTCATAGATGGGTCTTCCTCCCCTTTTGTTAACGTCCTTAATGTATATCCTTAGTAATGGAATAACAGGATCAACAAATAGGATCAATTCCTAATCATTTAATTATAATTCTGTCACTGAATTGTCTCTGGTTCACTCTATATATAAAATAGTATGTCAGTGTCTTCATGTCATTTTCAGCCTCATACTTTTCCAACACTTGCTTTCCCTCCCCACATCATCCCTTCTCATCTATGATTTCATTCCTTTTACCCTCAAATCTTAAGAGTTTCCTCCCCACTCTCTAGGTCAGTGGTCTCAAAGTAGGAAGGAATTTGGGTGAAAGGTCTAGAGCTCAAAGTCAAAACTATTTTCATAATAATACTAAGATATTTTAATGTCTAGTACAGTAACTATCAATAGCTATAACCCACATTAACTAAAGTTCTGAGTCTTCAATAATTCCTAAGAGTATTAAAGGTCCCGACACCAATAAGCTTGAGAACTACTGCTCTAGACAAATACTTCCTCTGCTTATAAATCCATTCTGAAAAACTCCTAATAAAGCCTTTAAATGATAACATACCTTTCTTCTGTCTCTGGCTACCAAACACAAACCAGAAACATTTTAGGTTTCTGGCTTCCTGTGAATTGTGTATTAGTATACCGCATTAAACAATAAAAATCTTAATTCTTGTCATTATCCAGCTTCTTAATGAGACTAAATATTTCAGATATTTCTGCCAAAACATTTTATCATATTCATTAGGCAAAAAAAAAAACCAAATTTTTCTTTTTAAAAAAATGGCATTTTCTTGGTAATATCTATTTATAAAGAACACATTTTCATTACACTGGCAAACTGGCCTATACTCAGAAGATAAGTACCAATCCAAGCAATGAACTACAGTGACCTGAAAACACTCACAATTAAATAATGTCTCTAATGCAAGGTGCTATCACAGACCAGCTAATCAAACTAATGGTTTCTATTTTCACATCAATAAAAAGTGTCAGAATACACTTATAATCCTTCCCTCAATTGCCCATACTTTCTTGGACATATCATTGGATCTGTGTTCTCATTAATATAAGTTTTACCTCTAGCACAGATTAAAGCCCTTCCACTCCTACTCATTCTGTATAATTCTTGTCTACATTCTTCCATTAATTCCCACTAAGGGATCTGGCCAATGAATTACAAGGCTCTTCTCTAGTTCTTTTAATAACTTGTGGACCTCATAGGGTCATACTCAGGCTAGCTGGCTGTCTATCTGATATCCCTTCTTCTTACTTCTTGCCTATCCTACTTTCTTTTCAGGTCATATAAGACTTCAACGATGTCTTTTACACTACCTTCTAGCATGCAGATCTTCATTGGCTATGTATATCAAGACCCTCTTGTAACTAATGAAATAAAGGAATCATCTATTAAGCTGAAAGAAAAGTAGAACTAGATGAGCTCACCCCAACAAAGAGTCAACAGCAACAGGAGAACCTACACTCTCTGGCCTCTGAAACTTTGTAAACTCTCATCAGGAGAAAAAAATATATAGTCTTTATAATGATAAAATTTATAGCCTCTGAAAAATTATTACAAATTTATGAGAAATAAGCAAAAAAAAAATTGGCAAATTTTAACTGCAACCTGACTGAAATTATTCATGTATTCTATAAGATTAGAGATAATAAAAATTATGTTTTGAGAGGGAGACAGAAGTGGATAATCGCTCATTTTCCAACTGGGGTTCCCTTTTATCCCCACCCCAAAATTTATCATAATGGGCCTTTTCCCAACTACTTTTCTGGTGACACAGGAAATTTGATCAAACAGAATGGTCTTTTTAGAAAAGCTCTTCTTTCAGCAGAAAAGAAGATGCTCAATATTTTGGTTTGGACAAAAGTTCCTAGAATGATCATAAAAGTCTAAATATACTCATGTTGGCAATATGAAAAGAATTGGACAATTTTAAAGGACAATTCTAGCAATGTAATGACTAAAAGCATTCCTCTGGGTTTTCCCACCCCCTTTACTTGTAATTCAGGGAAGACAGTCCTACACCTTCAGGTTCTTTTTATGCTAGTCAACTGCAAACTTGAGAAATGAGCCCAGGATAATTTCTTTAGGCCCTCCCTACCTAATCACTGCCTTTTTATTTTAGATCTGTATTTTTAAGTGGGAAGGAGGTTGTTTCATTTTTAACCATTTGTTTAATTTAAATGATGGATGTAGCCAAGGTTTTCTACGCTAGAATCCAAAGCAGAAATTTCACAAGAAGCATACACTCTGAACAACAACAGGATAGCAGAATATCTCTGTCTGCCTTTCTCACTTCTGATTCAATCATGCAAGAAGAAGGGAGTGGTAGCAGCCACACTGAGCCTCAATGAACACTAAAGGTAACCAGAGACACCTATTTGTCACCATCATTACAGAATGTTGGCAAAATGAAGGCCAGCCTAGCATGCAGCAGAAAGAAATGGAGTGGGCCTGTTTAAACAAAGCAATCAAGTACCTTGCCACCCCAAGAAGTAGAGCTACAAGCTGAAGAGAAACCTGAAAACTGCTGTTACAGCTGCTAAGTGAGAGTCTTAACAAGGATTAGAGGCTTTTAGAAAAGGCAGGTGGGCATACCTAGACCTATGAATAGAAACCTTATCATTAACTTCACCTTCAGATATGGATGCCAGCAGCATGGAATATTCTGAGGGCATTTAACAGGACAGCCTCAAAATGATAGACTGGATTGGTGCAAAAAGAGGTCATACTTTTCCCCAAAATATGACATGTAGAAAAAGCTTAATCTTTCAGTGTAAGCTTAGACATTTTTTCAAAGCTCTCATTTCAAGGTAATAACCTATATTCAGACCAATACAGTAGTTCTTCTCCCTTGCTTCATTCAGGCAATGGTTTCCTTTGTGAAATTTTTCATTTCTTTCCATTCAAATTTTTTTCCAGCTTAAAAAATACATTATGATAAATTATTTACAGCCTTATAATTCCTAAGTTGTCCTCCAAATTATTTATCTAAATTAATAAAATTAAAAGCATCTTCCCCTTTTCTTTAGTGATGGAAGGGGCACTGAAGCATAAAATGTCAGACTTTTTGCTGTGTTAAGTTTCACTGAACTGTTTTTCTACTTATTCTTTATTAAAAGAGAGAGCTCTCTGGGAGAAATGATTCATACACACAGACAACCACAGGATACAATTACCACATAAAAGAATGCTATGTGGAGTTAAGGAGGAGAAGAGGTCTTGCAAACTTGAGAGTAGGACAAGCTTCCTGGAGGTTGTGGCATTCTGCATTGGGTTTTAAGCAAAGAAGCCAACCTTTCTCGTTCCTAAGTATGTGGACCTAAACAATGCAAAACAAAGTATAGGATCAGATCCTTATGGTTAAGTAAGAGCTTTGACCTTCAACAGCTCTAACTAATCTGTTATTAAAGAGAATATAACAAACAGTTAAGAACAAACTACATCTAGTTACCGTCTGTTGTTTTTCTCCCTTTTTCTTCATTCTGTTTTTGACCTTTTTAAGTACTCACTTTTACACCCATATAATTATATTTCTAGATGTGTAGCAGAGGGGGGAAGGAATCTCATAATTGAGAAGTGGGACCTGTTTGAAAGTTAAATATGGAAAAGAAATGGGTCTTTGGACACTTGGTATCACTGTAATTTGGCACAACTAAGCCTACCTAAATAAAAAAGCTGACATTTTCCTTTGTAGCTACAGAGCCCTATCACTAACCATACAGTTATTCTTAATATGTGGGCCTGCTCAAAGCCAAAAGTGGGCCATAATTAACAGACTAAGGAAGTATCAATAGTTTAGGCAATAAAACTTCTCTTCAGACACTTAAGTCCATCCTTTTCAAAAGCACAAACACAGTGATTTTGGTGGAAACAAAATAGTTAATGCTCCCTGCCTAGAAACATTATTCACTGGATGTACAATAGATATTTCATGTGTTTTCATAAATTTTATTAAAATGTTTTCTGAAATTATACCAACTATTGGCACATACGACTTTATCTACAGAGGTCATCATGTGTATTCTTCCAACCACAGCAGGCAAATGCATGGAATTTCACACTATGAAATTTGACCTGACATTTAGAGCACATTTTAATGTTTACCAAACACTCTGAATACATCGGCTCATCTGATCCTTACAAATCCCCTTCTGGTAGGTACTAGGAGTAGGATTTGCCTCATTTATAAAACAAACTGAAGCTCAGGAAGTAAAAGCATTTGTCTCTGGCCTGCACAGCTACTAATGTTTGGAATCTGGACCCAAGTCTTGTACTCTTTTCCACTGTGGTGTTCTGCCACCTTTCACCCTATCCATCAAGTGACTGACAAGCACTTTATTTATTAAACACTTAATTCATGTAAGGCATTAAACTAAGCTAAACTAAACTGAGAGAAAAATGAAACAATCTGGTATATCAAGGAGCTTACATTCTAATCGGAGATAACATATATGCACATATCAGCATGTGTGTATGTGTGTATATCTATATAGGTAGATATATAGATATACACACACAGACATACCTCTAAAGCAGCTGCCAGAACAATCAAGGGGTACTTTCGCCTCCCTGAAACGGAGGGTTTGAACTTACTACCCTTCATCAAATAGGGTAATTCAGCAGAATCAGGGCAAATAGATGTAAGATATAAGGAAGGCAAGTATCAGCACAACAGTTTTCATCCTAAAAACGAGTGTTGTCCTAAAAGGTAATGAGCTACCTTGGGAAAAACTAGGATCCCAAATGACCGAAGGTCTTCACATACAGTGTGAATGAATGACCCCTTGTCAGGGATGTTTTAAGATTTCAAGCTTCTGTTAGGATCTAATCTAAATGACCTCCAAGGCCCTTTCTGAAGCTAAGAGTCTGACACAGGATAATACAGATGGTTGTAAAGTAACTGTTATACAACAGAAGCTAAGAAGGAAATCTGAGAGAGATGCCGGAGAGACACTCACTGTAAGATAACCCACTCTCCCCTACTGTATTTCTCTTGCCTAAAGTCACAATACTGGGAAGCCTGACACTGAGCAAGCTCACTTCTATAGTTGTGATAAAGTATCCAATCTGTATATCTAATGTTGTACCTTGATGACATTGCCAAGTCAGTCAATATACTTGGTGACAATATTAGAAATGAAGTTTAGTACTTCTTTTAACAGTTAGTTCCCTTATTAAAGGCAAACAAACATTCCTTGTGAAATCACATATCCCAACCCTATTTATTAAGGGAAAAGTGACGGATAGCTTATATTGCTAAAGCTATAATTTTTTTAAAAATGAACTCCAGGCGGTTCTTCTAGGCATCTAGGTCACAAATTCTGCTAAATGTTGGGCATATGGGGTATAGCCAATGTGGCTACTTAAACAGTTAAATTCCCAGAAGTTACAAGATATCTTAATGAAGAAGTGTTATATTTTAACACAGCATCACAGAATTATAAAATCAGAGTATAAAGAGACATTAGAAGTCATCCAATCCAGCCTCCATCCCAAGATAGCCAAATCTTGAGGCTAAACTATGTACTGATTTTAAATTACACACCTCTGCTTTCAAATGAACGTCACAAGATAATGTGCACTGACTGTCCATTTCACTAACTTCCTGCAATTGCAGAGAATATTAAATATCTCAACATTAAAGGAAAGAATGGCCGGTGTTGAATTGATGAGTCAACTAGCGTTCGTTGTATGTCAGGATATCACATTTTTTCCTGTGAGAATACATTTATAAATTACAACAAAACAATATCTTATCAACAATATCCATATATAAGCATCCATATAACTTTACAGAAATGCATCTAATTAAGAAAGATGTGGAACTACACACAGGGACAACTTACACTTAAACAATCGACCAACAGGCATTTACTAAACTTTTATTAAGGGCCAGACACTATGCTAGCACGGGTGATGCAAAGAAAAGAACAAACAGTCCCCGTTCTCAAGAAGCTCACATACCATTGAGGGAAATAACATGTAAACAAATAGGTACGCACAAGTTCCATAGCGTAGATGAAAGGTAACATTAGAGGGAAAGGCTCTAGTAGCAAGAAATAAATTCTAAACACTACAAATCAACATTAATAGCGCCTTCAATTATACTAGTTTTTAAACATTATTTGTATTAGAATTAACCAACATTTTTAAAATGTCACTCT
The DNA here is from genome assembly GCF_011100635.1 of Trichosurus vulpecula. NCBI lineage: Eukaryota > Metazoa > Chordata > Mammalia > Diprotodontia > Phalangeridae > Trichosurus > Trichosurus vulpecula. The sequence continues at coordinate 219,792,179 of NC_050580.1, forward strand.
GTGGAAATGTGCTTCAAAAAAGTTAAAACGACTTTATCAAATTAAAGGCTTCGCTGCTCACTTTGCAGGTCCCTTATTACAACACTCATACCCATCCATATAAACAGCAAAACAAGTACCTTTATATATTTTATGTAATCTGAAATTGAAGGAACTGAACAAATAAAAAAAAGCACATGCATAAAGAGAACTGAACAGAAGCAAAGCATTTACCGAGCACTTAGTACAAGGACATTGAGCTGGATGCAGTGTAAGATGCAAAAAGCACGAGATGCTACTGCCTACTCTCAGGAAGTTTACAATATAATTGAAGAAGAAATACATATGCAAGATTAAAAGTTAACACAAGTTATTATATAAGTACTAAATAAGTGGAACGGTGAGTAGTATGAGTTACTACAGGTCAGTTAAGTTTGTCAATAAACACTTATGAAGTGCCTACTATGTATCAGGTACTGTGCTGAGCACTGGGGAAGTCAAAATCTAGTGGGGGAGACAATATCCAAATAACTATGTACAACTAAGCTATATAAAGGATAAGTGGGAAATAATCAGCAGAGGGAAGACACTAGAATTGAAGAATTAGAAAGGCCTCCTGTAAAAGATGGGATGGGAGGCTGAGATGGGGAGGGGCAGCATTACAGGTAAGAGGTAGGGTGGTACAGCCAGTAAAAATGACTAGTCAGGAGCTGCAGTATTATGTCTTGTTCCAGGAAGAACAAGGGAAACCTGTATCACGGAGTTAAAGAATGTATGCGTATTGAAGCGGGGGAGAGGGGGCCATGGCGTTGTGTTAGTGTTGTGGGTTTTTTTTTTTTGGGGGGGGGGGGGGAGTATGGTGTAAGAAAACTGAAAAAGTGGTTGTACAGGCCAAGTCACGAAGAGCTTTGCAAGTCAAATATGAAGATTTTATATTTGAATAGTGTAGATGTGAGGAAACCACTTAAATTTACTGAGTAGCAGAGTGACATGGTTGCATATGCATGTTAGGACAATCATTTTGTTGGCTGGCCTGGGGAGAGACTTGGGGCAGACAGGCCAACCAGTAGGGTGTGGGGTGATGAGGGCCTGCGGTGCAGCAGGTATGGAAGAGAGAAGGGGGCACTCATTACTAAGGAAAAATCAACAGATTGGATATAGCAAGTGAAAGAAAGGAAGGGGTCAAGGATGACAACTCAGGTTGTGAGACTGGCAGGATGTGGTGCCCTTGACAATAATAGAGAAGCTCAGAAGGGGGAAGGGCTTGGAGAAGGTTTGGAGATATTTCTGTGGGCTATAGATAGTCAGGGTAGGAGACACAGAGGAAGTAAAATTAGAGTTAGGATTTGAAGGACTCACAGGTTTCAGATAGAAGAGGAGAGAAGGCACTCTAGGTTAGAAACCAACAATAGCATTGTCAAGGCTGCAGTGAATAGGTAAGTGTGGGAGGCACAGAAGATGCGTATTGGGGAACAGAAAGTAATAAAATTAAAGTCAGATTATAGAAGATCTCAAATGCTAGCCTTAGGAATTGAAATTTGTAGGCAATGGGGAACCATGGAAGGTTTTTGGACACAGGAATGACATAATTAAAATAGTATAATAAACTATTCTAAAATCACTTTTTAAGTACTGTACTTTTAAAAGATATTGTTTTAAATCTCAACTTTGAAGGGAAAAAATATCTATCTTATAAGTTTAATACGTAAAAACAATATAATCTACACTCAGAAAACTAACTCATTTATATATTACAGTTTACAAAATATTTTCCTCATGACAACTCTAAATATTACTTCCATTTTAGAGATGAAGAAAATGAGGCTATGAGGGTTTTTAGCCTATAGAAGAAATATAAAGATCAAAAGGGATGGAAGTGAGGAAACTGTTAGAAACTAGGTGGAAAAAAATCTAACTCGAACCAAAAGAATGCTAAGAATATTTTACCTCAAAAAGGCAACAGTTGGTTGGAAAATTCTGAGGTCTGAATTTATTTACTCAGTAATACCAAATTTACATGTCAACTACCATGGACCAGGAAAGGCTCAGTTCCAGAAGCTTTTTATATACCACAACCACTCAAAAATACTTCCCATTTTTCTTCCAAAATGAATGGTGACAGCATGATGTAGTGAAATGACTACTGGATTTGGAGCAGATGACCTAGGTTCAAATAATGGCTCTGTCACTACTTGTGCAACCTTGAACAAGTTAATTAGTTTCTCTTTGTCTCAGAATCCTCATCTTGCAAAATAGAGATAATGATAAAGAGGTTGTGGTAAGGAAAAAAACTTTGTGAATTGTAAAACATTACAGAAACATGAGCTCTAGGTTATCACAATAGGCAAGTACAGATTATTTTCAACATGCACTTTCAATTAGACACATTTTAGACAATAATTTGACCAGACAATATCATAAACATTAAATTGCTCATTTCTTCATAAACCTCCTCAGTTTTTTCTTGGAAAATAGAGTTCTTAAAAGTCAACAGACCTCCACCGAAGCAATTAATATCATATTTGTTCAGCACCTGCAATGATCAAGTAACTGAGTTTGGGGCTGTCTCAGAGTATAGAGAAATATGTGTTCCCTACCCTCTTGAGCTTGTAATTTATTCGAGGTAAGAAGATTGAACACAAATGAAATGACAACAAAGTATGTGATTTCTTAAATTAAAATGACATACTGTGATATATACCACACATGATATAGATAGATAGATAGGTTAAAAGAGAGAAAGATCCAAAAGTTTAAAGCAATCAGAAATTCAACTTCTCTGCATCTTCTACCTATGGCATCAAGTACTACCAACTACGTCTAATAATTCTCTCACATGATAGCACTTCACAAATTTGAAACTATCACCAGCACTTCTTAAGGGCTGTTGTTCAGTTATGGATTGGATTAATAAGCCTCTAAAGCCTTTACAACTCTGATGTTCTGCTGCACTAAGAAGATGAGATTTTTCTCAACATAAGTTTGAGTGGGACATCACTTAGATTTTTCAACCCGAAGGTCTAAAAAGGAAACAAAAGTACATGCACATACATAGGATCCCAGAAATGAAAAGAATCTTGGGAGTCATTTGGTCCAACCCATACGTAAAACACAAATCCAGTCTACAATATCCCCAACCAGGGGTCATCAAATCTTTGCCTTAAAAGGCCTCCAATGATAAGGAAATTCACTATCCTCTAAAATTCTATTTTTTGGATAGCTCTAATTATTATGGAATTTCTTATGTTTAGAGGAAATCTTCCTCTTTTGATCATCTAACTAGTTCTGCCTTCAGAAACCAAACTACCTACTACATAAGAGACCTTTTTTCTATATAACAACCCTTCAGATACTTGAAAACAGGCTGATAGTTCCTACAGACTTCTCTCCTCTTGGCTAAATAAATAACCCCAGTTCCTTATATGGCACAGTTTCAACGCTCCTCACCACATTGGTCACTTTTCTTTATCAGTACTCCAGCTTATCAATGTCCCTCATAAATGAGGTACCCAGAAATATAACTCTAGATGTGGTCCAACTGGGGCAGAATACAGCAAAACTACAACCTTTCTCATTCTAGATAAAATATATATATATATATATATATATATATATATATATATATATATATATATATATATATATATATATATATATTTTATTTATTGTGTCACCTTAACACCTCCTTCTCCTCAAGCTGGCACACACAGGTTCTCATCACCTCACATCTGTACTATTTCAACATTTTGCTGGGTGCTCTGCCTGCCAGAAGCCTCCCCACTCCAATCCATTTTTAAATCACATTCATTTTTGAAATGTATTCCTCCTGATTTCCCCACCCATCAAGGCTTCCTTTAGAACAAAGTTGATTTTTTTTTAATAAGAAAAACAATTCAGCAAAGCCAACCAATACTTCCAATACATCTAACTAATTCTACACTATTCCATATCCAAAGTTACCCACCTTTGCAATGAAGGGAAGGAAGTACATTTTCTCAATTCTTCTCTGGGGCCAGCCTTATAGATGCCATCCTTTTATTAACATGATCTATATACACATTACCTCTTTTTGATTACCACATCCCACTGTTGATTTGTCTTGTGTTTACTGTCTTTTAAAGCCCCTAAGTCTTTTTCATATGAATACTATCCTCTCAGTACTTAGGTTCAAGAACTTCACGTACAGAGACTGAACATTTGTCTCTATTCAATTTCATCTAATTAACGTATGCCATTACTTTCATCTCTAGAGATATCTCTGGATCCCACGTATGTTTCCTTTAACCTTTAAAGGGATGCTCTGTGGTTTGTCCCATGCTGTTCATTCTCCTTCCCCATACCCTTTGTGCCCCAGGAGGCCAAACAGAAAAATGGCAACAGCAGTCAATAACTCCATGGAAACAGGTTACACAAGCCTGTGATTGGAGGAAGTGCTTCCAATGTAAAAGGAGTTAATCTTAGAACCAGCCTCTCTTCCTTGGATTTTCCCCTATACCAAAAAATGCCTTGCACTCTCTGCTCACCTCAATGTTTAGATAAAAGTAGGAAATATATATTTTTCTGAGGATCTTTAGGAGACCCACAACAGCCCATATTTTGGTTTCAACTTGAGGGAGAAAACCAATACTCCAGCCCAACGCTGTCATTTTACAAATGAGAAAATTGAGGCCTAGAGAAATTTATAATTGGATACTTTATCCAAAGTCACACAACAGTTTGTAGCAGAGTAGGAACTAGAAATAGGTCTTTTTGCCCCATTTTTTCTACTATATAATGCTAAAGGTTGGGTAGGGTTTTCTTTAGAAAGATAAGATACCTCTAGACAAAAGGAACAAGGTGAACCAATGAGAGAATAAATACGTATGAAATGAAGTGAACAGATGGAACTAACTAAAGCATAAAGCTTTGCAGAAAATAGTGTGAAAAAACAATAGATTTCTAAGCTTAGACTTGATATGATGGATTGGCAATGGGAAACCAGTAAAGCTTTGGAGCATGGGGCTAACATAATGAAGGCCGGTCTTGGAGTCAAGAAGAGCTAGATTAAGTTGTCTTTGATCCATTACTAGCTGTATGACCACGGGCAAGTCACTGAACTTCTCAATGCCCAAAGAGACTTCACTACTAGGAAAATGGGAATATCATCACAGAATTATGTTAATGATGATTATTTTTTATTTCTATGTAGGTGGTGTGGTATAGTAGAAAGAGCTCAGGAAAGCTAAGGGTTCAAGCCCTGCCTTTGACACACCATAAAATAGTACCATGGTTTTTAAGAGAAAAATTATTATAATTATAGTCAAGAAGGCTTAGATTCAAATCATGCCTATGACAGCTGATAGTTGTATGTCCACAGTCAAACTAATATCCTCCTAAGTAAGAAAAGAATAATACCTGCAGTACCTACCTCATTAGGTTGTTGTGAAGCTCAAATGAAAACATCTAAAAAGCACTATATAAATGTCCACTGTTATTCCTATCACTATTGTCTATGTAACTCTAGGCAAACGCACAAAGGGCTCCTATGCTCCATTGTGACATGGAGATGAACCTAGATTCTTGAAGGGTATGGGACAGGTACATAAGCTCTGAAAGGTCCTCTAGCGCTGGAAAAGCTTGGAGTTCAGTCCTAGCAACAGTCTATGTCTGCTTTCCAAGGACCAATCTAATTAAGGCCAGAGAGACTCCTTATCAGTGTAGGATGGACACTTGGGCAAAATAATGGCCATCGTAACACATGACATCAAAACAATATACATGAAATAGTCTACTCACACTCCTACGGGGCACAGTAGCTGCAATGTTTGTTCAAAATGACTGGTCCAACTTAGCTGATACAACCCTGAAAGTGAAATCCTTATTAAGTAATACAAACTAGCATAATCCTCGAGAAACCGAACTCTGTTAATCTAGACATAAAATTAATCATAAAAAATCATGACAGCATAATCTGATCATAACAAAGTGCTAACAATATAAAATTGTGCATAAAAGAAATCAATGCAGAAGAAAAGAAAAAGCTAGGATTGGGAGAAAAATTTTACATCAAATATCTGACAAAAAAAAATCTCACCATAAGCAAAATCAGAAGAAAAAAAAGCTGCAGTTATACTGAAATTATTGAATAAAGAGGTTGGTAGCGATGGTTATATCCAAAGGCAACAAAAAACATTAATTTGTAGAGAACCTGGACATCTCCCATCATAGTACTAATAATGATAAGTGTTTAAAAAAAACTCACAATGAAGATAATGAAAACTTAAGCAGAGGATGAGGAAATAAAACAAATTCTACAAAAAACTTAGTAAGACCTCCAAATTAAAACAACACATTTCATACTCAAAAACTTCTATTCAAAAATAAACAACAGGAATATGGTAAAAGATAGACAGACAGACAGACAGATAGATAGATAGATAGATAGATAGATAGATAGATAGATAGATAGATAGGTAGATGAGTAAATGAGTGAATAAATAAATTGAAAACATAGTTCAAGAGTAAGAAATTTGAAAGACCAAAGACTTGAAGGCTATAAGAAAGCTTCATATACATATGCAATGAATACCCTCTTCAAGAAGAGAGACAAGAGCTGCTCTTCACCAAAAAATAAAATTGGTAATTTAAATAAATGGAAGTGAAGAGTTACCAACGTGAGAGTCATTTCTAGCTTAGCCACCTGTGTACGATCAGAACTTCAACATCTTAGAGCAGAGACCAAAACCATAACCCAATCAGAAGAAAAGAAAAAAGAAGATATTAGAGGCAACATCAGTAGTGTCATTGAAGCCCAGAAGAGGAAAGGGTAGTCAACGGTGTTAGATGCAGAAGACAGGCCAAGAAGGAGACTGAGAAAACACCATCAGATCTGGCACTAGTAACTTTGGAGAAAGCAGTTTCAGCTTCATGATGATGTTGGAAGTGGGACTACAAAGAGCAAAGGCAAGTAAGTCTTTAAGGGAGGTGAGGGGTGGGGAGAATGGTGAATACAGGCAGTTTTTTCTAGGCATTTGACAGAAAAAGAGAAGAGAGAGAGGATAGCTTGAAGTGATGGCAGTTTTTTAAGGACAGGTGACACCTGAACATGTTTGAAGGCATCAAACCACTTTGTGAGAAAGGTAGTAAGATAGTAAAATTAGGATTACCTCCATTTCACACGTAAGGAAAATGATTTTCAGAAAGGTTAGGTGATTTGTCCACAGGTATCCTGCTAGTAATTAGCAGAGCCAAGATATGAATCCTGGTTTTCTTATTTTAATTACTGTGTTTCTTCTTTAAGGAAAAAAAATACATTTCAGTTTTTTAAATATTATTTACCTGTGTTTTTTCTACCACATCATGCTGATTCTCCAGGACCAGATGGGATTAATCTGGCAAAACTTTGCCGAGGATAATGGCAGGGTTATGAGTGAGAAGAATGGAGAAAATATGACTTATCTCTGAAGTAGCAAAAGGAAGAATGGGGGACATCTGCCAGCCTGAAGTAAAAGGCCTAAGCTGGAAATGTAAAGTGTGTAAAGGTGAAGAAAAAGAATGTTGACACAGTCAACAATCCATATTGGCTTCTATCAGTGATCAAGGTGGTGCTACAGATTCATGCTTGAGGAACACTCTTTTTTGATGTTAAATATTGTGATAGGACAAATGGAAAAAACTTCAGAAGGAAAAGTCATTAGAAGCTATTGCATTCATCCAGGTATATAGTAATTAACATCGGGACATTTACAATAATGTAAGCATAAGATGGGTAGTGTCGCAGCAGATTCAATATGGGAGAAAGCTGTGTGCTTTCTTCTGACAGCAAGACAGAGGCTCTTCTTCCTGTCCCAGTCATAATCATCCTCAAAGCTGATATTTATATGGCATTTTAAAAGTATTCAGAAGACTTTACATATATTGTCTCATCTAAACCTCACACCAACCCTGTGAAGTATGTACCCAAAGTACTTACTATCCTCTTTTTACCAAGGAGGAAACTGCAGTTTATAAAGGTTGAGTGACTTACCCGGGGTCACAGAGCTATTACACACTGCTGGAGATGTGAGCATAAGTTCATATGATCATAGATGGAAAGAGTCTTTTGAACTCATCTAGTCCCATCTTCACTTAAGAAGCAGAGGAAACTGAAGCCCAGGAAAGTAGAGAGGCTTGTCATGAATTAGCAGAATTACGATTTGAACCCAGGCCCTCCAAATTCCAAATGTTGGATTCCAAATCCAACACTCTTTCCCCTGAATGAACTTCGTCATCCTGACTCCTGCAAAATACTATACTTCACTGCCTTTACTTTTATAAGCCTTAAGTTTTTGTGGGGGTTTTTTGATAGGGAAATCCTTTTATAAGCTTTCTGAAGGGCTTTTACTTTTACCCAATGTTCGTAACTAATTTTCTCTGGCTTCACTCCCAGATTACAGTAGGGGCAGGAACAAGAATGGTGACTCACTGAGCAACTGGATAAATTATGCATATTTGTTTTGCCCTCAAAATGGTAATTATAAGTTATTTACTTTTTCTTCAATTTCTTGACTAATATTTGGTATTAATCAACCTAATAATAATGTTCCACTAAAGTCCTACTGCCCTACCTTATCACGGCATGGAGGTGAGTGTCAGTGGAGCCATAGCTCTTGGCTTGGTCTACAAAGCTGAAAAGGCTTCCAATATAGGCCAAGCAAACCGTTGAGTGGTGGGGGACTAGGGATGGCTGTATGTTTTGTTGTTCAAGGACCAGTCTAGCTAAAATCTGAAGAGCTCAATTCCCATACGACTACCTACCAGACTCTAAGGGAGTTGGGTTGGGGGAAGAGGGAGGGATGAGAGCTCAAAAGAATTTCAGCTAAGGGAAGACTTGTTAATTGTTTGATGATCAAAATAAACACTGGCAAAATGTTTTATAAACCTCAAAGCACTGTGTGAGTTAATTTCCTCCAATTCTGGACCTTTCCTACCTAATAGAGTATGTGTGTGACTATACATTGTGCCTATTTGACAGCACACATGTGCGCGCACACACACAAAATGGTTTGGTTTCTTGTTTTTTTCAATTTAGTGAAGAACCTTTCCAAATTTATCTAATCTAGAACAGCACAGTGGAAAAACACCCTGACCCTGGAGTCTGAATCTTGGCTGTGTCACTCACTACCTGTATGACCTTAGCAGTTCGAAACCTCTTTGTGTCCCAGTTTACTCAGTTCTAATATGGAGAGATAATATCAGCATTACTGTACCTAGCAAAGAGAGTGTTGGACTTAAAATAAGAAAGACCTGGATTCCTATCCCAGCCATTCGATCACATGCATCTATCAACCTCTCTGAGACCCAGGCAATAAGACTTATTTTCCCAACCCCTCCTAATTCCAGTGTCTTCCCTGTTAACTGTTTCCTATTTATCCTGTACACAGCTTGCTTTGTATATATTGGTTTGTATGTTGTCTCCCCCATTAGACTGTAACCTCCTGGAGGGCAGGGCCTTTTTGTATCCCCAGCACTCAGCACAGTGCCTGGCACAGAGGAGGTGCCTAACAGGTTAAATGATTTACTGCACCACCACTCAGGTATGGAAAGAGTTCACCTAAGGACAAATAACAGATCCTTTATGTGATCCTTAAATCAGAGTTGTAAGACTCTTAAATCTAATGTACATAAAGCATTGAAACACTTAATAAATCATAGTCATATCACAGACCGAAAAATCATAGTCATATCACAGACCGAACCATAAATGTTAGCTATCATTTATCTTAGCAAGACTAGTCAGTGGAGAGAGTGTGAAACTGACCTGAGCTAAAAGTCTCTGCTATTTGGTTAAGACCTGCCAGATCTTAAGTTCCACTGGTAGCTTCCACACCATGGTAAGGTATTGGGGTAGGAATAATAGATCACCAAAAACTATAAATATTCTATGTAACTCATAAAATTTCATGTTTGTGTAGAAATAAAGTTTTTATTAAACATGATGAAGTTTTAAATGTCCAAAGTTTTAAAAACTGCTTTCATCCCTAGTCTATCTCCCTCCATCCCCACAAAAATAAAAAAGATAAGCCACATTCTATTCATCAAGGAAGACTAGTTATCATTCTAATGCTTTCTAGCAGGTGGAATTAGAAATTCATACTAGCTAGCTGGCAGTAAAGTGGTAGAATAGAGAAGAATGCTATTCTTTCTTTCTCAAACCAGGGTCCCAACTCCTTAACCAAGCAGTAGATGAGTGGGAGAAAGGTAAAGCTAACTTACCTCAGGCAGTGAACCCTTCTCCAACATAAGCATCACCTCTGAGATTAGTTTCTGTCTTTATATTGCAATTCTTAAGGCATCTGTTGATTACCATGCAGTCCTGATTCCCCCAAAAGCTGAACTATTATAGAGGCAATAACATTTAGGCATAACATAACTATTTCTGGAGCTTCTTTAGGAAAAAAATCCCTGTACCTAGTTCTGCTAAACACCATGTGACTAAATACACATAGGAATGAATCACACCAAACAACAAGAATTTTTTTAAAAAGGTAGTTCTGAAAGAATTTACACCAAAAAAATCTGACTGGCCAATTTCCTGTGCACTATTTGAAGGTGAATGAAGTACTATTTTCTTTTCACTTTGAAAAACAAACACCCCCTTACTCCAGAAACAGAGAGTAATTGTCTCCCTTAGAAGAAGGTTAAAACCCCAAGTTCAATCAAAAGGGCTCAAAAGCTTGACAAAACCATACCAAGTGTCTTGAGGATCTATTTTGCTGAAGGAATGATATGAACATCCCTCAAACTACACAAAAGGAATGGTTAGAAAAATATCTATTAAATCAATTTCCTTATTTTCTATTGACCAGGAAAACACTTCTATTTTTTAAACGCTTCTGTCAATTCATGGGCAGGAAGTGCCTCCTATATGAAAAGAATGGGAGAGACGCAAAGATGAAAAGTCATAGTCTCTGCTCTAAAAAGAGCATAGAAGAAAGATGTAAACACAAATAACTATAATAGGTGTTAGGAAATGATTAAGCAAACAGAATACTCATAGATATCCCTAAGAGATTCGTAAAGCAGCCAGATGGCTCAATGGATAAAGCACTGAGTCTAGAATCAGAAAGATCTGAGTTCAAATACAGCCTCAGATACTTAATAGCTGTGTTACCTTGGACAAGTCACTTATCCTCTGCTTGCTTTAATCCACCTAAAGAAGGAATTGGCATACCACTCCAATATCTTTGCCAAGAAAACCCCATGGACAGTATGATCCACAAGGTCACCAAGAGTCAGGCACAAATGAACAATAAGAGAACTCTTCTAGCTAAGGAAGAGAAGGCTGGAAAGTCAGGGAAGGCATCTGAAAGTAAATGACAGTAAACCAGAAGCTTCAAAGAAGATTCCAATAGAGAGAGGGTGGGTGTCCATGGAGAAGAAGGTATACAAAAGTACGGAGAGAGAAATATAACACTTAATATGTATGCAAAATAATATGGCTGAATGGATAGGTATTTAAGTGTCACTAAAAGCAAATGCAAACAAAAGATTATATAATTATGCAATCTTTCTTACTCCTCTTTAAGTTCAATAAAGTATATATAATGTTGGCCAAATCTGACTTTTTACAACCTCTAAAGACTGCCCCTAGTTCTGTCCTCCAATGCCAAGAAATACAAGTCTAATCCCTCTACATTCTTGATGATCTTTCAAATAATTAGGAGTAGAAAACAATATAAAATAGAATTTTAGAGTTAGAAGAGAGTGTATAGTTCAATTTCTTCATTCTCTTGTTAAACGGGTGAGGATAAGTAACTTGCTAGTGACAGCCAAGACTATGATCATATAAACTTACATTTATGTGATGCTTATGTTTACAATGTGCTTTCCTCAAAACAACTCTACAAAGAAGGTGGTGTAGTATAAGTATCATTATCCTTGTTTTATGGCTTGAAAGACCAAGATCAGAAAGATGAGGTGATCTGTCCGCAGTAAGTGTCAGTCAGATTCTTCTGGGATAAAGTCCAGTACACTACAAACCATAAACCTGTGATGCTTGTCCTTTTTTTTTAATATTGGCTAGTTTCCTCCCTCTCAAACTACCTTGTAGTGGACTGCTTTGGGTTTATTTTTATTTATTCTTGTTATTTTTATTTTGCTTTCTCCTCCATTAAAAAGTAAACTCTTTATGAGTAGGGATGGTTTTCTTCACTGTATTTTTATCCCCCTATCTAGCACATTCAGAAGGTACTTAATAAATGCTTGCTGACTGATTTAAAAGTGGTCAAATTTAGTTTAGTGGCCTTCTCATTTAAGCAGGTCATGTGTTATGGTAAAACAAACAAACAACCTGGAACCAAGAGATTAGAGTGGAATACCAACTCTGGAACTAACAATCTTTATTTACTCACTACCCATTTCTTCACTGCATTTAAAAAAATAAGACAGTTGGACTACGTGATTTCTCAAGTGCCTTTCAACTCTGAGATATGATCATAAATACTTAGGATGTTTTTTTTTTAATGTTTCCTGGGGAAAAAAACCAACTAATGCCTTTACTTCCTTACCACCCAGCCTTTCCTCACACCATCCTCCCCCCTGCCCCCACCCCCACCTTGGCAAACTGGCTTTCATCCCTACAACCCAATTCATTAATAATTTTGGAGAGATAGTCTGAAGAGACTGCCAGATCCAATGGTCTTTTTCAGGTCACATTCCTAGCCTACAACATTTGACAACTCTGAACACATGTTCCTTTTGGATACTCTTCCCTTCCCTTAGCTTCTAAGATACCCCACTCTCCTTTTTCCTTAGTGATTGTCTCAGGTCAGCTGATAGCAGTCCTTCCTCCTCTACAAGCAAGTTAGAGGAGGGGGAATGGCAGCTAATACTGATGGGAGTGATGAAGTAGCTGGTATCATAAGAAAGCCAGGTTCCAATTACAGACAGTTAGTGAGAAAAGCTGGTGATAACAGAGGCAGGCAGCTTCAGGACAGAAATTCTATACTGGAATTAAGCATAAGATGACAGGGGAGTAAATTAATTTTATTCTCTGGTCTACATTAACATTAAAGGCCAAATTAATGATTATGCATTATTTCTGTAGCTATCACTTGATCAAACAGATATTAACCCAAAAAGGGCACTCTAATTCTCCAAAGTGGGGCTATTAACTGTCACATAACACTGAGGTATCAACCATATCTGCAGACACTATTTCTTAATAATAGAAAGAAGAAAATGTGTGCAATCTTGCCCAGTGCCTGACTACCTAGAAGGGCCACAGAAACTTAAAGCTACATACACCTTTTACTCATTGCCAAACAACATGTACCTTAGCCTACAGTTTAATATACAACTCTACAGAGCCAAAATTCTACCTTTATTGGTAACGTGTAGGGGTGTGTGTATGTTCTATGTGTGTGTGTAGATGCGCAGCCTTATGCTATTAAAGTTTATTAAGCTTTTTAAACTATTAAAGCTTAAAACAACACTAAAATCTTTGGGAGCCACTGTGTATTTAAAAAGGAATGAGAATAAGAAAGTCATGATATAAGAAGGCCATTCACACCTCTTTTTTATATGAATTTCTTCTCCTGTCCAGGTCTGGTAAGGAAGCTGGCATATAAGTTGGCATATCAGCCATCATCAAGCATTAATACTTTGTTACTGACCTGGTAATACCTAAACTAGATACATACAATGCCAGCCAAAAAGAGAAATGGGACAAGGGAATTCTGAATTCTAATCCCAGCACATCACTATTCATAGGTACACTAGCAGGTTCTTATGCCTCAGTTTTCCTATCACTACCAATCTGGAACATAACTACTGATAACAAAAAGTTTTATGGTTTACATAGCATTTTCACCGACATTATCTCACTGCAAATTTTTATGCTATTAAATTCAAAAGGATTCATTTTATTTCAATGGTTTATGGGAGGAAATCACTATGGTAATAGTATCCTTGATAACAGAAACAGAAGACATAGGAATGATGACATTTTTACCAGTGTAATAAATAAATATGTAGTCAACAGCTAAAACACAATGAACAATGTTGGTACCAAATCATTATATCTGAAATATACATTTTCTTCCTTTCTATTATGTGATAAACTCCAAAAGTAGAAAGCAAAGCGCAGAGTATTCGCAGTCCAAGACCACTCTATTTAGGCAGTTTTTCACTTTGAAAGGTGAGAGGGAAGGAAGAGAGCTGTTTGGGTGTTCCCTGGGAAGTGAGTGATGTATGAAAAAAAAGTATCAATAAAAAAATTAAATGAATGGTTAAGATACTCATTGTAATTCTTGGTGAAGAAAGAATTAAAAACATTTTTAGTTAACTAGTCCTGAGTACCATATTTTACCATGTTTGTACAATAAATCTGTATTTTCTGAATATAATTTTCTAACTTCTACGATAAGAAACTAAGAGGAACTTCTAAAACCACAAGACATTCAAACTCCAACCTGCTTCTATAAATAACATTTTTCGGCAAACTCATTTTGATTGTTTTTAGATCATTCAATCCATCTACTTAATCACAGGTCCCAGGATCATAGGTACTTTACATCTCCAACTAAATCTTTAATTTTTGTCCAGGTAGCATCTGTCAACCTCCTAACTGCATTTAGTAACCACCCACCACAAACTGTGAAAAGCTCCCAATGCTTCACAGTGATGACGATGATGGTTCACTGCCATTACCCCTTCCTGCTGACTAATTCACCACACATGGCTGCAGAACATACAAGTACTACACAATGCATTAAAAAAAAATCCATCTTAACTCAATGCAGCTGACATTCAAGAATCCAGCAATATATGGTAAACTGTGTTGGAGAAATCATACAACCTGGGCCTACTACAAATATGTGTTGTCTAATCTTAACTAGGACCTCACTGCCACAGGCAAACCTTTCACTCTTCTCTAATTGGCACTCTTTCAATTCCCCACAATTACTTGTTCTACGCATCTCTTCAAGGCTCACACACCACCCCCACCCATTCAGTAGTGAACCTAGCTTCATCCTTCACAGAAAAAAGTAGGTCATTCTCACAGTGAGCTTCCCTCCACTGCTCCCATACTCTACAACTGAAAACTCCTCATCTTCTTCCTATTCTTTCCTCCTTTATTCTAAATTTTCTGATAAAGAGGTGACCTTTCTCACCAAATCCAAGTTCTCTACATGTAGCCTTGATCCCATTACCTCCCATCTCTAATGTACTGCCTACCTTATCACCTTTCTAATCTTCAGACCCCTTGTTATCCACCATCTCCTTTCCTGTAGCCTGCAAACATCCCCAGATCTCCCCCAATCCTTAGAAATCTTCCATCTTCATCCCCTCAAGTTATCATCCTTTATCTTTCCTTCCTTTCACTTCCAAAGACTGAGACTCCTCTTCTCACTCACCTCTCAACCTCTTGCAATCTGCTGGCTTCTGACCTCACTCAGATGAAACTGCTCTTTTTCCAAAGTTGCCACTTCTATCCTATACTCCAGTTGCTAGTGTTTTTCTCAGGACTCATTCCCTCTTTCCTCTACGCAGAATTCAGCCACGTTTGACCATCCTCCCTACCTAGATAAGCTCTCGTCTCTGGATTTTCACGATACTACTCTCCCCTGGTTCTTCGATCTTGCCTCTCCCCCATTTCCTTTGCTGGGTCATCACCTACGTCACACCCACTAATTCTGGGTTATGACACCCAAGGCTATGTCCAGGGCCCTCTTATCTTTCTACACTCTAATTCTTTTTTTTTTTGAAGGGAGGAAGGCAGGGCAATTGGGGTTAAGTGACTTGCCCAAGGTCACACAGTTAGTGTCTAAGGCTGGATTTGGACTCAGGTCCTCCTGACTCCAGGGTCAGTGTGCTATTCACTGCGCCACCTAGCTGCCCCTCTACACTCTAATTCTTAATCTTATACGTTATCATGCATTTAAATCATCTCTCTACAGATGACTCCCAAATCTATAACCAGTCCTAATCCTGAAAACTCAAGACTTTTACTTAAAAGGGAATGAATCTATTTAGGGAGAGATTAAAGGTACAAGAGAAGGAGATGAAAATTACCAATGGAGCTAGAATCTAGAGGGTATGGGATTAAGGGCCCAAGTAAGAGTTATAGCCTTGGAAAGGAAGAAAAGGCACAATGACTAAATAACTGTACTACAGGACTCTAGTGGTATATTACTATTGTGCTGAGAGAAATCATTCCTATGAGAAATTCAGATAAATATGGGAAAATATGTATGAACTGATGCAAAGTGAAAATAGCAGAACCAGAAAAATGAATATAATATGTAAAATGACTACAACAATGAAAAATAAAAGATCACTTAAAGAAAGCAGAACTAACTGAAGCCAATAACAAGTCTAAAGAAAAAAATCATGAATCATGACTCTTTAGAAAAATGACAGGACTATGACTATATATTTGCAGTCACTCGATCATTTGTTTTTTTTTTTAAGTTTTTTCATTGCTACAAAGCAGAGAATACAATTCCAAGGAGGTAGTGGTATATCCAGAAATTACTGTGTTATAGAAACAAATCAGACATCCAAAAATAAACCTACGGAAGAAAATCCACTTTTCATTCCAATGCATAAGACAAAGGAGATTTGAGCTACAGAGGAAGGAAGTTGAGGGAGCTGATGAGAGACAGCTGTGGTCTTCAGCAGAGAAGGAAATAACATCCTTGGGTGAACATGAAGGATAAGGTTGTGCTTTGGAGCTTACAGAAAATAACAACGGTTTGGAACAGTAGCTACGAGAAATCCTGTAAACAATATATAAAAATTTTACAAGGTTAGCTAGGATAAATCTGCAGTGAACTCAATTAAGAGTTTCATGACTTTCTCCAACAGCAGTGGCCATTCTAAAAATCATTATGAAGCTATTAACAAAGTATCCACTTTATACAAATAATCAGATAGCCCAATTCTACAGCCCTTTTATTTATTTTGCTGGTACAAGCATTGGCATCCGAGATAATGACAGATAATGTTGAAGTAAAACATTTCGTCTTTGTTAGGTAAACCATCACAACTCTCAAGTTCCAAGCAAGCACCCATGCTAAGTGAAGCTATCCACTTTACACAACTTTTTCCACCCACAGAAGGGGACAATACAGATAATTCTTAAAAATTTAAATCACATTGCACATATATGATCTATATTGGATTGCTTACTATCTCAAGGAGGGGGGAGGAGACGAAGGGATAGCCTTTGGAACTCAAAACTTTTTTTATAAAATGTTAAAATTATTTTAATATGTAATTGGGGAAAAATAAAATATTAAAAAAATTTAAAATTTAAATCACGATAGGTCAATAAAATTTAAAATTAGTGACAAAGAGGTAGATTCAGTTTAATGTATCAGTGTTTTCAATGATTTATTTTAGTAATCTCCACAGTAAACAAAGAATGACCAACATTTAATTAATTTAGCTAACCTGTGGCTTCACTGCCACTTTGTGTTTTAAATTAATGAACCTCAATTAATGCTGTCAATCTAGTTCTCAGCTTCCAAAATATCACCTTATTAACTATGTGATCTGAAGTAAATCAATTAAGCTCATCTATAAAAATAAAGGAAATTAATTAGATCAGAGGTTCTAAACCCAGGATCTGCCAATAGATTTGAAGGGGGTCCATGGACTTGGATGGGAGAAAAAAATTATATCATTATTTTTACTAATCTCTAACTGAAATGTAACATTTTCTTCAATTATGAAATTTTTAATTTAAAAAGATTTTTTCTGAAAAGGAGTTCATAAGCTTCACCATCCTGCCTAAACTTTCTGTGACACAAAAAGAGATGAGAAATCCTGAATTAGCTAGCTCTCTGAGGTCCTATCCTCCTCTCAATCTATGGCACATTATTGAGAATTGGAGATTATTTAACACTGTGGAGGAGCAACTATAATGTATATAGCTGAACATAAAGATAAAGTATTGTTTTCTATTCTGAAAGAATTCAAGGCATTTTTCAATTTACAATACCAGGCTTATGTTTCAAATAGCAAAACTATAGGTCAAGAACTAAATGTTAAGTCAGGAAAGGATTAATAAATAGATTGTGGGTAAAGTTTCACTTGGTTTTCCTGAATCTCCTTTGATTACCCCCTAAATATGTGTGAGTATACCTCAAGGCTCTCTCTTGTCCCGGGTTCCCTTCACTCTTCTATACTCTCTCACTTGGTAACATCATAAACTCTCATGGGATTAAATTATCATTTCTATGCCACTGGACCTGGAGTCAAGAAGTCCTAAATTCAAATCCCAACCCAGACACTTCCTGGCTATGTGACCCTAGATAAGTCATTTAACCTCTGTTTGCCTCAGTTTCCTCAACTATAAAATGGGGATAATAACAGCACCCCTGCCTAACAGTGCTGCGAGGATCAAATGAGATGACTGTAAAAAGTTCTTAGCACAGCTGCTGGCACATGGTAGGCACTACATAAATGCCTTTTCTCTTCCTTTCTCTACGCCGATGACTCCTACATCTCCATATCGAAGCCCTACCTAGTGTCTCTCTTGAGCTTTGGTCCACATTACCAATTGCCTGCCTAGTCAAGATTTCAAACTGAATGTAGCAGCACCTCAAGCATGTCCAAAATTGGACTGTATCTTTCCCCAAAAACACACCCTTCTCCAGAACTTCCCTGTTTCTGTCAAAGGTGCCGCCATTCTTACAATATCTCAGGTTTGTAACCTGTGTTTTCCTCAACTCCTCAGTCCCCCTCACCTCACATACATAAGTTGCCAAATCTTGTCATTTGTACCTCTACAATATCCCTTGCATCCGTTCCCTTCTCTAAACTCACACTGCCACGATTCTAGTTCAAACTCTTAATACCACGTGTCCATAATACTACAATAACCTCCTTACTGACCTCCTTGGCTCAAGGTTCTCCCATATGTAGTCTATCTTCCACACAGCTGTCAAGATTTTCCTCAAGAACAGACATGCTCAGGTCAATTCCTTATTCAATAAGCTCTAGTGGTTTCCTATGGTCTCTACCATATAATATAAACTCCTGTTTGGCATTAAAAGCCCTTCATAACCTGACCCCAACCTCCCTTACTGACCATTACTTCCCTTCACACTCCCCATGGTCCAGTTGAGCCAGCCTTCTTACTGTTCCTCATATATGACACTGAATTTCTCAAATCTGTCACCCAGGCATAGATGTGCCCTCCTCCTCACCTTTATCTCTTAGAATTCCTAGTCTTCTTCAAGATCTAGTAGTTTAAGTGTTACCTTCTACATGAGGCCTTTCATTATCCCCCCAACCAATCACCTTGTTTTATATTTTATCTATATTTGTTGTGTATATGTGTGTGTGTGTGTATACATATATATGAATATGTTGTTCCCCTTGATAAAGTATAAGCTCTTTTTCTATTTCCAATGCCTAGCATAGTACCTGGCACACAGTAGGCATTTAACAACTGACGGTTGGTCTTTTTCACTGGTTCATCTCTCTCTGCTTTTCTTTCCACCTCCCCAAGCCTATTCTTAAGCTTATCTTACTTAAGCTCTCTCTCTAGAAGAATTTATCATAGCTTAAAGTATCACCTCTATGAAGGTAACTCTCAAGTATTTATCTCCTTCCCCAGTGTCTCAAGTTCTTATATATCTCTACCTGCGTGTCCTACTTACACCTCAAATTCAACACGTCTAAAACTAAATTTATTCTCTTTCTTCCTAAAGTAATTTAGAGATGAAAAACACCAACCACTTTAGGTTTACTTGGATCACATAAATTAGAGGGTCTCTGCATTATATTCAAGTCTTCTGAATGTCACTCTATTCATTAGGATCATGAGACCAAGGATTAGGAGGTGGAAGAAATCTTGGAGGTTAAATCGAATGCCTTCATTTTATAGATGAGGAAATTGAGGGCCAGAAAGGGTAAGTTACTTGCCCAGGGTCATACAGCAACCAAAGAATGACAAATGTTTAACTAATTTAGCTAACCTATGATTTGAGGGAGAATTTGAATCCAGGTTTTCCTGATTCCACGTCCAGGACTCTGATCTACTACTCCAGGATGCTATACCAAATACAGATCATACCCACATACAGACTCTAAAAACCATGATGCAGAAGTGCTACAACCAACATTCTGTGCACTCATGCCAAGTAGCAGCCCCTCCTTTGCTTTTCTTCTTACCTATTATCAGCCTAAAACACCCAGGCTTCGGTGGGAAGGACAAAACAATCATGAAAAGAAAAACTGTATTAATAATGCAACCATCTGCAAGGGAGCATTACATAAAGCAATTTCACAATCATCAGAATATGGCCTACCTTTGCAGAAACTCCAACCTAATAGCTATACCTAAATCTGTCTGGCCTTCCCATTTTAGCAATATAGGATCCTAGAAGGAGGAGGACATTTAGCTATCATAAGAACGAAGCTAAGCAGCAGAGAAGGAGCACTAGATCAGCAGGCAAGAACATCTGATTTTAAAATCAGACTCAGATACTTAATAACAAATCCCGACCTCAGTTTGCCTCAGTTTCTTTATCTATAAAGCGGGGATGCTGTGAGGCTAAAATGGAATAGTATTTGTAAAGTGCTTTGCAAATCTTAAGTGCTATATAAATGCGAGTTATCATTGCTGTTATTATCCTAATCCCAGCAGTACCAAGTAAAGTAAAAAACCATAGGGTAATCCTTAGCAAAACTGTTAAGGAGGGAAAATCTTTCAACTCTTTCCCCATCATACCAAGTTCTCTATTACTTTGGAATCATCCTCCTTGGTTACTGCCCTATATTCCCTCAAATCTTGTCCAAAGCTTCCCCTTCCTGAAACTTACCTGTCCTAAATAACATTTCCCCAGGGCAACTTAGCTAATCCATACCAGGCAGAGTTGTTCCTACTAACACATACATTTCGATTGTCAGCCTTTAGGACTAACAGCCAAGAAGAGCCTTTAATGACAGCAATTTCAGGCCCATGAGGAAAGGAATTGAGATCATCATTAAGCCCTCCTCAAAATAACTTATATTTGTGGTGCTTTATAGCTTTCAAAAGCACTTTCCTTATATATGATCTTATTTCATCCTTGTAACAACAAAGTGTGGGTGGTGTAGTAGATGGAGCCCCAAACTTGGAGTGAAGAAAGTCCTAGTTTGATTCTCCATGTTTTGTGTTCTTGTTTCTTCTCCCTTCACTTTGCATCAGCTCATATGCATCTTGCCATGTTTGTCTAATCTTCAGACTAAGTGTTTCTTAAGATCCCGTGATATGCCATTACATTCATGTACCACAACTTATTTAGCCATACCCTAACTGATGGGATAAAATACATGCATTATTTCCAGCTCTCTGCTACTACAAAGCCTACTTATATATCCAAAATCAGATTTATGGAAATCTTATTTAAATAAGAACAGAAATGAGTGCCAGGATCAATGTTAACCCCTTTTTTACATTATATGGGGAAAAAATAAATAGAACAAAACCATGGCTATCCAGAATTTTTTTTTCAACAACTTTTAAAAATTCAAATATTTCTTAAATGTTTTATGCTTTGCTGCCCTCTTAAGACAGATGGTGTTTAACATAATTCAACCTTTTCTTCATAATTCAGGTCATCATTATGAACATGAATTATCACCATGTGCTGTAGATATAGTAATAGAGGGAGATATATAAGTTGTAGGTCAATGGATATTAATTGCTACAGTTGTCCTGGAATTTTATTTCTTTGGGTGAAGTCTAATATCAATTTTCTTCTATTCTGTTCACCCTTATAGAATCTAGATGAATGAAACATACACAGCTTCATGATTCCCTAGGTGGTTCGCTTTGCTCCAAAACTAATCAGTGAATCAGCGGCTGAGGCAGCCAGTCTTCCAAACAGTTCTCACACACCCTCTGAAAAACATTTCACCATCTCTGATGCTGTGAGTGGCCTGTTATTTTTTAACCATTTCAAACATCATCATTCTATATCATTACGATACTAGACTGCACCTTCAGAACAATGTATACCCCTCTTCTATATGATTTGTCTGAATTTACTCCATAAAAACAAATCTATTTCAACTGCTACTGTATTTTGGGGAGGGTTTACTCCAAAGCTTATAAACCGCTCATCAATGTTTAGAAAAATAACATTTCTGCCAATCTTTTCTCTAAGCCCTCCTTGATGTCTGGCTGACATGCACTTCAGCAAAGTTATTAAATGCCTAGATACACAGTCTGGCCATTCAAAACCCTCAGGTTTCTAGAATAATTCTGGATCTGGAAGTAGTTGGAAACAGAAAGAAAAAAACCTGGTCAGTGAAGAAGCAGCCATTCCTGAGTTAAGTAACAAATAAATGGAATCAACAAACTAGCACAGTCTGATGCCTATGTACTAGATGCCAGGAATGTAAAGACAAAAACGATAAATGGGCTGTACCCCCAAGGAATTTACATTCAGTCAGAGAAAATGAACAGAAGCAAAAATTCTGGTATACTACAAAACCACTATGAAGTCATTTCAGGGTGCAGATAATCAACAACCACCTCTATAGGAGGAAACAATTGAAGTGAACTTTGAAAAAAAAAAAAAACCTGGGGATTTTAAGAGGCAGGGGTGAGGAGGGAGCAACTGCAGCCAAGCGGGATAGCCTGAAATACCACGAAGACAGGAAATGGAACACTGTACATAAGGAGTCAGCAGTCAAAGGACTCAACACTGCATGTAGGAAAGGAGAATTATAGGGAAGAAGCCTAGAAAGGCGTGCTAGAGTCACATTGTGAAAAACTTCAAATGTGCAACAGAAAAATCTGGATCTCAGCTGCTAGAGGAGCATGGTCAGATCTGTACTTCAGGTAGGAATAAGCACAACTATGAGAAGGATGGAGAAGAGAGGGATGAAACAAGGAAGCCAATTAGAAGTCTACTGCAATAGTCCAAGTGGTAAGAGTCTGAATGAATTCCATGTGGGTGGATAGGTGATGACAGATATGAGAGATGTGCAGTGAATTGACAAGAAAATATGGGGGATGAGGGAGGGTGCAAAGTTAAGGATAATGCCAAAGTTGTGACTTCGGGTAATTAGAAGGATGGTGGCGCCCAAGACAGAGATAGGGAAGTGAAGAAGTGGCACAGGGTTTGGTTTTTGTTGGGGGGGGGGGCAGGGAGAGGAGATAATAAGTTCTGTTTTGCATATGCTGAGTTTGAGGGGCCTATGGGACATTCCATTCCACCGCAGATGTCCAATAATTAGCAATGATGTGAGACTAGAGTTCTGAGGAGACGCTGCAGCTAGATGTAGAGATTTGAGTGTCACCTGCACAGAGATCATTGTATCCATGGGAGCTGATGAGATCACTGAAAGAGATGAGGGCCCAGGATACAAACGAGGTGAGCTGAAGATTCAAAAACTACACCTGGCACATGAATCCACTGAAGTAGTAATCTGATTACTCATTATGGTGTGGAGGTAGACCTGGATCTGTGGCTGGTCTTCTTGCCTAGTCTCTCTCCACTCCAACCCATCCTCCACTAAATTGTCAAACTGATCTTCCCAAAACACAGGTCTGGCCCCTGGACAGTAATCTCTAGTGGTTCCCTCTTACCTTCAGGGTCAAATATAAAATCTTGTTTGCCATTCAAAGGTCTTCATGAACTAGCCCTTTCCTGTCTTTCCAACCTTCTTACACCTTAGACCCTTCTATATACTCTGAGATCCCATGACACTGGCCTTCATCCTCACCAAGCCAACTCCAAGCGTTCTCACCCCATCCCCAGAACATCACGCTTCCTCATCTCTGCCTCCTAGCTGGAGCTGAACACAGGTCTTCCTGATTCCAAGTATAAGGTAACATTCTTTACACTATACCACACTCCTTCACTCAGCTAACTTAAAAAAAAGGAAGAAGGAATCACACTTGGCACATTTTGATCTTCCACTCAACTTAGTTGCGTGAAGTGTATCTTAACTGTATGCAATGCATGCTGGGCTTGGGGTCAGGAAAAAGAGTTTGAATCCTGCCTCAGACACATACGAGGCTGCCTGACCTTGAGAAAGTCATTTAACCTTGTCTGCCTCAGTTTTTTCACCTATAAAATGTGGAAAATAATAGCTCCTACCTCCACAGTTGTGAGGGTAAAATGAAATTGTTGCAAATTGCTGTGCAAACCTTAGAGCAATATAAAACTACTGGCTGTTACAGTTTTTGCTGTTGTTAATACTTACTGCTGGTTACTCAAGGCCTGCTTCTTCAACAAATGAAGTCTCCCCAATACCCAACTCCTATTACTTCCAGATCTGGAGCTAATCCAGAAGCCTCGGGTGCAAGACAAGATTATAAATTGCAAAGATTTCATCATATTAGACTCCCCTCCTCACATTCAAATCCTGGCTCTCCTTTAAACCCCAACTCAAATGCCACCAAATTTTCCCTGATTCCTACAGTCAGTAGTGCTCTTCCCTCACTAAGGTCTCACATAGCATTTTATATCTCTAATGCATTTATCATGTGTTGCTTTCTATGAGTTATTTGTGCATACATGGTAACCCCCTACTAGATTATAAACTCCACAAGAATAAGGACTTAGTCTTACTTACTCTTTGTTTCACCCCCTTTGGGGATGGGATGATTGATCACAAAGACAAGGTCTTTTCCTTTTGGCGGTTCAGATCCTCCCCCACCAGAACCTACAATAGTACTCTGCAGTCCAAGAATACTTAATAAATATTTGTTGAACACATCCAAATTTTACCTTAAGGAATACATCTAAATTTTACCTTAAAAGGGCTTATTATTATCCAGCTTAACTTTCCAATAGCACTGATGAAAAATTTCCAAGTAATAAAATTGGGGCTTGGCAACAAATTTTTTTTTAAATCACCTGATATAAAAAGAGATTTTAAAACATGAAATCATGAAACTAAATTGAAGCAGACTACATCATAAAAGAAATATCCTTGGCCATGAGGGACTCTGACCAGTAGGAAAGAGCAAAAAGGTATATAACAAAAAATTCTTCCTTATCTATCTTCATCCCTCAGCCAGGAAATAAAAACTGACCACCTAAAGCTTCAGTTATTAAGACTGAGGGAGAACAGGCAATAATTTCTATTCTAGTCTTGTGTCCAACATGAATGCCTTTACAAATCCATACCCACAAAAGAAGAGTGCCAGAGAAAGAGGGTTCTCACATTCTGCTCTACATTCTCTCTCCAGCATAAAACAAACCATCACAAAATCCCCACAGCTCACATGAACTTATTCCTAGCTCACTATGCAACTCAAAATCTCAAAACAAATCTACCCTGTAGATGATAGCTTCCAAAATAATTATATTTAGCAATGGTCAACAGATGGAATTTCCCTCAAATATAATTACAATATTAAGCAATTTAAAAATTTCCTCCTCAAAAAGTCAGTCCCAAAAATTATGTTCCACTTAAATATGTCAACCATTTCCAATATTCTACTTTAACAACAGTCTAACAAGGCCTCCAAATCCCACATCTTTCTTAAGTAGGAGTTTATGTTGAACTATGAGGAGGCAGTTGAGAATAAAAACCTAGTTCCAAATATTAGTAATTATCTCATCTTACACAATTTTTTCACATGCAGAGACCAAGAAATTAAAAAAATGTATTTTCAATGAACATGTTTATTCATGAAAAATCAGATTACAACATTTGCTTTCATGCCCTCCTCAAATACACAAGGAGGTGGTATTGACTTAAAAAGTAGGCAAAGAAGATTTCACAGTAAAGTTATCAACTAAATTAAGCTAATTATTAAACATTAAAATATTAGTCTACTTTGTCTTAGAAATTATCATGA
The DNA here is from genome assembly GCF_011100635.1 of Trichosurus vulpecula. Taxonomy (NCBI): domain Eukaryota; kingdom Metazoa; phylum Chordata; class Mammalia; order Diprotodontia; family Phalangeridae; genus Trichosurus; species Trichosurus vulpecula. The sequence goes on from NC_050580.1 coordinate 219,817,941, forward strand.
CAAAAAGGATGAAAATCTCCCTGTTTTCAACATTTCTGTAGTCCTTCAACCACAAAAACATGGTTAGCCTAAAATGAATGAATGAAAAAGCCTTTGTTAAGTGCTTCCTATGTGCCAAGCACTGTATAGGCACTCTTTTGGTATTAATAAATGAGGTTCCATCGTATTTTGCATAAAGTTCCTATAAAATGGAAGTTATTAGCTCAGGGCTTCAGTTACTAGTTACAGACAGGACTTCAGGCGAGCTGTACTTAAAATACTCACCATAAGTGTTTCCCTAATTTATGTACTTACTCATAGACGTACATATAAGTAACACTCATACAACATCAGGATATTTAAATATTTGCTATTTCTTATTAAGTAAACATCAAATACAATGCTGTCCATGGGATTCATGTCTACTGGACAAGCTTATAGTGATTTTACCATAGCTATAGCAAGATCATTTTGACCTTCAAGTAAGCTATCCCATCTGGGGCGCATGCAAGAAAGACCCAACAAACACACTCTATATAACCGGGCTTCTTGGCTGACTTGTCTGGTGCGTATGTTCACCAAACAACTTAGCAAAGTTTTGAAAAAAACTAACAATAATAATAAGTTAACATTCAGTCTTTCAGACAGAAAGGAAGGGAATTCTAAGTGCTTTTTAACAGATGAGATGAGGCACAGGTGCTGGCAAGCTACCCTGTTTTAATCAATAAATAAACGAGAAGCACTGCTACCCGTCATTGCTTATGGACTGCATAATGACTATATTGGAATGTCACTGCTACACATAAAACAACAAATATTCACACTTCTAAGTGAATGGAAATATATCTTAAAGGTAGGTTTAATTTTTCCACACACATAAAATAGTCACATTTTGGCATTCAATTTTACCAAAATCTTATAATTACTTCCCAAGAAAACACAACACTGGTTTCAGAGGCTCCAAAGTCACCTGGTAGCTAACATATGTTTATTCTAGTGCAAAAAGCAATGGCCATTCTCATACTTAGTAACTTTTCTAAAACCCTATGCTTAGTTAGTTACAGGACAATGATCACAAAACCAGAGTACCCTTGACATCAAATGGCAAGGTACTAAGCTGGAAATAACCTTCCCTCCCCTCCTCCTCATATAAAGATGTGAAAGTTGAAATAAGATGATTATATAAAATATACTTGGGAGCTAGCTTTTTTGGAGGGATTAGGGGCCAGAAGAAGTTTACAACTACAAAATAGTGCTTTTGGAGAAATGTTTTAAAGGCATTTTCTTCAGCTTCAATTCTTTGCTAAAAAATTTAAGAAGGAAATAGTCAATTTTAAATTACTAGTATTCTGAGATGGCTCAAATCCTCTAAAAACTAAGCAAAAATAGAATAAAACTGCACTGTAAATATGATGAGAGGTAATAAACATAAAAAAACTTCAAAGGGGAATTTAATTCTTTTGGATGGTATTCCAAATACAAAATATATTTTGGATTATAGAACAGATTCAGGAAAACTTTGGCACAAACGCAACACAATGTGGTTTCCCTGCCACACCAAAGCAGTTGTTACAAAAACTGTGTCAAAGATGAATGAGAAAATTTACCCCTCTGGTAAATAAGAGGAATTAAGGCGCCAAAAAAGCAATTTTCAAATGAAAAATGCTCTTAAAATATTGTCTGAAAGAATAAAAACAAAACAAAACATGATCTACTCTCTTGTGCTTTCAATTAAATAAAAAGGGAGAGGAGATTATGGAAATACAGCACTCTCAAAGAGTGTTACCAAACCAAAAAAACAAAACAAAACAAAAAGACTTTCTGGTGTCTGTAGATTTCATTTGTTACAGGTTACTGACTAGGCTTAATATGTAAATGAACATCCAAAATTACCTGTAAAATACCTTCAAATTACAATAAACACTGCAGCAATAAGTTGTGCTATAACCCCAGCTTGATGCCACATTCGTCGTGTCCATTTTCAGAGGGCTAATATTTTCTTTAAAAGCTTACAATATAATGCCTAAAAACATTTTCAGAACCTAAAAGCTAAATCAGGGAGAAGAGCAACCCTATTGATTAGATTTCCAATTCTACCCATTATCGAAGGTTCTTATGTGTAAATAATTTAGTTTGATTGTCATCATTCATTAAATTAACAAGCTGTTTCATATGGAACTGTGTAGTCACAATTAAAGAATGATAAATGGAGCACCAGAGAGATGGTGTGGTCATGTTGACAGAGGGTCAACCTTGGCACCATTAAGAGGTTCAAGTTCAGCCTTAGACAGGGACTAGTTTAGTGGCCATAAGCAGGTCATTTAACCTCGTACCCCCTCGTACAACTCTCCAAGACTCCTAATTACAATACAAAAGAGCTGCAATCTCTATTGGCCCAGAGAGAGTTCCTACATGGATGAAATCCCACACTGAGACCAAAAAAGCCTGAAGCTGACAAAGGCCCACCACCACCACCAGCTGTTCATAGCCTTTCCAATCAGCAAGGTCAGGTCTTGACGTATTGTTACTACACCCCTTTGAAGCTTTTCCAATGCCACCACCTCCAATACTTCAGGAGATTCCCTAAGCCCACAACTTCCTGCAACCCCACCCTTTACCCTATTCCACAACGATAACAACACAAAGGTTATTTAAAGAGAAACACTACCAGGAAGTATAATGGGGACTTTTATCAAGTTTCCTATCTTGTTTTTATCAAGGTTCCTATCTTGGGCAATCCTCAACCTCTGCATCAAATACTAGACATGCAACTAATTCTCCTTAGCTCTCTCAATTTCTCAAAGAATCTGGCCTTTGTTGATTAACTCAGCTCTAGTCTCCATGCACTGACATCAGTGACTGTCCAGGGCAACTTTTCAAGTTCTCTAAAACTTTAGGCAAAGATTTCCCCCACCAGGGTCCCCCTCTCTCCCTCCCTGGCCCAACTTAGTTGCCAGCATTTATTCCTTTAAATAAACATTTATTATTAAATGACCACAGTGTGCAGAACCCTACAAATAAAACGTTTAGATATTACATGGTTCCTGCTTTGAAGAAACTCAGTCTTACAAGGATGAGACAAATAGAGAATTATAATGCATACACACAAAAATAAGAAAAGGAAGATTGTTATGAAAAGGAGAGGTGGGAGTTAAATCAAAGAAGGCTTCATGGAGTTGGTACTTGAACTGGACTTTTAAAAATGGGTAGAACCACTATTCAAGGGAATAATGAGGACCGATGTTACGCCCAGTTTTGTTGCTGTTGTTTATCCTTCATTTTGGAAGAGGACCAATGACACAAGGATGATGTCTGGTCTCCTGAGTGAATTGGATTTAAGTTGCACCAAGTCTCCTCAGCCTCACTCTCTGTTCCTGAGTCACTGACAAAATTTAACACAACTGGTGATGGCTCTACCCTTGGCAAAGTAGTGACAACATGGTGCAGAATTAGACATACATTTTCAGACTAGGCAAATGTGTGGGTTTGTTTTGCTTGACTCTGCTATTTGCTATAAGAATTGGGTTTTTCCCTTTTTCATTTTCTGGCAAGAGTGAGGTGAGCAGGAACTAGCAATAATGTTGTCCCTCCCCAAAAGAAAAGAAATAGAAGAGGGTCATTGAAACATCTTTAAGAATGCAAAAAGGAAAAAGAAAGAAGTTTAGAAATAATCACGGACAAGCAGGATTGCTAAATTGATTGCATGCTTTTTTAAAAAAGCAAACTATAAATAAAAGGGTTTCACGTATAATGCTCTTTTTTTCTTCTCATTTGCATACAGAAAGTTCTACTTCTTTAGTATTCGTTAAATTCAGGAAAAAAATTACTTTAAAAGAAATAAAAAGAATGGGTAGGAATCTGACAAAGAGAGGGAGGGAATAATAATATTAGAGAAACCTGAAAAGACACACTGGTACCTAATAACTCATCTTTGGCCATGAGCTAGAAAATCCTCCCCTGCTTCCCTTGGACTTCCAACAAGAAAAGACTCCCTATCTGGGTCTTTGCCTCAGTCCTCTGGAGCTGCAGATCTTGGTACCTCTTTCCCTACTATAAAGAGATCTCTATGTATTTGACTTTTTGGAAGGTACCTACCTTCTCACTTTGGCCCACTACTGTTTTGACTAGATTTCCTAAAATACAAGCAATTTCTAGTTTGTTTGTTTTTTCAGCCAGTTCTGCTCTTAATAGTCTGTTGACACCCTGCCCCCACCATTGCTAGTGTCTATCCAATATCTTGTATTTCTTTTCTTTATATACTCATATATGTATTTGGTGTCACTCCCATCAGAATACAAGGTCCTTGAGAGCAGAAACTGTTTCATTCATTGTATTTGTATCCCCAGGACAACTCCTGGCAGGAAGTAGGTACTTAATAAATGCTTGCTTGTTGATTGAGTCTATCTACTCCACAGGAGCTCCAGCCTTCATGGCCTCACAACTAACAGATTGGCAAAGCTGACAAAAGACAAAAGGGATAAACGATGGAGGGTCTATGGGAAGTTAACACACACTAATACTCATGGTAGGACTGTGAATCATGCTTTAAAAAAAAAATGAGCACATGTCCATACCCTTTGACCAAGAAATTCCACTGAAGGTCAAAGACGAAGGAAGGTCCCATATATACCAAAATACTAATTGTGGTACTTTTGTGGGAGCAAAGAACTAGAAACAACGTGCCCTTCAACTGGGAAATGGTAACACAAATTGTAGTACATAAGTGTAATGGAACATTACTGTAAGAAATTAAAAACATGAAGAATTCAAAGAAACATGGAAGTAAATAGAGAAGTAATGGGTTAGAGATGCAGAATGAGATAGACATTTTCAGACATGGCCCCTATGTTGATTTGTTTTGCTTGACTACGCTAACCTGTATGAGGGACAGCAGCTGGTGGGACCCCAGCACATCTTGAGGAAGTAACAGTGATGGAAGATATTTTAAATGAAAAGAATCAATAAAACATTTTTCAAAAGTCAAGATGTATATTTGGTTTTCAGACAATTCAGATTTGGGTTATTAACCTCAAATCTGCCAGGCAGCCATTCTAAGCTTAGAATCCCTATATTCCTATGTGAAAGGAAAAAACTTAAATACAAAAATGTTATGGAGTGAAAAGACTTCCTTCAATTACTTTTCATACCTGCAGCCTGCCCAGAATGGCTCTCTAAGCACAAAAGCAAACACATCTTAAAGTGGTGTAAGTATCTGAATAAAGCTTTTAGTGATGACTTGTATACAAATAGCTACATAAAAGATAACATGACAGAAATATATGACCAGAAAAGAGGGTGGATCAGTTGTATAGGGACAGTCTCTATATCAGGACAGCCTAAGTGCTGCACTAGTATCCACAAAATATTAAAAGAACTAGAGGAAGATCTCTGGCAGACCTTCTATAAGGGACTAATGGAATGATACAAATGGGAATCACTCAGGACAGGAAGGCAGAGAGGGATTGCATTTACATCTATGGAAAAGTGGCCATGCCAGTAACATCACTGATCCAGTTTAGAAAATTAATAGATGGTTAAGTGATGAGGGCAACAGTGATGGTACCTTTAAGAGTAGTGCTTAGTACACATTTCGACAGCTGAACAAGTTATCATCATACATATAGGTAATGTAATTGTACCAAGGGTCAAAGAAAATGAGGATTCAACCACCAAATCAAAGATCTGAAAATCAACAAGCCTAATACAACAAAGTTAGAAAGTTTACCACTTAATTTTTTAACCAAGACCAACACCTCCTACTATAACATAACTTTTAACACATTGGAAAAATCACACTCTCAAGTCTTTCCTCTAAGTGGTCTGATCTACTTCCTTCAACTTAGTACTAACTCCTAATAGGGTTGTAGGTAATAATATTTTTTATACAGATGAAGAAGTGATTACTAGCTACCACAATAAGAGAATCTAGCAACACTGTCACTGGGACCTAGTGCTTATTATTTCTAATGTCTGCTGTTGATGTTACTAGCGGCTACCATGAGGTACTATGCCCCAAAGGCATACAAAATCAGAAGTGAGATTTAATATAGTAACTGTACATTTTTATTAGAGAGTTCAACCTCCATACATTAAAATAAACACACTACTGCACCAATCTGGAGGTGTAATAAGGTACGTCATACATTTGTAAGAACATGCTCTTTAACGTATAGAAAACTGTAGAGACATATGTACAAACAACAGCACTTGCTGTTGCCTGCTAGTGCCTGATACGTGGCAGGTACTTCAGAAATGTTTATTGGTTGATTATTGATAGACCAAACTGTACAAGGACTCTCTAAATAGGTTACCATGCATTTCCTAAAATATAGGAGCAAAACACAATCACTCACATTGACAACTGACTTGATACACAATAGTCCTCCTTGGTTAAAAATAATAATAATAAACTCCCTATATCTTTCTTCTGATGCCTTGACAAAAAGCTTTCTATGGCTCTGGAACACTGGCTTTGGAGTTAGAAGATATAGGTTCAAATCCAGTCTCTTTGATGCACACTACCCCAAACCCTTGTGAAATGAGAGGGTCACAGTAGCTAGCCTCAGAGGTCCTTTCCAGTTCTAAATTTATTTACCTACAGATTGGTGGTAATAAAAAATTTCACATTGCTTTCTAAATAAAATATCACCAAACATACAAGTTTTAAAGCCATACAACGTTAGCTGAAGAGATAACCCAATTATTTCCATTCCTTTCAGTTTAAGATTCTGAGATGGAAGAGACAGGTAAAATGCCAACTATTAATGAAGTATTATTTATTTAAAAGGCTGTCGCATTCTAGCATTATGATATGACATAAGGAAAACTCTTGTCAATGATATGCAAAAAGGATGAGAAATTGTAAGATCACAGATTTAGAGCTAGAAGGGACCTTAGCTTAAAGTATTCTGTCTTAGGAAACATTATTCTTAGTTTCCTGATTTTTGTGTTTTTAAGAGCTAAAAAGTCACCAAGCAAAGTTCCCAAGTTTTTTAGTGTTAGCGAACAGAAAACAAAGTTCTCCAACATTAAATCTATACTATTCCCTCTGTCTCCAAGGCTCCTGAAATAACAGGCTTAATAAAAAGCTATAAGGACGTTCATTCTGTCTATTCCATAAGCGATGCTCATCAAATTCTGTCATAATTTGTTTGCTGTTTAGCCATTTTTCAGTCATGTCCGACTCTTCATGACGCCTTTTGGGGTTTTCCTGGCAAAGATCTTGAAGTGGTTTGTCATTTTCTTCTCCAGCTTATTTTACAGATAAGGAAAATAGAGGCAAACAGGGTTAAAACCCTAAGCCTAGGGTCCCACAGCTAGTGAGTGTCTGAAGCTAGATTTAAACTCAGGTTTTCCTAACTCCAGGCCTGGTGATCTATCTACTGTGCCACCTAGCCACCCAAAATTTCTACAGGAGCTCAAATAAAACTGTGACCAAATATTCTATTTTATTCAAAATAAGAGTGTAGAAACATTAAATCAATAACTATCATTCAGAATATACAAAAGCTTATTTAGTTGTAGTTTCCTATAGGCCAAGGGTTCTTAACCTTTTTTATGCCTCGGACCCCTCTATGGACTCCTCAGAAAATGTTTTTAAGAAACTGAAGGAAATGCAAATTTTTAGTTGGATATAATTTTTTTCCCCATCCAAGTTCACAAATCCCCCTGCAATCTAATCCATGAGCCCCCGATTAAGAACCCTGACAGTAGACATTGAAACTTTCCTCTATATAAGTTTTCAGAAACATCGCTCTCACCTGGTTCTCTCTGACCACTCCTTCTCAGTCTCCTTTGCTGGATCCTCATCCAAGTCACACCCTCTACCCATAAGGGTCCTATAGGGTTCTGAGCTGGGTCCTTTTCTCCTCTCCCTTTGTACTATCTGACTTGGTGACCTCATCAGCTCCCATTTATCATCTCTATGCTGATGATTCTAAAATCTACACATCCTGCCATTACTCCTCTGCTGACCTCCAATCTCAACAAACCAATAGGTCCAACAGACCTATTTTTCCTGTATATAACTTATTTGTACATATTTATTTGCTCGTTAGCACCTTCAGGATAAGGACCGTTTTTGGCTGCTTTTTGTATCTCTAGCACTTAGCACAATGCCTGGAACATAGTAGGGGATTAATAAATGCCCACTGAATGACCAACAAGAATTTAACCATCTAGAAACTATTCCTTAATCTTCATTATATTCTAAGATATTACTAAAAACTGATGATCAAGCAATGGGCAACAACCAATTTATCTCAGGAGAAATGTGAAGTTTCCAAGTCTCTCACCTTCCCACCTTATTAAACAGAATTACTCTCAGTAAGCTGGTCTGAAATTAGGCTTTGTGGTACACATATAATATGTTGTCATACTGTCCTTTCTATTTAATTCTTATAAGCTGGCAAAATGGTGAAGTTTACCCATTCCCACCCCTCACCAAAAAAAAAATCTTATTCTTGAAAAACAGAGTTCTTGGATGGTTTTCAACATAATTATATTGTTCTTAGGAATTAAGCAGGAAAGAACAACACACTATATCCATGATTCTTCTCAGAAGCACCTCTTCAATATTCAACCGGCCCCTAAAAACTATTTCAGTATTGTCACCATGTTCCTCTATTCATTTTTCTGGTCTAATGAGGATAAAAATCCTTTCTAATCCTCAAAAGCTAAATAAGGTCTTCAGGGTAATGTTTAATTTTTAGGCTTGTCAGCCTCTACATTGTCCTTTGTCAGATCTGAAGGTAATGGGAGCATGTTACATGTCTGCTTCAGATTAAATAAATTACTACAGAAGCCAGGATTCTTCCCAACCTTGTCAGTTCAGCAGCTATGATTAGTTTTATCCCCAAAGAGGTTTTTCTACATTTCTCTAACCAACTGAAAGAATTTCATTCCTAGTGAGAAATATTTGTAACCCAAACTGTTTAACTACAGAGTTTTTATGAACTCATACTCAGATATATTAACAGTCTCCTTACTGAGTAGGAGATAATATTCTTTCCAGGAATCAGTGGTGACCTTTTTTGGTTCAGACCTGTGATTTCATCAGTGTAGGGAATTCCCAAGCATAGAAACTCCTGTCAGTGATGCAGCAGAGCCTGATGTTGCCTGATGTTCTGAGAAGTAATGACTTCCCCAGGGTAACACAACTAGCATGTATCAGAGGCAACATTTGAACCTAGATCTTCTGAGTTCTAGGATGTCATGAAGGAGATAGAGGGCCACTACCTCTCTAGTAGTCAGGTGGGACTTCCAAATCAGATTTTTTAAAATCATCAGTTACACACTTTGGAACTTTAATTTAATCCCCACCATTTCATTCTCTTTTTAAAAAAATTAAAAGCCTAAGACGTTTTATATCATGTTTAAGGCTTTTTGCTATCAAAAGCCCAATTTTTCTATACTAGCTTCCAGCATACAAAGCTGTAAAAAAAAACAAAACATACAAAAAAAAACACAGAACCAAAGATGGGATACCAAATTAGCAAGGCAAGTTGCTGAGTTTCTTTAAAACCACTAGTATGTGTGATATTGTCCATATTCTTCATCTTTTTATTGATGAAAGTTCAGTTGACTAGATATATTTCTTAGAAGCTAGACTGATGTACTTCAATGTAGTGGGAGCTAGATTCTGATAAATTTGAAAGCAATGACTGCTCATAAACACAAAGCAGACAAAGGGGAAGGGAAAGTAAACTGAAAATACATATACACCAAAGCAAAAACATGAGGAGCTTAAAAATTAGTACAATACTCAAAAATATCCCTCATACAATATACCTATAACTTCTTTCTAAAACAGACATGGCAGGGGAGAAGGGGGAGGTGGACTGTGATTATATCCACCTTTAATAATGTGGTACCATGAACTTAAAAAGCTTGTAATTCATTAGGGTGACTAAAACTTTTTCATTTCAAAAAGTTATGCTTTCCCATACCTTCTTCATATAGCATCAACTCCCACAGGATTATCTATTTCCTCTAGCCACATCTACAAAAATGCTAGTCATTAGTATATATGCAATAAACCCCTCAAAATGCCCAGAGAGCCAAAAGCTTCCACACTATGAAAAAGGGAGGCCTAGACAGTTTGAAACAGTGAATGAGTATTTTGAGGGGCACTCAATTTTTCCACCAGCAAATACAGCATATTCTCCTCAGAATATCAGCTATCCTTCCTATGTTCACTAGTGATTTGTATGGAAAAAATAAAAAATACTTCTAAAAAGGGCAGGAAGGAGAGAAATAGACAACTATTCAACTACAGACTTACTTCCATAGAATACCTAACTGTTCCAAAGTCTATCATAATGGTTTAATTTGATAATCCTATTACTTTTCATTTAAAACATTTTAACAGGTAACACATTCAGGTGGAAAATTATATACATGTAAATTATATACATATAAACATCTAGCCATAAAACTTACCTTTCAGCAGAGGCAGAGGCGTTAACTCGATAGGCTTGCCCTGAGACCTGAACTGCGAGGAGCTTTGCGACCTCTTCTGTCTGGCTTTCCTGACGGACTTCCGAGAAAATCCGTCTACTTTATCCACTGATGGAGGAGTGGTTGGTGCTGAGGACATATCCCTACTGAAGAGAAAGTACCATTATAAATATACTCCCAAAACAAATGCAAAAAGGTGCTAGGCACAGGTTATATACTAAAAATCACATAAATGGTGACTATAAAATTAAATGTAAACTAGTAATATGCTACAAGGAAAAGTATAAAGAAATAAGCACTATCAGAAGTTTGATCTATTACTCTGCTGTGCTGTTTTTCTCTAGACATACCATTTCTAGATTCTAAGATGCTTCTTGTGGAGTCTTGCTTCCTAAAATAATGTCAAAACCATCAAATCACATTTATAAATTAAAACCAGAAAATCTTAATACATTTTTCCCAAATATTTAAAACTATGAACAACATCCAGATTTTTCCTTTTTTTTTTTTTGACTGGAACAACTATATCATTACTTTACCAAGAAGTGAAGCAAAATTGTTGCAATTATCTAGAGATGACTTTTAACACGTTATCTATAGGATAAAATGTCCCACAATGCAAATGATGACAGGTTCAATTACTTTGCAAAGAACACATAAAAGGGCATGATTAAGATTATTTCAAAGATGTGGTTTCTTTCTGAATGAAGCCATCTTACATTATTAAAGCTGAATATAAAAAACTATGATGAAATCATGCAGTAAACACAGCTGATCTCAAAACAAAATTCATAGCCTTCTCAGACAACCAAATTGAATGCCCCTGATGTTTAAGCAGTGAAGTTCATCACCACCTAACATCAACTTTCATGCCTTCAAACTGACTTTTCCCCCCCAAAAGGAAGTTCTTGACACTCTCAAATAAATTAAAACGGATCTACCCTAAAAGCAACATGCTTTATACTTGTTTTCGTTCAGCACCTGAAACAGATGCCACCATCTCCATGGCACTAAGGCCCCAATGCAAGATTAATGGTAGAGTAGGATAGAAATACCACATATGGAGAAATGCTGAAATACAATAACTCATCTGCAGTCCCAATATATAAAACAAGTGTTTTTACAGAAGAGAATAAGGAACTCTAAATGTATTTACCTACATTTTAATTAAAAAAAAATACATGCCCACATACACAACACTGAGGTTTGGGTTTTTTAAAAATCTGTTTCATTTTCTTCAAAGAGAGTTTTCCAGCTGATAATAGTACCCAAACTTTCTTTTAAAAAAAAAATCTATCCATGTGATCTTAAATATAAACATAGGAGCTAAAATGGAATTGCATGCTATTAAAGAGTACAAGTCACAAGAGATCACTTTAAAATTTCAGGATATATTTTTGCACTGAATTTAGAAACAGCCTCTGTATCCTGGTTTATGAATTATTTAACTCTAATTGTAACTAAACAAGACTTAAATTCCCTAAATCCTATGCTTCCCTCACTCCTTTCACTTCCCTTTTCCACTCTCCCTCCCCATTTCCAACTTTTGATTCTCTGGTGCATGACAGATACCAAGAAAGAGTTTATAAAAACAGAGAATTCCAATGACTTGCCTCTTCTGTCCAGAGTGAAAAACGAATGTCATGAATGCCAACTCCAAGGGCCTACATATTTGATATCTATCAATAGGTTTGTATGCAAAAGCAATGAAGAAACAGGTTCACTAGATCCGAGTTTAAGAAGTCTTTTATTTTCCAGCAGGCACTGGGTATTTTCCAAGGAGTTAAAACCCCAAAAGGAGGGAGGGAAGGAGAGAGACTTGGGGATGGGGAAGAGTTAGAAAGGGAAGAGAGAAATGTGAAAGAGGAAGAAGGGGAAAAGAGATGGGGATGGGGAAGAGGAAAGGATGGAAAGATGGAAGAAGGGAAAAGGAAAAGAAATGGGGAAAAGGGAAGGAGAGAGGAAGAGATGGGAATGGAGGGGAGAGGAAGAGATGGGGATGAAGGGAAGAGGAAAAGAAGGGGAAGGAGAGAAAAAGATGAAGGGAAAGGATAGACGAAGAGTTGGAGATGGAAGAAAGAGGAAGAGATGGAGAAGATGAAATGTAGTAAAAGAATGAGAGGAAGAGATGAGGATGGAGAAGAGGAAGGAGAGGAAGAGAAGGGGATGGAGGACAGAAGAAGAGATGGGGAAAGGGAAGGAGAAAGAGATGGGATAGAGGAGGAAAAGATGAGGAAGGAGAAAGAGATGAGAATGGAGGGAAGAGGAAGGAAAAGGGAAGAGACAGGGAAGGGGAAGGGGGTCTGTCAGTCGGGATGCCACCCACTCCTCTCCCTTCCCCGCCCCCCGCCCCCCGCTCCCCGCCCCCCAGCTCCAAAGAAGAGAAGCCACTGCCCAAACCTCTTCACCAAACCAGCCCAGGCCCGGGTGGGTGCAAGAGGGCGAGGGGAAGAATGTGACCCCGATCCCAGAGGGGAAGGGAAAGGGGTGGAAGAGTGTTAATGAAGAGAGCCGGGGCCATTTCCAGGTAAATCAGACGAGTGGGGCGCGTTCGGTCGGGCCTTGCCCCGGGCCGGGCCGAGTTGCGAGCGGGTTTCTCTCCCCGGAGGGCGGACTGGAAGAGGCCAGCCGCGGGCAGGTACGGGCTGGGCAGCATGGGGGTGAAGTTACCTTGAAGCTCCTGAGAGAGAATCCGGAGATGATCGGTAGTTCCTGGGTGAGGGAGTGGGGCCGCGGGGAATGGAGGGCGGCTGGTGGCGGCAGCGGCGGCGGCTCCGGGAGCGGCTGCGGCGGCGTGCGGCGGCGGGGAGGCCGGGGGACAGGAGGGAGCCCCAGGCGACGGCAGCCCCGTGCGGTGTCTCTTCGGCTCGGCGGCTGCGGCGGCGGGAGAGGCGGCGGCGGCGCCTCTAGGCCTCACAGCGGTACCCAAGGGCTGCGGCTCCGGCAGCGGCGGCGGCAGCTTCACGATCCTCCCCCGCGGGCCCGTCCCATCAAATCGGCATCTACCCCGCTGCGGCCCCGGCGGTTCCTCACTCACATTCCCGGCGGGCGGCGCCTTTGCTGGTTGCCCAGGACCCGGCGGCCGCGGCGGCAGCGACGACGTGGGGAGGGGGGGACAGGGAAGGGAGGGAAGCTGGATCCGCCGCAGCAGCAAGAGGGAGGAGGAAGGAAGAGGAGGAGGAGCCGCAGATGCTGGAGCCGCAGCTGCCGGAGCCGCCGATCGGTACCCGCGGTAGATTTCAGTCAATGCCCCCTTTCTCTCTCCTATTGTCAATATCACCGAGCCGCTGAGTCCATGGCACACGCGCAACCGAACATGCTGGCGACCAGCACCCGCCCCCCGCAGCTACCCACTGGAGCCTTTAAAAGGGAAGTGGTGCCCCATTGGTCCGCGTGCGCTTTCACTCCTACTCCAGCAGGTTAGGCTGAGAGCTGGTCAGGGATTGGCGGTGGGGGGGCGGGGAGACGGCAAGGGTGGGAAGAAAGGAGACTGCTGATTGGGCTGGCGAGTGTTGTTACCCGGATGCAACGGCGATCTCCGGCCCCGCCGTAGCTGTTTCCGGCACCGGCCTTGACTCAGTTGTTAATGACCCGCAAGAAGCCTTAGGACTGTTTGGGACTCCCTGCACCTGGCTGGATTGGAGGGGGTGCCGGGAGACTATGTGGTTCGGTGCCCAGTGCCCATGGGCCAGAGAAATCAGCGGCCTCTGGTGAGGGGACCCTGATGGGAGATCGATGGGGAAGCAATGAGGAACCTTCCTCCCTTCCCACCGCTAGAGCTGATCTTAGCTTTCGCCTTCCCAGGAGGGTCATGAAGCAGGGGCGAGAGTGTCAGGTGACCCTGAAACCGCAAGAGAAGCCTTCCGGCAGTGCCCCTGCAGCCCATTCCTCAACCAGGTTGATTGTAGTGGTGGTCCTCAATCCAGGATTCCTCTGCCATTAGCCCGCCTTCTCCACTGACTCTGGGCAACCGTCCTGCACTGAGGACCCGAGCCCAAGGTTCCTGACTAAGGAATCCCATAAGGATGCTCCGATTCCCCGTCTTCTTTTTGTACTGTTGTTTTGTTCTGTCCTTCCTTTCCCAAATTAATAATCCTGTGTTTTGCCTTTTCTGCTTCATTTGCAAGAGTTAGGAAGGCAGTCATCATGAAGAAACATGTATTCTAGTTCGCGTAGATATAGGATCGTTAATTTGGAACTGGAAGGAACCTTAGAGTTCATCTATCCCCGCCTCTCCTTTGGCAGGTAAGGAAACAGACCCAGAGAACTTATGTGACTTGTTCGAGGTCACACAGGTAGCAAGTGGCAAAGCCAGGATTCAAACCAGTCTCTCCGACTCAGAGCCTGCTTTCTACTGACCCACAGTGCCTGGACATTATATTTGACACTGGTACCAAGTAAGGGAGAATGGTATGATGCAGTGACCATTACTAGCCAATGGTCGGAATACCTCTGGTCCCACTTTGGAAACTTTTTATGAGGTTACTCCTCTTTCCTTAGTTTCCTTATTGTATAGTAAAGATAATAATACCCAACCTTCCTACTTCACAGTTTTACAAGACTCAAGTAAAATAAAATATGTGAAAGTGCTTTAAAAATTGTTAAGCCCCATACAACAAAAATTTAAATGTAGTATGGCCTCCACAAGAAATTCTATCCCTTCTTATCTCTGCCTTTTAGAATTCCTCGGTCCATTTAAAGTTTTAACTGGTGTCCCTGAATCCTTTCATGATCAGTTGCTGACCCCACTCCCTACCCAAAAAATTGTTTTATTTTATTTCTATATAGCTTGCATTTACTTTTCAATGTACATGATCCCTCCTCCTTCCTATCCCCCAACAAGTTCCTTCAAGCCAGGGATTGCTTTCATTTTTTTTCTTTATATCTCTAGTGCCTGCTTGTCACAGTACCTAGCACGTAGTGAGTTTTTAATAAATGCTTGCTGACTCAATCAACAAAAAAAAATTTATTAAAGAACTATACTAGGTACTGTGGATACAAAGTTAAAAGCAGAAGTCTGCTTTCAAGAATCTTTTATCTTAGATATATGTCATATATACGATATCTTATATATGGTATAATATATTCCTACAAATGTAAAGTATTATTATTGCAAAATATATAAGTTTACAGTCTTAAAACAGGCAACATAATAGAGATGAGGATATGAAAGAAAATAAAATTTATAATGTACCTTCAACAATGCTAAATTCTGTCCCACTACTTCAACTCAATCCATTAACACACAATTATAATACGTTTATAAAGAGTAAAATGCAAATAATATATTAGTACAATTCAGAATTGTTAAGAACACCATACCAAGAACCACTTATTTTTAGCAATACTCTACTGATCTTTAAAGGTTAAATAACAGTGGTCTTAACTAAGGGCTATCTATTTTTCAGTGACTCGGCATATCATTTTAGTATTTATTGAGTTTGCCTACACTGGAAAAACAAAAGTGGATGAAAATGACAAGATTACATCAGGCAGCTAGTTGGAAAACCCATTAGTTGAGACCATTTATGTGGATGGATGGATGGATGGTTACTGCAGATATAAAATGATCTAGACTCAGAATTGTCTAGGACGAGGGTGGGAAACCTGCAGCCTCAAGTCCACATGTGACATACTAGGTCCTTGGGTGGTGACTGAGTCCAAGCTTTACAGAACAAATCCTTTTATTAAGGAGATCTGTGAAGTTGGATTCAGTCAAAGGGCTGCGCTTGAGGACCTAAAGGGTCACATGTGGCCTCGAAGCGGCAGGTTCCCTACCTCTGGTCTAAGAGATTAGATGGGGGAAATATATGGAAAATTTGATTGCTTTCAGTGATTGCAAACTTCTCAAATCCTCAAGAACTCCATTAATACCAATATTCTCAAAAGCTGTATAACTGAATCATGAAAGATATTAATCTTGGAAAAATCAATATTTTAAAAATCCAGAGAGCACTACAAACATACCAGGTGTGCACATAAATAGACTACAGCATATTACAAAGAGTAACATATACTCAAAATGGCATAAAAGACGTTGAAGCTTTTGGCAAAAATGGTAACCCATAAACAGCCTAAATGGTATATTGGTGCTACTAGAATATTAAGTTGACCAGAATACCCCTTGTTTGTTGAGGGTATATGCTATAGAAAATGTATGAAAAGAGATGAAATAGAAATTGTAAAAGTTACAGTGTGATTGCATTGATGGAAAGAATGAGAACCCACACCAATAAAGTCTCATATGTATCAAGATATTTAATGCCGACTACATGCTAGACATGAGGGAAGAATACGAAGAATTATAAGACATTGGCCCCTACCTTCAAGGAGCTTAGAATCTAGGAAGAAATTTGTGGGAAAAAAAAGTTTATGATTTATATAACAAAGGTAAACAATTTAAGAGATACTACAAGACAGTATATAATTGCCAATGAGTGTGATGTAGTTTAGTTAGTTTAGATATTTCCCCGAGAAGAAGGGGGAGGGGGAGTGGATAGAAATGGGAGTAGGCAAACAGATAGGAAACAGTAAGAATGATACGTGTATGAGGACAATCCCTGAACACCAAAGGAATTTTACTAATTCTGATGTGCATTCTTTTCTAGCTTATTCCTGGATGGTATAGTCAGCATTGCCTGAAGTCTTCCTTTGTTTTTCAAAGTACAAAACTCAGTATTGACCTTCTTGGGCAGCTTATAATAAGCCTGTAGTTCAGGGCAGGACTAGCTTCATGAGACTCTTACACTGGATATTTCATTTCTCAGGAGCAAAACTAGATAGCAGTAAAGTGGGTTAGTGTTTATCCCCTTATATCCTTTTTGCTTGTGTGTATCATGTGGTTTATATACTATTAGTAAACTCTATTGTTAGATCAGTTGAGGGTGGAGCTATATTTCTGTTCCCTAAAGGCCTGAAATGAACTGAGGTAGAGTTGTGCAGGAGATAAATAATTAGGGAATCAAAGAATGGACACAGCACTTAGCAGCTGGACAAGTATAGGAAGCTATAAAATCTTATTTTTTATTTTACAGGTGGTTTACAGATGTGGTAGGATTAAAGCTGAGCCTTAAGAGACAAGGATAGGAAGAAAGAAAAAGG
The DNA here is from genome assembly GCF_011100635.1 of Trichosurus vulpecula. Taxonomy (NCBI): domain Eukaryota; kingdom Metazoa; phylum Chordata; class Mammalia; order Diprotodontia; family Phalangeridae; genus Trichosurus; species Trichosurus vulpecula. The sequence goes on from NC_050580.1 coordinate 219,835,479, forward strand.
ATATTTCTGATGGAAGGATAACATAAGCAAAAGCACAGAAGGAGGAAAATGTAAATGAAGGGGACATCAAGCAGACTAATTTAGCTAGAGAATAGGATTCATGTTGATGAGTTATAGAAAATAAAGCTGGAAAGGGAAGCTGTAGCTGGATGTAGCTAAGGAGTGTAATTTTAATTTGTAATTTTGTTTGTTGAGTTGTTTCAGTCATGTCCGACTCTTTGTGATCCTTTTTTGGAGTTTTCTTGACAAAGATACTGGAGTAGTTTGCCATTTCCTTCTCCAGCCCATTTTACAGATGAGGAAACTGAGGCAAACAGGATTAAGTAATTTGCCCAGGGTTACATAGCTAGTAAGTGTCAGAGGTCAGACTTGAACTCAGGTCCCCCTGACTCCAGGGCTAGCACTATCCACTGTGCCACCTATCTGCTCTATTGTAATTTTGTAGGAGTGCTTATTTGACAAACTTTTTAAGCTAATTGTGCTACATGCTATTGATACATGTGGCAAACAGCCTGTTTTCAGGAAGCTCATACTCTAATAGTAGGAAAAGGCATTGTAGCAGTAAGGCGAAATTCATGACCTCAGAGAGGGCCATGAACATGCCCGAGTGGTTCAGAATCACGAAGTATAAGGAATTCTCTAGGTAAAAGACAGAGGAAGTATAATATTTATTTAGACTCCAGAGGATCAGATCTAAGGACCAATGCCCCCAATTTGATATTGTAGCAATAATATTGCAAAACTGATAAGCCCACCTCACTGTAGTAACAAGGAAATTATAACAAAATATTATAGCAAGGAGCCAAGCCATACTTATAATTTCCCCTGCTAGCACCTTCCTATAAAAGATCACTCACGAATCCTAACTCTCAGCTCAGCACTCTCTCCTACCTCTCTGCCAACTCCGAGTTCCTTGATCTCTACAATTCTCTTTTGTTGAGCACTCTCTGCTCTGCACTCTCGATGCTGGCTCTCTGCTTCTGAATCCTGCTGCTCCTACTTCTGCGGCTCCCAGTCTTGCTGCTCCCAGTTCTGGGTTCTCTTTTTATAGTCCTAGCCATCATCTGATTGACTAGAACTCCGCATACATACCATTGGCTCTAGTCTTAGCAACTACCCTTAGGGCCCTGAGGGCTTCAGGCCCACATCAGCTTAGCACCTAGTAAGTAGAGGCTTTAGGCCTACTTACAAACAAAGATCAGGCTTTCCCACCTAGGCTCACCTGAGCCCTATTGAATGGGTGGGGAAGATCTTTGATCAGATTAATACTACAGTCATACACACAAACAATTGAAACCCAAGGTAACATAAGATTAGGACAAAGTATAGGTTCACACAAAAAACATTTGGGATACAAAAGATCACATGGGGGAAAACAGAATTGGGAGAAAAAATTAGAATGGGATGGCAAGTAGTCTAGTACTACTGAAACTTAAAGAGTATATGAAGGATGTAGGTTAAACATGGCTGAAAATGTAAGATGCAGCTTAACTTCTGGCAACTTTATTCATAACAAGAATACTCATCTATCCAATGACCAAGGAATTACACTGTGATTTTTGAGCATAATAGAATAGCACTGCACCATAAGAAATTAGAAATATTGGAAGGCATAAAGTGATACAGAGTGAAGAAAGCAGAATCAGAACAATATTATGTACACTAATCATGTAAGAACAATAAAATTGGGAGAAAATACACAAGGAAATGTTCAGAAAAGAACATGAAAGTAAATGTTTTTTTAAGTGTTTTGGAGTTTATGGAATTATGTACAATTATTTTTTGTCCTCATTTATGTATTTGAATGTTTTTGTTGATATTTGCTGAATTTAAAATACAATTTTTTAAATTATAAAAAACAAGTACTCCAAGGTGGTGAGCTTGGGTGACTAGGTGGATCAAAATAGAAAAGTCAGAGGGGCAGTTTTTAGGAGGATGGTAAGTTCAGTTTGGGGGATATTGAATTTTAAGTACCAGCAGGAGATTCAAGTGGGAATTAGACATATGGCACTGGAGCTCTTGGGAATGTTTGGGAATGGAGGTGGAGATTTGAAATTCATCTTCCTTAAGGTAATCACTAAGACCATTTATATGTAAAAAAAGACCAAAGGATGAGGAGACAGAAGGAGTTTTCACTGAAATATAAAGGAAAAATAAATCCATTGTTAACTCACAGTAGGATCAAGAAGAATGAACACAGGAAAAAAGACCTGATTTAGCGAAGAAGTCAGTGACCTTTGAGAAAGATGTTCTTGTAAGCAAGATTAAGGATTGAAGGAACAAGTAGGAAATGAGTAAGGTAGTAAGACCACTTTTTATAAAAGTTTGGCAGTGAAGGTGAGGGTGGGACAGTAGTTTGAGGGAATGGCATGGTCAAGGGAAGGATTTAATTCATTTCAGAATAAAGAAAACCAGAGCATGTTAGCAGTCTGACAGGAAGTAGCGATAAGAAGGTATATCAGTAAGGCAAAAATAACAATGTAGATGATAACTGTCAAAATGCCTGTGTGGTTCTGTATCACTAAGTATCCGAGAGTCTCCACACAGGAGGTAGAAGTAAACCATTTATTCAGACACCAGAGAACCACATGCCACAAACCAGTTTCCCAATTTATCACAGCAGTAAAGCATTCAATACACAATATCACAGCATGGAGCCTCGCCATCCCATCTCCAACCCCCACTTGGGGTCTTCCCCAAAACAAACTCACAGTACAGCTAAGTCATTCTGTTCAGTTCTATCATGAGGGCGGCCATTAGCAGCCATAACTGCTCTCTCTCTCTCTCTCCCTCTCTCTCTCTGTCTCTGCATGTCCTGTGACATAACTTCCTTTTCCTGTCAGGAAGCTCCTCCTACCGCATGTGATTTAGGTTTCCTGTGAGGTAAGCGGGTCACATGGCCTATTACTGGGTGGGAAAGATCTTCAAATCTAAATTGCTACTACAGAAGGGAAAGACTGAAAATGCATGAGAACATTGCTTATACAGCTGCAAACACTTGCTGGGTGACCCTCGGCAAGTCACTTAACCCTGTTGCCTCAGTTTCCTCATCTGTAAAATGAGCTGAAGAAGGAAATGGCAAACTACTCCAGTATCTTTGCCAGCAAAACCCCAAATGGGGTCAGACATGACTGGAACAAATGAACACAGCAACAAAGAAGGGTTAAGCACACATACCCCCTGAGTGTAGTATAGAAATAAGAAGAGATAGAGGAATAAGGAGGGGGGAGGTGTAACAATAATATTACTAGCAGCTGCTACGGAGGTGTAAGACCAACAACACCAGCACACAGGAGGGCTGCTAGCACAGGTTCTTTGATCTGCTTTTCTAAGGAAAGCAACTTTAAGGGGTTTACAACCTCACTTTAATTAAACATACATGTATCATTCACTTAGTTCAAGGGGAAACGTCAGCACCCTGAACTTCAGAGCAAATAACACAAATCAACAGACAGGCTTCGAGCTGTCTGACCAAAGCTATACATACATAGTTACCAGAGAGAGAAGCACCAACATCTGGGTTTTCAAGGTCGGGGGGCTCCTTAATGGTTACCCAGAGTCTCCACTCCAACACTCTTCCAATGAGTGAGCCCCAAACAAAATGCTAACCTCAGAGTATATATACACTTCTTCAGGGTCAGAGAGCTTCACACCTCTCAAGAGCTCCATGCCTCTCAAGGGCTTCACACCTCTCCTTAGGGCCCTGAAGGTTTCACACCTCTTGTGATATAACTAGCAAAAGGACGGGCCTGGGGCCTCACCCTACTTAGTGAAAAGGTGTGGGCCTTCCTACAAACAAATGCAAGAATCAATCAAAGGCACTGGATTGCCTTGGCATTCCAAAAGAGAACAGCAAAAAAGGGCCACCCTAATTATCATAATAGGAGATTTCTAAGATGAGGGTAGAGAGTGAATGAAATGAACTCACCCATTAAATGGGAGAGAATAACAGCATGGATTAGAAAGCAGAATTGAAAAGTATACTGTATATAAGAAACACAACATAAAAGATTCACACAGAATTAAAAATGAGTGAATCTAGCAGAATTTTGTATGCATCAGATGAATTCAAAAAAGGAGGGGTGATAATCATGGACTTAGACAAAGCAATGGTAAAAATAGACTGGCTTAAGAGAAATAAGCCAGAAAATTACACTGGGAACATAGAAAATAATATTCATATCTAATATATATACTAAATGAAATAGCATCTACAGACTTAAAGGAAAAGCTGGTTGAATTACAGGGGTAAATAACAAAATTGTACCAATTGGGAACCTCAAAGGATCCCTTTCAGACGTAGACAAATCTAACATTAAAAAAAAAAAAAGTCAGAGCAACTAGGTGGCACAGTGAATAGAGCACCAGCCCTGGAGTCAGGAGGACCTGAGTTCAAATTCGACCGCAGACACTTGACACATACTAGCTGTGTGACCTTGGGCAAGTCACTTAAACCCAATTGCCCTTCCCCCACCCCCCAAAAAAGTTGAGGTCCTGAATAGAATTTCAGAAAAATCTGCAAATTTCTGAATGGGAATAAAAAGGATTATACATAAATCTCAGCTGTGCATGACACAATTACAAAAATGGAACATGTTTTAGGCACTGGAATCTAGTACATAAAAAGTCATAACCAAATGCAGAAAAACAAATGTTAAAATGCTGTACCAATCATAATGCAATAAAAAGTTTTATTTGAGAAAGGACGTTTAAATAAAGGACTCAAATGGAGACTAAATAACATAATCCTAAAGAATATTTAAGTCAAAGAACAAATCACAGCTAGATGGCACAGTGGATAAAGTACTGGACCTAGAGTAAGGAAAACTTGAGTTCAAGTCCCATCTCAGACATTTACTAGCCATTTGACCCTGGGCAAGTTATTTAAGAGTCTACCTCCAATTCCTCATCTGTAAAATGAGAATAGAAATACCTCTAGGGCTTGTTGTGAGAATAGAATGAAATGATATTTGTAAAGCACCTTACAAACTTCAAAGCTATTATTACCAATGAAAATGACAATGAAACAATGAATAAAAGCTTTAATTAAGCAGATTACCATGTGTCAAGCACTATGCTAAATGACAGGGATATCAAAACAAGATAATCCTCTTTCAAGAAACTTAATATTCTAATGGGGAAGAAAGGATGTAAAGAAGAATGGGGACGCAGGAAGGTTTGCAGTTTTTATTTTTTGTCAAGAAAGTAACAGGGTTGGTGAGTGGAGTCTTAAATGGATTGTTTGACATAATTTCCAGGAATAATAGCACTGATTTGATTGCTGTTCACAGAGTAAGAGGTATGGGTAGGAATGTCACAGAGCTATTAAGTCTAAAATTACCACATAAACTGTTTGGAAAAATAGAGAAAGAAGGCATCTTATCTAGTGAAACAAATACGGTCTGATAGACAAACCAGGGAGAGATAAGCAAAGCAAAAAACTTTAGGACAATATATCTATAAATATATTGGATAAAACATTATGAAAGAAATTATAGCAATATATTAAAGAGATCATACAATATGATTAGGTTACATTTATAGCAGGAATACAGGATTAGTTTAATATTAAGAAAACTATAAACATAGTAGATTCTATTAATAATAAAAACAATAACAAACTCATAATTATGTCAAGATATACAGGAAAAGCTTGACAAAATACAACACCCATTTAAGTTGTTGGGTTTTTTTATTTTAAATCCCAGGATTAAATAGAACTTAATGTGGTATAGTAAGAATGTCTTATGATCCTGCCCATGAAGGTTAGACTGGTTATTCCTTAAAACATAATGATGTCAAATCAAGATTTGACTGGTTCAAGGGAATAAGGCTTAGGCTGTTGAAGTGGCTACCTAGTCAACTTAATACAAAAAGCCACAAAGAACTCCGGATGGGCCCTGATACTGATACATCACCATAAACAACACAGAGGCAAGGGAGTGACCATCTAAATAAATGTGGTCCCTGGTTGAATATCCTTCGTTAGCTATGGCTATGTAAATCTGTTTTTGTTCAGTCTTATGTATGAGTGTTCCATTTCATTCCAATATTGAACCTAAGGTAACTAATGTTAGAAACATACTTAGTCTAGGGATATACAATACTTATTGGAAAGCCAGGAAGGTTTTCATTATATTTTACATTTATTCTTTCTGAATAAATGGGTACATCCTGTATGGAGAGTACAGGAAAGTACAATTTGTTCAGAGGACTGCTAGCCTTTTATGTTATTCTGACTCGAATCTCCCACCTGGCCCTCCATTGGCCAGATGCAACCCCCTGAACTTCCCATGTCATGCCCCCCAAACCCCACCAAACAGCTCATTAAGCATGCGTACAAGCCTCTAACCTTTCACCAGATCAAAAGTATGGTTCTGCTAGATCACAGATCAGATCAGAACCAGTCACCTGACTTACATTCTGCTAAAGCTGGGAGGAGTACTTTTAACCCTGTGGAAACAAAACTCCTCTCATATTTCCACAACTAACCTGATCAGCCCTGGCCTACATCACTTAGTGGTGTTAATTTTAGAAAAGAATGATCTACTTTAGACAAATGTGAATATGCTTTATCTCTTTAAGAACTATATCCTGGGGGAAGAGCCAAGATGGCAGCTGGAAAGCAGGGACTTGCCTAAGCTGCCCCCAGGTCCCTCCACACACCTATAAAAAATGGCTCTGAACAAATTCTAGAGCTGCAGAACCCACGAAATAGCAGAGGAAAGGAGGGCTCCAGCCCAGGACAGCCTGGATGGTCGCTGGGAAGGGTCTATCGCAAGGAGCTGGGAGCAGAGGGGAGCACAGCACAGCATGGGCCACACCAGGACCAACCAAATGGGAAGCCAGGTGGAACAGGCCCTAGCGCCCTGAATCATCGAGCTGCAGAAGTTACCAGACTTCACAACCCACAAATGCCAAAGACAATAGAGAAGGTTAGTAGGAAAAGCTGCTGGGACAGATTGAAAGGAGTTCACAGTTGGCCACCACCCCAGGGGCGGCAGAGGTGCTGCAGCTCTGAGGCTGCTTCCAGAGCTACAGCTGCAGTTGCCTCTGGCCCCAGGCCCACCTGGTGGGAGGAATTAAGTGGAAGATTAGAGTGGGAGTGCAAAGCTGGATTTGCCCTGCCTGGATCTGGGTGGCAATCCTGGTTGGTGGTTCTTAGAGGAGGAGGAGTGCTGGTGTGGCAGAGCTTGCTGTGTAGAAGGAGCTCTGAAAATAGCAGCACAGCCCCTCAAGCTTGGGACAAAGTACTCTCTACTCTATAAGCAGTCGTATCCTGATAAAAAGCTCAAGAGTCAAGTAGTTGTCTGGGAACATGAACAGGCAGAGAAAATGGTCTCAGATTCAGATTCAGACTTTGGAATCTTTTTTTGGTGACAGAGAAGAGCCAAACATACAGCCAGAAGAAGTCAACAAAGTCAAAGAGCCTACATCAAAAGCCTCTAAGAAAAATATGAATTGGTCTCAGGCCATGGAAGAGCTCAAAAACAATTTGGAAAAGCAAGTAAGGGAAGTAGAGGAAAAATTGGGAAGAGAAGTGAGAGTGATGCAAGAAAATCATGAAAAACAACTCAGTGACTTGCTAAAGGAAACCCCAAAAAATACTGAAGAAAATAACACCTTAAAAAATAGACTAACCCAAATGGCAAAAGAGCTCCAAAAAGCCAATGAGGAGAAGAGTGCCTTGAAAGGCAGAATTAGCCAAATAGAAAAGGAGGTCCAAAAGACCACTGAAGAAAATACTACCTTCAAAATTAGACTGGAGCAAGTGGAAGCTAGTGACTTTATGAGAAATAAAGATATTATAAAACAGAACCAAAGGAATGAAAAAATGGAAGACAATGTGAAATATCTCATTGGAAAAACCACTGACTTAGAAAATAGATCCAGGAGAGATAACTTAAAAATTATTGGACTACTTGAAAGCCATGATCAAGAAAAGAGCCTAGATATCATCTTTCAAGAAATTATCAAGGAGAACTGCCCTGATATTCTAGAGCCACAGGGCAAAATAGAAATTGAAAGAATCCACGGATCGCCTCCTCAAAAAGATCCCAAAAAGAAAACTCCTAGGAATATTGTCGCCAAATTCCAGAGCTCCCAGATCAAGGAGAAAATACTGCAAGGAGCCAGAAAGAAACAATTTGAGTATTGTGGAAATACAATCAGGATAACACAAGATCTAGCAGCTTCTACATTAAGGGATCGAAGGGCTTAGAATATGATATTCCGGAGGTCAAAGGAGTTAGGATTAAAAACCAAGAATCACATACCCAGCAAAACTGAGTAATGCTCCAAGGTGAAATATGTACTTTCAGTAGAATGGAGGACTTTCAAGCTTTCTCAGTGAAAAGACCAGAGCTGAATAGAAGATTTGACTTTCAAACACAAGAATCAAGAGAAGCATGAAAAGGTAAATAAGAAAGAGAAATCATAAGGAACTTACTAAAGTTGAACTGTTTTGCTTACATTCCTACATGAAAAGATGATGTGTGTAATTTATGAGACCTTTTTCAGTATTAGAGTAGTTGAAGGAAATATACATACATATATATATAGGGCACACATACATATATATATATAGAGGGCACAGAGTGAGTTGAATATGAAGGGATGATATCTAAAAAAATAAAATTAAGGAATGAGAGAGGAATATATTGAGAGAGGGAGAAAGGGAGAGATAGAATGGGGTAAATTATCTCACATAAAAGTGGCAATAAAAGCAGTTCATTGGAAGGGAAGAGGGGGCAGGTGAGGGGGAATGAGTGAATCTTGCTCTCATGGAATTTGACTTGAGGAGGGAATAATATACACACTCAACTGGGTATCTCACCCCACATGAAAGTAGAGGGAAGGGGATAAGAAAGGGGGGACAATAGAAGGGAGGAGAGATAGGGGGAAGAAGTAATCAAAAGCAAACACTTTTTGAAAGGGGGCGGGGTCAAGGGAGAAAATTGAAAAAAGGGGGACAGGATAGGATGGAGTGAAATATACTTAGCCTTTCACAACATGACTCTTTATGGGAGGGTTTTGCATAATGATACATGTGTGGCCTATGTTGAATTGCTTGCCTTCTTAGGGAGAGCAAGTGGGGAGGGAAGAAGGGAGAGAATTTGGAATTCAAAGTTTTAAAAGCAGATGCTCAAAAAAACAGTTGTTTTTGCATGCAACTGAGAAATAAGATATACAAGCAATGGGGCATAGAAGTCTATCTGGCCCTACAAGAAAGTAAGGGGAAAAGGGATGGGGGGGAAGGGGGAGGTGGGGTGATAGAAGGGGGGACTGACTGAGAAAGAGGGCAATCAGAATATATGCCATCTTAGAGTGGGGGTAAGGTAGAAATGGAGAGAAAATTTGTAACTCAAAATTTTGTGGAAATCAATGCTGAAAACTAAAAAATATTAAACAATAAAGTATGGAATTAAAAAAAAACAAACAAAAAAAGAAATGCAGAGAATGGCCTCTTTACCTAGTAAAAAATAAATTATTGGACCACACCTGAAAGCCATGATCAAAAAAACAGCCTAGATATCATGTTTCAAGAAATTATCAAGGAAAATTGTCCTGATATTTTAGAACCAGAGGGGGAAACAGAAATTGAAAGTATCTATTGATTGCTTCTCGTAAAAGATCCCAAAAGGAAAACTCCTAGGAATATTGTAGCCCAATTCCAGAGTTCCCAGGTCAAGGAGAAAATATTGCAAGCAGCCAGAAATAAACAATTTGAGTATGTGGAAACATAATCAGGATAACACAAGATCTAGCAGCTTCTACATTAAAGGATGAAAGGGCTTGGTATATGATATTCTGGAGGTCAAAGGAGCTAGGATTAAAACCAAGAATCACCTACCCAGAAAAACTGAGTATAATCCTTCAGGGAAAAAATGGTATTTCAATGAAATAGAGGACTTTCAAGCATCCTTGATGAAAAGACCAGAGCTGAACAGAAAATTCGACTTTCAAATACAAGAATCAAGAGAAGCATGAAAAGGTAAACAGGAAAGAGAAATCATAAGGAATTTATTAAAGTTGAACTATTTACATTCCTACATGGAATGATAATATTTGTAACTCATGAGACCTTTTTCAGTATTAGGATAGTTGAAGAGAATACACACACACACACACACACACACACACACATATATACACACACATATATATATGTATATACAGACAGAGGGCACAGGGTGAGTTGAATATGAAGGGATGATATCTAAAAATAAAATTAAGGGGTGAGAGAGGGATATTTTTGGAGAAGGAGAAAGGGACAGATAGAATAGGGCAAATTATCTCACATAAAAGAGGCAAGAAAAAGCTGTTACAATGGAGGGGAAGAGGGGGGAGGTGAGAGGGAATGAGTGAACCTTACTCTCATTGGAATTGGCTTAAGGAGGGAATAACATACACACTCGGGTATCTTACCCTACAGGAAAGTAGCGGGGAAGGGGATGGGGAGATGATACAAAGGAGGGTGGATTGGGGGAGGGGTAGTCAGAAGCAAACACTTTTGAAAAGGGACAGGGTCAAAGGAGAAAATAGAATAAATGGGGGTGGGATAGGATAGAGGGAAATATAGTTAGTCTTTCACAACATGACTATTGTGGAAGTGTTTTGCATAACTACACATGTATAAACTATATTGAATTGCCTTCTCAATGAGGGTACATGGGGAGGGAGGAAGGGAGAGAATTTGGAACTTAAAGTTTAAAAAACAAATGTTAAAAATTGTTTTTATGTGAAACTGGGAAATAAAATATATGGGCATTGGAGTATAGAAGTCTATCTTGCCCTACAAGAAAGTAATGGGGAAGGGGTAAGAGGAGTAGGATGGGGTGATAGAAAGGAGGGCAGTTTGGGGGAGGGGATAATCAGAAGCAAACACTTGAGGAGGGACAGGGTAAATGGAGAGAATAGACTAAATGGGGAGTGGAATAGGATGGAGGCAAACATAGTTAGTCTTTCACAACTTGACTATTATGGAAGTGTTTTGCATGACTACACATGTATAAACTATATCAAATTGCTTGCCTTCTCATTGAGGGTGGATGTGGAGGGAGGGAGGGTGAGAATTTTGAACTCAAAGTTTTAAAAAAAAATGTTAAAAATTGTTTTTACTTGTAACTGGGAAATAAGATACACAGGCAGTGGCATATAGAAATCTATCTTACACTACAGGAAAATAGAAGGTGAAGGGGATAAGAAAGGGGGGCTGTGATAGAAGGGAGGACAGATTGGGGGAAGGGGTAATCAGAAGCAAAACACTTTTGAGTAGGGACAGAATGAAAGGAGAGAGAGAATAGAATAAATGGTGGTAGGGCTGATAAGATGGAGAGAAATACATTTAGCAATAGTAACTGTGAAAATAAAATTTGCAGCAAGTTTCTCTGATAAAGCCTCATTTCTCTAACATATGGAGAACTGTGTCAAATTTATAAAAATAAGAGCCATTCCCCAACTGATAAATGATCAAAAGCTATGATCAGTTTTCTTATGAAGTGATTAAAGCTATCTCTAGCCATATGAAAAAATATTCTAACTGTTGATTGGAGAAATGCAAGTTAAAACAATTCTGAGGTACTACCTCATACCTAATGGATTAGATAATAGGACAGAAAAGGTAAATGACAAATGTTGGACGGGATGTGGGGGAAATGAGATATTAATGTACTGCTGTCGGAGTTGTGAATAGAAGAACTTTGGAATTGATTTTTTGACATGGGAGACACTGGCACAGGACTGCTCAGCATAGTGTGCCCACATCAGAGAAGGTACTGTGCTTTATGAGCAAAGCAGAATTGAAACAGCTCAAAGAAAATGCAGGATATACAAAAATGTTCACACAGACTATTTGTGCCTGACCTGTGGTAGAGCATTCTGAGCTCATATTGGTCTGATCAGCCACAGTCAAACACACTGAAACTTGACTCTAGCATAATGATGTCATTTTGGTCCTCTTTGAGAACAAAGGACAACAGCCAACCAACTACCTTAATCTACCTCAGAGTTTCTCTCTTATCCCCTCCGCTCTTCACACGCATTTCTAAAAGTCTCTCCCTCATCCTATCCTGTGACCCATTTCCAATGAGAGTAAGGTTCCAATACTACCATCCCTCCACCCCAACTTGATTCTTCTGTAGCAATTCTTCCTTTCATGCCTCATTTGTATGAGATGATTACTCTTTTATATCTCTCCCTATGCAGTTTTATTTTTTAGAATCACCCCATCATATACATCTCAGCCCAAGCCTTTCTTTCAAACTACCCAAATAATGATGACAGTCAAAAGTGTATTGATAACATTTTCACCTATAAGAAGTAGTTATTGAGTCCCTTATAATTGGTCTTTAATGTTTAACTTATATTTCTCCTGGATCTTATATGTCAAATTTTTCATTAAGTTCTGCTCTTTTATCTGAAATTCTTTCAATTTGTTAAATGTCTATTTTTCTTCCATTCAGGATTACACTTAACTTTGCTGGGTAAGTTACCCTTAGTTGTAACCCCAGCTCTTTTATCCTATGAGGTATAGTTTTCCAAGACCAATGGTCCTTCACTGTAGAAGTTTCTAAGTCTTGTGTAATCCTTATTGTGGCTCCATGATATTTAAATTGTTTTTTCTCATTGCTTGCAATATTTTCTCCTTAACCTGGGAGCTTTGAAACTTGGCTATAATATTCCCATAAGATTTTTTTCCTGGGATTTTTTTCAGGTGGTGATCAGTGGATTCTTTTCTATTTCTGCTTTGCCTTCTTGTTCTAGAACCTCAGGGCAATTTTCCTTAATAATGTCTTAAAGATTCTTTTTTTGATCATCCCTTTCAGGTAGTCTGACTATTCTTATATTGTCTCTCCTCAGTCTGTTCTCCATACCAGTTGTTTTTCTGATGAGATGTTTCACATTCTCTTCTTTTTTTCAATCTTTTGATTTTGTTTTATTATTGCTTGGTGTCTTATAACATCCTTAACTTCCCCCTGCCCAATTCTAGTTTTCAAGGAATTATTTTCTTCTTTAAGTTTTTGATTCTCTTTTTTCCAATTGGTTGATTTTCTTTTCATAATTTTCTTGATTTTCTTGTATCACTCTTGTTTTTTTTTCCTGTTTTGTCCTTGATCTCTCTTATTTGATTTTTAAAATCCTTTTTAAGTTCTTCCAAGAACTCTTTTTGTGCTTGGCACAGTTGACATTTCTCCTTGAAAAAAGGACTGGCTTTTTTAGCTTCAATTTCTTTCTCTGAATATGAACCCAGATCTTCCTTATCCCCATAGTAGCTGTCTGTGGTTGGGTTATTTCTCTTTTGTTCACTCACCCATTTTTATTTTGTTTTATTTTATTGTTAGCAGCCTGTTATTTTAATGATTCTAGTCCTGAGGTGTGGGGAATGATGCCCCAGGCCTCAAATTCTTCTTCTTATTTTCTGAACTCTGTCCAAGGGCCCAAACTTCGAAACTCCTCTCCATCCCTAAGCCAATGCCAGGGCCCCCAGCCATGCTCTCCCACAAACACTCTTGCTCCCTGTAGCCACTTTGGTGAATGCAAACTTCAACTGTCCTCTCTGCCCTAGAATTGAAAACCAGGGACTTTGCAAGTGCCCACAGCCAGCAGAGTCCCCACCCTTCTGCTGCCACACTCATCAGGCGAGTGCTAGCTCCTCCCTCACAACTGCAGCCCAGAACCACTTCTGGTCAGCATGTCTGTGTTTGGTGTCCCTTAAGAGTGGAAGGTCCTTCAGTCTTCTCCTACTCAGAGGTTCAATGTCTACACTCTCTGTGAGGTGAAAGTTCCTGAAGCTGAGGCTGCCTCCCAACCAGCTGCCCCCCATGTTGTTTGTTGATTCAGTAGAATTAGCCTGGAGGTATTTGCACTTCACTCAGGCCAAACCTCTACCCCTCGAGGTTGGTCAAGTTGTCTTTGTAGGACAACTACTTTACTCCCATTCTTGTTGGTTTCTACTGCTCTTGGTTCACTTTGAAGCCATGTTCTTTCTTTTTGTGAGGAAATTTGGAGGGCCTAAATTTTTCTAACCTACTCTACCATCATCCCCTCAGGCAATGAATTCAAAGAGTATATATGAAAGGTGGATATTGAAATTGGAACAGGAGTGATGAACTGGGAGACCAGGAAAGAGAGGAAAGATTGTATTCTCATAGTACAAAGAATATATTCAGGAAGACCAAGACAGGGAAGAGATGGAGTGATCCAAGATTATGACCAGAAAGAAGAATTTTAGAATTCAACACCATGGTGGTAGCAGAGTTATGAGTGGTGATGAAATCTAGAATATGATCATTCCTGTGGGTGGCTATGGTTGGGTTATGAAGATGTAGATCATGGAAGTTGAGAAAGTTAATGAAGGCCAAGGTGTTAGCAGTGGACAATGTGTATGTTGGGATCACTATGCATAAACACTGGGTTTGAAGAAGAGAGGAAGACTGAGCCAGGGACTGAATTCCTTTGAAACTTATATATCACTATAATAAGAATCTGGAAAGATGATAGAGTGGACAGGGTGGCAGAGCAGTGATTATTAAGACATATTAAGATATATATAGATATAGATATAGATAGATATAGATATTTCTTTCTGTAGTTGTAAAGAATTGGAAACTGAGAAGGTACCAATCAATTGGGGGATGGCTGAACAATTTATTGTATATAGAAGTAATGGAATGTTATCGTGCTGTAAGAAATCATCAAGGGTAGCTGTGTGACCTTGGGCAAGTCACTTAACCCCAATTGCCCTGCTAAAAAGCAAAAAAAAAATCAAGGGGATGGTTTTAGAGAAACCTGAGAAGATTTGTATTAACTGATACAATAAACTGAACAGAAATGAGAACAATTTATAAGATAACAGCAATATTTTAAAGACAAAGAACTTTGAAAGATGGCAAAATCTGATCAATACAATGACCAGCCATAATTCCAGAGGACTCATGATAAAACGTATTATCCAGATAGGGTATGGACTCAGAATGCCAAGTCCACTAGAGTGCATGCGCACACGCGCGCACACACGCACGTACACACACACACACACACACACTAGCAAATGAGGGAATTAATTTTGCTTAAGTATACCTGTTTGTAACAAGTGGTTTTTTCCTATTTTCTCACTGGAGAGAGTAGGGAAGTGAAAGAGAGAATTCAGAACTGAAGATTTAAGAATTTTTTTTCATTTTGAAAGACATTTTCAGGAATAATGTGTGCATGTTTTGCTTAACTATACTTATTTGTTACAAGGGACAGCCATCAATTACAAGCCACAGAGAAGCTAACTATCCCTAATTTCCATGTCCTGTTTTCTTATCCCTTTCCTCTTTAACCCTACCCCACCTGTGTCCCATTTCAATCCTGCCCACTTTTACTACTGTGCCCTCTGTAATTCCTGTTCCATGGTGAACAGACTTCCCTTCATTTTGAACCTCTTTAAACATTTTCTATATATTAGCCCCTACTTAGACCTGGCTCCCATTATTGACATTGCATCCCTAGCTCTTCTTTCCAGTATGGACTGTACCTTCACCCACAGCTCCCCTAGAGATCCTGAAGAGGGAGTTATAATACTCCCTTTTTCCTCAGTGCCTCTTCTAGACTCTCCCTTTATGGTCATCACTCAGCAGCCTTTCTTCCTTGAAAGTTCACTCAATATTTTAAATCCAGTCTAGATCATGATGATTATTGTATATTAGCCCTTGTTCCTCCAGGAGAAGGAGTTAGACAATTTGAATGTTGCACGTAGAATTTAATATAGACTTTCTTGTTTGGTATTTTATTTTTCCCTAGTTACATGTAAAAACAATTTTCAACATTTGCTTTTAAAACTTTGAGTTCCAAATTTTCTCCCTTCCTCCCTCCCTACTCCTCCTTATTGAGAAGGCAAGCAATTCGATATAGGTTATACATGTGTAGTCACGCAAAACGTTTCCATAATAGTCATGTTGTGAAAGAAACACAGATGGGAAAAAAAAACCTCAAGAAAAATAAAAAACATAAAATGTCTGCTTCAGTCTATATTCAGACACCATCAGTTCTTTCTCTGGAGATAGATAGCATTTTTCATCATAAGTCCACCCTAGTTAATATATGCGAGTCTTTCCAGGTTTTTTTGAGAGCATCCTGTTCATCATTTCTTAGAGTACAATAGTATTCCATCATAATCACATATCACAACTTGTTCAGCCATTGACCAACTGATGGGCATCACCTCAATTTCTAATTCTTTGTCCCCAGAGAAGCGGTGCTATAAATATTTTTGTACATATATGTCCTTTTCCTATTTGGTTTTTATCTCTTTGGGGATAGACCTAGTAGTGGTATTGCTAGGTCAAAGGGTGTACATGGTATACACTATAACCCTTTAGGCATAGTTCCACATAGTTCTACATTGCTCTACAGAATTGTTTAATCAATTCACGATTCCATCAACAGTATATTAATGTCTCATTTTCCCCACATCCCATCCCAACATTCATCATTTGCCTTTTCTGCACTATTAGTCAATCTAATAGGTAGGAAGCAGTATCTCAGAAATGTTTTAATTTGCATTTCTCCGATCAATAGTAAGTTAGAGTATTTTTTCACATAGCTGTAGATAGTTTTGATTATCTGAAAACATATCTTTTGATCATTTGTCATTTGGGGAATGGCTCTTATTTTTATAAATTTGACTAAGTTCTGTATATGTTTGAAAAATGAGGCTTTTATAACTGAGAAACTTCAAAATTTTTTTAACAGTTACTGCTGCTAACTGTATTTCCCTCTGTCCTATTCCCCTTCCCCATTTATTCTATTCTCTCTCTCCTTTCACCGTGTCCCTCTTCAAAAGTGTTTTGCTTCTAATTACCTCCTCCCCCAATCTGTCCTCCCTTCTATCACATACTGCTGCCCCCTTATCCTTTTCCCTCCTACTTTCCTGCAGAGTAAGATAGATTTCTATACCCAATTGAGTGTATATGTTATTCCCTCTTTTAGCCAATTCTGATGAGAGTAAGGTTCATTCACTCCCCCTCACCCCCTCCATTTTTAATGGCAAGCAAAGTGGGACTTTTCCCTGTTTTTTCTTTTGGAGTGCTTCTTAGCACTAAGGCAACCAAGTGCCTTTGATTGAGCCTTGCCTTTTTTGTAGGAAGGCCCACACCATTTTGCTAATTAGTTCATGAGAGGTGTGAAGCCTTAGAGAGATGTGAAGCCCTCAGGCCCTGGAAAAGTGCATATATACTCTGAGGTTAGCATTTTGTTTGGGGATCACTCACTGAAGGAGTGTCATGTGATTCGACCAGACGAGACTCTGGGTAGCTGTTAAGGAGCCATGGGGGTGGGGGGTGGGGAGGGGCACCCCCAGCTTTGAAAAACCCAGATGTTGGCGCTTCTCTCTCTGGTAACTATGTATGTAATGTCTTGGACAGACAGCTAGAACCCTGTCTGCCGAGTTATGTTATTTTGCCCTGTTTGTATAATTTCTGCTTGTCATTTCTGTTTGTATTCACTCTGAAGTTCAAGGTGCTGACTTTTCCCCCTAAACTAAGTGAATGATATATGTATGTTTAATTAAAGTGAGGTTGTAAATCCCTTAAAGTTGCTTTCCTTAGAAAAGCAGATCAAAGAACCTGTGCTAGCAGCCCTCCTGTGTGCTGGTGTTATTGGCCTTGCACAGCCACAATGACTGCAAGTAGCATTGTTGTTACACTGCTGTAAAAACCTTTTTCTTGCTGCTTTAATGTGAGATAATTTACTTCATTCTACCTCTCCCTTTCTCTTTCTCCCAGTACATTCCTCTCTCTCACTCCTTAGTTTTATTTTTTAGATATCATCCCTTCATATTAAACTCACACCTGCATACTTTATCTATATATACTCCTCCTAACTACCATAATAATTGTATTTGAAAGTCAGATTTTCTATTCAGCTCTGGTTTTTTCATCAAAAATGTGTGAAAGTGCTCTATCTTAGGGCTTCTTAAATTTTTTCTGCTTACAACCCCTTTTTGCCTGAGAAATTTTTATGTGACCCTGGGTATATAGGTATATAAAATAGGCATATAAAATCAAATATTTACTGATAATAAATCATAGAGAAATTTATATTAAAACAATTATTTGGTATACATACAATTTTACCATTTATTAAAGACATAAGCAAATTTGCATACTAATGAGATGGATGTGCTTGTTTGTTTTTACATAAAGAATTAAATCTTGGCAGAATATTTGATCTTGCAGGAAGTAGAACATCTTCAATGTTTTTCAGAGTTGATGGATAATTTGTTTATATAATCATCAATGTGGAGAACTCTACTTTATATAAGTACATGATACAAAATGGGAGAAGTATGTTTAGGGACATTTCAGGAAGTGTTGGAAATTCTGTCCTAATCTGAAGCCAAAATTCATTCAATGAATTTTTAGGAAACTCAAGTTTTAACCTGCATCACTTGATAACTTGGCAAATTCTTCTTAAAATTTTAATGGCAGATGACTAATGTTTTTTATTTCAATTGAGTATGGTTTATGAATCCAACTTAGTTTTTTAGAATCAAAATTTGAAGGGAAGTATTTCTGAAACTGTATCTGCAAGCACTTCAGACGATCAATTATAGCTCTTACAATTAAATCTTTGGGAAGGTTATTTTCAATTATAAAATCATCTGTAGCTGTAAACATTTCTAAAGAACCACTTTCCACCCTATTCTTCCATATGTTAACTTTTTTTAGTAAAACTTTCAATTTTATCTTTAAACATAAATGTTACAATTTTTTCCTTGAAGCAACATGTTTAGATCATTGAGCTTTTTCAAAAATATCTGACAAATATCACAATTTTGAAAGCAATAAGTCATTGTGAAAACAATTAACAAAATCGCATTTCTGCTCAGTCAAAAATATAACAACTTCATCTTTCTTGTTTTTGTTTGCTTGTTTTTTGCTTTTTTGGCATGGCAATTGGGGTTAAGTGACTTGCCCAAGGTCACACTGCTAGTACATGTGTCAAGTGTCTGAGGCTGGATTTGAACTCAGCTCCTCCTGACTCCAGAGCCAGTGCTCTACTCACTGCACCACCTAGCTGCCCCTGACAACTTCATCTTTCAACTTCAATAATCTGTTTAAATTTTGCCCTCGAGAGCTACCTTACCTTTGCATATAGCAATAAACTTTTGTAATTGGAGTCCATGTCTTTCCAAAGGTTTGAAAAAAAGCAACTGTTAAGAATACAGCTTTTAACGAAGTTAATGATTTTTATAGTATCACAAAGCACAACATCTAACTCTGGTGATTTTTTTTTGGCTGCAAATGCCTCCTGATGGATCATGCAGTGAGTAAGAGTGATATGTTCATTGCCGTCAGCTTTAACTTTGGCTACAAATCTAATATTCTTGCCCATCATTGCTCTAGCACCATCTGTACAGACTCCATTGCAGTTTTTCCACTGTAAACCTTCATTTGTGAAAAATTCTGTATCAATAAGGCAAGATTCATGACCCCAAAGATGACCACAAATATGCCTGAATAGTTCAGAATCTCAAAGTGTGAAGAACTCTCTATATAGAAGGCAGAGGAAGTACAACATTTATTTAGACTCCAGAGGATAAAATTCCAAGACCAATAACCCCAACTCGATATAGCAGTAACTATATTCCAAAACCAGTAAGCCCACCTCAGTGTGGGAACAAGGAAATTATAACACAGCTATAAAGCAAGGAACCAAGTCATCCTGTAACCTTCCCCCACTAGAGCCTTCCTGTAAACAATCACTCATGAATCCTAACTACTTGCTCAGCACTCTCTTCTGCAGCTCTGCCGATGCTGACTCCCTCAATGTCTGCTCTTCAGTGCCCTCTTGATGTCTGCTGTCTCAATGTCTTTCCAGTTCTTCTCAATTCTGCTGCTCTCAGTTCTGGGATCTCTTTATATACAGCCCTAGCTGGCATCTGATTGGCTAGAACTCAGTGCACATACAATTGGCTCTGGTCTTAGCACCTCTCCTTAGGGCCCTGAGGGTTTCACACCTAAATAGCAAAAGGGTGTGGCCCTAGGGCCTCACACCTGGTTAGTGGATGGGTGTGGCCCTATCTACAAACAAAACTCTAATCAAGCTTTCCAACCTAGCCCCAGTGAGGCCTATTGAATGGGCGGGGAAGATATTTGATCACATTAATGCTACAAATTCATTGACTTTAAGATATGTATCTTCCCCTCTTGTGTGCGCTTCTAAAAGGCAACAAAACAATAATTCTTCCTATATGCTTATCTTACATAAAGTCACAACTGTGCCATGTTAGAAATATCAGTTGTTTGGTCTAACTGAATTGCAAGGTTTGGGCTGCCCTTAAGCATGGTAATAAGCTGCTGGAATCAGTCTTACTAATTTCAGAAATTCTTTTGGAAACATTATCATTCGATAAAGGAATTTGATGAATTTCATCCCCATACTTTTTCCCAAGAACTATTTCTGACATTTGAATAGCAGGAAGTAACATGAGATCTTCTATTATCACACAGAGCTTTTTTTTAGTTTTTGCAATTAAATAAGAAATTTCATAAGATGCAAGTAAATACTTGCTGTTGACAGTAACGAATTTATTAAAACATTGTTTTTCTTTATTTGAAGATTTTAAAAGTCATTCAAAACATTTCTTTGGTTTATTGCAGAATGTTGCATGCTTGGTAGTAAGATCTTGTTTTAGTTTGGCTCATATCATGCTCTCCACAGCCAAAACTTTATTACAAATTAATCAAAGAGGTTTTTCCATACCATCATCATTATTAGAAGTAAATCCATATTGCAAAAATGATTCTACGTATTTAATTTTTCTTGTCAATTTAGGTGTACTACAACCTGGTAGTGAAGACTCTGCTGCATTGTCATCAGTATTTTTTCCTCTTCTGTCTAAATTTAATCATTTATCCATAACTGAAAAATATTTTTTGTCCTAAAATACAAACAAATATTGCTAATAATTTCTCAAATACATACTGGCTTTAGTTTATGAAATTACATTTATTTGTGCTTAATTTTGAAAACCAATGCTCATGGGGGTGGTGGAGGTGGTGCAGCACTACTGTTGCAGAAGCAGGAAGAGCTCCAGCTGCGGTTGCTTCCGGCACCAGATCCACCCGGTGGGAGGAGTCAAGCTGCAAATCAGAGCGGGAGTGTAGAGGGCATTTTGCTGGTGCAGAGGCAGGGTTCTCTTGCTTTGCCCTGCTTGGATCTGGGTTGAGGTTCTGGTTGGTGGTTCTTGGGGGAGGAGGAGCGCTGGTGTGGCAGGGCTTGCCATATGGAAGTAGCTCTGAAAACAGCAACGCAATGCCCCTGAACCTTGGGACAAAGTACTCATCATTCTGAAGGCAGTCATACCCTGACAAAAACCTCAAGGGTTAAGTAATTGGCTGGGAACATGGCCAGGCAACAAAAAAGGACTCAGACTATTGAGTCTTTTTTTGGTGATAAAGAAGATCAAAACGTACAGTCAGAAGTCAACAAAGTCAAAGAGCCCACATCAAAAGCCTCCAAGAAAAAGATGAATTAGTCTCAGGCCATGGAAAAGCTCAAAAAGGATTTGGAAAGGCAAGTAAGAGAAGTAAAGGAAAAATTGGGAAGAGAAATGAGAGTAATGCAAGAAAATCATGAAAAAACAACTCAGTGACTTACTAAAGGAGACCCAAAAAAATACTGAAGAAAATAACACCTTAAAAAATAGACTAACCCAAATGGTAAAAGAGCTCCAAAAAGCCAATGAGGAGAAGAATTCCTTAAAAGGCTGAATTAGCCAAAGGGAAAAGGAGGTCCAAAAGACCACTGAAGAAAATACTACCTTAAAAATTAGACTGGAACAAGTAGAAGATAGTGACTTTATGAGAAATCAAGATATTATAAAACAAAACCAAAAGTATGAAAAAAATGGAAGATAATGTGAAATATCTCATTGGAAAAACCACTGACCTGGAGAATAGATCCAGGAGAGATAATTTAAAAATTATTGGACTACCTGAAAGCCATGATCAAAAAAAGAGCCTTAGCATCATCTTTCAAGAAATTATCAAGGAAAATTGCCCTGATATTCTAGAGCCACAAGATAAAATAGAAATTGAAAGAATCCACCAATCACCTCTTGAAAAAGATCCCTAAAAGAAAACTCCTAGGAATACTGTCACAAAATTCCAGAACTCCCAGGTCAAAGAAAAAATACTTCAAGCAGCCAGAAAGAAACAATTTGAGTATTGTGGAAATACAATCAGGATAACACAAGATCTTGCAGCTTCTACATTAAGGGACTAAAGGGCTTGGAATATGATATTCTGGAGGTCAAAGGAGCTAGGATTAAAACCAAGAATCACCTACCCAGCAAAACTGAGCATAACACTCCAGGATAAAATTTTCAATAAAATAGAGGACTTTCAAGCATTCTTGAAAAAGGAAAGACCAGAGCTAAAATGAAAATTTGACTTTCAAATACAAGAATCAAGAGAAGCATGAAAAGGTAAATAGGAAAGAGAAATCATAAGGGACTTACTGTATTAGGAGGGCAGAGTTTATAATCTCAAAGAGGATCATAAACATGTCTGAAAGGTTCGGAACCGCCGGATATAAGAAACTCTCAAAGTAGAAGGCAGAAGAATCAAAACATATATTTAGGCTCCACAGTAACCAACCCATGAACCAGCATCCCCATTTTGACATATTAATGAAAAGTTTCCAGGCCCAATAAGTACGCCTTGAAAGAGTAACCAGGAGGCTACAGAGAAGCATGATTGCGTAAAGCAAAATCATGCTTCCCCCTCTATGGTAAAAAGATTACCCACTGGCCTGAAGTCTTTGTTCAGCTTCCTCCCGTAGGTCAGATCTGCTACTGGCAGCTCCTGCTTCAGCTGTGGCTGTGGCTGTGGCTGTGGCTGTGGCTGTGGCTGTGGCTGTGGCTGTGGCTGTAGCTGTAGCAGCCTCTGGCTCCAACGGGAGCTGCTTTTAACCATCCAGCTTCTGCGGGGGGCGGGGGGTGTGTAAGGTACGCCGGGGAAAGCACAGGTTCTTTCCATCAGCTTAAGCAAGGGAAGCAAGGTGAAGGGGCCGACAAGCTTACTCCAGTCCAACATACAAACAGCATTCAGTTCAGGGGAAAAAGCCAAACTAGTCAAGGGCACTTGTTGACTAAGTGCTAAGGAGCCCATTTTTGGTTGCCAATACACTTACTAAAGTTGAACTGTTTTGGTTACATTCCTACATGGAAAGATGATATTTGTAACTCATGAAACCTTTCTAAGTATAAGGGTAGTTGAAGGGAATACATATATATAGACAAAGGGCACAGGGTGAGTTGAATATGAAAGGATGATATCTGAAAATAAATTAATAAATACAATTAAGGGGTGAAAGAGAAATATATTGGTAGGAGAAAGGGAGAGATAGAATGGGGTAAATTATCTCAAATAAAAGTGGCAAGAAAAAGCAGGTCTATTGGAAGGGAAGAGCAGGCAGGTAAAAGGGAATGAATGAATCTTGCTCTCATCAGACTTGACTTAAGGAGGAAATAACATACATACTCAATTGGGTATCTTACCCTACAGGAAAGTAGGGGGGAAGGAGATAAGGGAGAAGGATGATAGAAGGGAGGGCGGATAGGGGGAGACGGTAATCAAAAGCAAACACTTTTGAAAAGGGCCAAGGTGAAGGGGATAAAATTGAATAAAGGGGGACAGGATAGGATGGAAGGAAATATAGTTAGTCTTTTACAACATGAATATTGTGGAAGTGTTCTGCATAATGATACATGTGTGGCCTATGTTGACTTGCTTGCCTTCTCAAGGAGGGTGGGTGGGGAGGGAGGGAGAAAATTTGGAACTCAAAGTTCTGAAAACAAATGCTCACAAAAAGTTGTTTTTTACATGCAACTGGGAAATAAGACATACAAGCAATGGGGTATAGAAATCTATCTTGCCCTACAAGAAAGCAAGGGGAAAGGGGAAAAGAGGGGTGGGAGTGGGGTGACAGAAGGGAGGGCAGACTGGGGAAAAGGGCAATCAGAATATATGCCATCTTGGGGTGGGGGAGGGTAGAAATGGGGAGAAAATTTGTAATTCAAAATCTTGTGGAACTCAATGTTGAAAACTAAAAAATATTAAATAAAGAAAAAAACTGATGCTCACACTTACACATACAGCAGTGGTGGTGTAGAAATATTATTAAAGGGCTTTTGTTTTTACTTACTACAATTAAATGCTTATGTTTCTGTAAAAGAAGGAGATTAAAGCAATTTTTAAAATCAAACATTCTAAGTGCATAGCAGAGAACAAAATGAAATTTACAAGGAAGCAAAGATGGATAGTTCTCAACACAACACTCAGTATTTATTCTATAGGCTTTCTTGAAATGGAAATTTATTGCTATATATTTTGAATCCTCTCATATTCTGCTGTACACATGATACTTTTTTCCTTTTCTTAAGGAATATTAAGTTTTAATATTTAAGTTTAAAATGTTTCTTTTTCTTTTCTTATTGTATATTTAAGTTTTAGAAAAATAAAATTAAAAAAAATTCTAACATAATACAATCCAAAGATATACTAATTTGATACTTACATGCTGAGGAATAATGGTAGGAAAATACTCTTATTTTCCATAATTGAACTATTATGTTTCTATAAGAGCTGAAAGCTTTGTGCAGTAAAAAAAATTGTAATTCATAATATACAATAGTCTCAAACATGAGTCAAAGTGTTTCTGGCAGCATTCATTGGCATGGCGTGGCTTGATGGCATGCACAGTGCAAAGTGAACATGTTATGTGTTCAGAACCAAGGAGGCAATGAGGTTGTATGAAGCAACATGGGCAAGAGCTGACAGGAACTCCTTGGATTCATTACATATTTGATTTTGAATTAACTTTTGGTCACTGCATGTTCAGAAACCTTTTACTGTTGCCAAATTTTTCATGATCCCCACATTCATTTACACATCCCATATGGGGTTGCAACCTATATTTTAAGAAGCACTGCTCTATCTCATTGAATATCCATTTTTCTCCCTGAAGGATTATAGTCAGTTTTGTTGGTAGTTTTTTCTTGGTTTTAATCCTAGTTCCTTTGCTTTCTGGAATATCATACTACAGGGCCTCTAATCCTTTAATGTAGAATCTGCTAAATCTTGTGTTATCGTGACTGTGGCTCTATAATACTTGAATTGTTTCTTTCTGGCTGCTTGCAATATTTCCTCCTCAAGCTGGGAACTCTGGAACTTGGCTATAATATTCCTGGCAATTTTTATTTTGGGATCTCTTTCAGGGGGTGATTGGTAGATTCTTTAAATTTCTATTTTACCCTCTAGTTCTAGAATATCAGGGCAATTTTCTTTGATAATCTCCTGAAAGATGATGTCTAGGCTCTTTTTTTGATCATGGCTTTCAGGTAGTCCAATAATTTTTAAATTATCTCTCCTGGATCTATTTTCCAGGTCAGTGGTTTTTCCAATGAGATATTTCACCTTGTCTTCTATTTTTTCATTCTTTTGGCTTTGTTTCATTGTTTCTTGATTTCTCTTCCATTTGCTTCATTCTAATTTTTAAGGAATTATTTTCTTTAGTGAGCTTTTGGACCTCCTTTTCCATTTGTCCAGTTCTGCTTTTTAAGGCATTCTTCTCCTCATTGGCTTTTTGGACCTCTTTTACCTCATCTGTTTTTTAAGGTATTATTTTCTTCAGTATTTTGCTTTGTGTCTCCTTTAGCAAGCTCTTGACTTGTTTTTCATGATTTTCTTGCATCACATGCATTTCCCAATTTTTCCTCCACCTGTCCTGATTTTTAAAATCCTTTTTGAGCTCTTCCATGGCCTGAGTCCAGTTGATATTTTTCTTGGAGGCTTTGGATGTAGGAACTTTGATTTTGTTGTCTTCTTCCAAGTGTGTGTTTTGCTCTTCCTTGTCACCATAGTAACTTTCAAGAGGCACAGTATTTTTCTATTGTTTCCTCATTTTCCCAGACTATTATTTGACTTTTAACTCTTTGTTAAAGTAGGCCTCTGCTTCCAGGGTGGAGGGTGCATTGTCCCAAGCTTCAGGGCATTTGTGAGACATACTTCTAGGGACCTGTAAGTTTAACCTATGTTTTGGTCTGTGAGCAACCACAAGCACTCTTTTCTGTCCTGGAGCTGTGGATGCTACGCTAGTGTTCCTCCTTGCCCTGGGTCTGCCACCCAGGACTGCAACCCGGATCCAAGTATGGGCAAAGCAACAGAGTCCTGCCTCAGTGCTAGCAAAAAAAATCCTGTAATCACCTTCTGACCAGTTGTCCGACCCCCTTACTGTCTGTGGGCTGAGAGCTCTGGAAGCAGCTACTGCCGATGCCACTGCTAATTCAATCGCTTCCAAGGCCTGCTCCTGGTTTGCTGTGGCCGGAGCTGAACTGGCATAGCCTGCGCTAGACTGCACTCCACTTTCAACCAGGTGCTACAGACCTTTCATGCTGATCTTCTAAGTTGTTTTTGGCATCTATGGGCTGAAAGGTTTGGAAACCACCACTGCTGCTAGTGATTGAGTAGCACTGAGGCCTAGTCCAGTTTTGCTGGGCCCAGGTCTGCGCTCCTCTCTCACCCTGATGCAGCAGACCTTTCCTGCCAATGTTCAAAGTTGTCTTGGACTGGAAATTTGTTCCACTCTGCCTTTTTTGTGGGTTCTGCTGCTCTAGAATTTATTTAAGTCATTTTTAAAGGTATTTGAAAGTGCTGGGGGAGAGTTCAGGCAAGTCCCTAACTCTACTTTGCCATCTTGGCTCTACCTCATGGAAAAACTGGACTTTCTTTAAAAAAAAAAAAAGCAAGAGATGTGAAATTAGGATTCAAGTTTTCATTAAAAAAACTCCTCTGTTTTGCTGTGTGTGTGGAAATGCCATTTTTCATGTTTACATTGAGAATTTTTTAAATTAAATTAGAAAACCAGCATTATATATTTCATTTCAATCCAACAAGCATTTCTAGAGCACATACTATGTGCTTAATATTGCATGTTCTACTTGTTTAATGTCTCTCACATCTATCCTTCATTTCTATTCCCACTTTAGTCACTCTAGTGTAGGCCTTTGTTACCACCTGGCCTACCATAATATCCTCCTACTAAGGCTTCCCTACCTCTTCAAACCATCCTTCATATAGCTTCTAGACTAATAATCTTTACACGGAGATCTGATTATGCAGCAACTCCTCTGCTCAAGTCTGCAATGGCTCCCTATTGCTTACCAAATAACGTTCAGACTTCTTTGCCTACCATTCAAGATCTTGTACAAAATGACATCACCCTACCTCTTTAGACTCCATATACACACAAAAACTGGACTAATTGCTATCGACATTCACCTGGCCTTGTTCACCCTATTCCCTATGTCTGTAATTGTCTCTTTCCTTCTTTAGCTATTGAATTCCTAGTCCTCCTCTGAAGCTCATAGAAATGCAACCTGCTCCCTGACTTTCTTGACCCTAGTCCTCACATAGTACTTATATATCGTTAATATGCTTTCTATTTTTTCTTTCTTTTTTTTATTGGAGGTAATCAGGGTTAAGTGACTTACCCAGGGTCACACAGCTAGTGAATGTCAAGTGTCTGAGGCCAGATTTTAACTGAAGTCCTTTTGACTTCAGGGCCAGTGCTCTATCTATTGTGCCACCTAACTGCCCCTAATTAATTTTGTATTATAATACTTTATGTATGTGTTGTATCATCTCATGAGACTGAAAATTCCACAAGTACCATACCTAATCTGATTTTTCCCAGTTCCTAGAACCCCCACTTTTTAAAATCTTCCCCAATTCCTACCATTACCATACTTAAGGCTTAATAAATGTTTGTTGAACTGAACTCTATTATATATTACTCCCCTTCTTACATTCTATGATCCAGCCAAGTTGGCCTTTTTGATATTCCTTACACAACAAGTTTGTTTGTTGAATTGAATAATAGAACACAAGAAACCCAGCAGAGCAGGAATAGCTGCATTTTCTTTCATTAGGGGAAACATATGGTTCCATGTCCAGCATGGCAGCATCACCCCAATGTCCATATTGGTAGAGGGCCCACACCACAACCTCTTCTTTTTTCTTGGAACAGATCCAGCTGTTTGTTTAGCATATGATGTCTCTAATGGGGCTGACATGCCTCACAAACAACTATGCAGTGGGAAGCATGAGGAAAATTTTTCCATTGGTCTTGACCCCAAAGGGGAGACCCTAAGATTATCCAATTCTATGCGCCCCAGACCACTTGGCCAACCCCATGTCCACCACTCAGAAATCAGTCACTCAACAAGCATTCGTTAAGCACTTACCATGTGCCAGGTACATAAAATGACAAAAGAGAGTCCCTTTTCTCAAGGAGCTCATAAGCTAATGGGGGAGAAAACATGAAACCAGTTATGTACAGACAAGATATATACAGGATCAATTGGAAATAATAAACAGTAGAAAGGTACTAGCTTTAAGAGGGATAAGGAAAGTCTTCCTATAGAAGATATGACTTTAGCTGAAATTTCAAAGAATCCAGGAGAGGGAGATGAGGAGGAAGAGAAGTCCAAGCATGAGGGACAGCCAGTGAAAATGCTTGCAGTGCCTTGTGCAAAGAATAGCAAAGTCAGTATCACTGGATCACAGAGTATATTTGGAGGAGCAAAATATAAGACTGGAAAGGTAGGAGGCAAGTTAAGAGGGGCTTTGAACACCAAACAGAGAATGTTATATCTAATCTTGAAAGTGATAGGGAGCCACTGGAGTTTATTGAGTTGGGGGTGGGGAGGGGCTGATATGGTCAGGCCTGTGCTTTAGGAAGATCAATTTGACAGCTGAGTGAAAGATGGAGTGAGGTGAAGATAGATTTGCAGAAGGGAGACTAACCAAAACATTATTGAAGTTATGTGGACATGAGGTGATAAGGGCCTGCACTAGAGTGATGGTGATATTAGAGGAGGTGGTTATATACAAGAGGTGTTATGAAGATAAAATCAACAGATTGGATATGAGGGGGAGGAGGTGAAGCAAGAGAGAGAAGTAGAGGTTAACACTTAGGATGCAAACCTGGGTGAGAGAGGCTAGCAGTCCCCTCAACGGTAATGGGAAAATTAGGAAAAGGAGAAGACTTGGAGAAAGGCAAGGAATAATGAGTTCAGTTTTGGATATGTCGAGTTTGAGATGCCTACATGACATCCAGTTTGAGATGCCTACGTGACATCCAGTTTGAAATGCCTACATGACATCCAGTTTGAGATGTTCAGTAGGCAGTTAGAAACACCAGATTGGAAGTCAAGAGAGAGGTTGAATTTGGGAGTCCACCTGCCAAGACAAACCCAGGGCCTATATGAACACAATTACAAAACACTTTTCACAAAAATAAAATCAGATCTAAACAATTGGAAAAATATCAGTTGCTCATGGGTAAGGTGAGCTAATATAATAAAAATGACAATTCTACCTAAATTAATTTACTTATTCAGTGCCATACCAATCAAACTACCAAAAATTATTTTATAGAGCTAGAAAAAAATAGTAACAAAATTCATATGGAAGAACAAAAGGACAAGAATATCAGGGAATTAATGAAAAAAACCCAAAGAAAGGGGGTCTAGCTGTAACAGATCTAAAACTATTTTAGAAAGCAGCAATCATCAAAACTACTTGGTACTGGCTAAGAAACAGAGTTGTAGAGCAGTGGAATAGGTTAGGTACACAAGACCCAGTAGTAAATGACTATAGTAATCTACTATTCGATAAACCCAAAGACTCCAGCTTCTGGGATGAGAACTCATTTGACAAAAATTGCTAGGAAAACTAGAAAATAATATGGCAGAAGCTAGGCATAGACCATATCTCATACCATAAACCAATATAAAGTCAAAAGGGGTACATGATTTACACATAAAGGGTAATACCATAAGCAAATTATGAGAGTAAGGAATAGTTTATTTAACTATGGAGAAGGGAAGAATTTATACCAAACAAGATAGAGAATATTTTGAAATACAAAATGGATAATTTTGATTACATTAAATTTAAAAAGTTTTGCATAAACAAAACCAACGTAGAAGCAAAAAGCTGGGAAACAATTTTTACAGCCAGTGTTTCTGATAAGTACCTCATTTCTCAAATATGTAGAGAACTTAATCAAATCTATAAGAATACAACTCACTCCCCAATTGGTAAATGGTCAAAGGATATGAACAGCCAGTTTTCAGATGAAGAAACTAAAACTATCAATAGTCATATGAAAAAATCCTCTAAATCACTATTGACTAGAGAAATACAAATTAAAACAATTCTGAGGCACCACCTCACATCTGTCAGATTGTCAGAAATGGAAATGACATACAAACAAAACCAGTGCAAGCAAAATTAAAGGAAGGCAGAAAGCTGGGAAACAATCTTTATAGCAAGTGTCTCTGATAAAGGCCTCGTTTCTCAAATATATAGAGAACTGAGTCAAACTGATAATAATACAAGTCACTCCCCAGTTGATAAATGGTCAAAGGATATGAACAGGCAATTTTCAGATGAAGAAATCAAAGTTATCTATAATTATATGAAGAAGTACTCTAAATCACTTTTTTTCCCTAAATCGCTTTTGATTAGAGAAATGCAAATTAAAACAACTCTGAGGTACCACTTCACACCAGTCAGATCGGCTAATGTGACAGAAAAGGAAAATGATAAATGCTGGAGAAGATGTGGGGAAACTTGGAACACTAATGCACTATTGGTGGAGTTGTGAACTGATCCAACCATTCTGGAGAGCAATTTGGAACTATGTACAAAGGGCTATAAAAGTAATACCACTACTAGGTCTGTATCCCAAAGAAATCATAAAAAAAAATGGAACAGGACCCTTTTTGTGTGGTGGCAAAGAATTGGAAATTGAGGGAATGCCCATCAATTGGGGAATGGCTGAACAAATTGTGGTATACAAATGTAATGGAATACTATTGTGCTATAAGAAATAATGATTAGGTGGATTTCAGAAAAAACCTGGAAGACTTACATGAATTGATGCTGGGTGAAGTGAGCAGAACCAGGAAAACATTGTATATGGTAACATCAACATTCTGTGATGATCAACTGTGATGGATCCTTAGACTTAACTCTGCTCAACAATACAAGGATCCAAGACAGCTTCCAAACGACTCATGAAGGAGAATGCTATCCACATTCAGAGAAAGAACTATGGAGATCAAATGCAGATTGAAGAATACCACTTTCAATTTTTTGTTTTTTTCTTTCTCGTGTTTTTCCTCTTTTGTTCTGATTCTTCTTTCACAATATGACTAATGTGGAAAAGCTTAGGTTTAGTTCATGTTTAGGGCCTTCTAAAAATGGGTAGTAAAAAGGCACTCAGTGTAATAGTCCTGGTACGATGGTCAGACTGTATCTAGATCATTGTGCTCACTTCTGGACACTACACTAGGAAGGACTTTGATGAGCTGGAGAATGTCCAGAGGAGAGGAAACAGGATAGTGAAGGGCCTTGTGACCACGTCAAGTAAGAATCAGTTGAATAAACTGTGGATGGCTAGCCTGGAAAAAAAGATTTTTTTTGGCAGGCAGGATGGAGCCAGGGGTTCAACATAAGATGTCCCTCTTCAAGTATTTGAAGGACTGACATATAGAAGGGAGATTAGACTTGCTTGGCCTCCAGGGAGCAAAAAGAAATGGATTGATGCTTCAAAGACCCAAATTTAGATTTGACATAAGGAAAAACTTCCTAACAGAGCTATCTAAAAATAGAATGGACTCCCCTGGGTAAGAGGAGTTGGGTGTGTTACAGTTGAGATTCTTTTGTAATGAGAAAATTACAAAAACTGAGTGTGTATCATTTCACCATAACAAGTATAATCTAATTTAGGGAAAATATTGCGTTTTGTGATCTGGAATAGATACATAGAAATTATGCTCTGCACATAGAAGATGCTCAACAAATGTATTGAATGAATGATGGAATGTGGAGAGAAGCGAAAGAACCAGAAAAATTATCTTTCAAATGATCGTGTCTGAAAACAAGAATTATGGATATGAGGTTGGAGTGCTTAATCATTCTTTTGTAAGAGATGGGGTTGATATAACCAGAGAAGGTCAGGATGTAATCATAAGCTGTTAACAAGGTACTAGATGATCTCAAGAGATGTCTTATGGCCAGATCCCTTTAAGAGGTATGATCCTGGAGCCAAGATGGCAGTTGGAAAGCAGGGACTTGCATGAGCTCCCTGCCAGGTCCCTCCAAAAACCTATAAAAAGTGGCTCTGAACAAATCCTAGAACTGTAGAACCCACAAAATAGCAGAGGGAAGCAGGCTACAGCCCAGGACAGCCTGGATGGTCGCTGGGTGAGGTCTATCATGCACGGAGCTAGGAGCAGAGGAGAGCAGAGCCCAGCGTAGGTGGCAGCAGGACCAACCAGACCAGGAGCTAGGCAGAACAGGCCATAGGACCCTGAATCAGTGAGCTGTGGCAGTTACCAGACTTCTCAACCCACAAACACCAAAGACAACAGAGAAGGTTAGTGGGAAAAGCTGCGGGGGACAGAGTGAAAAGAGTTCGCAGTTGGGCCACGGCCCTGGGGATAGCAGGGGTGGTGCAGCTACAGAACTACAGCTGTCCATATTGTTGCCAAATTCCAGAGCTCCCAGATCAAGGAGAAAATACTGCAAGCAGCCAGAAAGAAACAATTTGAGTATTGTGGAAACATAATCAGGATAACATAAGATCTAACAGCTTCTACGTTAAGGGATCGAAGGGCTTGGAATATGATATTCCAGAGATCAATGGAGCTAGGATTAAAACCAAGAATCACCTACCCAGCAAAACTGAGTATCATGCTCCAAGGCAAGGCAAGGATTTTCAATAAAATAGAGGACTTTCAAACTTTCTCAGTGAAAAGAACAGAGCTGAATAGAAAATTTGACTTTCAAACACAAGAATCAAGAGAATCATGAAAAGGTGAACAAGAGAAATCACAAGGGGCTTACTAAAGTTGAACTGTTTTGTTTACATTCCTACATGGAAACATGATGTGTATGATTCATGATACCTCAATATTAGGCTAGCTGAAAGGAATATGCATATATATATATATACGTGTGTATGTGCATATATATATATGTGTGTGTGTGTGTGTATGTACGTAGGTGTATATATACAGAGGGCACAGGGTGAGTTGAATATGAAGGGATGATATCTAAAAAAATAAAATCAAATTAAGGGATGAGAGAGGAATATATTGAGAGAGGGAGAAAGGGAGAAGTAGAATGGGTTAAATTATCTCGCATAAAAGTGGCAAGAAAAAGTAGTTCTGTAGGAAGGGAAGAGGGGGCAGGTGAGGGGGAATGAGTAAATCTTGCTCTCATCGGATTTGACCTGAGGAGGGAATACCATACACACTCAATTGGGTATCTTACCCCACAGGAAAGAAGGAGGAAGGAGATAAAAAGAGGGGAGGGGACGATAGAAGGGAGGGCAGATAGGGGGAGGAGGTAATCAAAAACAAACACTTTCAAAAAGGGACAGAGTCAAGGGAGAAAATTCAATAAAGGGGGTTAGGATAGGAAGGAGCAAAACATAGTCTTTCACAACATGAGTATTGTGGAAGGGTTTTACATAATGATACACATGTGGCCTATGTTGAATTGCTTGCCTTCTTAGGGAGGGTGGGGGGGAAGGAAGATGGGAGAGAATTTGGAACTCAAAATTTTAAAAACAGACGTTCAAAAACAAAAAAAAAATAGTTTTTGCATGCAACTAGGAAATAAGATACACAGGCAATGGGGCATAGAAATTTATCTTGCCCTACAAGAGAAGAAGGGAAAGGGGGATGAGAGGGGAGTGGGGTGACAGAAGGGAGGGCTGACTGGGGAACAGGGCAACCAGAATATACACCATCTTGGAGTGGGTGGGAGGGTAGAAATGGGGAGAAAATTCATAATTCAAACTCTTGTGAAAATCAATGCTGAAAACTAAATATATTAAATCAATTAAATTTTTAAAAAAATTTTAAAAAAGAATGATGCAGAAAGATAAACAGAATAATGAAATGAGGATGAATAAGAAAACAGGCATCCTGGTAGGATGAATGTAGTATTGGACTCAAAGTGAGAAAGAGGAAGCTAATGCCTCCTTTAACCACCACGAAATTAAGTTTAAAAGTGCTTACTATGTGTAAAGCACTATGATAAGCCCTGAGGATACAAATACAAAAGCTGGACAGTTCCTATCTCAAAGAATTCACATTATAAGGGAGGGAATATAGGTGTGTGTGTATGTGCACACACACACATACATATATATACACATATATGTATATACATATATACAAATACATACATATATACATATATGTGTCTGTGTCTCTGTGTGTATGTAAGTATATACACATAAATGCATATATACATATATTTATATATGTATGCATGTGTATATGTATGTGTCTGTATAGGATTTCAGTCAAAAGGCAGATCAAAAGACCCCATGTTCCTTAGCCTGCTTTTTTACTTGAGTTTCACCAAGACCCTCCCATTTCCTCCTATGGCCGTTTTCTTTGATTTTCTCTTATCTCACCGAAGGGTACACAGAGCAAGGTGAGAGATGATGAGGGCTTATGGGAGAAAAGTAAAGTGTATTCACCTTTATGGAGATAGAAGACTTTACTATTTTTTCCTTATCAGGTAAAGATATATTCATCTGCTTTTGCAACCATTGCTCCTGATAATAGAAAAAGCTCTTTTGTAGCCATGTGTTTTGAGAAATAAAATACTTTTTTGTGAAAAAAAAAAAGAGATATGATCCTTTCTCTGGTTGAATCAAGAAGGGTACTACAATATGATTGGTTGAGAAAACAGAATAACCCCATGAGGCAGTCAAGGCTTGGAGCAGTTGAGACCCCTGCAGGTGTGGAGAAGTGGATTTCTCTTTCTCCCCGCTGTTCCCTCTCACCTCAACCCCCTCATTCAACATGGCATCTAGCAGTGGAATGAGACACACTTGCTCCAGAGTTCAAGAGAGGGAGAGACAGCAAAATAGGAGCTGCCCATGGAAGAGACCCCAGTAGTGGGAATTTCTCTTCTCCAAATTGGCTGTGTAGTCTTGCAAAGGAACCATTGGACTGATAGGAGGCAGTGCATCCAGTAGGAAGTAAGGAAACATTCTCGCAAACATGGATAGAAACTAAAGGGAAGAAACATATTCAAGGAACTTGCTTCCCAGTCATCAAGACTGGTTGGGACTGTGGAGTGGAGCAGACCGTGAAAATCCATAGTGTGAACTTTATGAAGAGATGAACTTTCTCATTTGCTTTAATTTTAGTCAGATACCAATGAGGTGGCTAATAGGGTAAGATGTGCTATGATAAATAGACTGACATTCCCAGTCAAAGAGCTAATGCTTAGGATCATAGGATTTAGAGCTGAAAGGGACCTTAGAAATCACCTGGACCAAACCCTTTATTGAAATGACTCATCCAGAAACAGTAAGTAGTAGAGACAAGATTCAAGCCCAGGTCTTCTGGACTCAAATCACACAGGTTAGCATAGGAACAGGCAAACGGCAAGATAGCCTGAGTGAGCTCTGATAGATGCAATAACTTACTATGGCTCCGGAGGACCAGTGATGCAGTATGCCCCACCTCCCCAGTGTTTCATCCACCCAAGGAGCAAGATGAGACACATTTTTTGTTTGTTTGTTTAAGATAAAATGCATGGATTCCTTTTGCTTGATGATAATTATTTTTTGCAGAGATTTTTATTGGTATTGTCCATTATTACATGGCTTAGATTTCCTCCTGTATTCCTCCTCCCTCTCCCCCGTAAGAGCCATCCCTTATAATAAGGAATTTTTTATAAAAAGAGGAAGAAAAAGATAACCAAGACCAATCAATATTTTTTTTAATCTTACAGTCTATGCATAATGATCCACACCTATGGTCCTATTATTTACATTGCAAAGAATTTGGGGGCAGCATCTTCTCATATTTTTTCTTTGGAGCCAAGCTTGTTTTTTGTAATTTTGTGCCTGTTTGGTGATTGTCGTTCTTCTACTTAAATTGTCCTCATTGTTTTTATTGTTTTCACTGTGCTGCCTGCTTCACTTTGCACCAGTTCATTTGAAGTCTTTTATTTTTTAAGTCTTATTTTTATTTAAATTTTGTATTTATTTAAGTCTTATTTTCCCACCGCGCCCCCAGTGGAGGCCCTGCTGCCCCTCACCTCGTATTCTCAAAATTTTCAGCTCTTTTACAATGTGTAATCTTCCCTTTTAGAATGTTGATTCTTGATGGCCTTGATGGTAGGGACCGTCTCTTTTGGTTCGCATTTTTATTCCCAGTGTTTATCATAGTGTACTCAACTCTGCCACATATCTGGTACAACAGTAAATGCTTAGTAAATACTTTGTCTGATCTTTTGGTTTTAGATAATTTTTATATTAAAGATTCCTCCACTCCGATGCTTCTTAGAATTTTGTTTTTTAGCGTGTTTTATACTTCACTGAATGTTTTTTCTTCCTCTACTAAGAGAATTGTTTATATTTAGAATATTTTTATTTCTAATATCATGTTGATAGGTTTTCTTAATATCGAACCATGCTTGCATTCCTGGCAAAAATTCAACTTAGTCATAATAAATAATTTCTTGGATAAATTGCTGTAGTCCGTTCGACAAGATTTTAAGTCAATATTCATTAATGATGTTGGTCTATAGTTCTCCTGTTTTACCTTTCCCTGATTTAGATATTAGTATTATATTTGTTTTATAAAAGGAATTTGATTTCTTTTTTAATTTGGAGAATTTGTGTAATATTGTTACTAATTAATCTTTAAAAGTTTAATAGAATTTTTCCTGTAAATCCATTTGGGTCAGGAGTTCTACCCTCTCTCCTTTCAGCCCCCTGCCTGCCCCCACACTCCCCCAGCCCTTTATAAATAGTTTTTTTCCTTTTCAAAAATTGGATTAGTTAAGATCTTTATTTGATGTTCTGTTAATTTGAATAGTTTATATTTTTAAAGGTAGTCCTATATTTTATGTTCTCAGTTTTGTTAGCATAATTGTGCAGAATAGGTTCTGATAATTTTTTATCCTCGTTTTCTTATGATTTTACTTTGTTCACTTGCTATTTTGATTAAAATTTCTTCCATCTTTTTTATTAGTTTGGCTAAAAGTTTATTAATTTTGTTCTTTTCCAAGAGTGAGCTTTTAGTTTTATCATTCCCATTGTTTTCCAGTTTATCTTTTTCAATATTTCTTCTTTTATTCTTCTTTTGGGGTTTTTTTTTCAGTTCATAAACCTTTATCATTTTGTTCATTCGCTTTTTAGGGATGTAATTTTTTTCTCTGACTGCTTTAGCTATATCCCATGAACTTCGGTGTGTTGTCTGAACATCGTCATTGTATTTCACATAATTCTTTTTACCCATTTAATTATTAAGATTTTATTATTAAGTCTATATGTAGGTCTGTGTCTTTCGCTTGTGTTCCTTAAACTGGTGACTATTTTTATTGCATTGAGGTCTGTAAATGATGTTTAGTTTTTTTTTTAACTTTATTTGCAATTTCTCTACACCTTAAAACATTATCGATTTTAGCAAAGGTTCCAGGCAGTGCTGAGAAATATGTAATTCTTTAATTATTCCAGAAGACACCATAAGTACTCCAGGAATTTGTTCAATTCTTTATTTTTCCTTTTGTTAATCTTTGTTAGATTTAATCCAACTCCAAGAAAGGAGCATCAAGGTCTTCTCCTATTATTTTCTTGTCTTATTGTTATCTATGTCTTCTTGTAATTCAGTTTTCCTTTATGAATTTAGATGCTATGGCATTTGGAACATATAAGTGTGATATTGATATTGGTTCATTGTCTATAGTTCCTTTTAGTTTATGTTTATATTGTGAATTTTTATTTTTGATTTGTCTGATAGCATGATTGCAAGTCCTGCATCTTGGATTCACTCAATGCATAATAAATTTTGTTCCAGGCTCTCATTTTTATTCTGTGTATGTCTTTGCTTTTTAGACAGGTTTCTATTAAGCAACAGTGTGTATGCCTTTTCCTTCTATACTATTTCACTTGGTGATCTCATTAACTATCATGGATTTAGTTATTGTCTTTATGCAAGTGATTCTCAGATCTATTTATGCATCCTTAATCTCTCTCTTGATCTTCAGTGTTCATCCTTCTCTTTAACACCACAAACTCAGCAAGTCTAAAATTGAACTCATCTTTTCTCCAAATCCTCTTCTCTTCCTAACTTGCCTGTTTCTGTCAAGGGCAGCACCAGTCACCCAGGCACAAAACCTAAGTTTTAATATCAACTTTTTACTCTCTCCTACTCCTCACATCCAAACAGTTGTCAAATTGTATCATCTCTACCTTTCCAACACTCTCCTATATGATACCTTGGACATGCCACCTCACTGGCGCAGGCCCTCATCACCTCACCCCTGGACTTACTGCAGTATCCTTGTCATTGGTCTTCCTGACTTAAGTCTTTCCCCACCCCAGTCCATCCTCGACTATGTTGTCAAAAAGTACAGATCTGAAAATGTTATCTCTACATCCACCCCCTTCAGTCAATTCCAGGGGCTCCTGACTACCTCCAGGATCAAATATAAAATCTCATTTGATTTTTAAAGGCTTTTATAATTTGGTCCCTACATTTCTAGTCTTCTTAACACCTTACTCTTCTCTCTGATTTAGTGTTGCTGGTCTCCTTGCTTTTCCGCAAACACACCATTCCATCTCCTGACTCAGGGGTGGGGAACCTGCAGCCTCGAGGCCACATGTGGCCCTCTAGGTTCTCAAGTGCAGCTCTTTGACTGAATCCAAACTTCACGGATCCCCTTAATAAAAGGATTTGTTCTGTAAAACTTGGATCCAGTCAAAAGGCCACACCCAAAAGACCTAGAAGGCCACATGTGGCCTTGAGGCTGCAGGTTCCCCGCCCCTGCCCCGATTCCTGGCATTTTCACTAGCAATCTCCCATGTATGAAATTTTTCCCCTCTGTAGTCTGGATGCCACTGAAGTTCTGGATTGGGTGGCTAGGACTAGGATTTCACTCTCTGCTGGAATGCCTGGTTTTTAGATGTCTCTTGGTTGCACATCATGGGTTTTTGGCTTCCCCCATTTTCTCGTTGCACAACTCTGGAAAGTTGGCTGATCCCTGCTACCACCCTGACAGGCTTATTCTAGGGCTGTCCAAGCACTGTGCTGACCCAGTATTTTGTGGTGGCTTCTAACAACAGCAGTGGCTTCAAATCTATTTGAGGACCACTGGTACTAGAGCTGCCCAGTCATGGTACCAGCTGTATCTCCTGTTATGGTTGTAATATGGGTTGTCAGGGCACTGGATTCAGAACTCTTGCAAGGCCTCAGGTGCATGCATACTTGCCTGGTCCTGTTTCCTTGATGCAGTGACCTATTGTGGTTTGTATCTTCTGTTGCTCTAACAGGCCAGAGCCAAGATCCCACTGACCTCTTCCTCCCCTGGCCTATCTCAGAATGTTCTCAGGTCTCTGGAATTGTCTAATGTTAATCCTCGGCTAGTTGGAAGACCTTGCTATTTAGTTGCACACTTCTAGAACACTGCTAGAGTGCTTGTGTGAGAATGGGGCTCCTTTAGACCTTTACTATATTGCCATCTTACCTAAGAGACTACCATCTTTTCCCATAGCTACACTAGCAAGAAATAGTTCTGTGCTAATTTTGCTTGCTGAAGCCAATGGGGCTTATACGCATTTGAAAATTTTTCATGAATTTTTCTAACCACTATCATTTGAATCAACCAACAAAAATTCAATGATTCTTGCAAAAAAAAAATGTTGTAGCTGCTCAATTAGCATGGTGATTCTGGACAAGGAAACTCAGAAGTAAAATGATTTTCAAAATTACAATAAAAAGTTATTTCGCAGTGTTCATCTTGTAGTATAATAGTATGTCCAAGCATTCCATCCTAGCTCTTGAGCATTGATGGAACACATATTTATTATTCCTTTCCTATTTCTTAAAACTTGATCTGTTTCACCACCCTTCCCCAGGCTCCACCGCCCAAAGGATATTTATCCTTTTGGGGCAGAGGTAACATTTATTAAAGTGTGGACTTTTCTAACAACTATTCTAGGAAAAGCAACAACCAACAACTGGCTGTTATTAAAAAACACAAGAAAATAGAAGAGGGACAAAAATCTTTAAAATTTCAAAAATGGGTATTTGACCAGCTTCTTCAATATAGACCACTACAAACTTGCCGTGCATATGGTCTTTATCATTTGCTGATTAAAAAAAAAACCCTCAAACCAAACCCCACTCTCTTGGTAGTCACCCAGCCCTCAGGAAATGAGTCTTGTTTAGAAAATAAGCCTAGGCTGTATCTCCGATGACACAATTCATTGCTGAGTTTCTACTTGAAGCCTTTCCAGTTTGCCAGGACCTGCCAACTTGCACTTCATTGGCATACCCTTTGAGAATCTAGTGTTACCTACAGAAGGCATTGGAGGGAGGCTTTAGTGGATAAAGCATAAGGTCATGAAAGATAAAACAAATAAAAGTGTCACCTGGATAACTGTTGAAATAGCTGTTGGAAAAGGTCCAGACTTGGAAGACAAAAATATTTTTTAGACTTGAAATGGAAGAATCTTCCTTGCCCCCACCATATAACAATTATGTATTTTGAATATTGCATGCTATGTATAACTTACCTGTGGAGGACTTAAATAAGAAAATAAGTAGAGAGTTAATTGATCATCTGAAGGTCTATATATTGTACTGCTGGTATTCACAGGAGAGCAGAGTTTCTCAGATCTCAATTTGTTACTTAATATTTTTAATAACCTATAACATCGTTTTATTCACTTCAAAAGCTGAATGCAAAATTGATAATTTCCAAGTTCTTTACATACGTTATTTTCATTTGATATTTACAACTCATTATTCTCACTTTATAGGTTCAAAGAAGTTAAGGGACTTAAATGAGATCTCTGTGAGTTTGATGGTGCTGTTCAGGGCTCCAGTCTAAATTACAAGCTGCTGAAAGTGAGTGACAAAGTACTTAGATGTGAGCTGCTTGAGGGCAGGTACTTTTACCTCTTTATAACCGCAGCATTTAGTAGTGCCAGACACATAGTACATGCTTAATAAATGTTTATTGATTGATATTTACTGGAAACTGCCTAGGATCAGGTGAAAATCAGCAGCTCTGAGGGCCATCTTCCCCAGTTCTGAAGCAGCAGCCCTATTCAGCATAGAAACTTCCTGTACTCTGGAAGTGAGCTATGGGCCCATTAATCAAAGGGACAAGGAGAACATTGCCCCAGTGCTAAACTGGTTCATAACCTCACTCAGAGGAGAGGCTTTTATGTACCAGAGAAAAGCAGAATGGAAAAATACTAGCAGTGGCCTCATGTCTTATCTCCTGAGATAGTCTTAAACAAGGCACTTCAGGGGGGAAGCAAGAAATGAGGGACGTGACTTTTCTCTGAGACATGGGCCGCTGGAGTCAAGAGAAGTTAATTTTTGGCAAAAAGAAACCTAAGTAGACAAGCAAAACTCAAGGCATGAAGAGTAAGTGACTATCACACAGGTAGTCAAAGATGTTTGTAATAGAGCTGCTGTCTCCCACAGGCAAACAACTGCTAATTGTCAGGCGTGGGATTTCAACTCAGGCATCTCTGGACTCCACACCATAATTCCTTTTTTTTAAATAGTACTTTTCCAACCAATTACATGTCAAGACAAAATTTAGCATTAATTTTTACAAGATTCTGAGTTTCAAATTTTTTTTCCTCCCTCCCCTCTTCTGAGGAAAAAGGTAGGCTACTTGATATAGGTTATACATGTGCTATTATGTAAAACATATTCCCATATTAGAGCTGTGAAAGAAAGAGATCAAAAGGAAATAAACTACGAAAAAGAATAAAGTGAAAAAAATGTTTAGATCTGCATTCAGAGTCCATCAGTTCTTTATCTGGATGTGGATAACATTTTCCTTCGTGAGTCCTTTGTGATCCAAGGCAAGTGTCTTGGATCATTGTGTTGTTGAAAAGAGCAGTCACTCATAGATAATCATCACACAATGTTGCTGATACTATGTACAATGTTTTCCTGGTTCTGCTCATTTCATTTTGCATTAGTTTGTACAGGTCTTTCCAGGTTTTTCTGAAATCCGCTTGTTTTGTTCATCAGTTTAATTCCTTCTTAAAAACAACTTCTATCCCAATCCACTGCCATCAAAATGTTTAATCCAAAACTTATTCCTAATCCAAAATTCTATTTCTATTCCAAAGAATAGTCACTAATGGTTCAAAATCAGCTTAAGAGGTCACTAAGAGGGTGCCAAGGATCTTTTTGGCCCTGCACTGTTCAACATTTTTATCAATCATTTGGATGATGTGCTTACTACCTAGCCTAGGATTAAGTCCCTCAATTTCCCTATGCCTCAATTCTCTCATGTATAAAATTAGGCAAGTTGTACCAGACCAGGGGTGGGGAACCTGCAGCCTCAAGACCACATGTGGCCCTCTAGGTCCTCAAGTGTGGCCCTTCAACTGAATCCAAACTTCACAGATTTGTCCTGTAAAACTTGGACTCAGTCAAAAGGCTGTACCCAAGGACCTAGAAGGCCACATATTCCCCACCCCTGTACTAGATGATCTCTAAAGTCACCTCCAGCTCTAATTCTATCGAATTTCCATTTTTAATATTATTGTTATAGATCAAAATGACTTTTTTTAATCAGATAAAGTTTACAAGAGTATATACTCAGCTTTGGAACCCAAACCCAGACTGAATCATCCTCATTGGTGAGGATGTGTAGCTCCACTCCAACAACTATGTATGCTTCATATCCCTTCTAAACATCTATCCCCCTCACCCCAGCCATCTTCTTGCCATCTACCTTGATGCTATTTTTTTTTTCACCTAAAATATAGAAAGTTGATACCATAAGCAAATTAGGAGAGCAAGGAATAGTTTATCTGTCAGATCTAATGGAGAAGGGAAGAGTTTATGACCAAACAAGAGATAGAGAACATTATAAAATGCAAAATGGATAATTTTGATCATCTTAAATTAAAACATTTTTGCACAAAGCCAATGCAATCAAGATTAGAAGGAAAGCAATAAGCTGGGAAACAATTTTTACAGAAAGAATTCAAGTCATTCCTCAATTGATAAATGGTCAAAGGATATGAATAGGCAGTTTTCAGATTAAGAAATTAAAGCTATCTATAGTCATATGAAAAAATTCTCTAAATCACTATTGATTAGAGAAATGCAATTTGAAACAACTCTGAAGTACCACCTCACACCTATCAAATCAGCTAATACGACAGAAAGAAAAATGATAAATGTTGAAGATGTGGGAAAATTTAACACTAATGCATTGTTGGTGGAGTTGTGAACTGATCCAACCATTCTGGAGGGCAATTTGGAACTATGCCCAAAGGACAACCAAACTGTTCATATCCTCTGTTCCAGCAATACCACTACTAGATCTATATCCCAAAGAGATCATAAAAAAGGGGAAAAGACCCACATGTACAAAAATATTTATAGCAGCTCTTTTTGTCATGGCAAAGAATTAGAAATTGAAAGGATGCTCATAAATTGGGGAATGGCTGAACAAATTGTCGTATATTCTGAATATAATGTAATACTGTTGTGCTATAAGAAATGAACACGCAGATTTCAGAAAAACCTGTAAAGACTTACATGAATTGATGCCATGTGGAGTGAGCAGAACCATGAAAACACTGTATACGTAGTAACTTCAAAATTCTGTGATGATCAACTGTAATAGATTTAGCTCTTCTCAGCAATGCAATGATCCAAGACAATTCCAAAAGACTCATGATAGAAAATGCTATCCATATCCAGAGAAAGAACTATAGAGTCTGAATGCAGATTGAAGCAGATGATTTTCTTTTTTTATTTTATGTTAATCTTTCACAAGGTTATTCCCATTCATTCTAATTCTTCTATACAACTTGACTAATGTGAAAATAAGTTTAATAGGAATGTATATGTAGAGACTATACTGGATTTCATGCTGTCTTGGGGAGGGGGGGGGAAATTTAAAACTTATGGAAGTGAATGTTGAGAACTAAAAATAAACAAACTCATTAAAAAAATTTCAATGCAGGGAAAAAAGAAAACTAAAAAAAGTTCAAAGAAAGACTTAAAAATTTTTACTCATTTTGAAAAATATATATTTGCCATTTATTTTTAAAAATTCAATTGTATTTAGATTGATACATCTAGCAGTCAATATAAATAACACAGAACAAAATACTCATATTAAGAAGTAGCTGCCCAACACACAATTTAATTCAGGGCTAGGAAAAAAAAAAGTTGATATGTTACCAAAAAAAAAAACCAAAACCTCAGCTTTGAAAAATCCTGAACATAGAAACCAGTCAATAACAGTATCATTAGTTTCTTAATTCAAGAATAGGCTTGCTTTTAAAATTAATTTAATTAAAAAATACATCATCTATCAATGTAACAAGTTTTAAAAAATTAATGGTATTCAGACTGTTCTTTTGAATTCGGAAGTGTTTCATTTTATGACATATCAAGCTCTATCTAAATCAAAGTTTTCTCTGTACTTCAAAAAGTTTATTTACAAATCAGTCCATTTCTGCATAAAGGATAT
Source organism: Trichosurus vulpecula (assembly GCF_011100635.1). Lineage (NCBI taxonomy): Eukaryota > Metazoa > Chordata > Mammalia > Diprotodontia > Phalangeridae > Trichosurus > Trichosurus vulpecula. Next base: position 219,880,115 of record NC_050580.1, read on the forward strand.
AATATATAGTAGAAATAGTATATGCAAAAATAACTAAAATAAGACCAAGCAAGATCAAATAATTTTAACAACTATGCTTTTTCTTACTTTTGTAAGAATCATTACTGTGAACTCTAACACGTTTCTGCACAGAGGAAGCTATCTTCATGTTATCCTTCTTTGCAAGAGTCTTTTCAGTAGCTCCGGGTTTCCAAAGTAACAGTTGTGCATCCTCTCCACCAGTTAGCAAAGAATCATCCTGTACACTCCAACAGAAGGAACGAACCATGGCAGAATGCCCTCCCTCAAGGCTTCTCATGTATGTCAATCCTGAAGAGCCACAGTTTATCAAGTGAATAGTTCCTGTATTTGTACCTCCAACAACCAACAGTTGGTCTGTTTTTTCATGGTATAAGCCACCAACCAAATAATCCAGATTTCCATTTTCCACATTAATTACTTCTCTGACATCCTGGATATTCAAACATGTAACAGGCTGATCGGTATCCAAATTAGCAAGATCCCACCAACAGAATCCTTCATCATGTGTCATACAGTAAATCTGTTTGTTTTCCTTCCCAGACCAACCAACATAACTTACTGATGAACCAGAGTTACAAGTTGCAATCAGGGCATCTTCTTCATTGTCAATGCTTATGTCAAAAACATTCACAAGTCCATCCGTTGATCCTGAAACTATCATATTAGGGTTGTCAGGATGAAAACATACCTGGGTTATATCATCACTGTGTGTCTCTGAATAAACACCTAATGGGTCTTTTACAGGGTGTGTATTTTGAGAACTAATTCTTGCATCCCAGAATACCATCAAAGTATCATCACCAACTTTTTCAGTGCCAGCACAAATTATATGATCATTACAATTAATATCAAAACTGATGAAAACATTAGAAGGATAACCTTTGAATACCTGCACTGGTGTTTTGCCGGATAAGCGCATATCCCAACATTTTACAGTGCCATCTGTGCATGCTGAGAATACATGGGAATAGGAATGTGCAAATTTAACTCCTTTAAGGAGTCCAGGCTGTCCATTAAACTCCCTTAGCAAACTTAATGTCTCTTTATTATATAGTCTAACCGATCCATTGGAACACGAAACAGCAACTATGCATCCATTTTCTTCCTGCACATTTTTTGAAGTGTCTATGTCAAGGAGGTAAGTGGGCTCTTTAGTCACTGCAGAACGTCTAGCGATGGACAAATTTGCAAAATGTTCTTCAATCTTCTCCATACCTATAGTAGCATTCAAAGGCAGTTAAAATCTGTAACAAGAACCAAAATGTAAGTTAAACTCAGAACTCCTCCAAAAATTACAATCAAAACAAAGGAAGCTGGGTTTCATTTTACATATACGCAAAAAAATAAAAAAAAACTATTCCTGTAATAAATTACACTAAATCTAAAATCAACTGCCATTCCACCATGGTGAATGTAATCATAAATATTTTAACTAAACCAATAAGAGAAGAGATTCCCCAATGGTTTGTGAAGTAAGCAGAGGTAAAAAACTTCACATTGGCTACATCCTATGTATATTTTGTCCATATTTATTACCTCTTCTGTGTCCTTCCATAGCGTTCCAGCAGAGGTAGGTAAGTAGAATAAAATCATTTCAGTTTGGTGCACTCCTCTTATCCTTCCCCTTTCAACAAGAAACATTAAATTCTAGCTCAATTCTGGCCCTTACTTACTTGGTTCCCATTCCATTTTGACTGTACTCAATGGTGTGGCCATGACCCCCACGGATCCAACCTGCCTTATACAACTTTTCAGAAGATAATGAAGGGGAAGGGGAGGCTCAGAATTAAAGTGGATTGAGCAGAAGACCTGGAGTCAGGAAGGCATGATTTTAAAATCTAGCCTCAGAAATCAAGAGAAAGGCATTCATTTTCACCTAATAATTCTGGTTTAAAGAGGAAGTGTGGAATAGCGAGATAGTCGGCCAGCCTTGATAGTCCTGACACATACTGGGTATGGCATCTCTGGTCAATCTCTTAACTTGCCAGTGTCTCAGCCAACTCTTTAAGACTATAAACTGTATAGTAGGTACCACTGATATACACATGCAAATACATTTAATTTGTTTTAAACTGGTTAATACTTTGTTTCAGTTACTACTGCCTCTCTCAATAAGAAATAATCAGCAGTGACAGTCCACATGTAGGTAGAGTATCTTACCTTCAGCTAACAATTATTATCTTATCAGCAAAAATTATATTTTAATATATAAAGATTATATATGAACCCATGAACTTTGGTTATGTACATTTTTAAAAGTATATTAACAAAGTAGGAACAAAATTTCCTGTGTCCCACTTCTGACCTTCTCCCACAGTCAATCCTCAACATTCACATGTTGAACTTCCACAACTTCAAGCATTCCCATGATTTTATTAGTAAGCTCATTTTCACTGTTGTGTTGGCAATTGCACACATTCATAGCTATGCGCAGTACAGAAAAAAATGAGCGGCACAATGACCACAAGTTGGTGGAGCAGCTGGTGTCCTACTAGGCGTTTCACTGGTCTTGTTCACCTCCCGTGTACTTTTTACATATTTTCATTGTTTGCCTTTAAAAGGTTAAGTTTTGTGCTGTAATCATATCCCCAAAATATAGTGCAAGTCCTTTGGGTTCTAAGGTGACACTGAGAACTTGCTGGTCTTGGCATCTTCTGACAGCAGTTACTAAAGTCCCAGCAACCTCTCCCGTGGTTTTCAGAGGACAACAAAGACAGAGAGGTTTACAGCAGTAGAGTATACCATTACAACACCCTCACACCACCATCTAACACAGTGGAAGGTAAGATTCAGGTTTAAAAATGTTTTAGTTTTAAGAATTTTATTTGCTATACAATACTTGGTACAGTAGATTTCAGGAGTTATGAAAAGTTAATATTGTCTGAAGTCAATTTTTTTTTTATTTAGATGTTAGCACAAAAATTCAATTCTAGGAAATTACTAGTGAGAAAAAATGTTTTGCACTTTACCAATTTTATTTTGCGTACTGTTATTTCATGGTTACTTTGTTAGGAAAAGTGCCCATCATCAGGAGGTTTTGTCATAAAGAATTGTATCCAGAAAAGTGTATTTTCAGCAATCTCCAGTGAAAGATTACAGTTTGGTGGGTTGGTTTTTTATTTTTTTGGTGGTCACAGGAACCTAACATTCAATGTGTCAACATCTGCATGTTTTACTTTCACACCTTTTTCTAGGAATGTTACCCCCACGCAAATTGAGGATTGACTGTAACTACAAATTGGACTGCAACTGCACTGTGGAATGCCTCCCTCTCCCATTTTTTTTTACTCAGTTCAAAATGTACCAAGTCAGGAAAATATAATTTTAGAACTGGAAAGAGGCTCTGAGACGATCTAGTCCAGGGGTGGGGAACCTGCGGCCTCGAGACCACATGCGGCCTTCTAGGTCCTCAAGGTGGCCTTTTGACTGAATCTAAATTTCACAGAATAAATAAATCCCATTAATAAAGGGAAGTAAAGGGGCAGGTAGGCGGTGCAGTAAGTAGAGCAGTCACGGGGGGCTGTTCAAATCTGGCCTCAGACACTTGACACATTTTCTAGCTGTGTGACCTTGGGCAAGTCACTTAACCCCAATTGTCTTGCCTTTCCCCTCCAAAATAGATAGATAAACAGATAGATAGATGGATAGATAGAAGGAAGTAAAGTTTGGATTCAGTCAAAGGGCTTCCCTTGAGGACTTAGAGGGCCACAGGTTCCCCACCAGAGGGACAATGGTTACACAGACAGGAAAAGACAGATTCAGGACTAGATCCTGAAATAAGAGACTATCAGACAAGCAACAATGGCTACCAAAAAAATGTGTTGAAGAGACCACAAAGGGGAGTGATGTTACAAAGGTAATGAATTGGGTGGAAGAAAGTGAGGATTTGAAGATGACAACTTGGTTGGGAGCCTGGGTGACTAGGGAGGATGGCGGTACCTTTGATAGTGGGACAGACATTAGGAAGAAGGGAGTGTTTGGGGGGAATAGGTAAGAAGTTCAGTTTTGGACATGTTGAGTTTAAGATGTCTAAAGAACATCCAGTTCAAGACATTCAATAGGCAGAGCTAAGAACCTCAAGACCAGGAGAGACTAGGGCTAGAACAGGAGCAGGGAACCTGAGGCCTTAAGGCTACATGTGGCTTTGTAGGTCATTAAGTGCAGCCTTTTGACTGAATCCAAATTTTGAAGAACAAATCCTTTTAGTTTTTTATTAATACATTTTTGTTCATATTTTATTACTTTTAAAATGAACATATTCAAAATACCAAAGACTAAAATAAGTTCCAACTAAATAGTCTTTCCAGATTGACCAGCACAATTGGAATATTAGCAAGCCATAAGAGCTAACTTGACAACTACTATGCTAATCATTTATTTAGTTCTAACTCCCCCTGCCTGACTGGTGCCACTACCTCACAAGGCTGGCTGGCAAGAGTTTATAGGGATCAAGCACACCAGTTTATCAGCTTTTGACAATAATGTACTGTGTTTCTGTTTGAAGTGAAATTTGTGAGTTACACAGCTTGACAGTATTTCTTAATTCTGTTTGTTTAACATCATGTCAAAGAAAACCAAGAAGATGCTGAAGGAAGAAAACAGATTTATTTTTTAATGAGGATTGGGAATTGCAATATTATCCTGTTTCTGTTAAAAATAAGATGATCTGCTTGCTTTGTGATACTGCAATATCAACATTTAAGAAATTCAGTGCTCATCAGCATTATAACACTATAAGGACCACAAATATTTTAAATTAGAGGGAGAGGCATGAAAGGTTGTATTGCAGAAATTAAAAGATGAAAAGCAAAAGCAAAGATAATTCTTTCAAGCAGCAATAAGACCTGGAGATAATGCCACTGAAGCAACTTATAAAGTAGCTTATATATTTGGGAAAAAAGGGAAGTCATTCAGTGATGTAGACATTGTGGAAGAATGCACTGTCAAAGTTGTAGGATGTAGTTGTAGAACCCTGATAACGTTTCAAAGTACGAACAACTGCCTCTTTCAAGAAGAACCATAACTGATCAGCAGCATGAATCAACCTTCAATTTAGCAGAACAACTTCATGCAATACTTCAAAAGGAAAATATCTATCATTCAACAGCTTTGGATGAATCAACTGATACTACTGACTCAGCACAGGTTTTGTACTTGATTTGGGTCATAACAGGAAATTTTCTTTGCTATGAAGAGTTACTTACTTTGGGTATTCTTGCAAACAGAACACAGGGAATGGACATCTTCAACAACTTTTGAGATAAATTTCGTGAGTTAGAGTGAATTTGGTAAATTTAGTGAGTGTATGTACAGATGACATGACAGGAAAATGTAAAGGGTTTACTGCACAGTTAAAAAAAGTATTAATAGATCCAGATGTTCTCATTTCTTTTCCTTGCATCTTGCATCAGCAAAATCTCTATGCTAAAGCTACTTCTTAAGTGACACTTTGCAGCAAGTTATATGTATTATTAACTATATTCATGCAAATGCAACACATTGTCAGTTTTGTGACATGCTAAAATTGAACGATGGGGTATTCAGTATGGATTTGCCCTATCATTCTAAAGTGTAGTGGCTATCGCAGGGGCAGGTGTTAACCAAAATTTTATCTCTATGAGAATGGACAATTAAGTTTTATGAAGAACAGAATCAGCAATGTGAATTATTGAAAGAAGATTTCTATAGAAATGCTCCCTTTCTCTGTGACATATCAAATCAAAATAACTTGAATTTTTTTTTGCAAGGTAAAACTAAGTCTAAATATGATATGTGGCAAAAAAAAAAAAAATCCAAGCATTTTAAAAAGCTATCTTTTTTCAAAACACTTCTCGAAAAGGAAATTTCGGATGAACATTTTCCCCAGTTAGCAAAAGTCATTGATGAGCAGGGTGATATATGCTAATCATTTGAAAAATACAGAGTTGTTACAGACCTATTAATTGGAGAATACAATGAAAGGTTCACTGAATTTGAGAATCATGACGTCACATTCAAAACAGCATTTCAGCTTCACCTAGTTGATAACACCAAAGGCACCTAGAGAACTACAAATGGAATTGATTGAGCCCTCAATAGATGACATTTTAGTCATGGTTTGGTGCTAAGAAAGATCCAACTGAAATATGGAAAAATGCAGTAGAATAGCCACGCCTTCGGCAACATGCCCCCAAAAACGCTTTCTTGCTTTTCAACCACTTATTGCTGTAACTCTACATTCTCCTACCTAATCCAAACCCAAGACACGCTCTTAAGGTCACAAATGACTGATACCCGTCTATCTGGAGGATCCACTGAAACTACAGACCTCCATGCTGCGACCAAATATTCAAATATTTTCCAACAAAAAGCAGACACAACAAAGTCATTAAAAGATTAGTTAACTTTAAAATTAACAAATAGTTTTCATTTTTTGAAATTATAAGTACACAGTAAATTTTTACAAAATAATGTATGTTTTAAAGTATATCTAATTAAACTTTCTTGAATGCAACCTTACTTGATTATTGCTAAATATTAATGCAGCCTTCTGACATGAAAAGGCTCCCCATCCCTGGGACACAGCTAGGTGACACAATGGGGCTTACTTACCTGTGTGATCCTGGGTAAGTCACTTTATCTCTATCTGTTCTAATTTCCTCATCCATGAAATGGAGAAAAATAATAGCAGCCACCACCCCGGGCTGTCGTTGAGGTCAGGAGAGATGTCATGTTTTGCAAACTTAAAGTGCTTATATAAATGCTGGCTATTACTGTTCTTATTACTACTTCATCTGGTGCTGTCATCATGAACTTCCACAGGCCCAGTTATCCTCCCTATGTAGATGATTCCCAAATGCACATATCAAACTCAGTCTCTTCTGAGCTCCAATCCCAAAACTTCAAGTGCCTCTTGTATATCTTCAGCGGAATCAAGGCGTCTCAGACACAACACTTACATACACAATGGGCCACCTTTCCCCTCAATCTTCTCTTCCAAACTTCTCTCTCACTATCAAGGGCAACACCATCCCCCTAGTCACCCACAATCACAGCCTCGACGTCATCCCTGACTCCTCGCTCTCACCCACATCGTCAAATCCTGTCATTTCTACCTTCACATCTCTCAGACATAATATTTGCCTCATTACTTACACAGCTACAACTCTAGTTCAGAGTCTAATCATCTCTTGCACAGACTGCTGTTGTAGTGGTAGTTGCTGAGTCGTTTTCAGTCATGTCCCATTCTTTGTGACCCCATTTGGGGTTTTCTTGGCAGAGAGGTGAGAGTGGTTTGCCATTTCCTTCTCCAGCTCCCTTTACAGATGAGGAAACTTAGAGAAGATTTAATTAGACCAAAAGTGACTAACTATATAACTGAGACTTGCTACTTTCTGAATCTTATTTTATTGAAGGAGAAAATGGGCAAAGGAAAAGAGGGGAGGGCTTGGAGAGGTAGAAAAAGAACATACCTTTCTCCAATTACAGTTCTGGCATTTAGCAGTCCTACTTCATATTCTCAAACTTTTATTAACAGAATATATGCCTTGCTTTCAGTCATTTTTGTTGTGTCTGACTCTCTTTGACCTCATTTGAGATTTTCTTGGCAAAGATACTGGAGTGTTTTGCCATTTCCTTTTCCAGCTCATTTTACAGATGAGAAAACTGGGGCAAATAGGGTTAAGTGACTTGCTTGGAGGCGCACTGCTAGTAAGTGTCTAAGGCCAGATTTGAATTTAGTAAGATGAGTCTGACTCCAGGCCTGGCGCCATCTAGCTGCCCAACAGAATATACACTTTTCTTTAATTCTCTACCATCTCTGTGATCAAGTCACATCTTCAAAAGTAAGTACTGCCTTTTGAGGTTATCTTAGGCATACTCCATTTGTCTTAAAGAACAGAACACTGGATAAATTATTTAGTTCAGGTCATTAAGTGAGTATGGTACTGCATTAAGAAAGTTATGATAAAAAATTTATTTTGCACAGACCATGAATACTAGAAAGACCAGGAACATCAATTGATGCAAAAAAAATTATAATTTTACTTTGAAATAAAAATTTCATCCTGTTATCTCTATTTTCTTTGCTTTATGCATTTAAAAATGCATTGTGTCAACTGAACTAGCTTCGTTCTTCAAAGTACTATTAAATTCCAGTCCTTTTTAGAAGTATTGAGAAATATAACTAACATTTGCTGACATTGGCTAAGGCTAGAGAGAAAGCTGTCAACAAACATTTATGAGCTTTTTACACGCCAAGCACTTTACCAAGTGCAGGGCATACAAAGGCAAAAAACCAGTTCCTGCTCTCAAGGAATTCAGTCTAATGGAGGAGACTACACAAAAGCAACTATGTACAAATAAGATACATATGACATACTGGTAATAATCAACAAAAGAAAGGCACTATCATTAAGGGGCATCAAAAAAGGCTTCTGAAGTTGCAACTTGAAGGAAATCTGGGAAGCATGGTGGTGGAGATGAGGAGTGCATTGCCAATTACTGTATTTCACTGCGTAGCTGTCGCAGATTTTACGTCAAATTTATTCAAAAAGAGTGGGGTGCGACCATTATGTGAAGCTTTTAAAAATTTTTGTGCTGGTATTACTTAAAAATCATTTATTACTAAACTGTCTCACTGGCAGATGAACCATACAGTTTAGCTAGTGCCGGAAGATGTAATTCTTACCATATCACGTGACTTACTTATGGCAGCTTCGCCTGCTCACCCACTCCCCTTGGGCTCTGCACTGGGTTGAGTGCCAAAACCACTAGTACTGCAGCACCCTAAACAAACCATGCAAGTCGGCTTTCAGAAAAGGGAAGGGCCTTCAGAGAAGGGCCAGTGTTACTAGACTGTAGAGTTGTGGAGGAGAGGAAAGTGTAAAAAGGCTGGACAAAGAGGAAGGGGCAAGATCATGAAAGGCCTTTAAAGTCAAACAAAGAATTTTATATATTATCCCAGAAAAGCTACTGGAGTTTAGTGAACGGGAGGTGACTCAAGAGGACAGCTGAGTGGAGAATAGTAATAGTCAGCACTTATATTTACATATATTATACCACTTGATCCTCACAACAACCCTAGGAGATAAATGCTATTTACTCCATTTTACAGATGAAGAAATGGAGGCAGGCTTCTGCTAATGAGCTAGTGAGTGTCTGAAGTTGGATTTAAACTCTGGTCTTCGTGAATATGGTTTCAGCATTCTATCCATTGTGCCTCCTAGCTGCCTTGTGGATGCACTGGATTGGGGAGCAACTCAAGTCAGGAAGACCAACCAAAAGGCTAATGCAATAGTCCAAATGCGAGGTGATGATGGCCTGGGTGGTGGCAATGTCAGGAGAAATGGGCATACACCAGAGATGTTATGGAAAGCAACAAGTCTTGGCAACTATATGAATATGGATAGGGGGAGAGAGAGAGTAACTGAGGATAAAACCTAGTTTACAAGCCTAAATGATTGGAAGGATGGCAGTACCTCAGGGAGTTAGGTAAACTGGGAAGAGGAGAGGGCATAGGAGGAAAAAGATGATGAGTTCAGCTTTGGACATGCTGAGTTTCAAGATGTCTAACGAATTCTACCTTTGAAGTATCCTTTGAATCTGTCCTTTCCTTCTCTTTCATCATCATAACTAAAATTTATTTAGCACTTCAAAATGTGCTTATTTAAGCCTCGCAACAGTTTATGAAGCAGATATTACCACTATCATCCCTATTTTACAGAGGCAAAGAGAGACAGTTACTTGAAACTATGAACTGTCAAAGATTTTTCTCTTTTATGCCATGTGACTTTTCAGACGTATATTAACTCAGGCCTCTAGTAATTTCTCTCACTCTAAATTCCTAGAGAATGTACTGTTTTTATCATTTATCATCTATCACCATAAACATGATGTGCCTTTTGTATTCTTGTTTTCATGTGTTAAAAGTCTATTCTCCTCAAACAGACTATAAGCTTCCTGAGGGCAAGGACCATGTCTTATACTTCTGCATATTCCACTGCATCCAGCACAGCACTCTATCCATAACAGGTGCTTAATAAATATCTTGATTTAATGAAAGAAACTAGGGGCAGTTAAACAGTCTTGAGAAAGTCAAAGCAAGCAATTCTTGGTAATCCATTACAGAGGAGACCAATGATATGTAATCTGGGTGCTACTTGCTGTACAATTTGGAGGAAAGGATGACAAGGAGTTTAATTTCTTCTACTAGCCTTCACGGTTAATCAAATACCAATTTGTTTAAGTAAACCTGAGAACTTTGGGGATTGTCAGGTGGTAAAATATATTTACTACCTAGTGTTCCTTCTTTCAAAAAAGTTTGCTGGATTTTATGGTATACACCTTATCTTAATCTTGGCACATTTGTGGTAGAAGACATGCAAGGTTTATTGAGCAGAAGGGTTGTTCCACATGCATACAACAGATGAACAAAGATAGACATAAATTTTCAAGATACGCATGTCCAGAAGGACAACAATCCTCACAATTTTAGAACCCACACCTGTTCTTTAGGATTAGTAAATCAACCAGTCAGAAGTTCCCATCCCATATTAAAATTTTAACTTCCCTTCCATATTTCACCATAAGAAATGAAGAAACAGATGGTTTCAGAAAAATCTGGAAAGCCTTATATGAAATGATGCTGAATGAAGTGAGCAGAACCAGTAAGACAATGTATAAAATAACACCAAAGAAAAATAACTTTGATAGACTTAAAAACTCTAATCGATGTAACGACCAACTATGTTTCCAAAGGACCAGTAATGAAGCATTCTATCCACCTCTTCACATTGAAGTGATGGATTCAAGGAGGAAAATGAGACATATACTTTTGAACATGGCCAATGTGGAAATTTATTTTGCTGAACCATATATATTTGTTAGATAGGTTCTGTTTGTGTTTTTCTTTTTTTTTTCAATAGCAGAATGGTGGGTGATAGTGTAAGGCAGGGCTGTCCAAAATGCAGCCCACCTGCAAGCATAGAAATTTACATAAATGCTTTAGTAAACGAAGCTGAGCTACAGCAGAGCTCTCACTAAAATGGCAAATCAAATATATTGTCTATTGTTTCAATAAAGACCTAAGGTTGGACAGCCCTGGTGTAAGGGTAGCAGAACCAGATTAAAAAGAAAGAAAAGATGCTCACTGGAGCATTTTTTAAATACACAGAAGAAAACAGAAGGCCAAAAAGAATCTTAAAGTTAAATGATAAATTATTAAAAATTTTAAAAATTAAAGGTGTATGAAAGAGTTTTACTTTTCACATAAAATCCTCTTTTCCTGTTCTATTATACATATGGAAATGCTTATTTTATGTTCAGTGCAAAAAATCAAAAATGAATAGTTTGTATTTATTATATACATAAAAGGAAAAGCAGGTTCATGCACAATTCCCTTTCTCTGTTCTACTTTGCGTATGAAAATGGTTATTTTGTTTGGTGTTTGTTACATTTAGAGTTTAAAAAAAAAAGACTTTTCTTCTAGAGGTCAGACTGGACAACTGGAGCTAAGAGGTTAAAAAATTAGATGAGTTGGAATCTCAGGTCAAAGAAGCTCTAAACCCCTGGTCCTACTGACACACAAGCCACTGGTGAATCTCATCTCTACTAGACTGAATTCCCCAAAGGCAGATATTACAAGTTACCTGACCATTTTGCTTCTCTATGCCAGAGCTGTCCAACAGGGAGACAAGGTATCTTGCAAAGTAGGGACCTTACAGTGCTCCACATGACAAGTAAAATTTAAGGATATATATGTCTGCTGGGAATGCACGGAACATAAAGTCCAGAGTGCTGGTCAGGAAGGATAGCTGGGAAATCAAGATATTATACAACAAAAGTTAAAAAACAGGGATATAACAGTTCAAAAGTCACAGAGGAGGGCATGAGGACCAGATGAAGACATAGATAGCAAATATTACAAGAGTTCAGAAGAAAGATTATGAGCTAGAACATCTTTATAAGAAGAACTGCAATCTGAACCTTGGAGGATGGACAGGATTCATATAGGCAAAGGCGCAAAGAAGGGAATTTTAGGAAGAACACTGAGCAGACTCCAGATTGAATGACTGCTATAGTCCCTCATGATTTTCTTATGGAAGAGCATGGTGCAATGGAAAGATTGCTGGATATGGGGTCAAAGAACTAGGGTTCAAATTCTGATTCTGGTACTGGACAACCCTTTGTAATGTTAAGGTAAAGGGAAGATCTTTCCCATCCATTAATAGGCCTATGGGACCTGCTTTGAGCCCAAGTCACATGGAAGCCTGAATCACATGAGCCTGTGCTGGGAGGGGCTTGCTGAATGGGGGGAGCAGGAAGTGAGTGGGTGAGACAGAGCAGTCAGGGCTGGGAGAGAGTGTACACTAGCATCCCCCTGCATTGGGAATGTGTATAGACTTCTTTATTACTTAGATGGATTTGGCTTTCTGGTATTTGAGTAAATGTTTTGGTTTTGTCTTCAATGAAGAGAGTCTGTTATATCTTGCAATTCAAACCTGGGAATACGCCGGCATAGTCACAGCAGCCGCACTGGCCATATGTACCCCTGTGTCCTTGGGCAAATCACATTAATTTCTCTGAGCCCAAGTTTCCTTCTCTGCAAAATAAGAAAGTTGAACTAGATGACTTCAGAAGTCATTTCCAGCTCTAAATTTATGATTCTGTGATGCTACAAGGAAGAAATGTGAGCTAGGTAACAGTAGCTAGGCAGATCTGTGGCAAAGCAGAGAATGTAACAGCTGATGTCAATTGGAAGAAGCCGTCAACATTTACGGCCATGCCCAGCATCCACTTCCACTTCCATTAAATTTCTTATTCCATCAAGTTGTTTTAATTACTAATTTGCTTTCTTAATTTGTTTTACTTACCTTCCCAACTACTTTCTCTTCAGATCCTTAATCCTTAATCTTGTTCTTTTTCTCCTTCAGCTTTTTCTCACAGAAGTCAGGCCTGGTTTTTTTTCCTGTAATGGAGGGAAAGTGGAAGATCAAGGGAGGAGACTGCTGCCTAAGCTGGGCAGGATGGTGATTAGTGACAAAAGACAGAAAGCAAAATGCCTTAATTCTTATTTTGCATGTTTTTTCTGCTAAAGAGAATGAGAAGAATGGCTGACAGGGAATCAATGCCCAAGATAGTTAGGCACACAGACAACCTGGCTGTCCTTCACAAGTCCAAATCACTTGATCAGAAGTTCATCACTCTTGAGAACTGGAAGGACTGACAGATACCATTGCTGAGCCACCATAAGCAGTGTCCAAAAGCTAATGGAGAATACAGGAGTTAAGGCCAAAGAACGGCAAATTTTGTCCTGATTTTTCAAAAAGTCAAAGAGAACAGTCTACCAACTATGTGACCGTTAGCCTAACTTAAGTTCCTGGTAAAATTCTAAAATGAATCATTGAAGAATGCAAGGTACTAGAAAAGTAAGTGCTAATTATAAAGAGCTAGCACAGTTTCACCAAGAACAGGTCATGCCAAACTAATCTTATTTCCGTTTTTAACAGCTACTAAACCAGCAGAGCAGGAAAAGGGTATGGATATATTTTACAGAGGTTTTAGTCCAGCATTAGATCAAGTATCTCATACAATTCTTCTGGAAAAAATATAGAGATGCATACTAGTTAAGTCAAAGATAACATATCTATCACATTTGCAGAAAACACAAAGCTGGGAAGAATAGCTACCACACAGAACGACAACATCAGGATTCAGAAGGAATGTTGAAAGGTTAGAGCCTTGTGTTAATTTTAAGATGAGATCAAAGAGCAGAGAGTTAAAGTCATATGCTTCAGTTCAAAAAGTCAGTATCACAAGTAGAGGAAGAGGGAGGCCCTAACAACAGCAGTTTGTCTGAAAAAGATCCAGGGGTCCAAGTGGTCTGCAGGCATGAGTCAGCAGTATACTGGGGCAGCCAAAAATAGCTAATATAATCTGGAGCTGCACTAAAAAAGGCAAAAGCGGGCAGCAGGAAAGCAGGGACTCGCTTAGGCTCTCCCCCAAATCCCTCTGACCACCTGCAAAAAATGGCTCTGAACAAATTCTAGCACTATAGAACCCACAAAATAACAGAGGAAAGCAGGTCTCCAGCCCAAGACGGCCTGGATGGTCGCTGAGAAGGGTCTATTGCACCATGCTGGGAGCAAAGCACACCCCAGCATGGGCCGCACCAGGACAGACCAGGTGCTGAGGAGATGGGGCAAAGCAAGCCTTAGGGCCCTGAATCATTGAGCTGTGGCAGCTACCAGACTTCTCAACCCACAAACACCAAAGACAACTTAGCAGGTCAGTCCAAAAACAGCTAGATCTGGGTGAGAGAAGTGCATGGCTGGTCCCATCCCCGGGGGGTGGTGAAGGAGGTGCAGCTCTGAGGCAGCTGAAGCAGCGGAATGCTCCTGTGGCTACTTCCAGAGCTCCAGCTGTAGTTGCTTCTGGTCCCAGGTCCACCCAGTGGGAGGAGTCAAGCGGCGGATCTTCCAAGGAGCACTTTGCTGGCACAGAGGCAGGGTTCTCTTGCTTTGCCCTGCTTGGATCTGGGTCGTGGTCCTGGTTGGCAGTTCTTGGGGGAGGAGAAGCACTGGTTTGGCAGAGCTTGCTGTGTGGAAGTAGCTCTGAAAACAGCAACACAATGTCCCTGAAGCTTGGGACAAAGTACTCATCATTCTGAAGGCAGTCATACCCTGACAAAAACCTCAAAGGTCAAGTAGTTGGCTGGGAACATGAACAAAAAAGGACTCAAGACTATTGAGCCTTTTTTTGGTGACAAAGAAGATCAAAACAAAAAAGTCAAAGAGCCCACATCAAAAGCCTCCAAGAAAAATATGAACTGCTCTCAGGCCATGGAAGAGCTCAAAAAGGATCTGGAAAGGCAAGTAAGAAAAGTAAAAGAAAAATTGGGAAGAGAAATGAGAGTGATGCAAGAAAATCATGAAAAACAAGTCAATGACTTGCTAAAAGGGACCCAAAAAATTACTGAAGAAAATAATGCCTTAAAAAATAGACTAGCAAGACGGCAGCTGGAAAGCAGGGACTTGCATGAGCTCCCCCCACCCAGGTCCCTCCAAAAACCTATAAAAAATGGTTCTGAACAACTTTTAGAACTGCAGAACCCACAAAATAATAGAGGGAGGCAGGGCTCCAGCCCAGGACAGCCTGGATGGTCGCTGGGTGAGGTCTATCGCGAACGGAGCTGGGAGCAGAGGGGAGCGCAGCTCAGTGTGGGCAGCGGCAGGGCCAACCAGACCAGGAGCCAAGCGGAACAAGCCCTACCGCCCTGAATCAGTGAGCTGTGGCAGTTACCAGACTTCTCAACCCACAAACACCAAAGACAACAAAGAAGGTTAGTGGGAAAAGCTGCGAGTGGAAGGAGTTCGCAGTTCAGCCACTGCCCCAGGGGCGGCAGAGGTGGTGCAGCTACAGAACTACAGCTGCAGTTGCCCCTGCCCCAGGCCCACCTGGTGGGAGGAATTAAGTGGTGAATCGGAGCAGGAGTGCAGAGCCTGCTTAAGATTTTCGTCAGGTCCAGGTTGGCGGTTCTTGGGGAAAGAGGGGTGCTGGTGTGGCAGAGCTGGCTGTATACAAATAGCTCTGAAAACAACAGTGCATCCCCTCAAACTTGGAACAAAGTACTCTCTACTCTTCAAGCAGTCATACCCTGACGAAAAACTCAAGGGTCAAGTAAGCTGGCTGGGAACATGGCTAGGCAGCGAAAACACACTCATATTCAGTCTCAGACTTTGGAATCTTTCTTTGGTGACAAAGAAGAACAAAACATATAGCCAGAAGAAGTCAACAAAGTCAAAGAGCCTACCTCAAAAGCCTCCAAGAAAAACATGAACTGGTCTCAGGCCATGGAAGAGCTCAAAAAGGAGTTGGAAAAGCAAGTTAGAGAAGGACAGGAAAAACTGTGAAGAGAAATGAGAATGATGCAAGAAAACCATGAAAAACAAGTCAATGACATGCTAAAAAAAGAATCAAAAAAATACTGAAAAATATACTGAAGAAAACAATAACTTAAAAAATAGACTAATTCAAATGGCAAAAGAGCTCCAAAAAGCCAATGAGGAGAAGAATGCCTTGAAAGGCAGAATTAGACAAATGGAAAAGGAGATCCAAAAGACCACTTAAGAAAACACTACCTTAAAAATTAGATTGGAGTAAGTGGAAGCTAGTGACTTTATGAGAAATCAAAATATTATAAAACAGAACCAAAGGAATGAAAAAGTGGAAGACAAAGTGAAATATCTCATTGGAAAAACCACTGATCTTGAAAATAGATCCAGGAGAGAGAATTTAAAAATTATTGAACTACCTGAAAGCCATGATCAAAAAGGAGCCTAGATATCATCTTTCAAGAAATTATCAAGAACTACCCTGATATTCTAGAGCCAGAGGGTAAAATAGAAATTGAAAGAATCCACAGATCACCTCCTCAAAAAGATCCCAAAAAGAAAACTCCTAGGAATATTGCCACCAAATTCCAGAGCTCCCAGATCAAGGAGAAAATATTGCAAGCAGCCAGAAAGAAACAATTTGACTATTGTGGAAACCCAATCAGAATAACCCAAGATCTAGCAGCTTCTACCTTAAAGAATCAAAGGGCATGGAATACGATATTCTGGAGGTCAATGGAGCTAGGATTAAAACCAAGAATCACCTACTCAGCAAAACTGAGTATCATGCTCCAAGGCAAAATATGGACTTTCAATAAAATAGAGGACTTTCAAGCTTTCTCAGTGAAAAGACCAGAGCTAAACAGAAAATTTGACTTGCAAACACAAGAATCAAGAGAAGCATGAAAACGTAAACAAGAAAGAGAAATCCCAAGGGACCTACTAAAGTTGAACTGTGTTGTTTACATTCCTCCTTGGAAAGATGATGTGTATGATTCATGAGACCTCACTATTAGGGTAGCTGAAGGGAATATGCATATATATATATATATATATACACACACACACACACACACACACACATGTATATATATATATGTGTGTGTATATATATGGGTATGTATATATATGTGTGTGTATGCATATATATGTATACGTATTATATGTATATATATATTATATATATATATAGACAGAGGGCACAGGGTGACTTGAATATGAAGGGATGATATCTAAAAAAAATAAAATCAAATTAAGGGATGAGAGAGGAATATATTGAGAGAGGGAGAAAGTGAGAGATAGAATGGGGTTAATTATCTCTCATAAAAGTGACAAGAAAAAGCAGTTCATTGGAAGGGAAGAGGGGTCAGGTGAGGGGGAATGAGTGAATCTTGCTCTCATCAGATTTGACCTGAGGAGGGAATACCATGCACACCCAATTGGGTATCTTACCCCACAGGAAAGAAGGAGGAAGAAGATAAAAAAGGGGGGATGATAGAAGGGAGGGCAGATAGGGGGAGGAGGTAATCAAAAGCAAACCCTTTCGAAAAGGGACAGGGTCAAGGGAGAAAATTCAATAAAGGGGGATAAGTTAGGAAGGCACAATATATAGTTAGTCTTTCACAACATGAGTGTTGTGGAATGGTTTTACATAATGATACACATGTGGCCTATGCTGAATTGCTTGCCTTCTTAGGGAGGGTGGGTGGGGAAGGAAGAAGGGAGAGAATTTGGAACTCAAAGTTTTAAAAACAGATGTTCAAAAACAAACAAAAAAAAAGTTTTTGAGTGCAATTAGGAAATAAGATAAACAGGCCAATGGGGTATAGAAATTTATCTTGCCCTACAAGAAAAGAAGAGAAAAGGGGATTTGAGGGGAGTGGGGTGACAGAAGGGAGGGCTGACTGGGGAACAGGGCAACCGGAATATACATGATCTTGGAGTGGGCAGGAGGGTAGAAATAGGGAGAAAATTTCTAATTCAAACTCTTGTGAACATCAATGCTGAAAACTAAATATATTAAATAAATTTTAAAAAAAGTCAAAAAAAAAAAAAGACTAACCCAAATGGCAAAAGAGCTCCAAAAAGCCAATGAGGAGAAGAATGCCTTAAAAGGCAGAATTAGACAAATGGAAAAGGAGGTCCCAAAGACCAATGAAGAAAATACCACCTTAAAAATCAGACTGAAGCAAGTGGAAGCTAGTGACTTTATGAGAAATCAAGATATTATAAAACAAAACCAAAAGAATGAAAAAAATGGAAGACAATGTGAAATATCTCATTGGAAAAACAACTCACCTGGAGAACAGATACAGGAGAGATAACTTAAAAATTATTGGACTACCTGAAAGCCATGATCAAAAAAAGAGCCTAAACATCATCTTTTAAGGAATTATCAAGGAAAACTGCCCTGATATTCTAGAACCAGAGGGTAAAATAGAAATTGAAAGAATCCACTAATCACCTCTTGAAAAAGATCCCAAGAAGAAAACTCCTAGGAACATTATAGCCAAATTCCAGAGTTCCCAGGTCAAGGAGAAAATATTGCAAGCAGCCAGAAGCAATTTGAGTACTGTGGAAACACAATCAGGATAACACAACATCTAGCAGCTTCTACATTAAGGGACTGAAGGGCTTAGAATATGATATTCTGGAGGTCAAAGGAGCTAGGATTAAAACCAAGGATCACCTACCCAGCAAAACTGAGTATAACACTCCAGGACAAAATGTGGATTTTCAATAAAATGGAGGACTTTTAAGCTTTCTTGAAAAAGGAAAGACCAGAGCTAAAGTGAAAATTTGACTTTCAAATACAAGAATCAAGAGAAGCATGAAAAGGTAAACAGGAAAGAGAAATCATAAGGGACTCACTAAAGTTGAACTGTTTTGGTTACATTCCTACATGGAAAGCTGATATTTGTAACTCATGAAACCTTTCTAAGTATAAGGGTAGTTGAAGGGAATACATATATGTAGACAAAGGGCACAGGGTGAGTTGAATATGAAGAGATGATATCTGAAAATAAATAAATAAGTACCATTAAGGGGTGAGAGAGATATATTGGGTGAAGGAGAAAGGGAAAGATAGAATGGGGGAAATTATCTCAAATAAAAATGGCAAGAAAAAGCAGTTCTATTGGAAGAGAAGAGGGGGCAGGTGAAAAGGAATGAATGAATCTTACTCTCATCAGACTTGACTTAAGGAGGAAATAACATACACACTCAATTGAGGATCTTACCCCACAGGAAAGTAGGGGGGAAGGAGATAAGAGAGAGGGGATGATAGAAGGGAATGCAGAAGGGGGAAGGAGGTAATCAAAAGCAAACACTTTTGAAAAGGGCCAGGGTCAAAGGGATAAAATTGAATAAAGGGGGGACAGGATAGGATGGAGGGAAATATAGTTAGTCTTTCACAACATGACTGGTATGGAAGTGTTTTGCATAATGATACATTTGTGGCCAATGTTGAATTGCTTGCCTTCTCAAGGAGGGTGGGTGGGGAGGGAAGAAGGGAGAAAATTTGAAACTCAAAGTTCTAAAAACAAATGCTCAAAAAAAATTTTTTTAAAAGTTGTTTTTTTACACGCAGCTGGGAAATAAGATATACAAGCAATGGGCTATAGAAATCTATCTTACCGTACAAGAAAGTAAGGGGAAATGGGATGGGGGTGGGGGGAGTGGTGTGACAGAAGGGAGGACAGATTGGGGAAAAGGGCAATCAGAATATGTGCCATCTTGAGATGCAGGGAGGTTAGAAATGGGGAGAAAATTTGTAACTCAATCTTGTGAGAATTAATGATGAAAACTAAAAAAAAGAAATTAAAGAAATAAAGAAAAATAGGAAAAATAAAAGGCAAAAACTCCTAGAAATCTGGTGATCTTCCCTTTGAACTCTTTCCTAGTCAGACTATAGATGGATCATTTCATTTAGGTCTGGGCACCACAATTTAAGAACACCACCAGTAAGATGGAAAGCACTGAGAAGAAGGCAACCAGGAATCCATGTCAGGTGAGGATCAGTTAAAGGAACTGCATATATTTGGCCTGGAGAATGAGGGGCCAGAGGATGGGGAGGAGGCAGGAAACCACAGCTATGTTCAGAAAGAAGAGATATTAACATTGTGTGACCCCAGATGCCAGAAGCAGGAGCTAGATTAGAAAGCCCTTAAAAAGAAGAGGCACATGCACATGTACACACACAGGCCTCAACAAGCACAGCACAGTGCTCTGAGGGACAAATGGACCCTTTGGGTACCTCAAATGACAACTGAAGTTCACAGCCTCCAGTCATTAAGAATAAATTATAGCAGGAGAACCTGAGTTGAAATGCGACCTCAGACACTCGACACACTTACTAGCTGTGTGACCTCGGGCAAGTCACTTAAACCAAGTGCCCTGCCTTCCCCCCTCAAAAAAAAGAAAGAATATATTGTTACGTCCAACATGCTCAGATTTTTAAACTATTCATTTCAAAATATTAAAAAAGAAGTTTCGGCACGTAAAAGTATCTGAGACGCCTCATCCACTGAAAACGTGGCAAAGCCGAGGCGAAGACACTAGGCCTCTATCTGCCTCAGTTTCTTTATCTGTAAAATGGAGGTAATAACGGCACCAATCCCGCAGCGTTAAGATAAAATGCGATTTGTAAAGCGCTTTGCAAACTTTAAAGCGCTCGGCAAACCATTACAGGCAGATGGGAAGCTTCCCCGAATTAAAAACAAAACCCCACCAAAACATTTCAGCTCCGCGGTAATAACCACCCGTTATGAAGCACCTCCTTGTAGTTCCCAGGAAGTCCGCTGGGTGTCACTAGAAGCCTCTCCAAGAGCCCCAAGCACAGGGAGCATGCTAAACTCACCGAGCATTCGCTCCAGGGGCGAAGTGCAGCAAAGTCGTGGTCTTACCCCACGGCACTCGAAGCACCTCCTTTCTATGACCCCAACGTCCTCACGGATGAGGACTTTCCTTCCCGCAGGGCGCCGGGGATGGCGAGGAAGCCCCTTTTCCCTCGCGCACCGGCCGCCGTCTTACTTCTCTGGGTCCCAGAGATCAGTGGCCGCTCCCAGATGCCTCTGCGGTTCCGCAATCCAGCCTTCCCGCTCGCCCTCGCAGCCTACTCAAACCACCCCGGAGAGAAGCGGAACAACGCAGGAAACCAAAGCGCCCAACTAACAACCACGAGGACAGCAGCTGCCGCGCGGACGTCCGAGGAAAGCCAAAACCCCGCCCCCTTTCGTAATTACCTCTGTCGCCGCTAAGGTTCCGCTTCTCCCATTGGGTAGACCAAGAAAGGAAGACCAAAAGGGATTGGCCAAGGACAGATAGGGGGCGGAGGAAGAGAGAGGCGTGTGAACGCGGAAGAGGCTGGTGGCTGGACTAAGGCTGCCTAGGGCTTGGGGGAAGCGGCCGGCTGCGTAGCTACGACCGTCCCTCCTCCCCACGTCCATTACGTCATCTGAAACATCCACCACTTTATAGCTTTAAAGAAAGCGTCATGACTGCGCGTGCAAGGATCTGCAATCTTGTGGATGCCCCCTGGTGGCTGCTGCGTCTCCTGTACTCTCACCGCCTCTCTGTGCAGAGCTTTGTGTGCAAAGAAAGGACATCCCAGCTATGCACAGAGCCTTCTTTTTTTGCCTTTATTTTGGTTGAAATTTTTTTTCATGGCATCTTAAAACTTAACAAATGGGAAAATTTCCTTATACAAAAGGGAAAAGCAAATGTATGAACCATGAATATATTACAGATTTTTTTAAAGCAGTTCTATCAATAGTACAGAGCAGCTAGTTGGCGCAGTGGATAGAGTGCTGGTCCTGAAGTCAGAAAAACTCATCTTGCTGAGTTCAAATCTGACCTCAGACACTTACTAGCTATGTTGTGGTTGCTTGTCCGTTCTGCAAGAGGACCATGACACCAGGGAAGTGATGCCATGACTTGCAATTGAATTGGCTTTAAGTGAGAGAAGGCTGTGCAAAGTCACCAGCCTCACTTTCTCCTCCAGAGCCATTTCGGTCTAGTGGCCAGATATAGATCAGGACAACTGGAGATGGCCCAGGATGCAGTGGAAGACTTTGGCCTTCTTAAGCTAAAGTCTTTGGGAGTTCTCACTTTGAGTGAGACAACACCCATTTAGTGATTAGGACTGTTTAAGAAATGTCAAGGGATGGCCCCTTTAATTTAAAAAAAAAAATCAAACTGGGAAGGTAAGACCCTGGGCAAATCACTTAACCCTGTTTGTCTCAGTTCCTCATCTGTAAAATGACCTGGAGAAGGAAATGGCAAATCACCCCAGTATCTCTGCCAAGAAAACCCCAAATAGGGTCATGAAGAATAGGGCAGGCCTGAGCAACAAACTAAAATCAACACCCCCCCAATTGTGCTTTGTCTCCATGTTAACAAGCATTTTTAAGTGCATACTGTACCAAGAGCTGGGACCACAAAACATAGCCAACAAAATAAATCCCTTGCCCTCAAAAAACAGTCAAATGGACTTCCAAAATTCCTTCTCTCATCTACATATTTTTAAATGTTTCATTGATGTTTTATTTATTTTCTTTTCTTTCAACTACTGGGGAGTTGAGTACTACCATTTCCACCCCAGGACTCTTTCCCAATACCCCACTTTCCCAATAAAGCCTTACTTCACAACTAAAAGGTTTAGTTGAGCAAAACAAATTCTCCCATTGATCGTAGGTGAAAAGGTATGTCTCACTCTGCACGTACAGTCAGTTTTACCACCTCTCTGCCAAAGGGTGGGAAGCATGATTCATCATCAGTCTTTGCAGGTCATTGCCTTGATTAGAGTTCTGAAGCCTTTGAAAGTAGTTTTGCTTTATAATTGTATAGTCTTCTTGTAAACTGTTCTAGTTCTCTCTGATCCCTTTCACTGTAGTTCAGTTTACACAGATGTTCCCATGTTTCTGTGAATCTGTCCCTTTCCTCCTTTTGTATGGTGCAATAACATCCCATTATAGTTATATGTGATCATGTCTTTTGGGCTCTTAGTTTCCAGTTCTTTGCTGCAGGAAAAAAAAAGCTACTATAAATATTTTTGTATCTTTGCTTTTGATTTCTGGGGTATGTGGCTAGTAGTGCTATCATTGCTTAAGAGAACATACACAGTGTATTGACTTCAGTATAGTTCCAAATTGCTTTCCAGAATGTTGGGACCAGTTCACACCTCCTCCAAGAAAGTTCACGCCCCTTCTCCCAGAGAGAGAGAGAGAGAGAGTTCTTCCAACAGTGACCATTTTCCTTTTTTTAATGTTTGACAGGTGTGACAACCTCAGGATTGTCTTAATATGCATTTCTTCTGATGAGTGATTTGGAGCATTTAAAAAATATGTTGTTGATAATTTGCCTTTTCTCCTCTGGGAACAGCCTGCTCATATGCTCTGACCATTTATTTATCTAGGAATGACACCCAGCAATTCTCTATATAGCCTGAATATCAGCCTTATTAGAGAAATTTGCTGCAAAAAAAGTTTTCCCCATTTAACTGTCTCCCTTACAATTCTCACTACATTGTTTGTATAAAAATCATCAATTTTATCAGAATTTTCTATTTTATATTTTATGATCATCTTTTGTCAAGAACTCTTTCCCTATCTGTAGTTTAAAAAGCTATACCCTTCCCTCCTTCTCCAATTTCTCTGACCTTTTAAATTTAAGGCCAGCATCCTTGGTACTTGAATTCTTTCTGCATTTGAAATATTTTTTATTTGATTTGGAAGCCCTAGATTTGGGCTATGATATTCATGGATATTTTCAGTTGGAGTTTCTTTCAGGAGATAACTATTGGATTCCTTCTGTTTTCACTTTGCCTTCTGGTTCTAATTAGATCTACTGGGTGATTCCCTTTTCTTATATATTGAAATATGTGGTCCAGGTTTTTTGTTTGGTCGATTGTCAAAGAGTCTGATGATTCAGACTCTCCTCAACCTGTTTGCCACATCATTTTTTAATGGTAGATACTTTATGTTGTCATTAAAACAGCTTGACTTTGTTCTAGTATTTCTAGTTTTCTTATGGAATAACTGAGTTTTGGTGGTTCCATTCTGTTTTTTTCAAGTTGAGTGTTTTTATAATGATTTCCACCTTACGATCTTAATTATTTAATCTCCTTTCTTTTTCCTCCTAAACACTAATTTCCTTTATAATTTCATTTTAATCTCTTGCTTCTTTTCTTTCAGGCACTCTTGAAGTCCTTCTGGCTAAGCCAGAGGTTCTGCTTATCTTACTGTAGAGCTACTATCCTCTTCTGGGCTGACCTCATGAGTGTCTCCTAACCCATAGTATTTTTTTCATTGTATTCAGCATTTTCTTCAATTTACTCAAGGTGTCTAAAGGGTCAGTCTTCTGATGGAATGAATACCCAACATGCATGAATCTTGAAGCTTTTGAAGGATTGATATGAATAGGTTGGTAGGTCAGGCAAATGCTAAAAACACAGTAATACTTGGATTATAGCAAAGCATTTGGCAAAATGCTGTCATGTTATCCTTATGGTGAAACATGAACCAAAGAATGTTGAGATTGATGCCAATTCGGACAATACTTTCTAATGGAAAGAGCTCTGTCCTATTCATCATTTCTAATCGATGACCTGAATGAAAACAATTTAGAATATGCAAATGTTACAATGCTGGGCAGGCTAACTAAGATAGATCATAGAATGCTAAAAATGCTGAGCTCAAGTAAAGAAAATAAAATTTAACCAGAAAAATGTAAAAACTTGTATTTAAACCAAAAAAATCAATTACACAACTAAAGGATGAGGGAGACTCATAATGATACAAATTCATATTTCAAAAAAAATCTGGCAGTTTTAGTTGATTGTTTACTGAATCAATGTAAAACAGCTAATTAAAAAAAAGTAAATGCAAAAAAGTAAAAGCAATTATAGGGTGCATCCAAAGATGTCTAATAAATACCTAGTCCACAGAAAATGATAGTCCCATTGTACAGAAGAGTTGGTTGTTGTCCTTCATATAATTGATATCAATTAGTCAACCAGAATTAATTAGCTTTTAGAAATGGGTATTTACTAAAGCGGTTTAGGAAGAACTATACCAGAGTTGTACTTGGTACAAAATATCCTCTCAAACTGGGGCCAAGTTCTCTCAAAAATACATACAGAGTCTAGAAAAAAGTGGGTCAGCTTAGAGAACACAAGAAAAAGCACACGTGACAAAGAGGTAATTGATAATTCCTAGTTGCCAAAGTTCTTTTCTTCCCTTTGTGGTATCCTGATGAACCCTGCCATTTGGTATGGTGTTGCCTTCTGCTAGGTTCCTTTTAGAGCCATGAAACTGTCTAGTTTGTCTTCAGCTTATGATAAATTCTATAATTAGCCATTGATGTTCCACATATGCTGATAAGGACACTTTATAGGAAGTCCAAAATATTCTGACCTTTCAAAATGCACAAGATGATCTTTTGGTCAAGGAAAGGGGAAGGAGACAGAAGCTGTCTCTTTACCCTGCTTAGCCATCACAAAAACAGCTGCTAAAATTTTGGAGCTTATGGAGCCTTTTCCTCTTTCTTTGATTTCTTTGGGGTACAGACCTAAATATTAGTATTGCTGGATCAATACACATTTTAATGGCCTTTGTGGGCCTAGTTCTAAATTGCTTTCCAGAATGCCGAGACCAAAGGTGGGGAACCTGCAGCATCAAGGCCACATGTGGCCCTCCAGGTGCTGAAGTATGCCCTTTGATTCACATATGCCCTTCAAGATTCACAGAACCAATCCCCTTAATAAAAGGATTTGTTCTGTAAAACTTGGACTCAATCAAAAGGCCACACCCAAGGTCTCTCTAGGCCCTAAACCATTTCATAGCTCCACCAGCAATGCATTATTTTCCCCATACTGTTTTCCCATAGCCCCTCCAGCATTTGCCATTTTCTATTTTTACCACTTTGTCAGCCTGAAAGGTATGAAGGAGAATCTGAGAATTGTTTCAATCTGCATTTGTCTGTTAATGATTTAACGCATTTTTGCATATGATTATTGATAATTTGGATTTCTTCAGCTGAATACTGTCTATTCATATCCTTTGATCATTATCAATTAAGGTCCCCCATGTATCTTAGAAATAAAACCATTATGAGAAAAGTTGCTGCAAAGATTTGTTTCTTACCAGTCCTAGTTAAGTGCATACCATCCCGTCAGGAATTGGTCACTGATATATTTTAAGCTGTGTTCCATAAGTCCAAATTCCTTTATTTTTATTTTAAATATATTTTCCAATTACATGTAAAAACAGTTTTAAACATTTTTTTAAAATTTTGAGTCCCCAATTCTCTCCCTCCCTCCTTTCCCACTCTCCCTGAGATGACAAGCAATTAGATATGGGTTATACATATGCAATCATGCAAAACATATTTCCATAATAGTCATTTTGTAAAAGAAAACACAGACCACTCCCCACCCCCCCCCAACACACACACACAAATAAAGCGAAAAATAGTATCCTTCAATCTGTGTTCAGATGCCACCAGTTCTTTCTCTGGAGGTGGATAGCATTTTTCATCATGAGTCCTTGGAATTGTCTTGGATCATTGTATTGCTGAGAATAGCCAAGTCATTAACAGTTCCTGGTTCTGCTCCCTTCATTTTGCAATAATTCGTCTAATTCTTTCCAGGTTTTTCTGAAAACATCCTGCTCTTCATTTCTTATAGCACGTAGTATTCCATTACAATCATATACCAATTATAAACAACTTGTTCAGCCATTCCCCAGCTGATGGGCATCCCCTCAGTTTCCAATTCTTTGCTACCACAAAAAGAGCTGCTATAAGTATTTTTGCTCAAATATGTCCTTTCCTTTTTTTTTAATCTCTTTGGGATACAGACCTAGTAGTGGTATTGCTGGGTCAAAGGGTATACACAGATGTATAGCTCTTTGGGCCTCATTCCAAATTGTTCTCCAGAATGGGTGGATCAGTTTACAACTCCACCAACAGTGCATTAGTGTTTTACCACTAATGTTTACCATTAAGTTTTACCACATTACCATACCAAACAGTTATCTTTTCTTCTTCTGTTACATTAACCAATCTGATAGATATGAGGTAGTACCCTTGGACCTGTTTTAATTTACATTTCTTTAGTCAATAGTGATTTAGAGCACTTTTTATATGACTACAGATAGCTTTGGTTTCTTCATCTAAAAACTGTTCATATCCCTTGACCATTTATCAATTGGGGAATGACTTGTATTCTTACAAATTTGACTAAGTTCTCTGTATATATGAGCAATGAGGCCTTTATCAGAGACACTTGGCTGGAAAAAAAATTTACCCAGTTTTCTATTTTCCTTACAATCTTGGTTTTGTTTGTGCAAAAACTTTTAAAGTTAATATAATCAAAATTATACATTTTACATCCTGTAATATTCTCTCTCTTGTTTGGTCATAAATTCTTCCCTTATCCATAGATCTGGGAGGTAAACTATTCCATATGAATTTGCTTATGATACCACCCTTTATATCTAAATCATGTACCCATTTTAACCTTATCTTGGAATGTGGTGTGATGTTGGTCTCTCCCTAGTTTCTGCAAACTGTTTTCTAGTTTTCCAGCAGTTTTTGTCAAATAGTTCTTGTCCCAAAAGTTTAGATCTTTCGGTTTACCAAACACCAGATTACTACGGTCATTACTTACTGTGTCTTATGTACCCAATCTATTCCACTGAGCCACTACACAGCTTCTTAGCCACTACCAGATCATTTTGATGATTACCACTTTATGATACAGTTTGAGATCTGGTATGGCTAGCCCACCTTCCTTCACATTTTTTTTTCATTAATTCTCTTGATACTCTTGATCTTTTGTTCCTCCACATTAATTTTGTTATTATTTCTTCTAGCTTTATAAAAGTTTTTGGTAATTTTGTATAGCACTGAATAAATTAATTTGGGTAGAATTGTCATTTTATTATATTGGCTTGGCCTACCCATGAGCAATTAATATTTTTCCAATTGTTTGGATCTGATTTTGTGTGAAAAGTGTTTTGTAATTGTGTTCATGTAGTTCCTGAGTTTGTCTTGGCAGGTAGACTCCTAAGCATTTCATACTGTCTACAGTTATTTTAAGTGGAATTTTTCTGTCTCTTGCTGTTGGACTTTGTTGGTGATATATAGAAATGCTGTGATTTAGGTGGGTTTATTTTATATCCTGCAACTTTGCTAAAGTTGTTAATTATTTCAACTGGTTTTTTTAGTTGATTCTCTAAGTATGCCATCATATTATCTGCAAAGAGTGATAGCTTTGTTTCATTTGTTGGTGTTGTTCAATTGTTTCAATCATGTCCGACTCTTCATGACCCCATTTGGGATTTTCTTAGCAAAGATACTGGGAGTGATTTGCCATTTCCTTCTCCAGCTCACCTGACAGATGATAAAACTGAGATAAACAGGGTTAAGTGATTTGCCCAAGGACACACAACTAGTGTCCGATGCCAGATTTGAACTCACAAAGATATCTTTCTGACTTTAGGTCCTGCACTCTATCCACTGTACCACCTAGCTGCAGTTTTCTCATTGCCTATTCTAGTTCTTTCAATCTCTTTTTCTTCTTTTATTGCTAAAGCTAGCATTATTTCCCCCAAGATTTTTAAAAATAGTATTTTTTTCTCTAGTTACAGGTAAAGACAATTTTAACATTCAATTTTTTAAAAATTTTAATTCCAAATTTTTTCTCCCTTCCTCCCCTCCCCCTGAGACAGTAAACAATTTGATATATTCAATTATGAAAACATATTACCACATTGGCCATGTTGTGAAAGAAGACACAGACCCAAAGGAAAATAAACCATGGAAAAATACAGAAAGTGAAAAATATGTATGCTTTGATCTGCATTCAGATCCTATCAGTTTTTAGGAAGTGGATAGCATTTTTCATCATGAGGTCGTTGGAATTGTCTTGGATTGTATTGCTGAGAATAGGTAAGTCTTTCACAGTTGATCATTGTATGGTATTGATGTTTCTGTGTACAATGTTCTCCTAGTTCTGTATAGCTAGTATTTCTAATACATTATTGAATAATAGTGGTAATAATGGACATCCTTGCTTCACCCTTTATCTTATTGGGAAGGCTTCTAGCTTATCCGCATTACAAATAATGCTTGCTTATGGTTTTAGATAGATACTACTTATCATATTAAGGAAAGCTCCATTTATTCCTATGCTCTCCAGTATTTTTTAATAGGAATGGATGTTGTATTTTGTCAAAAGCTTTTTCTGCATCTCTTGAAATAATTATATGATTTTTATTTGTTTCGTCATTGATATGGTCAATTATGCTGTTTTCCTAATATTGAACCAGACCTGCATTCCTGGTATAAATACCACCTGGTCATAGTGTATTATCTTTGTTTTGTTGCTATAATCTCCTTCTTGATATTTAAATTTTTTTGCATCAATATTCATTAGGGAAATTGGTCTATAGTTTTCTTTTTGTTTTTGCTCTTCCTAGTTTAGGTATCAGCACCATATTTGTGTTGTGAAAAGGAATTTGGAAGGACTTCTTTGCCTATTTTTCCAAATAGTTCAATATTGTAATGAATTGTTCTTTAAATGTTTGGTACAATCCACTTGGTTCTGGGAATATCACTTGGTCCATCTGGTCCTTAGGATTTTTTTTAGGGAGCTCATTGATGGCTTGTTCAATTTATTTTTCTAAGTTAGAGTTAAGTATTCTATTTCCTCTTCTGTTAATCCAGGCAACGTATATTTTTGTAAATATTCATTTCACTTAGATGGTTTGATTTATTGGCATATAATTGCAAGGCAACTCCTAATAATTGCTTTATTTCATCCTCATTGGTGGTGAATTTGCTCTTTTCATTTTTTGTACTGGTAATTGTTTTCTTCTTTTCTTAAATCAAATTACCAATGGTTTATCTGTTTTACCAAATCCCTTTCACAGATACAACATTCTCAGTCAGTCATGCAGGAAACAAAACCTGGGCCCCTGTCAGTTTCTTGCCTAAGACTTCACAATCTTTGGTGATCTTCAAAATTCTCTTTGAACAGTATCATTTGTGAATCATTGGAAGTTGGTAATAAGTTATCTGTTTTGAAAATTCTTGGAAGTTTCTCTATTATGTCTTTGATATAAGCCCTGTTATTATCAGGCTGACAAGTAGTTGCCTCCATACCTCAGAGTAGAGCATCTCCAATAAGCACCTACTCCTCTCTTCTTCCTCTGTTCCTTACTGAATGATGCTCTGTGGCTTTACTCTGTCACTTCTCAGAGGACAAGCAGCTGCTTCTTCCTTAGAGCTTCCAGTTCATTCTTTTTCAAAAACCTCAAATTTTTTTTCTTAAAAATTCCAAATATATAGTTGCCCTTTTATTATCCTTCTTACTCTGTGACATTCTTCTGTTCTCTAGCTGGCTAACAAATGTTTTCCCCAGCACCAGTCTTGATCTATCCCACTCCTCCCCCATTGAAGTCCTGCTACCATTTCTTTCAATTAAATGTCATGCTACCTTTCACCCTGCGGTGGGGAGTGGCTTTGTCTTCTCTAGAAGGAAAACTAGCCTACATTTATTTAGACCTCAGATAGCTGATGGAACTCTCTAACAGAGGAACAAGTTGCCTTCAAAACTGAGTACCCTGCTACTGGAAGTATGCCCCCAAAAAAAGCCATATGGCTTACTATCTGTCAGTGATACTATAAGTTATTCCTGCATTGGGTGGAAAAATGAATCACATGACCTCTAAGATCCCTTCCAGTACCTAAAATTCTGTGATTACTCAGGACCTAAAGACTGAGCTAGAAAGAAAAGGCATTCAAATGGAAATTTCACATAAGCATAAGAAAAAAATAAAATTTAATTTGATTTCTTAAATTGGAGACAATAATTATTCCTGTAGCATTTAAATTATTCTCTACATTGCCAGAAAGATTGGTCTTTGGAAATTTATATTTCTTAAAGTTACAAAATGCATAGAAAATAGTGAGGGATTGATTAGAAGTGCAGTTTCTTCATATCTGTTATTTAGGTTTACCACATTTCTATTAAAAATCCAAATTCTAATTAAGCTGGATTTTCATGGAACATTTGCTTGTTATTTTCTGAGAATATGAGATATCCTTTTTGAAATTAAAGAAAAATACAGAATGTGGTTTAAGGAAATCTCTTAACTATTGATATTCACAATGAGGATAAAATTTGAAGCTCTTAGGGATTTAGCATTCATTTTGTCTCCATTTACTTAAGTATAGAGATAAAATAGCATAGGAGAAAGAATAGTGGAGTAGGTCAGGAGATCTGGATTTTATTGCTGGCTCTTATCAACACGTCATAATGAAATACTGGGAAAGTCACCTTTTCAAGGCACTTTAGTCTATAAGATGAAGGGAACTGAACTAGATGAGCTCTAGAGTTCCAATGACCTTTGGGGTCATTTTTTCCCTGTGACTCATCTTAGGTATCCTTTCTATTAGCCTCCTTATGACATTAAGAAAGTCGCCAGTCTAGTATTAGGGGAAACTGTAGCCTACTAAAGAAAAGTCCCACCTGTGGATCCTTCTCTATTACTTTTCAAACTCAAAAAAGCCAAACCAAGTTCCAAAAGTAGTGTCTAAAGACAGGATTAATGTTGCTTTAGGGTCCTAGAAGCCTTTGACTTTGCATGGGACCACAAAAGAGGGAAAAAAAACCTCAACCTGGCACCCAAGTTTTGAATTATTATTGCTAACCCTATATATTTTCTGTATAGTTTTGGTCTTCACTAAAAATTCAAGTCTGAATTGTATAGGATTGACATAATTAGTTTTAAAATGACACACTAACCAAAATTTTAGTTTATATTAAGTAGCTAGTTTATTGCATATTGGTCAATCCCATAAGATTTTATTTTCAATTCAATTCAACAAAGGGACTTAGAAGACTTACGTTGAAGTTGAACAGCTGTATTCCCGTATGAGTTGAATGTATTTTTCTTCTGTAGATCTGATTTAAACGTTGAAGTAAATAGGCAACTTAAAACTGATTTGGATACAAATCACACTTTGTACAATAGATCTATTGTACTTAGTACATGCAAAGCTTATTTTTAAGTACCTGAATCACTGTCAGCCCTTAAATATTTACATACCCAAAATGACAAAAATCTTAAAGATACAGAATCTGAAGTATTTGTTTACAAATTGCAAATCAGAAAAAGTCAACTGTTTAGACTAATGAATAAAGAAAACTCAAATCTGAAAAATAAATACTGCTGTGGTTATTTTTTTTAAACCTCCCTAGTATATAGCAAAACCACTCAGATCCGCAACAGAAAAATAGCAGAGTACATTAAACAAACTTGAGAGAAATCAAAACACTCTGGTTGGTTAATTACCTTGAATTTCTTTCTTAGTTTGTTATTATTAAAGTGTGAGCAATGAATTATCTTATACATATTACAGAAATTTCTTAAAAGTTTAAGCTGCTGTACAACTTTTAAAGAAGAAACATAATGAGATTATAGACAATATGAAACTAGTTATCAGAATTCATTTTTGAAAAAAAAAATCTTGTTCCCATAAGGAAAGTGGCTGGGAAAAACAATTATAGAATTCCCGTACAATTCCTAGAGGATATGTCCTAGAGATTCCTGAGAATATAGTGCTGAATAGAATTCTGCAAGGGCAAATAGCTAAAGCCCCTTAAGAAAGATTTTAAAAAGCAGAAAGCGTCTAGTCTACTTAATAGGAAACTTTAAGCAAAAATAACTTTCCAGCAAGGAGATTCAAAAATGAATCAAAGAAATAAAATGGTAGTTATTATAATAGCAAAATTAAGCTTCTGCTTGTCTGTACCTTTTACCTACTAGTTGTTTGGTCCCTATGGAAGAAAAGTATAGGTAGCAACCATGAGGAAGCTGGTCCTAGGGCTTAATAGGAGACAAAAGTATCAGGTGCTATCTCTCCAACAGCAGATGTGTCTCAAGTAGCTAGGAGAAGAGCCTTCAAGTAGGTACTTTTTAATATGCAGAAGCTCTATGTACAGGCAGTTTTGAAGAGGGAGAAAGGAAAGCATTCTAGTCTGTAGTCCCACAGTACAAAAACAATCACATTCTTCGTATGTTATAAAAAGTAATATAACAATGCAATGTACAGTAGAGTCTAGTGAATGTAAAAGTATCCAAAGTTAATTTTTTAAGAGGTCTCATTACAGTGAATGGGAAAAGAATATAACACACCGAAATTATTTGAAACCCCAGAGGGCTTTCTATACAGGGTTCTATAGACCTTTCCAAAAGTGCCCCTTAAAATAGCATGTTAATGCCTTTTCTTTTTGCTGTGCTAAATTATTTACATTTTATGTAATCATTAAAATTAGGTGCAAAAACTCATTTCAGTTTAAGAAACTAAAAACAAACTATTTTACTCTGAATGGAGTTGTAATAGTTTAAAAACTTGACAAACTGTCCAGTTTAGCAACCTGGAAATCTTTCAGATTGCCTCACAAGTTTCTTCAATTTTTCTTAAAAAGTCCTCTAATCGTGTTTTTAAAAACTATTCATTAGCAAGAAGGCCTAGAGCACTACTTCACCTTTAAAGCTATATTTAAAACATTTTTGGTATAAGCTGACCATATATGTTCATTAACAGGGATAAAAAGGCTTTGAGTAATTAAAAAAAAAAGCTCAATGTATTTCTAGTGATAAGAATTAATTACACACAGCATTTACCAAGTAATTTATGATGTTTGGTTGTGATTGAATTAGGTTCACTATTTGTCAAATACTTTGTTACAGATTTTCATTTTAATTCTGTACAGATCGTTGGAT
The DNA here is from genome assembly GCF_011100635.1 of Trichosurus vulpecula. NCBI lineage: Eukaryota > Metazoa > Chordata > Mammalia > Diprotodontia > Phalangeridae > Trichosurus > Trichosurus vulpecula. The sequence goes on from NC_050580.1 coordinate 219,913,803, forward strand.
CACTGGCTGTACATTGTTATTCTGTCCTTAAAAGATATATGTTATCTTTTATAAAAGATCTTATAATTTCACTTGTTATGAAGTAGACATAATTAATAATTTACATAAGATCTTAATTTAAGTTTTCTGCATTTCTTCAAAAAACACAGGTTCTAGAGTCATAAGATATGAGTCTGAATCCCAGCTTTGCCATTAGTAAATGGGAATAATACAATTTATATATCTATTTTCACAGGGTTATTATTGTGAAGAAAGTGCTTTGTAAACCTTAAAGGCCTACTTTGCATTGAGTTATCATTTTTCAATGATACCCTTGTAAAACTAACATTTTTTCCAACTCCTCTAAAAATCCCTCTCATTATAGCTTCGTTCTATTTGCAAAAACTATCTTTTCTCAGCATGCTGATTAAATTGGGGCATTCATAGAATGCTAGTAATATCAACTACAAATACCAAAAATCACAATTTTGGAAATAAATCCATATTCTTTACTCCTGTAACTGTTAGCCAAAGATCTAACAATTTTTTTAAAGAGAGGCTTTGAAACAATGCATTTCACTACAATACAAGGCTATTACAAAAGAATAAAAGGGAAACTCATTGGATTGCTAAAGGAAGTCCTTCACTTCCCATCAAAAAGATGGTTACTACTTCTGAAACCAAGACAAGTTCATCCACTCTTAAGGGCCTCAGTTAGGCCCTCCAGTGCTTAGCATAGTGCCTGGCCTATTGGCAGGTGCCATATGAATGCTAATTAACTAATTGACTAACTTAGTTTCCTTATCAATAAAAGGAGTTGGACTAGATCACCAGAGATCTCTTCTAGGTATAGAACTACGATGTGACAATGACAAAAACTAACGGTTTAATCTTGAATGAGCTACATATGGACTGTTTAGGGAAAAAGCCTTTACCATCCATTCAAGATGTCTACCAAATAGCACAGAAACAAATCTGTAGAAGGAAGAAAATCTTAAATTTGGTTTTTATTTTTAGATACATTCAGCATAGGATAGAAAAAATAAAACACAATGAGTATGTTGAATCTAATATTGTTTTAAACTCGATATAAATGCATAGCATAGTACAGAACTGAATCGTGGAAAATATTCCCTTGAATTCATTTTCTGAACTCCAATTTGGAAAAGAAAAGTTACTTTCTCATCTTTAAAAGAACAGATATCAATCAGTGCCTATAAATTTTAATGCCTGAATTGTAGTTAACAGATTGATTTTTAGGCCAGTTGCCATAAACCCAAGTTTTCAACTGGAAAACTCTTAAGTGTTAGCTGTCAAAGTGTTATCTGTCAAAACAAAAAACATTTTTAAGGCTACACTCCTGGGTCTACAGTACAAATACTGCAATAAAATCACCAATACGTTATCCTGATGTTTATGTAGTAATTTTCTCATATTTGAAATTTAGTCCTAGGAAATAACTGTTAACCTAATTTCAAAGGAAATTAAACTTCAAACTATAAAAAGTAAACAGAATAAATGACAGTCTAATACTGTATCCACATTTTATAAAGAGGAAAAAATAAAACTGAAAAATTATAAGATCTGGAGATACTGGCAACTAGTTTCTTTTAACTTATTTATTCCATCTTAAGTCACTAGTAAATGGTTAAACCAGAAAAATCAACATTGTCAACTATAGACCTTTGGAAATAATTTAAGAATGTTATAAATGCACACTGAGTTCATGTTCCATTGCCCCAGTCTAGATTTCAATTATATTTCCACCTGCTAGAAATACTAACCTGCAATACAATCAAGACAACGTGCAGAAAAATAATCTTCTTCCTGTAACTTATAATGCAACAACAACCAAAAAACCCTATAGACTACATAGTCCATTAGCTGTTAAGTCACTGAGAAAGTTTAGTTCATTCTATTTATTAATATGCAAGCTACAGTGTAAAGCACAGTTTACTTCTAAACTCCTCAGAATTTTCTCAACATAAGTTTAAAAAAATATTTCCCTAATTATGGGTCATTGAAGATAAATTATCAGTCCTATTTTTTTACATCACAGCATACATGGCATTTCTTAATTCAGCAACAAAAAGGCACAATTAATAAGCAGTAAAATACAGTACCTGAATCATTATAGAGATATCTAGAATGAATGCAAACCAAAGTATTTTACATTGTACACAGAACTAAAAGAAAAAAAAACCAAAAAATTTTGAATGCAAAAGTTAATTTTACTTCAAATTTGGTCCATTAAATGCCTCCTAATATAGATCAACAAGCATAGCAATTAAAGTAGTAGGAGGAGGCAATAAACAGATAAGTGGTTTGCATACTAATTTTGTTTTCATTAACTATGTAATTAAATTAGGAAATGGCTCACATTCTAGACAAAGGAAATTTTTTTCTCAGGTTATCACAACATACCTGGGGTTAAATCCAAATACAAAGGCATAATTGTATGCATATTATTTATGTTTATTTATACAGTCCCATAGTTTATTAAGACTCATGTAATATATATTAGGTACATGATATTATGTACCTAATATATATTATATATAGGATCCATAACCCAAATTATACAATAGCAATAAAACACTCCAAAACATCATACCTAAGGGGTATCTAGAACTTTCTCTGTGTTGAAATTGCTCAGCATTCTCCAAAACAATATCTAGATGCAGTGGTAAGAAGCATTGTCCGTTTTACATTCACTTAAATACTTATTTAAGTAAAATTCCTGCAAAAGCATTGATCTGACTTTTGCCTTAGAATTATTCTCACATATTGCCATCCTTTCCCATAAGTGATAGGCCATCAAGAAAGGCCAATAAAGTAAAATAAGCAAGGAACCAGAAATGTGATAGAGAGGCCAACCATTCCATAGGTTATATAACGATAAGTAAGTTCAATTTCCATGTACTGTCTTGCTTTTCGAATATCATCACTTTTAATACCAAACATTTTACAGGCCAATGGAATGGTGATCTTTTTCATTACAATTCTCATCAGCAGCAAAAATACCATTCCTATTAGAATCCGTAATATGACTTTTCCAAAACGAGTCACAGTGATGGAGGGAATAGTTAAAGGTAACATATCAAGAGGAGGATCTGACACGAGACCAAGCTGGTAAGCAACATGAGATCCACATGCAATTCCTGCACCACTGCCCAAGATCTCAGCTGTGTCTCCTCGTGATGTACTCCAAGTGTCAAGTGTGAAGGAAAAGATGCCCAGGGCTAAATGCAAACTGATGATAATTAGTGGAGAATATTTATAAATTTGGTTGAAGTTATCAATCAGCTCCACATATGGATAGAAGACAGCTAAGATAAAAATAGCATACAGGAATCCAGCAATAATGTCCTGAAGATAGAAAGAAAAAATAGTTTTAGTCAGGTGTAATTTTGCTCTTTTAAAGATAAGACTTTTTTAAAATTCAGAAAACTGAAGGGCTTTTAACTTTAAGAAAACAATAAAATGCACAAAACAAAATCTACATAATGATTGTAAAGAAGAATAAAAAAAAAGAATTCTGCCATTTTTATAATTAACTAAAGCTTGATAGACACAATCTCAAATAAATGAAATTATTTCTAAAATTTAGGATAAGTTGACATAATAAAAGGAAAGTCATAGATACATGAAGTGTTAAAGGATTTCAAAGAAAATTTCATTTTCATGTTTCAAATATAAGTGTGAACATAGTAAAATCATATAACCAAATAGGTCTTGTTTTTACTGTTATTGGGGCAGAGGGGAAGATGATGTTTAGAACATCCCCACAAAACTTCAACTGATATTAGTCTGGACAATGCAGTAACAAATGAGGGACTGAATCTTTGAGCTATGGGCTGTCTGGAGGAGGGATCTGGTTCCTTCTTTGTCAGACCTGTTCTGAGGTTCAGGCCAGCTATGCTTGTGGACAGTCTTAATCTCACTAAAAAATGTTAAGAGTTAAGAGGTAAGAGAAAGAGGGAATAATTACCATAGTTATTCATCATTTTATATTAGAATGATGATTTCTGCCATAATTTTTTTCTTAAAAATATATCAAAATTTCCTTTTTTTAGACATCACTCTCAAATTCCAGTGATCCTCCTCGCCCTGTCCCCCCTCCCCAACTCTCCCTCGTATAGCTGAATAAAACAAGTCAAACATATGGCTCATCATTCCCCAAATGATAAATGGTTAAGGAATATGAACTGCAGTTTTCAGAGAAAGAAATCCAAACTATCAATAACCATAAGAAAAAAAATGCTTTAAGTCACTAATAATTAGATAAATAAAAATTAAAACAATTCTGAGATTCCACTTCATACCTTTCATTCAATAAACATTTATTAAGTGCCTACTATTTGCCAGGCACTGTGCTGAGATCTGAAGATAAAAAAAGAAGCAAGAGAAAGTCCCTGCCTTCAAGGAGCTTACTATTAGATTGGCAAAGGTGACCAAACAAAGGAAGAAAAATAACAAATGCTGGTGGGGCTGTGGGAGAATAGATACAATAATGTACTGCTCGTCTGACCATTTGGAAACAGGCCCAAAAAGCTATTGAATTATGCATACCCTTTGACCTAGCAATACCACCACCATTAATAATAATATACAGGGGCAGCTAGGTGGCACAGTAAGTAGAGCAGTGGCCCTGGAGTCAGGAGGACCTGAGTTCAAATCCAGCCTCAGACACTTGACACACTTACTAGCTGTGTGACCCTGGGTTAGTCACTTAACCCCAACTGCCCTGCCTCCTCCCCTCAAAAAACAACAAAATCAACAACAACAAAAAAACAAAAAAAGAAATGGAACAGTAGAGATGAATGAAAATAGCAAGTTAACAGCCAACTTTTAAAAGGCTGGTTCTTTAAAAATAATTTTAAAGAATGAAAAATTGTGAAAAATTCACACATGTGCCTACCCTTAAATTGCCCAAGAGTTTTATATGATTAAATTCCAGAGCTAAAGATTCCACTGTTATAATTGCAAACACTCCTAAGTTTAATCCTATAAAGTGCTTTACCTACATTATCTCATTTGTTCCTAATGACAACTCTGTAAGGAAAGTAGGGCAAATATTAAGAGGATGAGTGGTCAATGTTATCCAATTCTATTTTGTGGAGGAGGAAACTGAGGCTCAAAGAAATAAAGGTGACCTGTCCTAAGGCACACAGCTAGTTGCTTGTCCTACCTGCAATTTTGAGGCTTCCAAGTTCAATGGTCCGGTTTCCACTCTACCATGCTCTCTATCTATTCTGTTTCAAACAAAACTTTACCTGCCTGCTTCAGCAGTCTGAGAAGGAAATACTGGTAATATGAAGCTCTAGCTCTATTCTTTAAATCTCAGACTCCAAATACTAAAAACAAACACATAAACAAAAACCCCAAAATTTACTCTTTCACAAACCCACATGTGACTGTCCTTTGTTTACCACAGTATCCTCTCCTACCCACTATGTGATTTTCTATGGGAGAAAAAGAGACAGGCAAATGTGTCTGAATATTTGGTTATAGCAACAGAAAGCTGTTAGTTACTTTTTCTTCTCAACTTTGATGATGTTTTAGATTTTAAAAACATATACTGTGCTGAAAAATTTAGTGACCTAATTTTCATACGGAGACACTGTGTGCTTGTGGTCTCAAAATCAAGAAAACCTGGGAATATGTCCTGACTGATGCATTCCACTTTGTGACCCTGGCTTAGTTACCCAGCAATCAGCTCAGAACACAAAGAGTTCTAAACACGTCTCTTAAGGCTCTAAGGTACAGAGCAGCTGCACATCTGTACTTAGAGGCAGTATTTCCTTACCTAAATTTTATATAGCAGATATCTAATATCTAGTTCAGGGGTGGGGAACCTGCAGCCTCAAGGCCACATGTGGCCTTCTAGGTCCTTGGGTGTGGCCTTTTGCCTGAGTCCAGGTTTTACAGAACAAATCCTTTTATTAAAGGTATTTGTTCTGTGAAGTTTGGATTCAATTGAGCCTAGGTCCTAGTTCATTCTTCACATATTAGCCATCACAAGGATTTATACTTCCATGAAACTACACATATTACAAAATACATGTTTTATAAGGTTAATACAAATGAAATTAACCTACATTAAGAATTTTTTTTAAACTAAATGCCTATCTTAGGTAGTATGTATTTCCTCTAAGGTTTGTTTCATATTACCTTAGTAAAAGTTTTTTTAAAAACCAGACTTATTGAAATGTCTTAAAAAATTTTTTTTAATCAGTGAACTTTCCATTAGAAACTTTCAAAACTGAAAGCTAGTCAGCTGATTCAATTTGTACTTTTACAACTGTATTTTTCAATATGACAAAATTCCTTATTTTTTTATGGTTCCACGAAAAATTTTCACAACGAAATGTTATATTCATTATGCTACAAAAGCATTTTACATAAAAATATTGTCTGGTGGCTCTACTGGTTAAAGTATTTAATTATTTAAGACAGTGTCCTTGCCTGTGGGAACAAAGTAAGCTTTGATAAAATTGGCCTAAAACCAAGGAACAATCAAGTTCATATGATGAATATGAGGGACTCTGTATTTGAGCCAGTAAAAAGTCCATCTGACATCAAAAACTGGCCAGAAAGCATAAGCTAATAATAAAAAAAAACTCTCTATTTTAGTTAATAAGATTTCTACAAATAACCCAACAATTAAGTTTATAATTTTAAAAAAGTTTTTAAAAAAGTGAAATTTACTGTATATAGTTAAGTAATATGGAAAACTCTTAACCTCTAAATATGATCAGAGGGAGTCCCAGAATGAATGAGCTGGAAAGCTTTAGAAATCATTTGTCCAAATAGTAAATCATAAACCTTCTGTATGATTTTTCCGACAAATTATTCATCCAGCCTCTGTTCAAATACCTTCAGAACACTATTTATCCCTATAAAATGCATGGTATGATACTGTTTCCAAAAATGTCATATCATAGATCTCCAGAAGATTCATGGAATGTTAGGGCAGGGAAGGACCTAAGAATCATCTTATTTTACAGATAAGGAAATTGAAGCCCAGCAAGATTTATATATTACTTTTTTTCTGTCTCTATGAATGAAATTTCTGATAATAAAGTATATTGTTAGAAGATAGCTCCTTTATTATGAGGTACTACCACAGCTTGACAATTCCAATATCCATAGCTATTTTCCTAAAACATTTTTCTCTCTTGCGTAACCATATAAAACTTTTAATATGCTATACTTGTAGGCCCAATGTAGAATACATTAACATTCAGTCATAATGTCACAAATGCAGAAGTACAAAATGATTCTTTGGAGATGACTCAATTCAAATAATTTTAAAATAAGGTTTGATTTTTTTTTTTTTTTAGGAAATTAAAGTTTGAAAGCTTGCTTTAAAAAGTTATACTAAAGCTCTTCTATTATTTTCCTGTAGACCATGGGAATGGTTACAATTATCAGCAACAGTGAGGAAATACAATAAATGATTATATGTTGTTTCCTCTCAAAAAATGTCCTTCAGGACAAGAATTTCTTCATTTTTGTCTTTGTATTTCCAGTGAGCAGCAGTACCCCTTAGTAAGAGCTCAGTAAATACTTGTTCATTATATTTTAATAAAAAATAGAGCACAAAATAAATTCTGCATAAAGTTGCCACTGTGGAATTTAGAGAAGACTGTTACAGCTCTTTAACCATCTAATGTAGCTCAGATGACTCCTCTAAATAGTCACGTAGCCATTCATTAATAAATTATAGAAAAACCCCTGCTTGCTCTTCTGAGCAAATTTTAGAGTAAACACTGAGGAAAGTTTAAAAATATATTAATGAAATTGGTTTGAATTAGGAAAGATGTTAAAATTTAAAGTATTAGCAATTTAGGAAAAGTTATCATTTGTGGTTCTATCAAGTGCCATAATGTAAAAATAAAAGAGCTTATCAGTAATAACTCAAATATCCAGTTATAAAAGTGGTAAGATGCGGAACCTTAGTGATTTTGCACAGTCATGTATGCACAACTATTATTCTTAATATTTTCAACTTCCCTTGATCTAAACTTTTTAAAGTCAAGAAAATAAAGGACATGTTCCATTGGCAATAACACACAAAAGCCCAATAGTAGCTCTCACTGATATGCTGTTCTGCAGAACTGACAGTCAAAGGGAGAAGACAGTCAGAACCATGGGTGATGCTATCATACATGTGCTTTATTCATACATCTTTTTCAACTTGTTCAGAAACTTAAGATCATTGAAAACAGGAAAAAAAAAGATCTTGGATCATAGGATCAGAAATGTCTCATTACTTCACTAGAGGAAGTACACACAAAGCATAATCTTAGAGAACTATGTCAACGTCAATTTATATTTTCTTTCTTTCTACTAGCTGTTGACCATGTCTGAGTCTCAGTTTTGCCACTTGAAAATTGGGGATGGGGAGGGGCAGAGCCAAGACGGCAGCTGGAAAGCAGGGACTTGCATGAGCTCCCCCCCAGCCAGGTCCCTCCAAAAACCTATGAAAATGGCTCTGAACAAATTCTAGAGTTGCAGAACCCATGGAATAGCAGAGGGAAGCAGGGCTCCAGCCCAGGACAGCCTGGATGGTTGCTGGGTAAGGTCTATCGCATGGAACTGGGAATGGAGCAGAGCAGAGCCTAGTGTGGGCTGTGCCTGGACCAACCAGACCGGGAGCCTGGTGGAACAGGCCCTAGCGCCCTGAATCAGCGAGCTGTGGCAGTTACCAGACTTCTCGACCCACAAACACCAAAGACAACAGAGAAGGTTAGTGGGAAAAGCTGCAGGGGACAGAGTGAAAGGAGTTCGAGGTTCAGCCACCACCCCGGGGGCAACTCTGAGAACAGAACTACAGCTGCAGCTGCTTTGGGCCCCAGGCCCACCTGGTGGGAGGCATTAAGTGGCAGATCAGAGCAGGAGTTCAAAGCCTGCTTAAGATCTGAGTCTGGTCCAGGCTGGTGGTTCTTGGGGAAGGAGGAGCGCTGGTGTGGCAGAGCTTCCTGTGTAGAAATAGCTCTGAAAACAACAGCGCAACCCCTCAAGCTTGGGACAAAGTACTGTCTACTCTACAAGCAGTCATACCCCAATGAAAACCTCAAGGGTCAAGTAGTTGGCTGCGAATATGGCCAGGTAGCGAAAACAGACTCAGATTCAGACTCAGACTTTGGAATCTTTCTTTGGTGACAAAGAAAACCAAAACATACAGCCAGAAGTCAACAAAGTTGAAGAGCCTGCATCAAAAGCCTCCAAGAAAAACGTGAACTGGTCTCAGGTCATGGAAGAGCTCAAAAAGGATTTGGAAAAGCAAGTTAGAGAAGTAAAGGAAAAATTGGGATGAGAAACAAGAGTGATGCAAGAAAACCATGAAAAACAAGTCAATGATTGGCTAAAAGAGACCCAAAAAAATACTGAAGAAAATAACACCTCAAAAAATAGACTAACTCAAATGACAAAAGAGCTCCAAAAAGCTAATGAGGAGAAGAATGCCTTGAAAGGCAGAATTAGCCAAATGGAAAAGGAGGTCCAAAAGACCACTGAAGAAAATACTACCTTAAAAATTAGATTGGAGCAAGTGGAAGTTAGTGACTTTATGAGTAATCAAGATATTATAAAACAGAACCAAAGGAATGAAAAAATGGAAGACTGTGAAATATCTCATTAGAAAAACCACTGACCTGGAAAATAGGTCCAGGAGAGATAATTTAAAAATTATTGGAATACCTGAAATCCATAATCAAAATAAGAGCCTAGATATCATCTTTCAAGAAATTATCAAGGAGAACTGCCCTGATATTCTAGAGCCAGAGGGTAAAATAGAAATTGAAAGAATCCACAGATCTCCTCCTCAAAAAGATCTCAAAAAGAAAACTCCTAGGAACATTGTCACCAAATTCCAGAGCTCCCAGATCAAGGAGAAAATTTTGCAAGCAGCCAGAAAGAAATGATTTGAGTATTGTGGAAACACAATCAGAATAACACAAGATCTAGCAGCTTCTACATTAAGGGATCGAAGAGCTCAGAATATGATATTCTGGAGGTCAAAGGAGCTAGGATTAAAACCAAGAATCACCTACCCAGCAAAACTGAGTATCATGCTCCAAGGCAAAATATGGACTTTCAATAAAATAGATGACTTTCAAGCTTTCTCAGTGAAAAGAACAGAGCTGAATAGAAAATCTGACTTTCAAACACAAGAATCAAGGGAAGCATAAAAAGGTAATCAAGAAAGAGAAATCATAAGGAACTTACTAAAGTGGAACTGTTTTGTTTACATTCCTACATGGGAAGATGATGTATATAATTCATGAGACCTCAGTATTAGGGTAGCTGAAGGGAATATACATATATACATACATACACATATATATATAGACAGAGGGCACAGGGCACAGAGGGCACAGTTAAATATGAAGGGATGATATCTAAAAAAAATAAAATCAAATTAAGGGATGAGAGAGGAATATATTGAGAGAGGGAGAAAGGGAGAGACAGAGTGGGGTAAATTATTTCTCATAAAAGTGGCAAGAAAAAGCAGTTGTGTTGGGAGGGAAGAGGTGGCAGGTGAGGGGGAATGAGTGAATCTTGCTCTCATCAGATTTGACCTGAGGAGAGAATAACATACACACTCAATTGGGTATCTTACCCCACAGGAAAGAAGAAGGAAGGAGATAAATAAGGGGGGATGATAGAAGGGAGGGCAGGTAGGGGAGGAGGTAATCAAAAGCAAACACTTTTGAAAAGGGACAGGGTCAAGGGAGAAAACTGGATAAGGGGGGATAGGATAGGAAGAAGCAAAATATAGTTAGTCTTTCACAACATGAGTATTGTAGAAGGGTTTTACATAATGATACATATGTGGCCTATGCTGAATTGCTTGCCTTCTTAGGGAGGGTGGGTGGGGAGGGAAGAGGGGAGAGAATTTGAAACTCAAAGTTAGCAGATGTTCAAAAAAAAAGTTTTTGCATGCAACTAGGAAATAAGATGTAATGGCAATGGGGCATAAAAATCTATCTTGCCCTTCAAGAAAGGGAAAAGGGGATGGGGGGGAGTGGGGTGACAGAAGGGAGGGTTGACTGGGAACGGGGCAATCAGAATATATGCCATCTTGGAGTGGGGGGGAGGGTAGAAATGGGGAGAAAATTTGTAATTCAAACTTTTCTGAAAATTAATGCTAAAAACTAAAAATATTAAATAAATAAATAATGATTTAAAAAAAAAGAAAATCGGGGATGAGATTTACATGACCTACTTCACGCAAATTGGTTATTATAATTCCTACCTTTTGATTCAAAATTTAAAGGAGAACGTAAACTCCTTGAGGACAGAGATCATTTAATTTTCATAGTCCCAGTGTCCAGAATGGGACCTACCACATAATAGGTGCTTAATAAATGTCCATTAAATTTAAAGAAATATTACAACCACTCAATCAACAAACATTTAGAAGCACCTACTATATGCCAAGCACTGAGCTAGGTGCCTGGGAAACAAAAACAAAAATGAAGCAGTCCCTACCCTCATGGATTTTATAATCTAAGTCAGGGAGACATGTACACAGACAGGTAGATGAAAAATACATGCAAAACAGAAGGTAGTTTGGAATGAAGTCACTAGCAGCTGGGGGAATCAGGAAAGGCTTCATGTAGAAGTTGGCATTTGAGCCAAGGCTGGAAGAAAACAAGTAATTCTAAGAGGCAGAGGAAAAAATGAGTACACTTCACAGGCATGGGAAATGGCCAGTGCCAAGGCACAGAGATGGATTTACCTGAAGGTAAGTAATATGTTATAAAGCTTGAAAGGTTAACTTGTAAAGGGCTTTAAAAACTAAACAGAGGAATTTCTGTTTATGGCTTAAAGTAACAGGTAATCACTTGAGTTTATCAAGTTGAGGAGTGACATGGTGAGACTGTGCTTTAGGAAAATCACTTTGGCAGTTATGTATGTGGAAGTTGGATTGGTGGGGAGAAATTACACTTAAAAGTGGCAGTTATCCTTGAGAATATGCAAGTTTCAAAACCAGATTTCTTACTACTTTGGGCATGTTCTAAAAATAACTGTCAAATCATCAATTTAAAAAAGAAAGAGCCCTATTAGTCATTTAATCCCACATGCTACCCAAGAAATGCCTAAAACACTACCTACCCACCTACCTATTCTATTATAAAAAATAAAAAAAACTTTCTATACTTGATTTTCTAGAAATCCGTTATATGCAAACTTTGCTAATTTTCAGAGAAAAACTAAAATAAGGCACACAGGGTATCCAGATTACACATTCACCAGCTGAAACATACATACATGATAAAAATTATTCTGACCATAAGCTTAAGGGAGAAAAATCAGGAAGAAAAAAAGTATACCTAAAACAAAATGGCAATTTAGAGGATTTATAAATATTATTTATAAATAATTTATAAATAAATAAATTATTTATAAATAATTAAAAACAAACAAGTTTGTCATTAAAGTAGGGTTTGATGCCTTCTAGAGATCCCTAAGTGATAGTAAATGCCACCTGGGAGTAAGGAATCTGAATGAGAATTGTGATTGAAAGAGACATTTTTAAAGGAAAAAAAGTATTAGAAAGTATTTTTTTTAAAAAGAGCAGTATTAGATTGTTAAAGCAAAGAAACACTGATTGTGGCAAATAAAATGTCAAGGATAATATATTTAAGAAAACTAGAACTCCTCGGAACATAATCTCTTCATCTGCAAAATGAAGGAGATGAACTAACTCTAAAGTCCCTTTCATTTCTAATGTTTTATGATTCTAAGCACAGCCACAATGCCTGAACCCTTCCTGTGATTACTGCTACAGAAGCTGAAAACCATGTGCCCACTAATTACCTGATGCTCTGTCTGACTGATAGATAGCATGCAGTTGCAAAGTCACATAAAAGTTCTCACCTACTAGAGAAAGTACTATTGCCAATTAGCAGTACCTGAAATGAGATTTTTAAAAGTATCCTGATACTTGGGGCTCACTTTTTCAGCTAATCACTGAGATCAGAGCTTCCCTTACATTGCAATTGTCAGTCAACTGGACCAGGGTGAGGCTTGAATAAAAAAGAGAAATAAAATCTGGAAGATTTAGGGGATATCTGTAGGGGGAGGGGAATGTGAAAATTTCTTCTTCATTCACTGGGATTACCCTTCCCCAACTGATACTGGCTAATTGTTACTAACAAATACTTGAGTATCCATAACATATAAAAAGCTAAAGTCTTTACCTTTGAGAAGTTTATATTCTAAATGAGACAAGGCAGATACACAAGTATCAAAAAAGTGCTTTTTCTTCTGTTCCTATTTTTTCTTTTCACTTTAAATTTTCATTCAGTTGCTTTAACCTACAAAAAAATTTGGATATCCAAGGATATGTTCCCATTAGATTTATCTTAAAATTATGTAAGTCAAATTTTCTTTAAAACTTTGGCACAATTAAAGTGTAACTATTGATTGACTTCAAAAGTATTTCCATCACTGATTCAGAAACCTATTTAGTGAAGGTGAAAGATTTTAATTACTGTATACAAATCTTGGCAAGCTGCTCTACATGTTGATATTTTTGGAAAACAAAATTAGAAGAATTACAAATTATTTTCTCATTTAGATTTCATATGAGTTTATCATCATAATAAAATTACTTGTTAACTTTACAAAACATAAGAGGTATGAAGGGCAACATTTTCCTTACCAGAACGGAGTGCATTCCCAAGTAAATTCTACTTAGGCAAACCAGAGAACACCAGCAGGTGGCAATAACCAGTCCATACATAAGAGGATACTAAAGAGGAAAAAAAGAAAAAAGATTTATATTTGAACTGAGCTTAATATAATAAATATTCTGATATTCTAAGATGTAAATTAACTAGAATCCAACTACTTTTTAACATTTGTTCCTAGGAAGGGCTCCAGACAGGGGGACAGGAAAAATTAACAGGCAGGCACAATAACAAGACTGGACTTTGGGGAATCTTGTAGAGATATGACATAAAAGTGCCTCAGTTCCTTAGTACTCTTGGCATCTTGGCTTCCTTTGATTTCCCAGGTCTGAATTTTTACTGACTAACAAGTCTATGTGCCCATCTCTCACTCAGCCTTTGGATCCTAGTGCTCTCCAGATAATCTGGCCTGGCTTCTCAGTTTATACTTTCTTTTCTTTTAACGCAGATGCTTTCTCCTTGGTTCCAGGCACAGATGGGCCCTCCTCTTACCTCTGGGATTTGCCTAATGACAAACACTTGTCTATAATGCCTTAGGTGGGATATGACATAAGTAGAATATAGATATCATCCATGATTAGTTGTACAACTTATGAATCATAAAAAACATCATTAAAGAGGTGTAGGGACTGATTAGAGCAGTCCTCATTCAATGTGATGAGCTTCCCAATCAATCTGATGAAACTTGTTAACTGAATCTGTGTAACTATGTCTGAAAGTGAGTATCAGCTATAGGAACTCTGGATCTTCAAAAATCCTGTTAATTTGAATTGAGGAGTTCCTAAGAACTGAGTATCTTATAGACTATGGGGAAGGCAATCAAGAAGAAGACAACTGCTGGAGCCTCATCAAGTTAATTAATAATAGCTAGCATTTCTAAAGCCCTTTAAAGTGTGCAAAGCACCTTACCAATATTTTCTCATTTGACCCTCACAATACTGGAAAGCAGGTACTAGTATTATCCCTGTTTTACAGATGCAGAAACTGAGGCAGACAGAGGTTAAATGACTTGCCAGGGTCACAAAGCTAATAAATTTCTGAGGCCCGATTTGAATTTAGATCTTCCTGATTGCAGGTTGAAAATTTATCCAACTCCATCACCAAAGGTCAAAGAGAGCTATTCCAAATTGTCTCCCTCATGGACCACTGTGCCCCAAAACACCAAAGTTTGATATTCTGCAACAGCAACTATTTAACAGAAATGAGAATATAAAGTGTAGTGGGGGAAGGGTGTGTTAATCAGTGGAGAGGGCTGCTTTAGAAGTGATGAGATGCCTGAGGGTTAGGAGAATGAACTCTCATCAGAGGAAACCCCCTCAACTTCCTGTGCTCTATATAAGTGAGCTAACACTTGGTTCCTCTCTCTAGACCGCTTCAATGAGGGTAGAAGAATCAGAAGGTGGAGGTTTAGGATTTATGCCAAAGTGGTGCCTTGCAACAGAAGTACATGTCTGAGAGGAAAGATCCTGACAACAGACTTTCCCAGCTCAATAGCTGGTAGCAACTGGAAACATGGTTCTCCTACAGAAGCACATGGCAGACACAAACAGATGTGTGGTCTTTTAACATATGAGAAATGCATGAACTATGTTTGTAGTAACCAAAGATGGAGGTGGGGGCTTTTCAATTCCCTAGCCAGTATGATTCTAGAAGCAACAATTTTAGCAGAGGAGGGAAATTTTTTGAATAGCACTAGTTTTGGTAATTACCTTGTGGGCAACCCCAAGTTCAAGAGTTGGAAGATCTTATATTCAAGAGAGAAGATAATATTTGATTCAGAATGCACCTCAGAAAAAAGGGAAACATCCAGAGTTACAGCATGGCATCCAAGGTGGGTGGCAAAATCCTTGTGTTACTCTGACAATGCAGTCCAATGAGAAGGGAATTGTTCGGCAGTCCCTCAAAACATGTTTATCATGTGGTATAACACCTGGCGAGACTGTATATGTTGGACTTCGTGGGAATCAAGACTTCACTGGAATGTCACCCTTCTCATCCTTGATACTTTCTTCTCTCTCTTGATTTTTAGAACACCATTCTCTCCTGCTTCTCCTTCTGCCTAACTGACCACTCCTCTGTGCCCTTTGCTGGATCCTCATTCAGATTACACTCTCTAACACTCTCAGTTGTCTCTCTGGGTTCTGCCCTGGGCCCTCTTCTCACCTTCCTCTATATGTCTTGACTTGGTAATCTCATCAACTCCCATCGATTTAAATCTACCTATCTTGCCCCTACCTAACTCTGCTAACCTCCAATCTTGGATCTCCAACTGCCTTTTTAAGACATCTGAAACTGGATGTCCAGTAGACATCTTAAATTCAATGAGTCCAAAACAGAACTCATTTATGTTTCCCTCTAAACCCTTCCCTCCTCCTAACTTCTCTATTACAAGGGCAACACAACATTCTCCCAGGTCCTCACAGGCTCACAACCTCCATGTCACCCTGGACTCATTATCTCTCATCCCCCATATCCAATCTGTTACCAAGACCTGTCACTTTCACCTTTGTAACATCTCTCAAATACACTCCCTTCTCAACTCTTATCACCTCACGCTTAGACTACTGCAAGTGCTACTCGTGGGTCTACCTGCCTCAAATCTCTTACCAATTTAATCCATCCTACATTCAGCCACCAAAGTGATTTTCCTAATGTTTAGGTCTGATCATTTTCCCTTGCCTCCACTCAATAAATTCCAGTGGGTCTCTATGGCCCTTAGGATCAAATACAAAATCCTGCATTTGGTATTCAAAACCCTTCATAACCTAGCCACCCCCCCACCCCCCACCTTTCCAGTCTTCTTACACCTTACTCCCAGCCACAAACTATTTGATCCAGAGACTCTGGCCTCCTGGCTGTTCCAAAAATACGACACTCTTGGCTATGGGCTGTGGGCATTTTCTCTGGTTATCCCCTATGCTTTCAATGTTCTCCTTCTTCTACTCCACTTACTGACTTCCCTGGCTTCCTATAAGTCTTCATATCTCTTTCCCAACTCTTCTTAATTCTGACACCTTCCCTTTTAATTATTTCTTATTTACGCTGCATGTAGCTTATTCGTATATATTTGTTTGCATGTTATATCCTCCATTAGATTGTAAGCTTTTTGAAGACAGGGGCATTCTTTTGCCTGTTTTTTTTTCATCCCCAGAACCTAGCACAATGCCTGGTACATAGAATGGGCTTAGGAAATGCTGATTAATTGGTTGGTATCAGAGGGATGTCCCAATAGCAACCTAAATTCAATTCCTTTCTTGGGGGAACTCATGGGTTGAGTACCATATATGTTTTCCATATCTCTTCTTGGACTTCTGTAGGTCTTCTGCATTTTATGCTTTCTCTGCAGGATAAAATAGATACTATGCCATGGTATTTGTAATAACAATGTTGCTAGCAGATAAGACCAATAACACCAGCACACAGAATGGCTGCTTTTCTATGGAAAGCAACTTTAAGGGGTTAACAATATCAGTTTTATTAAACATACATATATCATTCACTTAGTTCAGGGGGAAAAGATCAGCCCCCAAACTTCAGAGCCAAATACAAACAGAAATTACAAGCATTCATTTTAAACAGAGCAAATAACACAAACCAGTCCAGAGAAGCACCAACATCTGGGTTATCAAAGCGGGGGTGGAGGGTGGGGGGAGGAGAGAAAGAGGTGTGTGTGTGTTTCAATGGCTTGCCCAGAGTCTGTCACCAACACTCTTTCAATGAATGTACCCCCAAAAGTCAAATGCCAACCTTCCAGGACATGTACGTTGTTCAGGACCCTGAGGGCCGGGGCCAACTTAGCATTTTAGGGTGTAGGAAAGTTCCTCAACTACCAGCACCATATCATATACAAATCCCAATTGCCTTAGCGCTGAGAAACACTCCAAGACAAAAAGATCCCATTTTACCTGCCCCATTCAAACAACAGCCAGACTCATTAAAGGCACTTGATAGCCTTAGCATCCCAAAAGAGAAGAACGGCAAAAAGTCCTGCCCTAATTACCATTACACACCCAATATCTTTACTGTAACTTGGTTGTTTGTATGGGAGCTAGAGGTCCCTTCTATCCACATTTGGAGAAAACTAGAAATGAGCTATGTATCCTGAGCAAGCCTCCAGTGAATTCAGTAGCTCTTTTATGAAGACTTTACAGAAATAGATGGATAAAAATTTAAACAGGATAAGAGAGAATGAATGGATTATGAGATGCACCTGTGGGAAATGGAGCTATTCCAATGAAATCATTAAACAAATTATTTGTATACATGTTTATATATATATATATATACACTCTAATTGCTCTCCAAAGGTAAATTAGGCTCTAAGAAACCTTACCATATGAGAGGCTATACAGTCCAGTGGATGAAAGCTTGCAGCCACAGGGTCTGTTGAATAAAAACCAGCTATGTGATTTTAGACAAATGACTGCTTCTTTGCCTCCACAGAAGTAGGTAGTGCAGTGGATAGTACAGAATTTGGGAGTCAGGAAGACCTGAGTTCAAATCCTGCATTAAGCACATATTAGGTATATGGGCCTCTGACTGCCTCAGTTTCCTCACCTGTGAAATGGGGGGGAAATAGCACCTAACCTCCCAGGGTTGTTGTGAAGATCGAATGAGTTAACATATATAATGTATTACACAAACCCTAAAGTGTTACATATTATTATTTTAGCTATTCATATTATTACCTACCTGACAGGATAAAACATAATAGTTAAGATAAAATATAATAATACATGTAAAAGTATTTTATTAAATATAACCAAGATGAGAGATAGCTCCAATAACTTTGTCATTCAAGAAGGAACTTTTGATACTTCAAAGATTTGAAATGATCTATACTAAATGACTTTATACAGATCTTTGTCTGAGAAGATCTTGCTGTTCCTAGTCTAGGGCAGTTAAACTAGAAATGAAATAGACAAGGAGCATGTTTGCTCTATTATATCACTTACAAAAAAAAACCCTATTACTCTATGGTCTGATGCCAATCTAGAAGCAACTTTAACAAAAAACTAATTGCAATAATTCAATTTTAGCTACACAGTTTTACTTTAATGCTCCTTTTACTTATTCTTCGGGTCAATTAGAAATTGGATCTTCTCTAAAAATGTATTTAATCATGTAAGACGTTGTTCAAAGCAAGGAGAGCTGTAAATTCCACAGAAGGAGATTTAGGACTCAGAGGAAAAGGAAACAAGGGTAAAAAGCCAAACTTGAATTAATATCAGTTAATTTTTCTTCAGAGTTTCTGTATTTATGTAAGACAACCAATCACTACTAAAGGATGGTTTTCCATCATAAGCAATCAAGTGGCAACCTCTTAGTGAACTCATCGGAACTTTCTGCTGTTTCTTCTACTACATCTGTGTACCAGTTTTGTTGATCAGGTGATAGAAGGGGGAAATCTCAGCATATGCTAAACAGACATCATTCCTTAGTGTAAGGAACGACTGAAGTTTTGCTGCCACAGAAATCACGTGATACATGGTTTTCAATACTTAGGATGGATAATGCAGGAAATAAACTGATTGTAGAGAGAGAGTAGTTGGGGAAGTTGAGAGTAGACATCCCCCCGACCCCCCCCCCCCCCCCCCCGCCTCTTTTTTTGTTCTCTGAGAATGCAGGTGAAGCTCCATTAAGGATGAGGCTCATCAAATGATGGGACTTTTCTTATGTTAATAATAGGGGAAACACAGTTCAAGGTCAGGATTGTCCAGAAAAGTATTTAGGGCTTGAAATGTGGGGAATGGGAAAAGTAAACGGAGGAGGGGTGTGTCTCCAGTACCAAACCAAGGGGGAACCAGGGGAAGGATTTGTGTTAGGGATAGAGAAAAAAAGATTTTGTGTTTGCACCACAAGTATGTGCTTGCTAGTCACCAGTTCTCTTGCAAAAGAACATTAAATAAAAGTTCTTCCTGAATTTACTAATAGCCACGTAGAATTCTCGGTACGGCACTTGTTTCTTATATTAGGAACCACTGTTTGCAGGAAACTAAAAATGAAATACAGAACATTTTTGCATACAACAAAGATTAACCATGAAGAAAGTCTAAGAAATGTGTCTCATTAATTGTAAAAGCAACTGAATCAACTTGAATAAATGTTTGATTACGTATCAATTTCTCTCCCATCAGTTTGTCCCTTCCTGATTTTCCCCTAGATTTTTACTTGAGTGATATATTTCTGGGCTTACTGGTCCAGGTTTATATTTAATAAAGAAATTTGGCTTTTTTTAGTTGCTGGTCTCATACTCGAAGACATTCCATGTAGTCAGAAATGTATCCAAACTTGTGTTATACCAGTTTAAGTTTTCAAGAATCCAGGGTCCACCCCTTACGGCACAGAGCATGGTCCCAAGAACAGAATATGTCTGCTTTCTGATGGCCAACACAAAAAAGTATAGAAAGGCTCATTACCAATAGGCTATTCATGACACCTTACAAAATAAGGAAAAATACCAGAGAGCTCACCCTGAGGGTAAAGTGTGCTTAGAATCACATCTACAAATATTAATTTAGCTGTTGTTGGTACTCTCAGTGTGAGATTCTTGTCTGATGATATAACATGGCATTGCAATCTTATCAAACTTGACATTTTCAGTATAAATGAAAGCAATCAATTGATCAGTATTAAGTGCTTACTATGTGCCAGGCACTCTGCTTAGTGCAGAAGAAAAAGGGAGCTAAATGGAAAGTTGGTTCACAGATTCTAGAGAGGTAAATAAAGGACTTGGTAGAGCTTTTTTTTAATGTGTCCAAAGATAACAAGGAACAATTTCATTGATCACTTGGTTATCTCATTTTGTGATGTTTCTTATGATAAGCAACTGCATAAAGACCACCACCAAGATAACTGTAACTTGAAGATGATTACCAGTATCTATGGCAGAGGATGAAGAGGTAAAGAAACACTATGAAGAAATCAATAAGACCTTCCAAATTAAACTAACAGATACTTCAATACTTGATGATTTTAGGGGACATTTGGCAAAGGGAGGAAAGCAAAACATAACAATAATCATCATTTATACAGTGCCTTAAGGTTTGCAAAGAGCTTTATACACGTTATCTCATTTGATCCTCACAACAACCCTGTGAAATAAGTGCTTATCCCCATTTTACGAATGAGGAACTGAGATAGCCAGAGATTAAGCTACCTGCCCCTGGTCACAGAGCTGAGGCAGAATTTGAACTCAGGTCTTCCTAACTCCAAATCCAACACTCTATTTACTGTACCACCTAGGTGCCCCATAGTGCATGAAAAAGGAACCAGAGTCCAATGACTTGTAAATTATATCACACAATTATAACAGGAATATTTTCTATAAAAGGAAAGTCAGGAAGTTCTAGACATGGTGGGCACCAAGTAACAGCCTCCTTCCCTGTCATGAGTTTATATTTTATTTCATAAGCAACAACTGGTTACTAATATAGGAGTCATTTCTTCGTGAATTCATTCTTCAAACATTTATTATGAGCCTGCTATATGCCAGGAATTATGCTATACTGCTAGGGCCACAGAGACAAAAGTGAAGTAATCCCTCTTCTCAAGAATCCTACATTCTAATGGTAGAAACAATACATACAAAGAAAAGTAAACATAACATACATACAATGAAAGGAAGTAATTTCTTGGAGCATTGGTACCTGGGATGGCGTGGGAGGTGGTACTTGAACTGAGGCTGGAAGGAAGCTAGGAATCGTTTTTTTAAATAAGCTATTCATGTAACATTCACCCACTGAGCTGTTAGAGCAAAAACCACAATCAATAAGAAAGAATAAAAATTAGAACCTATGGCACACAACTGATGCAACTCCAATATGACCTATTTAAACAAGCTCCTGAGGCTGAAAAACTGTAAATTGTTAATATAACAAAATACACAAATGACCACTTCACCATTTTCTAAAGAAATTTAGTCTATATTAGTCAACTGCCACAACAAAGACAGCATTGATGACAGAGTCCTTATCTAGCAAACATCTGGTCTTCCTGCCAAGCAGAGTGATGTATATAGCCAGAGCAATATTGGTTCAGAATAATGGAAGAAGTATGGGTGAAGTTAATTACCTCATGAATAAAGCAAGAAGCAATGGATGAAAAAACAAGTCCAAAGAAAGCTTGATGAGAAACTCAACTATACCAAAACATCTCTAAATCACTGAAAATTTAAGCCAGAAGGCAGAAAATGAACAGACAAAAAATGGCAAAGACTTAAAATATTCCTAACGCAAACATTTTTCATCATCAATGACAATAGAGGTACCACATCTGGACTTTAAGACCACAATCTCTGTTGTGCTATGTGAGGAAGAAAAATAAGACTGGAAGAATAGCAGAATTAGACAAAATATATACAGAAGAGGTCCATGCAGGTAACAGAATCATTGTGAAGGTGTCAGGGGATCAATTCTCAAAGTACTATAGAGGAGACTAAAAAGTTGGAGAAAAAAATATTTTACCTAATTGATGCCACACACACACACACACACACACACACACACAGCAAAAATTCCTAAAGAGAAAGAGACAGAGAGAACAAGCATACCATATGAGGATTTCTTCAATACTTTGATTGATTATGATATAGAGAGGTACTTCCTACAACAATGCAAAACACAACCTACCCTGCCTTGTCTCAGTCCCCCCACACAGAGGGTCCACTCAACGTTCTGGGGGCCTTTTCCTGGATCCCTTAACATTATGTACATACCACTAATAGCACATGTGACCTTGGCTATCTCTTGCTTTCACTAGCCCATCTTCTTTTCTGGTCATAAACCTGTGACAACATCTTTTATGTCTTCTCTTGCATAACCTGTGCAGGCACACGCACGTGCACGCACACACACACACACACACACACACACACACACTGAGCATGGTACAATGGAGGGCTTACCATGTGTAGCATTAATACTACTGCAGGTGCTGTGGAGGTGTAAGACCACTAACACCAGCATACAGGAGGGCTGCTAGCACAGTTTGATCTGCTTTTCTGAAGGAAACACAACTTTTTAAAGGGGTCAACAACCTTGCTTTAATTACAAGTAGAAAAAACAAGCAGAGAAATTAGCACAGAGACTCAACATACAGGGCTCCAACTCTCTGAACAAAGTAATACAACCACCTACAAACCACCACCAGATGGGGGAGCACCAACATCTGGGGGAAGAGGGGCTCTTAACAAACAGCTACTCAGAGTCTGGTCCAGGAAATCAAAAGGTCCTTTTCATGAACAAGCCCCCAAAGCAAAATCTCACCTCAGAATATACATATATTTTTGGCTAATAGGCTCAGAGCTAGAAGGCATCACAACCCTCATGACTCAGTGCCTAATTAGCTTAGTACTAAAACGTGTGAAAGCCTTCCTACAAGCAAGCTCCTCCCCATAAGCAAACCTCCCCCTAAGCAAGCTCCTCCCCTAAAGGGCTCTATGTGACTCAAGATGTATCATAGCTGGGCCAGAGTTCAAAGCAGCAAGACATCCGTGATTGAACACATGTGGTCGTGTAGGTCTATTAATGGACAGAGAAAATCTTCATATTCCATTAACATTACACCATGGAGTCAGGAAACATGGATCAAGTCCTACCTCTAATCCAGTGAGCTATATATATAACTATGAACAAAACACTTAACTTTAGAGTGCTCCCAGCAACTTAAGAGTTCTAACTCCCAGAGCTGCCTTGCTGAGTAATATTAGTGATGCCTTGTTGAGTAGTATTAGTGAAGCAAGCCATTTCCCATACCAATGGAATCTCAGATCCATAACAGAACCCTTTCCCCACCAAAAAGAAGTTATTGAATGTATTTATTACTTGTTCATTAAATTCTAGACTTTATAAAAGAAAGAAATGGGTTGATTTTCTATGCCAAGATAAACCTTTAAAATATTAAATAAAGAAAAATCATCTTTTAAAATTCTCAAAAAATGCAATTACATTTTTAAAATTGTGTTAAAACAAAACAAACTTGCAATCTTATGTATTTGTATTTGGCTACCTTGATATAAAACTAAGGAAAATAAAATGAATACAAAGATCAGAACAAAGGAGATCTCAAATTTTGGATCTCTTCTTTTGACTTTAAGTCTTCAAATGGATAATGAAAATATAGATATTGACAGCTCTAAGTTATAACTATTTTAAAGAAATGCTTAATGTTATGAAAACTGGAGTACAATTTGATTCACGTTTCCAATTAGCATCATTTTTATTCCTTTATTTTTTGAGGGAAATTAAGCAAATACCAGAGTTTCTTCTGTGAAGATTTTTTTTCTAAATCACATCTTTAAACAATCCTTCATTTATTCCATAAATACATTAAAAAGTCCCAAGTGGTCCTTAGTATAGATTTATGAGCTCTGATGTATTTATTAAGATTTTACCTAATAGATGAAAATGAAGAACTATTACTTGTCACTTTTAGTTCTATTCAAAACTTTTTTTAAGTCCAGATCTGTGATTTAATTTTTGTTGAGAGTTCTCAGTGAGGAAACTTCTTTAAACAAAGTGCAGATCTACAAACTTAAAAGTTGTTAGAAAGCTACAAAACTAATATATGCAAAACTATAGAGCTTTAGTTACTTGCATAAGGTCTTACAGTCAGTATATGCCAACTTTAATCTAGTTCTAAATCTAGGCTAACTCTCTAATCATATCCCTGTAATGACAATGTGGCTAGCAGCTACTGTGGCTGTGTAAGACCAACAAGAGCACACAGAAGGGCTGCCAACACAGGTCCTTTGATATGCTTTTCTAAGGAAAGCAACTTTAGGGGTTAACAATCTCAATTTAATTAAACATACATACATCATTCATTTAGTTCAAGGGGAAAAGATCAGCCCCCTGAACTTCAGGGCAAATACAAACAGAAATTACAAATCATATACATTATGTAAACAGATTAATAACATGAACCAGTCTATCCATAGCAATACATAGTTACCAGGGAAGCACCAATATCTGGATTACAAAACTGGGGGGAGGGCTGGTTCAACGGCTTGCCCAGAGTCTCATCACTCTTTCAATGAGTGTACCCCCAAACAAAATGCTAACCTCTGAGTTTATACACCTTTCTTAGGGCCCAAAGGCTTCATACCTAATCAGGAAAAGGGTGTAGGCTTGGGGCTTAGCACCTAGTTAGCAAAAGGGTATGGGCCTGGGGCTTTGAACCTAGTAAGACTTAATCAAAGGCACTTGATTACTTTAGCATTCTAAAAGAGAAAACAGTAAAAAAAAAAAAAGTCCCACCCTAATTACCCATACAACCCCATGCATGGTATGCAGAAATATTTTCTTGATTAAGAAAATCAAGTACTTATTACATAGATTCTAAAAAGATTAACTAGCATGATGTAGCTTTTGGGGAAGAACTGATTAAAAAAACTGTTAATAAAAGAGCTTTGCAATTTCCTTCAATTGCATGAAATCTATGAAACTAACAATAATAAATAATCTTATCTTTTTAAAAAAAATTAGAGATACTTTATCTTCTCATCATTTTATTCTTATCTCTAGTGTTCTTATGAACATAATGGAGGGGAGGAGGGTGTGCTATTTTCTGTAACAAATTTTAAAATCTGGTTAGGTTTTCCACAGCAATATCTGACAATAGAGCACATTATTGCCAACACACAACTGACTGAAAGATGTAAAGAAACAAGATCCCACTGTAATTATTAATTTTTAAAAAAAAAGCTTTAGATTTAGTAGAGCAAAATGCCATCTTAAAAATTTGCTTCTAAAAAATTTTCTTCATTCAGATATCAATATCATTCAAAATTCCTTGAAAGATATAAACAAAGAACCTCATTCACTAACTTTGATTATAAGCACCAGGTGAGGTATAAAACAAAGAGACAAGTTTGTCAAAAAGCATTCACTATTGTGATATTCTTATTTGCAGATGACATCTGGCTGATCTCATCAAGCCCTGAAAATCTGCAGAACCTCAAGGAAAGATAACCACAACCACTCAAAAGAGTTTAATATAATTTTCCACAAAGGAAAAAAACCAAGCAGATAAAGAATGTCCATTGCCTAGGTGGATGCAGTTATGAGGACAACCAATAGAGCAGTATTATATCTGGGAAAAAAAGTACAAATGGCAATGAACAGAGCAGGCTGGATTGCCTTCGGGAAATTGCAGAGCTCTTTTATTAACTCCAAACTTCTCCCAGAAATGAAGGGCCATCTTTTTAGTGGCAATATTCTAGCAGTGTTCATTGATGGTTGTGGGACATGAAACATAATGGTTTCTAAAGAACTGAAACTTAGCATTACATAAGAGGGGAGAGGAATGCTACACGGTGGGTAGAAGCAGGTAGAAATGTATTATAAAGAAATCTGATAAAGAACAGCATATTAAAGGATGTCATCAGGGAAAGTATGATTGAGAAAGATGGGTGGGTCACACTGGGTAGAATGACAGGTAGACAGTTTGAATGCTCCACTGTTCACCTGTAAGGTAAACTAGTCAGGAGAAAACTAGTATGGCCTCCAGCATGTTGGGTCTATCTCCTGGGATGAATTTACAGGAGGATGTGGGCAAGTACTGGACAAGGAAGTGGCAAACTACAACGGTATCTTTCCCAAGAAAACCCCAAATGGGGTCATGAAGAGTCGACCACAACTGAAAAATGACTGAATGATAAGTGCAGAAGAATACACAGGCTGGGCAGACATGGTTGGGTTGCGATCTGCATCCCAATCTATTAGATCACATGTCCACTTGAATATACCATGTTGCACCACAGCCCATTCAAATATTAATTTTGTCACTTTATTTTAAAAGCACTAAGATAAAGTGGGAAAAAAAGTAGAATTCATGAATGAAACAAAACCTGTCGCCACAGTAACTGTAGTCTTTGGGCCATAATTGCAAAGCTGCCAAAGCCCAAGCTCATTTTTAGCCAACTCTCTGCTTTAAGCAGCTTGTTCACTTTCAGTACCTGACCCACTTTTCAAAACTTTCTTTTCAATTTCACAATCTGAGAATAAATAAATGACATTTAAAGAGCCCCTCTAACAACATCTACAGAATTCTTCTCAAAAGTAAATGAGTAAGAATTTGTTTTTTCAGGGTATGACACATAAAATCATATAATTACATAGCAAGAGGTTTTAGTATAATAATTTTACAGCTGAGAAGGGCATTAGAGATCATCTAGTCTAACTCAGTCATTTTATAGCTGAGGAAACTGAGACCCAATGACTTTCCCAAAGTCAAACAGACAAGTGGCAAAGTTTGGACTAGAGGTAGAATTTGTGATTCCAGCACTGGTCCTCTGATTTCAAATCTAGTGCTTTCAAGGTTTTAGTTGCTGAATAAATTCTGGTTTCTAGATTATTCTAATACTCCCAACATCTAGGAGTAATCCTACTATGA
This sequence comes from Trichosurus vulpecula, assembly GCF_011100635.1. NCBI lineage: Eukaryota > Metazoa > Chordata > Mammalia > Diprotodontia > Phalangeridae > Trichosurus > Trichosurus vulpecula. The sequence continues at coordinate 219,940,886 of NC_050580.1, forward strand.
GCATGGCACAGGAAAAACAAGGGCAGGATCTTGGATATGGAATAACTGTGAGAATTTCTTTAGTTAATTCCTATTGGTGAAATAATTCTCCTGGATATAACAGTCTTCTAGTGGGGCTACAGGAGCACACAAGGCCCAAAGTAAAGGAAAAAAAAAATCTAAGACTCCTTAATTCAGGCTGGGGCTCCCAGATCTACAATGGATGCTCATAGCTTCAGGGTAAGAAAGTCAAAGCCTAGCACTTCCTTGTAGGCCTACTGAAATAAAGTTAAACCAATGGGACTTTCAGCCACTAGAGGGGGCGTTGGGGGTCGGGGGTGCAACCGGGAATGGGACAAAAGCCCCTCAGGACCTTTGATTCCTTGACTCAAGCTTGTTAAGTTTTATTTCCAACAATAAAGAAACATAACATCACAGAATGTTAGTACTGGAAGGGATCTTATAAGGATCTTTATTAGCCATAACTAATTACAGTTCAAAATAACTTCCAACAAATTCAGAAAAAATTCTTAATTATTGTTGTTGTGTTTGTCCTTCATTCTGGAAGAAGACTATGACATTAGGGAAATGATGATATGACTTGCAGTTGACTTTGATTTGAGTGAGGGAGGGCTGTGCAAGGTAACCAGCCTCACTTTCTCCTCCAGAGCCACGTGGGTCCAGTGGCCAGATATTCACCAGGCCGACCAGAGATGGCCCAGGGTGCATTTAGAGACCCTGGCCCTTTCTGGCTAAGGTCTTTTCAGGTTCTCAATATGAGCGATGCAACGCCTATTCAGTGAATAGGCCTCTTTAAGAAGTTAATCAAGGGATGGCCGCTTTAATCAAAATTTAAGAAAAAAAATCAAACTGGGAGGGGAGACCCTTAGGGTTCCTGGCCAAAAGAGAAAGTTACTATTTGGTATTTACATTAATTATTGTAAAGTTGTACTAGATAGTAGCAAAAGATTTTTAGAATTAACATTTCCAGGTAGGATTCAAATTTACAGTGATTTTAAAACATATTCATCCTATGCATTTAAGAAAAAAATGAATCCTGGTTACTGTGTATTAGTGAAAACAGAGAATTTCCTTGAATATTACAGAGTAAATACTTACCTGTTTATAGATTTTAGAGGTTCCTATTAGAATGCAAGCTCCTTCAAGGAATGGACTTTTTAATTTTGTTTCTGTGCCCTGGCACCTACCTGAAAGTGCCCCTCACTTATTAAGTAGATTAAATTATGTCAAATATTACCAAATTTCCCATACTAAAAGCATAAAACAAGTGAAATCAAAACAAGATATAATCACAATTGAAACTTTTGCTGAACGTATACTTTCTATGTCACTAAACTCAGACATTACAGTTTTCCATTATATTTAACAGAATTGGCTGGCTCCCCTTAGATCAAGTGAAAAAAAAAAGACCCAAACTATTAGCCAAGTAGTAGATTAGATTCTGCAGGAATATACAATATAATTTTTTATGAACTCTACAACGTAATGTTATACATTAGTAAGTATTAGTCTAGCAGTGATACCTGTTGATATAGGTCAGCCCTACTGAGTGACTCTGGGTACTATATCTGTTGACACAATATAGAGTAAAGCCCTTGAAACAGAGAAGGAAGAAATAAGGAGACAGTAGATCAGATCTGGGTTCTTACAGATACCTACAAAATTTGATTCTTTAGTATTATGAAGATATACAACTAAAGATGGCTAGAGGTAAGAGGTGGAAAAGTTTTAAAAAACACAATCTCCATTCCACTTGCTGCCCCATCCCCACCCCCATCCTCACCAGTAAGAAGTTAAAAGAGTATTTATAAGGTGAAAATTAGAGGGGGAGGCATATCTACAACAATTGGTAGTGTCAAAAAAAAAAAACTACGTAATGTAAATGTAGCCACAAAAAATTAATGAAAAGCCTATAGTTGACGCCAGCAACTTTAGAAGAAAAAATTCTATCCATTTATTACACAAGGCTCATCGTTTGAGAGTTTGAATTTACATGAACAAGACACACCTCGCTCTCCAGTCAGTCAATAAATAAACATTTATTAAGCTTACTTAGCTAAGTGTTAGAGATAGAAAGGCAAAAGATGGTTCCTGCCCTTGAGGAGCTCACAATCTCATAGGGGAGACAACAAACAACCAAATATGTACAAACAAGCTATATGTAGGATAAATTGGAAATAACTAACTGAAGGAAGCCATTTAAGGGATTGGGAAAGGCTTCCTGTAGAAAATGGGATTTTAGTTGGTTTTTGAAGGAAAACAGGGAAGTCAGGAAGTAGAGATGAAGAGAAATAGAATTCCAGGCATGAGGAAAAGCCAAAGAAAATACCTAGAGCCAAGAGATTGTGTCCTTTTTCTGAAACAGCAAGGTCAGTGTTACTGGATTGTGTGAGGTAAATAAAATGTAAAGACTTCACAGGGAAGATATGTATAAATATATATCTATATCTGTACTAAGAAATGTTTAAAAATCAAGAACTACGGAAATAGGGGAGTGGAAAAATTCTGAGGCCATGAGAGTCTGATGGCTCAGCCTCTGGGAAAGTTTACCCTGAAACTTTTTGTTCTTTCTTCTGATTCTGGTTTAAAGATTTGCTCAGTAAGAATAGGGTCACTGTGACCAGCTTTCCTATACTGTAAAACTACTGGAGAAAAATGGAGAGGGTCCTCCCCTCCCCTTATCCTATTCTCCTCCTTTAGATTTATAGATGTCACCTCAGTTGTAATCATTAACTAAGGGAATGGGAAGTGGCGTTAATGTGCCTCGATTTCCCAGTTCTTTGTCTAGCTTTCATGCTCAGATTGTAAGCCCGCCTCCCAGCCAATGGTGAGAAGGGTCAGAGGTGGGCGGGAATTCTCTTGTGTTAGGTATAATTATCGATACTTTGCCTCTTGTAAAGCGCTTCCCTTGCTAGATCTGTTCTGGCAGAGGAAGCCCTATTCTCGAGAATTGAATAAAATTTATTTCTGTTCCCACCCTGAGATGGCTCCTTATTATAAATTAACTTTTTAATTGGTGAGGGTCTTTCATCCCACACGTGGATCAAAAAGTAAGAAGGGAAGAAAGTAAGGTATAAGAAGATATGAAAGGCTGGGAGGAGGGGTAGGTTATGGAGGGCTTTAAATGCCAAATAGATGATTTTGTGTTTGATCCTAGAGGTGACAGGAAGCCACTAGAATTGAGTATGGGGGTAACATGCTTTAGGAAAACAGAACATTGCCTGGTAGAATATCCTCTTATATATGTTCTAGACTCTTTATTACAGCTCTTTGAGGAGCTTCATAGTACTGTACTTAAAAGTCCTTGATTCAAAAAATGATTCACTTTCTCCTATGTTTCTTTCATAATCATGTCATGACTCTGTGGCAAATATATTTTAATACATCTTCCAAGACATCATTAACTTTCTTCATCCATACTATAAATTCTTAAACTTCACAATGTACTTAATATACATAAGTTTGCATGAACATTTTAAAAACTGTATATCCATCCATTATGCTGTTCTTGTTGAAAGGAAAAAAAAAATATATATATATATATATAAAACTCATTAAAGTATACTGCTCCTCAGTATATAACTTCAGAGATTTATTATTTCATTGGCATAGGCATGCCACTATTCAGATGGTAACCCCTCTATAATTTAGTAGTTGGTCTTTTTTTAAGAGTTGCTAGGGTAGAAAAATTCATCACAATGCAGCCAACTTGGGGACTCACCTTAGCTAGACTAGTCCTCAGACAACACACATACAATCCATTACTGGAATTATGCCCAAAGCCTTTCCCCTTTGGTAGCACCTGAGAGAGATCATAGCCCACAGGCATAGCCTTCCAGAACCCAGGAACACCTCTGTGCCACAATGAGACAATGGTGTAACCCACACTGGGAGCTTGGGAGAAAAACTTGACGTTAAAATTATAAGGTCTACAGAAGTATAAATCAGTATCCACAGTACTCACAATGGCTATGTTGCTCAAAATGCTGTAGAAGGGGAACAGATTACAGAACTCTGGATAAGACCTCTTTTTAAACATACTTTTCCCATCTACTCCAAAGTAATTCAAGAAGCATTTTATTAAGTGCAAGGTAGACAAAAAAAAAAATTGATTCCTGATCCAGAGGAACTTAAGTTCTACAGGGGATGAGGGGCAGAAGGGGGATACAAGTAAAAAGGTAAGTTACACACATGGAAATCTGAGAAGGAGAGCACTAACAGCTATGGGGAACAGGAAAGGCTTCCCATACTACATGGCACATGACCTGACACTTGAAGGAAGATTTGTTAGCTATTCTAAAAGGCAGAAAGGAGGAGGGAATGCATTCTAGGTATGAGGGATCTCTGGTGAAAGAGACAGAAATAATACATAGAGTGCTAAGCTGAAAGAACAAGTAGGCCAGTTTTTAAATACCTCATTCATTCTAACAGACAGTAAATAACCTTTATTAAATGTAAATAAGCCATACCTCTTTCCCTAAACTCTGAACTCATGCTTCCCCAACTGGCTGATATACTTATCCTGAGACTGCTACCAAGAGTCCAAAACAGTCTAGACATCCTCCCATTTCAACAGTTCATTACTGCAAATCACACCAGTCATGTCTTATTCCTAGCACCTCAGAACACCCTGCTGCACCTAAGCTAACCTACCTCATACTCACTCCAGCAACACCTTGTTACTTGTTGTTTAATAGTTAGTCGGTAAATTATAATTACTGTACTTCCCCTGAACTTTTTAAAAACATCTATAAAGTTTGCTTCTTTTTCTTTCCCAGGGCTGCCAATTTTCAGTGAAAATGTAATCAAATAAAAATCTGATTTGCAGTTTTAAAAATGTAACCTTAATTGCACCAATGTGGAAACAGTTACAGTTAAAGAGCAAATTGGCTTCCATGAATAGTGAAAACGAATGGTGGGTTGAGTCACTGTTCTACACTTAACAGACAGATTGCTACACTCAAAGAAAGCATAAAAGATGAAAATGCAAGGAGAGAAAAACCAATCCACTGGATTTCTTCTCAACTTCTGAAGCTCAACATTCCTAGTTGGGTGGTGAGGACTATTTAGTACTTAAAAACTGTCAACCAAAGAAGAGGGTCCAGAGACAGCTAGGTAGAGAAGTCAATTGAGCACAGGACTTGGAATCCAGAAGACCTGAGTTCAAATCCTACCTCAAACACTTATTAGCTATGTGACTGTAACCAGAATGGCCTTTGTTTTCTTTGAATGACTCAGCTTACCTCATTGAACCTCTGGACGCTGTGGCTTGCTCTTCCGGGGCAGGAAGCCCAGTGACCATGCCAGGAATCAGAGAACCTCCTGTGTGATGAGTCATGGGGCTGGCTGAGGGCCAGAGCCACGCCCTATCGGGTGTTAACCTGGTCTACGCTAGGGGGAGGGGCCAGCTCAAGAACCAGTCGGCTCTGGTCATTCAGGTGGGGCTTGATGATGTCAAAAACTCTATAAGAGGGGAGAGGACAGCTTGAAGATTCCTCTTTCCTTTTCCGGTTGGTGTGGGAGCAGCGGCAAGCAAGCGTGACTCTGGGCCAGCCCTTTCTCTCGGGCTGAGCCCAGATGTTGGTAACTATGAATTGTATTGGGTCTGTCTGTTGATATTTGTAATTTGTTTGTATTTTGGTTTTGAGGTTCGGGGTGTTGGTTTGTTTTCCCCCGAACTAAATGAATGTTTTGAACCTCAGGGTGCTGGCTTTTTCCCCTGAAGTACGTGAATGAATCTGTATTTGGTATGTCTCTTGATGCTTGTCTCTTTGCTCCCTTGAACTAACTGAATGCTGGCGTTTTTTCCCCTGAACTAAATGAATGTTGTCTGTGTGCTAACTGAATGCTGGATTAAAGTAAGCTGGTCAACCCTTCACCGTGCTCTCCTTGTTTAAGCAGATAAAAAGAACCTGTGCTTTCCCAGCGTCCTGGCAGCCTACTGGGTGCTGGCAGCCTCCTAAGTGCTGGCTGTGGGGGGGGGGGGGGAGATCTTACGCCCCCACAGAAGCTGCTGGCTGGGTTGTTAAAACAGTGACCTTGGGAAAGTCACAACCTCTGCCTGCTTCAGTTTCTCCATTTACAAAATGTGTATAATAATAACACTTACTGTACAGGGTTGTTAAGAAAAAAATGATTTAATATTTATAATGTACTTTGTAAACCTGAAAATGCTAGATAAATGCTAGTTATCTTTCTTGCTTCTCAAGCTGCTACTGTCTGGAAGAGAGATGGTAAAAATGGGAGTAAAGAGAGAGTAGGTTACGAGAGAGCAAAGGTGAATGAATAAAAGCAGGATGGAGAAGAAAGGAAATAGGAAAGAGCTCAACAATGAAAAATAAAGAAATAAGGGAAAGAAAATATGAGAGAAGAAAAATATGGGAAGGAAATATGGCAGTGAAGAAATGACAGAAAATGGGAAAAGATCCCTATATGTTGGCTTAAAAAACTGGCAAACTAAATTTTGAGTACGGTAAAATTTTCTCTTATATGAGCCAAAATGAAACAATTTATCAAAATTTCAATAATTATATTCTAGTTTTTAAAGGAGAAAACCAATAACCACTTGTCAAATAGAAACAATTACATACTTTAAACTTTTGATAAATTTTCTTAATTGACAGATGTTTTGTAACTATGTTTTTGCTCAGGGAATTGAATCCTTTTAGCCTGAGCAATTTATGTATGTACACTCAAGCTTTTACATAATGAGATTTTGGGGAGGTTAGGGAAAGAAAGGAGATTCAGGATCTGTGATTTTCATTGGCATAGGGAATTCCCAACAAGGTAACCAAGACCAGTGCAGATATGCAACCGCTTTGCAATTTACAGACTTGCACAGAATGCATGGACTGCTAAGGTCACATGACTTGCCCTGAGTCACAGTCAGTATGTGTCAGAGGTAGGTAAAAACTTGAATCCTGGACTTCTGACTTTGAGGCTTGCTTTCTACTTACTATGCCAGATCACTTCTCAATAGATTTTACTTCCCCCCCCCAACAAAAATTAAGCAAATCTTTGGTATAAATACAAAACTATTCAATTATTAATCCATGTTATATTGGATAATATAATAATTTAAAATTTGTAAAACATTGTCCAAAATGAAACCAAAATTGTCAATATCTTTTCCTGCCAATTAAAACCAGTTAAACCTAAATGAAATTAGTTGGATACTTTCAAATTTTTTTAATCACTATCTAATCTGCACAGAACATAGCCTATAAAGAGTGGGGACAAACTTATCAAAACATTTCCTTCAGTTATTGAACTAAAGTTTTCTTATCTGTATTCCAAAGTATGCTGTTTTCTACAAATATTTGCCATACATACTTAGAATTCACATAAACGGTTTCCATTTTTAAGTTTCAAGGTAATTGAAGGCGCTTCTTAATTTCTAATTATCTTTCTTGCATAATTATAAAGAAATTATTTAAAACATTTTAAATAATTATGATAAATAGCTGTATTTAACGAGGAATCCTTTGCACCTTGGCCCATATTGTACCGAAGCTTAGCTTACATACTGAGTGTTGTGTGAGATATGGGGAAACTTTTACCCATATCTACAGAAGCTTTTTAGAATGAATTTCCTGAATCTGTAATGATTCTAATATTAAAATAGCCCAGAATGTAAACTCCTTGTAAGTAAGGATAATTTCATTTTCTACTACTCTCCAGCACCTAGAACAGTGCTTACAGGTTGTTGCTTAATTAACCTATCCATTCCCATTCTATTTTTTAGTCTTTATGAATTACAGGAATGGATAATGTAGAAGTAACAGAAACTAAAAGAAATTATATTACCTTAAAAATGAGCATACTTTGAACAACAAAACAAAATAAATTTAAGCTTTTAGTGGAGATTTATTTCTGAATGGGACATCTGTCCCTCATTCACCTTTTAGCAGAGCTACCAAGGAAAGGCTAAAAGGCAAAAAGGTCAGAAACAAACAAAAAATAAAGAGTTTGGGTGATTCACAAAGTACAAGTGGTCAGAAAAAGCTGTTTAAGCTTTAGCTTAAAATTGCACTAAGACTTTTGGAAAACTATGTACATAAAGAGCCCACCAAGGGAGGTTAATCAAAGAAGCTGTGATTACAAGGCATAGAGATTTGTTGAAAGGGCACTTTCCATGGAGGTAGACGTGTGCCCTGGCATCCTACAAACTGACAGCAGATAGGGAATGCCTCTGATTGGCTTCTAGTGTCTGGTACCGCCTTCCAAGATGTTTGACAAGTGAAGCAGGGGAGAGAGATTCATTTCAGAAGAGCTGCCCCTCCATATGCTCTATAAAAGTAACCTGTGAAATTATTTGGCTCTGTTTCAGGTGCTCTCTTCCCTTGGACCTCCAGCAATGCTGGTGAGAGTTCTCCTTCCGTTACAGAAAAGAAAATGGTGATTTGTAAAAGAAGCATATGGTCAGCAATATGTGTTGCCTAAGTGGTCTGAGGTTCCTGGATCTCGGGTGCCTAGCCAGCTTCTATTTTTGCTTCCTTTCCTCAGAAGAGGTCAGAGAACTGAGTTCCTGAGATTGGGCTTCCCATGCCTTAGGAGTTACTTCATAATAAACCTCCAAGTTTGAAAGTTCTGGTACCAGGTGTCTAACTCAAGATTTCCTCAATGGTATTCTTGGAGAAAAAAGAGGAATACCAATATGGGCCATGGGGCTAGAGGACTTGAGTCATATCATGGCTGGGAGAGAGAAGCAGGAGTTACAGGCCTTGACAACCCTTCCCTGTGACAGCAGTAAGTTACACAAACAAAACAGGTCCAAGATAAATTGGGGGGGAAGGGGGAGAGGAGGGGGAACAACAGGGAAGGATTGCATTAGCTGCCTTTATATTCCAGAAGGAGTCTAATGGGCTAAATGCTTCATGTTTCTGTACTTATTCATGGGCTCCTGTGAGTGCTTTGTATCTTAAGCATTTTCTGTTATAATAAAGGCTGTTGCAAAGCCAAAGCCCATTTAGTACATTGAGTGTTGAAAGGGACCTGGAGAACCTTTTACCCACATCTGCAGAAGCCTAAACTTTGTTTTGGAGATTTACCCAAAACAAAGCTCTGGTGCTGCAGCAACAAACCAAAGACAGAATGTGACTCTTTGAAGTCTGGCTTCCAGGATCGGATACACCATTCATGACAGTCTATGGTTGGGGGAGGGGCTGGCTAGTCCTGTTACAAATATTTCCCACTAGAAGTTACCTTGCTTAATTTTGGTGACTTTGTTCTAATCACATTTTGTGACTTCTTTAAAAACACTTTATATCCAAATTTAAATACTCAAAGATTACATGTACTTCCCACTACAATAGCAAACTAATTGCCTCATAATTTCAGAGAAATATTAATTTAATAATAATTGTGAACAGAAATATAAATCTGCCAAGAAATAAATTTTTATATTGTGAATAATTTATCAATGGTGGGAATAATGGTTTAACTCTGAATATTACCTTCAAACTTATTAATATATCCAAATATACACATGGATCTATGAAGTCATCAATGTTGGTGGAGACTGCAGCTCATCTATGCCTGACCGTCTCGTCTACCTCCTCTCATGAATTAACTTCTCACTTTAGGATCACAGATTTAGGGCTAAAAGGAACCTTGGCAGTTATCTAGTTCACCTCCACCCTACTTTACAGAAAAGGAAATGGAAGATCGGAGAACTGAAATAATTTGCGTGATCACGAAGGTAGTAAGTGGGTAGAGCTGGGATCTGAACACAGGTCCTCTGACTCTGGGGAAAAAGTTCCTCATTCTCTCCTGATAATTGGAGCATAACAGTAAAGCACTTGGCCTGACCACCTGTCACTCCTCCCTCTCACCACATGACCAGATCATCTTTTTTGACCATCCATTACCCTAATGACATCCTTCATTCTAGTATTTTTTTTTCAAAAGTTCTCATTTGTTCTATGTTGCTACAACATAATCACTATGGCATTTTTTTGTAACACTTCAGAAACTGTAGTATTCCATGACGCAGCCATACTCTATTTGACACTGTAGAATAATGCTATTGTAATAAAAACATGAGCCTTTTTATATGCTGATGGAGGAGCTATACCAACATTTCAATTTCTAATTCAAATCAATATACATTTATGTGCTACTATGTGAAGGACATTAAGACAAAAGTGAAACTGTGCCTCAAGAAATTTAATTGGGGAGGAAGTGTTACAGCAAAGGTACCATATAGGAGGAGGCACCTGAACTGAGCCCTGAAGGAAGTCAAGGATTCCAAGAGGTAGAGGTAAGGTAAGAGAACATTCCAGACACAGCTGACGGAGAGTAGGAGATGGATAGGAGCTCAGGAGAAAGAAAGGGATAGAAATCTAGATTTGGGAGTCATCAGCATTGTTGGGGGAGGGGGAGGAAAGGAAAAGGAAAGGGGAGATAGAGAAGAGGGCACAGGACAGAAAGCTGGGCAACAGAACCTGGCTGATGACTCCACAAAAGAATCTGAGAAGTGGTTAAGTAGAACTGGGATCATAGGATCATAGATTGAGAGCTTCACGAGACCTTATCAGCCATGAGTCAAACTTCCTCTTTTTTACCAAAGAGGAAACGAGGGAACACATAAGTTAGGTCAGTAAGTGAACAAGCATTTATTAAGCATTTAGAAAGTGTCATGCATTGTACTAAGTGCTGGGGATACAAAGAAAGGAAAAAACAATCCCTGCCTTCAAGGAGCTCATATTCTAATGAGGAAAACTCCAAGATATACAGAGAATAAATCAGAGGTAGGTGACAACTTACACAGGGGCATACTGCTATTAAATGTCTAAAGTATATGTTGAACTCAGGTCTTCCTGACTCCAAGTCCAGCACTCTATCCTCTATACCAGCGTTGTCCAACCTTAGGTTATCTGAAGGCCACATTAAAATGAAATAATTATTCGAGGGCCACACCCAGAATAAAAAATACAGTACACTAATAGAAAGTGGGGGAACATGCGCCATCAATATGACAGGCGAAGGCGTGAAGCGCAAAAGCAAACACAAAACAAGAAAGCAACAACACAACAGTATAAAGGTAGGTGCATCCTGACTAGTCTGCATCATACAGACAGAACGCATCCCACAGATCGAGTGAAAATTCTGGATCAATTGAAAACTCCGTGCGATATGTTCCCTCTGTAATACTGCTTAAAGACACCAAAGAAAATTAACATCAATGAGATTAATGATATTAATAAATATTAATGATGGAATTAAAAAATCTAATATGCATCCCATGCAAATTATTATTCTATTGTTTTGTTCATGAATATTAAAACCCACAGGTGGGCTGCATAAAATCACACTGCGGGCCGCATGTGGCCCACGGGCCATATTTTGGACAGCCCTGCTCTATACTGGTTAGCTGCCTTCTAAAAATAAGAGTATCATGAAATCAAATGTAGGAGGAAGGGGTACAAAAAGCCATGGAAAGAGCAGGAAGGCTTAAGACTGAGAAAAGGTCTTGAATTTGTTAACTAAGAGAAAACTCATTAAACACTACAAACAAAACACGGATCTAGAGTAAAAGCTTGGGTGTGGGCTAGGATCTGGACAAAAGTTAAAATAAGGAGGGAGTATCAATTATGCTTCGAAGCAGAGTGGGGAGACCTGGAAGGAAAGGATACGCCTGCAGAGCACTAAGAGTTCAGCTGCCTCAGAAGACAATCTAGGGGAAAATGGGAAGACTGGATGGAAAAATATCTTGGACAGATTTTGAGAGAAGGAAACCTTGGACAGTCTTTTTCACATCCCTTACCAGCAAGTAAACCTTAAAGGACAGAATCGGATTGATTTTTAGGACCAGTCAGAGTGAGTCTATCATGAATTCTAGGGCTCCAAAATCCATAAAAATCTTCTACACGTTATGCTGATACCAGAAATTCTTTTAACAGGGGAAACAGTTTTTCATTATCTACCTAGAGATAAAAGACCTAAAATACAAATGCATGTTTGAGTTAACACTTGAGTGTGAATGACTGATAATTTAACTGAAGCTCAAGGACAGATTAAAAAAAATATCCTAATCACGTCAGATTCCTTCCCTTTTTTGACAGGGGGTGGAGAAGATAATATTAACAGAGAATAGGCTACAGTAAATGGAAAGGGGGATTCACATCATCATAGTAGTGCAATGATGAGAAAAAAGACACAACTTCACAGAAAGCAAGCTGGTCCAAGGTTAGCCTTTTACCTTCCATTTGGCACAGGGAAAATAGAAACTATGTACTTAAGTACTTTTTATCGCAGATGCACATGATTTATGAGGTTTTTACCTTTCTCTTAACACTTCAAATAAAGGGGTTTTGTTCCCAGGCAATCCATTAATCAAAATATCACTGTAGTGTAGCTGACTCTCATGAAGTCTATTACATATCTTAGTGATTCTTTCCCTTTTTTGTAGGGCCCAAGGATCTATTTTACTTCACAGAATGTAGATTGTCTTTCTATCTATTTATCTCCTTCTTTGAATGAGGTTAACAAGTAAATGGCAACATCTGAGATTTTTTTTTAGATATCAGAAACCTCTAGAATGGGAACTTTCTTGACCACTGCTAATAGGTACTTGCCAATAACTTTTATACTTGGAGAGTGGCCTGAGGCTGAGAGGCTGTCCTTTGCCCAAGGAAACTAGTTAAGTGTCAGAGGAAGAATATGAATCCTAATCTTCCTAACTATAAGTCTAGAACTATCACCCATGCCATACCGTCTCAAAACTTTATTTCCACTTTGTGTGAAATTAAAAGTTTTCTAAAATTTATCACAATCCTCCTAGTCCTATTAAGTGATGGCATAGCACTGGAGTACCAGACCTGGGGTATGGCTCAAATTCTGCCTCAGGCACTTGCTGGCTATGTGACCTTGGGCAAGTAACTTAGCCTCTCTCAGTATCTTCATCTGTAAAATGGGGATAATAATAGCATATACTTCACTCATAAGTGAAAATACAATGAGATATTTTAAAGCCCTTTGCAAACTTTAATATGCTATTTAAACGCTAGCTATTATTATGAGGATTGTAAGGGGGGGAGCAGTTTTGTTTCCACAGAGTTGAAAGCATACCTCCTCCTCCCCCCCCACCTCGGCATGACGTAGGCAGTCAGGGGGTTGTATCTGGCCAACGAAAAGCCTGGCAGGAGATTCGAAGGGAAAGTCAATAAAAGGATTGGCATCCATCCGAGTCCTTTGTACTCTCCTGTACTCTGTCAGACCGAATGAATGTAAAACATAATTAAAGTGCTCCTGCTTTCTCATGAGAAAGCAGTAAAATTCCTTTTTGCCTTCTCTCAAGAATGGTCTGTGTTTTTAATGTGAGTAGTGGTCTCAGACCCACACAGGATGAAATGAGAGCATATCTGTAAGGGGCTTTATGAACTTTTAAACACCATATCAATGTTAGCTTATTATTACTGGAAGATTCTTCCACTGTCTTCATCCTTTTAACTTCTTATCTTTCATCCCGGTTTTCCATGACTACCTAGCCCCATACCCTTCTCCCACTTTGGTAAGATCTGAATAGTGGTTAAATCAGCATAGATCTTAGAACTCTGCTTTGATATTTGAATGCTGTCACCATATTAAAATATGTGTACAGTCCTTGATTTGCATACATTTACATTATGCAAATTTGACTTTACAAAAAGAATTCTGAAAGAAATCCATATTCCAAAAAAAACACCTAAGTTAACTTTACTGTACAGAACTATGCCTCCTGCCCATTCACTTGGTACTCAAACCCTCCAAGTGAAGGCAGAGAGAGAGAGACCACCACTGCCAGATGGTTTGGCTTGAGACTCCTTCAGGGAAAGAGGAGACCTTTGCCCTGCCCTGCTCTGCCCACCCACCCATGTTCACCCCACCCTTCTAGTGTCTTTCTTCAGTCCCAGCTTGGGTTCTGGGCTTCCACTCTCCAGTCACCAGACCTCTCCTGTCTGTGTCTGGCCTAAGGTGGGTGGCCCCAACCCAGGCCCCACCCCATGTGGGTTCCTCCTCTGCCTCTGGCTCCTCTTTCCTTGCCCCTACCTCTCTCCCCCTCCCCAACCTTGTGCAGACCCCCTCTGTCCACCAGCTCCTGGATCCTCTTCTTACCTCCCCAATCCACTCTTCCCTACCTTAGCAGGTAAATTTGAATTATGTAAAAATCACTTTACATAGAGGTTTGTGGAACTGTCTATTTACATAAAGCAAGAACTGTCCTGCTATATAACCTATTATATGTTTTTACACTTGTACTTTACCACTCTGGGCCTCAATGTTTTCATCTATAAAACAAAAATATTTAGATAAATGATCTCCAAAGTCACCTTCAGCTCTAGATCCTATGGTCCTAGAACATGCTTAATGCCGTGCCTGCCCTTTATAAGGGAATGTAAGAACTGCTCTTGTATAACTGAAGCCACATGATAAAAATATACAGATACATACATGCATATGAGCTACATGTGATATGTGTATATGCATGCATATATATGTATATATGTGCATATAGATATCTCGCAATTACTAAAATTTATATATCTATGATACCTATGATGCCATTTGCCGTGGTTATACCTAATTAGATCCCAGTATTCCAGAGTTGGTAGGAATGTCCGGAGCTATTTAAATGGTTTAAAATATAAGGATGACTAATTCCTAGTGAAGGATGATGGAAAACCATTTTGGGAAGGAAAAAAGAAAACAGATACAATTTTCCTCTTTGGAGCATATACTAGAGACCACTTGAGCAGAAAAGGGAGGAAGACGAGGAGTTTGGAAAACAAATTACAAGCTTTGCACAGAGGCAAAGTATAACAATGATAGGAGACTCCAATGATACAGAGATATCCTGGAGTTCTTTCTCTGTCCAAAGGGTCTCGAGTTCATGTCACGTTAGGACCGGCTAAAAGAGCTGGTTATATTTAGCCCAGAGGTGACTCAAAGGAGAGTAAGGATCATGGTAATGATGATCAAGTAGTTGAAGAACTATTACATAGAAGGAGGACTGGACTTGCTCAATTTGGCCTTAACGTAATTACCAGAAACAATGGGTGAAAGTTACAAAAAAGAAAATTTAAGTTTAATGTTGGAAAAACCTTCCTAGTCACTGTTGTTCAGTCATTCAGCTGTGTCTGTCTCTTCGTGACCCCATGCACCATAACACACCAATACTGTCTGTGGGGTTTTCTTGGCAAAGATACTAGAGTGGTTTGCCATTTCCTTCTCCAGTGGATTAAGGCAAACAGAAATTTAATGACTTGCCCAAGGTCACACAGCTATCAAGTGTGTGAGGCCGAATTTGAATTCAGGTCTTCCTGACTCCAAGCCCAGCACTCTAGCCACTGAACCATCTAGCTGCCTCTTTCCTGTCATTAGAGCTATCCAAAACATGCATCCTGGGGAAAGGAGATCCTTTTCATTAGAAGTTTTCAAATAGAGGACAGATGCACACTTGCTATGTGTCAAGATGTCAGAAGACACTGTTTTCTGGAGCTAAGAGCCAGCAAGCAAGCTGTGCTCTGAGCCTGGCATAACAACAATCCTTTGCACTCGCCCTCTGATGGTCTCCAAGCTCAGGCAAGCACCAACAGGCCCAGAGGTGAAGCCCTGCTATGAATAGACTTTCTGTCACTAGACAACCTTGCTTTGCTGTTGCTGTTGTGCCTCACTATTCTTGCTACACTATGGTGTTTGACTCTCTGATTAGCCACAAGTACATACATCAAGGTTTAGCTCCACTGCCTCAGGTCCTCACTAGGGGCAGGGCTCCAGCACACATGTCTAAACCTGCCTCCTTGTTTGCAAGCCATTTCCCTCACTTCGAAATTAAACTTCTGTTTGCTTCCTGACTCTCCTGTCTCTAGCCTGCTTTGTTCCACTTGAGCCATCCACAGGTTAGAGGCCAGTTCAGTCCAGTTGACACTATGTTATAGGGGATTCCTTTCCAATTTGGGATTGTAGGATTTCAATCTAACCTATACCTGAGCAAGAACCTCCTCTACAATATAATGGGCAGTTACCTAGCTTTTGTGAGAAAATCTCTAGGCAGGGGGAAACTACTACTACTACAGCACATTCCACTTTTAAAAATATCTAATCATTTGGAAGTTTTTCCCCAGATGAAGCCTAAATCTGTTTTTCTGCAATTTCCACCCACCAAAATTAGTTGTTCCCTCTGGAGCGAGCAGAACTATTACAAACATTAGTACATTAGCACATGTATCTGTGACAGGCAGTTGGGTCCAGAAATGAATAGGAGAAAAATTCTTATGGACTGAATTTGAGAAAGTGCTTAACAATCCCAAATTCTTCACAAACAAAACCAATGCAGCCAAGATTAGAAGGAAAGCAGGAAACTGCGGGGAAATGTTTTACAAGTTTCTCTTATAAGGGCCTCATTTCTCAAATATATAGAGAAATTAGTTAAATTTGTAAGAATAATAAGTCTCCAATTGATAAATGGTCAAAAGATATGAATAGTCAGTTTTCAGAAGAAGAAATCAGAGCTATCTATAATCATGTAAAAAATGCTCTACATCACTATTAATAAGAGAAATGCAAATTAAAACAATTCTGAGATACCACCCCATACTTATCAGACTGGCTAATATGACAGAAAACGAAAATGACAAATGTTGGAAAGGGATGTGGAAAAATTGGGACACTAATGAACTGCTGTTGGAGTTGTGAACAGATCCATCCCTTCTGGAGAACAATAGGGAACTATGTCCAAAGGGCTATATGATATGAAAGGATATGATTAATTCATCCCTTTGACCCATAAGTACTACTACTAGATCTGTATCTCAAAGAGATCAAAGAAATAGGAAAAGGTCCTATAGGTACAAAAATATTTATAGCAGATCTTTTCGTGGTGGTAAAGAATTGGAAACTGAAGGGATGTCCCATCAATTGGAGACTGGCTAAACAAGTTGTGGTATATGACAAGCAGGATGATTTCAGAAAAACCTGGGAACTTAAATGGACTGATGGAAAGTAAAGTGAGCAGAGTCAGGAAACCACTGTATGCAGTAACAGCAATGTTGTATGATGATCAACTGTAAATGACTTAGCTAGTCTCAGCAATACAATGATACAAGACAATTCTGAAGGGCTTATGATGAAAAATGTTGTCCACCTCCAGAAAAAGAACTGATGGGGTCTAAATGCAGATTGAAGTATACTTTTTTACTTTCTTTGTTTTTCTTGCTTCTTTTTATGGCTAATATAGAAACACGCTTTGCATGACTGTACATGTATAATCTATATCAAAGTACTGGCCTTCTCAAGGAGGGAGAAGGGGAAGAAGGCAGGGAGAGAATCTGGAACTCAAAAATTATTAAAAATTGTTTTTATACAGAATTGAGAAAACAAAAACAAAATAAAAACCTCTTTCCTAGAACCAGAGAGAGACAGAAGAAAAAGACCCCTAACCCAATACACTGTTTTAGCACAAATGTTCTCCCAGTGATACTGTATAAATACATCTTCCCAAGAATCAAAGTTGTGGACACCTGAGGGATTAATGGCAGATAAAGTAGCCTGTAGTATATTTCCAAGGATTTAACTACTAGCATTAAAGATGTATTTGACATATGATTGGAAAAGGAAGTTATATAGTACAAATGGACAGTCTGGGTCCTACACTGATATCAATGACAGGTAATAAGACCCAGAGGAAGACCTTCAGTACACTGGGCAGATCCTCTGTAACAGAGTTATGGGAGAACATGACCCAGAATCACACAGGATGAGAAAACATGAATGTGTTACAGTATATGTATATGGAGGAAAAAGCCATGTTCATGAGACTGTAGAACTATTGAAGAATTTTAATTTTAACATTTATATGCTTTCAAGTTACAAAGTACTTTGTCACACATCATCCCAATTGATCTTACTGACCTTGTGAAGTTAATAGTTTGTTATTTTTATAATCACTACTTTAAGGGAGAAGTCATTACTGAAAAACCAAAAATAATCAACCTTTGCTACTTTTTGCATTTCCTTTCCACATATGGATCTCGAACTCTGTATTAAGTCAATTAATATGCTGACTCGCTTTTATGGTTAACTTCAGCTTTTTGTTTTGTTTCACTATTTTAATTTTCTATTTTTAAAACCTGTTGAAGTTGATGGGGTAAAAGCATGAATTTCTGAAAGAAGAAAAAACTGTTATTTACACTATCTTTTCTGGAATAACTGAAGAAATGTGATATGAGTGGGTTTCTTACATGTACCTATGGAAGGCAATGAATGTAGGTACAAAGGAGTTGGGAATAGTATGATTAAATATTGAATGAGGTCAGTAAAGAAATTTGAATTCATTTGTGAGGCTAGCTTAACCAAATGTTAAAAAGATATTAATGGAACTGGCTAGATTTCAGATTATTTAAAAATATTTATTTCATCATTCATACATACACATGCACACAATGATTTTTCAATCATTTCAGTGGTGTCTGACTGTGTGACCTCATTTGGAGTTTTCTTGGCAGAGGTACTGGAATGGTTTGCCATTTCCTTCTCTAGTTCATTTTACAGATGAGGAAACTGAGGCAAACTTGCCTCAGTGACTTGCCCAGGGTCACACAGCTAGTAAGTGTCTGAAGGTGGATTTGCACTCAGGAAAATGTGTCTTCCTGACTCCGGGCCCTGTACTATATCCACCTTGCCACCTAGCACATAAAAATCCACAATAAGCGCCTGGCAAAAGAAGATATTAAGTGACATGTTTACAAAGAGAAATGAGCTTTACAATTCATGATGCACACAAATCCAACTAATAAAATAAGAATAGTAATCACTAATATTAACATAAGGCAATGGCTCTCAAAATTGTTCATCCCAGAATCCACACCTCCCCACCACGACTGCAGCAAATGCACTAAAGCAAGAAATTTAAGAAAATACAAATAAATCCTGCCCTATTAACTGCTTGAGGCACTACAGTTTCAGTCTCTCATTTTGGTGTCACAAATAATTCTTAAAGGCTAACAAGTTAGGAAGGCAGACGTAAGTAGGAGGGCTGTCTAAATGACAGTAGAGGATTATTTCTAGAGCCAAGAGAAATTTTGCCATAGGATTGGGGGGGGGGGAGGGCGGCACCTCAGAGAGGAATACTGTTGCTTGGGAGAATCAACATTCTTTCCTCCAAATTTATTTTTGGAATATATCCACAGAGGAAATCATACAGGTAAATGGATACACATAAAAGTTCACAGTCATTTTGTGTACGAGTCAAGGATGTTCAATGAATATAAGATTAGGAAGGGCTAACCAAAAATACTTCAACAATTCAATCTTAAGCAGAATTTTGACAGCAGAAAGGATTGTTATTTCAAATATAGTAAAAAGGATGGTATTATGCTAACTCAACTTCTAGAGTACAGCCCATGGGAAATAGACATATAGAAACTGAAAATAAGAGCCCAGCTGATGGGCTCTCAAATCAAACTTGCGAGCTATGGGTTCTTAAGGCATTTTTTTTGGCTTCTGATTCCTATCTTAATATTTTCAAGGTAAGAATTCCCTTTATCATCCATCCCTAGAAATATGAAAACCTTGTGAGTAGTACAAAGGTAGCTGACCTATTGTAACATTTTAAGGAAAGACAGAGCAAGCATATGGCTTTTCACTTCACCTTTAGAAAGTTACAGAGATCAGGTAGGTTTTTTCTACTACAGTCACACATTGGTACTGGTAGAACTTTCATTAGATGAATTTTCAAAACGACTGAGAATTAAACTTTTCTTCAAATGCAAAGACATTTATTTTTGAATAGAGGTTTTTTTAATGTAGAGGTTTTAATACTAATTTTACAAGGTTTACTTTTAGTAATTTTAAAGTCAATAAGTCTTCATTATAACCACCCTCCCAAAAACTTAAAAAGGTCAACTTACAAATAAAGTATACTAGGTTAGATAAAAAAGCTGTACCTTGATTCAAAAAACCTGGTGTCAAAATATCAAGATTTACACTCCATATATGACTCATACTTCATGCAAGTATCTCAAGACCAGTGAACAGCATTTACTCTGCATGAATGGACAAAAACATAACTAGTCTTTCTTACCTACACTGTTAACATGAATAGAACACAATTATTGAATGACGGTGATTAAGAAGAGGTTCTTCATAGAAGTACTGTACATGATGGGCAGTAGGCTGGAAAAGAAAAGACTTAGGGTGGACATGAGGCCTATCTTTAAGAGTCTAAAGGGCTATAATGAACGTGGAAGAAGGGTTATACTTGTATCGTTTATCCCAGAAGCCAGAACTAGGATCAATAGGTGTAGTAGGGTAACAGTAAAATTTAGGCTTGATATTAGAAAAAACTGCCTAACAGAGCTATCCAAAAGAGGCTGTTTTAGGAGGTAGTTTGTTTTTCCTCACTAGAGGCCTTCAAAGACCAGATGATTACTTGAAGGCTATGTAGTAGAGGGGATTCCTGTTAAGTATGAGTAATTAACTAAATGGCCTCTGAGGTCCCTTCCACCTTAGAGTTTCTAGGATTCTGTGATGCAAAAATCTGAGTACTGCAAAAACAAAAGTAAAAGCCCATTAACAGATATAACTAGCATTCCAAGACACTTTAAAAGCCATTTTTCAAAGAGTAAGCTTGAATTATGAAGTGTTGATTTTACTTTGAAAGATTTACAGTGTTCACCTACACAAGCAAAAAGGCGTGAGTACCACTTTAAGATCTGAATTGTCACTTAAAACCTGCTACCTACATAGTGGAAATCTGTTGCTATGTGTAGTGGATAGATCATGTTATTACAGTAGAATCCTGTTACTAGCATAGTGAATGGAACTCTGTACTGGAAGTCAGAAGACCTAGATTCTAGTCCCAGCTCTGTCAAATATTAGCTTTGTTACTACTCTCTGTGTGGCCCTGGGTATGTGGTTCAACTTCTTCAGGCTTCTGTTTCCTTAAGTTTAAAATGAGGTTAGTTAGACTACATCTAAAATTCTGCAAATAAGTGATTAATGTTAAGAGAGTTTTATAAGCCATTGCTACATCAATAGAGATGTACTAGAATAAATAAGAGAAATTATTTCCTCTCCCAGGATTAACCAAATTTATAATAAGTGAGGCAGCTTTTAATGGGGATTTTAGTGAGAATGTATCTCTCAATTTTAAGTGGTTTATTTTTTGAAACAGCAAAGGAAAATAAAAGTTTTCATCCTTAGAAAGATCATCCCATAAGACATAATATGATGCATTTCACTGTTAAAGCTTGATTGGTTTGCAGTACCTCTTCTTTAAAGTTTAGGAAAGGACATATAAAGCAGACATAGCATCTTACACATGTACTTTGTGAGGGAAAAGGTTGGTTATAAAAAAAAAGAGCATTTATGAAGAAGGGAAAAGGGAATATAGGCGGGCAAATGAGATCATCAAAATTTTTAAAATCCACTCTTTGGAGAAGAGTTTGTCCATATTCTTAAGTATGCCTAATTAGAACCATATTTATTATCTAATCTGTGGATTCCTTAAAATTATCACAGCATAACTAGTCTGAAGTTGAAGGCACATCCTACTCAAAATACATTTTAAAAAATTACATTTTACAGATTCTGCAACAATAAAAAGTAGTTCAGCAAATGAAACTAGTGATCCAGAAAATGTTTTTTGCCCATAGGCAAGTAACAACCACACCCCTTGGAAAAAAAAATTCCCAAGTCTACTGTATTCTATTAACTCTAAGTGCATTTTTAGTCTGAATTATAGTCCTTCACAATATGCCTAGTATTAACATTCCTGACTTGTAGGGATACATTTTGAAATTATACTCAGGTTGTGTTGTCAAAGAAAAGAAAGACTTTGCATCTTAATTCATTTTATGGGCTGAGTTATACATTGCTTGAGTCTTAACTACATCAATTACCTTGAGCGCTGAGGTGATTTATGTGTCCTCCCTACGTAAACTTAAAACTAGCGTCAGAAATTTTAGTAAGAGCACCTCAAGCAGCAGCCCATTGACGCATTAATGTTCGATTCCCTGAGATCCAGGGGAAGATTTGTTCTTTTGATTTTGTGACCTAGAATAATTGCGCTCCTAGAACAATTATGTATCGACTGGCTGCTTAAAAGTGCAAACCTATGGGAAGGAGAGCATTTGGAAGGGGGCCTGTCAAAACTCAAACGGCCGAAGTAAGCAACTTAAAGCGGCTGGTTTCAACTAAGATCCCACTCTACGCCGCCCCCGCCTCTCCTCTACTTTATAGCCTCCAGGCTTTCCCGATTCCTCCAGTCTTCTAGGCTCAAGTCCCACCTCCTGCAAGAAACTTTTCCCAGTCCTTAATCTTCCCCCAGAGACCATCCCAAATTTATCCAGTGAAGATCTTTTTTGCACTGTAGTTTTCCTCTGCGAGACTGTGAGCTCCTCGAGAGCAGGGATTGTCTTTTCCTTTTCTCTGTATCCCCAGCCCTGAGCTCGGTGCCTGGCACCTTACTTTAATAAAAGCTTTAGTTGAATGACTTCTCAAACAGCATACGAACTCCTCCCCCAGTTCAACCTCAAACCATCCAGTCGGACACCAATCCGCCCCCAGGCAAATCTTGTCCTTCCGGGAAGGAAGAAGTAGATGGGAGGGAAAGGGATGAGAAGTGACGGGAAGGGAAAGGAAAAAAAAGGGAATGAAGAAGAGGGGAACGGGAAGGGAGGGAAAGGAAGAGAAGGGAAAAGGGGGGAAAAGAAAGGAAGGGGAAAGAAGGGAGGGAGAGGGAAGGGCACGCTTACCTGCCAGCGGCCGTAGGTGAGGAGGACAAGGGTGAGGGGAATGGCAGTGCCAGACATGGCATGGGTGGAGGGCATGCTGTACTCCGAGTTATAGAAAACCTCTAACTTGACCACGGGCGGCGAGGCGGGCCGGGGCCACCGGATGACGTCTTTGGCACACTGGCCCAGGTACATGACCAGGACCCACATGATCACGAGCCTCCGGCCCACCAAAGCATCCAGGTTCCAGATCCAGAAGGGGAAGAAGGTGATGTAGAAGAGCTCGTTGCCCAGCTCGGTGCCAAAGGAGAACAAGTAGAAGAGGGGCCAGTTCCGCACCCCGAACACTTCCCCTTCCTCCCCGGTGAGGGAGTTGCGCCGCAGACCCTGCACTCTATTCTGGAGGGTCGCCTCGCTCTCGCGCTCCCCCGCCTTGGCCGTGGCCGTGTCCCCGCCGGCCTCCGGCAGCCCATTTCGCACGCCGTTCCTGGCGCCGCAGCCTCGGAGCTTGCCCCCGCCGCCCTCCGGGTCGGCCGACCGGTCCGGATTGCGGCCGCCCCTCTCCTCCGGGGCCGCCGCGTCTGCCCCGTGCAGTCGCGGCTCTTCCACCCCGCACAGCCGCTGGAAGCTGGCCACTTTCTGCGGGTCCCGCAGGCAGACCAGCAGCGCGGCCAGGCGCTGGCTCAGCGACATGATAACGGGAACCCCCGGAGCTCTCGGCGCAGCCCCGCCGCCCTGCCCGGGGGTGGGGTGGGGGGCTCTGTCCCGGCGCCGCGGAGGCAGCGGCGTCAGCAGCAGCTGAATGGCGAGCCCGAGCGGCCGCAGTGCCTCCCCCTGTCTGCTCGGTTCCGCCGTGTGACGACGGCACCCCAGGCCTCAACGGCAGCCGCCCGCGCGCCCGCCCTCTCCCCCTCCCTCTCCTCGTCGACTCGGCCGCCGCCGGGCCTGCTCAGCCAGCACGCGCTCGCGCGCCTCCCGCCAGTTCTCGCCCCCACAAAAAGGGCGGGGGCGCGGAAAGGACTGGGTGAAAACTGGCGCGGGCCGGGGTGGGGGAGGAGGGCGTTCCGGCGCTGCGATTGGGGGAAGGGATTGCTGCTTTGCGTGGGAGGGGTGGAGGGAAAGGGTTGTTTGGTTGCTCTCTGTCTTTTGGTTTTTTGCTTTCCTTCCAAGCCCCGGAAGGCCACGCGGGGCCGGTCGGGATGTAATTGACCAAACTGTACTGGGATAATTTGTTTCGAAAAATAACTGTATCGCTTCTCCTTTCCTCGCGTCCCCTCCCGGCCCTCCTCCCCACGCTCATAGGCTTCTTTGGTTTCCTTTTGTAGGAGGCTTGGGAAGAGGAGTCGTAGCACCTTACTGCCAGGTTGGGGGTTGCCGATGGAAGCGGGAATGAGCCCTACCCTGACCTTACCGGCATACATCGAAGTGCACTTGTACCTCCTGCTGATGTCGAAACCAAGGCTACAAAGAACTAAGGAGAATAACAAACATGCACCTGCTACCTGCCGTTATTAAAAGAGGTGACTTGCAGTGGATGTCTCCAAAATACTGGTGTAACCGTGATGATGAATTGAGACTCTAGAATGTACTGGAACAGGAAGGCTCTTGTGGTGAACGCTTCATTTCAAACAGCTTCTGAATGGGGGAGGGGGGAATGACATCAAATTTTCAAAAAGTTCATTTCAAGAAAAGGAGCTTGTGGAAGTCTTAATACTTTTGGCCAGATGAAGCTTTGGTTCCACAAGTTTAAGTTTCATGGAATTGGCCGGTTGGCCCTGGCTGGAGTATATGATATGTACAATTTCCCTTTCAAAAAATTAATTTAGCTAAAGGCACTGCAGTGGTAACAGTAGCCCATATGTGACACCAAGTGCTTTAGTACTTTTGATCTCATTTGATCCAAGAGCCCTGTGAAGCTGAAGCTGAATATTAACCCCAGTTTACAGACGGGGAAACAGAGGCTGAGAGGTTAAATCGCTTGTCCAGGGTCAAACAGCCAGTAAGTATCTGGGGCAGGATTTGAACTCCCTCACCCTATCCACTGGGCCACCTAGCCACAATGATGGTATGCAGTATATGACTGAAACCTTTGAATAGAGTTTTAGATTTGCTAAATCTCTTTCAGAAACCATATGATAATTTTTACTTGAAAATCCCTGTCTTCTAAAATCCAAGAATATTAGTTCTCTTGCTTTAGTTGAGTAGCGAGAAAAACATTTTCCTGGAAAACTAAACCAATCTTTAGTCTGAGCTCTGCTATTAACTGGCTATGTTCTCTTGGGCAAATCCCTGAGCACTTCTGGACCTCAGTTCCATCATTTGTAAAATATGGAGTACATGTAATATTTTAAATTACAATTAGGGAGAGACAATCTGCATCCATTCATTTAATCACTGTGAGGAAGCTTGAGTGAACAACCCTAAGAAGCAAACAGAGAAAACAGCTTATTTGCTGAAGAAGTATAAAAGGCCTGTCAAAAATTTTAAGGTTGGAGTTGATAATCTCTGAGGTTTCTTCCACAGCTCATTTGAACAGATTTCCTTCTTTCTTCCCTTCCAAATATACAAAAATCTGATACTAACTCACCCAACAAATACTGGAATAGTCCGATTCCAATGGGAAAATATTGTCTTTGTAATTCAGTGGAATTAACAAAATGTAGAATAAAGATATGCAAAGACATAAAAGAAGCTATAAAGATAGGTGGAAAGACTGTATTAAATTGTCAATGAGGCAGAAGAGAATGAGATCACTAGATATGAGTGGGAATAGTTATGCCAGCGAGATAGGTGGCACCACAGATAGAGTGCTGGGCCAGGAGTCAGGAGGATTCATCTTCTGGAGTTCAAATCTGGCCTCACAAGCTTTGTGACCCTGGGCAAGTTGCTTAACTCTGCCTCAGTTTCCTCATCTGTAAAATGAGCTAGAAAAGGAAATGGCAAACCACTCCAGTGTCTTTGCCAAGAAAACCCCAAATAGGGCCACAAAGAGTTGGGCGGGATTGAATAACTGAAACAAGAAGTTATGCCTGACTTCATGAAGCAGATTAATTTGTGGACTAACTTTGGAAGAAGAAAAGGAAGAAAATTAGTTTGCTTGTGAGGTAAGGAAGGGCCCTTTACACAAGGCCTTTCTTTTCAAATTTTGCCCAAGGAATTTTCTATCACATGCACTTTTTAAAACCAAAGATGAGAGAGAAATAGGGAAAGACTTAATTTATAGTAGGCTGACCTATTCTGTCTCTTAGAGCTAAATTCAAGTTCTTTTTGTGCCAGCAGATTTTTTTCCAGAATGTAATGTTCTCTTTGAAGTTAATGGGGGCAGAAAATGAGGGGAGAAATGAGTATCTGGACCTATGAGTTAATTGAAGAGGAAAAATTACAAGCTCTGTACTTTCGATTTGCTTGATAAAGCTTGAAGTGCCTAGTATCCTCCTTTTGGTACCATAAATATTTGTAAATAATGATGACAGAGTTTTAACTATAAATAGCAGGAAGCCTGGGAAAAGAACAACGACTATTACTTTTACTTTTTTCACATTGAAATGTTCATAAAAATATATATTACAATTTAATTCAAATTGAAACATTTTATTGGATTCAAGTACATAGGCATTTTTTTTTGCAAGGACGAATTCATTTCTTATTTTTTTTTTTAAAGCAGTTTGTTTCTAATCTGTGTTTGATTTGGAGAGAGTCTTGGTGGAGAGATCCTAAGACTAAATGGATTTAAGTGTATTGGTCAGAAGGGCTGTATACTACCCAGAGGTCTACAACTAGTTGGTTAAATAACCTTTCACTAGTTGAAATGAAAACTAGTACATTTTTAAAAAAGCATTATTTTTGTTGTTATTACTTTGAATCCTCTGTGGATATTATTTGAAAGCAAAAGGCAAGTGTAAAAGAACCCCAGCACTTTTGGCCTTGAACATTTTTTCTTCTTAGGAAAGCAACTTGAAAAACTAAAATGTAAACTTATCTCACTTGACCTCTGAAGATCACTGTCTGTTCTACTACTGTACAACTATTTTTGCAAAATGAACTTAAGGAGTACCTTAACCACTAAAGTCATTCATAGGAAGTTCAAAAAGACATTATTCAATAGGAAAATATAAATATGCAATTTAAACAGAGTGTGAAGTTTAGTATTAATCTGTTACAGGCTGTTCAACAGGGAAACCTATCCTGTGATGGTTAAACTATAAACTTTCTTTTGTCATTGTGTCATTTTCAGTCATGTCCAACTCTTTGTGACCCCATTTGGGGGTTTTCTTGGCAAAGATCCTGGAGTGGTTTACCATTTCCTTCTACAGCTCATTTTATGGATGAGGAAACTGAGGCAAACAGGGTTAAGTGACTTACCCAGGGCCACACAGCTAGAAAGTATCTGACTTGAATTCAGGGCTTCCTGACTTCCAGGACCAGCACTCTATCCATTGCACCATCTAGCTGTCCATGAACTTTCTACTCTGAAAATAGTCCACTTCTATTCCCAGAATTTTTAAAAAGATAGTTGTCTTAGGGATGTACAAAATTGTGGGGATTAAAAGTATCTATGAAGAAATAAAAAATGACAATAGCTTGCATTTACATAGCACTTTATGATGAAAAAGCATTCCGTATACCTTATCATTTATTGTTGGAAGACCTTACCTATATCTACAAATTTAGTTAGTAACAGTTAACATTTTGATCCCAGTCCTTTGATTATGTTTTTACATTATTTTTCAAGATTTAGGATCACCCCTGAATTTTCTAATGATAGATTATTTTTAAATTGTCTTAATATAAAGCATAGATAAAATTGGGAGAAATTTGCATATAAATTTAGAATTAATGGGAAAAGACTAAATAAATGTAAATACCGTCATGCACTTAGCCCAAAGTTTTATGATTCTAATAAAATTTCTCATTTTTAAGTCACTGTAAGCTCCATCCTTCCAGCCTTCTTCCAGAGACAGATTCAATAAAGAAAATGGTCAAAACTATGTACAGACTTACAAGGTGTTCCCCTCACTTACTGTCACTGCTGTCCTATACAGAGAGAAACAACCGAGGAGCTGCTTCATTGCCTAACACACCATTTAAATCGTCCTTTATTCCTGTTCCTCTCACAGCTTCTTGTTTTGCTTTGGAACTGCTTTCCCCTTCATCCTTTTCATCTTTATCATTATCTCCTCAAGCCCCACTAAACTTCTTTTAAAACTCTGGCCATACTATTCTTCATAAAGAAAGGAAATGAACAAGTTCATTTTGTTTTCTATTACCTTTCGTATACTATTGCACAGATTTAAAGACATGTATCCTTGTCACAAGCGTTCCCATAAAAGTGTCCTAAAAGTCTTAGTGCTTTTTGGTGCTTAAAACTGCACTCAGACTTTTGGTACACCCCGAATTCCTAGAGAGATTTGAAGAGAGACTTGGAGAGTCACAAGCAATCCTTTTCTTCCAGCTCACACTATAAGCTTGAGCCCATAGTTAACCAGCCTTTGAAGAAGATAAACAAACTAGCTTCCTTCGAAGTTGAGCTCAGATCCCATATCCACTTGATGCCTTTTCTGGCTGCTCCATCTGCTGATGTCTCCCTCACAAATTACTTTGTATTTATTTGGTATGAGTGTTATATATACTTCTTTATGTGCATGCTATTTCCTTCAATAGAATGTAAATTCCTTGAGGGGAAGGACTATTTTTTTTTTGTCATACTATGTCTGGAGCCTAGCACAGTGGGCTGGCACACAGTGGATGCTTAGTAAATGCTTGTTGATATATGATAAATTGATTAATTCAGCTAAGGGCCTGAAATCTATTTTTATCTAATTTCTTCAGTCTGGTTAGGAATCAAATTGTTTCCGGTCTTTGTATTTATGATGATGATACACTGAAACTTGAATTAACTTGAATCCTTCAACAATGGAATATTCCATTTTTTTTTTTGTTTTAAGTCTTGTTAAAATATTTCTATACTTAAAGGAGTTTGTGTTATCAATGTGGTGTTCCCTCCATTAGCACAGATTACAGTCTATCCAGGCCTCCCCATTCTATCCCATTCTTTTTAATATTATCTTAATAATCTTCCACAAATGACCCACTTATTTTACAAGTACTCTTAGAACTTTTCACATTTTGTGGATACCAGCACCATACTAAGGCTACTTACTGGATTATTCTTTATTCTTGCCACACTCTCCATACATTTCCTTGATGATACTTTATGCTACTTTTCGTTAGAAAAAAATTCTAAAATGTATTGGTTGACTTTTCTAGTTAATAAGTACTTCATGATAAGCATAACTGAATTCTTTCTTTAGTAATTGAGAACTTTCAGTGCCTTCGTGGCAGCAATGGGAACAAAGAATCATAGAATTTGGGAATTAGAAGGAATCTTACAAATCATTTCAGTCAACCGTATCATCATACTCCAGTGATCACTGTAGAGTATCCTGTAATGTTATAATAATATTATTATAATAATTCTATCATGTGATGTTATAATAATAATAATTTTTTTGGTATCGCAAGATACCAAATGATGATTTCATCATTTCAACCTCCTACACAAAAATCTACTATAGCTTGCTGTTTCTTATTACGTCAAATCCAAACTACTCTTACTGGTTTTCAAGACTCTGACAATCTAGCCACACCCTATCCAAACTTCTTTCCTATCATTACCTAACATGTATCCTCTACGCCAAATAGGCTGGTCTAGATCATAGATTATAGAATAGTGTCATCAAAAGAACCTTCAAAGTTATCTAGACAAATCCCTATATTCTACAGAAACTGAGACCCATGGATGTGCAACAGTTTGCTCCAGATCACATCATTAATAAGTAGCAGAGGTCTCCTGACTTCTTGCCCAATGGACTTTCCACCCCATACCCCTCAGGCTCAATGCCATTCATTGCTCAGGCAACTTTCTCACACACCCATTTGCCTGCAATATCCTATCTTTTGTCCTCCATCTGAATCTTACTCATCTCTCAAGAATCAGGTCAAGTCCCGCAAAAGTCCCCCACGAAATATTCTCTCACTGCCTCAGTCCATGTTAATCTCTCTCTTCTTTGAATGCCTATTGAGATTAAAGTGCTAAATTGAGTCTCAGTAACTAAACTGTTGTATGTTTTCATAAATTTTTTTTCTCTCTCCAACTAGATTTTAAACTCCTTGTCGCCAGGGATCAAGTCTTGTTTTATATCCTCCATTTGGCCCTGCACAGTGCTCAGAACAAAGTAGCTTTAGAATAAAAACTCAACTGATTATAGAAGTGTTCATAATAGGTGTTTTTTAAAAATATTTTAAAAATATTAAATGTTTTGGGTCCCAGGATTGGGACCTTCAGATCTAGTGAGAAGAAGAGACTGGGATGCAGGCAATATAACAAGAGGTGCTTGGGGAGTGACTTGTCTGATTCCAATTTGTTATGGTACCTTTTAAAAGCATTTATATATTCAGTATTTGTGATGGGTACTCCCGGTTTCCCGGGTTTGGTGACCAGTGCTGTCTATATCAAACCATTTCCAGCAAGTGGGGTATTCTACTTTTGATTTGTTCTACAGTATCTTGCCTTCTTGTGGTACTGGGGCATGAAGGAATGCCAGTTGTTCCCCTTTCTTCCATGTCTTGTTTTTCGTTGCGACAGTTCTGAATAAGGCCAGACCATGACCTTATGCCATACCACTTATTTGGTGCTAATCCATTTAGGAGTATTGTGAGAGACCAAAGGGCCAATGCTTCAGAGTTTCTGCCAGACCTTCACAGATACCTTAATGGTCTCAGGGCACATAGTGTCTACATAGCATGTCACTGGCATTCTCTTACTTTTCCATTCCCTCCCCGCTCCACCTTCATTTTATGATGCTTATAAACTATGACTATGGGTTGGGTTTTGAGGGAATTATCATCATTAGTAACAGTGAATGATAGGAACAAGAACTGAACCTGTGGTTTCATTGTCATAGAGAATTCCTGATCAGAAAACTTCCTTCTCTGCAACTTATAGGCTTAGAGAATTGCCTAGAACACTGAGAGTTTTAAGTGACTTGACCAAGGTTATATGCTGTTGTTCAGTAGTTTCGGTTATGTCCAACTCTTCATGACCCCATTTGGGGTTTTCCTGGCACAGGTATTGGAGCCATTTCTTTCTCCAGCTCATCTTACAGATGAAGAAACTAGGGCCAAACAGAGTTAAGTGACTTGCGCAAGATTTCGTGACTAGTCAGTGTCTGAGGTCGAATTTGAACTCAGGTCTTCCTAACTCAAGACCTGACAGTCTATCCACTGTGCCACCTAGCTGCCCGAGATTACATAGCTAGGATGTTTTAGAGGCAGAACTTGACTTTGAGGTTTAGGCATCATGACATAATGGATAGAGAACTTGCCTCAAAGTTACACAGAAAACGCTGGCAATTTTAAAGTTTATTTAGAATGTTATCAATTTCTATCTAAACTAGGTTCATGGCAGTTCACTGCTTAGGGCTGGTCATGTGATGAGAATGGCTACTGAACGGCTGCCAGGATGCTCTAAGTTGTCCCTGAGGGGTAAACTGTCTTTAGAATTGTCATGCCCAATATAAGCAATTGATATGCTTCCAATCTGTCATTTTAAATACTGTTATGTTAATGTTCCTAACCCTGTAGCAAGGTGAGGTGATTGGTAAGAAGTACTCTTAGATCTTCTTATATTAGAGGGAAATAAAAGATGTTATGATAGCTATGAAGTTGAGACAAGCATAATAGCAACGGCAACAACAAAACATCCATGTAAGTATTCAGATGTTGAAAATAGCAGATTCATGATTCATATATAGTTGATTGTGGAATAAATATTTGTTTATCTTTAATATGCCTTATGAATACTTTACTCTCCAAAGGGAGAAAGTAATATTTTCTCTGTTCATTGCCAAAGGCAGAATTTGGACCATGGTCTTGCTTGTTCCAAGTCCAGCACTCTATCCACTATTCCTCAACTCTACTTTGATATGTGTCATTTGATATTCACTATACTGATGAAACTGATTGACTTCACATTTTCCATTTTAATGTCTTTTTAAGGAGGGCATTTGTGATGTAATAATGATTTATATTTGTAGAACACTTTAAAGTTTATAAAATGCTTTCTTCGTGTCCACCATATGAAGCAGATATTCTAGCACAAGTACTATTCTCATTTTTCAGATGCTAAAACCGAGGCATAGAGAATTGAAGGGACTTGCCTAAGGTCACAGAGATAATAAAGTGACAGAAGCAAGATTCAAATACAAGTCTTTAAACTCTTGGCATGGGGTGGTGGAAGGGGTGGTTTGTGTTCTAGATCTGACTGCTGTGTGACCATGTGGAAGTAACTTTCCCTCTCTAAGCCTCAGTTTCCTCATCTGTTAAACAAATGCAACTATGCTATCTATATACTATCTACCTCACAAGGTTATTGTGAGGATCAAAAAGAAAATGCAGAAAACACTTTGAATGTTGTAAAGTTTTATATAAATATGAGGCTTTTTATTTTAAAATTTAATCATGATTATTAAAATTTGTTGCAATGATAGTTTTGCTAAAAGGCTTTAATTAAAATAGAAGTTAAATTAAATAGGTTTATAGTATGGAGTTTTAAGAAAATTAGAATGTAAATAAAATTATGTTCATAATCAGAAAAATATTCTTGTGCAAGTGCAAGATCAGAATATCACAGAGACAGATTATTCTGCATGTTTTGCAGCCGTTCCATGAACTACATAATTTCCACATAATTCACAAATGCACACTTGCAGATAGTAGGTGGAGGTAGGAGTGTGCTGGCCTTAGCTCAAATTGGCTCCAGAGAGCCAATTGTTAAATTTTCAAGATGACCCTTTAAAACTTGGAAATCTTCAAATACTGCAAATCAGGGCTTGATTTATTGTCTTATTGATTGTCTAGACTTAAGAAAGTGATGGAGAAAATGGTAATAACGTAGATTAAATTTAATGGTGTATTGCGTATATCCCCCCCCAAATGGTTGTTAAACTTGTACCATCACGCCCCTGTTTTTTCCAAATGATTAGAATCTGGAGTACACTTGTTGGGGTACTATAGGAGATCTTCCCCTTTAGGTATGGATTGGACTAGATGACTTCTGAGATTCCTTAACCAATCCTGAGATTCTGTGAGTAACAATACTTTGCGCAGACAATTATATAAAAGATATGTGGACACTCCCTCCATAAATACAGTTCACAATATACCTATAGCCTAGTAGATAAGTCCTAGGGAATTACTTGCAGTAAAATGTACATTATGCTTGGCAGAATAGGGTATATTTAAGTAAGTGCCATTACAAAAGTTGTGACTTCCTCATGGTCATTCATCTGGTAATTGGCAAAAGCAAAATTTAAACCAAGGTCTTTCTGGTTCCAAGCCCAGCACTCTCCCCACTACTTGTCAGTTCTATTGTCACATGTGTCATTTGGCATTCTTGTACTTTTTTATGAATATATTAATGAAACTGACTGAAAGCTTCTCTTTGGATAGACTCCAACTATAAATTTGAATGCATTCTAGGAATGATTTTTATTTTTGGACTGGGCCTAGAATTTTGAGTTGACTGTGATTTCTATGGATGATGACATGAGACAATCAATGTTGTTAAAAGCTAAAATATTATTACCAGAAATATTACTTTGAATTTGAAGTGCTGTTTCCTCTGAGAGTCAGTATTATTCCTAGAACAATTAAAATTTAGAGACCTGAGACTATTATCTTTTGTAGGTAGCCTTAAATTTTTTTTTAGCTCATGATAAAAAGCAATTCCTGAAATGCTTTATTATTTGTTATTAATTAAAGCAAGACTTACAGTTTTGTGGCATTCATCAGAATGCAATTAAAATACAACAGAATTCTGCAAATTTATTGATTCAACAATTACTCAATGCTAAGTACACATATTTATTTATACATATATGTGCATATATATCTAGCAAATAGTTTCTGTATTCAAGAAGTTTATCATCTAGATCAATATCTAAGGAAAACACTGCTCTATCTCTTTTCAGTCATTCAGAGTTGAGGAATCCCTGACTATAGAGATTTTGCAGCTCCAGTTTTATTGAATCAATATGTCATTGAGAACATTTCCTAGAATAAGTATAGGCATCCAGCCTTCTGTGATTAAGTGTGAAATCGTGCCCACTAAAAGTGTGGGGTAAGAAAAAAATTTGTGTCATATGATGGTGCAGGGATTCCCAGAATTTCCTGGCTGGTTATTTCACTTGTATAAATAACTGTGTGGGGCTAGATATCGATTACATGAATTACAGTGTAATCTACCCTATCGGGTTGTCATTATACATACACATATATGTACACACACACACACACACACACACACACACACACACACACATATATATATATATATCTTTAAGTATAAGACCTTAAACTTCTTTTAAAAATCCAAAGCTTCTATCTTCTTATAGAAAATTACTATTATTATAGATAATATCACTGAATGTCTATTTGTGGTCCCTGAAGGGATTTTATAGTAAAATTTCATCATTTATATCAATCATAATAATTCCTGATTATCTAAAGCAGTTGGTAATGTTGATTCAGAAAAGTAAGCCAAGCAAGTACAGATCATTATTGAACACACTCTCTCTCTCTCTCTCTCTCTCTGTGTGTGTGTGTGTCTCTCTCTCTCTCTGTCTCTCTCTCCCCCTCCCATTTAGTTTTTCCCCATACATACATAATAGTATTATTATGTAGCTAAATATACATTATGCTTGACTGAATAAAATATATTTAAGCAAGTGTCATGTCGACATTATTTTAAGATTAGCATGAGTTTTCATACAAACAACCTTGTCTCATTTTTATTGATTTAAAACTAATTTTCTCTCTGGCAAACTATGACTTGACAAGCATCTGAGACGTAAATGCTAGGTATTCATAATGCAATGTTTGCTCCGTACACATAATCAAAATTAATAGTTCTTAGAGTCTTGGAGTCCTTTGAAATTCTGGGATACTTGGAGGCCCCATTTCATTTCAGAACTGCATTAATGTGCTCCAGCACATTCTAGGGGAGTTCTGACTAGTCGGAGATAGGCTCAGAGTATCTGGTTCAGTCCTTAAAGAGTTTCATACTTACAGGTTAAAGGAAGAGTCTAGAATCATCTCATAAATATGTCTCTGATCTTGTCCTTCCTCATACCTAATTTCCTAGGATCCTTTAGACCAAGTTAGAAGCATCCTAAGATTGAGCTGGAATAGATTACTAGGGCTATTCCAGATTAGCCCAAATCTCCTACTCTTAGGAAAAATAAATAATAATCCTCAGAGAAACTCTGGAGCATATAGGCAATATAAGAGTGCAAATGGTAAAGGTACATGTTTTAGTAGAATTAGACTTCAAAGACCTAACAGACTAACATTCTGTTAGTTCATCATTCTAATATTGGCTAGTTTAAGCCAAAGTCACTGAATGCTAATGTTTACCTAAGGGCTGCTTCTAGGGTTCATGTAATGATGCCTAGTGACATTCACCACAATATCTACTTGCAGTTGTTATGTTACTCAATCTTGACTTTTTCAGAAGACTTATGTATCTCCTATATAAGTTTAATAAATACTGTGCGGATGGAGTCATGGACTGCCTTGATCTCAGAGGGATGGAAATTGTCAGCAACTCAAGCAGCCATGCAAAAATATATGAGGAGGGCAAGCTGGTTGCAGTATATTACCAGCAATGACTTGCATTGCAGAAGTATGTAAAAAAACCCACATCATCAAGAATATTTTGGACTAAAAAAAGTGAGCTGGTCATTGAGCTAGTGGAAGGTATAATATATCCCGCATGCATTAGTAGGAGTGGCATATTAAAAACTCCAAAGAAGGCTTCCAATGTGTTGAGTAAATATTCTGTGAAGGATTTGTAAAAGAACAAAAATCAGCTGTATGGATGGATTTTGACCTGCACCCCCTGGAGTATCATCCACACTGAAGAAATCAAGGACCCTTCAAAGTGATTTCCTGAGAATAGTAATGAAAAGAAACAATTTCAGTGTTTATGCTTTTTTTATATCGTCCTTAAACTTTGTCTGCTCTGGTAAGCAGGGCAACATTTACTAAGAGCATGGAGCTGAGCATGATTCCTGGGGTACTTTGCTTGAGACTTCCTACCCTATTGACATTCAACTAGGGGTATGTCGAGGCCAGTTCTACCCAGAGAGAACTGACTGTTCAGTTTTCAGCGTGAGCATTTACATCTTGGAAATCCGCAAATGCTACATATCAGGACTTGATGTATTGTTTTGTTGATTTTGTAGGCTTAAGAAAGTGATGGAGAAAATATTAATAGTGCAGATTGAATCTAAAAGTGTGTATGGCAGGAGTATGGTTCATTGAACCTATTAACATCTATTATCCAACTAGTTCTGAATCTGATTGTATTGTCTTCTAATCCATATGCATTTTCTCCATAAGAATTCTGTTAGGTATCAAAAACTTCGCTAAAATCTAGGTAAACTATGGGACAGATAGGTGGCACAGTGGATAGAGTACTGGGCCTGAAGTCAAGAAGACTTGAGTTCAAATCTGGCCTCAGATGTTTACTAGCTGTGTGACCCTGGACAAGTCAGTTAACTTCGTTTGCCTCAGTTTGCTCATCTGTAAAATGAGCTGGAAAAGGAAGTGGCAAACCACTCCAGTTTCTTTGTGAAGAAAACCCCAAATGGGGCCACAAAGAGTGGGACAGGACTGAAATGACTCAACAAAGAGGTAAACTATATCCACAGCATTGCCCTCATATATTAGGTTAATAATCCTGTCAAAAAAGGAAATGAAGCTAGGTCTTGAAGCCATGCTTTCTTGTTGTAATTCTTGCCGTATTCTTTTCCTGATACTTGCCAACCATCTCTTTACAGACTTTTCCAAGGAATTGAACTCAAGTTCACCAGCTAAGAGTTTGTAGGTTCTGTTCTCTTTCTTTTTATGAAAATTAGAACAAAGTTACTAGTTTCCCAATCTTTTGACGCCTCTCCCATTTTTAGCGATCTTTCAGATACCATTGGCAGGAGCTTGGCAAATCTGGCGTACCTGATGCAGAGATTTTAATCATGTGAATCAGGTCACTTGTGTCCATCAAGAGCCACTTTTCTTCTTCCTGATCTTAGGAG